>NC_091288.1:134833539-136296872 GCF_032444005.1 Ranitomeya imitator | reverse complement strand
ATGTCTCTTATTTATTACATTGTTGATTTAAAATCGGATGGCATGCGAATTGCAAATAAATGTAAAATTGAAATAACATTTATTCCCCTTTGGATGATAAATAGATTTTGCACACACCAATCTGAACCCATCCTTGCAAATGAAAATTTTCATTTTCACATAGCCGAATGGGGGGAAAAAATTAGTGAGACACCCGTGCTGTAATAATGCTGTCTACACACCACAAGGTGAATTTTCTTCTGGGGACCCTGTATATGGCTCTGCAACCTACTCCAGCCAACTTTGTACTCCAAAAGCCAAATAATTATTTTCCTTTCAAACTCTGGCTTTTGTCCAAACAGTAGTATTTCCACACTCGGGAGAAACTGTGTATGAAATTGTGGGTTACTTTTTTTTTCTATTGCCCATTGTGAAAATGAAAAATTTGGGACAAAGCCAACATTTTAGTAGAAATTATTTTATTTTTTTATTTTCACTACCTAACATAATAGTCTGTGATGTTCACCTAGTGCCTAAATACTACTAAGGCGGCCCTTTCTTGATCAAAATGTTTGGCACCGATAAAATAATAAAGCCTATATTCACCCCCCATGCTTGCGCTGTTCCAATGGTGTCGGCACATGCTCTCACCGGGGCTCCCATGCGGCGTTGTGACACGTGACGCCGGCACCCAATCAGTGCTGGCGTTACCGTCCTCACCTTTGGACTAATCTAACATGAAGAGGAAGGTCTGGGCTTCAGCTGATCCCTGGCTTCCCCTTCATGCTCAATTCGTACAATGGCGGGGACAGTGATGCCAAATCTGATTAGGCGCCATCATCACGTGTTACAACACCGCACTGCTGAAACTGCGCCATCACGGGAGGTGAGTGTATGCTTTATTATTTTGTGGGGGCCGAACGAGTGGTATGGGAAGAAGTTGTCCTAAGTTTTAACAACTTTAACCCCTTTCTGCCAGCTGACGGGATAGTAAGTCAGCTGGCAGACTCCCCCGCTTTGAGGTGGGCTCCGGCGGTGAGCCCACCTCAAAGCCGCGACATGTCAGCTGTTATCAACAGCTGACATGTGGCCGCAATGGGCGCAAGCAGAATCGTTATCCGCCGCACCCTTTAACTAGATAAATGCCGCTGTCAAACTCTGACAGCGGCATTTAACAAGCACTGCCGACCACGTGGCCGGAAACTCACACCCCTTACCCCCGTCACATGATCGGGGGTCATTGGTGCATTGCCATAACAGCCAGAGGTCTTCTTGAGACCTCTTTGGTTGTTGATGGCAGATTGCTGTGAACGCCACTCTGGTCGGCATTTAAAGCAATGCTGCATTTCTGCTACATAGAGGTGATCTGTGCTTCACCTATGTGTAGCAGAGGCGATCGTGTAGGCTATGGAGGCTATTGAAGCATGCCAAAAAAAGTATTTAAAAGTATAAAAAAAAAAAAAAAAAGTTCAAATCGCCCCCCTTTCGCCCCAATCAAAATAAAACAATAAAAAAATCAAACCTACCCTTTCGCCCCAATCAAAATAAAAAAAAAATCAAACCTACTCATATTTGGTATCACCGCGTTCAGAATCGCCCGATCTATCAATAAAAAGTATTAACCTGATCTCTAAACGGTGTAGCGAGAAAAAAATCAAAACGCCAAAAATTGTTTTTTTGGTCGCCGCGACATTTCATTAAAATACAATAACAGGCAATCAAAAAAAAGTATCTTCACAGCAAGTAGTATAATTAAAAACCCTCACCCAACCCCGGATCACGAAAAATGGAGACGCTAAGGGTATTGGAAAATTGCACAATTTTTTATTTTTTTAGCAAATTTTGGAATTTTTTTTCACCACTTTGATAATAGACACCAAACCTGTCTATGTTCTTTTTTAACTCATAATGACCTGGAGAATCATAATGGGAGGTCATTTTAGCATTTAGTGAACCTAGCAGAAAAGCCAAACAAAAAACATGTGTGATATTGCATTTTTTTTTGCAATTTCATCGCACTTGGAATTTTTTTTCCCATTTTCTGTTACACGACATGGTAAAAGCAATGGTATCGTTCAAAAGTTCAACTCGTCCCTCAAAAAATAAGCCCTCACACGGCCATATTGACAGAAAAATAATAAAGTTATGGCTCTGGAAAGAAGGGGAGCGAAAAACGAAAAAAGCTTCAAGGGTTAAGGGATGTAGTTTCCAATATAGGGTCACTTAGGGTTTTTTCTATTCTGGAACATCAGTGTCTGTAAATTTGACATGTTATAAGTAATCTATTCAAGTTAACTAGCACTTTCCCTTTCTGAGTCCCATTGTGTGCCCAAACAGAAGTCCCCTACCTCATACGGGGTGTTCGCTTAATTAGGAAAAATTGTTACACATTTTGAGGTTTTTCTCCTGCTATGCTTTCTGAAAATGTGGGGCTAAAGCAACTATTTAGTGTATTAAAAGAACATAATTTTGTTTTTCATTCCACCTTGCTTGACTTCCTGTGACGCACCTGAAGGGTTAACAATCTTCCTGAAATCAGTTTTGAATACTTTGAAGGGTGCAATTTTTAAAAAGGGGTTTTGTTGGGCCTTAGTCGCTTCAAAAGTTAAGTAGTTCCTAATAAATTGTCTTGTAAATTTCCTTGAAAGAAAACCAACTTGCTGATATTCTTTCAAGACTTGTTCACAAGTGTTTTACAGTACAAGCAAGTTACTGCGGTTTTATTTTTGCCTTGCAGATTTGAACTATCCAAGCATTTTTTTTCAAGTTGCGCACATCAGGGGGCGTGGAGGAGGCCATCAGGGACCGCCTGTACCTCTAGTTACCTATGCAGCGCCGTCCCTGGCAGCTATTAAAAGTATTGTTTTCTCTGAAACGCCACAGCGTTTGGGAGACAAACATACATGGCTGTGAACATACAGCTAGTGGCTGATATATGCTGCCAGCGGTTTGGGCAGCATAAAAAAAATATAAATAGTTCACCACTCCCTTTCTAGTACAAAGTGTCACTTTATAGTGCTACAAATAGTTACCAACTCAGACCTAGCATTTCAGCGAACGATCCTGCATGAGAAACCGAAGTAGTAACAAAAAGACCTACAGTTTGCTGATAAAGCCTCCTTGTTAGGCCGCTTTCACATGTCAGTGGCTCCGGTACGTGAGGTGACAGTTTCCTCATGTACCGGAGACACTGACACACGTAGATACATAAAAATCAATGCATCTGTGCAGATGTCATTGATTTTTTTGCGGACCGTGTCTCCGTGTGCCAAACACGGAGACATGTCAGTGTTCGTGGGAGCGCACGTATTACACGGACCCATTAAAGTCAATGGGTCCGTGTAAAACACGTACCGCACACGGACATTGTCCGTGTGCAGTCCGTGTGCCATGCAAGAGACAGCGCTACATTAAGCGCTACATTAAGGAGAAGATGCGGCCAGAACAGGAAGCAGCGACAGCCGATGAGGGAGCTGGGTGAGTATTTTCAGAACAGCTGGGGGGGCGCACAGGGGGTGGGAGGGCAGGGGGCACATAGATCTATATTTTAAACACTATTATTCATATATTCCCTGCAGCAAACGCTGCTGCAGGGAAGATATGAATCGCGGCTTCAGCACCAGCACGGTGCGTTTGGTACCCAGTGGCACACGGGTGGCACACGTGTGCCGCACATGTGCCACAGAAACGTAGGGGCACACGGACACGGATAATTCCGGTACCGATTTTTTCCGGTACCGGAATTATCTGGACGTGTGAGACTGGCCTAAGGGTATGTTCCCACGGCCAGTGAACACTGCGAGTTGGACCCTGTGTACATCCGCAGCGTCCAGATGTTACAGCATAGTGGATGGGATTTCAAGAAATCTCAGCAAACTGTAGGCCTTTTTGTTACTCCTTATGTTTCACATGCCGGTTTGTTGGCTGAAATGCTAGGTCTGTGGTGGTAACTATTTGTAGCATTATAAACTGACACTTTTTAAGAGAAAGAGAGTGATGGATTATTTATATTCGATACCCCAAACGTTAAATTTGTGGTTTTAGTTGGCAGAAACACCAACATTTCAATTTTTTTTCTAGTTATGCAGAGGAATCGATCATAAATGCTGTACCTGTTTGTAAGTTTGATTGCCATGATTTTTGAAGGGATTATCTGAGCATTACTTTATAAATGCAATTCCTATTGCTATATGTACCCCCCCTTTTTTTTTGCTCCATGGCCAACCACTAGCTGTTTAGCATGACCTTTATAGGTTTTTTTCTTGTAGGTTTACCTTTATCCACATGTTTGCTACATAGGACCCATCTTTCTTTCGGCAGTACCTATGCCCTTGGGTGCAGGGCCGTATTTGCCACTAGGCACTTGAGGGCACGTGCCTAGGGTGGGACGATGCGGGGGGCAGCACCTGAGCAAGGTTTTTTTTTTTTTTTAATTTAAGTCCTGGGTCACCTCCCGACCGACCGCCATGAGCATTATGTGGGGTCATTATACCGTATGGAGCATCATGTGTGGCCATTATACAGTATGGAGCACTGTGTGGCCATATTTTTTTGTTATAATTATTGTATATGAAACAGTATGATCAGCAGTGCTAAATGGGTGTGGTTGGGAATTGGATATGGGTGTGACTAGTTGTGAAATGGGTGTGGTCAGAGGCGTGGCCTAAAATTTGCCGCCACACACTACGTCTCTTTCCCTTCAAAAGTCGGGAGGTATGATACCATTTTTATGCCTTTTCACGGCAAGTGCCACAAATGAATGAATGAGGCCAAACGCAGTGTTGCTGTAAGTGATCCGTTACGCGGCAGATGCAGAAAAAACTGCCGGATCTGCTGCAAAAAGCTACTTTCACATCAGCGAATCTAGACAAAGTCACTGCCGGTAGTGTCATACTCACCAATTGGGGAGGCAGCACTTAAAGTGCCTAGAGCAGCAGAAACTCTAAAAACGGCCCAGCTCGAGCGCTAGTGTCTTTACTAGGTTTGGCCAGCATGTATCACCTGACAGGTTCACGTTAGTGGGTGTAGAAATGGGGCACAAAAGCTCATCATGGAACCATAGCCTTACTCAAGACGAGCTTTTTTTTTTTTTTTTTTTTTAGTAATTGCTTATTGGCTTTCTAAAATCTAATTTATGGAATTCTAATTTCTTCTTTTGTTTTAGAACTGGGATGACTATGGCCACCATGCATTTATACAACATCACATGCCTTATCTTTTGGAGTTGCTTTTGGATCCTGACCAGCTTACTAAATCCTCTCATTCTAGTCCCTATAGTCTTTTATCCCTTGATGCTGCACGTGCTCTCAGCTTGCTTCTGGAAGGAACAATGGACAAAAACAGAACTATCCATTCTTTTATTGATTTAGCCCTTTGGCACCCAATGCAAACTTTATGTGGTTATTCGAAGACAAGTGAAACATTCTCCATTAAAAAGTTGCAGGCCTGGATAAAGGAATGCTTTGTGGTAAATCCATTCGGGATATCTGCATGTATCAAGTCTGGAAGAAAATTGTCATGGGCTCAGCAAAGTAAGAATTTTGTATTACTTTTTTCTTTTCCATATTTGGTTTGTAAATTTGCCAACGATTCAGTCTTTTAAGAATCCCTTTTTTTTTTTTTCAAACTAGCATTGATTAAGAAGTTATGGGTCATTTTTTCCTACTACTACACTAGCAGAATAAAAGGACATCAAAATGTTTCCACGAATGAGATACAGTGGAACCCATGACGTAAATCGGACTGCAGCCCTCTCTAGTTACTTTTCAAGAAGGACTGATGTCCTTCATCTCCCGAGATCAGTGTCTAAACTAAGAGGAGCAGGAGCCCATACATTGCCTTGAAAATGTATTCATATCCCTTGAAAATTTTCACATTTTTTTCTTGTTACACCATCAAACTTAAATGTTTTTTATTGGGATTTTATGTTATATACCAACGCAAAGCAACAAGTATTTGTGTAGTATAGCGGAAATGATACATGGTTTTCTAATTTTTCTTAAAAAAAAAAAAAAAAAAGTCTGTCTAGAGTTACAAAAAGGAAGTCTGTTTTGAAAGCAATATATTTTAAAATATTTGGAAAATAATGTATCATGTCCTTTACACTTCACAAATACTTTCTATTTTGTGCTGGTATATCACATCAAATTCCAACATTTTAAGTTTGTGGGTGTAGCGTGAAAAAAATGTGAAAAAGTTCTCAAGACATAAAAACTTTCAAGGCAATGTATACATCAGTTGGCCAAGTGCAGGGCTATATGTGGAAAAAGAAGTAGATCACTCACCATCAGTCACCATCTCCATTGATGACTGAACTGAAATGCAAATAAACATTGAGGAGAATGAAGCTGGAGGTAACCTTCATTGTGAGGAGCAAGCAGAAATTCCACTTCCTGTCACAATTCCTCAGCTCAGTCAATAGCTGCTATGCTGTTCTGTGGAAACTGTCTTGCTGAGCTGTCTGTGTTTTGATTGACAGCTTGGTTGTCCAATACTGTGATGGGCTGTTGGTGCCTTGATTGACAGCTCAGATGTCCAATCTGTGACTGGGGCATGCAGGACTTGCTGCAGGTATTCAGTGTTCTGATAATCACATAGCTACTTAACTGGGCTGTCTGCCTCTGATCCCTGCCAGACGTACTTTGTGCTTCCTGGTGTTAGCCTAAGGCTACTTTCACACTGGCGTTTTTAGCCAGACGTCGCAATGCGTCTTTTATGGCAAAAAACGCATCCTGCAAAGTTGTTTGCAGGATGCGTTTTTGCCCCATAGATTAACATAAGCGACGCTTTGCCACACGTAGCAACCGTCGTGCGACGGTTGCGCCGTGTTATGGCGGACCGCCGGGAGCAAAAAACGTTACATGTAACGTTTTTTGCTCCTGACGGACCGTTTTTTCCGACCGCGCATGCGCGGCCGGAACTCCGCCCCCACCTCCCCGCACCTTACAATGGGGCAGCGGATGCGCCGGAGAAATGCATCCGCTGCCTTCATTGTGCAGTGCGTTAAACACTAGCGTCGGAATCTCTGCCCGACACATTGCGACGGGGACATTCCGACGCTAGTGTGAAAGTAGCCTAATTCTGTTGCTCTGATCTTCTGCTGCCTGACCCTTTGGACTGTGTTCTGACTACCTCTTTGTCTTGCCCTTCAGCTTTTGCTCCGCTATCTCTTATTGACCCTGGATTGTGACCTGACTTACTCCTTTGTCTTTTCCCTTGGTTATCTATGTACTCTCTCGGTATTGACCCGGTAACGTCTGACTCTTCTGCCTCACAGCCTGTCCGTGAGTAGTGACTAGTGTCACACTTTCATTACGTTTCTCTGGACAGAATCACAGGAGGTAGTCCTTGACCTATAGTGGAACAGGATCACGGAGAGGTTAAAAGGTCCCTCCGCCCTCCAATTTTTCCATCCCCTTCTGTCTGTCAAACAGTCCATTACCGACACCTCTCTCAGAGAGGTCCCTCAGCCAACAGTCAGCCTGTGCATCATCTACAGTAATGCAGCATTCCTGTTGTGACACCACTTCCCTCCTTGGTGGGCTCTCGACATTACCTGCTCCCCCTTTTATAGCGGGTGTGAAGCCAGCACAGGTAAGTGCATGGTGGAATGTTGAAATAGAAAAAGCACACAGCTGCTATACTAAATGTCTAATGAAAAAGCTGCTGGTACCTAGGCAGGTGACGTGTGCTGACCTGCCAACCAAATGATAGTCGCAAATATTCCAATAAGGATGCCGCGCTAGATCACATGCTGAAAAAATGGAGCTGGAAAGTGAATGTAAAATACCTCTTATGTAGTAGCTGCTACACCTGGAACCTGCTGAAGTTGTTCCTGCTCAATAATGCCGTCCGTGCTGTTGAGGACAGGGGCAGCGCTGACAGTCCAAGTGTAGAGGGAGCGTCCTTCCGTAGATGAATTAAAAAATCCCCAGCACGCTCGTAGCTGGAGAAGTTGGCGGGCAACCTAGGCCTATGGTGCCACCGTGCAGTAGCGGGGGGGGGGGGGGGGCATGGTTAAACGTTGACGTCACCTGTCCTTATGGACGGACACTAACAGGGGCCAATGCCAACGCGTTTCGAGGGATCCGTCCCTATTTCTCAAGGTATGGCTCTCCTGCTAACACTGTCTATAATATAGCCACGCTCATTTGGCTCTATACTTGTCATTGGACCGCCTACCCAGCTAGGACCACCCAGACACCGATGTAACAAGTATTCTCTTCCAAACTGTGTGAGTTACCTGCTGAATAATCTATTGCTATACTTCATACTAAAAAATTGGAAAAGGGACTTACCGTACTGTTTCTTGATAATCTAATCTGAATCTTCCATATGGATGCTGGCATTTCATTAAAAAAGCGTGCATACTGCCAAATAACTGCGCCTGTAAGGATTACTTAAAACCAGAAATACTTTATTAATAAACTCTCTAAAATAGAAATATTTAGAAAAATTCTCTATAAAAAAAACTTTTTTATAAAAAAGCCTTATCCCAAAATTTAAAGAATTTTTTTTTCTAATCTAATAACCATAATGATAAATTCACAATTCTGCTTCCTAAAAATATTTCTGCAATAATATGAATATAAAATTCTGCCACTGGACAAATTTGTCCTCTGTACAGTACCTGGATGAACCCGGGCCTCTCAATTCAAAGTGGTATTAACTAAAATTCCTTGTAAGTACCTTACAGGGCATACAATTCAATTTCATAATTTAATCCCTTTGGAACAAGACTGTCCAGTGTAAAAATCCACTTGGATTCAATCCTTGACATACTCTTCGGATTCTCTCTAACATTCTGAATACCACAGAGTGAAGCACCACTACATGATCGGCCATGATTATCAGTGTAGTGGTGTGATAGGGGGTGTCCCATAGATCCCTTATTGATGTTATCTAAATGTTTTTATTCTTTCTCTAATTCGTCTCTTGGTACACCCGACGTAGTTTATCACAAGGGCACCTCACTGTGTATATAGCCCCTTTAGTATGACAGGAGATGGTATCTCTAATAATAAATGATACGGTTCTGTCTGCATTCCAGGACAAGGTTTGGACTGATATTTTGCTTCTTGGGCGTACACAGCACGAGCAGGTTCCACATGTAGCGAAACGCTTTTTCATAGATCTTTGGTCCGTAAGTGTTTTCTGATTCATATTGCTCATTCCCATCTTAATAGTTGGAGCTATGTTCCCAGTATTCTGAACTCTTCTATAAATAAACCTCGGGTTACTCTGTAATAATTCCCCCACGCTTTTGTCCTTCTTCAAGATAGACCAATGTTTTTGAATAATGTTCTAAAATTTCTTTTGATTTTACGTGGTACTGCGTTATGAAAGGTAACCTCCCGATTTCTTGTGCTATGCTTGAAGGTTCAAGTGTTGGTTTCTCGCCTTAATTAAATCGGTTCTTGTCAGGGCTTTTGCCTTCTGTCTTGCTTCCTCAAAGAATGGCAATTGATATCCCTTTTCTACAAACCGATCCTTCAGATAGTTTGATTTCTCATCATAGTCAGCGTCTCTAGTGCAATTACGACGTATGCGTGTAAACTGACTCTTTGGGATGTTTAGTAGCCACATTGGTAAATGGCAACTATCTGTGTGGGTGTAGCTATTGCAATCCACTTCTTTATGGAAACATTTAGTGGATAGCCTGTTAATATCTGCATATATATTAAAATCTGAAAAGTTGACATTGGTACGACTCGTGGTAGGTGTAAACTCTAGGCCAAAGGAATAAACATTGAGTCCAACCAAGAATGTATGTAGGTCTGTTTCAGTCCCATCCCATATAAAAAGTATGTCGATAAATCGGCGCGACGTAAGGCCTTTGCGTAATTGGCCATTGACATAAATGTGACTCCTCCCACAACCCAACATTCAAATTTGCATAGCTTGAGGCAAGTTTCGTTCCCATTGCCGTGCCACAAATTTGCAAATAAAATTGTTTACAGTATCTACTATTGTTATGAAAGGCAAGTCAGTATCACAATGGACATGGAGGTCAGAGCACATACAGTGATCTGACAATAACCCAAAATAATAGAACGAGCTCTGAGACGTAGGAACTCTGCAGACCGCAATCCCTGACCCGCTCCAAACACAACTAGAGGCAGCCGTGGATTGCGCCTAACGCTACCTATGCAACTCGGCACAGCCTGAGAAACTAACTAGCCTGAAGATAGAAAAAATAAGCCTACCTTGCCTCAGAGAAATACCCCAAAGGAAAAGGCAGCCCCCCACATATAATGACTGTGAGTAAGATGAAAAGACAAACGTAGGGATGAAATAGATTCAGCAAAGTGAGGCCCGATATTCTAGACAGAACGAGGATAGGAAAGATAACTTTGCGGTCTACACAAAACCCTAAAGAAAACCACGCAAAGGGGCAAAAAGACCCTCCGTACCGAACTAACGGCACGGAGGTACACCCTTTGCGTCCCAGAGCTTCCAGCAAAACAAATAGACAAGCTGGACAGAAAAAATAGCAACAAATAGCAAAGAAGCACTTAGCTATGCAGAGCAGCAGGCCACAGGAATGATCCAGAGAAACACAAGTCCAACACTGGAACATTGACAGGAAGCATGAATCAAAGCATTAGGTGGGGTTAAGTAGAGAAGCACCTAACGACCTTACCAGATCACCTGAGGGAGGAAACTCAGAAGCAGCAGTACCAGTTTCCTCCACAAACGGAAGCTCCCAGAGAGAATCAGCCGAAGTACCACTTGTGACCACAGGAGGGAGCTCTGCCACAGAATTCACAACAGTACCCCCCCCCCCCCCTTGAGGAAGGGTCACCGAACCCTCACCAGAGCCCCCCAGGCCGACCAGGCCACACGAAAGGCACGAACAAGATCGGGAGCATGGACATCAGAGGCAAAAACCCAGGAATTATCCTCCTGAGCATAACCCTTCCATTTAACCAGATACTGGAGTTTCCGTCTTGAAACACGAGAATCCAAAATCTTCTCCACAATATACTCCAATTCCCCCTCCACCAAAACCGGGGCAGGAGGGTCAACAGATGGAACCATAGGTGCCACGTATCTCCGCAACAATGACCTATGGAAGACGTTATGTATGAAAAAAGAATCTGGGAGGGTCAGACGAAAAGACACAGGATTAATAACCTCAGAAATCCTATAAGGACCAATGAAACGAGGTTTAAACTTCGGAGAGGAAACCTTCATAGGAATATGACGAGAAGATAACCAAACCAGATCCCCAACACGAAGTCGGGGACCCACACGGCGTCTGCGATTAGCGAAAAGTTGAGCCTTCTCCTGGGACAAGGTCAAATTGTCCACTACATGAGTCCAAATCTGCTGCAACCTGTCCACCACAGTATCCACACCAGGACAGTCCGAAGACTCAACCTGTCCTGAAGAGAAACGAGGATGGAACCCAGAATTGCAGAAAAATGGCGAAACCAAGGTAGCTGAGCTGGCCCGATTATTAAGGGCGAACTCAGCCAAAGGCAAAAAGGACACCCAGTCATCCTGATCGGCAGAAACAAAGCATCTCAGATAGGTTTCCAAGGTCTGATTGGTTCGTTCGGTCTGGCCATTAGTCTGAGGATAAAAAGCCGAGGAAAAAGACAAGTCAATGCCCATCCTACCACAAAAGGCTCGCCAAAACCTCGAAACAAACTGGGAACCTCTGTCAGAAACGATATTCTCTGGAATGCCATGCAAACGAACCACATGCTGGAAGAACAATGGCACCAAATCAGAGGAGGAAGGCAACTTGGACAAGGGTACCAGATGGACCATCTTAGAAAAGCGATCACAGACCACCCAAATGACTGACATCTTTTGAGAGACGGGAAGATCTGAAATAAAATCCATAGAGATATGTGTCCAAGGTCTCTTCGGGACCGGAAAGGGCAAAAGCAACCCACTGGCACGAGAACAGCAGGGCTTAGCCCGAGCACAAATCCCACAGGACTGCACAAAAGAACGCACATCCCGCGACAGAGACGGCCACCAAAAGGATCTAGCCACTAACTCTCGTACCAAAGATTCCAGGATGACCAGCCAACACCGAACAATGAACCTCAGAGATCACTTTATTTGTCCACCTATCCGGGACAAACAGTTTCTCCGCTGGACAACGATCAGGTTTATTAGCCTGAAATTTTTGCAGCACCCGCCGCAAATCAGGGGAGATGGCAGACACAATTACTCCTTCCTTGAGGATACCCGCCGGCTCGGATAAACCCGGAGAGTCGGGCACAAAACTCCTAGACAGAGCATTCGCCTTCACATTTTTAGAGCCCGGAAGGTACGAAATCACAAAGTCAAAACGGGCGAAAAACAGCGACCAACGAGCCTGTCTAGGATTCAAACGCTTAGCAGACTCGAGATAAGTCAGGTTCTTATGATCAGTCAATACCACCACGCGATGCTTAGCTCCTTCAAGCCAATGACGCCACTCGTCGAATGCCCACTTCATGGCCAGCAACTCTCGGTTGCCCACATCATAATTCCGCTCAGCAGGCGAAAACTTCCTGGAAAAAAAAGCGCATGGTTTCATCACTGAACAATCAGAACCTCTCTGCGACAAAACAGCCCCTGCTCCAATCTCAGAAGCATCAACCTCGACCTGGAACGGAAGAGAAACATCAGGTTGACACAACACAGGGGCAGAAGAAAAACGACGCTTCAAGTCTTGAAAAGCTTCCACAGCAGCAGAAGACCAATTGACCAAATCAGCACCCTTCTTGGTCAAATCGGTCAATGGTTTGGCAATACTAGAAAAATTGCAGATGAAGCGACAATAAAAATTAGCAAAGCCCAGGAACTTTTGCAGACTTTTCAGAGATGTCGGCTGAGTCCAATCATGGATGGCTTGGACCTTAACAGGATCCATCTCGATAGTAGAAGGGGAAAAGATGAACCCCAAAAATGAAACCTTCTGCACACCAAAGAGACACTTTGATCCGTTCACAAACAAAGAATTAGCACGCAGGACCTGAAAAACCGTTCTGACCTGTTTCACATGAGACTCCCAATCATCCGAGAAGATCAAAATGTCATCCAAGTACACAATCAGGAATTTATCCAGGTACTCTCAGAAGATGTCATGCATAAAGGACTGAAACACTGATGGAGCATTGGCAAGTCCGAATGGCATCACTAGATACTCAAAATGACCCTCGGGCATATTAAATGCAGTTTTCCATTCATCGCCTCGCCTGATTCGCACCAGATTATACGCACCACGAAGATCAATCTTGGTGAACCAACTAGCCCCCTTAATCCGAGCAAACAAATCAGATAACAAAGGCAAGGGGTACTGAAATTTAACAGTGATCTTATTAAGAAGGCGATAATCTATACAAGGTCTCAGCGAACCATCCTTTTTGGCTACAAAAAAGAACCCTGCTCCTAATGGCGACGATGACGGGCGAATATGCCCCTTCTCCAGGGATTCCTTCACATAACTGCGCATAGCGGTGTGCTCAGGCACGGATAAATTAAAGAGTCGACCTTTTGGGAATTTACCACCAGGAATCAAATTGATAGCACAATCACAATCCCTATGCGGAGGTAGGGCATCGGACTTGGGCTCATCAAATACATCCCGGTAATCAGACAAGAACTCTGGAACCTCAGAAGGGGTGGATGACGAAATTGACAAAAATGGAACATCACCATGTACCCCCTGACAACCCCAGCTGGACACCGACATGGATTTCCAATCCAATACTGGATTATGGGCTTGTAGCCATGGCAACCCCAACACGACCACATCATGCAGATTATGCAACACCAGAAAGCGAATATCCTCCTGATGTGCAGGAGCCATGCACATGGTCAGCTGGGTCCAGTATTGAGGCTTATTCTTGGCCAAAGGCGTAGCATCAATACCTCTCAATGGAATAGGACACTGCAAGGGCTCTAAGAAAAGCCCACAACGCTTAGCATATTCCAAGTCCATCAAATTCAGAGCAGCGCCTGAATCCACAAACGCCATGACAGAATACGATGACAAAGAGCAGATCAAGGTAACGGACAGAAGAAATTTTGACTGTACCGTACCAATGGTGGCAGACCTAGCGAACCGCTTAGTGCGCTTAGGACAATCAGAGATAGCATGAGTGGAATCACCACAGTAGAAACACAGCCCATTCAGACGTCTGTGTTCTTGCCGTTCAACTCTGGTCAAAGTCCTATCGCACTGCATAGGCCCAGGTTTAAGCTCAGGTAATACCGCCAAATGGTGCACAGATTTACGCTTACGCAAGTGTCGACCGATCTGAATAGCCAAAGACATAGACTCATTCAAACCAGCAGGCATAGGAAATCCCACCATGACATCCTTAAGGGCTTCAGAGAGACCCTTTCTGTACATAGCTGCCAGCGCAGATTCATTCCATTGAGTGAGCACTGACCATTTTCTAAATTTCTGGCAATATACCTCTATCTCATCCTGACCCTGACAAAGAGCCAGCAAATTCTTTTCTGCCTGATCCACTGAATTAGGCTCATCGTACAGCAATCCGAGCGTCAGGAAAAACGCATTGATATTACTCAATGCAGGATCTCCTGGCGCAAGAGAAAATGCCTAGTCCTGAGGGTCGCCGCGCAAAAAAGAAATGATAATCAAAACCTGTTGAACTGGATCACCAGAGGAACGAGGTTTCAAGGCCAGAAATAACTTACAATTATTTTTGAAACTCAGAAACTTAGTTCTATCTCCAAAAAACAAATCAGGAATAGGAATTCTTGGTTCTAACATAGATTTCTGATCAATAGTGTCTTGAATCTTTTGTACTCTAGCCGAGAGCTGATCCACAAATGAAGACGGACTTCTAATGTCCATCGCTACACCTGTGTACTTGAACCACCCAAATGTCTAGGGGAAAAAAAAGACAAAACACAAAGCCAAGAAAAAAAAATGGTCTCAGAACTTTTTTCCCTCTATTGAGAATCATTAGTACTTTTGGCTTCCTGTACTGTTATGAAAGGCAAGTCAGTATCACAATGGACATGGAGGTCAGAGCACATACAGTGATCTGACAATAACCCAAAATAATAGAACGAGCTCTGAGACGTGGGAACTCTGCAGACCGCAATCCCTGATCCTCTCCAAACACAACTAGAGGCAGCCGTGGATTGCGCCTAACGCTACCTATGCAACTCGGCACAGCCTGAGAAACTAACTAGCCTGAAGATAGAAAAAATAAGCCTACCTTGCCTCAGAGAAATACCCCAAAGGAAAAGGCAGCCCCCCACATATAATGACTGTGAGTAAGATGAAAAGACAAACGTAGGGATGAAATAGATTCAGCAAAGTGAGGCCCGATATTCTAGACAGAACGAGGATAGGAAAGATAACTTTGCGGTCTACACAAAACCCTAAAGAAAACCACGCAAAGGGGCAAAAAGACCCTCCGTACCGAACTAACGGCACGGAGGTACACCCTTTGCGTCCCAGAGCTTCCAGCAAAACAAATAGACAAGCTGGACAGAAAAAATAGCAACAAATAGCAAAGAAGCACTTAGCTATGCAGAGCAGCAGGCCACAGGAATGATCCAGAGAAACACAAGTCCAACACTGGAACATTGACAGGAAGCATGAATCAAAGCATTAGGTGGGGTTAAGTAGAGAAGCACCTAACAACCTCACCAGATCACCTGAGGGAGGAAACTCAGAAGCAGCAGTACCAGTTTCCTCCACAAACGGAAGCTCCCAGAGAGAATCAGCCGAAGTACCACTTGTGACCACAGGAGGGAGCTCTGCCACAGAATTCACAACATACTATATAATTTATATACATATACCAGAACTGATAATATGTAAGGACCATATTAGGGGAAAACTCTAAAGAGCAATGCAGTAACCATAAGAAAAAAAGTTACAATTCCCAACTGCTAATCAAATAAATGATAACAAATATCAAAAGGATAAACTGATTTAGAAAAAAGTACAAAACTTTATTACCACATAATACACAAATATAGAAACACACAATAAAATCCAAAATGACTGGACAGGTAATTTAAGCAATGATGCATATAGGCAGTGACAGGCTATCCAAAGTACAGGGGTACTCTAACCGTAACATCATCTGATAACAGTGTCTAACAATACATATATAAGTAACCCCAACTGTAAGAGTAGATACATGGGTGAGAGGAATATATAACCACCAGCCTGCTCTCAGGACAATCTAAGTAAATAGGTATAGTAACCGCACATTATGTCCCCATTATCCATACAGATCAAAAGTAAGTCAGGAGCAGATGCTGGATAAGAAATTTCTCACCCATAGGACAGCACTGAACACCGCACACACCCCAACACGTGTTTCGCTTCCGCTTCTTCAGGGAGCAGTGTGTAGTAAGTGCCCGACCACAGATTTATATATGTCTCTCAGAACCAAAAAAAAAAAGGAGCCAATTACCTAGAATCCCCATGAGCACATCCGGCCGCAGCTGCAGAGCGCATGTGGGCGGGGCCGCCCCAATCCCCAGCATCCCGTGCGGCGTCACGAGGCAATGCACCATGGGGAAAACCATCCCCATGGAGATGGTAAGCATCGCCGTGTATAGACGCCGGACACAATGCAGGGAGGAGGAGACAGCCGCGCACATGCGCATAGCACGGCCGGAAGGGCTCCGGCGCCATCTTAAATAAGGGCAACAGACCAGGACACAGCGCAGTAGCGACAGTGATCCCCACACGACCACTCATAATCATAATGGCGGTATCAAATTACATGCAATTGCATACATAGTACAGTGTGGACAATATTAATACAGCACAATAACAGGATAGTTGATTATTAGCGCTGGCACGAGTCCACGGTCCATTCTTGAATAGAGACACATAAGGGCCGGAGATATGCCAAAGAGATGTCAATGTTCCATGAGACGATTGGTGATGAGCAGCATGTGGCATGATATCGAAACATATGCACATAGTCCAGTATTGCAAATTCTAGTAAAGAAATTAAAAAAGACACAAAAAAACACACAAATTAAAAACACGGACTGCAAAGAAACACCAGTGAAAACATTGCTAATATGGCACAGGGTGCTCCAACGCAGACGCTGGAAATCATAAAAAGGGGGAAAAACTAATTTGTTCATTCAACCCAGAAGGGGTCATAGTGTCCCCCACGCTTTTGTCCTTCTTCAAGATAGACCAATGTTTTTGAATAATGTTCGTAAATTTCTTTTGATTTTACGTGGTACTGCGTTATGAACGGTAACCTCCCGATTTCTTGTGCTATGCTTGAAGGTTCAAGTGTTGGTTTCTCGCCTTAATTAAATCGGTTCTTGTCAGGGCTTTTGCCTTCTGTCTTGCTTCCTCAAAGAATGGCAGTTGATATCCCTTTTCTACAAACCGATCCTTCAGATAGTTTGATTTCTCATCATAGTCAGCGTCTCTAGTGCAATTACGACGTATGCGTGTAAACTGACTCTTTGGGATGTTTAGTAGCCACATTGGTAAATGGCAACTATCTGTGTGGGTGTAGCTGTTGCAATCCACTTCTTTATGGAAACATTTAGTGGATAGCCTGTTATTATCTGCATATATATTAAAATCTGAAAAGTTGACATTGGTACGACTCGTGGTAGGTGTAAACTCTAGGCCAAAGGAATAAACATTGAGTCCAACCAAGAATGTATGTAGGTCTGTTTCAGTCCCATCCCATATAAAAAGTATGTCGTCGATAAATCGGCGCGACGTAAGGCCTTTGCGTAATTGGCCATTGACATAAATGTGACTCCTCCCACAACCCAACGTTCAAATTTGCATAGCTTGAGGCAAGTTTTGTTCCCATTGCCGTGCCGCAAATTTGCAAATAAAATTGTTTACAGTATCTACTATATAATTGTCTAAAAGTCACTTCCGTCTTTCTGTCTGTCCTTCTGTCTGTAACGGAAATCCCAAGTCGCTGATTGGTCGTGGCCTATCAGCGACGGGCACAGTCCGGCGGCAAAATGGCCGCTCCTTACTCTCCGCAGTCAGTGCCCACAGTCCATACTCCCGCCCATGCGGCATCAATAGTAAAAAGATCTAATGTTAAAAATAATAATATTACAAAAATCATTATATACTCACCTTCCGTGGGCCCCCGTATCCAGCCAAGGCCTTTCCCGCTCCTCGCGACGTTCCGGTGAGACCGCTACCTCACCATCTCGTGAGACCACAATGCACTCTTGGGACCGGAGTGTCGCGAGGAGCGTCGGTAAACTCCTCGGCTGGATCCGGGGGCTCCGGATGGTGAGTATATAACTATTTTTTATTTTATTTCTTTTTTTTTTTTTTTTTTAACAGTGATATGGTGCCCACACTGCTACATACTACGTGGGCTCTGTTAGATACTGCGTGGGCTGTGTTATATCCTACGTCTCTGTGCTATATACTATGTGGGCTCTGCTATATACTACGTGGCTGTGGTATATATTACGTGGCTGGGCAATATACTACATCGCTGTGCTTTATACTACGTGGCCTGGGTTATATACTGCATGGGCAGTGTTATATACTGGGTCATTCCATATCAAGTGATCCAAATATGAATATTTTTTTTACCTTACGTCTTTAGATTTTTTTTATTTTTTGTTTTTATGAAGTACAACTTTAGTTAATTACAAATTAAAAGTTTAGAATTTTTTTCTTCATCAGTTAATTTTTTACAGATTTTTAAAGTTTTGAAAAAGCGCGGATTTTGGCCTGGTATGGCTTTAAATTTTTTGTCATTTCTCGGGCTAGAATTAAGTTAAAGAGGTGGGAGAGGCGTCATTGTTCTCAGAACGGTACCAGCTTTCATATGTCACAAGACTGTTTCTTTATATTTTGTTTTGGATAAATCAAATTAAAAATTTTGATGCGCAATTCTGAAAAAAACGCATGTTTTAAAATTGTGAAAACATGCATGTGTGTTACTCGTGTCCTTGTTTATATTTGTACAGGGATTCAACTTGGGATCTATCAAATTTGTATTTTTTTTTTTTAAGCCTTGAATCATCTGATTTTATGTTTGTGTGAGTTTCTTCCTTTTTTCTTTTCAAATTACAACTTAGGCCATGTTCACACTATGCGGTTTTTACTGCGGAACCGCGGCGATTTTGTCGCTGCGGGTCCACAGCTGTTTTCCATGCAGGGTACAGTACAATGTTACCCTATGGAAAACAGAAACCGCAGTGCACATGATGCGGAAAAACCCAAAAAAAACCGCGCAGAATTGCTGCGGAAAAAAAGGACCATGTCACTTCTTTGTGCAGAATCGCAGCGATTCTGCACACATAGAAATGCATTGATCCGCTTACTTCCCGTATGGGGCTGTGCCCACCATGCGGGAAGTAATGCGGATAATGTGCGGGTTATACCCGGGGTGGAGGAGAGGAGACTCTCCTCCAGGCCCCGGGAACCATATTTGTATTTAAAAAAAAAAAGAATTTAAAATAAAAAATAAGCTATACTCACCTCTGAAGTCTCAGCGCTGCACGCGGCCGTCCGGTCTCAGGTTTGCTATGCGACCAGGACCTTCGGTGACGTCGCGGTCACATGACCGTGACGTCACCGAAGGTCCTGGTCGCACAGCATCTTTGGAACCGGACCGCCGCCTGCAGCGCCAAGGAGATCGGGACGTCAGAGGGTGAGTATATCATCATGATTTTATTATTTTTAACACTACTATTGATGCTGCATATTGCTGCATATGCAGCATCAATAGTAGGGGTAATCCCGCAGCGGAACCCGCAGGACAAACCGCGATAAATCTGCAGGGATAACCGCAGCGGGTTTGCCCTGCAGATTTATCAAATCCGCTGCGGGAGAACCCGCAGGATAAAAAGGAACGTGTGAATGTGGCCTTATTGCATTCAACATTTATATTTAACAATAAAGAAACACAAAAAACAAATCCCGAAGTGCCAGAATAAATACATCTTAATCATCATAACAACTTGCTCAGCATTTTCAACCTGAATTCATTGAACAAACCAAAAGATAAAAGGTGATCACATCCTCAAGTGTGATTTTCTAAATACAGTCTGATTCTAATTATATGTTAAAAACAAGACTAAAAGAACCAATATTTCTACCACCTATTTATACGTGGAACAATTTTTTTCTACTGTATCACTAAACATGTCATTTCTGAAGTGTTTAAGAAGAATAGTACAGTAGTTAAATCCTCGTTCTATAAAATATGAACTAATCAAACAATTAATAGTAGGTTTTTACACTGGCCTGTTATCATCAATGTGTCCCTTCTAGTGGGTGAAATGTCATCTTGTCCATAAGGGTTCACTAGCAATGGCCATTTCCTTCTGTGTCAGAGTATGTGCGGCCTGTCATGGTGCTCGGCTCCACCTGAGTTATATCTGATTTTTGTTCACTTTTACAATGTCTGATTTTCTTGGATACACAAAGGACGGCGCTGGACCAGAAAGTGCAGAAGAGTCACTTCTACGTCTTCATTTTCACAATCTTTGGAGAGTCCAGTAGCCGCCAGCGCCGATCATATTCACAGGTCACATAGCCAGTTGTGTCATCCATTTCCGATCTTGTGCCGCCTTCTACCACTTCATGGTCGTCACGGTCTTTATTTCCACTACATGGGATGACAGTCCGGTATTGCTGAGTCCTTGTGATGGGTTCTGCTTCCTGTAACCGATGTTATAACAAACTCTCCTCCTCCTCTTCGTAGTCCTGGTTTGTACAATACATGAACTGGATGTTAAGAATAGTTTTCTCCCTCCATTTAAGGAGTTTCCTGGGTGTTAATATTTGGTATGAATACGGTCTGTGGAGGCTCGAGCTGCCGGCCAGTCATCTGCTCTGCAGTCACCATCTACCCCTGGACAGTTCTCAGCCCTAACAAAGCTTTCTCCTCTGCCCTCTCCTGCTTCTAAGCTGTGATATAATAAAACGATACAGTAATATCGAACAATCATGGATGATAAGATTTGGTATGAATACGGTCTGTGGAGGCTCGAGCTGCTGGCCTGTCCTCTGCTCTGCAGTCACCGTCTACCCCTGGCCATTCTCAGCCCTAACAAAGCTTTCTCCTCTGTCCTCCTGCTTCTAAGTTGTAACATAATAAAATAATACAGTAATATCTAGCAATCATGGATTATTTGGTAAATCTAGACCCCACACTTAGACCACAGGCTGAACAGATCTGAATTTGAGATTTTCAAACTGACACTGTAATATTTTTATTTTTTAAAATATGATCCCATCACGATCCCATCTTGTGTTTTGGTACAGATGTGGCTAGGAGCATAGCAGGAACATGTGCAGTTTTTGAAATCTTTAAATTGAACGTTTTTTTCGGAAATGCGTTTTAAAGTTTTGCGCTTGCGTTCGCATAGGTAAAATATTATCAAAGATTACTCTTGTGACATATCTGGTGAAAGCCTGTACAGTTCTGAGTAGAATGGTGTTTATTTTGTTTCTCTATCTCTTTTCTAGCCTGAGTTATGGGGAGAAATGTAAAGGCAGGCAACACCGAAATTCGCACTTTTTCCGAACTTTGAAAATCAATAAAAAAATTTAAAAAAAATCTAGATTTTTTTTCTTCTTCACATTTTGCATTCTCTGACACACTATTACCAAATAACAAAATCTCAAAAGAATTTAAAATATAGTGGAAAAAATCATTGGTTCACTTGACATGGAATGACCCTACTACGTCTCTGTGCACGTACATCTCTGTGTACGTGGCTGTGCAATATACTGCGTGGCTGTGCAATATACTACATGGCTGTACTATATACTACGTGGCTGTAAACTACATACATATTTTAGAATACCCGATGTGTTAGAATCGGGCCAACATCTAGTATAAAATAATTGTTAGAATAAATTTAATACACTCAACAATATCTGAAATTTGAGTGGGATTGTATACAGACAGCAAGCGTAAGAAATGTTCTGCTGATTCACTTACTTTGTCATGGTTAATCACTGTGTACAAAGACTTAATAATAATAATAATAATATTTATATAGCACCATTCCGCAGCGCTTTACAGTTTAACAGTTTCAAACACAAACCGTAACAACGTTAACAATACAATAATTAAAGCGAAATAAAACGACCCTGCTTGTGAGAGCTTACAATCTACAATGAGGTGGGGGAGATACAAAGCACAGGTGTGTATTTACAATGGTGTATTTACAATGATGTGCCAGCCATCTTCAGGGGTTGGGGAATAGATAGGGATAGTGAATGGGCTACACACACACACAGACATAAATGACTTTGATTAGTGAATGTGATAGGCCGCTCTGAACAAATGTGTTTTGAGCAAGCGCCTAAAACTATGCAAATTGTGGATGGTCTTAATATCTTGGGGTAGAGAATTTCAGAGGATTGGTGCAGCACGGGAGAAGTCTTGTAGTCGGGAGTGGGAGGTACGGATTAGGGCAGAGGTTAGTCGAAAGTCATTTGCAGAGCACAGAGGTCGGTTAGGCCGATAGACAGAAATGAGGGAGGAGATGTAAAGGGGTGCAGCACTGTGGAGAGCTTTGTGGGTGAGAACAAGTACTTTGAATTGGATTCTATAATGAATGGGCAGCCAGTGTAACGACTGGCGAAGAGCGGACGAGTCCGAGTAACGATTAGCCAGATGGACGACCCTGGCTGCTACATTAAGGATAGACTGGAGAGGGGAAAGTCGAGTAAGGGGGAGGCCAATTAGAGCATTACAGTAGTCCAGGCGGGAGTGGATCAAGCCGACAGTGAGGGTTTTTGTTGTTTCCATGGTGAGAAAAGGGCGGATTCTAGAGATGTTCTTTAGGTGTAAGCTGCACGAGCGGGCAAGAGATTGTATATGGGAAGTGAAGGAGACTTGATGTCTAGAGTACCCAGTATATAGTTATCAGACCACCGTATTGTTTCTAATACTCGAATGGTGTCCCCTGTGTCTTTTAGATAGGCTGGGAGTAGTGCCACACATTTCTCTAAATGAATGTCGACATAATCCGATAAATTTGCTGTTAAGCAATTGATGCTTGAAACAATTGGTCTCCCTTTTTCTTAAAAAAAATTTTGGATAAGGATCTTTTATATAAAAAAAAATTTTTTACAGATAATTTTATATACCCGTATATACTCGAGTATAAGCCGACCCCCCTAATTTTGCCACAAAAAACTGGGAAAACTTATTGACTCGAGTATAAGCCTAGGGTGGAAAATGCAGCAGCTACCGGTTAATGTCAAAAATAAAAATAGATACCAATAAAAGTAAAATTAATTGAGACATCAGTAGGTTAAGTGTTTTTTGAATATCCATATTGAATCAGGAGCCCCATATAATGCTCCATACAGTTCATTTTTGCCCCATAGATGCTCCATATAAAGCTGTGCCCCATATACAATGCTCTGCACCGTTCATTATTGCCCCATAGCTGTGCCATATAGTGCTCTGCACCGTTCATTATTGCCCCATAGCTGTGCCATATAGTGCTCTGCACCGTTCATTATTGCCCCATAGCTGTGCCATATAGTGCTCTGCGCCGTTCATTATTTCCCCATAGCTGTGCCATATAGTGCTCTGCACCGTTCATTATTGTCCCATAGCTGTGCCATATAGTGCTCTGCACCGTTCATTATTGCCCCATAGCTGTACCATATAGTGCTCTGCACCGTTCATTCTTGCCCCATAGCTGTGCCATATAATGCTCTGCACCGTTCATTATTGTCCCATAGCTGTGCCATATAGTGCTCTGTACCGTTCATTATTTCCCCATAGCTGTGCCATATAGTGCTCTGCACCGTTCATTATTTCCCCATAGATGCCCCATAGAAAGCTCTGCCATTGCTGCTGCTGATGCAATAAAAAAAAAAAATGCCATACTCACCTCTTGCTTGCAGCTCCCGGCGTCTCTCCGCACTGACTGATCAGGCAGAGGGCGGCGTGCACACTATATGCATCATCGCGCCCTCTGACCTGCACAGTCAGAGCGGAGAGACGCCGGGAAGATGGAGTGACGCCCGGCGTGTGGAACAGGGATAGGTAAATATTACATACTTACCTGGTCCCGGCGTCCGGCTCCTTCTCCCGCACAGCTGGTCTTCGGTGCCGCAGCCTCTTCCTCTATCAGCGGTCACCGTTACCGCTGATTAGAGAAATGAATATGCAGCTCCACCCCTATGGGAGTGGAGTCCATATTCATTTTTCTAATGAGCAGTCCCACGTGACCGCTGAAGAGGGGAACAGCTGCAGCACCCGAAGACAGTGGGATGGCAGGGGAAGCGCCAGGATCGCCGGGACTAGGTAAGTATGCCTCAGCGCCCTCTCCCCTCACCCGCGACCCTGCCACCCACCGTGACTTGAGTATAAGCCGAGAGGGGCACTTTCAGCCCAAAAATTGGGGCTGAAAATCTCGGCTTATACTCGAGTATATACGGTATATTTCTATCTTAAAGGGTTTATTAATAAAGTATTTATGGTTTTAAGTAATTAATCCTTACAGGCTCAGTTATTTGGCAGTATGCACGCTTTCCTAATGAAATGTCAGCATCCATATGGAAGATTCAGATTAGAGTAACAAGAAATAGTAAGTCCTTTTTCCAGTTTTGTAGTATGCAGTACAGCAATAGTTTATTCAGCAGGTAACTCTCTCAGTTTGGAAGAGTGTACTTGTTACATCGGTGTCTGGGTGGTCCAGGCTGGGTAGGCGGTCCAATGCCAAGTATGGAGCCAAATGAACGTGGCTATATTATAGACCGTGTTAGCAGGAGAGCCATACCTTGAAAAAGAGGGACGGATCCCTTGAAACGCGTCGGGATTGGCCCCTGTTAGTGTCCGTCAATACGGACAGGTGATGCCACCGTTTAACAACGCCCACCGCTCATCACGCTACTGCACGACAGCGCCATCGGCCAATGCTGCCCGCCAACTTCTCCAGCTACAAGCGTGCTGGGGATTTTTTTAGTTTACGGGATGACAAATTCCTCTACACTTGGACTGTCAGCGCTGCCCCCGTCCTCAACAGCGCGCACAGCATTATTGCAGCAGGAACCGCTTCAGAAGGTTTCAGGTGTAGCAGCTACTACATTAGAGGTATTTTACATTCACTTTCCAGCTCCATTTTTTCAGCATGTGATCTAGCGCGGCATCCTTAATTGAATATTTGCGACCATGGTGGAATGTTGTTTTGAAGACCTAGGCCTCTGGGCTGATGATAGCCTCATGCCTTTGTGCCGAAGCTGGGCCTAAAGCCTCATGTTCTAAGGTTTGATTTCACATATACGCAGCTTGTCCTTGAACCTATAGGCTATAGTTAGTCAGTATGTCTGAGCTACATCTCATGATTTCACTTCAGTTAGGCCCCTTTCACACATCAGTTTTTTGCTATCAGTTGCAATCCGTCAAATTTAAAAAAAAAAAAAAAAAACGGATCTGGAGACTGATTCCACCGGATCTATTTTTTTTCTCATAGACTTGTATTGGCGACAGATGGCCTCATGTTTCATCCGTCATTCGCCGGATCTGTTGAAAATTGTTTGTCCGACGGCCGGAGACAACGGACAAAGTAACGTTTTTTGTGTACGTCGAAAAAACGGACAGCGATGTATCCGTCGCCATCCGTTGTTTGCTAGAATGGAAGCCTATGGCGCTGGATTACGTTTTTTTTTTTTTGTTTTTTTTTAACTGAGCATGCTCTGATCCAATTAGCCAGATCCGCTAGTCAGATCCGTCCAAAAAACGGATCCATTTTATCAGTTTTTCACAATCTGCGACAGATCTGTCGAGCCAACGGATTGTGACTGATGGCAAAAAACTGATGTGAGAAAGGGGCCTTAGTTGCATGTCATGTCTGCACAGGGCCGTATGATTGGGCTTCAGTGTTTCACTTTTGCGAAGGATGTTTCCCATTGTTTGGTTTAATAAACAAGGGCTTCCCTGTTCTCTGCAACTTAAGTACCACATCCATAAAAAAGGATACATGGTGTTAGTATACCACATTGTTTCCGTGAAGACTGCCCTCCAGCTGCAGCTCATTAATTAGCTCACTGAGGTGGGGTTAGTCTGACAGTTGAGATGTACTATTCAGAGTGGAGGTTTATCCTGAATTCTGATAGATTGCTCTCTTGAATGTAACTGTGAGCCTGGTCTCTTATTTAGCGCAGCTTCAAGTATGGCCCTAGTCTGTACCACAGCCATCCTGGTGCCTGTCGGCCATCCTGGTGCTTGTCGGCCATCCTGGTGCCTGTCGGCCATCCTGGTGCCTGTCGGCCATCCTGGTGCCTGTCGGCCATCCTGGTGCCTCTGATTTTTGTGCTTCGGGGTGCTGCCAGCGTGCCTCATTCCTTGTGTAGCCGACCTACCACTTCACAATTTGTCTCTGACCTGAACTCCAGTTAGTCCTCATGTTTCTGGACTCGGATCCAGCTTCCTTTGCTTCATATACTAATGGTTATTGGTTTGATCTTCCGGCAATCCAGGGTCTCTGTCCTGCAGGCCTCCTTGTAGTATGGTAAGCTGGTCTGTAACCAAGGTTTAATCTGAACCCAGCATGACCGAGGAAGGAACAGTCCTGTATTTCTAAGCACATGCAGCTGATTATTGGTCAGTAGCAGTCCTCATTGTATTGTGGCGGTGGCTATCGCCATATTTTTACTGGGCAATAAGGTTTCCAGTTCACCACCTGACAGCACACTGGAGGACGTCCTTCTTATCCTTGATGGGACAGGAACACGAGAGGTTAAAAGGACCCTCCCCCTACCACCCTTCAGTGTTTTTCCTGTCCCATCAGGGATAGGAACGGACGAGAGGATCTGCCGTTCTGTGCGGGGGGATGTGGATCGGGGGGGCTCAGCCTCACCCTTCCCTCCATGAGACACCCGCTGGCTGACACCCGCCCGAGGGTCCCTCAGCTTACCAGTGTAGCGCTGCTCCTGGGTTGGGGATCGCTTCTCCCTGGCGGGGGCCAGCGGCGGCCTCTGCTGGCGTCGGCGTCTCCATGCGGCCGCTGGGGGAACCAGTTCATCGCCGCACCTTCCTCTCTTTCCGGCCGCACGTCACTTCCGGTTTGCGGCTGAGGGGGATGGACGGCGTCTCTGCTACAGGAAGTGCAGAGGAAAGAGCGGTGGAGAACGCTGGAGCGTCGTTTTGAAGTGAGGAACAGAATAAAAGGTATGGTGCAGGGGCAGTAGCGATCTCTAGAGCATCATGGAGGACGCAGCTAGAGCAGAGGGGCAGGAATCAGCAGCGCTAGTAAGTAGAGGAGCCCTGGGTTAAAAAAAAAAAAAAAAGAGAGAGCAAGAACGCTAGTGTTTGCTATATATATCGTGCTATATATATATATATATATATAGCCCCCCCGATCCACATCCCCCCCGCACAGAACGGCAGATCCTCTCGTCCGTTCCTATCCCTGATGGGACAGGAAAAACACTGAAGGGTGGTAGGGGGAGGGTCCTTTTAACCTCTCGTGTTCCTGTCCCATCAAGGATAAGAAGGACGTCCTCCAGTGTGCTGTCAGGTGGTGAACTGGAAACCTTATTGCCCAGTAAAAATATGGCGATAGCCACCGCCACAATACAATGAGGACTGCTACTGACCAATAATCAGCTGCATGTGCTTAGAAATACAGGACTGTTCCTTCCTCGGTCATGCTGGGTTCAGATTAAACCTTGGTTACAGACCAGCTTGCCATACTACAAGGAGGCCTGCAGGACAGAGACCCTGGATTGCCGGAAGATCAAACCAATAACCATTAGTATATATATATTATATATATATTATATATATTATATATAATATATATATATATATTTCTTCATAGGCAGCCTCCCTATCTGAGAAATCGGCAAAGAAACCCAGTAGGAATAAGAAGTGTCCTATCTGTGCGGTTAAGCTAAAGGATTCCTGGCAGAAACCCCTATGTGAAGCATGCACCTGCAAAGTCATAGGAGAGGAACAGGCGTCTCTTATGTCTAATATGAGAGCCATGATAAGGGAGGAAGTGCAGGCTTCAGTCTCAAGTCTGGTACTCCCGCAAGTCTCACCTTCACCTTCACCCTCGGAGAGGCCGAGGAAAAGACCGAGGGTCGAGTACTCTTCCATAGACTCATCATCCTGTGTGTCGGAGGTAGAAGAGGAAGATGAGAGTAGAGATCCCCCGGAGAAAGGGAGAAGATATTTATTCTCTGCCACAGACACAGGAGAACTGTTAGAGGCAGTGCGGCATACCATGCAGATCGAGGAGCCGCAGCCATCTTGCTCCGTTCAAGATGAAATGTTTGGGGGCTTGCGCTCACAGACATCTAAAGTCTTCCCTGTAAACTCCCATATCAGATCTATGATTCTGGAGGAATGGGAGGAAGCCGAAAAAAGACTGACTATCCCTAAGGACTTCAGACTTCGCTTACCGTTCAATCCAGAGGAAGTTAAGGAGTGGGTCGATGTACCAAAGATTGATATACCCTTGGCTAAGGTCTCCAAAAGGACGGTGATTCCGTTTGAAGACTCGTCCAATTTGAAAGAGCCCATGGACAGGAAGGCAGATGGCCTTCTAAAAAGGGCCTGGGAAAGTTCCTCGGCGATTATTGGAGCTAATATTGCAGCGACATCAGTAGCCCGCTCCATGGACCTTTGGCTAGATGATCTTAAAGATCAATTGATAGCCAAAACTCCCAGAGACACTATTCTAAAAGCCCGTAGAGCTATTTGGCTTAAGAGCTGGTCGGGGGACATGCACTCTAAAAACAAGTTGTGTTCTATACCCTTTTCCGGGGGCAGGGTCTTCGGACCGGTCCTCGACGATATTCTAGAAAAAGCCGCAGATGTCAAGAAGGGTTTTCCGGAGGAAAAGCCTAAAAAATTCCAGCCCTTTCGGAGACCCCGCTATAATCAAAAACCTGATTATAGGGGTAAGGGAAAGCAGGGTAGGTGGAGCTACCAGAAAGGAGGGGATAACAGGTCTAAAAATAAAGAAGCGAGCTACTCGGGACCGGGTTCTAGCTACCGCAGGAAATGACGCCATCAGAGTATTGGGCCGTCTGACAGGATTCCTGGGAGGATGGAGGGAGATCACAAAAAGTCCATGGGTTCTACAAATAGTATCCCAGGGGTACAAAATAGAGTTTACATCCCTTCCTCCCGAAAGATTCCTGGTATCCAGCTCTCATTTAAAACTGTCATCCCCCATGTGGTCAGACATTCAAGACCTGTTAAAAATGGCGGCTATCATTCCGGTACCCCTTCAGGAAGAGTGCAGGGGTCATTACTCCAATCTCTTCTCGATAACCAAACCATCAGGAGAATCGAGAACGATTATAAATTTGAAACATCTGAACAATTGGGTCCTTTACAAAAGGTTCAAGATGGAGTCGATTCGGTCTACCATCCCTCTATTGGGAAAAGACATGGTGATGTGCACACTGGACTTAAAGAGTGCATATTACCATGTACCCATTTATCAAAATCATCAGAGGTTCCTGCGGTTCGCGGTAAACTTGGAAGGAAAGATCTTCCATTTCCAATTCCGCTGTCTCCCCTTCGGCCTGGCTTCCGCTCCCAGGGTTTTTACAAAACTTATGGTGGAAGTGGTCGCTTTCCTGAGGAATCAGTATATAATGGTGGTTCCCTACTTAGATGACTTCTTAATAGCAGCAGACTCAGAAGTCCAGCTCAGGGTCAATTGTCAGTCTCTCATCTCAACATTGCAGAATCTGGGATGGATTATAAATTGGGAGAAGTCAGTTCTAATCCCAAAACCCAGAATAAAATTCGTGGGAGTCATGCTCGATTCACAAGCAAGAATGTCATTTCTTCCAGAAGACAGGCTAAAGGGCATAATACAGAAGATCCGTCACTTTTCTCGGGGTCGACATACGATCAGAGACGGGATGAAAATACTAGGTCTGATGACGGCCTGTATTCCCTGCGTGAGATGGAGCCAGTTTCATTCTCGACAGCTTCAGAGGGGAGTTCTGAGGAGCTGGAACAGAAGGCAGAACTCACTGAACCGGACCCTGAGCCTTACTCCGCAAGTCAAAAGATCTCTGGTGTGGTGGACTCTTTCCAGAAACCTCCGACTGGGGGTGCCATGGCTTCAGACACCAAGCATATCAGTTACAACAGATGCCAGTCAGCTCGGTTGGGGAGGTCATGTACTGGGAAGATATTTTCAAGGTCGCTGGGGAAAGGAAGACAGCAACCAGTCATCAAACCACAGAGAGCTACAGGCGGTTTGGGAGGTCTTGACGGCAGCGCAGCATCTGCTGCAGAACAAACACGTGAAGGTCTTCTCAGACAACACGACAACGGTAGCCTTCCTGCGGCATCAAGGCGGTCCAAGACATCTGGCGTTACAAAACCTGGCGGAACGCATATTCCAGTGGGCAGAAAGGTCGGTTCTGTCCATCTCGGCGATCCACCTGGAGGGCTCCAAGAACCAGTTGGCAGATTTCCTCAGCAGAAAAAATGTATCCCCCACGGAGTGGGAACTGAACAACGAGGTGTTCAAGGATCTGTGTCAACGTTGGGGGAGACCGACAGTGGACCTATTTGCTACAAGAGGAAACGCGAAGCTCAAGATCTTCTATTCCCTAAACCCTTGGGAGAGTCCAGCCGCGATCGATGCCTTCTCACAACCCTGGAACCACGGGTTTCTGTATGCATTCCCTCCTCTAGCAATGATCCCGAGGGCACTCAGAAAGATCTGCGAGGACGGGGCCAAAGTCATACTCATAGCTCCTCACTGGCCGAAACGGAGCTCCTCACTGGCCGAAACGGAGTTGGTTTCCATTGCTAAGGAAACGGTCAGTGGAAGAACCCCTCCTGTTACCAGAAAGAGAGGATCTTCTTCTGCAAGGTCCAGTTCTACACCAGAATCCGGGAGTACTTCAGCTGGCGGCCTGGATCCTGAACGTAAGGTCTTAAGAGCAAAAGGGCTTTCAGAGGATGTCATTTCTACTCTTCAAGCCAGCCGGAAGCCGGTGACATCGGCTATCTATACCAAAATATGGAAGCGATTCTGTGGGTTTTGCGGAGAGACGACCGTTGACACTGACCATCCAAACATCCCCAAAATTCTTGACTTTCTGCAGTCAGGGTTTCAAAAAGGTCTTAGACCAAGTACATTAAGGGTCCAGATAGCGGCCCTGAGTGTATTCTTTGATTCTTCCCTGTCTGCCCATCCCTGGATTAGTAGATTCTCTAGAGCAGTCCAGAGATTAAAACCATTGATTAGAAAGTCAGTCCCGCCGTGGGATCTGAACTTGGTTCTAAATTTCCTATGTGAACAGGCGTGGGATGTAACAGGGGATATAGGAATTGATAAACTCTCCCTTAAAACTGCATTTTTAGTTGCGATCACGTCGGCAAAAAGATTGGGGGAACTACAGGCTCTGTCGGTGCAGAATCCATATTTGCAGATATTCGAGGACAAATTAGTACTCAGACTCGATCCGGCGTTTCTCCCTAAAGTTGTGTCAGATTCCAATATGAATCAAGAGATTGTTTTACCATCATTTTGCCAGTTCCCTAAAAATCAGAAGGAGAGTTTTTACCACAACTTAGACGTAAGAGACTCGGTGCTCAGGTACCTCGATTTATCCAGACCCTGGAGACGGGACAACAATTTGTTCGTCCAGTTCAGGGGCTCAAATAAAGGTAGAAAAGCGTCTAAAGCGACTATCGCACGGTGGATAAAATCCACAATCAGTTTAGCTTATAAAGCTAGAGGACAAGATTCCCCGGTTAACATTAAAGCCCATTCATCTAGGGCCATGGCCACGTCATGGGCGGAGAAAGGGGGGGCGACGGCAGATCACATCTGCAGAGCTGCGTCATGGTCTAGCCTTAGTACCTTCTCTAAACACTATAAGTTAGATGAAGACACAAAAGAGAATAGTAAAACCAAAAACACTCAGTTTGAAAAAATAACCACTCCTCTTGGGCTATCTGCACAAAAGCTGTTCTACCCTGTATGCACACATGGATTTTTCCTCTCTGAACTCTGTTCACACAGGTTATATACAGATGATCAGGTTTTTAAATACATCAGATAGGGATTGCATACATTAGTTAGGACTGCTCTGATAAGGGTATACCGTGAAGATTGGTAGAGCAGCTTAGTATACATTTTTTGCAAAAAACGTATCAACCAAATACCCTGTTTTTTACATCTTTTACTAGCACTTGCGGATTACTGCAACATTTTTTCAAACTGAGTGTTTTTGGTTTTACTATTCTCTTTTGTGTCTTCAGGTTTCTTGGTGGTGTGTGAACATGATCATACAGACTTGTTCACTGTGCAAGTAGCCCATGTGTTCCTGTTACTATAAGTTAGATGTAGTGTCACCACAGTTGGCTTTCGGTAGAAAGGTACTGCAAGCGGTAGTCCCTCCCTAAATACCATTCTCCTTTGGTATTTCTCCAGTGTGCTGTCAGGTGGTGAACTGGAAAACAGTAATTAGACCTACTGGTAATTGTATTTCCAGGAATCCATCCTGACAGCACTATTAGTTCCCTCCCTAATGTATGATCTTTATACTCATGTGATGTAACATTTGTATGATTGATTATTTTGTTGGAATAAACCTGTGTTTTTGCATCCATCCAGATGTGTTACTTTGGAAAAGCACTGAAGGGTGGTAGGGGGAGGGTCCTTTTAACCTCTCGTGTTCCTGTCCCATCAAGGATAAGAAGGACGTCCTCCAGTGTGCTGTCAGGATGGATTCCTGGAAATACAATTACCAGTAGGTCTAATTACTGTTTTTTTAGGCCTATTCTTTGGCTGTGGTGTTTAGTAGTATCTATCACAATAACTGCAATAACAATCACTGCGGTTCATTATTGCTGTTGGGGTACAACAAGTTTCACCCTGTTTTCTGCTGCATAATTGGTTTACCACATTCATACAGAATTTTCCCATTATAGACATATATCAGACACTCACTACGGTGATTATCTTTGCAGATTTCTTTAGATGTTTTTCTTCTGATCTTGAAGAACATTTCTATATCTAATATACTACATAATTTGCACAAAAATACCTTAATGGGTTATACATATAGATAACATTTATTAGAAATACAATTAAAATATTCAGCCGATCGATGATAAAGAGGCAGATAAATCCAAATGTGCACAAGGTCAATTAAGTCCAAATGCAATCCTGAGCGCTTGGTGCATTAACTTCTGATGCATTAAAATTTATTTTCGGCCGATCAATAATAAACAAAAACAGAGTCGGATAAGTCCAAATATAAAAGGTCCAATAAGTCCAAATGCAATCCTGAATACCTGGTGCATTAACGCCAGAACGTGTCCTGTTTCAACAACTATTACACAGAGTTCCCCAAAATTAATAGGCTTGCAGATAAACCTGCATAAAAGTGCATGAATTTGAGATTGCCTCTCACCGTGGTACTTGAATCCACAATACGGGGTTCTTCTCCAAAGATAAATATTGCAACAAGTTATTTCAGGACACGCGCTCCTTGAGCCTTCTTCCCAGCAACTTGCGAGCATGATTCAGCTTGTGGTTGAGGTCCTCGGCACACCGATAGACCGGCAGGACCTTCGTGACGTAGACTGTCCACGTGATCAGCGAGGGTAAGAGGCGTCGGCAGGACCAATTCCTTTAGGGTTGCAATTAGGGTTAGGGTTGCGATTAGGGTTAGAATTAGGGTTAGGGTTGCAATTAGCGTTAGGGTTAGAACTAGGATTAAGGTTGCAAATAGGGTTAGAACTAGGGTTAGGGTTGCAATTATTGTTAGGGTTGCAATTGAGGTTAGAATTAGGCTTAGGGTTGCAATTAGGGTTAGGGTTGCAATAAGGGTTAGGGTTGCAATTAGGGTTAGAATTAAAGCTAGGGTTGCATTTAGGGTTAGGGTTGCAACTAGGGTTAAAATTAGGGTTAGAATTAGGGTTAGGGTTGCGGTTAGGGTTGCAATTGGGGTTAGGGTTGTAATTAGGGTTAGGGTTGTAATTAGGGTTAGGGCTAGAATTAGGATATGTGCACACGGTGTGGATTTGGCTGTGGATCCGCCGTAGCGGATTCGTAATAGTTTTCCATCACTTTTACAGTACCATGTTAAACCTATGGAAAACCAAATCCGCTGTGCCCATGGTGTGGAAAATGCCGAGCGGAAACGCTGCGTTGAATTTTCTGCAGCATGTCAATTCTTTGTGCGGATTCCGCAGCGTTTTACACCTGTTCCTCACTAGGAATCCGCAGGTGAAATCTGCACAAAAAACACTGGAAATCCGTGGTAAACCGCAGGTAAAACACTACATTTTACCTGCGGATTTTTCAAAAGCGGTGTGGAAAAATCCACACACTAATCCGCAACGTGGGCACATAGCCTTAAGGTTAGGGGTGTGTTTGGGTTAGGCTTCTGGTTGGGGTTAGGGGTGTTTTGGGGTTAGGGTTGTGATTACGGTTATGGTTAGAGTTGGAATTAGGGTTAGGGGGGTGTGTTGGGGTTAGTGTTGGAGTTAGAATTGAGGGGTTTCCACTGTTTAGGCACATCAGGGGTCTCCAAACGCGACATGGCGACACCATTGATTTCCAGCCAATTTTGCGTTCAAAAAGTCAAATGGTGCTCCTTCCATTCTGAGCCCCAACGTGCGCCCAAACAGTGGTTTACCCAAACATATGGGGCATAAGCGTACTAAGGAAAAATTACACAACAATTGGGGATTTAATTTATCCTGTTACCCTTGGGAAAATAAAAAAATGGGGGCTAAAAAAATTATTTTTGTGGGAAATTTTTTTTTATTTTCACGGCTCTGCGTTATAAAATTCTGTGAAGCACTTGGGGGTTCAAAGTGCTCACCACACATCTAGGTACGTTCCTTGGGGGGTCTAGTTTCCAAAATCTGGTCACTTGTGGTGGGTTTCTACTGTTCAAGCACATCAGGGGCTCTGCAAACGTAATATGATGCCCGCAGACCATTCCATCAAAGTCTGCATTCCAAAATGTCACTACTTCCCGTCCGAGCCCCGACGTGCCCAAACAGTGGTTTCCCATCCCCCTCCCCCCCATCCACATATGGGATATCAACATACTCAGGACAAACTGGACAACAACATTTTGGGTCCAATTTCTCCTGTTACCCTTGTGAAAATAAAAAATTTTGGGCTAAAAAATAATTTTTGAGGAAAGAAAAATGATTTTTTTTATTTTCACGGCTCTGTATTATAAACTTCTGTGAAGCACTTGGGGGTTCAAAGTGCTCACCACACATCTAGATTACTTCCTTGGGTGGTCTAGTTTCCAAAATGGGGTCACTTGCGGGGAGCTCTAATGTTAGGCACACAGGAGCTCTCCAAACGTGACATGGTGTCCGCTGACGATTGGAGCTAATTTTCATTTAAAAGTCAAATGGCGCTCCTTCCCTTCAGAGCCCTGCCGAGTACCCAAACTGTGGTTTACCCTCACATGTGAGTTATCGGTGTACTCAGGTGAAATTGCCCAACACATTTTAGGATCCATTTTATCATGTTTCCCATGTGAAAATGAAAAAAATGAGGCTAAAACAAATTTTTTGTGAAAAAAAAAAAGTACTTTTTCATTTTTACGGATCAATTTGTGAAGCACCTGGGGGTTCAAAGTGCTCACTTTGCATCTAGACAAGTTCCCTGGGGGGGGTGTAGTTTACAAAATGGGGTCACTTGTGGGGGAGCTCCAATGTTTAGGCACACATGGGCTCTCCAAACGCGACATGGTGTCCGCTAAAGATTGGAGCCAATTTTTCATTCAAAAAGGAAAATGGCGCTCCTTCCCTTACGAGCCCTGACGTGTGCCCAAACAGTGGTTTCACCCCCAAATATAGACTATCGGCGTACTCAGGACAAATTGTACAACAACTTTAAGGGTCCAGTTTCTCCTTTTACCCATGGGAAAATAAATAAATTGTTGCTAAAAGATCATTTTTGTGACTAAAAAATGTTCATTTTTTCCTTCCAAGTTGTTTCTGCTGCTGTGAAACACCTGAAGGGTTAATAAACTTCTTAAATGTGGTTTTGAGCACCTTGAGGGGTGCAGTTTTTAGAATGGTGTCACTTTTTGGTATTTTCAGCCTTATAGACCCCTGAAACTGACTTCAAATGTGAGGTGGTACCTAATAAAAAATGTTGTAAAAATGGGAAATCGCTGGTCAAATTTTAACCCTTATAACTTCCTAGCAAATAAACATTTTGTTTCCAAAATTGTGCTGATGTCGAGTAGACATGTGGGAATTGTAGTTCATTAATTATTTTGTGTAATGCGGGAAAGAAACTCGAGAATTACGTTCTTTTGGTCGCTGCAACATTGCGATCAATAAAATATGATAACGGGCGATTTAAAACATTTTGTCTAGTTCAAAAGGGTGTCAATAATATGCCTGCTCAGTGCGCAAAAAATAAGCCCTCACCCAGTCCCCGATCTCGAAATATGGCAGACGCTACAGGTCTCCAAAAAATGGCTTTTGTGTAAAGAAAAAACAAAAAACCCTTTGGATTTTTTCCACCACTTAGACAAAAAAAGAAACCTAGAACCCTAACTTTTCAGCCCTGTTGTGTGGCCAAACTGTGGCTTCCAGCCAAATGTGGGGTATCACTGCGTTCTGAAGAAATTGTGCAACTATTTTTGGGTCCACTTTCATCTACTACTTTTGTGTGGATGTGTGGGGTTTGTCCTGTTTTAGAATGTCAGTTATTTTGCAATTACGACATGGCATTCCGGATTTATTTCAGCTTAATTTGCACCCCAAAAATCAAATGGCGTTGTTTCCCTCCATGTGCCCAAACGGCAGTTTTTGACCACGTACGTAAACAGTATTGCATTCGGGAGAAATTGCTTAACAAAATATGGGGTTCATGTTCCTCTATTATCCCTTGTGAAAATGACAAACTTGGGAATAAAACAACATTGTAGTGGAAAAAAACGTAATTTTCGCTTTCACATCCAAATTTTGAGTGATGAGTAGCACTTATGGATTGAACAGTCTTAACACACCTCTAAATGAAAGCCTTGATGGGTCCCTTATGGGGCATTTATGCTGTTTTGGCATGTCAGCTGCTTTGGAAACCAGGCAAGGTGTGCACAATTTGTTCCACTCAAATTTGCTCTCCAGAAATCAAATCGAGCGCTTTCATTAAAGACTACCGTGAATCCACACAGCAATTTTTGACCACGTATGGAATATTGCCACGTTCAGGAGAAATTATGTAACAAATTATGAGACTCAATTTCTCCTATTATCCCTAGTGAAAACTATGACTCACACTCAAATATTATAAAGTACTCTGAAGTGTCTGTGGGATTAAAATGCTCAAAATGCCGCTAGATGAATTTTGTTTTAGCAAGGCTGATTGTCAGAAATGGGGGGGGACCCCACACCGTTATTTGAATTTATTTAAATAATTAATAAAGACCGCATTGAGACCCGTCGATTTTTGATAACCAGTCTTACTAAAGCAAACAGCTGAGGGTTGCAGCCTGCAGTTGTCAGTTTTGCCTGGCTGGTTATCAAAAATACAGGGGAACCCACGCCAATTTTTTAAATGTATTTATTTATAGCACAGGTGGCTTCTGATGAAAACTCCCATCAGCGGCTGCCTGCTCTCACTGTTATTAGCAGCAGCAGGTGTAGGCTGATGGGAGTAGTAGTCCACCTGCCCTCATTGTTATCAGTTGAATACAACTGTCATCATTCTCCCCTGCTCGCAATGATCAGAGTGAGCAGGGGAGAATGGTGTGAGTGGTCTTCAATACCCGGCGCTGGGGAACAGCGCTAGCTGTACCACTTTTCCCAGGCGCCTGTACGTGTTACACTAATGACATATGAATATCATCCTTGTGTCAGCAGTGTGCAGGACGGTTTGCAGCTCGTGCTGCTGTTTAACTGACGTTTCAGCATATTTTGCCCATGGACACATAGTCTGTGCGGAAACTCAATGATCTGTGCGCGGACCCAATCACTAGAATGGGTCTATGTGTGTAAGTGTATCCAGTACCAAACACACAGGAAAAGAAGTCATACCAAGCAAGGGGAAGGGGGGGATATTTTGGGGGAAGAGTTTAATTGGGGGTAGGAGGTTTTGATTGGTTTACAATGAAGTCATAAGAATATTTCATGATACAATACAGACATGCGTATAATGTCATGAAAACGGATGGATTTACAGAGATATGTAAAACAAGAATGTAATACGTATTGTTGGGAAATCGTGATTGTCACAAAAATGGTTTTGATTAAAAAAAAAAGTGTCTCCGGTACGTGTGAAAACTGTCACCACACATACCGGACATACTGACATGTGAAAGAGGCCTAACAAATCGTGTAATTGCAATACCTTTCTGGGCGAAATACTTAATCTTTTTTGGAACAATTTCATGAGCTCCAACACGCTTGGCCTTGACTGTATATATGGGTGTGCCTTCACGAGGTCTTAAAAAAACAATAGGAATTGGTTTTAATAATTTCCACAAGTCAATCATAATGGCATGTATTTGCTCTGTTCCTTTCTGATCCGAAAGAAAATATACTTTATTACAAATTACTGAAAAGATAATGCTGGTTGATTGATAGATTAAACCTCAACATAAGTGGGCAATACAGAAATAAGTCCAAAATATCCAATTATAAATACCGTACATGTTCTCTATATTGGTATACAAGAATAAAAAATAACAGAAAAAAAGGCAGGAACTAAACACTCGAAAAACCTCCTCCTCTAAAACTAGACATGTGCAGTACTTATTATTGCATAAACTGATGCATTTCCTTTAAGAAGGTAAGATGCAAAGAGACACAAATCAAGCCTGGCAATAAAATATTAATTTTACAAAATAGAATGTGTAGGAATGCCTTCCAGCCGAGAGAGAGTAAAAGTAAAACATGAGAAGATACACATCAGTGTATGTTTGGTTCATTCCTTTCATCCTGGTTGTATTTTGCATTCTAATAAATATTTTGGAATTATTGGCTTTAGCTTTTAGAGTAAAGTGTTTTGCAGCTGACTAAGTGCGTAATAATGTCCTTGTCCACTACTCAAAGGACTTCCTTTGGGAATCCTAACAGGACATGGGAAGCAGTGAAAGATGGCATGATCTGATAAGTTTCGTCAGAAGATATGTCGGCATCACTTACCTGACAAATGACATCCGAGTGCAGTATGAGAAGGCAAGACAGCAGAAGAAGAGTGCAATGCTTTTGACAATTTTCTGCTGGGAAACTTTGGATCTTGGCATTTATGTGGTTCCTATGTCAACACATGGCACCTTCAAAAATATAGTTGCAGACAATGTGCAGCTCTTGAAGCCAACCATATTCCCTATTGTCGGTGACTTTTTGTCAGCAGGATCATACTTCCTGCCATATTGCAGAAATTGTTGAGGAATGCTTTGAAGAACATGAGGGAAACTCCCCAAATCTTTACTTAATCATGCAAGTCTGAGATGTTTTATTTGTTTCCTCGCCTTGCATGTTACTGTATTTAAAGGATCTGTTGCTAATATCCTGGTGCCAAATAAAACTTGTCACTTTCAGAAGTCTTGTGTTGTCCATGATTTGTCAAGTCAGCGTTGTTTAGGTGGTACAAGGGTCAGGACATCACTTTCCCAAGTGGTTTAAATGTAGTGGATCAATTGTGTGTGATTTATACACATTTTTTTTTTCTACTGACAACTAATTTATTTGTCATATGTCCGGTTATGTATATGTGTTGGAGCAATATGCACTTTGTTCCATTTTTGGTTTCATATTTTGTTTTTGTTTTTTTTTCAGTTGACGGCTCGCACAGAAAAGCAAAAATTGTTTGCAATGTTTATAAAGTGCCACACGGTAATCGTATGGTTCTGATGAGTTATATACATAAACAAACTTTGGCTAAAAGTTCAGAAACTTTGGTGGAAGCACATGTTAAAATCGCTCACTGCAATGAGTCTTATATTTATTTACTATCTCCATTAAGGTAAGGACATACTATACCTTTTTTCTGATTTATTTTCTTTAAGTGGGTGATAGATTTTACAATTAAAGGGACTCTGTCAGCACAGAGTGACTGTTCAAACTAAGTCCCACCGTTCAGTGCTTCACAATAAGACAATCACTTAAATATGTTTTCCCACCTGCTTGGTTTCCCTCAGTCTCCATTTCCCTGTTCCTTGATTGACATCTTTGGTGTCATAGGGCCAGAGAAGTTTGGCGGTATATTAAAAACAAGCCGGTGGGAAGGTGGAATTAAATGATTGGCCCCGACATGATGCACTGAGTGCCTGTACCTTGTCTGCACAGAATGACTGTTCAACCAGTTACTTTTTAAACAGATTTATTCTTGATTTTATATTTTATGTATATTCCATTGATTGCTGATGAGTTAAAATACTCTTCTTTACTTAGTGTATCCTAATAGAAATAATGATAATATTTTAAAAGGGTTTTCCAAGATCATGATTAAAAATACTGCTATTCCAAATTTCATGCTACAACCTGTTCTAGTAACGTGTCAGGACAAATTGCCACATGAAGAAATGCTGCTTGAAATGTCTGTACTGTGGGGCAAAATCATGAACAGGCATAACATATGTTCACTCAGCCATGGAGCAGGGCTGTAACAGGAAAAAGAAAAACTTCTCCGCTGACTGAGCAGAATTGACTTTTTTCCTTCAGGTTCAGTCCTGCTATATGCTTATTTGCCAACCCTTTCTATAGATTCAGTGAGATAAATGAACTGTTGGGCACCGAGACTGACTGAGCAGGCACCAAGACTTAAAGGGGTTGTCCGGTCTAAAGCAACAAGTCTGCAGTCACATGCAATGCATTCTGTGCATATTATTACTATTATTATTTATCATAATGCCATTTATTCCATGGCGCTTTACATGTGAGGAGGGTATACATAATAAAAACAGGTACAATAATCTTGAACAATACAAGTCATGACTGGTACAGGAGAAGGGATTCTGTAGTGTCAGTACCAGCGATGGCAGTCATATGACTGCAGGAATGCAATATGCAACATTCCGACTAGATGGGCACAGCCTCACTCAGTTCAAGTGTATTGGGCGAGGCCATAAACTGTCTAGTCAGATTGTAGCTTAGAGAATGCATATCGTATACTTGCGGTCACATGCCCACCTTTCCCGGTGCTGACACCAGAGAATCCTCACAGTGCGTGCCCTGTCAGGATTCACAAGTCTGCAGTCACATACAGTGACTGCAGACTTGTTGCTTTAAAGCGGATGACCCCTTTAATAAAGACCTTTAGGAAATTTTTCACGTTGAACTGAACACATGATGTAGTAGAGGCTATGTCCAAATGGGTATTTCCAGAAAGATTTCTCAGGGAGACGTGAACTTCTTAAAATTTCTGAGGTTGACCAATTGTAATCGGACAGCAACACACTGAGGGGAAAAAAAGAACATGCTCCCACATAAGCTTAGAACAAGCTCCTTGTGAGAGGAAATGACTGTCAACTCCGCTCCAATGACTTTAACTTAGTTACAGTTGTATCACTACTTTTATAAATGCTCCCTATGTAAGGTATGCAGCTTTCAGATTTTTTTTCTTATTTTCTTAGCACATTGACATGTTCATATGTTTTCAGATATGCCTCATTCTTTCATTAACAAAGCCCTTAGTTTTTGCTGCATACACAGAGGTCACTCTTGCGTCAAAAGCGAAAATTGACTACCATGATAAGTAAAGCCTACAGCCTGTTTTTTGGCTGCAGAATAGGAGATCAGGAGAAGAGTTTGGCTCCACACACATGCTGCAATAGATGTGCATCACATCTTACCCAGTGGTTGCATGGGAAGAGCAATCTATGCCTTTTGCAGTCCCAATGATCTGGAGAGAGCCAACCATTCACGCTACCACTTATTTCTGCATGGTGCCCCCCATTAGGAAAGGCGTTTCAAGGAAGAAGTGAACTTTATAGTATCCAAACATTTCATCTGCATTATACCCAGTTCCACATACAGAAGAACTGCTGGTTCCAAAAGCACCAGAAATATGTTCAGTCAAGTGAGGAAAAAGAGGACACTTGATGTCATGAAGCATCTTCCTCTCACGACCCAGACTTTGTCAGATACCACAGCTGAACCACACCTTATAACACCGTGACCTGAACGATCTTGTTAGAGATTTGGATCTGCCCAAGAGTAAGGCTCTAGGTTCCATCAGTGGAATCTCCTAGCGGGCGATGTTCGGATTTCTTTGTACCGCAACAGTGGTAAAGATTTTGTCCAAGACTTCTTCATGGAGGGGCGATTTTGTTGCATGAATAACATCAACATTTTAATGGAAGCTCTAAAGATAAGTCATAGTCCAGAGGAATAGAGGCTCTTTATCGAGATGTCCAAAACAAGCCTAAAAGCAGACTTGCTGCATAATGGCAATGCACTACCCTCAATTCCAGTTGGATATGCAGTCCACATGAAGGAAACCTATGGCAACATAGTTCAGGCACCTTAACAGCTGTTTTATGATCAACATTTGTGGCCCCTCTGTGGTGACCTAAAGGTGACTGCCCCCTTACATGGGTGGATAAAAACTACTCCTGCTTTGTGAGTGGGATACTCGTGCAAGAGAATATAACTACAATAAAGGAGACTGGCCTCTCTGACATTCGCTTCAACCAGGGAGTAAAAATGTCCTTCATCCAGAACTTGTTGGCACGCATAAGATTGTTACTACCATTGCATATCAAGTTGGGCCTAATAAAGAACTTTGTAAAGGCAATGGATAAAAATGCAAAATCTCACAGATAAATTCAAAAATTGAGTGAAGCAAAGATAAAGGAGGAAGCCTTTACTGGACCTCTGATTTGTAAGCTTCTTCAAGATGAGGAGTTTCTCCTTTCGTTGCAGGGCAAAGAAAAGGCTGCATGGGTAGCATTCACATTAGTGGTAACTCCTTTTTGGGAAACTCCAGAGCAGATCACTGTGAAGGGTTAGTGGAAAATCTCAGAACGTATAAGGATCTTGGCTGTAATATTCTTAACCCCTTCATGACCCAGCCTATTTTGACCTTAAAGAGCTTGCCGTTTTTTGCAATTCTGACCAGTGTCCCTTTATGAGGTAATAACTCAGGAACGCTTCAACGGATCCTAGCGGTTCTGAGATTGTTTTTTCGTGACATATTGGGCTTCATGTTAGTGGTAAATTTAGGTCAATAAATTCTGCGTTTATTTGTGATAAAAACGGAAATTTGGCGAAAATTTTGAAAATTTCGCAATTTTCACATTTTTAATTTTTATTCTGTTAAACCAGAGAGATATGTGACACAAAATAGTTAATAAATAACATTTCCCACATGTTTACTTTACATCAGCACAATTTTGGAAACAAAATTTTTTTTTTGTTAGGAAGTTATAAGGGTTAAAATTTGACCAGCGATTTGTCATTTTTACAACGAAATTTACAAAACCATTTTTTTAGGGGCCACCTCACATTTGAAGTCAGTTTGAGGGGTCTATATGGCTGAAAATACCCAAAAGTGACACCATTCTAAAAACTGCACCCCTCAAGGTACTCAAAACCACATTCAAGAAGTTTATTAACCCTTCAGGTGCTTCACAGCAGCAGAAGCAACATGGAAGGAAAAAATGAACATTTAACTTTTTAGTCACAAAAATTATCTTTTAGCAACAATTTTTTTATTTTCCCAATGGTAAAAGGAGAAACTGAACCACGAAAGTTGTTGTCCAATTTGTCCTGAGTACGCTAATACCTCATATGTGGGGGTAAACCACTGTTTGGGCGCACGGCAGGGCTTGGAAGGGAAGGAGCGCCATTTGACTTTTTGAATCAAAAATTGGCTCCACTCTTTAGCGGACACCATGTCACGTTTGGAGAACACCCGTGTGCCTAAAAATTGGAGCTCCCCCACAAGTGACCCCATTTTGGAAACTAGACGCCCCAAGGAACTTATCTAGATGCCTAGTGAGCACTTTGAACCCCCAGGTGCTTCACAAATTGATCCGTAAAAATGAAAAAGTACTTTTTTTTCACAAAAAAATTCTTTTCGCCTCAATTTTTTCATTTTCACATGGGCAGTAGGATAAAATAGATCATAAAATTTGTTGGGCAATTTCTCCCGAGTACGCCGATACCTCATATGTGGGGGTAAACCACTGTTTGGGCACTCGGCAGGGCTCGGAAGGGAAGGCGCGCCATTTGACTTTTTGAATGGAAAATTAGCTCCAATTGTTAGCGGACACCATGTCGCGTTTGGAGAGCCCCTGTGTGCCTAAACATTGGAGCTCCCCCACAAGTGACCATATTTTGGAAACTAGACCCCCCAAGGAACTTATCTAGATGCATATTGAGCACTTTAAACCCCCAGGTGCTTCACAGAAGTTTATAACGCAGAGCCATGAAAATAAAAAATAATTTTTCTTTCCTCAAAAATGATTTTTTAGCCTGCAATTTTTTATTTTCCCAAGGGTAACAGGAGAAATTTGACCCCAAAAGTTGTTGTCCAGTTTCTCCTGAGTACGCTGATACCCCATATGTGGGGGTAAATCACTGTTTGGGCACATGCCGGGGTTCGGAAGTGAAGTAATGACGTTTTGAAATGCAGACTTTGATGGAATGCTCTGTGGGCGTCACGTTGCGTTTGCAGAGCCCCTGATGTGGCTTAACAGTAGAAACCCCCCACAAGTGACCCCATTTTGGAAACTAGACCCCCAAAGGAACTTATCTAGATGTGTGGTGAGCACTTTGAACCCCCAAGTGCTTCATAGAAGTTTATAATGCAGAGCCGTGAAAATAATAAATACGTTTTCTTTCCTCAAAAATAATTATTTAGCCCAGAATTTTTTAATTTTCCCAAGGGTAACAGGAGAAATTTGACCCCAATATTTGTTGTCCAGTTTCTCCTGAGTACGCTGATACCCCATGTGTGGGGGTAAACCACTGTTTGGGCACACGTCGGGGCTCAGAATGGAAGTAGTGACTTTTGAAATGCAGACTTTGATGGAATGGTCTGCGGGCATCACGTTGCGTTTGCAGAGCCCCTGGTGTGCCTAAACAGTAGAAACCCCCCACAAGTGACCCCATTTTGGAAACTAGACCCCCCAAGGAACTTATCTAGATATGTGGTGAGCACTTTGAACCCCCAAGTGCTTCACAGACGTTTACAACGCAGAGCCGTGAAAATAAAAAATCATTTTTCTTTCCTCAAAAATGATGTTTTAGCAAGCATTTTTTTAGATTCACAAGGGTAACAGGAGAAATTGGACCCCAGTAATTGTTGCGCAGTTTATCCTGAGTACACTGATACCCCATATGTGGGGGTAAACCACTGTTTGGGCACACGTCAGGGCCCGGAAGTGAGGGAGCACCATTTGACTTTTTGAATACAAGATTGGCTGGAATCAATGGTGGCGCCATGTTGCGTTTGGAGACTCCTGATGTGCCTAAACAGTGGTAACCCCTCAATTCTACCTCCAACACTAACCCCCCCCCCCCCCCACACCCCTAACCCTAATTCCAACTGTAGCCATAACCCTAATCACAACCCTAATTCCAACCCTAACCCTAAGGCTATGTGCCCACGTTGCGGATTCGTGTGAGATATTTCCGCACCATTTTTGAAAAATCCGCTTGTAAAAGGCACTGCGTTTTACCTGCGGATTTCCAGTGTTTTTTGTGCTGATTTCACCTGCGGATTCCTATTGAGGAACAGGTGTAAAACGCTGCGGAATCCGCACAAAGAATTGACATGCTGCGGAAAATACAACGCAGCGTTTCCGCGCGGTATTTTCCGCACCATGGGCACAGCGGATTTGGTTTTTCATATGTTTACATGGTACTGTAAACCTGATGGAACACTGCTGCGGATCCGCAGCCAAATCCGCAGTGTGGGCACATAGCCTAATTCTAAAGGTATGTGCACACTGCGGAAAACGCTGCAGATCCGCAGCAGTTTCCCATGAGTTTACAGTTGAATGTAGACCTATGGGAAACAAAAATCGCTGTACACATGCTGCGGAAAAACTGCACGGAAACGCAGCGGTTTACATTCCGCAGCATGTCACTTCTTTGTGCGGATTCCGCAGCGGTTTTACAACTGCTCAAATAGAAAATCGCAATTGTAAAACCGCAGTGAAATGCGCAGAAAAAAACGCGGTAAATCCGCCATAAATCCGCAGCGGTTTAGCACTGCGGATTTATCAAATCCGCAGCGGAAAAATCCGCAGAGGACCAGAATACGTGTGCACATACCGAAACCCTAACCCTACCCCTAACCCTAGCCCTAACCCTAGCCCTAACCCTAGCCCTAACCCTAACCCTATTCTAACATTAGTGGAAAAAAAAAATTTCTTTATTTTTTTTATTGTCCCTACCTATGGGGGTGACAAAGGGGGGGGGGGGGGTCATTTATTATTTTTTTTATTTTGATCACTGAGATATAATCTATCTCGGTGATCAAAATGCACTTTGGAACGAATCTGCCGGCCGGCAGATTCGGCGGGCGCACTGCGTATGCGCCCGCCATTTTGGAAGATGGCGGCGCCCAGGGAGAAGACGGACGGGACCCCGGCAGGATCGGTAAGTATGATGGGGTGGGGGGGGACAACGGGGAGGGGATCGGAGCACGGGGGGCGTGGAACAGAGCACGGGGGCGTGGAACGGAGCACGGGGGGCGTGGAACGGAGCACGGGGGCGTGGAACGGAGCACGGGGGGGCTGGAACGGAGCATGGGGGGGTGGAACGGAGCACGGGGGGGTGGATTGGAATGCAGGGGGGGTGATTGGAGCACGGGGGGAGCGGACAAGAGCACGGGGGGGAGCGGAGCACTGGATGGAGGGGAGCCGGAGCAGTGTACCGGCCAGATCGGGGGGCTGGGGGGGGCGATCGGTGGGGTGGGGGCACATTAGTATTTCCAGCCATGGCCGATGATATTGCAGCATCGGCCATGGCTGGATTGTAATATTTCACCCGTTATAATAGGTGAAATTTTACAAATCGCTCTGATTGGCAGTTTCACTTTCAACAGCCAATCAGAGCGATCGTAGCCACGAGGGGGTGAAGCCACCCCCCCTGGGCTAAACTACCACTCCCCCTGTCCCTGCAGATCGGGTGAAATGGGAGTTAACCCTTTCACCGGATCTGCAGGGACGCGATCTTTCCATGACGCCACATAGGCGTCATGGGTCGGATTGGCACCGACTTTCATGACGCCTACGTGGCGTCATGGGTCGGGAAGGGGTTAAAGGGGGTTCCCACTAAGTAAGTTAATTTTAAAGTTGATTGTAATCAATACATCTTGGAATAACAATAATTTCCACAATTTGATGTGTTTATTTCAGCACAGGCACATCTTATTTATTCTTATAAATGTGCCTCTACTATTTACTGTGTGGTGGCTGTGTCTCACCATACAGAGACATGGTCTGATCATACCACAACTCTTGGGCAGGGGAGGAAGAAAGAGTATACAGATAGCACAGCATTGGATCACAGCTGATTCTTTTTGTGAGATGAAGCATTTTCCTGCCCTTTTTTTAATGTTTTACCTCAAAAATTATTTGTGATCCTATGCTGTAATGTCTGTATACTCTTTTGCTTCCTCCCCTGCCCAGGAGATGTGGAATGATCAGACCATGTAACTTGTATGGTAAGACACCGCTATTACACAGTACACAGCAGGGGCACATTTTGTAAGATTTTAAAAAATCTTACTGTTCTGAGAAACATATCCAATTGTGGAAATTATTGTTCCAAGATCTAGTTATTAAAATTAACTTTGTTTGTGGGACAACCCCTTTTAAAGATTCATTTCTTACATGCATCTATCTAGACTTTTTTCTACCAAACTGCGGAGCAGTGAGCGACGACTATGGTGACCGATTTTACCAAGATATTGCTGCTATGGAGAAAAGATAAAGGAAAATTGAATTCATCAATGCTTGTCGATTACTGTTGGACAATTGTAAGAGATGATCCGATGCAGGAGTACAAGAGACAAGCAAAAAAAGAGTTGTCACTGAGTCAAAATGGCAATATTGTTTAGACATGTTTTTAGTAGTTTGAATTGTTGTTAAGTTTCCTCCAAATAAATATCTGAAACTTGGTATAACAAAATATTCTGCATCTTTATATTTGCTCAAACTTTTATTCATTAATTATATGTAGCCGTAAAATGAAAACTTTGACATAATAGTAACAGGAAACAACTAAAAAGATTGTCAGATTTAAATTTAGGAGGTCAAAATCATTAAGAAAATGCTCATTTCATAACTGAACTTGACAACTTTTTGAAAATATGTAGAACATTGCTTTCAGACATGAGAGTTGACAGTTAAAGGGAACCTGTCACCTGAATTTGGCGGGACCGGTTTTCGGTCATATGGGCAGAGTTTTCGGGTGTTTGATTCACCCTTTCCTTACCCGCTGGCTGCATGCTGGCCGCAATATTGGATTGACCGGTCCCGCCAAATTCAGGTGACAGGTTCCCTTTAATCACACTATGCTCTGATATTGCTCCAGCACATGACATGACTAGTGATGAGTTAAACGTGCTTGATCAAGCATTGGGGCGCTTGGGCACGCTCGTTACTGGACAGAGTATCGCGGGTATTCGAGCGCCATGCTCGTATCCATGCCCCACATGTTTTGCGCCTGTTAGACAGCCAATAAACATGCAGGGATTCCCTGCCTTACACGGTAAGGCTGTAGCCATGTTATAGAAGACCTGGTGATGAGATACACTAGAACCCGTTCAGGGATAGTTGATTTCTATTGCAGTAAAATTGCTGTTACCCTCATTCAGTTTAGACATAGCTGGTGGAGGAGGGATAGTTTTGGATTAGAGGCATAAACACAGGGTTTATTTCCTTACTGTCCTTTTTAAATATATACTGCAACCTAAAAACAAGTCCTTTTCAGGGCTACATATTTTCCTTTCCCTAGTAATACTGGAAGGTTTGCAGACATCTATAACTAATTTAAAATGAGCAAGGCAATTGACCCTCACATGTTATCAGATGGCCCTCGCTCTTAATTTACTAGGGAGTGTATGATGCCCTCCTTCATAATTTCTACAGGATGTGCATGAGGCCTACCTCTACAATTCTGTTGCATATATAAATGTTTTTTAGCCCTTTTCATTTAGTGCATAGGCTTTAACAGTCTAGAAGTCCCACTTCTTAAAAATGGAAATAAGTTTTCTGAGGACATCCACTAATTGTCTTCCAGGGTGTATTACTGTCCCTCCTAGGCTCAAAGCATATGCAAGGTCTGTCAAAAATTGAGTGTCACTACCTAACAATTTTGACAGAATGTGTATGAGGCACTCTTTTATATCTAATACAGGATGTAACGAAGTCCCTCTTCTTTCCAAATTTTCTCAGTTCTTCCTTTTAGATTGTGTTCCCCTTCATAGTTTAAATAGGATGTGTCTTGCCATGTCACCCACACACCACATACCCAGATAAGGTATTGCAATGTTAAAATTGCATTTTCCAGTGGGTGTAGTTTTATTGGACCCGTAGAAGTGCATACAGCGCAAAACAGCCATCGTCCAGCAAGCTCCACGCAGGACTTACCTACCTCAGTTATTTTATGCAACTTCAATAAAGAGGTACTTTTAACCCCTTTCCGACGTTGGGTGTAAATTTACGCTGACATCTTACTCTCTCCTTTTGATGTGGACTCCGGCGGTAAGCCCACATCTTTCCTCTCACATAGCAGCTGTTTTGAACAGCTGACATGTGCCCGGAATAGCAGCGGGTGGAATAGTGATCCACTCGCTGCTATTAACCCGTTAAATGCCGCTGTCAAACTGACAGCGGCATGTAATTCGTGCTTCCAGCCATCGGGCCGGAAATCCACCCACCAGTGACCCCAGTCACGTGATCGTGGGTCATCTGTTCATTAATCATGGAGACCTCTATGGTTGTTACTGCCGACTTTCTGTGAGCGCAGCCTGGTGGTTGGCGCTCATAGTAAGTGAGTAATTCTGCTATATAGAGGCAATCTGAACATCGCCTGTATGCAGCAGAGCCGATTGAATTATGGCAGCTTCTAGTCTCCTATGGAGAGACTATTGAAGCATGCTAAAAGTAAAAGTTAAAAAAAAAAAGATATAAAAGTTGAAATCACCCCCTTTCGCCCCATTAAAAATGGAACAATAAAAAAAAAAATCAAACATACACATTTAGTATTGCCGCATTCAGAATTGCCCGATCTATCAATAAAAAAAAAAATTAACCCGATCGCTACATGGCCGTAGCGAGAAAAGAAGTCAAAACGCCAGAATTAATTTTTTTTGGTCGCCGCAACATTGCATTAAAATGCAATAACGGGCGAACAAATGATCGTATCTCCACCAAAATGGTATCATTAAAAACATCAGCTAGGCCCGCAGAAAATAAGCCCTCGCCCAACCCGAGATCATGAAAAATTGAGACTCTACAGGTATCAGAAAATGGTGCAATTTTGTTTTTGTTTTTTTAGCAAACTTTGGAATTTTTTAATCACTTAGATAAAAAAAGAACCTAGACATGTTTGGTGTCTATGAACTCGTAATGACTAGGAGAATCATTATGGCAGGTCAGTTTTGGCATTTAGTGAACCTAGTAAAAAAAAAAGCCAAACAAAAAACAAGCGTGGGATTGCACTTTTTTTTGCTATTTCACCACACTTGGAATTGTTTTTCCCATTTTCTAGTACACACCATGGTAAAACCAATGGTGTGATTCAAAAGTACAACTCGTCCTGCAAAAAACAAGCTCTCACATCGCCATTTTGACCAAAAAATTTTAAAAAAAGTTATGGCTCTGGGAAGAGGAGCAAAAAATGAAAATGCAAAACCAAAAATACCTCTGGTCGTTAAGGGGTTAATGGGACAGAGTGCCACTCCCATTTCTTTGGATATAGATTTTGTAGTTTTATTTCTCTCTCTATTACGTCATCTCCTAGTGTCATGGGCGATGGGGTAGTATGGTGAGAGATGGGTCAACTATGGTATGTTCCCACGGTCAGTAATCTGCAGCGCTTTGGAAGCCGCACATGTCCGCTCCGTCCAAAGCGGTAATGGCTTTTGAACGCAGGTGACTCCTCTGTGTTCATTGAACCGCGTGGAATCGCCGCATCCAATTCATTGTACAGGTGAAATTTATCTTGCAGAGATAGAGCGGCACCGCAAGATAAATAGACATGCTGCGCCCTGGAAAGACGCGCCACATGTCAGTCTCTGAGGGTGCTGGTGCACGCATAGTGGGCATGGGACTTCTTAAAATCCCATCTTCTATGCTGTAACATCTGGACTCTGCGGATGTACTCAGTGTCCAACCCGCTGTATTTACTGACCGTGGGAACATACCCTAAAGGGTGGAGGAGCGTTTTTTCTCTTTTTTTAATTTAGCCTTATCTAAAAGTCAGGAAACTTTTTTTTTCTTTGTGAAATCCATTTCATCTTTGGATTTCTATGATTTATTGTCTGTAAAAGTGGATTCATACTCTGATAACATTGTTCTCAGCAGTGACCTGTGAATCCGAGATGCGTCTAGGTGTCTTCCCCATGCTGTTGCCATTTTAATGATTTTTTCCTCCCCCTGTTAGGTCTTTCAAAATAATGCTTGATTGTGAGCCCTCGCAGGCAGGGTCATCTCTCCTCCTGTACCAGTTGTGACATGTAAGTTAAAGATTATTGTACTTGTTTTTATTATGTATACCCCTCCTCACATGTAAAGCGCCATGGAATAAATGGTGCTATAATAATAAATAATAATAATTTTCAATTGACTCCCTTTATACTCTGTTCTGGAGTCGAGCCCGTCCGAGTGTCCGACCTGCTGAATTCGAGCACCTGAGAATTGTAGTGCTTGCTCATCAATAGTCATCACACTGCAATAAGAAAAGCAGACTGCTTGTCAATATGCTTTTACACTGACCCTGCTCTAAGCTATTCTTGGGGGGGTTCATCTTTCCCCAGAGTTTTACTGCCTGTTTATGATTGGTCAGCTTCAGAAAGGGGAAGAAGTACATGCCCCTAGTGAAATCTCTGTTAACCCATTACCATCATCTGCCACACATATATGGAGCGGATTCACTGGGTGAGATCACCCCATGCCCATCAGATACTGGCTGTGTGTTACTTCCAGGACCTGCCTCTAAGGGTATGTTCACACGTTCCTGATTTCCATCCTTTTTTTTCAGGACTGAAACCGCAGCTCTTGGCAGAAAACGCTGGTCCTTTTTTTGGTCCTTTTTTTGTGCTTTTTTGGTGCGTTTTTTGATGCGTTTTTTGATCCTTTTTTTTATGCAGTTTTCTATGCAGAGTCTGTGTGTTTTCTAGGAAGTTTTTTAGGGTTAAAATGGCTGAAAATACCCTAACCCTATTCTAACCTTAGTGGAAAAAAAAAAATCTTAATTTTTTTATTGTCCCTACCTATGGGGGTGACAAAGGGGGGGGGTGTCATTTACTATTTTTTTATTTTGATCACTGAGATAGGTTATATCTCAGTGATCAAAATGCACTTTGGAACGAATCTGCCGGCCAGCAGATTCGGCGGGTGCACTGCGCATTTTGCAAGATGGCGGCGCCCAGGGAAAAGACGGCCGGACGGACACCGGGAGGCCGGGTAAGTATAAGGTGGGGAGATTAGGGCACGGGGGGGGCTTCGGAGCACGGGGGGGCATCGGAGCACGGGGGTGGGGCATCGGAGCATGGGGGGGTGGGATCGGGGCAGCCACACTCCGCCCGCTTCCCCGCACTTCCTGCTGCAGCGGTTCGGCACCACAAACCGCAATAAAACCCGCAGATATATTTTTGATCTGCGGGTTTTACTGCGGGTTTGACCTCACAATGGAGGTCTATGGGTGCAGAACCGCTGCGGCTCCGAAAAAAGAAGTGACATGCTCCTTCTTTTTTCCCGCAGCTATTCAGCGCGGCTTTTTTTTTTTAAATTCAGGATCATGTGCACAGCGGTTCCTGTTTTCCATAGGGTACATTGTACTGTACCCTGCATGGAAAACAGCTGCGGAACCGCAGCGGCAAAAACGCTGCGGTTCCGCAGTAAAAAACGCACTGTGTGAACATGGCCTTTCAACTGTGCCACCCAAGATTTGTTAACCTTTTATATGCCACTGTCAAATGATAACTGCATTAACAGCGCACTTGCATGGGGTTGCGTCATTTTATGTTGATCACAGTTCGCAAAGCCCTGGGATTGTAAATATCTTTTCAAGAGATGAAAAGAAAAAATTTCTTCTGCTCTGCATTCACTTACATTGTGACCAGTTCAATATGAAAAATTTGGTGAAAGATCCTCTTTAAGATGGAGAAAAAAAGCCTGTTTTGCTCCGTCAGTCATGGACAAGTTTTTGTTTTTTTTTCCTCTCCTACTACATGCCTGAGTGAGTAAGATCAGTTACATTTGTTCATGGTGCTACTCTGCTGACTGTTGAGGCATATGGTTTCTTCAGCCTGTAACTTGAGGCATGTGTCTGGCTGTTTCTTCAGCCTGTAACCCATGTGACTAAGGTTACAGCTTGAAGTATGTGATGGTGGCCATTTTTGTCACACTTTTTTTGTCCGATCACTCTGTGACTGCAGACTTATGAATGCCCCCCCAGCGCACGCACTGTGCGCTGCGAGAATTTGCTGGTTTCTGAGCCGCAACTGGCGGGTATGTGTGTGCCCTCTAGTTGACCATGCCCACTACACGGTCATTTTTTTTTTAGTATGGGTGCTGTCTCACTCAATAGAAGTGTATGGCGTGAGGTCACACCCACTAGACAGGCTTTGGCCTGGACTATGAATAAGTGGTAGATACAGCTCAGAAACTGGCGAATCATCGCATCACATAGGGGACCGAACAACCCATTGAAAGTGTTCTTGCTGTAGCTGAATTTAGTTGTTACTAGACAAAGGAGTTATTTGCTTTCTTCCTATTCTGCAGCTGATTTGTCACTGCCTGTCATTTCTAGACTGGCCTAGTTTTAAGAGAGCACCTATACATTGATTCAAGCTTTGTTCTGCCACCAAGTTACACTTTTTCTAATGTTTTATTTCTAGGTGCGTTACTATTGAAAAATGTAGAAATAGCACAATTATCCTGGGTCCAGTGCAAACAGTTCTCCATGTTCAGATGTGTGATCGTGTAAAAGTCATCAGCGTTTGTCAGCGCCTGTCACTTTTGTCTACAACAAGCTGTACTTTCCATATACTTACGCCTACAAGGCCTCTTTTATTCTCTGGCAATCAGTCTGCTGTATTTGCCCCCTTTCACACACATTATTCAATGTTAGAAGATCACATGGGACAGACTGGTTTAGCCACGTTGCCTAATTATTGGGACAGTCCACATCTGCTATCTACAGAGAATGACGGCCAGGTATGGAAGCTCATGTCACCGCGTGAGTTTTATTCATTTGTTATTCCATTTGAAATGGAAGGGGACACGGCTGAGATTCCAGGAGGTCTTCCACCTGTGTTCCAGAAATCAATGGACCAAAGACAACAGAAAGTACTGATGTGGCAAAAAGCTGTCAAGGAAGCAAAATTAAGTAGGTTCGTATGATTTAGATTTTTTTTTTTATGTTTTTGAAGTTTTAATGGAAAATGTAAAATCCAACAAGTCTACATTCCCAAATGTAATGAAGCAATTCATAGTAATGATGTGACTGAAGTGATCATTGTTAAAATGAGAATGGGAGATGGTAATTCAGTGAGATGTATACCAAAAGAGCATGGGGTCCATGACGCAGGTCAGGGATTGCTGCTCGCAAGTGCATGGGGGTCTCATCATGATTAGCAAGTCACAAATGTACTGTTTTTAACTTTTGGGGGGCTACGTTACAAACACCGTTTGTTTGCAGTAAGCTGTGATGTACCAGTGGCACACAGCATATGTTACAGCCAAATTCGCTCTGTAGCCCCAAGATAAGTTGCACTAATACTTCTCAAATAACTTGCACCCACCTTACCTACTGTCATTTTACTGAAGCTAATTTCAGTCTGAACCAGTTGGATTTTTTGGGACTTGCTTTTTGCTTTACTCTGTGGTTTGTAATGCGGCCCTATTCACTTGCACAGCGCTGCGATGAAGTGACTGCATACCGTGATCTTTAACCGCGTGTGACCTTTGTCAAGGCCACCATCGCTGTGTAGCCACAGCCTTAAATGCAACGTAAACTAGTAAGATTTTAAATAGAAAAAAAATATGGCAAAGACGCATACTTGTGCGTAAGTTGTAGCATGTATTCTCTATTGTAAAATAAAACAAAACCATTCTCGCGTCACTTACTGGCGCCATTCCAGCGATGTCAGCGCCAGGCCAACATAAGTTTTATATGTCACGCGAGTGAGCACTGTAGCAAATCAGCAGTTATTAGGCTGCGGTCCTCGCATTTCCTTTGAGCATTCAAGTCTCATCCAAGGTAAGTGCGAGTGAAACACCCTAATGGTAGTTGCCGATGGAACACAGCTGACCTCGCTGGCGCAGCGTTGGTGCAGGAGGTATGATTTCTTCTTTTTTTTATATTACACTGGAAAATACAGCTAGTAGTGGACAACCCTTCCATACACACAATAAATGATATACCGTAAATATTTTTATGGTAATTGGCATAGTGTTCCTCTGCCCTGGTACACAAAATACAGTAAGTAGTGCAGACTAATCATGGCACACATCTGTCACTTGTTGCTTCATGCAGAGCCTGGGATTGATGGCTAGCATTATGAGGCAGAGACGGTACAGTCAGGCTGGGAACTGTAGATACAGGTGAGAAAGCAAGAAAATTGATCCACATGGTGGTGGGGAAAGGAAGGAAAGAGAGCAGCTCCTGGAATTAGGGAGTAGTAGATCATTCACAGATGTTAAATACGTTATCATACTCATAGTCCATTTAAAAATGCCGTTGCGATTACAGTTAAAAAGATGTTTTGATGGATTCTAATTTTTTTTTTTTTTGCCTTTTCTAGGGAACAACGAAAGCATTTTCAGGCTCTTGTTGAACAAAAATTCAATGAATGGCTTGTTAAGACGGGAAATCGACACCAGTTGGATAGCCTTGTGCCTAAGAGTGATAGTACAAAGCAAGTTGCTGGATAGGCAATACATTTTGTTGAATTTTGTTTGCTGTAACTTAAGTGTGTAAGTGAGAGGTTTTATTTGTCACGAAGTTATGATTTTTCTTGAATTGAGTTGTTTATACGGTTTCATTGGGTTCCAAAATTGATGTGATTTTACATTGTAGGAACAAATACACAATATAGAACCATGGGGCTGGTCGCGTTATGTTTGTTTTTTTCTGATGGACCATGTGTCTGGGGAAAAAATCATGAAGATATCATTAATTTGATCTGTCTGAGACACAGATCAAAATCGCCCACACAAGTATATGGATCTGTTAAAATGACAGAACACTTTTTTGCCTTCTGTGTGCAATCCATGTACTGTCCCATTTTTTACATTAGTGGATTTTGCAGTATATTTTTTCTCATATGAGAAAATACTGGTGAGACACTGTTGTAGATCAAATTTTTAGCAAAATTTGGACCTTTTTTTTTTTTTTTTGCGTACAATAAATCACTGACATCTGAATGGAGACTTTAAAGGGAACCTGTCACCAGGTCTGGCATATTTGAGATACAGCCATCACCTTTTGAAGCCGATATACAGCATTCTATAATGCTGTATATAAGCCCCTGACCTCTAAGAGACGAAAAATAACTTTTATTTGGGCTTTTTTGCTGTTTTTTTATGCTTATTTTCAGCTGCTTTTTACAGTACATGCAAACTCTATGAGATTTCAGGGTTTTTTTTGTCCATCAGGATTTTGTGCTTCGCAGCTTTTTTTTTTTCTCACATCGAACATGTCACTACTTTCAGCGTTATTTCAGCGTTTTTCACCCATTGACAAGAATACTTGTATTTGCTGCAGAAAGGTCAAGGACAGCAGGATGTGACCTCACAGTCGGCTTTAGATGGCAGGCTGCATGATACGTCCTTACAGCCTGTCATCCAGCAGAACGGACCCGAACCCCATTCACTTGAATAGGGGGTCCGACAGTACAGTGTTTGACATGCTGTCATATGCATGACAGCACGGCAAACACCTCTTCCGATCGGCGGAGAAACAATCCCCGCCGGTCAGAGAGCTGCAGTTCCCTGAAAAGCCTGAAAATAGCCTGCAGCTGCCCAGAAAAGGCACATCTATTAGAGGTGCTTTGCCCGGCTCCTCCCACTTGCCCTGTAGCTGTGGTAAGTGGGGGTTCATATTTTTGGGGTTGATGTCACCTTTGTATTGTCCGGTGACATGAAGCCCACAGATAAGTAATGGAGAGGCATCTATAAGACACTCATCCATTACTAATCCTAAAGTTATATGGTAAATATACAGCCAGAATAAAGCCTTTTATTAGAAATAAAACAAAACACACTTCTCCATTTTTATTTAAGAATAACACACACCGCTATACTCCCCTAACTCTTATTCCACTGAAGCCCTCGTTCTCTTGTAATAAAACAAAAAACAACAATATCCCTCATCTGTCGGTCGTTCTGTCCCACTCTGTAATCCATGTCTGGTGGAAAAACCGTTTTCAACCTGGACGGTGCCAAGATACGACCATTCATGCAGAGAACCACGGGTAAGGCTACGTTCAGACTAGCGTTGTGCGCCGCTGCGTCGGCGACGCAACGCACGCAAAAACGCTGCGTTTTGCGACGCGTGCGTCGTTTTTTGCCGAAAATCGGACGCAAGAAAAATGCAACTTGTTGCGTTTTCTTGGTCCGACGCTTGCGGCAAAAAAGACGCATGCGTCGCAAAACGCAACAAACAAAAACGCATGCGTCCCCCATGTTAAACATAGGGGCGCATGACGCGTGCGTCGCTGCTGCGTCGCCCGACGCTAACCCAACGCACACTAGCACAACGCTAGTCTGAACGTAGCCTTTCTGAGCTGTTGGGAGCACAGCGTCGGTGACTGACGGTGATGTCATCAGGGTTACCTTGGGTCACTGAGGCTCCAATCTCAGCCTGCTGAACTGTGGTGATCACCCCTAGCACCGTGGGAAAATCACCGGGAGAATTTCACTGCGGTGAATTTCAACTGCCGGTGAATTTGCCTCTGCAATATATTTAGCCACTGCCCGAGTACCATATTAGTACAACAATATATATAGTACAGACCAAAAGTTTGGACACACCTTCTCTTAAAGATTTTTCTGTATTTTCATGTCCATGGAAATTGTAAATTCACACTAAAGGCATCAAAACTATGAATTAACACATGTGGAATTATATACTTAACAAAAAAGTGTGAAACAACTGATATTATGTCTTATATTCTAGGTTCTTCAAAGTAGCCACCTTTTGCTTTGATGACTGCTTTGCACACTCTTGGCATTCTCTTGATGAGCTTCAAGAGGTAGTCACCGGGAATGGTTTTCACTTCACAGGTGTGCCATGTCAGGTTTAATAAGTGGGATTTCTTGCCTTAGAAATGGTGTTGGGACCATCAGTTGTGTTGTGCAGAAGTATGGTGGATACACAGCTGATAGTCCTACTGAATAGACTGTTAGCTGCTTTTTTCTTGCCATAATACAAATTCTAAGTAAAGAAAAACAAGTGGCCATCATTACTTTAAGAAATGAAGGTCAGTCAGTCCAAAAAATTGGGAAAACTTTGAAAGTTTCCCCAAGTGCAGTGGCAAAAACCATCAAACGCTACAAAGAAACTCAGGAAAAAAAAAGAAAAAAGGTTTGCACTCACCCAGCCCGGTAAAACAATAAAGTCTTTATTAGGACTTGTACCAAATGGACAAGGAGATCATGATGACCACAGGATGACAGCTGTTTCGCGCGCACACAGCACTTCCACAGATCCTGATGTCAGAACGGGAAATGAGGCAACAATATATGTTATATATTATATAAAGAAACTGGCTCACATGAGGACCGCCCCAGGAAAGTAAGAACAAGAGTCGCCTCTGCTTCTGAGGATAAGTTTATCCGACTCACCAGCCTCAGAAATCGCAGGTTAACAGCAGCTCAGATTAGAGACCGGGTCAATGCCACACAGAGTTCTAGCAGCAGACACATCTCTACAACATCTGTTAAGAGGAGACTTTGTGCAGCAGGCCTTCATGGTAAAATAGCTGCTAGGAAACCACTGCTAAGGTCACGCAAAAAGCAGAAAAGACTTGTTTGGGCTAAAGAACACAAGGAATGGACACTTAACCAGTGGAAATCTGTGCTTTGGTCTGATGAGTCCAAATCTGAGATCTTTGGTTCCAACCACGGTGTCTTTGTGCGATGCAGAAAAGGTGAACGGATTGGCTCTACATGCCTGGTTCCCACCGTGAAGCATGGTGGAGATGGTGTGGGGGTGCTTTGCTGGTGACACTGTTGGGGAGTGCTCGTGCAGCTGAGGACATGTGCATTAATGGCCTGAAGATCTCTATTTACCCTGACTACTCGGCTGAGGTGCAAAAAGAGGATGAGTTATGGAGCAGTTAATAGGAGATTGAGAGACTTGAAATTGATTTATTCTACTCTCTACCTGGCGAAATTAAGGGTTGTAGCCCTGAGGGCGGTTCACTTTTTTCCAACACCAGAAGAAGCCACTAAGTGGCTGGACTTAAATAAGCAGAAGCTCACAGCAAAGAAGGAGGGAAGTGAAAGGAAGATTCTGGAGATGAAGATGATGCTGCCTTTACCTCCAGACTTTGGTTTAATAGTTTATTGCTGTTCTCAGGGGACTTATTGTCATAATGTTGTTTTATATGCGGAGGAGTTGGAGAGGTGTTTTAAGGTACCGTTACACTAAACGACTTGCCAACGATCACGACCAGCGATACGACCTGGCTGTGATCGTTGGTAAGTCGTTGTGTGGTCGCTGGGGAGCTGTCACACAGACATCTCTCTCCAGCGACCAACGATCCGGGGAAAGACTTCGGCATCATTGAAACGGTCTTCAACGATGCTGAAATCCCCGGGTAACCAGGGTAAACATCGGGTTACTAAGCACTTAGTAACCCGATATTTACCCTGGTTACCATTGTAAAAGTTTAAAAAAAAAAAAAAAACACTACATATACTTACATTCTGATGTCTGTCACTTCCCCCGGCGTCAGCTTCCCTGCACTGACTGTGTCAGTGCCGGCCGTAAAGCAGAGCCAGAGCACAGCGGTGACGTCACCGCCGTGCTCTGCTTTCCGGCTGGCGCTCACAGTCAGTGCAGGGAAGCTGATGCCGGGGGACGTGACAAACATCAGAATGTAAGTATGTAGTATTTTTATTTTTTTTTCTTACTTTTACAATGGTAACCAGGGTAAATATCGGGTTACTAAGCGCGGCCCTGCGCTTAGTAACCCGATGTTTATCCTGGTTACAAGTGAACACATCGCTGGATCGGCGTCACACACGCCGATCCAGCGATGACAGCGGGTGATCAGCGACCAAAAAAAGGTCCTGATCATTCCCCACGACCAACGATCTCCCAGCAGGGGCCTGATCGTTGGTCGCTGTCAAACACAACGAGATCGTTAGCGGGATCGTTGCTACGTCACAAAAAACGTGACGTTGCAACAATATCGTTAACGATATCGTTCTGTGTGAAGGTACCTTTAGTTACAGCGGATTACAGGTACTGAGGGAAGAGGGTAGCTAGACGCTGGACTACCTACTCTGATAAGAGAGGTGAAAGAACAGCGGATTAGTTATGGGTTATTGTGTTAATGAATATTGGGGAGGGAGGAGTGGGGTGAGATCTATTGCTAGAAATTGGGACTTATAGTTTGCTGGGAAGAACATCCTATTTCAAGGGGTCAGGAATTTGTATTTTTTTCATGGTGGGAGACACAAAGTTGTTAGTTGGAATATAAGAGGACTGTTGGAGGGAACTCTGAGAATGGCAATTGTGGAATATGTGAGAAAACGGGGCCCGGATGTCATTTGTTTCCAGGAGACATTTACTTGCAGAAAAGGTAGAAGTGTTAAAAAGGAGGTGGATAGGGAGGTCTTATCACTCTACGTATTCTTCATATGCTTGGGGGGTCTCGGTACGGATTGGGGCGTCCACACCTTTTGAAGAAATTGAGAGCCATGTAGATAGAGATGGGCAATATGTTCTGTTATTCTGCAAAATTTATGCGCAACCATTATGTCTAGCGGCTGTTTACTTCCCACCCCCATATTCTGGGAAAAAGGTACAAGAAATATTTGAATTGTATAAACTGGGTATGGGATTACCAATGTAAATTATTGGGGATTTCAATAATGTGATGGATGAAGGGTGGGACAGGTATAAGAAAGGTTTTAGCAAAGGCATTAAACTGTCGGCGTTTGGGGATTATATGACAGAATTGGGGATGGTGGACCTCTGGAGAGTGAGGAATGAGAATGTGCTCTGTTACTCCTGTTATTCTGCAACCCACGGTTCCATTTCCAGGATTGACCTAGCACTAGGAAATGATTTAATGACGTGCATGATCTGTGGGATAGAATATCTCCCGAGAGTGATTTCGGACCACAAGCCTATAGAGCTCATGATTAGACGGACAGGAGGGAGGATTGGATGGGGAGGTGGGTGGACATTTCACCCCCTGTGGTTTTGGGTGGACATTTCACCCCCTGTGGTTTGAACATATTAATATGGATAACATTAAGAAGGAGATCACAGAATACTGGCAGTTTAATGAAGATAGTGCTGATAAGCGGGTAGTTTGGGATGCAATTAAAGCTTTTCTGAGGGGCCTTCTTTTTAGGTAGATTTCTAGATGTAAATCCAAGACTAGGATGGAAGATAAAGAGATCATAAAGAAATTAGAAAGAGCAGAAAGGGATATGGTGTCGGACCCATCAGAGATATCTCAATGTAGACTAAGGGAAGCTCAGGAAATGGTTTATAATTTGTATATGAAAAAAGCTCAGAGAAGAAGAGCTTTTCCAAATTACAGTTTTCTGAGGAAGGAGAAAGAGTGGGGCACTTGCTCTCGATGGTAACGGCGGCACATAAGAATCGTCGTATGTGTACAAACTAAGGACAGATGACGGGACTGTGTTGACAGATGTAGTGGATATTTTGGGTGAGTTTAGAAGTTTTTATGAACAGTTGTATTCATGTGGGTTGGGGGATATTGAAAACTTCCTTGATAAAAGTTCAAGTCCCACTGAGGAACTTGGGCTAGGTTCACATTGCGTTAATGGGTTAACGCTAGCGGACTCCGTTACATGGCGAAATTGTCGCAATTAACGCCATGCAACGGATCCGTTAGTGCACCCATTGACGGCAATGTGCTAACGGATCTCTAGCGCATGCCATTTTTGGCACGCGCTAGCGATGTCCCGTTAGTTTCGGACGGACCGAGGACACTGCTTGCAGCGTCCAAGGTCCGTTCCTCACTAGCGCAGATCAGGTATCTGCGCTAGCGGGATCGGCTAATGCGATCCCTTTTGGGACATTGCGTTAGCGCAGTCCGTAGTGCTATGCGCTAAATGGACTGCTCTAACGCAATGTGAACCTAGCCTTAATATGGCATCTCTGTCCCTATAGTTCAGGATCCTAGCAAGGATAGTATGAGGGGGGGACCCCGGCGGGAGAGGTTTCATAGGAACACGGTGTGCCCTTTCCACCGCAAATAGCTTAGACAGGTTATCAGCGCCAATCTTGTCCTGGAGCCATTTGTAGGGTCATTTCCTTCAGTCTTCTCAGGGATACCCACTAGTCTCACATTATTCCTCCGTGAGCGATTCTCCAGATCATCATTCTTATTAATCAAAGCGGCACATTTTTGCAGACACTGATTGTGGGACCTCTGCATTTTAGAGAGTTGATCCTCCAGCACACTTACTCTCTCCTGCACCTCACCCACTGTCTTATCCATTTTAGTCATGTCTGCCTTTATTGTATTTACTTCTGAGTGAGAGTTGTCATACTTTTCAAACTTAGCAGCCACTTCTAGCCTCTTTCATATGAGGCATTTGCAGAGTCTGCTCTCTCAGCTGCCTCCACACTGTCAGCGCCATCTTGGGTCCGGGTCACTGCTCCTGCCTTGGCGTACTGCTGCCTTTTCTGGATCATATCTGCAGCTCTGCACAGTTTCACACGTCGGGGCCGACCTTCGGTGACCTCCCTTAGCCACACATCTCGTTATCGGGCTCCCAGAGAGATCTTATCTTAAGGATAAATGCAGGGTCACAGCGGAGGAGCTCCAGAAGCCGACCCCTCACATCAGGTGCTAGGCCACGCCCCATAATGTGTGTTTAAGAATATTCAGTTTTAAATCGATGTGTCAATAACAGAAAACTGCTGTATGTAAAAGCTCATGTTAAAATTGCATTGCATACGGATGTCATACGTATACATAGGTGCTAGGAAATCGCATTGCAAACGGATTACACACAGATGACCATACGGAGAACACTCGTGTGACTCTCGGCCGAGAGAATCGGGCTGATTTTTTTTTTTATACCTTAAGTGTGACGCCAGCCTTAGAGAGCAAATGGTTTAAGTATTTCTTCCAGGAATACAGGGATGAGGGAGGCTCATACCCCATCCAGTCATCCTCTGAAGTGGCAGGGAATGAGATCCAGTCCTCCATGTCGTCAGCATGGCCTTGAGTCAAGGGGTCCCTCCTAGGTTTGTGATATCTTGAGGGCCATATTATGTATGGGCTCTTCTAGTAGATAGTTTTCTCAATCTGGAGGCAACTGGGCCTGAGTCAGATTGTAGCAAGGCAGTCTTTTAAGTGTACCTTAATTATTGGATGATCAGATCCAGTGTACTCTTTAAGGCGTTTACATTGCAGTGTATGCCTGGGATTATTTAGCCTCTGATCAGCATTCAAAGTCTTATATGTGACGTGCAATTGCCGGCGCTGTAAGCATGCACTGTCCAATTACGATGTTATGGGCAGCGTCTTCATTGATCTTCTGCGCAGGCGAGTCTCTGCTATATTGCTCAAAATTGTCCAGGGGGTGACCGATTCCCTTTTCAGAGCAGACCATGGTAAAACAATGAATATATTCCATAGTCACATTTTGCAATATTAAGACCACAGACCTTAAATGCCCTTTTTAATGCTTTTTCCTGTAGGTATTGCTGCTTAACTATGTTTAAGAAAAGAACGGTGTTGGTTTAGGATAAATGTTAAGTATGAATTTGCTGCCTAATTAAATCTTTGAACATTTCTTTCTTTTTATTACTTTTATAGGCCTGTTTTTGCTATTGATCTTTGTCATCAACTTGGATAGAGGAAGATGTTTTCATAAAGACTGGCTCTAGAGTGTATATATTTAATAAATATATATATAATTTGAATTCCAAGCCTTCCTGAGAGGCAATATTGAATGGAAAGGATTGTCATTTACTTGAGGACTATTGGCTAATCTTCTTTTTATGGATTAATGTTAAATGCAAAGCCGACCATTTGTAATTAATTGATAATTGTTTGATGTTTCTACCCAGCACTTTATACGTTTTGCTGATAATCAGCATTTTTAAAACACCTGTTTTTCTCAGGAATGTATTCTTATGTTTTTAAAGAATAGATCTATACATTTGAATAATTAAAACAAGGTTTTCTAATGGTTTTCAATCCTGTTTTATTTCTAAATGATAAGTGTATAGTGTATATAGAATACTTTTTGTCATTTTTGGTTTGAACGATCCAGATGGCCAGCTTCGTGTGAATTGTAACTGCAATCCTGTTTTAGCATCTTTTTTGCAGCTTCTTTATGACCACATTGATTACTACTCACTGTATGTACATTTTGTATTTAAAGGGGCTGTCCGTTCCAAACTTATGAATCCTGTGAATAGGATTGGCGCTAGTGGCTGACTAATGGACTCTCCAAAGATTGACGAACCAGAAGCAACTTTGAGGGTATGTTCCCACAGTTAGTTTTAGGCAGCGCTTTGAACGCAGCACATGTCTGCCGTGTCTAAAGCATTGCCGGCTTTTGAACGTAGGTGATCATTGGCATGTGTTCATTGAACCGTGTGAAATCACCGCGCCCAATACATAGTACGAGTGAGATTTATTTTGCAGAGACTGAGCATCTCTGCAAGATAAACAGACATGCTGCATCTCTGTTTCCACAGGGAAGTCGGAGCCGTCCGTGTACGCATAGTGGAAGTGGGACTTCTTGAAGTCCCATCCACTATGCTGTAACAGTTGGACGCTGCGGATGTACGCAGAGTCCAACCCGCAGCGTTTACTGACCGTGGGAACATACCCATACAGCCTTCAGGCCCATCACCATCTTTTATGTATCCAAGAAATCCAGACATTATAAAAGTAGACAAAAATCGGATATTAACTGAGGTGGACCCAAAACAGTAGTACATACTCCGACACAAAAGGAAATGGCCAGTGTTAGGCTATGTTCACACTTTACGTTTTTCCCCTTTTTTTTTTTTTTTTCTTTTTTTTTTATGCAAATTAAAAGCTTTGCTTTACAATACCAGCAAAAGCTATGAGATTTAAGAAATCTCATGCGCACATTGCTTTTTTTTCCTGACAATTGGAAAACTGCTGCATTTTTTAAAACTGCAGCATGTCCCTACGTTCTGCGTTTTTTGCGCCCATAGAAGCAATGAGTAAGTGCAGATACATAGGTATCAGGTTTTGGTGCAGAAATCTCAGGAACAACAGGCAATAAACTGTATCCGCATACACAAGAAAAAAATGCAGCAAAAGCTGATTTTTGTAAGTAGCTTCTTTACTGCCAAGGGAGCAGGTTTTTCCTGCAGAAAAAAAAGTACCGTAACCTATAAACAGAGGTTTAGTAAAATTAAGTGGACAAGATTATATTTCACCCAGTAGAAGGGACAAATGATAAAAGGTAAGTTTAAAGACTTACTATTAATTAAGACTACTTCATATTTTATAGTTTGATGATTTAACTACTGTACAATTCTTTTTGAAAACTTGAAAAAAGACCTATATCTAGCGATGAAATAATAAATTGTTACACGTAGATTTAAAAAGGTGTTAAAAATATTGATTACCGTATATACTCAAGTATTATCCAACCTGGGTATAAGCCGAGACCCCTAATTTTGCCACAAAAAACCTGGGAAAACTTAATGACTCGAGCATAAGCCTAGGGTGGAAAATGCAGCTGCTACTGGTAAATGTGAAAAATAAAAAGATACCAATAAAAGTAAAATTGAGACATCAGTAGGTTAAGTGTTTTGCACTTTGGGAAAACAACCTTCGTCAGGGGTCATTAGAATCACATACAGTCGTGTCTAAATAGGGTTGACCCCGGAAGTACCAAGAGGCTATGCATCGGAAGTAAAAAGCGCCGTCATGACAACCTGGCACGCTGAGCACACCACGGAACTGCGGGCAGAGACGGGCGATCACGGGGGCCCCACGTGACCACCAGTCACCTGACCGAGACCTGGAAGCACCAGCGCCGAGGGAAAGAACAGCGCTCAGCAATACTATGTAAGTGCTACAGCTGAAATATAAATACAGCGCACAAAACAGGACAAGTGAGCCTGGTACAAAATACTGCACATATATGTGGACCATCACCAAATCCCCAAAGATAGGAATACTACGCAAGGTACCTATAAAGATACAACAGCGGGAAAGCCAACAGACATAGATGTCACTGGTAATTCATAGATATTACTATTAATTTACTTATGTCTAGGGTATCACGGTGATAATCCACACCAATGTGCATATCTCAAGGGGACAAAATCCCAATAATACCGACGTTAGTTACCCATAGAAATTACCTAAGGATAGATGTCCAACATCGCTGGCTCGATAAATGCTTCAGATTTAAGGACATAACCCCCCATTAAAGACAATAGTAATAGATTAGCACAAAAAAATATATATTCAGTTAGTCCATAAGGTGATAGGCCTTCAATTGGCCACATGTGCAGTTGTAGTCCATTATTACAGCAAACGATCCAATTCATCCATAGATTGTGGAAAGGAACGTTGTATGTTGCGCAGCTCACGTATATTGCCCAGCCCGTGTAGTATATTGCGCAGCCCACGTTGTATATTGCGCAGCCACGTACTATATTGCCCAGCCCACGTATTATATTGCGCAGCTCACGTATATTGCCCAGCCCGTGTTGTATATTGCGCAGCTCACGTAGTATATTGCCCAGCCCACGCAGTATATTGCACAGCCCACGCAGTCTATAGCAATGTGGGCACCATATCCCTGTTAAAAAAAAGAATTAAAATAAAAAATAGTGCTATACTCACCCTCCGTTGGCCCTGACGCTCCTCGCGCGCTCCGGTCTAAAGAGTGCATTGCGGTCTCGTGAGATGACATAGCTGTCTCGCGGGACCGCTACGTCATCATCTCGCGAGATCGCAGCATGGACCGGTTACCGGAGCGTAGCGAGCAGCAGGAAAGGCCTGTTGTGGATCCGAGGGGCCGACGGACGGTGAGTATATAACGATTTTTTATTATTTTTAACAGATCTTTTTACTATTCATGCTGCACAGGCAGCATGAATAGTAAAAAGTTGGTCACACAGGGTTAATAGCAGCGTTAATGGAGTGCGTTACACTGCGGTCAACGCTGCCATTAACCCTGTGTGAGCGCTGACCGGAGGGGAGTGTACGGGCGCCGGGCACTGACTGCGGGGACTCGGGGAGGAAGGAGTGGCCATTTTCTTCGGACTGTGCCCGTCGCTGATTGGTCGTGGCTGTTTTGCCGCGACCAATTAGCGACTTGGATTTCCATGACAGACAGAGGCCGCGACCAATGAATATCTGTGACAGAAAGACAGACAGACGGAAGTGACACTAAGGCTAAGTTCACACTGCGTTAGTGCAGTCTGTTCAACACATCCGTTAAACGGACTGCACTAACGCAAGTGCCGACGTTTGCACAGCGCTAGCGCAGATGGAGCATCTGCTAGCTCCATCTGCGCTAGCAGTGTCGGACCCGGAAACGCTGCAGCCCGCGTCTCGGGTCCGTCACTCAATGACGGCACATTGCTAGCGCACGCCCATTTTGGGTGTGCGCTAGCGATGTGTCCGCCATTGTAGGTAATGGCGGCGTAACGTAGTCCGTTAAACGGGTCACACTAACGCAGTGTGAACCCAGCCTTAGACAATTATATAGTAGATAAGATGCTCCATAGAAATATTTGTCCCATATAATGCACATGGCCCCATAAGATGCTCCATAGAAATATTTGGCCCGTATAATGCTCCACAAATGCTGATTAGGGCCCATAAGATACTCCTGGCACGGTCTCTGCACGTCCCTGGTTCTCTGGGCGCTGACAGCTCTTCCAGCGTTGAGCGGTCACATGATACCGCTCATTACAGTAATGAATATGCGGCTCCACCCCTATGGGAGTGTAGTCGGGTCCATATTCATTACTGTAATGAGCGGTACAATGTGACCGCTCAATACAGGAAGAAGCTGTCCGCACCCGGAGAACCAGGGACGTGCAGAGACCGCCCCATGAGCAGGTGAGTATGATTAGACAGCTGCCGCTCCCCCTCCCCTGCCGCCCCCTGGGAATGACTCGAGTATAAGCCGAGAGGGGCAATTTCAGCCTAAAAAAATGGGCTGAAATTCTCGGCTTATACTCGAGTATACACGGTATTTTAATTTAGTATTAAACATACAGGTGCTTCTAACAAAATGAGAATTTCACAAAAAAGTTAATTTTTCTCTTCAATACAAAAAAGTGAAACTCATATTAAATAGTCATTACAAACAGTGATCTATTTCAAGTGTTTATTTCTGTTAATGGCTTACACCCAATGAAAACCCAAAAGTTATCCCAGTAAATTAGAATAATTAACAAAACATCTGCAAAGGCTTCCTAAGCATTTAAAAAGGTCCCTTAGGGTATGTTTCCACGTGCAGGAAACGCTGCGTGTCTGACGCTGCATAGAGCCGCAGCGTCCAGATGTTACAGCATAGTGGAGGGGATTTAATGAAATCCCGTCTCCACTATGCGTGGTAACACGCACGCGGCGGCCCTGCGACTCCGGACATGCTGCGCGTCTTTTCAGTTCGCCGAGATGCGAACTCTGCTTCAGGAAAATGGCCGCCGCAATCTCCATCTGCGCATGCGCGGCATCCTGCGGCCATTTTCCTGAAGCCCCGGGCAGCAGAGGACTCAATCTGCGCACGCGCGGCCTCAGGAAGATGGCTGCCCCCACCGATCACCAGGGAAATAGCGCCGATCGCACGTTTTTTCTTCACCTGCGCAGTGGATTCAGCAGTTGGGCATGCGCAAACCACTACGCCACCAACGGAAAGATATGCAAGATCTGGGGGAAGAAACAGCGATGTCACCACGCCCATATGACCAGACCAGCCTGATTGACAGGCGAAAACGGCAACTTTGGTAAGGTATTTCGGCAGCATAGGTGGGGAATCAGGGTACACAAAATACACTATTGTAACGCACAGCTCAGGCCCTATTTAACAGTATTTTTATCTCATACTGAAAAAACGGGGTGACAGGTTCCCTTTAATGACCAGGCCAATTTTTACAATTCTGGCCACTGTCCCTTTATGAGTTATAACTCTCAAACGCTTCAACGGATCCCAGTGATTCTGACAATGTTTTCTCGTGACATATTGTACTTCATGACAGTGGTAAAATTTCTTTGATATTACCTGTGTTTTATTTGTGAAAAAAAAAACGGAAATTTGGCGAAAATTTTGAAAATTTTGCACTTTTCCAACTTTGAATTTTTATGCAATTAAATCACAGAGATATGTCACACAAAATACTTAATAAGTAACATTTCCCACATGTCTACTTTACATCAGCACAATTTTTGAATCAAAATTTGTTTTTGTTACGGAGTTATAAGGGTTAAAAGTTGACCAGCAATTTCTCATTTTTACAACACCATTGTTTTTTAGGGACCACATCTCATTTGAAGTAATTTTGAGGGTTCTATATGATAGAAAATACCCAAGTGTGACACCATTTTAAAAACTGCACCCCTCCAGGTGCTCAAAACCACATTCAAGAAGTTTATTAACCCTTCAGGTGTTTCACAGGAATTTTTGAAATGTTTAAATAAAAATGCAAATTGCCTCTTCTGAGGAAAAGAGGACTTAAACTCTATAGCGCCACCTGTTGGAAGTAGCGATCCTACAAGTCACAATCAACTCTTTAACGAGTCGTGCAATATGACTTAGGATTAAAGCCAAATCAGTATCTCAATTCGCAGACATGGTTATTCGGGCTGTTGGCCCTTGTCAGTGCGAAGCATGAGAACTGATTTGGCTAGGTGAGGCTCTGGACTGGGGTCTAAGGGGTAACGTTTCTCCTTGTGGAGAGTGACATACCATCTCTGGCTTGTCAAGGTAAGGAGGCTTATTCGCCGTGCAATGCTCCTCTGGGAAATTAAATATGCAAATTGCCTTTTCTGAGGAAAAGAGGACTTAAACTCTATAGCGCCACCTGTTGGAAGTAGCGATCTTACAAGTCACAATCAACTCTTTAACAAGTCGTGCAATATGACTTAGGATTAAAGCCAAATCAGTATCTCAATTCGCAGACACGGTGTTTCGGGCTGTTGGCCCTCGTCCGTGCCAATAATAAATAAATAAAAATAAATAAATAAAGGGGGGGCGTGGCCAGCAGCCTAAGGAGCAAGACGTGTTCCTCAAGAGCTCCTCTGCTGGGTTCCAATAATCCAACTTAATCGTCGACACAAACGACCCATCCTCTAATCTGAGGGTCGCTGATTGACAGTTTATCACCCAGGGGGCTCTCCCTGTCAGTTTGAAGTGCGGACCCCCGTGCTGGGCCGAAGTGATTAGCAGAGTTTCTCAGGCGGTCTGGGGGCCTACTGGGAGATAATTCCCCCCATCGGCTGGTTGTCGGATCGGGAGTCCGGATCGTGGAGGACTAGGGAGGCGACTCACCCACATATTGCTGAGACGTGGGGGACTGTCCGGGCCGAGCGGCGGTGTCTGAGGAGCTGTTTCATCCTGCGCCCCGGCGACCGTGAGAGGTAAGCGGGGTGAAGAGGCGCCATTTTGGATCAGCTGCGCTGTGAAAGGAGCTGCTGAGAGGAGACGCCGCTTCGGAGAGATATCCCCGCTCTCGTCGCCCAGGAATTAGTGGTGCAGGCGCCCTAAGTCTGCGGTGTGTGCCCTGGTGCCTGGCCTCCGCGGCTGTCCTTACCGCTGTTCCACGCGGCCTTCCCCATCGCTTACCTTGGCGCTCCTGCATCGGTGGCTCCGGAGCTCTGGACAGCACTTGGACGTCTGAGGCGAAGGTTGGTGACTTACCGGCTGAGGTGTGCACGGCCTTCTCTGTTCCGGCTCTGGGCCCTGGTGGAGAGCGGCCTGCGTGGACGCGAGGGTCTCTTCTTCCTCCCGGCCTTTTCTATTCCCGCCATACGCCGCCATCTTGGGTCCTCTCTCTGTGACTGCAGCTGCTTGTGATCCTTGGGCGGAGGAGGCTGTCCGGCCTGGTTGGGGTGCTTACAACCTGCTGCTCGGGCCGAAATCGCTTCCCCTCTGCGGCTTGCTCACATGCTTCATTCCCTGCTGTCCCATACCCCCAAGATCCGCTTAATCCTCACAAAATAACAATCTAGCTGGGGTCTGCGTTGTGGGGATAGACTGACATTGCGCCCTGGATCTGGCTGCACTGACAAATAAGCTACACTCTTGCAACATAATTAGGAGACCTGATTGGTCCTATTAGTATTACAGGTTCCATCTCTTATTATATTTCTTGGATTTTCCAGTGATTGTTGAAATATTGGACCTAACATAAAGACACTGGCATAATAATTAAAGGTCTCTGCTGCCATCTTGTGGCAAAATTTGGAATAACACCCTACTCCTATAAGTTTTGTTTTTTGTTTTTTTTTTTAATTTCATCACTCTTGGATTTTGGGACCCGGCACACGGGGCTTGGTTTACGGCCCTCCTGAATATCGGGAACTCGGCCCAGGGTGGGCTTGCTGATGGGGTGCTAGGCTCTATGGGGTGACCGCCTCACCCCCCATACCCCACCACCATTTTAGACACATAGTGTTTGCCACAGACATCTATGGGAAAAACCAGAAAGATCCCTGTACAGAATTTAAAGTCGGTTGGGGAAACTGTCTCTGAAGACATGAAACGTTATCTAAATTCAACTCCTCAGACCAGAAATACAAGGTCTGCAATGACATCCACTACTAAGCGTGATAACTCCCCGTCCGGGGATTCAGTGGGCGCACGTAGCTCATCAGCTGATGGCTTCGATGAGGACATCGCAGATTCGGAAGAAATGAACATCGCAGAATTGAGCAGGTACATTAAAGCTCTACCCACCAAAAAAGACCTTGAGGGATTCGCCTGTAGGCTTGAAAATACATATAAGCAAGAAATCCACAACTTGCAGAAAGAATTTACCACACGAATAGAGGATGTGGAAAAAACACAAGAGAATATCTTTCGAGAACTGCAGGCCCATAGGGATCTCTTAATAGACCATACCCTAAAATTAGAAGATATCTCATCTGGAATGGAGGACCTCGAAAACCGCAATAGACGAAATAACATCCGTATACGAGGCCTCCCAGAGTCTATTGGGTTTTCTGATCTAGACTGCACAGTACAAAATATCTTCTTAGACCTGCTGGATGACAAGGATGGCGGCTCTATTGAGTTTGATGGGATCCATCGCGCTCTGGGTCCCAAACCTACTTCCGATTCTCGACCACGCGATGTTATATGCAGAATCCATTACTATAGAATCAAAGAAGCCATAATGGTGGCCGCTAGGAAAAAAAGTTATCAGATTTGAGGACCAACCAATTTTGATTCTTTCTGACCTTTCTAGACGTACTTTATTATTGCGTAGAGCTCTGAAACCAATACTGGCCGAACTCAAAAGGAGAGACATTCCATATAGATGGGGGTTCCCGTTCCAATTAACGGCCTCTAAGGGAGGCAATTGGCTACTTTTCGAAGACTCTGTGATTTAACTACTTTCCTGGGCACCTTTGAACTTCCTATGGTAAACCTTCCGGAGTGGCCCGTGAGCCCAACACTCCCTGAAGCCCCTCCAAAATGGCTAAAGGTTCAACAAACCAAAAAGCGGGACAACAAGCGGGTTCCACCTGATCCGCCTTGAGAACTTAGCATTCTGGCTTGGTTGTCCAGAAAGGCGAGCTCGGTTTACTGTTGGAGTGGGTTTCGTCTGAAGGCTTTTTTAGCCTGGTTTCTCTCTTCTGTATTTCGTTATTTCAGTTATGATAGTCTGCCATTATTTACTTAGTTTTATTATGTTAGCACTTTACTCTCATGTTCTCAGTGTTTTAGGTGCAGATGTCACGGACCACGAGAAGTTATAGGCCCGAAGCAGGAACTCTCCCTCCAAACCCTTTCCTCCCCCTTCTCCTAGGCCTTCCTTTCCCTTCCCTCCTTCCACCTTTCCTCCCTTCCTACCCCCCCCCCATCACCCTCCCTTCCCATCTCTCGCACCCTTTCTATTCTTCCCTTCTCCCTCTTACCTATATGGAGGACTCGCCTGCACAAATAGGCCTGTACTTACAAGTTCCATGATTCTCATATAGCCTTGACTTCACATTTAGGTTCTTGCACTGACAAATACCTTGTTACTTTATATAACACATATAACTTGATGTATTGACATGTGTCCAATTGATGTTTCTTATGCTTTTTTCGGGTGGGGTGGGGGGGGTCATGGTTCTTCCGTGGGCTTCCCTCCCTTTGACTGGGTTCTCAGGTAGCATACTACCAAAACTTGTCTTATCGTAGCTAGAACTACAAAGTTTTGGCTTTAGAGCAAATTTAGATATGCTCTGTTCTCTTTCTGTTTCTCTTTTTTTTCTCTCTTCTTCTTTTTTCTTTTTCTTCTCATTTTTTCCCTTTCTTCCCCTCTCTGAATATTCTCTCTCCATGCGGGTACTCCTTCCGGGCGGATCTACAAAAATATATTGCTCAGTGATGCACTCAGATTATGGGTAAATTAAAGTTTTGCTCCTTTAATGTAAAGGGGCTGAACATTCCAGAAAAAAGGAGACAGGTTCTGTACTCGAGTCATAGACAGCGAGTTTCGGTCCTGATGCTCCAGGAGACACATTTTAAAACTGGGGCCATCCCTCCCTGTGTTTCAAAATACTATCCCAAATGGTACCACAGTTCCAATCCGCATGCCAAATCTAAGGGGGTCTCGATAGCTTTTCATAAAAACTTTGTTCCTGAAGTGCTGAGTACCTCTATAGACCCAGATGGTAGATATGTGTTTTTAAAAATTTCCTGCGATGCACGTCAATTGGTTTTGGCTGACGTCTATTTCCCGAATCAAGGTCAACAGAATTTCAGTGCGGAGTGTGGGAGGCGCCTCGGGGAGTTTGCTGGCTCCTCTCCTGTGATACTGGGGGGCGATTTCAACATTCCTATGAACCCGGTGGTAGACGTCTCTTCGGGTAAGACTTCATACTCTCTTTCTTCTATTGCTCGGATTAAGAAACAAATGCGTGACATGAGACTAGTGGACATATGGAGAGTGCTTCACCCGGGTACAAGGGACTACAGCTTTTTTTCACAAGTACATAACACCTACAGCAGAATCGATTACTTTTTTATCTCACACAACCTGCTGGACCTCCCAGTGGAAGCAGAGGTGGGTTCGATTCTGTGGTCGGACCATGCCCCGATATTTCTCTCAATTCTGTTTCACTCTAACACGAAACCGGGCTTCTCGTGGCGTTTGAATGAGAACTTGCTCCGGGATATCCTATGCAAAGCTGACGTGGAAAAAAACGATATCTAATTTTGTAGCAGATCACGGGGGGGACACCACGTCCTCTCCTATGAAATGGGAGGCCCTAAAAAGTGTGATACGAATAGTACTCATCTCACATGGTGCGCGTTTGAAGAGGGAGAGGGTCGCAGAAATAATGAAACTCTCAGACCAAATTCATAAATTAGAAATGCAACACAAAAGAGATCTTAGGGATGTTACGTTCGCACACTTGTCCACAGCCAGGCAAAAGCTGCTTGCCTTTCTAGACCAAAAATCACGTTATCTCAGGGAAAGGCTCAGAAATCGCTTTTACCAATACGGAAACAAAAGCGGCAAGATTTTAGCTAGATATATAAACCCGCGTGGCCCAAATACATTTATTCCCTTTATTAAGAATGGGAAAGGGGAAAAGCTACACAATACCAGGGACATCACCTCGAGCTTCAGCGATTATTATAAAGACCTATACAACATAGATGGCCACTACAAAGATATGCCCATATCCTCACTCCATAACAAAATTAATACGTAACTACATCAAAACAATATACCCCTTCTACCAGAGGATGAGATTCTGGGTCTAGAGAGGGAATTTACATTGGAGGAGGTCTTGGAAACCATCAAAGAACTGAAGCAGGGGAAAAGTCCAGGTCCAGACGGGTATTCAGCTGGTTTCTATAAATCATTCTCCTCAATATTGAGCCCGATATTTCTTGAAGTGTGTAACTCGGTCTCTTCGGGTGGTTCTTTTCCGTCTCAGGCTCTAGCTGTGCATATCACGGTTATACCAAAACCAGATAAAGATCCCTCGCTACGCAATAACTATCGTCCAATATCCCTTATAAATTTAGACATTAAAATCTATGCAAAGATGATTGCAAAAAGACTGAGCCCTCTCCTCCCAAATGTGATAAACCAAGACCAGGTTGGCTTTGTCCCGGGCAGGGAGGCGCGTGATAATACCATTAGGACCGTCTCTTTAATAGACAGAGCGGGACGGGAGGGGGGTGATCCCATGTGTATCCTGTCGATCGATGCGGAGAAGGCCTTCGACAGGGTGCACTGGGAGTTTTTGTTCCAGGCTCTGAGGGGGATTGGTCTGGGAGAAAAAATGTTACACAGAATCAGGGCCTTATATACCTCCCCTAATGCTCAGGTAAAAGTAAATGGCACCCTATCGGACGCGTTCGAGATCCAGAATGGTACGAGGCAGGGGTGCCCGCTTTCCCCTCTCTTGTACATCCTATCAATGGAATATCTGGCCACCGCAATACGCAATAACTCCTCCATAAGAGGAGTTAAACTAAGTTCAGAAGAGCACAAGTTGGCGCTCTTTGCAGATGATATCCTCCTATATGTTACCTCCCCCATAACTAGCATACCCAATATTATATCAGAACTATCGAAATTCGGTCATTTAAGCAATTTCAAAATTAATTCCCATAAATCCATGGCCCTAAACATATCCCTACCACCATCTGAGGTGGACAGGTTGCGAGCCTCTTTCCCATTTGGGTGGGGCTCCGATTCACTTCCATATTTGGGGATCAGAATGACAGCCAAAACTTCTGGTTTGTATGACGCAAATTTTAAAACGGCGTTACAGAAAGCGGAGTTGGATCTAGAGAGGTGGCATAAACTTCAACTGTCATGGTTTGGTAGAGTCAACGTAATCAAAATGGACTTATTGCCTCGCCTTTTGTATTATTTCCAGACAATCCCGCTATATCTTCCTGCGTCCTTTTTCTCGCAACTTAAGAAAGCGATTATCCGACTGGTCTGGTCTCATGCTAGATCAAGATTATCGCATTTTGTTTTAAGCAGGTCCAAGAAGAGGGGGGGAGTTGGTTTACCAGACTTCCTAGTATATAGTCGAGCCTCAATAGGTACTTGCATTTTAGACTTATACCACAGTAGTAATAGTAAGAAATGGGTGGGTCTAGAAGGTGATCTTGTTGGCGGTGATCCTCAGACAATACTATGGAACACGGGAGGGGGGAGGTCGGATCTGCCATTCATGACTAAGAACATGCTTCTACTCACACGACAGAGCAGCAGAGTCACTATAACCTCTACAGCCCCGGGTCCATTAACCCCAATTTACGACAATCCTCACTTCCCAGCTGGTCTTCGCAGAGAAACTTTTCTGAATAAAAATAGAGCCTCAAAACCCATTATATTCGACTTCATAAACCAGTCAGGTATCAAGTCCCTACACGAAATATATCAGGGGGGGGATCCTCCTGAGGGCTCTTGGTTATTCTACGAACAGCTAAAGAGTTTCATAGGCACATTATTTAAACTCAATAAGTCCATGGGGGTGTTAACCCCTTTCGAGAAAATCTGTCTCGCTGAGGTACCCCCGTCTCGGAAGGTTTCCTTGTTATATAATCTATTTCAAGAGAGCCAGACCCCAACTCATGACTTTCCAACGTATTTTTCAAGATGGGAGAATGATTTGGGGATTTCATTGTGCCAAGAGGATAGAGATAAGATCTCGCTGTTCACTTTTCGGTCTTCATTGTCGGCTGTATCGCAGGAGAGGAGCTACAAGGTCCTGTTGAGGTGGTATAGATGCCCTTGCCGGGTTCACGCTATGTTCCCAGTGATCCCGGATATATGTTGGAGATGCACATCAGAAAAAGGGACTTATGTCCATGTCTGGTGGGACTGTCCACCTATAAAGAGGTTCTGGTTGCGAGTTTTTGATCTCCACAATAAATTATCCATACGCAAAATTCAGCCCACGGTGGAACTAGCTCTCTTGTCTCTGTGTGACATGTCGATCTCTGGTTTTAAGAGGAGTCTTCTCAGACATTTTCTCACGGCTGTCAGGAACTTGATTCCGAGATATTGGAAGCAGAATCGTTACCCCTCAGGCTCAGATTTTGTTGCGGAACTAAATAACATTTACAGAATGGAACAATTAATAAGCGAATCCACAGGGGACTCGGTGAAATTTTTTAACACCTGGGCTCCATGGATTGTATTCAGGGAGACTCCGGAGTTGGACGTATGGCTGTCTAGGTCCTAACTCATGTCTGGAGCCGTTGTGAAGGCGCCCGCTAAATGGTTATTGCCCCTGTCTTCTAACCTGTTGCCGTGGCTTGAGGCCAATGTTGGTGACTCGCTGATTTTCTTTCCGCTATTTGGGACTTGGGATCGGCCCGGAGGGAGGTGTCGCATTCCTCATACTTAGCGTACCCTTATATCTTCATCCGCTTTTTCTTCCCCCCCTTTTTTCTTCTCTCTTATTCCCCTCTTTCCTTCTCTCTAATTCTTTCTATTCTTACATATTCCTTCTACCTTGTAACATTCTTTATCAATATAAACTAAATATAGCTAGTAATGTTCGATTGCCTTCGCGGCTGTTTACATGTTTTAACGATGTAAAGTATTATCACTAATTCGAAAGTGTTATCGTTGGCTTTGGCCAATTGCATCTAGAATTTGCTGAGACTCTATCTTTATGTACGATCCATGGGTGGTACCAGCTTGAGTTCAACAACTATGTTTCAGCACTGTATTATTGCTTGTATTGTTTATTGGCTTGAATAAACTTGATTTATACAAAAAAAATAAATAAATAAAAATGAACATTTAACTTTTTTTTTCACAAAAAATTTACTTCAGCTCCAATTTGTTTTATTTTACCAAGGGTATCAGGAGAAAATGGACCCCAAAAGTTGTTGTATAATTTGTCATGAGTACGCCGATCCCCAATATGTGGGGGTAAACCACTGTTTGGGCGCATGACAGAGCTCGGAAGCGAAGGAGCGCCATTTGACTTTTTAATGCAAAATTGACAGGAATTGAGATGGGACGCCATGTTGCATTTGGAGAGTCAATGATGTGCCAAAATGATGTGGACCCCAAAAGTTGTCCAATTTGCCCTGAGTGCGCTGATACCCCATATGTGGGGGGAACCACCGTTTGGGCGCATGGCAGAGCACGGAAGGGAAGAAGCGCCATTTGGAATGCAGACTTAGATTGATTGGTCTGCAGGCGTCACATTGCATTTGCAGAGCCCCTAATGTACCTAAACAGTAGAAACCCACAAGTGACCCCATATTGGAAACTAGACCCCCCAAGGAAATTATCTACATGTGTTGTGAGCCCCCAAGTGTTTCACTACAGTTTATAACGCAGAACCGTGAAAATAAAAAATCCTTTTTTTTCCCACAAAAATTATTTTTAGCCCCGTTTTGTATTTTCCCAAGGGTAACCGGAGAAATTGGACCCCAAAAGTTGTTATCCAATTTGTCCTGAGTACGCTGATACCCCATATGTTGGGGTAAACCCCTGTTTGGGCACACGGGAGAGCTCGGAAGGGAAGGAGCACTGTTTTACTTTTTCAGCGCAGAATTGGCTGGAATTGAGATCGGACACCATGTCGCGTTTGGAGAGCCCCTGATGTGCCTAAACAGTGGAAACTCCCCAATTATAACTGAAACCCTAATCCAAACACACCCCTAACCCTAATCCCAAAGGTAACCTTAACCACACCTCTAACCCAGACACACCCCTAACCCTATTCCCAACCGTAAATGTAATCCTAACCCTAATTTTAGCCCCAACCCTAACTGTAGCCTTAACCCTAGCCCTAACCCTAGCCCTAACCCTAATGGGAAAATGGAAATAAATACATTTTTTTTTTATTTTTCCATAACTAAGGGGGTGATTAAGGGGGGTTTGATTTACTTTTATAGCGGGTTTTTTAGCGGATTTTTATGATTGGCAGCTGTCACACACTGAAAAACGCTTTTTATTGCAAAAAATATTTTTTGCGTTACCACATTTTGAGAGCTATAATTTTTCCATATTTGAGTCCACAGAGTCATGTGAGGTCTTGTTTTTTGCGGGACAAGTAGACATTTTTTTTGGTAACATTTTCGGGCACGTGATATTTTTTGATCGCTTTTTATTCCGCTATTCATGAAATTCTTTTGGGGGAGGCATTTATACCGTTCCGCGTTTGGTAAAATTGATAAAGCAGTTTTATTCTTCGGGTCAGTACGATTACAGCGATACCTCATTTATATAATTTTTTTATGTTTTGGCGCTTTTATATGATAAAAACTATTTTATAGAAAAAATAATTATTTTTGCATCGCTTTATTCTGACGACTATAACTTTTATTTTTTTGCTGATGATGCTGTATGGCAGCTCATTTTTTGCGGGACAAGATGACGTTTTCAGCGGTACCATGGTTACTTATCTGTCTTTTTGATTGCGTGTTATTCCACTTTTTGTTTGGCGGTATGATAATAAAGCGTTTTTTGCCTCGTTTTTTTTTTCCTTGCGGTGTCTACTGAAGGGGTTAACTAGTGGGACAATTTTATAGGTTGGGTCGTTACGGACGCGGCGATACTAAATATGTGTACTTTTATTGTTTGTTTGTTTTTATTTAGATAAAGAAATGTATTTATGGGAATAATATTTTTTTTTTCTTTATTTAGGAACTTATTTTTATTTTTTTACACATGTGGAATTTTTTTTTTTTTGTCCCGGGGGGGACATCAGAGATCGCTGATTTGACAGTTTGCACAGCACTCTGTCAGATCAGCGATCTGACTTACAGCACGGCAGGCTTACCAAGCGCCTGCTCTGAGCAGGCACTTGGTAAGCCACCTCCCTCCCTGCAGGACCCGGATGCCACGGCCATTTTGGATCCAGGCCTGCTGCAGGGAGGAGAGGTAAGAGACCCTCGCAGCAACGCGATCACATCGTGTTGCTGCTGGGGTCTCAGGGAAGCCCGCAGGGAGCCCCCTCCCTGCGCGATGCTTCCCTATACCGCCGGCACACCGCGAGCATGTTTGATCGCAGTGTGAAGGGGGCGGTCCGTTACCGCTCCTGGCACATAGTGCCGGATGTCAGCTGTGATAGTCAGCTAACACTCGGCCGCGCTCCTCCCGTAAGCGCGGCCTATCGCGCTGGACATACTATTCCTTGGGAAGTAAGGCCCACCCCACATGGACGGAATAGTACGTCCAATGGCAGAAAGGGGTTAAAATCATTTTTCAAACTAGTGTTATAAAGTATTCTAATTTACTGAGCTAATGACTTTTGAGTTTTCATTGGCTGTAAGCCATAATCATCAACATTAACAAAAATAAGCAGTTGAAATTGATCACTCTGTTTGTAATGACTCTATAATATATGATTTTCACTTTTTATATTGAAGAACTGAAATGGCATTAAGCTACTCACCGGTAGCAGCATTTTTCGGAGGCCCATAATGGCACCACGAGAGGGGATCCGCCCACTAGGAACAGGAAACCTACAGATACAAAAGGGCAGCACCTCTCCCACATATCGGTTGTTTTACAGAGCCTGAGAGGACTACCGCGGTTAATGACCAGCATAATATACAATATGACATTTTTAATAAATTAACTATCCAGATATCACCCGGTGGGAAAAAAAACTTTTCTTTTTAAAACTTTTAAGGACCCCCACGTGAAAAGGGAGGGATCTAAGGGTGACGTCATGGGCCTCCGAAAAATGCTGCTACCGGTGAGTAGCTTAATGCTTTATTCGGACTCCCATGACGGCACCACGAGAGATTTTACAGAGACGTAAACCATATTAGGGAGGGACTATAATCCTGTAGCACCCTTAGCCCGAAGGTGAGATCAGAAGAGAACCCCAAGTCCAACCGATAATGTTTAAAAAAGGTGGAAGGGGATGACCATGTGGCCGCCTTACATATCTGATCTAATGACGCTCCAGACCTTTCTGCCCAAGGTGACGCCATGGTCCGGGTGGAATGTGCCTTCAGATTCTGAGGAGCTGGACCCCCACCTGCTGTGTAAGCGAGAGAGATAGCCTCCCTAATCCATCTGGCTAGTGTATACTTCAATGCTCTACCCCCTTTACTAGAACCTTGGAAGGAAAGAAATAGTGCATTATCTCTTTTCCAACCATTGGTGACTGACTGAGATATACTGTAGAAGACATCTTCTAACATCTGGCGTATGAAGCTCTTCCTCTTTAGGATTAGAAAGATTAGGTATAAATGATGGTAGAACTATCTCTTGTGATCTATAAAATCGGCAAGTACGCAGGGTCTGGCCTAAGGATTACTCTGTCTGATAAGAATTCCGTGTATGGGGCAGTCTGGAAAGCGCTTGGATGTCCCCTATTCTGCAAGCTGATGTTATAGCCACCAGAAAAGCTGTCTTGAGGGACAACATTTTGATTGAGGCTTCTTGTAGAGGTTCAAAGGGGGTTTCGTTAGAGATGAAAGAACTAAATTTAGATCCCACGGAACCAGACTGTCTTTATGTAATGGTCTAGTTCTATGGACTGCCTTAATGAATCTTGATACCCAATAGTTGTTAGCAATATTGCAGGAAAACAGGGCACCCAGGGCTGAAACCTGCACTCTTAAGGTACTGGTAGAGAGATTTAATTTTAGCCCTCTCTGCAGAAACTCTAAGATTTGATGTATCGGCACTCCTCCTTGGATATTAAAATCTGAACTGGACAAGAACTTCCTCCAGGTTCTGGAGTAAATTCTCGTTATCTGCTTCCTACTCTTCAGAAGTGTATCTACCAATTTTGGAGAGAAGCCTCTATCTTCTAATAATGACCGCTCAAACTCCAAGCTGTTAAATGGAGTGCTGCCACTTGTGGATGGCAGATCGGTCCTTGAGAAAGCAAGTCCGGAATCTCCGGTAATACCCAGGGAGCCGACACCGACATTGTCCTGAGCCAGGCGAACCAGGTTCTTCTGGGCCAGAAAGGGGCGATAAGAAAGACTTTTGCTCGGTCTTCCCTGATTATCCTCACTACTAGAGGTAACAGGTTCAACGGTGGGAAAGCATAGGCCAGCAGAAAATCCCACTTTGTTAGAAATGCGTCCACCGCCAGGGGATTCCCTCTGGGATTCAGTGAGCAGAAACTTTCCACTTTTTTTGTTGCCTCTGGTGGCAAACAGATCCACCACTGGCTGACCCCATCTGCGGATGATATGATTGAAAACGTCCTTGTTTAGAGACCATTCTCCTTGTTTTAGTGTATTGCGGATGAGGAAATCTGCTGTTACGTTTTCTTTCCCTTTGATGTGAAGAGCTGTCAAAGATCGAAAATTTGTCTCTGCTATTTGAAATAGGCGATCCGTGATCCGCATTAAGGCCTCGGAATGTGTTCCCCTTGACGGTTTATATAAGTGACTGCAACTCGGTTATCCGATAGGATTCTGACGTGCAGGCCCTGCAGATATATGAGGAATTTTTTAACAGCTAATTCAACCGCCAATAATTCCCTTTGATTGGATGAGGATGTTGTGAAGGGTTCCCATTGCCCTTGGACCACCATGTCCTCCATGTAGGCTCCCCACCCTGAAGAGCTAGCATCTGTGGTTATCACCCGAGTAATATCTGGTATCCAGGGAACCCCCGCTGATAAATTTTCTTTATTTAGCCACCAGCTAAAGGATTCTAGTGTTATTGATCCCAACGTTAATTTTTTATTTAACGCGCCCCCCAAAACTCTGTCATGGAACAAGACTTCTTTTTGCAGGGATCTGGTATGTAATTGAGCCCATCTAACCGCTGGAATGCATGACATAAGGGACCCGAGTAGGGACATGGCTTGTCGAAGCGTCATAGAGGGTGTATTAATTGCTTTTAAGACATGACTTTTAATCTGCTCTAATTTCTCTATAGGGAGAAGACACTGTTGTGTTTTCGAATCCAATATTAACCCCCCAAATTTTTGAATGTTTAGGGGCTGTAACCTAGATTTTTCGTAGTTTATGACCCACCCTAGGTGTTCCAATTTAGTCTTAGCAATTTCCAATTGTGACAGGCAGTGATGTACTGAATTTCCAACAATGAGGAAATAATCTAAATTGGGGATTATAAGGATATTTGATTCGCTTAAATGTGTCATGACTTCAGCGATTATTTTTGTAAATACTCTAGGGGCCGAAGTTATGCCAAAGGGAAGTGCCCTGTACTGAAAATGTCTAATCTTCCCCCCCATTAATACCGCTACTCTTAGGTATTGTTGGAAATCCGCATGAATGGGTACATGATAATAGGCATCTTTTAAGTCCACTACTACCATGAAACAGTTGTGAAAAAGTATTTTTATTGTTGAGTTGATGGACTCCATTTTGAAAGTATGCTTAACCAAAAATCTATTGAGACCTCTAAGATTTATAATAGTCCTATAAGCTTTTGTCAGGTTTTTGAATCAAGAATAGGGGAGAGTAAAAACCCTTTCCTCTCTGAGCGTGGGACCTCTATCAGGACGTTTTTAGAACAAAGAGTCATCACTTCGTCCTCTAAAGCAGTTTGTTCAGAGGGAGAAGAACGTAAGGGGGTTAACTTAAATTTATCCCGTGGGGTATGAATAAACTCGAGTTTGAGTCCCTGGGAAATAGTATTTTTGTATCCAAACACTATTTGTAATTTTCAACCACTCTGCAGTAAAGTGTAACAATCTCCCCCTCACTGGACTTTTTAGTCATTGGTCTGGTTTTTTTCTTTCTCTCGAAGAACGGCGGAACATGAATCCTGTACCTCGTTTCCTTCTATCATCCCACTTGGACCAATCTCTAACTGGTGAGAAGGTGCGCTTCCTTCCCTGATTGAACTTCCTTTTGTTGAAGGGACGACGATATGACCCAAATAAATTAGGACATTTCTTTGTCATCCCCTGCTTTCTCCAGGAGTTCGTCCAAGGTGGGCCCAAACAAATATTCTCCCTTGCAAGGGATAGCACAGAGCTTTGCTCTTGCTTGCATATCCCCCGGCCAGCATTTTAACCATAGGGCTCTTCTAGCAGCATTGGAGAGTCCTGCTGCTCTAGCTGCCAACATAACAGAATCAATGGAAGCGTCTGACAAGAAAGCAGCGCCCTCCTGAATTACTGGTAACGCTGCTAGTATAAAGTCTCTAGAAGCCCCCTGTTTCAACTGGGTCTCTAACTGGTCAAGCCAAACCATCATTGACCTTGCAGTACAGGTCGATGCCACCGCAGGTCTTAGGGCGCCGGCTGCCATCTCCCAGGTACCCTTTAGAAAGGTGTCCATCTTACTGTCCAGGGGTCTTTGAGGGATCCCATATCCTCAAATGGGAGAGAGGCTCGTTTTGCCACTTTGGCAATCACCGCATCTAATTTGGGGGCTTTTTCCCAATTGCTGACTGTCGGGTCATCAAAGGGATACCTACGCTTCTGTGCTGGTGGCAAGGAACCTTTCTTCTCGGTTTTTTTCCACTCCCTGTTGATAAGTTGCTGTATTTTTTATTTAAAGGGAAAACTCTACGTTTCTTTTGTTCTAGTCCACTGAACCTCATGTCTTCCTTGGATAGTTGAGGCCTGGGTTCTGTTATACCCATTGTTCCTCTGACTGCTTTTACTAATTTATCCTTTCCAGGGGTAAGCAAAAACGGGCAGCGCCTTCATCCGAAGAGGAGGATGATGTAGCCGAATCGCCGGAGATTTCATCCTTGTCTTCGTCCACAGACGAATCGGATATCTACTGGGCTTTTTGCCTAGAGCTTCCTGCATGAAATACTGTAGGTCTTTAATGGACTGTTTAATCTCCATCCTGACCATTTCTTTCAGGCTGGCCACAATAAAGAGGATTCTTCCGCTACCTGAGGGGGCAAGCAAGGCAGTCTAGTATATATAGATCTATGCCGTTATCCCCTCCCCCTTTCCAAGACCTCACCGTCTGCTGGACACAAGGGTCACATAGTTTTTTAGGGCATGAGTCAGGTAAGGGAACCCTGCAGATGGCACATTCCCTATGTTTCGCTTTACTGACGCTCTTCTTCCCCTATAACAAAACATACGAGGGGAGACCAGTCACTAGGTGAACTTTCTCGAAGATCACTTACCAGTGGTTGCCCAAAATCAGAGAGATACCGGAGTACGAGGGGGATCCTTTCTGGCTGATGCTCCAGACCCCTGTCTGGAGGAGCTTTTGCGGCCAGATCCATTGCTCCCTTTATTGTGTTCCTTATCCTTGGGCTTCTGTGATACTTCTTCCAGCAGCAGAGGCTGCTGATCCTGATCAGATTCCATCCTTAACTGGAGGCCAGAAGCAAGGAAACACACACCTGGAGCACCATTATATAGCCCCTCTTCCGGTCAGCAGATCTGCTCAGCGCTCCTTCCGGTATATTATCAACTCCCCCAGTTGCAAGAGACCGCCCTAGGGCTTGAGGGTGAGCGGCGTGTCATTCTCCGGTGGGCACCACCATCTTGGAGTTACTGCGCATGCGCAGAGCCCCCGCGACCCAGAAGTAACCACCGGCTCCACCTACCGACGTCACCCCAGCCCGCAGCACTTTCCTGTCAGCGCTGCGAGCAATGTGAGATGCCGATGGAGCCAGCTACACCCCCGTGTGGCGCCACCATAATGCCGCCGCCCCAACAGAGCCCCGCACAGCACCCACATGAGGGAGGGGAACCGGAAATACTTTACCCGCGCTGGCCCTGGAGACAGGACACCCCTGGTGACCACTCCCTGCTGAATATGCCACTGCCGTGCAGCCCTGCCAGGACCACCGTGAGGACTTCAGGAACTCCGCACTGGACAAGGTAGGAGACCCCCCGCTACCTGAACCGGCCAGCCTGGGATTCCTAAGGTCTTTCTGTAGGATCCAGTCCCTTTAGGAACAGGAAACCAACTGATATGTGGGAGAGGTGCCGCCCTTTTGTATCTGAAGGTTTCCTGTTCCTAATGGGCGGATTCCCTCTCTCTCGTGGCGCCGTCATGGGAGTCAGAAGAAAAATTAACTTTTTGATGATATTCTAATTTTGTGAGAAGCACTTGTACCAGGATGGGGCCTGGGATAAGGAACATATACCAGGATTGGGCTCAGGGTAAGGGACATATTAAACAACAACAAAAAATAGACCTCTAAAAATTAACCTTTATTACAATGTTTAAAAGGATCAAAAATACTTGGTTATCATAAAAGGTGCAAAACATTGAAGGGTCAATAGCAAAGGGAAGTATAGTGACTTAACTAAGGGCTGATCTCTCCCTAGATGAGCCCTAGGCCTGCCAGTGGAGGTTGGCACCGTAGTTGTAGACGTAATGGTGCCCCCGCTCGACGTCGGTAGCCCTGAAAACCCTAATGCACCCTAAAAATCCTACACACACATACAAAAATATTAGACGGTAGTAACTAAAATCTAATAAGGAGATAATTCTCATAGCAATTGCTTTATGTTCCAGGAGAGATTCTGCAAAAAAAAAGCAAAATCACATAAATACCGTGTTTCTCCGTAAATAGGGTGCCCCCCGAAAGTAAGGCATGCTAGGGAAGCACTGTGCCTGCTAATATAAGGCGGCACCCCCCCCCCCCCTTCAAAATAAGGCATACCGTATATACTCGAGTATAAGCCGAGATTTTAAGCCCATTTTTGGGGGTTGAAAGTCCCCCTCTCGGCTTATAATCGAGTCATACCCAGGGATCAGCAGGGGAACGGGGGCTGTCTAATTATACTCACCTACTCCTGGCGCGGTCCCTGTTTCCCCGGCGCCGGCACTTCTTCCTGTTCTGAGCTGTCACATGGTACCGCTCATTACATTAATGAATATGCGGCTCCATCTCCTGTAGGGGTGACCGCTCAATACAGGAAGAAGCTGCGGCGCCGGGGAAGCAGGGACTGCACCGCGCCAGGAGCAGGTGAGTATAACGGGAAGCGCAGCGCTGCGCCATATTCACACGCTCCGTCTTCAGCGTCTTCTGCAGTGACACTCAGGTCAGAGGGTGTGATGATGTGGTTAGTGCGCGCCCTCTGCCTGAACCTCAGTGCAAAAGACGCTGATGATGGAGAGGCGACGGAACGAAGTCAGGTGAATATTGAAAGTGCCGGGGGCCTGAGCGACGAGAGGTGAGTATGTAATTTTTTTTTTTATCGCAGCAACAGCAAATGGGGCAAGTGTCTGTATGGAGCATCTTATGGGGCCATAATCAACGTTTGTGCAGGATTATATAGGGCAAATATCTTTATGGAGCATCTTATGGGGCCATAATCAACGTTTGTGCAGCCCTATATGGCGCAAATATTTTTATGGAGTATCTTATGGGGCCATAATCAACATTTGTGCAGCATTATATTGGGCAAATGTATCTATGGAGCATCTTATGGGGCCATTATTAACCTTTATGCAGGATTATATGGGGCATATTTTAATATGGAGCATCTTATGGGGCCATCATAAACTTTATAGAGCATTATATGAGGCTCCTGATTCAACTTAACTTACTGATGTCTCAATTAATTTTACTTTTATTGATATCTATTTTTACTTTTGACATTTACCGGTAGCTGCTGCATTTCCCACCCTAGGCTTATACTCAAGTCATTAAGTTTTCCCAGTTTTTTTGTGGCAAAATTAGGGGGGTCAGCTTATACTCGAGTATATACGGTACCTTGTTCTGTGCGTGGGGCATGCAGTTGTGTCTCGCTCCTGCTGTCCGCTGCCCGCCACTTCAGCCGCGCTGTTCGCAGGAGTTAATCACAGCCTCGGAGCTATGTGCCGATCTCTGCCCATGAGCCCTGCGCCAATCACAGCGCAAGAACCATGGGCCAGCTGACGTCATCCATAGCCTCTGATTGTTCCTGGGCTGTGATTGGCTCAGGGCTCCTGCCAGGGGCTGGCTGGCAAATTTTAGCCTAGGGGGCAAGCACACAGCAGTGGCCCATGAGTAGCGGCCCATCCTTAAAGGGGTTGTCGGATTTTATGCTACATGTCTACAGTCACTATGTGTGAATCCTCATATCGTGCGCACTGTGCGCTATGAAGATTCTCTGGTGCCGGCGCCGGGAACAGGTGGTCTTGTGGCCACAAGCATGTGATATATTCAGTCATGGCCAAAAGTATTGACACCCCTGCAATTCTGTCAGATAATACTCATTTTCTTCCTGAAAATGATTGCAAACACAAGTTATTTGGTATTATTATCTTCATTTAATTTGTCTTAAATGAAAAAAACACAAAAGAGAATGAAGCAAAAAGCAAAACATTGATCATTTCACACAAAACTCCAAAAATGGGCCAGACAAAAGTATTGGCACCCTCAGCCTAATACTTGGTTGCACAACCTTTAGCTAAAATAACTGCAACCAACCGCTTCCGGTAACCATCAATGAGTTTCTTACAATGCTCTGCTGGAATTTTAGACCATTCTTCTTTGACAAACTGCTCCAGGTCCCTGATATTTGAAGGGTGCCTTCTCCAAACTGCCATTTTTAGATCTCTCCACAGGTGTTCTATGGGATTCAGGTCTGGACTCATTGCTGGCCACCTTGGAAGTCTCCAGTGCTTTCTCTCAAACCATTTTCTAGTGCTTTGTGAAGTGTGTTTTGGGTCATTGTCCTGCTGGAAGACCCATGACCTCTGAGGGAGACCCAGCTTTCTCACACTGGGCCCTACATTATGCTGCAAAATTTGTTGGTAGTCTTCAGACTTCATAATGCCATGCACACGGTCAAGCAGTCCAGTGCCAGAGGCAGCAAAGCAACCCCAATATATCAGGGAACCTCCGCCATGTTTGACTGTAGGGACCTTGTTCTTTTGTTTGAATGCCTCTTTTTTTCTCCTGTAAACACTATGTTGATGCCTTTGCCCCAAAAGCTCTACTTTTGTCTCATCTGACCAGAGAACATTCTTCCAAAACATTTTAGGCTTTTTCAGGTAAGTTTTGGCAAACTCCAGCCTGGCTTTTTTATGTCTAGGGGTAAGAAGTGGGGTCTTCCTGGGTCTCCTACTATACAGTCCCTTTTCATTCAGATGCCAATAGATAGTACGGGTTGACACTGTTGTACCCTTGGACTGCAGGGCAGCTTGAACTTGTTTGGATGTTAGTCGAGGTTCTTTATCCCACATCCGCAGAATCTTGCGTTGAAATCTCTTGTCAATTTTTCTTTTCCGTCTACATCTAGGGAGGTTAGACACAGTGCCATGGGCTTTAAACTTCTTGATGACACTGCGCACGGTAGACACAGGAACATTCAGGTCTTTGGAGATGGACTTGTAGCCTTGAGATTGCTCATGCTTCCTCCCAATTTGGTTTCTCAAGTCCTCAGACAGTACTTTGGTCTTCTTTCTTTTCTCCATGCTCAATGTGGTACACACAAGGAAAGAGGACAGAGGTTGAGTCAGCTTTAATCCATGTCAACTGGCTGCAAGTGTGATTTAGTTAATGCCAACACCTGTTAGGTGCCACAGGTAAGTTACAGGTGCTGTTAATTACACAAATTAGAGAAGCATCACATGATTTTTCAAACAGTGCCAATACTTTTGTCCACCCCTTTTTTATGTTTGGTGTGGAATTATATCCAATTTGGCTTTAGGACAATCCTTTTTGTGTGTTTTTTTTTCATTTAAGACAAATTAAATGAAGATAATACCAAATAATTTGTGTTTGCAATCATTTTCAGGAAGAAAATGAGTATTATCTGACAGAATTGCAGGGGTGTCAATACTTTTGGCCATGACTGTATATATTCCCAGCCACATTCCGACAAGACTGTTTCTGGTCTTGTTCAATACAGTTGCATTAGGCCATGCAAGTCTAGTCAGCATGTGACCGCATGTATGCAAATCACAAACTGTTGTGATGACCCCTGTGATGTCATCACAACAGAACCAGACCCCAATCAGTGGACAATAAAACATTCCTTATCTAAGAACTGGTCCAACATTTATGGACATAACTGTTTAGCACTCATGGTAATTCTGCTTCATGTCACCCGTCTTATCCATGTTTTTTTTTTGTTTGTTTGTTTTTTTCCTGTGCTATGTTGTGCATAAATATGTGATTCTTCAGAATTTCTTTTAGTCTTTGCCTGATGAAGAGGCCTGTGTAGTCTCGAAAGCTTGCAATTTGTTTCCATCTTTTCAGTTAGCCATTAAAAGGTATCAACCACTGAAGACTCTCAATTCTAAATATTTTTCTATCTACTGGCTAACACGGTACCAAGATATATTCCTTTCCTTGTCAGGCCATGTAATATTCAGCTCATATGTGGATCACTGCTCACCATTCCCGCTGTTCGCCGCCCATACAGCACCTCCATAACGGCACCATACAAAACCTCCATAACACCACCATAGAGTACCTCCTTAACATCACCATACAGAACCTTCAAACAGGGCTGCCACTAGAAATTTTGGGGCCCCATACTGGCCAAATTTTCGGGGCCCATCGAGACTCTGCCCAGGCTCCAACCCCAGCCTCGCCTTCACCCCTCGAACTGTCCACAGTTCCACCGCTCACTCTTGGAAAAACTTCACTTCTCACCAATCAAACATTAACATTTCCAATCACAAGATCACACATATAGCCAGCAGCTTTTGTTCTGGCCAAAAGATTTTTATAATCTGCCACCACGACAAGGTAGACTCATTTGGCCGGGCCCTACTCTACACTAACCTATTAAAAATTTGTTAAAACATGCAATACAATTTAGGTATATTTTTATTTATTTTTCTATTTTTTAAATGACCAATAATGTCACATCCAAAGGGAGAAATGCCATTGTACCATGACCAGACACCATATTACCACCACAGTGACCCAACAATATCACATACAAGGGACAAATACAACCGCACCATGTCCAGACAACATATTACCACCACATGGTGACCAATAATACCACATACAAGGAACAAATACCAACCCATGACCAGACCACATATTACCACCATAGTGACCTATAATACCACATACAAGGAACAAGTACTGCCACACCATGTCCAGATCACATATTACCACCACAGTGACCGACTAATATCACATACAAGGGACAAACACCATCGCACCATATCAAGATCACATATTACCACCACATGTGACCAATAATACCACATACAGGGAACAAATACCGCCACACCATGACCAGTCCACATATTACCACCACAGTTACCGAGCACACAAGAGACAAATACTGCAACACCATAACCGGACCACATATTACCACCACATAGTTACTGAATACTACAATACTGATCATTAATACCACATTCATCAGGATATCTCAGCCCAATCTCCTCAGTGCCTGGATCCCCTTCCCTGCCGCACCTCAAGCTCATTAGACATCTTTGAGCCTGTTTCAGAAGTTTCCAAGCTCCTCACTTCTGCTCGGCCTACAACCTGCAATAGTGACCCCATTCCTTCACCTCTCCTGCAGTCTCTCTCACCAGTGGTCAACACTCACCTGTTATGATCCGGTGACCTTGGAGCCGCATGAATAACTTTCACTGGAGTAGGTGGTAACTGTACTGACCGCAAATCCTGATCTAACACCGCGACTAGAAGTAGCCGTGGGGTGTGCCTAACAAACCCTAGACACCTCGTCACAGCCGGAGGACTAAATACCCCTATAGATGGAAATGGGAATACTATCTTGCCTCAGAGCAGAACCCCCAAAGGAAAGGCAGCCCCCCACGAATATTGACTGTGAGTAGGAGAGGAAAGACAAACAGAAAACAGCATTTAGCAAAAGAGACCACTCTAGCTAAAATAGGAAAGGATAGGACAGAATACTGTGCGGTCAGTATAAAAACCCTTCCAAAAATATCCACAGCAGATTATACAAAAAATTCCTCCATCTAACTAAAGACGTGGAACGTATATCTGCAACTCCAGAGAATCCTACACACAGAGCAGAAATACAATCAAAAATCCAGCACACGGCATGTGTGCCAAAGAAAAAAAAAACAGACACTTACAGTTAGGGCCAGAAATATTTGGACAGTGACACAAGTTTTGTTATTTTAGCTGTTTACAAAAACATGTTCAGAAATACAATTATATATGTAATATGGGCTGAAAGTGCACACTCCCAGCTGCAATATGATAGTTTCCACATCCAAATCGGAGAAAGGGTTTAGGAATCATAGCTCTGTAATGCATAGCGTCCTCTTTTTCAAGGGACCAAAAGTAATTGGACAATGGACTCTAAGGGCTGCAATTAACTCTGAAGGCGTCTCCCTCGTTAACCTGTAATCAATGAAGTAGTTAAAAGGTCAGGGGTGGATTCCAGGTGTGTGGTTTTGCATTTGGAAGCTGTTGCTGTGAGCAGACAACATGCGGTCAAAGGAACTCTCAATTGAGGTGAAGCAGAACATCCTGAGGCTGAAAAAAAAGAAAAAATCCATCAGAGAGATAGCAGACATGCTTGGAGTAGCAAAATCAACAGTTGGGTACATTCTGAGAAAAAAGGAATTGACTGGTGAGCTTGGGAACTCAAAAAGGCCTGGGCGTCCACGGATGACAACAGTGGTGGATGATCGCCGCATACTTAATTTGGTGAAGAAGAACCCGTTCACAACATCAACTGAAGTCCAGAACACTCTCAGTGAAGTAGGTGTATCTGTCTCTAAGTCAACAGTAAAGAGAAAACTCCATGACAGTAAATACAAAGGGTTCACATCTAGATGCAAACCATTCATCAATACCAAAAATAGACAGGCCAGAGTTAAATTTGCAGAAAAACACCTCAAGAAGCCAGCTCAGTTCTGGAAAAGTATTCTATGGACAGATGAGACAAAGATCAACCTGTACCAGAATGATGGGAAGAAAAAAGTTTGGAGAAGAAAGGGAACGGCACATGATCCAAGGCACACCACATCCTCTGTAAAACATGGTGGAGGCAACGTGATGGCATGGGCATGCATGGCTTTCAATGGCACTGGGTCACTTGTGTTTATTGATGACATAAGAGCAGACAAGAGTAGCCGGATGAATTCTGAAGTGTACCGGGATATACTTTCAGCCCAGATTCAGCCAAATGCTGCAAAATTGATTGGACGGCGATTCAGAGTACAGATGGACAATGACCCCAAGCATACAGCCAAAGCTACCCAGGAGTTCATGAGTGCCAAAAAGTGGAACATTCTGCAATGGCCAAGTCAATCTCCAGATCTAAACCCAATTGAGCATGCATTTCACTTGCTCAAATCCAGACTTAAGACGGAAAGACCCACAAACAAGCAAGACCTGAAGGCTGCGGCTGTAAAGGCCTGGCAAAGCATTAAGAAGGAGGAAACCCAGTGTTTGGTGATGTCCATGGGTTCCAGACTTAAGGCAGTGATTGCCTCCAAAGGATTTGCAACAAAATATTGAAAATAAAAATATTTTGTTTGGGTTATGTTTATTTGTCCAATTACTTTTGACCTCCTAAAATGTGGAGTGTTTGTAAAGAAATGTGTACAATTCCTACATTTTCTATCAGATATTTTTGTTCAACCCTTCAAATTAAACGTTACAATCTGCACTTGAATTCTGTTGTAGAGGTTTCATTTCAAATCCAATGTGGTGGCATGCAGAGCCCAACTCGCGAAAATTGTGTCACTGTCCAAATATTTCTGGCCCTAACTGTATCTTTGCTGAAATGGCAGCTATGCAGGAGAAACCAGACAGAGGTCCAACACCTCCCAATAACCATTGACAACTGGCAAGGACTAATGAATCCTGCAAACCTAAATACCCCAGTCAGAATTGTAAGAAGAAGCCATCGTAAATCAGGGGAAATGGCAGAAAGGACCACCCTTTCTTTCAGAATACCGACCGGTTCCAAGACCTCAGGAGAATCAGGCAAAAAACTCCTAGAGAGGGCATCAACCTTAATGTTCTTAGAAATCGGAAGGTACGAGACCACAAAATCAAAACGGGAAAAAAACAAGGACCATTGAGCCTGTCTAGGATTCAGCCGTTTGGCAGACTCGAGATAAATCAAATTCTTATGATCGGTCAAGACCACAATACGAGGCTTAGCTCCCTCAAGCCAATGTCGCCACTCCTCAAATGCCCACTTCATAGCCAACAACTCCCGATTGCCGACATCATAATTGCGTTCAGCAGGCGAAAACTTACGGGAAAAGAAGGCACACGGTTTCATTAAGGAACCAACAGGATCCCTCTGAGACAAAACGGCCCCTGCCCCAATCTCAGAAGCGTCAACCTCAACCTGAAACGGAAGAGAAACATCCGGTTGGCGCAACACCGGAGCAGAAGTAAATCGACATTTAAGCTCCTGAAAGGCAGAGACAGCTGCAGAGGACCAATTCGCCACATCAGCACCTTTCTTCGTCAAATCGGTCAAGGGTTTAACCACGCTGGAAAAATTAGCAATGAAACGGCGATAAAAATTTGCAAAACCCTAAAATTTCTGAAGGCTCTTCACGGATGTGGGCTGAATCCAATCATGAATGGCCTGAACCTTAACCGGATCCATCTCTATAGACGAGGGAGAAAAAATTAAGCCCAAAAAAGAAACCTTCTGCACCCCAAAGAGACACTTAGACCCTTTCACAAACAGGGCATTGTCACGAAGGATCTGAAATACCATCCTGACCTGTTCCACATGAGACTCCCAATCATCGGAAAAAATCAAAATATTGTCCAAATATACAATCAAAAACTTATCAATATAAGTCCGGAAGATATCATGCATGAAGGACTGAAAAACAGATGGAGCATTAGTGAGCCCGAATGGCATCACAAGGTATTCAAAATGGCCTTCGGGCGTATTAAATGCAGTTTTCCATTCATCACCCTGCTTAATACGAACAAGATTATATGCCCCCGGAAGGTCAATCTTCGTAAACCAACTAGCTCCCTTAATCCTAGCAAATAAATCGGTAAGCAAAGGTAAAGGGTATTGAAACTTGACCGTGATCTTATTCAAGAGGCGATAATCAATACAGGGTCTCAAGGAGCCATCTTTTTTAGCAACAAAAAAAGAATCCTGCTCCCAACGGTGAAGAAGATGGCCGAATATGCCCTTTCTCCAAAGACTCCTTAATATAGCTCCGCATGGCGGTATGTTCAGGCACAGACAGGTTGAAAAGTTGACCCTTAGGAAACTTACAGCCTGGAATCAAGTCAATCTGCAACTCAAGAGCTTCCCATTCATTCAGAATTGCATTCAGCAGATACACCTGACCAGAACTGCAGCCCAGGGACAACTGCATTACCACCTTCAACCACCGGAGGGAGCCCAAAAGCAGAATTCACAACAGTACCCCCCCTTGAGGAGGGGTCACCGAACCCTCACCAGAGCCCCCAGGCCGATCAGGACGAGCCAGATGAAAGGCATGAACCAAATCAGCGGCATGGACATCAGAGGCAAAAACCCAAGAATTATCCTCCTGGCCATAACCCTTCCATTTGACAAGGTACTGAAGCCTCCGCCTCGAAAAACGGGAATCCAAAATCTTCTCAACAACATATTCCAACTCCCCATCAACCAACACAGGGGTCGGAGGATCAACAGAGGGAACAACGGGCTCCACATATTTCCGCAATAAAGATCTATGGAAGACATTATGGATCGCAAAAGAGGCCGGAAGCACCAGTCGAAAAGACACCGGATTAATAATCTCAGAAATCCTGTAAGGACCAATAAACCGAGGCTTAAACTTAGGAGAAGAAACCTTCATAGGAACATGACGGGAAGACAACCAGACCAGATCCCCAACCCGAAGCCGGGAAAGCAAAGGGTGGTTATAAATGGTATAGTCTCTAACTGGGTTGCTGTGACCAGTGGGGTACCGCAGGGGTCAGTATTGGGACCTGTTCTCTTCAACATATTCATTAATGATCTGGTAGAAGGTTTACACAGTAAAATATCGATATTTGCAGATGATACAAAACTATGTAAAGCAGTTAATACAAGAGAAGATAGTATTCTGCTACAGATGGATCTGGCTAAGTTGGAAACTTGGGCTGAAAGGTGGCAGATGAGGTTTAACAATGATAAATGTAAGGTTATACACATGGGAAGAAGGAATCAATATCACCATTACACACTGAATGGGAAACTCAAGAGAATCCTACACACAGAGCAGAAATACAATAAAAAATCCAGCACACGGCATGTGTGCCAAAGAAAAAAAAAACAGACACTTATCTTTGCTGAAATGGCAGCTAAGCAGGAGAAACCAGACAGAGGTCCAACACCTCCCAATAACCATTGACAACTGGCAAGGACTAATGAATCCTGCAAACCTAAATACCCCAGGCAGAATTGCAATCAGCAGATACACCTGACCTGGACTGCAGCCCAGAGACAACTGCATTACCACCTTCAACCACCGGAGGGAGCCCAAAAGCAGAATTCACAACATCACCTGACTAAAATATTTAACCTCTCTTTCTTCAGGTATTTTTCCCTCCTCATTTAAACATGCCATCATTACCCTTTTACTTAAAAAGCCATCCTTGGACCAGAACTGCACGGCTAACTACAGACCTGTCTCTAACCTTTCCTTCATCTCTAAACTCCTGGAACGCTTGGTCCACTCCCGTCTAATCCGCTATCTCTCGGATAACTCTCTTCTCGACCCCTTACAATCTGGTTTCCGCTCTTTACACTCCACTGAAACTGCCCTCACTAAAGTCTCTAATGATATAGTGACAGCTAAATCCAAAGGTCATTGCTCTCTGCTGATTCTCCTGGATCTATCTGCCGCATTTGATACTGTGGATCACCAGCTCCTCACTATGCTCCGCTCCATAGGCCTCAAGGACACAGCCCTCTCCTGGTTCTGCTCCTACCTCTCTGACCGCTACTTCACTGTATCTTTTGCTGGCTCCTCTTCCTCTCCTCGTCCCCTTACTATCTGGGTTCCGCTGGGCTCAGTCCTGGGCCCCCTCCTTTTCTCTCTATACACTGCCCCTATTGGACAAACAATCAGCAGATTTGGGTTCCAGTACCATCTCTATGCTGATGACACCCAATTATACACTTCTTCTCCTGACATCACCCCCACTCTAATTCAAAATGCCAAGGATTGTCTGTCTGCTGTCTTTAACATCATGTCCTCCCTCTATCAGAAACTAAATCTCTCCAAAACTGAACTACTTGTGTTTCTCCCTTCTACTAACCTCACTCTACCCAACATCGAAATTACCTTGGAGGGCTCAACCATAACTCCCAAGCAGCATGCCCGCTGTCTTTGGGTCATATTCGACACCGAACTTTCCTTTACTCCCTATATCCAATCACTCACTCGCTCCTGTCACCTGCATTTTAAAAACATCTCCAGAATCCGACCTTTTCTCACCTTTGAAAGTGCTAAGACTCTTACTGTCGCTCTTATTCATTCTCGTCTGGACTACTGCAACTCTCTTCTGATCGGTCTCCCTCTATCCAAACTTTCTCCTCTCCAACCATCTTGAATGTGGCAGCCAGGGTCATATTTCTGTCCAGCCGCTTCACCGATGCCTCCATCTTGTGCCAGTCATTACACTGGCTACCCATTCGCTACAGGGTTCAGTATGAACTCTTCTCTCACCCACAAAGTGCTCCACAGTTCTGCACCGCCTTATATCTCCTCTCTCATCTCCGTCTATCGCCCTACACGTGCCCTCCGTTCTACAAATGACCTAAGACTAACATCCCCCGTAATCCGAACCTCGCACCTCCGTCTCCAAGACTTCTCTCGTGCTGCGCCAGCTCTCTGGAATGCACTTCCCCAGACGATCAGACTGATACCTAGCCCCAACCTATTCAAGCGCGCTTTAAAAACCCATCTCTTCACACAAGCCTACCACATCAACTACTCAGTAAACTAACTGTCCTGTTCCCTCCTTCCAAATATTATCTGCATGTGAATCTGCACCCTACTATTCATCTGTCTCCACACCCTCCATGCACACGATAACTGCACTTGATACTTGACTATTGCACTTAAACACACGGGCTGATGACCGGATCATGCAGCTTTATATGAAAATCCCTATTTATTATAATTGCCAGACCTGAAATAACAAGCACTTTTCACCTATTGTGTCCCCCCCCCATTTCCTTGTAGATTGTTAGCTTGCAAGCAGGGACCTCACCCCTAATGTCACTGTTTAAATTGTCTTAACTTGTACTGAATTTATTGTCTGTACATGTCCCGGCTTAATTGTAAAGTGCTGCGGAATATGTTGGCGCTATATAAATAAAAATTATTATTATTATTATTATTAATAAAAAAAAACAATACTATCACCAAAAGTGCCACTATGCACAGGAGATCTGTACTTAGTATGCAGTGTCTGTGTACAGGTAATACAGTGATCACAGGTGACATTACACACAGGACCTCTGTATATAGTGCCAGTGTACAGGTAATACAGTGATCACTGCTGACATTGTACACAGGAACTCTGTATATAGGGTATAGTGTCAGTGTACAGAGGTAACACCTGACTCACCAGTGACGTCTCTAAGTGAAGTCCTTCAGCCAGGATAGGTTTCTGCAGGAAATAACAGTTATCTAGAGCTCCGCTTGCAGAACACATTACTTAATTTTTGTCCCAACTTCTACACTGCACCAGATGAAGAAAAAAGGGCAACATAATTTCGCTCTGCACAGTAACAGGACCGCCCCCTCATTTAAAACAGTATCCTCAAAAAATAAAATAAATACATCACTGCAGTAATACGATCCCTTAATTTGCCCCTATGGTAATAATATCCCCCATCCTGACCCCGTGTATCTCATTCCTGGCTCTAGCCTTATGTTCTCCCACTCTGCCCTCATTAGGATCCATTCTGCCCCCATATGATCTCTGCATACTGCCCCATCTGTCCCATGATCCTGCCCCATTTTACCACCCCATCTGGTCTCCATCGTATTCATCCTGCCCCATGATCCTGCACCATGTGTCTCCATCCTGCCCCCTGTGTTGTTTCCATTCCTGCCCCCTGTGTTGTTTCCATTCCTGCCCCCTGTGTTGTTTCCTTTCCTGCCCCCTGTGTTGTTTCCATTCCTGCCCCCTGTGTTGTTTCCATTCCTGCCCCCTGTGTTGTTTCCATTCCTGCCCCCTGTGTTGTTTCCATTCCTGTCCCCTGTGTTGTTTCCATTCCTGCCCCGTGTTGTTTCCATTCCTGCCCCGTGTTGTTTCCATTCCTGCCCCGTGTTGTTTCCATTCCTGCCCCTTGTCTCCATTACTGCCCCCTGTATTGTTTCCATTACTGCCCCCTGTATTGTTTCCATTCCTGCCCCCTGTGTTGTTTCCATTCCTGCTCCCTGTGTTTCCATTCCTGCCCCCTGTGTTGTTTCCATTCCTGCCCCGTGTTGTTTCCATTCTTGCCCCTTGTGTTGTTTCCATTCCTGCCCCTTGTGTTGTTTCCATTCCTGCCCCTTATGTTGTTTCCATTCCTGCCCCTTGTGTTGTTTCCATTCCTGCCCCCTGTGTTGTTTCCATTCCTGCCCAGTGTTGTTTCCATTCCTGCCCCCTGTGTTGTTTCCATACCTGCCCCCTGTGTTGTTTCCATACCTGCCCCCTGTGTTGTGTTGTTTCCATTCCTGCCCCCTGTGTTGTTTCCATTCCTGCCCTGTGTTGTTTCCATTCCTGCCCCCTGTGTTGTTTCTATTCCTGCCCCCGTGTCTCCATTCTGCCCCAGACTTGCCGCATTCAATAAAAATAAAAAAAAAACTTTCTCCTTACCTGGCCACGGTCCACCGCCGACATCCATCCCTTGCATATCAGTGCAGACTCGGCGGCAAACGCTGGCGACATGCGCGCTGATGTCAGCTGCCAGCCTCTGATTGGCTTGCGGCTTTAACTGCTGCCGTATAGGCACATGCGCGTACACACACACACACACACACACTCACTCTCTCTCAGGAAATCTCACACGCACACACCCCCACACACACACTCAGGAAAACACACACTCAGGAAAACACACACATACATACATACATACACCCACACATTCAGGAAAACACACACACACTGAGGAAAACATACACATACCTACACACTCAGGAAAACACACACACACTGAGGAAAACACACACACATGCATACACACTAAGGAAAACACACACAGGAATACACATACATACACACACCCACACACTCAGGAAAACACACGAGAACACACCGACACACTCAGGAAAACACAGCCACTCAGGAAAACACACTCAGGAAAACACACACGCTCAGGAAAATACACCCACACACACATTCAGGAAAATACACATACTCTTACCTGCCATGTTTAATTTGTTAAATGCCCCCCTCCCGCCTGCCACTTAGCACAGCAAGCGTTGAGATGGGCAGCTGGAGAGGTTACCTGGTGTGTGCTGGACAGTGGGCACACAGAGCAGCTTCCTCTCATCTTGTCGATGTCCTGTGCTTCTGCTCTAGTCTGCACGCTGTAGCTCCTCCCCCTCCAGGCCTGGCTGATCAGACACCGGAGACAGATCTGCACACAGAAGGGGAGAAAGCTGCGTGCGATCACTATGTAAGTAATGCAGCATCCTCTTGTGTGCCAGGAGCTGCCCCCTATCACCGCAGCGTGCACATTACTGAAGCCGGCCATGGCTCCAGCCACAGGTGCATACTGCGTGTCCCACCCTCCTGCTCATCACAGATCCTCCAGCGGCCCTGTGCAGTGGCTTAGGCACGGCCTGGGGGGCAAATGCATTCCTGCCACCCGGCCCAGTCCGCCCCTGGCCCCTGCGCTCTGATTGGCCCAGGGCTCCTGCACCACCAAAGCACTGAAAGCAGCACCGCGAAGGAAACCAGTAAGAAAGTGTGTGTGTGTCTGTGTATGGGTGTGTGTGTGTCTGTGTAACGGTGTGTGTGTGTTCGGTACACACATGGGAGGCTGCAGTGGGATACTGTGATAATGGGAGGCTACAATGGGATACCGGGATGATGGGAGGCTGCAATACTGCACTGTAGAATGATGGGGGCTGTAATGGAATGATGGGGGTGCTGTATTGGGGACTGTAAATCTTTATGCTGCAGTTCAGACAATGACAAACCTGAATAAATACCCCTATTGCACAGTGCCCATAAGAGTCATATAGTCCTGTGACACACGCATCACCAATAGATTTAAGATAACAAATGACAGGGTACCGTTAATCTGAACATCAAATCACCGTTCTGAAATCCCACACAGAAGTGGTATTAATCTACTCTTATTTCTCTCCCAGTTTTAAAAACCAGCAAATAAATGAGTACACAGTCCAATAATCTGGAGAAAAGGTTTCCACATAGTTGTGGTACTTATCAGTCATTCTTAGCTCCCTTTTATTCCCAACACGTTTCCCCCTTTGGTATAAGGGTTCATCAGTGGATCCAGGGTTGAGGGCTTCCGTATTACCCCTGGCGTAGTCAATGCTGTGTGAACCCTTATACCAAAGGGGGAAACCTCTGATTTGATGTTCAGTTTAACTGTACCCTGTCATTTATCTTAAATTGTGTATCTATTGGTGATGCGTGTGTCACAGGGCTATATGACTCTTATGGGCACTATGCAATAGGGATATTTATCGAGGTTTATCATTGTCTGAACTGTAGCATAAAGATAACCATCAATGTGACTACAGACTCTGGCTATACTGTTTTGAATGGGGTATTTATGTGACATTGCAAGTTTTTGCAGAATCTCTCCTGGAACATGCAACAATTACTACAATTATCTCCTTATTCATTTTGGGTACTACCATCTAATATTTTTGTGTGTTTTTTTTGTGTATATTTTAGTGTGTAGGATTTTCAGGGTGCATTAGGATTTTCAGGGCTACCTACGAACGGGGGCACCATCACGTCTACAACTAGAGTGCCGTAGGGTGAATCCTAGGGCTCATCTATCGAGAGATCAGCCATTGTTTTGCAACTTTTATGATAAAATATTTTTGATCCTTTTAAACATTACAATAAAGGTTAATTGTTAGAGGTCTATTTTTTCTGGTGTTTAACAAATATTGAGACCCTACCAATTCAAAAAGAAGGTTAAAGGACATATTACCAGGATAAGACACATATACCAGCATGGGGCCCAGGATAAGAATATTTGTATACCTGGTATTTTCAGTTGCCTTGTTCGTGTTGTCTTGTTCGTCTGGTTGGTGAACTGTGGTGCATGGTTGCTCCCCTCTTCCCTGGGTGGGGGAAGGGAACAGACGGATGGCGGTTACATTAGATAAGGCAAGATTGGTGTCCCCGGCACCTTCACCTTTAGAAGTAACCTGGGGAATAGGGTGAGCTAGGGCACCTCCTAGTGTTAGGGACAGGCTAAGAGCCCCTGGTCCCAGGTCACTTGACAAACGTGTAGTGACATTAGCTCTGACCGAAACTTTTTTGATACATTATAGATCCTATTACTGCTCTGACAGGGCAACTGCAGCAGCTCAGTCTAGAGGTAGCACATTTATGCACTGTTGTTTTGCAGCACCCTAGTATATCTGGAGTAAGAATCATGTCTCCCAGGCAAACCGTAGTGGAGCCCAAGATCACGTTGCCTGACAGGTTCTTCGGGGGGACGTCACAAGTTTGTTGTTTTCAGGGAGACCTGAAATCTGTACTTTAGGTACTCACTCCTTCAGGGTTGCTTCAGACGGTGGAGGAATGTTTTCTGGCGCTGGGTCTTGTATACGACCAACTGTGTCTCCTCAGATGAGTCCATATTACATCAGCTTCAGCAGGGGGACTGGTCAGTGAAGTATTGCTCTGAGTTTCGGAGGTGATCCACAAACACTAAGTGGAATGACTGCACTCTATAGCCTGTTATGTGAGGGGCTATCAGTAAGGGTGAAGGATGCCTTAGCCCTGTATGAGATTCCAATTTCCCTTGAGGCGGCCATGTCTCTGGCTGTCCGTCCAACTGGTTGAACCTGTGAATTTTTATCTGAGTCCTTAGTGAACATCACGATTCGGTTTTGGACGGATATCCTGGTAATAAAGCCACCATTGATCTTACTCAGCGTTTTTGGTGGCCACTGGTACATCAGGATGTCCGGGAGTATGTAGCCACCTGCAGTGTCTGTGCGCCTTCTAAGACCTTTCATACTTGTCCGTCGGCATCTCTCCAGCTTTCTTGTCAGTCGATATTATCACGGATCTACCCGTGTCGACGGGAATACTGTAATTCTGGTGGTGGTGGATAGAATCAGTAAGATGTCTCATTTTATTGCATCAGCTTTACCGAATGACAATTCCTTGGCGCAAAATGTCATCAGGGAAATTGTAAAACTACATGGGATCCTGACCGACATTGTTTGTGACCGGGGGTACAGGTTATTTCTAAATTTTGGAAGGTGTTTTGCACCTGTCTGGGGATCCATCTGTTGTTCTCTTCTGTATTTCACCTGCAATCTAATGGGCAAATTGAATGGGTCAACCAGAATCTGGAGACTTAGCTGTTTTGTGTCTGAGAATCAGGAGGATTGAGTTACCTAATTACCACTAGCCAAATTCTCAGTAAATAATTGTTGTCATAAGTCTACTGGTAATTCCCTGTTCTTCAGGGCGTACGGGTTTCATCCTCAGTTCGGCTCATTTGATAAGAATCGTTCTTGTGGATGACCTGAAGAAGAACTGTTTTCATCATCTATTACGTCCGTGTCGCAGGGGGTTACAAATAATTTGAGGAAGATGAGGTGCAAATATGAGTGTGGCTGATCCGAGATGTTTGATGGGTCTGGACCTGTGTGTTGGTGATGTGATGTGGTTGTCCTCTAGGAACATTAAGTTGAAGGTTCCATCTTAGAAACTGGATCCCAGGTTCATCAGTCCTTAAAAAATCGTAGCATCATCAATCCCGTAGCATTCTGCCTTGCTCTGCCACCTACCTTTAGGATCCGTAATGTGTTTCATTGATCTCTCATCAAAAAATGTTACATCTTCGGTACCATCACCGCTACAACCATCTCCTGTCATTGTGGATGGAAATTTAGAATTTCAGATAGCGAAAATCATGGATTCTCGTTTAGTTCATTGTTTGCTTCAGTATCTGTTACATTGGGGGATACGGTTCTGATGAGAGGATGTGGGTCCCAGCATCTGACATCCTTGCGGCCAGACTGGTCCATTTTTTTGACATGGCACACCTCGTTAAACCTGGTCCTGAGGTTCCAGAGGTCCCTCGTAGAAGGGGGGTACTGTCACGGGCTTACTGCAGCAGAGAGGAGCCAGAAAACCGCAGTGTCTGATTGCTCCTACTCCTGCGCTGAAAAGAAGCACTTCACCTTCTTTTTAAAAGGTGTTAATTTCTTTTGGCAGTACAGTACAGTGGTTAATCGGCCATATTGGAAGCTCGGTTAGCCACTCCTATCCCCTGTATAATCTGGGTCCTGACTGAAACACATGGTCAGAGCTAGCTTATGCTACATGGCTTGGAGGAGAGTTTGGTGGTTATGTGAGGGAGCTTGGTGGATTTAGCTGTGACTGTTGTTTGGGTTTGTGTGATAATTCCCTTTCCTTCTCTTACTTTGGTTTTTCCCATCCTCCACTCCCTGATGAATTCTTGTTATATGTGAGTGAATATTTGTATGCCTGGTATTTTCAGTTCCCCTTGTTCGTGTTGCCTTGATCATCTGGTTGATGTTCTAAGGTGCACGGTTGCTCCCCTCTTCCCTGGGGAAGGGAACAGACGGAGGGTGGATAAGGCCGGGGACACACACAACGTATAAAAAAACGGACCATTTTTGACGGACGAGAATCGCACAAATGTTACCAAAACATTGATCCGTGTGCAGTGCGAGGATGCGATTTTCTCGCATCAAATGATCCGTGTGACATCCGTATGGCATCCGTATGGCGAGATTTTCTCGCAGGCTTGCAAAATGGACATATAACGGTTTTTCCACCTGATAAAATTTAAATCATCACCAAGAACATTATTTAATGGCCCTAAACACAGGTGCCACCCACCAATCTATGCAGTAGAGTCCCTGCTTGTGTTGGTGCACTTCGGATTGATGAGCAACATGTCTGATCGACTGACTTTCAACACCACAGAGCGTGTGCTTTTCAACTGGGTACTTTCCCAACGTTTTGGCCAGCCATACCCAGTTATTGTAGATCCGAGGAGGCGGAGACGGATGTGGGTACATCCACTTATCAAGCAACGTATCACTAAAGGCCATTTCAGCCGTCTGTATGCTGCTCTGAGGACTAATTCTGACAAGTTCTTCAACTATTGTCGGATGAGGATACAAACCTTTGACATTTTGTTTGAGATTTTGCGTCCAGGGATCACGAAGAAGGACACCAGGATGCGCAAATCTATTTCAGCTGAGGAGCGCCTTATCCTTACCTTGCGGTATGCCTTAATACTAATTGACCCAATCTGTTACACATTTTTTTGCCGATCCCCCTTATTCAAATTAGATACTTAAATGGTTAAGTAACTTCAACATCATTTGGCCTTCTTTTCTTACCTTAAATTTTTGCAAAGATCAAAGCCATAGCATGTCCTTTTTTTTTTTTTTTTGGGGTTTTTATTGCCCCATATAACCCTGTATTGTGTTAATTTTATATTTGAAAACAATATTCTTTTGTCTTTTAGCTTCCTTGCCACTGGCCTATCATATGCGGCCCTGCATTTAGAGTTTTTATTGGGCAAATCTACAATTTCTGGGATTGTGCGGGATACATGCACGGAAATCTGGAGAAGACTCCATCAAGAGGTGATGCCTGAACCAAAAATTGCAGACTGGTTACGTATTGCTCAAGGATTTAAGGACACATGCCAGTTTCCGCACTGTATTGGGGCTCTTGACGGAAAGCACATCCGTGTGCGTAAACCGCCAGGTTCAGGGACCCAATTCTATAATTATAAACAGTTTTTCTCTGTAGTGCTGTTGGCCCTAGTCGACAGCAACTACAGGTTTATAATTGTAGATATTGGGGCCTATGGGAGAACTGGAGACTCTAGAGTCTTCAGTTCTTCCATTATGGGTCGGCGGCTGCGCAACAATGAATTGGATCTCCCACCCCCAAGTCACATACCAGGGGCTAATTTGGATGCGGTCCCTTACATGATGGTAGCAGATGAAGCCTTTCAATTATCAAGGAACGTCATGAGACCCTATCCACGGAGAAGCCTGGACTACCGGCGCAGAATCTTTAATTTGCGTCTTTCCCGTGCCCGCCGTCTGGTCGAGTGTTCATTCGGCATTCTCAGTGCAAAATGGCGGGTCCTTCAGTCTGCAATCCAACTGAGTGAAGGCAATGTAAATGGCGTGATTAAAGCATGTGTTGTTCTTCACAACTTTACAAGAGACCATGATTGCCCATCATCTGCTGCAGATGACATTCATTATGCAAATACTGTCTTGACCACTACACGTGTTCGTCCTTCACGTCGTCAGCCCTCTGGCCTAAAAGTTCGTGATGTGTTAACCATTTTTTTTGTGTCACCAGAGGGATCTACGGTTTGGCAAGACAATGCTGTTTTGCCTTAATTTTGATTTAGATTCTAAGTTAATAAATCACATAATTTGCTTCATAAATTTGTGTAATATGTATCTGATGATGAAAAGATGTAAGTGTGTAAAGTTGACAAATCATGTATGTAGCTGGACCAATACATAAGACTCTGTTTTCAGAACAAATTTTTACTGCTCACCGCATATATATATTTATGCAAAAAACATATTTCCATTCTCATATCTAATTTGAGCAAAATAAACAACACAGCTTTACATGCCAAGGTCACAAAAAACTTAGGCCAACAAAAAGCCCAAATGACAGCCAAAATATAACATAAAAAACATTACAGGTTATGGTAGGTTGTGGGTGGTGATGGTGATGGCGGGTGTCCAGCATGTGCGGAAATTGGCCTGGGTGGTTGACCAACCACTCTGTCTACCTGTGTTAGTGCAGCTATAAATTGAGGCTGTTGCTGCAAGTTGCGATCATGTGTATGAGCTAACACTTGATGTGGAAGGTAGAAGGGCATCAAGTCCTGGGTACTGGATTGACCCATTTGGTCAGAACCCCCAATATGGCCATGTCGAGCAGACACATGTTGGGACCAGCCTCCAAACATGTGTCTGTTCAAGTGGTCAGATTGGGGATGTGCTGCAAAATCATAAATACCCCTGTTTTGGGCTTGTTGTGTGCTTTGTGCAGGCTGTTGTTGGGGAGCTATAGGTTGCGGGGGTGGTGCTGACACAGTTTGTGATTGGTCCTGTGGAAGGTCTTGCACCGCCAGAAGGTTTGTAGATGACATTTGCCACTGTTCAAGAAAATTAAAAATATTAGTGGGGTTGTTTGGGGGTGTTGCCGCATCTAGCAAAATTTGGATGCAACCTCTGGTCCGCAGCCTGAGCGAGCGTGGAATGGGCCGTAAATAGCGGGCAAAACTGCGGAAGTAAGCTTCCTCCCCATCGTCATTGGCAGCTCGGGACAAATAGCCCAACACCCCGGTATCAACTTGCCTCCTGGTGCCAATGTTCAAAGCCACCCTTCTGCGACGACCACGGTTTGGTCTGGTAGTAGGCTGTGGTGATGTATCCAGAGCCAATGTTGGACTGCTGCTCTGGGCCCCTTCATCAACCTCAGGATTTGCCTCCTGTGGAGCGGAAGACGCTGCTGCTGGTTGTGGTGGTGGTGGTGGGTGGTTGCTGCCTGTTGCTTGCCCAGATGGTCCAGCCATTTCTGCATCTTCAGCAACAGGGTCAATCAGCAACTCGGAGTCTGATCCAGTCTCTCTTTCAGTCAGATTTGACTCTGTTCTGTATTTCACAAAAGATTATTTATATTAAAATATACATACATATTCACATAATAAGATGTGTAAAATATTTGTAGACATGCATACACTTACGGTCGTAGCTCCATCACCGGGGCAAGAAAATTTAGCCGATCGTAATAAAGGTATTTCCTTTTTTTGGGGGCTGCATCACCACTCCGCCCAGAAAGTTGTCGTTCACGCCGGTATTTGTCCCGGGAACTCCGCCAGCGTCTATTGACATCATTGACTGCAAATATACAAAATATTCCAGATAAATATCACACACAAACAGTTACAGGGTTTGCAATAACACATGGGCCCAGGAGGCTAGGGGGACATAAAATTCCTTTGGCCCTATATTACCGGACTATAGCTAAAATAAATTTAATCCATATTTGTGTCTCTTGGTAATGTTTTTGCATCTTCAACCAAGAGCATGGATGATTTACTCCCATCATAAACAAAACACATATGATGGTTTCAGGCTTATTTTTTTATCAGGAAAAAACTAAGAAGAAACAACATTTTTTGGTGAAGAATGGTACTTACATATTTCTTGCTGAACCTCTTGAGGTCGCTCATCAAAATCGGGGAACATGTGGCGACATATTGACCTCCATGCTGCGTCTTTACGTGCACGGTCCGCATAATGTGCGTCGCGTTGGTCCCATAATTCGGGCCTATCATGGACCAGAGCAATGAGCATCTCCACATTAATATACCTGGCCATGCTGCTACAACAGAACACTCCGTGGAGGCGTGCTTCCTGGTTTGCAATCCAGCGTGGGCCAGAAATTAGCATGCCAAAGCTTCCTGATAATGGATGATTCAATTTCCTGTCACCTGGAGAAGTCTTCCGTATTTCTCGCAATGCACACGCATGGTCCGTATGTAATCCGATTTTTTCTCGCACCCATAGACTTGCATTGGCATTCTCGGCCGAGATACGCTGACAATCGCAGCATGCTGCGATTTCACTCGGATCCGGAATACGGCCGAGAAAATATCGGATGATGGGAGCTGACCCATAGATTAACATTGGGACGAGTGCTATGCGATTTTTTAGCGCACTGCACTCGTCCGTAATACGGTCTAGTGTGACCCCGGCCTAAAGGAGATAAGGCAAGGTTAGTGGCCCCGGCATCTTCACCTTCAGAAGTAACCTGTGGAATAGGGTGAGCTAGGGCGCCCCCTACTGTTAGGGACAGGGTAGGAGCCCCTGGTCCCAGGTCACCAAACAACCAAAGTCATGACATGCCCTGTGTGAAAAAGTGATTTCTTCCAAAACCTAATAACTGGTTGGGCCACCTTTAGCACCAACAAATGCAATCAAGTGTTTGCGATAACTTGCAATGAGTCTTTTACAATGCTCTGAAATGCGAAAAAACCGGCGCACAGCCATAAATGTGATATCTAAACAGGGGGTGCAAGCAGCAGAATAATAGACATGAGAAGGGAAGAAAAAAGACACTGCTACAAATTTGCACACCACCCAATACGTATATATACAAAACGAAAACACTTTATTGGCATAACAATAAAAACAATTAAAATCACTACGCCACTATGGGCCCCTGGATACATGATATAACAACATATATGAACAAATATAACGCCTGTAATTATATCAATAGAATACAAACAAGTATAAGATGATACCGTCCTGCCTAATGGCTTATGGGGTATCTAAAGGCATATATACAGCAAAATGACATACCGTATATACTCGAGTATAAGCCGAGATTTGCAGCCCACATTTTTGGGCTGAAAGTGCCCCTCTCGGCTTATACTCGAGTCACGGTGGGCGGCAGGGTCGGCGGGTGAGGGAGAGAGGGCGCTGAGGCATACTTACCTAGTCCTGGCACTCCTGACGCTGCCCCTGCCTGTCACACTGTCTCCGGGTGCCGCAGCTCTTCCTGTTCATTAAACTTATGACCGCTCATTAAACTTATGAATATGGACTCCACTCCCATAGGGGTGGAGCCACATATTCATTCCTCTGAGCGGTGCCAGTGACCGCTGACAGGAAGAGCTGCGGCACCGGGAGACAGTGTGACAGGCAGGGGCAGCGTCAGGAGCGCCGGGACTAGGTAAGTTATATTCACCTGTCCCCGTTCCACACGCCGGGCGTCGCTCCATCTTCCCGGCACCGCTCTGTCTTCCCGGCGTCTCTGCGCTCTGACTGTTCAGGTCAGAGGGCGCGATGACGCATATAGTGTGCGCGGCGCCCTCTACCTGATCAGTCAGTGCGGAGAGACGCCGGGACGAGACGCCGGGAGCTGCAATCAAGAGAGGTGAGTATGGCTTTTTTTTATTATTATTGCAGCAGCAGCAATGGCAGAGCTTTATAAGGAGCATATATGGGGCAATAATGAACGGTGCAGAGCACTATATGGGGCAATAATGAACGGTGCAGAGCACTATATGGCACAGATATGGGGCAATAATGAACGGTGCAGAGCACTATATGGCACAGCTATGGGGCAAGAATGAACTGAGCAGAGCACTATATGGCACATCTATGGGGCAAGAATGAACAGTGCAGAGCACTATATGGCAGAGCTATGGGGCAAGAATGAACGGTGCAGAGCACTATATGGCACAGCTATGGGGCAAGAATGAATGGTGCAGAGCACTATATGGCACAGATATGGGGCAAAAATGAACTGTGCAGAGCACTATATGGCACAGCTATGGGGCCATAATGAACGGTATGGAGCATCTATTTTTATTTTTGAAATTCACCGGTAGCTGCTGCATTTTACTTATACTCAAGTCAATAAGTTTTCCCAGTTTTTTGTGGCAAAATTAGGGGGTCGGCTTATACTCGGGTCGGCTTATACTCGAGTATATACGGTATCTAGACCCAAGAAAAGGAGGGTAGGCTAAATAGCCACAAGATACCAATATAGTGGTAACAAGGGAATCCCCATACATCCATACAGAGTAATAAAGCCTAGTAAGCTGTGGTATAATACAAACCGGCCTATAGAAAGACAGGCTGGGATATCCAGGAGACCTAGTGGACCATAGCCCCACGCGTATCGCCTCCAAAATGAGGCTTCGTCAGGCCCCGTCACGGGCACCCGAGGAAAAAAGGATTCCCCAGGCGCACGCGCGGGACAATGGAGATGCCGTTCTGGCAGGTGGCAAGGTGAGCGCACACAGCGCATGCGCACGACTGCAGTCAGGAAAGGTTGGCTGGATTAATACCACAGGTAAAGACGATAATGACAGCAGTTATATAAACAGAGGAACACAGAATTATATGATCCATCACAAAGTCTTTATAGTAAAAGGGTGCTCCATGCTGTATGAGTACATTATGTCAGCCCAGCTGGTTAGATGATCCATTCCTGATATAATAGAGTCCACCCGGTCACAAAAGTTCAACAAGGGATGATGTGAATTCTAAAAAAAAGTATGCAAAACATAAAGATTAAAAGGGAGAATAATACAAACGTAAAACAAGGATCCATATAGGACATCCACAAGGGGGCAAAGAATGGGACTCGAGAGATGGTAAGCAAACAGGATGAGCTCACTAATAGGACCATCCTATAAGGACAGAGAATTGGAAAGGATAATATACAAAAGCCAAATTGGTGGGAACCAAATCTACATGGTCCTTTTGGTGTCATTGTGTCAAGGCGCACCATCCACTTTGCTTCTCGTTGTGCTAGGACTCTTTTATAATTGCCCCCCCTCGCCCCCAAATGTACACACTCTATGCCTCTCACCTGAAAGGTCCCCACATCACAATTATGATGTTGTTTAAAGTGACGGGGGATTGTCTTCAGGTCGGAGGCATCAGCGACCGTTTTCGCAGCACGGATATCCCTCACGTGCTCGCGAACCCGTATCCTCAACTCTCTAGAGGTCAATCCAATGTAAATGAGGGAGCAACCTCATATTATGTGGCATAATATATACCACTTGAAGTGCCACATGTGATGTGCTGCCTGATATCAAACTCCCTAGAGCCGTCGGACGAGCTGAAGACAGAGGTACGCACGATATTACTGCAGGCCAAACAGTGGCCACACTTAAATGACCCCAAAGTCGGGTTACGGGTGTTGAAGGGATTAGTAATTGGTGGAACATAATGGCTGCGGACAAGCAAGTTGCCCAAATTAGGGGACCTCCTTGCTGTCATTGAGGGAGAGTCACCCAAAACTGGGGCCAGGGAGGGCTCTGTTTTTAATACTGGCCAATGTCTTGCCAGAATTTCCCTCATGTTAGACCACTCATGATTGTATGTAGTGATAAATCTTATCTTCTCCTCCTGTTTTGCTGTTTGTCTCTTATTACCAGATGAATAGAGGAGCTCCCTTCTAGGCGTTCTCCTTGCCCTATCAAAACCCCACCTGATGCTTCTACGACTATATCTACGAGCCTCAAATAGCGACGTAAGGTCAGTACTCTGTGTAAAAAACTTCTCATCTGTAGAGCAAATCCGCCTCATCCTTAGGAACTGTCCGACCGGGACGGCCCTAATGGTAGATGGATTATGTGCTGAGTCAGCATGTAGTAAGGCATTGACTGATGTTGACTTCCTGAAAACGTCAGTCTGAACACGGCGAGTGTCATCGATCTCCAGCCTCACGTCCAGGAAGTCAATGCATTTTGAGTTAGATTGATACGTTAACCTGATGTTATAGTGATTCTCATTAAGCTGACTCATAAACTCCCCGAGCTGCTGCGTCGTCCCTCCCCACAAAAAGAGGACATCATCAATATATCTCATCCAGCACAGCACATGGTCCGCGGCCCGCATGCCCCCGTCGCCAAAAATAGATCTCTCCCATAATCCAAGGAAGAGATTAGCGTACGAGGGCGCACAGGCCGTGCCCATGGCTGTGCCGCGCCTCTGCATATAGTAAGTGTCCTTAAAGATAAAGAAATTGTGGGTTAGGACAAAACGCAGCAGCTCGAGGATTAGTTCACACAAAGGGCCGCTGTTATGAACTGGTGGTTTAGGAGCAACATGGGACGAGCTCTGAAGGAGGTGGTACCTATACTGACCGCAGTCCCTAAGCTCAACACAACACTAGAAGTAGCCGTGGGATGCTCCTGTCACTCCCTAGGCACCTCGTCACAGCCTGAGAACTAACTACCCCTAAAGATAGAAACAGGAAAGCTATCTTGCCTCAGAGAAAATCCCCAAAGAATAGATAGCCCCCACAAATAATGACTGTGAGTGGAGATGGAAAAGACATACACAGAATGAAACCAGGATGTAGCACAGGAGGCCAGTCTAGCTAGATAGATAGGACAGGATAGAATACTGTGCGGTCAGTATTAAAAACTACAAAAATCCACACAGAGTTTACAAAAATCTCCACACCTGACTAAAGGTGTGGAGGGTAACTCTGCTTCCCAGAGCTTCCAGCTTAACTGAATTAATCCATACTGACAAGCTGGACAAAACATAGAATGCACAGAACGAATAAGTCCACAACATGTGGACAGAAAAGAGCAAAGCAAGGACTTATCTTTGCTGAACTGGTCAGGATATCAGGGAACTCCAAGCAAAGATGTGAATCCAACCAGGAACCATTGACAAGTGGCACTGGCTGAAGAGAGAGCAAGGCATAAATAGCAGAGCAGGAAGACAATCAGTGGAAGCAGCTTCAGACTGCTAAATCCAAGGAGCAGCCATACCACTTAAAACCACCGGAGGGAGCCCAAGAGCAGAACTCACAAAAGTGCCACTTACAACCACCGGAGAGAGCCCAAGAGCGGAATTTACAACAGGCCGCCCAGGTCGGAGGCTCCCAAGAAGAGGCGGACCGCAGCTATACCATGGTCGTGGTTGATGCAAGTGTATAGAGTCTGAACATCAGCGGTAACAAGGAGAACACCCGGATCCACAAGGACGCCATCAATCCGCGTCAGGACGTCCGTTGTGTCCTTAACAAATGATGGTAAGGTGACAACTAATGGTTTTAAATAGTAGTCTATGAACCTACATATGGGATCACAGAGCCCATCTATACCTGACCCGATCGGACGTCCCGGAGGATTGACAGCGTCCTTGTGGATTTTTGGCAAGAGTAAAAAGTTGGTATTCTTGGGGACCTCGCTGTCAATCCCTCCAAGACTTTTTTATTTATGATCCCCTCATCCAGGGCCCTACCCAGGATAGCCTGTAACTGAGACGAGAAGGAGGACATTGGGTTATAAGATAGTTTGGTATATGTGGAGGTGTCCCTTAGCTGCCGGAACACCTCCTTTTCATATTTATCGCATGGCCATCTCTCGAGTCCCATTCTTTGCCCCCTTGTGGATATCCTATATGGATCCTTGTTTTACTTTTGTGTGTATTATTCTCCCTTTTAATCTTTATGTTTTGCATACTTTTTTTAGAATTCACATCATCCCTTGTTGAACTTTTGTGACCGGGTGGACCTTATTATATCAGGAATGGATCATCTAACCAGCTGGGCTGACATAATGTACTCATACAGCATGGATCACCCTTTTACTATAAAGACTTTGTGATGGATCATATAATTCTGTGTTCCTCTGTTTATATAACTGCTGTCATTATCGTCTTTACCTGTGGTATTAATCCAGCCAACCTTTCCTGACTGCGGTCGTACGCATGCGCTGTGTGCCCTCACCTTGCTGCCTGCCAGAACGTCATCTCCATTGTCCCGCGCTTGCGCCTGGGGAATCCTTTTTTCCTCGGCTGCCCGTGACGGGGCATGACGCCCTCCCTGACGCGGAGCGTGGTGATCGGCACACGCATGCACCGCCAGCACCGCTGTGATTGGCTCAGTGCTGACACGTGATTTGTCACGTGCACACTTACCAATCGCATTTAAGGTCCTGGTCCCGGTCAATTGTACTTCCCCTTGAGAAAGCTAGACCACCGAAAGAAGCGAAACGCATGTCGGGGGTTCACTTTACCCGGATCCTACCCAGTGCACGCTGTCCTATTGTGGTAAGCGCTGCTGATTTACACTCTATTATACACTGTGGGTAATTATTTACCACGAGCCTGCTTACTGACTCCAATTTAGTGGCAGCCTTGCACTTTATCTTTCCATCTATATGTTTCTGACAGCCTGCACTGGTGGTTATCCGCATGTCCCATCCTTATGCACCTTATTATATTGTATGCATGTTTTTATGACAATTTTGGTATGTAATAAAATATGACATTTTATAGTTCCTATTGACTCCTATTGGTCTCCTTGTCTCACAACTCTCTGGGTCCATGTCTAACCATTAGATAAGGAGTTGATCTGGGTATTCAGCGGTCATCCTCTTTGAGATGCTGCAGCAGCTGGATTTTGTAAAGGTGCCATTTGTGAATAGCTAATATCCGCCGAAGGGATGTTCGACTGATGCCAGATTGGTGCGCTGAATTTGCAGAATGGGCAAAACAAAAATTGGAACTGGACCTTCATTATGTTCAGTGATGAGGCAAACTTTTTTGGGTGGGCCATTTGTATGGATACACCTAATTCAAATGGGAATGGTGACAGTTCTTTTGCATATGGTGACTTGCATTGAAATCTGCTGCAATGACCCGGGTACTGCGTTCACCAGACATCAACACAATTTCTATCCGCTCCTCACGTGTTAACCTCTGCGACATGTCAATGGCTGTAAACAAAGAGAAACTTGTAAATAACTCATGAAAGAATAAGTTATGTTAAAACAAGCATACCATTCTCAATAAGTTTGATGTGTGACATGACCCTCTTCCCATTGGAAAAAATAAAGTTGGATCTAAAATGACAGACTTAAAAACGGCCGCCATGCTCACCACCCATCTTGAAAAGTTTTCCCCCTCCCATATACTAATGTGCCACAAGCAGGAAGTTGATATCACCAACCATTCCCATTTTATTTAGGTGTATCCACATACATGGCCCACCCTGTATATGTATTAATCTTTTGCATTTTAAACATTACAAAAAGAAAAATGGGCCTATCCTAAGTTCGTACCTAGTAGTAACCCCTTTTGAAATACTTTTTGTAGCCAGCATAGTCTTTCAATTCTTGTTTGAGGGATTTTCATCCATTCTTCCTTGGAATATTCTTCCAGTTCTGTGAGATTCCAGGGTCGTCTAGCATGCACTGCTATTTCGAGGTCTAGCCACAGATTTTCAATGATGTTCAGATCAGGGGACTCTGAGGGCCATTGTAAAACCTTCAGCTTGCGCCTTTTGAGGTAGTCTAGTGGGGATTTTGATGTGTGTTTAGGATCATTATCCATTTGTAGAAGCCATCTTTTCAACTTCAGCTTTTTTACAGATGGTAATAATAATCCATCTCCATGCTAATGGTTGGCGAGATGTTATTTTCCTGAAATTCTGTTCCCTTTTTTCTTCACACACACCTTAGATCTTTGTGGCCAAAGAGTTTATTTTAAACCTCATCAGTCCACAGGACTTGTTTCCAAAATACATCAGGCTTGTTTAGATGTTCTTTTGCATACTTCTGATGATGAATTTTATGGTGAAGATGCAGGAGTTCTTCTGAAGACACTTCCCCATGAATAGCAATCCAGAAACGTCAGTGGCTGGATGAAAGAGCAAGAGTCTGGCTGGATGAAAGAGCAAGAGTCTGTCTGGATCCCAGAAACTCACTCAGCTTTGATTCACACACACTGATTGATTAAAAGCAAACAGGTCACAGGTGAGGATGTTGCCTTTAGTAGCCATTCAAACTCATTTGCATCAACTTCTGTGCATGTTATCAGGCCAAAATCACCAGGGTATGTGAACTTTTGAGCAGGGTAATTTGGATGTTTTGGGTTGTCATTATAATTTAAAAAGAGAAAAAACAGTAGTTTGACAATTAATGGCTTCACCTAACCACTAACCATGAGTGGAGAAAAAGTTTTTGTGTTATCATTCATATTCTCTGAAAAAAAGGCCAAAAAAGCAAAAATTCTGCTGAGGTATATAAACTTTTGAGCACAACTGTATACTAGAGAGGATGATACGTAACAAGGGACAGTGTTATACATAATAAAAGAGGGAATTATGTAACTGACGGTTCTATACATAATAAGTGAGTACACTATATAGTAAGGGACTGTGCTATACATAATGAGTACACTCTATACACTGCTCAAAAAAATAAAGGGAACACTTAAACAACAGAATACAACTTCAAGTAAATCAAACTTCTGTGAAATCAAACTGTCCACTTAGGAAGCAGCACTGTTTGACAATCAATTTCACATGCTGTTATGCAAATGGAATAGACAACAGATGGAAATTATTGGCAATTATCAATACACACTCCATAAAGGAGTGGTTCTGCAGGTGGGGACCACAGACCACATCTCAGTACCAATGCTTTCTGGCTGATGTTTTAGTCACTTTTGAATGTTGGTTGTGCTTTCAGACTCGTAGCATGAGAAGGACTCTACAACCACACAAGTGGCTAAGGTAGTGCAGCTCATCCAGGATGGCACATCAATGCAAGCTGTAGCAAAAAGGTTTGCTGTGTCTGACAGCATAGTGTCCAGAGGCGCTACCAGGAGACGTGAAAGGGGATGTAGGAGGGCAACAACCCAGCAGCAGGACCGCTACCTCAGCCTTTGTGCAAGGAGGAACAGGAGCACTGCCAGAGCCCTTCAAAATGACCTCCGGCAGGTCACAAATGTACATGTGTCTGCACAAACGGTTAGAAACCAACTCCATGAGGATTGTCTGAGTGCCCAACGTCCACAGATGGGGGGTTGTGCTCATTGCCCAAACTGTGCCGGACGCTTGGCACAGAGCGCCAGGATTGGCAAATTCACCACTGGCGCCCTGTGCTCTTCACAGATTAAAGCAGATTCACACTGAGCACATGTAACAGACGTGACAGAGTCTGGAGACGCCATGGAGAGCGATCTGCTGTCTGCAACATCCTTCAGCATGACTGGTTTAGCAGTGGGTCAGTAATGGTGTAGGGCAGCATTTCTTTGGAGGGCCACACATCTCGCCAGAGCCAGACTCCCATTTAGTTCTGAGATGAGATCCTCAGACCCCTTGTGAGACCATATGCTGGTGCGGTTGGCCCTGGGTTCCTCCTAATGCAGGACAATACCAGACCTCATGTGGCTGGAGTGTGTCAGCAGTTCCTGCAAGATGAAGGCATTGAAGCTATGGACTGGCACGCCTGTTCCCCATACCTGAATCCGATTGAACACATCTGGGACATCATGTCTCGCACCATCCACCAACGTCACGTTGCACCACAGACTGTCCAGGAGTTGGCGGATGCTTTAGTCCAGGTCTGGAAGGAGATCCCTCAGGATACCATCCGCCGCCTCATCAAGAGCATGCCCAGGCGTTTTATGGAGGTCATGCAGGCACATGGAGGCCACACACACTACTGACCATCATTCCACTGTCTTGAGGCATTTCCACTGAAGTTGGATTAGCCTGTAATTTGATTTTCCACTTTGATTTTGAGTATCATTCCAAATCCAGACCTCCAGACCTCCATGGGATATTCATTCTAATTTACATTGATCATTTTATGTTTTATTGTTCTCAACACATTCCACTATTTAACCCCTTCATGACCGGGGGATTTTTCGTTTTTCCGTGTTCGTTTTTCGCTCCCCTCCTTCCCAGAGCCATAACTTTTTTATTTTTCCGTCAATTTGGCCATGTGAGGGCTTATTTTTTGCGGGACGAGTTGTACTTTTGAACGACATCATTGGTTTTAGCATGTCGTGTACTAGAAAACGGGAAAAAAATTCCAAGTGCGGTGAAATTGCAAAAAAAGTGCAATCCCACATTGGTTTTTTGTTTGGCTTTTTTGCTAGGTTCACTAAATGCTAAAAATGACCTGCCATTATGATTCTCCAGGTCATTACGAGTTCATAGACACCAAACATGACTAGGTTATTTTTTATCTAAGTGGTGAAAAAAAATTCCAAACTTTGCTAAAAAAAAAAAAAAAATGCGCCATTTTCCGATACTCGTAGCGTCTCCATTTTTCATCATCTGGGGTCGGTTGAGGGCTTATATTTTGCGTGCCGAGATGACGTTTTTAATGATAGCATTTTGGTGCAGATACGTTCTTTTGATCGCCCGTTATTGCATTTTAATGCAATGTCGCGGCGACCAAAAAAACGTAATTCTGGCGTTTCGAGTTTTTTTCCCGCTACGCTGTTTAGCGATCAGGTTAATACTTTTTTTTATTTGATAGATCGGGCGATTCTGAGCGCGGCAATACCAAATATGCGTAGATTTGATATTTTTTTATTGATTTATTTTGATTGGGGCGAAAGGGGGGTGATTTAAACTTTTATGTTTTTTTTATTTTTTCACATTTTTTTAAACTTTTTTTTTTAACTTTTGCCATGCTTCAATAGCCTCCATGAGAGGCTAGAAGCAGGCACAACCCGATCGGCTCTGCTACATAGCAGCGATCTGCTGATCGCTGCTATGTAGCAGAATTGCACGTGTGCTGTGAGCGCCGACCACAGGGTGGCGCTCACAGCGACGGGCAATCAGTAACCATAGAGGTCTCAAGGACCTCTATGGTTACCATTCACAAGCATCGCCGACCCCCGATCATGTGACGGGGGTCGGCGATGACGTCATTTCCGGCCGCCCGGCCGGAAGCGGTAGTTAAATGCCGCTGTCTGCGTTTGACAGCGGCATTTAACTAGTTAATAGGTGCGGGCAGATCGCGATTCTGCCCGCGCCTATTACGGGCACATGTCAGCTGTTCAAAACAGCTGACATGTCCCGGCTTTGGTGCGGGCTCACCGCGGAGCCCTGCATCAAAGCAGGGGAGCCGGCATCGGACGGTATAGTACGTCCGATGCCGGTAAGGGGTTAATGAATAAAGATTTGCAACTGAAATATTTCATTCACTGATATCTAGAATGTGGTATTTGTGTTCCATTTTTGAGCAGTGTACTAAGGGACTGTCCTATACATAAGTGAGTACACTATTTACTTATACTAAGTGACTGTCCTATCCATAATAAGTGAGTGCACTATATACTAAAGGACTGTGCTATACATAATAAGGCTATAGTCCTGTATCGGTGTGCCGCATGCTTTTACAGATGCATTGAGCATGTCCTTTTTTTTCACAATCGGATCAGAAGAGGACATTCTCTGACCTTCCCGGATCTCATTCTCAGATCCGTGAGTTTCATGGATGTGTGAATGGACCTATAAAACTCTACGAGTCCATGTGCCGTCTGATAGAAAAATCTGGCAGCACACAGACATTTAACACAAATGTGAGAATGTAGACTAAAGGATTTTACTTATAACATTATCACTCCAAGTCACACAGTGCAGATACAGAATAATATTTACATCCAGGCACTTACTGCTGACATCTCGTCTAAATATAGCAATTTTCTTCTGTTTCTTCTCCATCTGGTCAGACCTTCATGTCTACATCTCCCAGCCACGACTCGTCTTGTCACAATGATATTCGCAGCCCTGAAAAGAACAAGGTGACATACGTTGTATGCATACATGTGTCTCCCCCCTGAAGGGCTGCCACTAGGAATTTACGGGTCCAATACTGGCAAAATCTTTGGGGCACCCTTGAGAATCCGCCCAGGCTCCACCCCCACTTCCGCCTCCACCCTAGCTCCAGAATCTGACTAGAGGAACCGTTGGTGAATATCGGTCAGCACTTGGACCACGGTGCATGGACCAGCTGCGGGTCTCCTGACCTGAACTCAGCAGCCTCACAGCATGTATGAGGATGCTGGTCAGGAGATCGGCGCCCAGTCCATGCACTGCTGTGCAAGCACAGACAGATTTCTGTTATGAAAGGCAATTCAGTATCACAATGGACATGGAGGTCAGAGCACATACAGTGATCTGACAATAACCCAAAATAATAGAACGAGCTCTGAGACGTGGGAACTCTGCAGACCGCAATCCCTGATCCTCTCCAAACACAACTAGAGGCAGCCGTGGATTGCGCCTAACGCTACCTATGAAACTCGGCACAGCCTGAGAAACTAACTAGCCTGAAGATAGAAAAAATAAGCCTACCTAGCCTCAGAGAAATCCCCCAAAGGAAAAGGCAGCCCCCCACATATAATGACTGTGAGTAAGATGAAAAGACAAACGTAGGGATGAAATAGATTCAGCAAAGTGAGGCCCGATATTCTAGACAGAACGAGGATAGGAAAGATAACTTTGCGGTCTACACAAAACCCTAAAGAAAACCACGCAAAGGGGCAAAAAGACCCTCCGTACCGAACTAACGGCACGGAGGTACACCCTTTGCATCCCAGAGCTTCCAGCAAAACAAATAGACAAGCTGGACAGAAAAAATAGCAACAAATAGCAAAGAAGCACTTAGCTATGCAGAGCAGCAGGCCACAGGAATGATCCAGAGAAACACAAGTCCAACACTGGAACATTGACAGGAAGCATGAATCAAAGCATTAGGTGGGGTTAAGTAGAGAAGCACTTAACGACCTCACCAGATCACCTGAGGGAGGAAACTCAGAAGCAGCAGTACCAGTTTCCTCCACAAACGGAAGATCCCAGAGAGAATCAGCCGAAGTACCAATTGTGACCACAGGAGGGAGCTCTGCCACAGAATTCACAACAGTACCCCCCCCTTGAGGAGGGGTCACCGAACCCTCACCAGAGCCCCCAGGCCGACCAGGATGAGCCACATGAAAGGCACGAACAAGATCGGGAGCATGGACATCAGAGGCAAAAACCCAGGAATTATCCTCCTGAGCATAACCCTTCCATTTAACCAGATACTGGAGTTTCCGTCTTGAAACACGAGAATCCAAAATCTTCTCCACAATATACTCCAATTCCCCCTCCACCAAAACCGGGGCAGGAGGGTCAACAGATGGAACCATAGGTGCCACGTATCTCCGCAACAATGACCTATGGAAGACGTTATGTATGAAAAAAGAATCTGGGAGGGTCAGACGAAAAGACACAGGATTAATAACCTCAGAAATCCTATAAGGACCAATGAAACGAGGTTTAAACTTCGGAGAGGAAACCTTCATAGGAATATGACGAGAAGATAACCAAACCAGATCCCCAACACGAAGTCGGGGACCCACACGGCGTCTGCGATTAGCGAAACGTTGAGCCTTCTCCTGGGACAAGGTCAAATTGTCCACTACATGAGTCCAAATCTGCTGCAACTTGTCCACCACAGTATCCACACCAGGACAGTCCGAAGACTCAACCTGTCCTGAAGAGAAACGAGGATGGAACCCAGAATTGCAGAAAAATGGCGAAACCAAGGTAGCCGAGCTGGCCCGATTATTAAGGGCGAACTCAGCCAAAGGCAAAAAGGACACCCAGTCATCCTGATCGGCAGAAACAAAGCATCTCAGATAGGTTTCCAAGGTCTGATTGGTTCGTTCGGTCTGGCCATTAGTCTGAGGATGAAAAGCCGAGGAAAAAGACAAGACAATGCCCATCCTACCACAAAAGGCTCGCCAAAACCTCGAAACAAACTGGAAACCTCTGTCAGAAACGATATTCTCTGGAATGCCATGTAAACGAACCACATGCTGGAAAAACAATGGCACCAAATCAGAGGAGGAAGGCAATTTAGACAAGGGTACCAAATGGACCATCTTAGAGAAGCGATCACAGACCACCCAAATGACTGACATCTTTTGAGAGACGGGAAGATCTGAAATAAAATCCATAGAGATATGTGTCCAAGGTCTCTTCGGGACCGGCAAGGGCAAAAGCAACCCACTGGCACGAGAACAGCAGGGCTTAGCCCGAGCACAAATCCCACAGGACTGCACAAAAGAACGCACATCCCGCGACAGAGACGGCCACCAAAAGGATCTAGCCACTAACTCTCTGGTACCAAAGATTCCAGGATGACCAGCCAACACCGAACAATGAACCTCAGAGATCACTTTATTTGTCCACCTATCCGGGACAAACAGTTTCTCCGCTGGACAACGATCAGGTTTATTAGCCTGAAATTTTTGCAGCACCCGCCGCAAATCAGGGGAGATGGCAGACACAATTACTCCTTCCTTGAGGATACCCGCCGGCTCAGATAAACCCGGAGAGTCGGGCACAAAACTCCTAGACAGAGCATTCGCCTTCACATTTTTAGAGCCCGGAAGGTACGAAATCACAAAGTCAAAACGGGCGAAAAACAGCGACCAACGAGCCTGTCTAGGATTCAAACGCTTAGCAGACTCGAGATAAGTCAGGTTCTTATGATCAGTCAATACCACCACGCGATGCTTAGCTCCTTCAAGCCAATGACGCCACTCCTCGAATGCCCACTTCATGGCCAGCAACTCTCGGTTGCCCACATCATAATTCCGCTCAGCAGGCGAAAACTTCCTGGAAAAAAAAGCGCATTGTTTCATCACTGAACAATCAGAACCTCTCTGCGACAAAACAGCCCCTGCTCCAATCTCAGAAGCATCAACCTCGACCTGGAACGGAAGAGAAACATCAGGTTGACACAACACAGGGGCAGAAGAAAAACGACGCTTCAACTCTTGAAAAGCTTCCACAGCAGCAGAAGACCAATTGACCAAATCAGCACCCTTCTTGGTCAAATCGGTCAATGGTTTGGCAATACTAGAAAAATTGCAGATGAAGCGACGATAAAAATTAGCAAAGCCCAGGAACTTTTGCAGACTTTTCAGAGATGTCGGCTGAGTCCAATCATGGATGGCTTGGACCTTAACAGGATCCATCTCGATAGTAGAAGTGGAAAAGATGAACCCCAAAAATGAAACCTTCTGCACACCAAAGAGACACTTTGATCCCTTCACAAACAAAGAGTTAGCACGCAGGACCTGAAAAACCGTTCTGACCTGTTTCACATGAGACTCCCAATCATCCGAAAAGATCAAAATGTCATCCAAGTACACAATCAGGAATTTATCCAGGTACTCTCGGAAGATGTCATGCATAAAGGACTGAAACACTGATGGAGCATTGGCAAGTCCGAATGGCATCACTAGATACTCAAAATGACCCTCGGGCGTATTAAATGCAGTTTTCCATTCATCGCCTCGCCTGATTCGCACCAGATTATACGCACCACGAAGATCAATCTTGGTGAACCAACTAGCCCCCTTAATCCGAGCAAACAAATCAGATAACAAAGGCAAGGGGTACTGAAATTTAACAGTGATCTTATTAAGAAGGCGATAATCTATACAAGGTCTCAGCGAACCATCCTTTTTGGCTACAAAAAAGAACCCTGCTCCTAATGGCGACGATGACGGGCGAATATGCCCCTTCTCCAGGGATTCCTTCACATAACTGCGCATAGCGGTGTGCTCAGGCATGGATAAATTAAACAGTCGACCTTTTGGGAATTTACCACCAGGAATCAAATTGATAGCACAATCACAATCCCTATGCGGAGGTAGGGCATCGGACTTGGGCTCATCAAATACATCCCGGTAATCAGACAAGAACTCTGGAACCTCAGAAGGGGTGGATGACGAAATTGACAAAAATGGAACATCACCATGTACCTCCTGACAACCCCAGCTGGACACCGACATGGATTTCCAATCCAATACTGGATTATGGGCTTGTAGCCATGGCAACCCCAACACGACCACATCATGCAGATTATGCAACACCAGAAAGCGAATATCCTCCTGATGTGCAGGAGCCATGCACATGGTCAGCTGGGTCCAGTATTGAGGCTTATTCTTGGCCAAAGGCGTAGCATCAATACCTCTCAATGGAATAGGACACTGCAAGGGCTCCAAGAAAAACCCACAACGCTTAGCATATTCCAAGTCCATCAAATTCAGAGCAGCGCCTGAATCCACAAACGCCATGACAGAATATGATGACAAAGAGCAGATCAAGGTAACGGACAGAAGAAATTTTGACTGTACCGTACCAATGGTGGCAGACCTAGCGAACCGCTTAGTGCGCTTAGGACAATCAGAGATAGCATGAGTGGAATCACCACAGTAGAAACACAGCCCATTCAGACGTCTGTGTTCTTGCCGTTCAACTCTGGTCAAAGTCCTATCGCACTGCATAGGCTCAGGTTTAAGCTCAGGTAATACCGCCAAATGGTGCACAGATTTACGCTCACGCAAGCGTCGACCGATCTGAATAGCCAAAGACATAGACTCATTCAAACCAGCAGGCATAGGAAATCCCACCATGACATCCTTAAGGGCTTCAGAGAGACCCTTTCTGAACATAGCTGCCAGCGCAGATTCATTCCATTGAGTGAGCACTGACCATTTTCTAAATTTCTGGCAATATACCTCTATCTCATCCTGACCCTGACAAAGAGCCAGCAAATTCTTTTCTGCCTGATCCACTGAATTAGGCTCATCGTACAGCAATCCGAGCGCCAGGAAAAACGCATTGATATTACTCAATGCAGGATCTCCTGGCGCAAGAGAAAATGCCCAGTCCTGAGGGTCGCCGCGCAAAAAAGAAATAATAATCAAAACCTGTTGAACTGGATCACCAGAGGAACGAGGTTTCAAGGCCAGAAATAACTTACAATTATTTTTGAAACTCAGAAACTTAGTTCTATCTCCAAAAAACAAATCAGGAATAGGAATTCTTGGTTCTAACATAGATTTCTGATCAATAGTGTCTTGAATCTTTTGTACTCTTGCCGAGAGCTGATCCACAAATGAAGACAGACTTCTAATGTCCATCGCTACACCTGTGTACTGAAGCACCCAAATGTCTAAGGGGAAAAAAAGACAAAACACAAAGCCAAGAAAAAAAAATGGTCTCAGAACTTCTTTTTTCCCTCTATTGAGAATCATTAGTACTTTTGGCTTCCTGTACTGTTATGAAAGGCAATTCAGTATCACAATGGACATGGAGGTCAGAGCACATACAGTGATCTGACAATAACCCAAAATAATAGAACGAGCTCTGAGACGTGGGAACTCTGCAGACCGCAATCCCTGATCCTCTCCAAACACAACTAGAGGCAGCCGTGGATTGCGCCTAACGCTACCTATGCAACTCGGCACAGCCTGAGAAACTAACTAGCCTGAAGATAGAAAAAATAAGCCTACCTAGCCTCAGAGAAATCCCCCAAAGGAAAAGGCAGCCCCCCACATATAATGACTGTGAGTAAGATGAAAAGACAAACGTAGGGATGAAATAGATTCAGCAAAGTGAGGCCCGATATTCTAGACAGAACGAGGATAGGAAAGATAACTTTGCGGTCTACACAAAACCCTAAAGAAAACCACGCAAAGGGGCAAAAAGACCCTCCATACCGAACTAACGGCACGGAGGTACACCCTTTGCGTCCCAGAGCTTCCAGCAAAACAAATAGACAAGCTGGACAGAAAAAATAGCAACAAATAGCAAAGAAGCACTTAGCTATGCAGAGCAGCAGGCCACAGGAATGATCCAGAGAAACACAAGTCCAACACTGGAACATTGACAGGAAGCATGAATCAAAGCATTAGGTGGGGTTAAGTAGAGAAGCACCTAACGACCTCACCAGATCACCTGAGGGAGGAAACTCAGAAGCAGCAGTACCAGTTTCCTCCACAAACGGAAGCTCCCAGAGAGAATCAGCCGAAGTACCACTTGTGACCACAGGAGGGAGCTCTGCCACAGAATTCACAACAGATTTCTCCCTTTCAAAAATTACACTGCCTTAATAATAAAGATGTTTCCCAATCATATATACCCACTTGCATCAATAGTTCCCCACCCCCTTTCCAAACCCCAGCCAAAACGTATAAGCTGCTGGATGATCCCGAGCTGCTGCCTGATGTTGTAATTGGGCATTTGGTTTTGCAGCAGGTCAGGATCATCCAGTAGCTTATACATTCTTGTTGGGGTGTGGAAAGGGGACGGAATGATTGTATCATACAATCACATACTGAAATCGTGGACAAACGAATACATGGACTTGTAAGTTACTCACACAGCCGGTGTTGTCGCCGTGCCCACCACCAAGTCAAGAAGAATCTAATGGTCGTCTCAGCCTGCCCACTGCTGCTGGCTCGGCCTGCCTACCAAATAAATGGAAACAGTGTATATTATTGCATATGTAATCACTGATTATACACAACAAAGAAATATATTGGTATTTAGTAAAAACCTATAAATTCTAGAACATAAATACACCTCAAAACATAACTCAAAGTGATTTTATATATATATTAGCTATTCAACCCATTCTACGCCCGGGTGGCGAGCATTTATATTGGTATTTGGTCTCCATCCTGGTATGTGCTGCTTCCATCCTTCGCCCTAATCTTGTCATGTGCTGCTCCCATCCTGCACCCCCATTCTGTAATTTGCTGCTCCCATTCTGCACCCCCATCCTGTCATGTGCTGCTCCCATCCTACGCCCCCATTCTGTAATGTGCTGCTCCCATCCTGCGCCCCCATTTTGTCATGTGCTGCACCCATTCTGTGCCCCATTCTGTCATATGCAGTAAAACGTCACTGCTTGCTGAGCTTGTATTTTCTATATTCAGTAGAAAGTGACTGGATTGCTCTGCTGACTTTATTTTTATATATAGATTCAGTATATAATAATGGCGCCGGAAGCGCGAACTGCGCAGGTGCAACCCTCCTGGGCCACAATCCTCATCCCCAAATGCATAACTTACAAAATGGTGCCTGAAATGCACTATACGTATGCGCCATTTCCAACGGAGGATTCATGTCTCAGCCTCCGGCCCGAAGAGATCCCGCGGCAATACTGGATAGGTGCCATATATACGCGAGTATAAGCCGACCCGAGTATAAGCCAAGACCCCTAATTTTGCCACAAAAAAACTGGGAAAACTTATTGACTCGAGTATAAGCCTAGGGTGGGAAATGCAGCAACTACTGCTAAATTTCAAAAATAAAAGTACATACCAATAAAAGTGAAACTGCTTGAGACATCAGTAGGTTAAATGTTTTTGAATATCCATATTGAATCAGGAGCCCCACAAGTTGCTCCATAGAAAATACGCCCCATATAATGCTCCATAAAGTTCATGATGGGCCTCATAAGATGCTCCATACAAAATACGCCCCATATAATGCTCCAAAAAGTTCATGATGGCCACATAAGATGCTCCATACAAAAATATGACCCATATAATGCTGCACAAAGGTTAATAATGGCCCCATAAGATGCTCCATATTAAAATACGCCCCATATAATGCTGCACAAAGGTTAATGATGGCTCCATAAGATGCTCCATAGAATAATATACCTCATACGATGCTCCATAAAGGTTGATGGACCTAAAAGATGCTCCATAGCATAATATGCCCCACATGCTGCTCCATAAAGGTTGATGGCCCCATAAGATGCTCCATAGCGTAATATGCTCCATATGCTGCTCCATAAAGGTTGATGGCCCTATAAGATGCTCTATAGCATATGCCCCACATGCTGCTCCATAAAGGTTTATGGCCCCATAAGATGCTCCACAGCATAATATTCCCCATATGCTGCTCCATAAAGGTTGATGGCCCTATAAGATGCTCCAGAGCATAATATGCCCCATATGCTGCTCCATAAAGGTTGATGGCCCCATAAGATGCTTCATAGCACAATATGCCCCATATACTGCTCCATAAAGGTTGATGACCCATAAGATGCTCCATAGCATAATATGCCCCGTATGCTGCTGCGATTAAAAAAAAATAACATACTCACCTCTCATCGCTGGGCGTCGAATGCTGGGGGTCTGAGCAGGAGGGGACACCGGCACGCTATGGAGGTCAGGTGCCGATGTCGCTGCTGGCTCAGGCCTCCGGCACTTGCGATATTCACCTGTCCTGTTCCACCGCCGTCCGCCGCTGTGTCTTCTGAGTCCTCTGGCTGTGACTGTTCAGGCAGGGGGCGCTCACTAACCACGTCATCGCACCCTCTGACCTGAATGTCACAGCCAGAAGACGTGGAAGACACAGCGCGGCGGTGGAACAGGGACAGGTGAATATCGCATGGCTCACGTTCCCCCGTCATACTCATTCCATCCTGGCACGTCCCTGCTTCTCAGTCACCCCAGGCCGGCAGCTCCTTCCAGTGCTTATCGGTAACATGGTACCGCTCATTAAAGTAATTAATATGTGCTTCACGGCTATGGGGGTGGAGTCGCATCCTATTCATTACTTTAATATGCGGTACCATGTGACCACTGAACACAGGAAGAACTGCCGGCGCCGGAGAGATCGCGGTGTTCAGTGCTTAGTAGTGATGAGCGAATATACTCATTACTCGAGATTTCCCGAGCATGCTCGGGTGTCCACCGAGTATTTTTTAGTGCTCGGAAATTTAGTTTTTATTGGCGCAGCTGAATGTTTTACATCTCTTAGACAGCTTAAGTACATGTGCGGGTTGCCTGGTTGCTAAGGAATGCCCACATGTACTTATGCTGGCTAACAGATGTAAAACATTCAGCTGCGGCAATAAAAACTAAATCTCCAAGCACTAAAAAATACTCGGAGGACACCCAAGCGTGCTCGGGAAATCTCGAGTAACGAGTATATTCACTCATCACTAGTGCTTACGCATACCGCAATCTCCTGGGCTGCGCGACGCGTCTCTTGTTGTGCCGCGATCTCCTTGGCTGCGTCACTCTGCAGGGTCCAGACTGTGCAGGCGCGTCGTGCTTGCACATTCTATAAAGGCTTCGGACAGTGACGCTCCCAGCGTTATATTGTAGATAAATATATTGTGATGCAGTGACCCCGGTGACAGCTAGGGGGCGCTGTGAGTGCTCCTTGGGATGTGCATGGAGGCATATCTATTGTGATTATCGTGGTGAAACAGTGACTGGCTGTGTTGTGAATGGCCGATATGTGTCGCAGAGGGAGTCTGCGTAGTAAGTCTGATGCAATGTTATTGTTCTGGGACCTGTAGTCCCTCAAGTGTGTATATATGTGGTGAAGCTGTCAGGGAGACTGTCACGATATGGTATGAAATATCATAAGTAGTTCTCTTGCTAGCCTGCGTGGGCTAAGCCCCCCTTCTTGGAGTGATGCTGCAACAGCTTGTAGCTTCAAATTCCTTCCCTTTCACTCAGCCAAGAGCTGCTTTGCCAGTGTAGATGGGGGAGGAAGAATTTATTACCTCTAGCTCAGAGAGCCGAAGTATTTACGACCGGCATTCTTGCAGTGGAAAATGACAGGCTAGAACTGGATTCTAACTTTCCAGAAATGCATGGAAGTCCTTTGTCTTGTTTTGTTAAGATATTACACAACCCGTTTACGTAAAAAACACGAAAATATATATTCTTTACACCCCTCGGTGGATCTATTCACCACGTAAAACCTGAGCTTCTAGCTCCATCTGGTAAAGAAGTAGGGTTTTCTCTGTAAATATGTATCCCAGATAGGACATATTTGATCTCATTAGCATGCTCACGTTAATCCGAGATGAATGATGAGTTTGTTATGACTCTGACATGTTTTGTAGTGAAGTTATAGAAATCAGAGAGAATAGTTTAAAGTTTACCAAGAATGTAGAGAGAGGAGGGTCTGGATAAGCCAGCCTTTCTGTGATGTCACAGCCTTAAAGTTTTAAGTTTGTGGCAGGCTCCCCAGCTCAGTCTTCTGCTTGATTTCTTCTTCTGGATTTCTTGTCCTATTTTCCTGGAAGAGCTGAGCACATCCCATGAGCTGGGACGTATGGAAAACTGCCCTAGCCTGGAGGCCTGCCATGCTTTGAACATGTGAGTGTTATCTTTTCTCCTTTATTCCCTTTATGTTATAATTACCCGTGTACATATTTGCAATTGTCTCATTTGTAACATCTTTATAAAATATTTTTGATAAAGCACTGCCTAATTTTTATGGAATATATTTAATATTAGTTCGTTCTCCTGTTCTAAACCGTACCCTAAGTCTTCTGAAGGGAAATACGCTACTGTTACTGTTGTGTTGGGTTAGCTTCGGACCCGTTTAATCGAAGCTGGTGGCAGCATACATTCTGTACTGGGTAGTTGAGTGGCGTAGCTGCTGCGGCGTTGATAATTATTGTTCCTGTCTGAGTGGGAGTAGTTTATCGCGTCGCTGCAGCGTGCCCAATAGCCAGTACATAGCAGGCAGCCTTTCTGGCGACTAATTACCCAGGGTGCAGTACCTAATCTGACCTGAGAGTAAGGGGGCGCCAGAGAGCTGCAAGTGTTAAGTGGAACTGTAAGCGGGATATACATAAATCCCTGCAGTTTGTAGTATATTGAAAGCAGTGGGATACCTAGAATAAGCCCCTGCTGTAAACTAAGAGGTCAATAGCCTTGTGTGTGCTTTCTCATCACATTGTTAGCAGTGGAGGGATAACTAAGATAAGCCCCCCTGCACATGTGATAGCCGTCTGTTGGCCTAAAGTCACCCCAACCCGTGACTGTTATGATCAGGTAATTCAGTACCACAATGGACATAGGAGTCAGAGCACATACAGTGACCTGACAGTAACCCAAAAACATAGAACGAGCTCTGAGACGTGGGAACTCTGCTGACCGCAATCCCTAATCCTCTCCAACCACACTAGAAGCAGCCGTGGATTGCGCCTAACACTCCCTATGCAACTCGGCACAGCCTGAGAAACTAGCTAGCCTGAAGATAGAAAATAAGCCTACCTTGCCTCAGAGAAATACCCCAAAGGAAAAGGCAGCCCCCACATATAAAGACTGTGAGATAAGATGAAAAGACAAACGTAGAGATGAAATAGATTCAGCAAAGTGAGGCCCGACTTTCTGAACAGAGCGAGGATAGGAAAGGTAACTTTGCGGTCAACACAAAACCCTACAAATAACCACGCAAAGGGGGCAAAAAGACCCTCCGTACCGACTAACGGCACGGAGGTACACCCTCTGCGTCCCAGAGCTACCAGCAAGCAAGAAAAAACAAAACAAGCAAGCTGGACAGAAAAAAACAGCAAACAAAAATAACAAAAGCGGAACTTAGCTATGCAGAGCAGCAGGCCACAGGAACGATCCAGGAGGAAGCAAGTCCTATACTAGAACATTGACTGGAGGCCAGGATCAAAGCACTAGGTGGAGTTAAATAGAGCAGCACCTAACGACTTCACCACATCACCTGAGGAAGGAAACTCAGAAGCCGCAGTACCACTCTCCTCCACCAACGGAAGCTCATAGAGAGAATCAGCCGAAGTACCAATTGTGACCACAGGAGGGAGCTCTGCCACAGAATTCACAACAGTACCCCCCCCTTGAGGAGGGGTCACCGAACCCTCACCAGAGCCCCCAGGACGACCAGGATGAGCCACGTGAAAGGCACGAACAAGATTGGGAGTATGGACATCAGAGGCAAAGACCCAGGAATTATCTTCCTGAGCATAACCCTTCCACTTAACCAGATACTGGAGTTTCCGTCTTGAAACACGAGAATCCAAAATCTTCTCCACAATATACTCCAACTCCCCCTCCACCAAAACCGGGGCAGGAGGATCAACAGATGGAACCATAGGTGCCACGTATCTCCGCAACAATGACCTATGGAATACGTTATGGATGGAGAAAGAGTCTGGAAGGGTCAAACGAAAAGACACAGGATTAAGAACCTCAGAAATCCTATACGGACCAATGAAACGAGGTTTAAACTTAGGAGAGGAAACCTTCATAGGAATATGACGAGAAGACAACCAAACCAAATCCCCAACACGAAGTCGGGGACCCACACAGCGTCTGCGATTAGCGAAACGTTGAGTCTTCTCCTGGGACAAGGTCAAATTGTCCACTACATGAGTCCAAATCTGCTGCAACCTGTCCACCACAGTATCCACACCAGGACAGTCCGAAGACTCAACCTGCCCTGAAGAGAAACGAGGATGGAACCCAGAGTTGCAGAAAAACGGCGAAACCAAGGTAGCCGAGCTGGCCTGATTATTAAGAGCGAACTCAGCCAAAGGCAAAAAGGACACCCAGTCATCCTGATCAGCAGAAACAAAGCATCTCAGATATGTTTCCAAGGTCTGATTGGTTCGTTCGGTCTGGTCATTAGTCTGAGGATGGAAAGCCGAGGAAAAAGACAAGTCAATGCCCATCCTTACACAAAAGGCTCGCCAAAACCTCGAAACAAACTGGGAACCTCTGTCAGAAACGATATTCTCTGGAATGCCATGTAAACGAGCCACATGCTGGAAGAACAATGGCACCAAATCAGAGGAGGAAGGTAATTTAGACAAGGGTACCAAATGGACCATCTTAGAGAAGCGATCACAAACCACCCAAATGACTGACATTTTTTGAGAGACGGGAAGATCAGAAATAAAATCCATAGAGATATGTGTCCAAGGCCTCTTCGGGATCGGCAAGGGCAAAAGCAACCCACTGGCACGAGAACAGCAGGGCTTAGCCCGAGCACAAATCCCACAGGACTGCACAAAAGAACGCACATCCCGCGACAGAGATGGCCACCAAAAGGATCTAGCCACTAACTCTCTGGTACCAAAGATTCCAGGATGACCAGCCAACACCGAACAATGAACCTCAGAGATAACTTTATTCGTCCACCTATCAGGGACAAACAGTTTCTCCGCTGGGCAACGATCAGGTTTATCAGCCTGAAATTTTTGCAGCACCCGCCGCAAATCAGGGAAGATGGCAGACACAATTACTCCCTCTTTGAGAATACCCGCCGGCTCAGATAAACCCGGAGAGTCGGGCACAAAACTCCTAGACAGGGCATCTGCCTTCACATTTTTAGAGCCCAGAAGGTACGAAACCACAAAGTCAAAACGGGCAAAAAACAGCGACCAACGAGCCTGTCTAGGATTCAACCGCTTGGCAGACTCGAGATAAGTCAAGTTCTTATGATCAGTCAAGACCACCACGCGATGCTTAGCTCCTTCAAGCCAATGACGCCACTCCTCGAAAGCCCACTTCATGGCCAGCAACTCTCGATTGCCAACATCATAATTTCGCTCAGCAGGCGAAAACTTCCTGGAAAACAAGGCGCATGGTTTCATCACCGAGCAACCAGAACTTCTCTGCGACAAAACAGCCCCTGCTCCAATCTCAAAAGCATCAACCTCGACCTGGAATGGAAGCGAAACATCTGGTTGACACAACACAGGGGCAGAAGTAAAACGACGCTTCAACTCTTGAAAAGCTTCCACAGCAGCAGAAGACCAATTGACCACATCAGCACCCTTCTTGGTCAAATCGGTCAATGGTTTAGCAATACTAGAAAAATTGCAGATGAAGCGACGATAAAAATTAGCAAAGCCCAGGAACTTTTGCAGACTTTTCAGAGATGTCGGCTGAGTCCAATCATGGATGGCTTGGACCTTAACAGGGTCCATCTCGATAGTAGAAGGGGAAAAAATGAACCCCAAAAATGAAACCTTCTGAACACCAAAGAGACACTTTGATCCCTTCACAAACAAAGAATTAGCACGCAGGACCTGAAACACCGTTCTGACCTGCTTCACATGCGACTCCCAATCATCCGAGAAGACCAAAATATCATCCAAGTATACAATCAGGAATTTATCCAGGTACTCTCGGAAGATGTCATGCATAAAGGACTGAAACACTGATGGAGCATTGGCAAGTCCGAATGGCATTACTAGGTACTCAAAATGGCCCTCGGGCGTATTAAATGCAGTTTTCCATTCATCGCCTCGCTTAATACGCACTAGATTATACGCAACACGAAGATCTATCTTGGTGAACCAACTAGCCCCCTTAATCCGAGCAAACAAATCAGATAACAGCGGCAAGGGGTACTGAAATTTACCCGTGATCTTATTTAAAAGGCGGTAATCTATACAAGGTCTCAGCAAACCATCCTTCTTGGCCACCAAAAAGAACCCCGCTCCTAATGGCGACGATGACGGGCGAATATGCCCCTTCTCCAAGGACTCCTTCACGTAACTCCGCATAGCGGCGTGCTCAGGCACAGATAAATTAAAGAGTCGACCTTTTGGGAATTTACTACCAGGAATCAAATCGATAGCACAATCACAATCCCTATGCGGAGGTAGGGTATCGGACATGGGCTCATCAAATACATCCCGGTAATCAGACAAGAACTCTGGGACCTCAGAAGGGGTGGATGATGAAATAGACAGAAATGGGACATCACCATGTACCCCCTGACAACCCCAGCTGGACACAGACATGGATTTCCAGTCTAATACTGGATTATGGACTTGTAGCCATGGCAACCCCAACACGACCACATCATGCAGATTATGCAACACCAGAAAGCGAATAACCTCCTGATGTGCAGGAGCCATGCACATGGTCAGCTGGGTCCAGTACTGAGGCTTATTCTTGGCCAAAGGCGTAGCATCAATTCCTCTCAATGGAATAGGACACTGCAAGGGCTCCAAGCAAAAACCCACAACGCCTAGCATACTCCAAGTCCATCAAATTCAGGGCAGCGCCTGAATCCACAAATGCCATGACAGAATAAGATGACAAAGAGCAGATCAAGGTTACGGACAAAAGAAATTTTGACTGTACCGTACCAATGGTGGCAGACCTAGCGAACCGCTTAGTGCGCTTAGGACAATCAGAGATAGCATGAGTGGAATCACCACAGTAGAAACACAGCCCATTCTGACGTCTGTGTTCTTGCCGTTCAACTCTGGTCAAAGTCCTATCGCACTGCATAGGCTCAGGTTTATGCTCAGATAATACCGCCAAATGGTGCACAGATTTACGCTCACGCAAGCGTCGACCGGTCTGAATGGCCAAAGACATAGACTCATTCAGACCAGCAGGCATAGGAAATTCCACCATGACATCCTTAAGGGCTTCAGAGAGACCCTTTCTGAAAATAGCTGCGAGCGCACCTTCATTCCATTGAGTGAGTACGGACCACTTTCTAAATTTCTGACAATATACCTCTATCTCATCCTGACCCTGACACAGAGCCAGCAAATTTTTCTCTGCCTGATCCACTGAATTAGGTTCATCGTACAGCAATCCGAGCGCCAGGAAAAACGCATCAATATTACTTAATGCAGGATCTCCTGGCGCAAGAGAAAATGCCCAGTCTGAGGGTCGCCACGTAAAAAAGAAATAACGATCCTAACTTGTTGAACTGGGTCACCAGAGGAGCGAGGTTTCAAAGCCAGAAATAGTTTACAATTATTTTTGAAACTCAGAAATTTAGTTCTATCTCCAAAAAACATATCAGGAATAGGAATTCTTGGTTCTAACATAGAATTCTGAACCACAAAGTCTTGAATATTTAGTACTCTTGCCGTGAGCTGATCCACACATGAAGACAGACCTTTAATGTCCATCGCTACACCTGTGTCCTGAACCACCCAAATGTCTAGGGGAAAAAAAAGGCAAAACACAGTGCAGAGAAAAAAAAATGGTCTCAGAACTTCTTTTTTCCCTCTATTGAGAATCATTAGTACTTTGGGCCTCCAGTACTGTTATGATCAGGTAATTCAGTACCACAATGGACATAGAAGTCAGAGCACATACAGTGACCTGACAGTAACCCAAAAACATAGAACGAGCTCTGAGACGTGGGAACTCTGCTGACCGCAATCCCTAATCCTCTCCAACCACACTAGAAGCAGCCGTGGATTGCGCCTAACGCTCCCTATGCAACTCGGCACAGCCTGAGAAACTAGCTAGCCTGAAGATAGAAAATAAGCCTACCTTGCCTCAGAGAAATACCCCAAAGGAAAAGGCAGCCCCCACATATAATGACTGTGAGATAAGATGAAAAGACAAACGTAGAGATGAAATAGATTCAGCAAACTTTCTGAACAGAGCGAGGATAGGAAAGGTAACTTTGTCAACACAAAACCCTACAAATAACCACGCAAAGGGGGCAAAAAGACCCTCGGTACCGACTAACGGCACGGAGGTACACCCTCTGCGTCCCAGAGCTACCAGCAAGCAAGAAAAAACAAAACAAGCAAGCTGGACAGAAAAAAACAGCAAACAAAAATAACAAAAGCGGAACTTAGCTATGCAGAGCAGCAGGCCACAGGAACGATCCAGGAGGAAGCAAGTCATATACTAGAACATTGACTGGAGGCCAGGATCAAAGCACCTAACGACTTCACCACATCACCTGAGGAATGAAACTCAGAAGCCGCAGTACCACTCTCCTCCACCAACGGAAGCTCATAGAGAGAATCAGCCGAAGTACCAATTGTGACCACAGGAGGGAGCTCTGCCACAGAATTCACAACACGTGACGTAGGGGTGACGGTCACTGTGTGAATCGTGACGAATTGGTGGCAGCGGTCAGGGGATTCCTGACAGAGACTTACTAGGCTAGTTGTGTGAGATGGGCGGGACAAACTAGCCACACATCCACACTCCCACCCAGGGGAGTGGTTAAGGATATATAATGTGACCAGGGTGTGGGTCACAGGTCCCTGTGTATGGTTCCCGTGTGGTTCCAGTGGAAGGTCCAGGAGAGCCTGTGTGTTGGGAGGTTCTGGGAGTAGGACCGGATCCCTGAATAGCACACTGAACCACCTGTGTTGGACGAGGTCCTGAATAGCACATGGTGGGGCTTTGGACCTGGTGAGCCGGGTGTGTTGAATTTCCTGGGAGTAGGAGTTCTGAAGAGCACATGGTGGGCTTTGGACTTGCGGGTGGCCTGGGGTATTGGACGAGGTCCTGAATAGCACCTGGACAGATCACATGTGCGGTTCATGTGGGGAAGCTACAGTCCTTCGGTGGGTCTGGACTGACTAAGATATGCTGCAAAGGCAAGTTGGCGATTCCCGTGAGGCAGCTTTCCCAGAGGACTGACAAGGAGTCAGCAGGTGGAGCAGGAGCTCCCGTCAGGTACCTGTACAGACTGTTGGTACCTGTGTGAAATGAACTGTGTGGTAACCCACGGCAACTGGTCAGGAGAGGACCAGCGTGTTTAGTTGCTGCAAACCTGTAATGTCGTATGTTGGTGCCTGTCGTGCTCAATGGACATTGGTGAAGTGTACGGCTTACGGACACCCACGGTACTGGGCGAAGTGAGAGGCCCAGCATGTTTAGTGTCCGTGAAACAAAGCCGTATATGAAGTGTACAAAGCTGCAAGTTAATATCCCCAGTTGGTGCCTATTGTGTTCTATGGAATGTATTATATGAACTGTGCATAACCCGGTTTATGACCTTTAACCCCTTCCCGACCTGTGACACAGCGTATGCGTCATGAAAGTCGGTGCCAATCCGACCTGTGACGCATATGCTGTGTCACAGAAAGATCGCGTCCCTGCAGATCGGGTGAAAGGGTTAACTCCCATTTCACCCGATCTGCAGGGACAGGGGAAGTGGTAGTTTAGCCCAGGGGGGGGTGGCTTCACCCCCCCGTGGCTACGATCGCTCTGATTGGCTGTTGAAAGTGAAACTGCCAATCAGAGCGATTTGTAATATTTCACCTAAAAAACTGGTGAAATATTACAATCCAGCCATGGCCGATGCTGCAATATCATCGGCCATGGCTGGAAATACTAATGTGCCCCCACCCCACCCCACCGATCGCCCCCCCAGCCCCCCGATCTGTGCAGCGCTCCCCTCCGTCCTGTGCTCCGCTCCCCTGTCCTCCTGTCCGCTCCCCCCGTGCTCCAGTCAACCCCCCCCCGCACTCCGATCACCCCCCCGCACAGCGATCCCCCCCGTGCTCCGATCACCCCCCCTGCACAGCGATCCCCCACCCCATGCTCCAATCCACCCGCACTCACACCGATCCTCATCCGTGCTCCGACGCCCCCCACCCCGTGCTCCGACGCCTCCCCCCCCGTGCTCCGACGCCCCCCCCGTGCTCCGACGCCCCCCCGTGCCCTGATCTCTGATCTCCCCCCCCTTATACTTACCGAGCCTGCCGGTGTCCGTCTTCTTTCCTGGGCGCCGCCATCTTCCAAAATGGCGGGCGCATGTGCAGTGCGCCCGCCGAATCTGCCGGCCGGCAGATTCGTTCCAGAGTGAATTTTGATCACTGAGATATAACCTATCTCAGTGATCAAAATAAAAAAATAGTAAATGACCCCCCCCCCCCCTTTGTCACCCCCATAGGTAGGGACAATAAAAAAAATAAAGAATTTTTTTTTTTCACTAAGGTTGGAGTTAGAACTAGGGGTAGGGTTAGGGGTAGGGTTAGGGGTAGGGTTAGGGTTAGGGCTAGGGTTAGGGGTAGGGTTAGGGTTCGGGATATGCACACGTATTCTGGTCCTCTGCGGATTTTTCCGCAGAGGATTTGATAAATCCGTAGTGCTAAACCGCTGTGGATTTACCGCGGTTTTTCTGCGCATTTCACTGCGGTTTTACAACTGCGATTTTCTATTGGAGCAGTTGTAAAACCGCTGCGGAATCCGCAGAAAGAAGTGACATGCTGCAGAATGTAAACCGCTGCGTTTCCGTGCAGTTTTTCTGCAGCATGTGTACAGCGATTTTTGTTTCCCATAGGTTTACATTGAACTGTAAACTCATGGGAAACTGCTGCGGATCCGCAGTGTTTTCCGCAGCGTGTGCACATACCTTTAGAATTAGGCTATGTGCACACGGTGGCTGAGGATTCACAGCGGATTGGCCGCTGCGGATTCGCAGCAGTGTTCCATCAGGTTTACAGTACCATGTAAACATATGGAAAACCAAATCCGCTGTGCCCATGGTGCGGAAAATACCGCGCGGAAACGCTGTGTTGTATTTTCCGCAGCATGTCAATTCTTTGTGCGGATTCCGCAGCGTTTTACACCTGTTCCTCAATAGGAATCCGCAGGTGAAATCTGCACAAAAAACACTGGCAATCCGCGGTAAATCCGCAGGTAAAACGCAGTGCCTTTTACCCGCGCATTTTTCAAAAATGGTGCTGAAAAATCTCATACGAATCCACAACGTTGGCACATAGCCTTAGGGTTGGGTTGGAATTAGGGTTGTGGTTAGGGGTGTGTTGGGGTTAGGGTTGTGATTAGGGTTACGGCTACAGTTGGGATAAGGTTTAGGGGTGTGTTGGAGTTAGAATTGAGGGGTTTCCACTGTTTAGGCACATCAGGGGGTCTCCAAACGCAACATGGCGCCACCATTGATTCCAGCCAATCTTGTATTCAAAAAGTCAAATGGTGCTCCCTCACTTCCGAGCCCCGACGTGTGCCCAAACAGTGGTTTACCCCCACATATGGGGTACCAGCATACTCAGGACAAACTGCGCAACAATTACTGGGGTCCAATTTCTCCTGTTACCCTTGAGAAAATAAAAAATTGCTTGCTAAAACATCATTTTTGAGGAAAGAAAAATGATTTTTTATTTTCACGGCTCTGCGTTTGCGTTGTAAACGTCTGTGAAGCACTTGGGGGTTCAAAGTGCTCAGCACATATCTAGATAAGTTCCTTGGGGGGTCTAGTTTCCAAAATGGGGTCACTTGTGGGGGGTTTCTACTGTTTAGGCACACCAGGGGCTCTGCAAACGCAACGTGACGTCCGCAGACAATTCCATCAAAGTCTGCATTTCTAAAGTCACTACTTCACTTCTGAGCACCGACGTGCGCCCAAACAGTGGTTTACCCCCACACATGGGGTATCGGCGTACTCAGGAGAAACTGGACAACAACTTTTGGGCTCCAATTTCTCCTGTAACCCTTGGGAAAATAAAAAATTCTGGGCTAAAAAATTATTTTTGAGGAGAGAAAACGTATTTATTATTTTCACGGCTCTGTGTTATGAACTTCTATGAAGCACTTGGGGGTTGAAAGTGCTCACCACATATCTAGATAATTTCATTTCGGGGTCTAGTTTCCGAAATGGGGTGACTTGTGGGGGGTTTCTACTGTTTAGTCACATCAGGGGCTCTGCAAACGCAACGTGACGCCCGTAGAGCATTCCATCAAAGTCTGTATTTCAAAACGTCATTACTTCACTTCCGAGCCCCGGCAAGTGCCCAAATAGTAGTTTACCCCCACATGTGGGGTATCACCGTACTCAGGAGAAACTGGACAACAAATATTGGGGTCAAATTTCTCCTGTTACCCTTGGGAAAATTAAAAAATTCTGGGCTAAAAAATTATTTTTGAGGAAAGAAAACGTATTTATTATTTTCACTGCTCTGTGTTATGAACTTCTGTGAAGCACTTGGGGGTTCAAAGTGCTCACCTCACATCTAGATAAGTTCCTTTCGGGGTCTAGTTTCCAAAATGGGGTCACTTGTGGGGGGTTTCTACTGTTTAGCCACATCAGGGGCTCTGCAAACGCAACGTGACGCCCGCAGAGCATTCCATCAAAGTCTGCATTTCAAAACGTCACTACTTCACTTCCGAGCCCCAGCATGTGCCTAAACAGTGGTTTACCCCCACATATGGGGTATCAGCGTACTCAGGAGAAACTGGACAACAACTTTTGGGGTCAAATTTCTCCTGTTACCCTTGGGAAAATAAAAAATTGCGGGCTAAAAAATCATTTTTGAGAAAAGAAATTTTTTATTTTATTTTCATGGCTCTGCGTTATAAACTTCTGTGAAGCACTTGAGGGTTCAAAGTGCTCACCCTACATCTAGATTAGTTCCTTTGGGGGTCTAGTATCCAAAATGGGGTCATTTGTGGGGGATCTCCAATGTTTAGGCACATAGGGGCTCTCCAAACGCGACATGGTGTCCGCTAATGATTGGAGCTAAATTTCCATTTAAAAAGCCAAATGGCGTGCCTTCCCTTCTGATCCCTGCCGTGCGCCCAAACAGTGGTTTACCCCCACATATGGGGTATCTGCGTACTCAGGACAAACTGGACAACAACATTTGGGGTCCAATTTCTCCTATTACCATTGGCAAAATAGGAAATTCCAGGCTAAAATATCATTTTTGAGAAAAGAAAAATTATTTTTTATTTTCATGGCTCTGCATTATAAACTTCTGTGAAGCACCTGGGGGTTCAAAGTGCTCAGTATGCATCTAGATAAGTTCCTTGGGGGGTATAGTTTCCAAAATGGGGTCACTTGTGGGGGAGCTTCAATGCATAGGCACACAGGGGCTCTCCAAATGCGACATGGTGTCCGCTAACAATTGGAGCTAATTTTCCATTCAAAAGTCAAAAGGCGCGCCTTCCCTTCCGAGCACTGCCGTGTGCTCAAACAGTGGTTTACCCCCACATATGAGGTATCGGCGTAGTCGGGAGAAATTGCTCAACAAATTTTAGGATCCATTTTATCCTATTGCCCATGTAAAAATAAAAAAATTGAGGCGAAAAGAATTTTTTTGTGAAAAAAAAGTACTTTTTCATTTTTACGGATCAATTTGTGAAGCACCTGAGGGTTTAAAGTGCTCACTAGGCATCTAGATAAGTTCCTTGGGGGGTCCAGTTTCCAAATTGGGGTCACTTGTGGGGGAGCTCCAATGTTTAGGCACACAGGGTCTCTCCAAACGCGACATGGTGTCCGCTAACGATGGAGATAATTTTTCATTCAAAAAGTCAAATGGCGCTCCTTCCCCTCCGAGCCTTACCATGTGCCCAAACAGTGGTTTACCCCCACATGTGAGGTATAGGTGTACTCAGGAGAAATTTCCCAACAAATTTTAGGATCCATTTTATCCTGTTGTCCATCTGAAAATGAAAAAATTGAGGCGAAAATAATTTTTTTGTGAAAAAAAAGTACTTTTTCATTTTTACAGATCAATTTGTGAAGCACCTGGGGGTTTAAAGTGCTCACTATGCATCTAGATAAGTTCCTTGGGGCGTCTAGTTTCCAAAATGGGGTCACTTGTGGGGGAGCTCCAATTTTTAGGCACACGGGGGCTCTCCAAACGTGACATGGTGTCCGCTAAAGAGTACAGCCAATTTTTCATTCAAAAAGTCAAATGGCGCTCCTTCCCTTCCAAGCCCTGCCGTGCGCCCAAACAGTGGTTTACCCCCACATATGAGGTATCAGCGTACTCAGGACAAATTGGACAACAACTTTCGTTGTTCAGTTTCTCCTTTTACCATTGGGAAAATAAAAAAATTGTTGCTGAAAAATCATTTTTGTGACTAAGAAGTTAAATGTTAATTTTTTCCTTCCATGTTGCTTCTGCTGCTGTGAAGCACCTGAAGGGTTAATAAACTTCTTGAATGTGGTTTTGTGCACCTTGAGGGGTGCAGTTTTTAGAATGGTGTCACTTTTGGGTATTTTCAGCCATATAGACCCCTCAAACTGACTTCAAATGTGAGGTGGTCCCTAAAAAAAATGGTTTTGTAAATTTCGTTGTAAAAATGACAAATCGCTGGTCAAATTTTAACCCTTATAACTTCCTAACAAAAAAAAATTTTGTTTCCAAAATTGTGCTGATGTAAAGTAAACATGTGGGAAATGTTATTTATTAACTATTTTGTGTCACATATCTCTCTGGTTTAACAGAATAAAAATTCAAAATGTGAAAATTGCGAAATTTTCAAAATTTTCGCCAAATTTCCGTTTTTATCACAAATAAACGCAGAATTTATTGACCTAAATTTACCACTAACATGAAGCCCAATATGTCACGAAAAAACAATCTCAGAACCGCTAGGATCCGTTAAAGCGTTCCTGAGTTATTACCTCATGTAGGGACACTGGTCAGAATTGCAAAAAACATGAAGGGGTTAATAAACCGCATGGACTGTTTTGTGTTCAAAAATCGTGCCTGACTACGTTAATCCCATGCCAAGCGAGTGTCCCCCAATACACTTTGTGAGAGCAATCTTACATATGGCGTTCGAATGCGGGCAACGTTCCAGGTGGCACGTTCAGAGCTGATTGCGTCTGGCTGTAACTCGGTGGGGTTACGAAGCTGACAAGCATCTTGCTGTGGATCGGCGGGTCCACGAAGGTGACAAGCGGCTTGCTGTGGATCGGCGGGTCCACGAAGTTTGCGGTGGAGCCGTGCTGAGCCTTGTGGAGCGTAGCTGCAGTTGCAGCAAGAGGTTCCGCAGCAGCCGGAGCTGCAGTGGCTTGTCGTTGGCAGCCGGAGGAGCCGGTTATATATGTCTGCAGCAGGAGCTGTGGCAGTACCAGCAGGAGCTGGTGAAGTGACATATAAAAAGAAAAAAAAAATTTTTTTTTTTGTTTCTCCTTTCCCAGATTGTGCAGACTCTTAAAGGGCCAGTACAAGCCCAGAGACATAGTGGTGTACTGTGCGAACTGGGGCCTGAGTGCCGTGGGGGAGTCCACGGAGTGTACCCCAGGGAAGGGGTGGTGTTCCTAAAAGGGGTGGTGCCCATAAAAGTGGGCGGTGATCCAAACGGGCATGGTTGCCGAAAAGGGGACGGAGTCCCAAAAAGGGGCGGTAACCCGATGAGGGGTAGGAGCCCAAAAAGAGGTGGAATCTCGGGAAATGGTGGTTTCCCAAAAGGGGGCGGAGTCCCAAAAAGGGGCGGTAACCCAAAGAGGGGTAGGAGTCCAAAAAGAGGTGGAATCTCGGGGAATGGTGGTTTCCCAAAAGGGGGCAGAGCCTCCCAAAGAGGTACCGCAGTCAAATTGGTGCCCAGGGCGAGTAAGTTATGTGTGTCCGGTATGCGGTGTGAACTATCCACCTGGTGAAAGTTTACGGGGGTGTGCCCTGCGGATGCATGAGATGGAAATGTGCGGACTGGTCGATTCTAGGAGCCCCGTGACTCTAGTGAGGGTTGCACCTGATGAATTCGAAATACCCGGTAGGAAGGTCACGGTCACCTGCATCCATGGGTACACTAAGAGCTATCCAGTGGCCAGGGTGGTCCTCGAGACGGCCAAGGACAGTGCAATCCATGATGTGGCCATAGTTTCAACCTTACCCTGCCCAGTGATAATTGGCTGGGACTCTAGGTTGGTCACAGAATTGTGGGAGAAGGGAGCTTCTTTGCAACAAGAGAATGGAGGGCTCTCAGCTGGTGGGGTTGTATACCTTAAAGCATTTATATCTCCCAAAGTTGGTGGGTCAGACGACGGGTTGACCAGTAGGGAAGGTGCATCTGCCCAACTTACGGACATGTCACCTGATGGGTACCCCAATTTGACTTTAGGTGACGTGGTTACTAAAGCCTATGAAGCTGATACCCGGTTAAAGAGTGACTTGAGGGGTCACCGTGTTGTGGGGTGTGAGAGACGGTGGTGGTGACTCCTATACAGATGATGACGCCAGTGGGAAAGAGTGCAGTAAAGCTGACTCAAGTACAAATGGCAAATCTACCTCCCGTCGCCGGAGACGTAGAAAAGGCAAAGAGGCTGTACCAGTTGCACCTTGTGAAGATGTGACGGAAGAGGGTGAAGGCTCCAGAAAACCTCGTGCTGAGGACTTGAAGTGTCTGGAGTACTTTAAAGTCCCAGGGGAACGGGATGAACCTAAGGATGTCACCGCTGAGACCCAAGAGAGGGCTGACAGTGCTGAGTCTGAGGGTGCAGAAGTGGAGGACGCCACCAAAGGAGTGGGGCCTGAAGTGGATACCCGGTTGAAGCAAGAGGAGCTTCGGAGACGGGCTGCTGAGCGCCGTATGGGGGCCTTAGAGAAAGAGGTGGCAGAGCTCAGAGATCGCCTGGCAGAAAGTCAGTCAATGAATAAAGTAGCCTGGGAGAAGATGGAGCGGCAGGTGTCTATCCTGGCCAAACATCTGAAAGCTGGTGACATTCAGAAGAAGTTAGCTCTGGAAGCGGAACAAGATGGGTGTCTGACAGCAGAAGAGAAGGAGACTTCCTTGCTCAAGTGCATGATAGATGTACCTGAAGACCTGAGAGAGGCATGTGCCAGGGAGTCTATGAATGAAGGGTTTAAGAGAGCTGTGGGGGCGTGTAAGGTGAACTGGACCCCGGAAACAAGTCAGTTAGTGATACTGTCCACAACTGAGGTCACAGCGAAGAGAGTAGCCACCCTGAGTGTCATGCACTTGAGATATGTGAACACAAAGTGGATGGCCCAATTGAAGAATGAAGACGCTGCTAGGCGGCTGGAGCATATGAGGAAAGCTCGGAGTCTGCAGGAGGAGGTAATACAGGTACCCGTCTTTATGGTGAAGAAGGTCATTGGAAGGAGTGGTCAAGCCATGCAAGAGATGGTGGATAAATCTGGAGTGGTGAGGTTGAGAATACCTGGTGTCCACGAAGACCAGTTACCCCGGGAAAAGGGTATGGTTCCCTTCTTCATTGTAGGAACAGTGAAGAGTCTTAGTAAAATGCGGACTCTGCTGGAATATCGCATGGTATATCTGAAGGAAATGGAGCAGTCAAGGGTTGAAGGACGGCGCCTTACAGGACTGCTGCGCCCATTTGATGGAAGATGGCGGCCACTTTCGACCCGAAATGTGGACAAACGAAGGGGTGGGAGTACCCTGTCAGATGAAAGAAGTGGTGTCGCCTCGGCTAACTCAGGACTGAGTGACATAGGTGGGAGACCTTGTAGCCAAAGTGGTGACAAAGGGGCAAACTCTGACCAGACAGTAGCCTCGACTGTAAGTGGGACTCATGACCGCACCAAGCATGGGTGGCGGCCATGGAGAGAAAGGCCAGGCAATAGGGCGCACTTGGAAAGTGTGGTGACTAAAGGTTTGGTGACACAGACAGACTGTGACAAAAGGGCCAAAGCTCAAGGCCTACGTGTTGACCGCTGGGGGCAGGGTAAACCCAACAAGGGTGTGGTTATGTGTGATGCTCAAAACCGACTGAGACGGTTCTCTCGACTGGTAGGGCAAGGTAACGTGTGTGACCTGTCTCGAGACCCCAGGTGTGTGACAGGTGTTCAACCCCACAAGTTTGAACAGAGGGGGGGGGGGTATGTGATGCAGGGACCCCGGTGACAGCTAGGGGGTGCTGTGAGTGCTCCTTGGGATGTGCATGGAGGCATATCTATTGTGATTATCGTGGTGAAACAGTGACTGGCTGTGTTGTGAATGGCCGATATGTGTCGCAGAGGGAGTCTGTGTAGTAAGTCTGATGCAATGTTATTGTTCTGGGACCTGTAGTCCCTCAAGTGTGTATATATGTGGTGAAGCTGTCAGGGAGACTTACTAGGCTAGTTGTGTGAGATGGGCGGGACAAACTAGCCACACATCCACACTCCCACCCAGGGGAGTGGTTAAGGATATATAATGTGACCAGGGTGTGGGTCACAGGTCCCTGTGTATGGTTCCCGTGTGGTTCCAGTGGAAGGTCCAGGAGAGCCTGTGTGTTGGGAGGTTCTGGGAGTAGGACCGGATCCCTGAATAGCACACTGAACCACCTGTGTTGGACGAGGTCCTGAATAGCACATGGTGGGGCTTTGGACCTGGTGAGCCGGGTGTGTTGAATTTCCTGGGAGTAGGAGTTCTGAAGAGCACATGGTGGGCTTTGGACTTGCGGGTGGCCTAGGGTGTTGGACGAGGTCCTGAATAGCACCTGGAGAGATCACATGTGCGGTTCATGTGGGGAAGCTACAGTCCTTCGGTGGGTCTGGACTGACTAAGATATGCTGCAAAGGCAAGTTGGCGATTCCCGTGAGGCAGCTTTCCCAGAGGACTGACAAGGAGTCAGCAGGTGGAGCAGGAGCTCCCGTCAGGTACCTGTACAGACTGTTGGTACCTGTGTGAAATGAACTGTGTGGTAACCCACGGCAACTGGTCAGGAGAGGACCAGCGTGTTTAGTTGCTGCAAACCTGTAATGTCGTATGTTGGTGCCTGTTGTGCTCAATGGACATTGGTGAAGTGTACGGCGTACGGACACCCACGGTACTGGGCGAAGTGAGAGGCCCAGCATGTTTAGTGTCCGTGAAACAAAGCCGTATATGAAGTGTACAAAGCTGCAAGTTAATATCACCAGTTGGTGCCTATTGTGTTTTATGGAATGTATTATATGAACTGTGCATAACCCGGTTTATGACCTTTAATAAACCGCATGGACTGTTTTGTGTTCAAAAATCGTGCCTGACTACGTTAATCCCGTGCCAAGCGAGTGTCCCCCAATACACTTTGTGAGAGCAATCTTACAATATATATATATATATATATATATATATATATATATATACACAGTACAGACCAAAAGTTTGGACACACCTTCTCATTTAAAGATTTTTCTGTATTTTCATGACTATGAAAATTGTACATTCACATTGAAGTCATTAAAACTATGAATTAACACATGTGGAATTATATCCTGCTGTTCTGTTGGTCAAAAATGACCGACTTTGAACTTCAATATTCTTTAAAATATTCAAGATGCGGCTCTGAAACCCGTGGCCGACCGACCCATCCTCATTTAAGTCAATCAACCACAAGTTTCAGAACCGCATCTTGAACACCCCAAAAAATACCAAAGTTCAAAATAGGTCTCCCCAGACCGAACAGAACAGCAGGGTTAACAAAAAAGTGTGAAACAACTGAAATTATGTCTTATACTCTAGGTTCTTCAGAGTAGCCACCTTTTGCTTTGATGACTACTTTGCACACTCTTGGCATTCTCTTGATGAGCTTCAAGAGGTAGTCACCAGGAATGGTTTTCCAACAATCTTGAAAGAGTTCCCAAAGAGGCTTAGCACTTGTTGGCCCTTTTGCCTTCACTCTGTGGTCCAGCTCACCCCAAACCATCTCGATTGGGTTCAGGTCTGGTGACTGTGGAGGCCAGGTCATCTGGCGTAGCACCCCATCACTCTCCTTCTTGGTCAAATAGCCCTTACACAGCCTGGAGGTGTGTTTGGGGTCATTGTCCTGTTGAAAAATAAATGATGGTCCAACTAAACGCAAACCGGATAGAATAGCATGCCGCTGCAAGATGCTGTGGTAGCATGCTGGTTCAGTTTGCCTTCAATTTTGAATAAATCCCCAACAGTGTCACCAGCAAAGCACCCCCACATCATCACAGCTCCTCCTCCATGCTTCACGGTGGGAACCACGCATGTAGAGTCCATCCATTCATCTTTTCTGCATCGCACAAAGACATGGTGGTTGGAACCAAAGATCTCAAATTTGGACTCATCAGACCAAAGCACAGATTTCCATAGGTCTAATATCAATTCCTTGTGTTCTTTAGCCCAAACAAGTCTCTTCTGCTTGTTGCCTGTCTTTAGCAGTGGTTTCCTAGCAGCTATTTTACCATGAAGGCCTGCTGCACAAAGTCTCCTCTTAACAGTTGTGGTAGAGATGTGTCTGCTCTTAGAACTCTGTGTGGCAATGACCTGGTCTCTAATCTGAGCTGTTGTTAACCTGCGATTTCTGAGGCTAGTGACTCGGGTAAACTTATGCTCAGAAGCAGAGGTGACTCTTGGTCTTCCTTTCCTGGGGTGGTCCTCATGTGAGCCAGTTTCTTTGTAGCGCTTGATGGTTTTTGCCTCTGCACTTGGGGACACTTTCAAAGTTTTCCCATTTTTTCGGACTGACTGACCTTCATTTCTTAAAGTAATGATGGCCACTCGTTTTTCTTAGCTGTTTTTTTTATTGCCATAATACAAATTCTAACAGTCTATTCAGTAGGACTATCAGCTGTGTATCCACCAGACTTCTGCACAATACAACTGATGGTCCCAACACCATTTATAATGCAAGAAATCCCACTTATTAAATCTGACAGGTCACACCTGTGAAGTGAAAACCATTCCCGGTGACTACCTCTTGAAGCTAATCAAGAGAATGCCAAGAGTGTGCAAAGCAGTCATCAAAGCAAAAGGTGGCTACTTTGAAGAACCTAGAATATAAGACAGAATTTCATTTTTTTCACACTTTTTTGTTAAGTATACAGGTCCTTCTCAAAAAATTAGCATATAGTGTTAAATTTCATTATTTACCATAATGTAATGATTACAATTAAACTTTCATATATTATAGATTCATTATCCACCAACTGAAATTTGTCAGGTCTTTTATTGTTTTAATACTGATGATTTTGGCATACAACTCCTGATAACCCAAAAAACCTGTCTCAATAAATTAGCATATCAAGAAAAGGTTCTCTAAACGACCTATTACCCTAATCTTCTGAATCAACTAATTAACTCTAAACACATGCAAAAGATACCTGAGGCTTTTATAAACTCCCTGCCTGGTTCATTACTCAAAACCCCCATCATGGGTAAGACTAGCGACCTGACAGATGTCAAGAAGGCCATCATTGACACCCTCAAGCAAGAGGGTAAGACCCAGAAAGATATTTCTCAACAAATAGGCTGTTCCCAGAGTGCTGTATCAAGGCACCTCAATGGTAAGTCTGTTGGAAGGAAACAATGTGGCAGAAAACGCTGTACAACGAGAAGAGGAGACCGGACCCTGAGGAAGATTGTGGAGAAGGACCGATTCCAGACCTTGGGGAACCTGAGGAAGCAGTGGACTGAGTCTGGTGTGGAAACATCCAGAGCCACCGTGCACAGGCGTGTGCAGGAAATGGGCTACAGGTGCCGCATTCCCCAGGTAAAGCCACTTTTGAACCATAAACAGCGGCAGAGGCGCCTGACCTGGGCTACAGAGAAGCAGCACTGGACTGTTGCTAAGTGGTCCCAAGTACTTTTTTCTGATGAAAGCAAATTTTGCATGTCATTCGGAAATCAAGGTGCCAGAGTCTGGAGGAAGACTGGGGAGAAGGAAATGCCAAAATGCCTGAAGTCCAGTGTCAAGTACCCACAGTCAGTGATGGTGTGGGGTGCCATGTCAGCTGCTGGTGTTGGTCCACTGTGTTTCATCAAGGGCAGGGTCAATGCAGCTAGCTATCAGGAGATTTTGGAGCACTTCATGCTTCCATCGGCTGAAATGCTTTATGGAGATGAAGATTTCATTTTTCAGCACGACCTGGCACCTGCTCACAGTGCCAAAACCACTGGTAAATGGTTTACTGACCATGGTATTACTGTGCTCAATTGGCCTGCCAACTCTCCTGACCTGAACCCCATAGAGAATCTGTGGGATATTGTGAAGAGAAAGTTGAGAGACGCAAGACCCAACACTCTGGATGAGCTTAAGGCCGCTATTGAAGCATCCTGGGCCTCCATAACATCTCAGCAGTGTCACAGGCTGATTGCCTCCATGCCACGCCGCATTGAAGCAGTCATTTCTGCCAAAGGATTCCCGACCAAGTATTGAGTGCATAACTGAACATTATTATTTGATGTTTTTTTTGTTTGTTATTAAAAAACACTTTTATTTGATTGGATGGGTGAAATATGCTAATTTATTGAGACAGGTTTTTTGGGTTATCAGGAGTTGTATGCCAAAATCATCAGTATTAAAACAATAAAAGACCTGACAAATTTCAGTTGGTGGATAATGAATCTATAATATATGAAAGTTTAATTGTAATCATTACATTATGGTAAATAATGAAATTTAACACTATATGCTAATTTTTTGAGAAGGACCTGTATAATGCCACGTGTGTTAATTAATGGTTTTGATACCTTCAATGTGAATGTACAATTTTCATAGTCATGAAAATACAGAAAAATCTTTAAATGAGGTGTGTCCAAACTTTTGGTCTGTACTGTGTGTGTATATATATATATATATATATATATATATATATATACACACCATCGTTCCAAAGGTTAGGGTCACCCAGGCAATTTTGTGTTTTCCATGAATACTCATACTTTCATTAATCAAACTAGATGGTGGCCCGATTCTAATGCATTGGGTATTCTAGAATATGCATGTCCACGTAGTATATTGCCCAGCGGCGTAGTGTATTGCCCAGTCACGTAGTATATTGCCCAGCCACGTAGAATATTGCCCAGCCACGTAGAATATTGCCTAGCCACGTAGTATATTGCCCAGCTACGTAGTACGGTATATTGTCCAGCCACATAGTATATAGCAGAGCCACGTAGTATATTGCCCAGTCACGTAGTATATTGCCCAGCACAGAGCAACGTAGTAGAGACTTAAAAAAAAACAAAAAACATATACTCACCTATAGCCCGTTGAAGTGCTGCTATACTTACCATCCGCCGCCTTTACCGCTACTCCCCACGCTCCCGCTCGATTGCAAGCGGCAGCTTTCGGTGCCAGGGCTGGTGTGAGCAGGACCTATGATGACGTCGCGGTCACATGACCGTGACGTCACGGCAGGTCCTTGTTGCACACCAGCCCTGGGACGGGACCTCACCGGAAGCTGCCGCTTGCAATGGAGCGGTCCCGGGAGCGTGGCGAGGAGCGAGAAAGGCGGCGGAGGGTGAGTATAGCAGGTTTTTTGTTTTTTTTAGTATTTTTAACATGACATAATTTTACTATTGATGCTGCTTAGGCAGCATCAATAGTAAATAGTTGGGGACACACGGAGTGCGTTACACCGCGGGCAGTTACCGCTGCCATTAACCCTGTGTGAGCGGTGAGCAGTGGGGATTACGGAGCGGGTGCTGGTCAGTGAGTGCAGGGGAGTAGGGGAGGGACTAATCGGACTGTGGCCGTCGCCATGACAGGCAGCTGCTGAGACCAATCAGCGAATGAATAACCGTGACAGAAGGACAGACAGACGGAAGTGACCCTTAAGGTACCGTCACACATAACGATATCGTTAATGATATCGTTGCTTTTTGTGACTTAGCAACGATATAGTTAACGAAATCGTTATGCGTGACAGCGACCAACGATCAGGCCCCTGCTGGGAGATCGTTGGTCGCTGGGGAAAGTTCAGAACTTTATTTCGTCGCTGATCTCCCGCTGACATCGCTGAATCGGCGTGTGTGACGCCGATTCAGCGATGTCTTCACTGGTAGCCAGGGTAAACATCGGGTTACTAAGCGCAGGGCCGCGCTTAGTAACCCGATGTTTGCCCTGGTTACCATTGTAAATGTAAAAAAAAAAAACACTACATACTTACATTCCAGTGTCTGGTCATGTTCCTCGCCTTCAGCTTCCTGCACTGACTGGTGAGCGCCGGCCGGCCGCAAAGCAGAGCACAGCGGTGACTTCACCGCTGTGCTTTACAGCCGGCGCTCAGTCAGTGCGGGAAGCTGAAGGCGAGGGACATGACCAGACACCGGAATGTAAGTATGTAGTGTTTTTTTTTTTAACATTTACAATTGTAACCAGGGTAAACATCGGGATACTAAGCGCGGCCCTGCGCTTAGTAACCCGATGTTTACCCTGGGGACTTCGGGATCGTTGGTCGCTGGAGAGCTGTCTGTGTGACAGCTCTCCAGCGACCAAACAGCGACGCTGCAGCGATCGACATCGTTGTCTATATCGCTGCAGCGTCGCTTAATGTGGCGGTACCTTTAGACAATTATGTATATAGATGAGTTGCCAAATGAATTGAAAATCTAGTCCAGACATTGACAAGGTTCGAAAAAAAAGATTTTTATTTGAAATAATAATTTTCTCCTTCAAACTTTGCTTTCGTCAAAGAATGCTCCCTTTGCATCAATTACAGCATTGCAGACCTTTGGCATTTATGGGCACATTTTGCGTACCATACGGTCAAGCTGCTCCCACAACAGCTCAATGACGTTGAGATCTGGTGACTGCGCTGGCCACTCCATTACAGATAGAATACCAGCTGCCTACTTCTTCCCTAAATAGTTCTTACACAATTAGGTGTGCTTTGGGTTATTGTCCTGTTGTAGGATGAAATTGGCTCCAATCAAGCGCTGTCCACAGGGTATGGCATGGCGTTGCAAAATGGAGTGATAGCCTTCCTTATTCAAAATCCCTTTTACCTTGTACAAATCTCCCACTTTACCAGCACCAAAGCAACTCCAGACCATCACATTACCTCCATCATGCTTGACAGATGGCGTTATCCACTCTTCCAGCATCTTTTCAGTTGTTCGGCATCTCACAAATGTTCTTCTGTGTGATCCAAACACCTCAAACTTGGATTCATCTGTCCAATGTCTGTGTTCTTTTGCCCATATTAATATTTTCCTTTTATTAGCCATTCTCAGATATGGCTTATTCTTTGCCACTCTGCCCTGAAGGCCAGCATCCCGGAGTCACCTGTTCACTTTAGACATTGACACTGGCATTTTGCATGTACTATTTAATGAAGCTTCCAGTTGAGGACCTGGGAGGCGTCGATTTCTCAAACTACAGACTCTAATGTACTTGTCTTGTTGCTCAGTTGTGCTGCGGGGCCTCCCACTTCTCTTTCTACTCTGGTTAGAGCCTGTTTGTGCTCTCCTCTGAAGGGAGTAGCACACACCGTTGTAGAAAATCTTCAGTTTCTTGGCTATTTCTCTGATGGAATAGCCTTCATTTCTAAGAACAAGAATAGACTGTCAACATTCACATGAAAGTTCTTTTTTACTGGCCATTTTGAGAGTTTAATGGAACCAACAAATGTAATGCTCCAGATTCTCAACTAGCTCAAAGGAAGGTCAGGTTTATAGGTTCTCTAAGCAGCCAAACTGTTTTCAGCTGTGTTAACATACTTGCACAAGGGTTTTCAAGGGTATTCTTACCATCCATTAGCCTTCTTACAGTTAGCAAACACAAAGTACCATAAGAACACTGGAGTGATGGTTGTTGGAAATGGGCCTCTATACACCTATGAAGATATTGCATTTACAAACCAGACGTTTGCAGCTACAATAGTCATTTACCACATTAACAATGTATAGAGTGTATTTCTGAATCATTTAATGTTAGCTTCATTGGAAAAAACTGTGCTTTTCATTCAAAAATAAGGAAAATTCTAAGTGACCCTAAACTTTGAACAGTAGTCTATATAAAAAGTAGTCAAGAGTAAAGGGGTGATCACCCCATTTATCTATTTTACTCACTTTTATAGCACCATTAATTCCACAACATTTGTCAACTATTCTTGTTTCTACTTGTTCGTAGAACTTGGCATTCTCTTGAAATGCAATCGTTGCTGCCTCCTCAGCAGATCCCCCCTGCGGGACGCACTCACCCTAGCAACCTCCACCTGCTGGATGCAGATTACCCACAACATATTCCCCCTGCGGGACCCCAACTCATCTAGCAACCTCCACCTGCTGGACGCAGACTCCCCACAGCACCCTTCCCCTACTAGCCTCCCCTCACTCCACTGAGCAGCCTCCACTCACCCTGTTGGACGCGGCCCCCAGCCCCCAGTAGCCTCCCCCTGGGCCCTGTTGGACGCAGTTCCCACTAGCCTGTCCTTTGGCCCTGTTGGACACGGCCTCCAGTCCCCACCAGCCTCCCCGTGGACCCTGCTGGACGCGGGCACCCATTCACCACCAGCCTCCCCATGGGCCCATTTGGACGTGGGCCCCTAGTAACTACACCAGCCTCCCCTGGCTGAGACGAAGCGGTCTCAGCAACCGCGATACGCGTTGGGTCCTCCTGCCTTCGGACCTGTTCTTTCCACTGGCCGCTCAGGTTTATTACTCTCACCATCTGGGCTTTCCCGGGCCATTTCGTGTTGTTATGCCTGTGGTTCTTTGAGGGGCCTCCACGGCCGCGGGACCCCTTTTTTCATCCTTATTGCAGCCACACTGCAATTTGCATTGTGGCTGTTGGTATCTTTCACTCAGGTCAGCACTCACGCATGAGTAGTCCATTATATTTCTAGGGGACTTCTATTTTTGTCTCAGTATCTGCCGGGATTGTTCACATGACCTGCATTCTTATCATAGTTTGATAAAGCAAATAAGAAAAAGAAAAAAGGTGAGCAGCACAGCCCAAGGAACCAGAGATCTGGATGTGTACTTCAACAGCAGTTGCCCGACAGCTGATCAGAGGTGCTCGCATGGAACATGGAGTTGAATAGCATGTGAATCACGAAGAAGCTGCAACAGCACTCACCAATCCTGGAGTTAGACAGTCCTTTATTCAAACATGTGAGAAAACATCTTCACGGCTCAGGGGTGTGCAATAATAACAGGAGTGTGCAGGGGTCGACGACAGCCGTTTCGCGCTGTGAATAGCGCTTCTACGGGTCCATGCATGGGGGAAGTGACGCTGGGAGAAATAGGTGAGTGCATACAGACTCCTCCCGCGACACGCTCCAATCAGACAAAGAGAAGTGCAACATGCATTGACTTTAAAAGCATTTAAAAACAAAACCGGAATATATACAAGGTTTTACAGTACAAGCGAAGTGAATGAGATCCTTGAAGTCTCATGCACACCCTGCTTATTATTTCCTTGTAGATTTGCAAAGCTGCATAATGTCAATTCTTGCAGCGTATTTCACCCGTACTAATGAATGGGGGAAATACACAAAAGAATGTAAAAAACGTGGCAAAAAATACTAATGAATGGGGGAAATACACAACATAAGAATGTAAAAAATGTGGCAAAAAATAAATGAATTTTTCGCAGTGTTCTTCCTGCCAACACATTAGGATATGCAGCAGAATTTTCTGCTGCAAATACTGAACATGTGCACATAGCCTTAGTGCCTGTCCTGCGTCCCCCCATTCATCATAAGTCCTTGATAGCATCATAATGAATTTGGGGATGGGAGAAGACACAATCAGGTAATCAGCATCCTCTGCCACCTCCCAATTCATTACAAGTCCCTGACAACGTTTTCTTGCACCTTCGATACATTATAAAGGGTCCTATGCACCTTATCGCCTCCTCTCCCCAAAAAATGTTAAGTCCCCGATAGCATCCTCCCCATCTCACAATTCATTGTGATGCTATCAGGGGCTTAACACCCTTCTCCACGACTCAATTCATTTTATATCCATATCTTATGTCCTACTAAGCCCATTATAAGTCCAACTTCCTCCCATCCCAATTTCCCACATCCTGTGATTGTCCTCTTCCCTACCTCCATGATTGCCCCCTCTACTTCCGCAATCATTGTTCTCCCCCACCATTGCCCTCTCCACCATCGCAATCATTGTTCTCTCCTACCGCCCCATGCATTGTTTAAAAAAACACCACCACTCACCTCTCTGCACTTTCCCCCACCATCACCAGCAGCTTTCTCTCTGACACAAGCTCGCACTGAATGGTGACATCATCCAGCCGCGTGGCTGTGTCAGACAGAAAGCGCTGAGCAGGAAGGATTCCCGCAGCTCCGCTCTGCTGCCATTGTCTCCTGCAGGAGCGAGTACATGAGGGCAATCTGCCCATGGGCCCCTTGGGGCCAGAGAAACAGGCCAGCTTGCCCTATTAGCCACACGGCAGGGGGCCCCGTTGCAGCTGCACCTATGGTATGTCTTCACCTGTAGTCACTATAGGGCAGTAATATCAGTGCTGGTCTTTGTATAGATTTTCATTAGTAACAGCGTGGTCCTCTGCTGAGGTTTCCTACATCCACAATTAGGCTACTTTCACACTTGCGTCTGTACGGGTCCGTCGCTTAGCGTCGGGCCGACGTACCGACACACGTTGTGAAATTTGTGCATGAGGTGGACAGCGGATGCAGTTTTTCAACGCATCCGCTGCCCATTCTGAAGTCCGGGGAGGAGAGGGCGGAGTTCCGGCTGCGCGTGCGCGGTAGAAAATGGCAGACGCAACCTACGAAAAAACGTTCCCTGGAACGTTTTTTCATGACGATGGTCCGCCAAAACACGACGGATCCAGTGCACGACGGACGCGACGGGTGGCCATCCGTCGCTAATACAAGTCTATGGGCAAAAAACGCATCCTGCAGGCACATTTGCAGGAACCGTATTTTCCCAAAACGACGGATTGCTAAAAACGCAAGTGTGAAAGTAGCCAGGGGGGTGCCACCATAGTTGTACTCGCGGTTACCAGTTAGGGGCCCACTCAGAAGCTTCGACCACCTTGATGGAAACCCTTAGCTGCCTCTGTCGGGGATCACTGTGTCACGACTATGCAGTCCTGTGCCTCAGTGGCCGCTATGTGCGCAGGCTGCTCTGCAGTATGGAGAGTCTATGAGCAGATGCTGCAGCCACCTCCATTCTCTTCCTCTCACCACAGCTGTGCACCGTGGCGTTGCTGTGGGGAGGACTTTACAGAAGAGAATCCACTGTACACACAACCGCCCACAGTTACATGGCGCTCGTGAAATGACGTTTTGGTGCCCTTTGCAGACCTGCGCACTAGCGGCTTCACAGTAGGAGCCCGCATGCGCAGTACGCCGCTATGTCCAGGCCGGTAAGCAAGGAATGAGCGGCTGCACATTACGGAGCTTGCAGCAGCTTAGTGTCCTGTGCGCGGTCTCACCATGAACCTGGCGAGGCAGAACGTGGAGACCGGAGCCACGCAGCTTTTGTTTGCGAATTTCAACCAAGATAACACGTACGTGGGTCCTATGTGAGCGCTGGTGGCACAGTGTCGGTTGTCTGTGCGCTGCCATAGACGTGTTGCTTCATCGTGTCTGAGACGTGTGGCTCTCGGGCTCACCTGTAGGGTTCTGGTGGTGGTGTCCGGGGTGGTGGGCGCAGACATGCAGGGTGCACCTGGTATAGGTGATGGGGGGGCTGTGTGCTCAGCCTGAGCTGCTCCATCATACATAGGAATTATGCCGTGCGCGGGTCGCCCACCTTCCCCGTGTGTGTCGCCCACCTTCCCCGTGTGTGTCGCCCACCTTCCCCGTGTGTGTCGCCCACCTTCCCCGTGTGTGTCGCCCACCTTCCCCGTGTGTGTCGCCCACCTTCCCCGTGTGTGTCGCCCACCTTCCCCGTGTGTGTCGCCCACCTTCCCCGTGTGTGTCGCCCACCTTCCCCGTGTGTGTCGCCCACCTTCCCCGTGTGTGTCGCCCACCTTCCCCGTGTGTGTCGCCCACCTTCCCCGTGTGTGTCGCCCACCTTCCCCGTGTGTGTCGCCCACCTTCCCCGTGTGTGTCGCCCACCTTCCCCGTGTGTGTCGCCCACCTTCCCCGTGTGTGTCGCCCACCTTCCCCGTGTGTGTCGCCCACCTTCCCCGTGTGTGTCGCCCACCTTCCCCGTGTGTGTCGCCCACCTTCCCCGTGTGTGTCGCCCACCTTCCCCGTGTGTGTCGCCCACCTTCCCCGTGTGTGTCGCCCACCTTCCCCGTGTGTGTCGCCCACCTTCCCCGTGTGTGTCGCCCACCTTCCCCGTGAGTGTCGCCCACCTTCCCCGTGTGTGTCGCCCACCTTCCCCGTGTGTGTCGCCCACCTTCCCCGTGTGTGTCGCCCACCTTCCCCGTGTGTGTCGCCCACCTTCCCCGTGTGTGTCGCCCACCTTCCCCGTGTGTGTCGCCCACCTTCCCCGTGTGTGTCGCCCACCTTCCCCGTGTGTGTCGCCCACCTTCCCCGTGTGTCGCCCACCTTCCCCGTGTGTGTCGCCCACCTTCCCCGTGTGTGTCGCCCACCTTCCCCGTGTGTGTCGCCCACCTTCCCCGTGTGTGTCGCCCACCTTCCCCGTGTGTGTCGCCCACCTTCCCCGTGTGTGTCGCCCACCTTCCCCGTGTGTGTCGCCCACCTTCCCCGTGTGTGTCGCCCACCTTCCCCGTGTGTGTCGCCCACCTTCCCCGTGTGTGTCGCCCACCTTCCCCGTGTGTGTCGCCCACCTTCCCCGTGTGTGTCGCCCACCTTCCCCGTGTGTGTCGCCCACCTTCCCCGTGTGTGTCGCCCACCTTCCCCGTGTGTGTCGCCCACCTTCCCCGTGTGTGTCGCCCACCTTCCCCGTGTGTGTCGCCCACCTTCCCCGTGTGTGTCGCCCACCTTCCCCGTGTGTGTCGCCCACCTTCCCCGTGTGTGTCGCCCACCTTCCCCGTGTGTGTCGCCCACCTTCCCCGTGTGTGTCGCCCACCTTCCCCGTGTGTGTCGCCCACCTTCCCCGTGTGTGTCGCCCACCTTCCCCGTGTGTGTCGCCCACCTTCCCCGTGTGTGTCGCCCACCTTCCCCGTGTGTGTCGCCCACCTTCCCCGTGTGTGTCGCCCACCTTCCCCGTGTGTGTCGCCCACCTTCCCCGTGTGTGTCGCCCACCTTCCCCGTGTGTGTCGCCCACCTTCCCCGTGTGTGTCGCCCACCTTCCCCGTGTGTGTCGCCCACCTTCCCCGTGTGTGTCGCCCACCTTCCCCGTGTGTGTCGCCCACCTTCCCCGTGTGTGTCGCCCACCTTCCCCGTGTGTGTCGCCCACCTTCCCCGTGTGTGTCACTGGTCCGCGGGACCCGGAGTGGCTCATCTGCTGAAAAATCTGCTTTTGAATGGATAGGAAGCTCTGGGCGGGGAGTAGAGTCAGAGTGACAGATGCTTGGAAAGTGCTTCCATGCGTCCAAAGCACTTCAGGTTCATTTGCGGTGTAAACGCTGATTTCTCGGTATTGGAATAATGGATTGGTTACCACTTGCCTACAGTTATGGCTGGGCTTGTCTTTACAAGACCTACATGTTCAGATAAACAGATTGGGGGTTAAATACTGCTGACAGGTTAAATATAACTGCCACAGGTCCACGCGAGAGTTAGCCCTACTGTGAGCAGAAGCCTCTTCAATAAGTGCATGGTTAATTTACTTTATTTGCCTCTCTCCTGTGATTGTTGAAGGGGTCATCTCGTGTTCGCAAATTGTTAAAATTGCCAAACGCTTGTTATAAGCCGCTCTGCAATTTACTTTGCATTAAAAATGTCAAGATTAGAAATACATGAAGCCATCATGCTTGGGTCAGCAGACGCCCGGCCAGTCCGAGCATTGCAGTCCGGTCTATACAGTCATCTGACTGCGCCCTAAAAAATCTCTACTTACGTTCTGGTCTGGTCCTTCTCCACTGTCCTCACCGGTGTCTGCTGCAGCTTCCTCTATTCCGCCAGAGCGGAAGAACAGTAAGGCTATGTTCACACATAGTGTCGGGTCCCTGCGGATTTGATAAATCTGCAGGGCAAACCCGCTGCGGTTATCCCTGCAGATTTATCGCGGTTTGTGTTGCGGGTTCCGCTGCGTGATTTTACCCCTACTATTGATGCTGCATATGCAGCAATATGCAGCATCAATAGTAATGTTAAAAATAATAAAATAGTGATATACTCACCCTCTGACGTCCCGATCTCCTCAGCGCTGCAGGCGGCGGTCCGGTTCCAAAGATGCTGTGCGAGAAGGACCTTCGTGACGTCACGGTAGGTCCTGGTCGCATAGCAAACCTGAGACCGGATGGCCGCGTGCAGCGCTGGGAGGTGAGTATAGCATTATTTTTTATTTTAATTCTTTTTTTTTTCACACAAATATGGTTTCCGGGGCCTGGAGGAGAGTCTCCTCTCCTCCACCCTGGGTACCACCCGCACATTATCCGCTTACTTTCCGCATGGTGGGCACAGCCCCATGCGGGAAGTAAGCGGACCAATGCATTCCTATGGGTGCAGAATCGCTGCGATTCTGCACAAAGAAGTGAGATGCTGTGGGTTGTAAACCGCTGCGTTCCCGCGCGGTTTTTCCCGCAGCATGTGCACAGCGGTTTGCGGTTTCCATAGGGTTTACATGTTACTGTAAACGCTATGGAAACTGCTGCGGACCCTCAGCTGCAAAATCGCCGCGGTTCCGCTGTAAAAACTGCAATGTGTGAACATGGCCTGCAGCTTTTAGGCTATCAACAGCTGCCTATTGGCTGCCAGCAGTCAGCTGACATTGTTTATGTCAGGAGGCCAGTGGGCTACACCACACTGAGAACAGAGGTAACTGTAGATTTTAGTTTTCTTTACATTGTACAGCACTCTGGGGAAGTTAAAAAGGGTTGTCCAGTGTTAGGCATCCCCTTTAATTGTAGGTTCTGTGAATTACAATAAGTGGTTGCAAACCTTTAATCTTCTACTGAACAACTCCTTCTTAACAGTCATACTGTGCATTATAAAATAAAAACAAATATCCTTCCCAGACTGTCGCTGTTCATCCGATCGCAGCATCCTGTATTCTGTTGGTTACCTGATATTGTTATGTCACATTACTGCTGGAGCCAGTCAGTGATGGTCAGCTGCAGACTTTTAGTGACCACATGTCAGTGTACCGGAGACACTTAAGCACATAGACCCATTAAAGTGAGTGGGTCTGTGCTCATGTCGGTGTGTTTCCACGGACTGTGTTCATGAGCAAAGTACACTGACATGTCCGTTTTTTAGCTGCAGCACGGGCCGCAAAACGTCCCGCACACTGATGACACACGGATGACATCTGTGTGTCATCAATGTGATAAGTACCGGCGCCTGGGAATTAGTGGTACCGTGTTCGCTGTTCCCCGGGTACGATACTGGAAAAACTGATACTGGAGATATCAGTGTCCGTGTGTTTCATAATGGTGGTATACGTGTGGCAACCGTGTGCCGCCTCAGTATCACACCGGTGCCTGAGAAAAGCTGATGTTTATTGGTGACAGTGGCTTCAGCAGATTAGATGTTAGACCATGGTCACACTATCAGTATATGGTCAGTATTTTACATCAGTATTTGTAAGCCAAAATCAGGACTGGAACAATCCGAGGAAAAGTATAAGGGTATGTGTCCACGGGCCGTTTTACATCCGGACTAGCTGCGGATTGAACGCTTCGTGGAGCCGCAGCGTTCAATCCGCAGCGTCCACATGTTACAGCATAGTGGAGGGGATTTTATGAAATCCCGTCTCCACTATGCGTGGTAACACGCATCCAGCGGCCCTGCGATTCCGGACATGTGGCGCGTCTTTTTAGATCGCAGCATGTCCGTTTACCTTCACCGGGTCCTATGTGGGGGGCGCGATGATTCCAGATGTGTGAAATGAACACATCCGGCATCATCGCGTCTCCAGAAGGGGGCGGGGCTTTCGGCGGAGCGAGTTTTCCGCTCCGTCCAAAGCGCCGGCCATCCTGAAGGTGGACACATACCCTAACAGAAACACGTCACCACTTCTGTATTTTTCACCCACTCAGGGTTTTGGCTTACAAATACTGAGGTAAAATAGTGACCAAATACTGATAGTGTGACCATAGCCTTAAGGTGAGAATAATGTAATTTTTTTATTTTATGCATAATTTTACATTTGGATACAACTCTCACCATTGTCCCCTGCTTGCGCTGATCGCAGGCAGAGCAGGGAACAATGATGTGAGCGATCTTCAGCGCCCGGCGTTTGAGAGCAGCGCAAACTGTGCCAGTTTTTCTCAGGCACTAGTATGTGTGATACTGATGTGGCACTTGGTTGCCACATGTATGCCACCATTTTTAAACACAGACTTTGATATCTCCAGTACCAGTTTTTCCAGTATCGTAAATATCAGGACATGTGAAAGAGCCCATATAGAAAGTACACTCCTCTCCGCTCTGCCCCGAGCCCGTTCATTAACCTCTTCTCGACATGTGGCGTATATATACTGCTCTGAGGGAGCTGCGTTCTCACAAATATTAATATACAGGGTGGTCCAAAAGTAGGTGGACAGTATGTGTAATAGGGTTATGAAGGGGGAGATTTATCAAACATGGTGTAAAGTGAAACTGACTGTTTGCCCTTAGCAACCAATCAGATTCCACTTTTCATTCTTCACAGACTCTTTGGAAAATGAAAGGTGGAATCCGACTATTGAGTCAGTTTCACAGATCCAGTTTTTACAGATAAATCTCCCCCAAATCTGTTTTCTTTTCAGATAATTCTGATAACCCATAATGGCAAATCATTTAAATACCGATTAAAGAAAATGGATTTTAAGAGTATTGGAAATCTCAAAATGCTGAAGCAGTTAGAGCAAATTGGGTTGAAACATTTGGTACTCAAGCCCCAAAGAGACAAACCATTTACCGCATTCATGACAAATTCGATGCCACTGACGCAATCCTTAACCCCTTTCTGACATATGACGTACTATCCCGTCGAGGTGGGCCCATATGACCACCGACGGGATAGTACGTCATATACGATCGGCCGCGCTCACGGGGGGAGCGCGGCCGGGTGTCAGCTGCCTATCGCAGCTGACATCCGGCACTATGTGCCAGGAGCGGTCACAGTCCGCCCCCGCCACATTAACCCCCAGCACACCGCGATCAAACATGATCGTGGTGTGCCGGTGGTATAAGGAAGCATCGCGCAGGGAGGGGGCTCCCTGCGGGCTTCCCTGAGACCCCCGCAGCAACGCGATGTGATCGCGTTGCTGCGACGGTTTTTTACCTCTCCTCCCTGCAGCAGGCCCGGATCCAAAATGGCCGCGGCATTCGGGTCCTGCAGGGAGGGAGGTGGCTTACCAAGTGCCTGCTCAGAGCAGGCGCTTGGTAAGCCTGCAGTGCTGTAAGTCAGATCGCTAATCTGACAGAGTGCTGTGCAAACTGTCAGATCAGCGATCTGTGATGTCCCCCCCTGGGACAAAGTAAAAAAGTTTAAAAAAAGATTTCCACATGTGTAAAAAAAAAAAAAAAAAAAAATTCCTAAATAAAGAAAAAAAAAAAATATATATATATATATAAAAAAAACAATAAAAGTACACATATTTAGTATCGCCGCGTCCGTAACGACCCAACCTATAAAACTGTCCCACTAGTTAACCCCTTCAGTAAACACCGTAAGAAAAAAAGAGGCAAAAAACAACGCTTTATTATCATACCGCCGGACAAAAAGTCGAATAACACGCGATCAAAAAGACAGATCTAAATAACCATGGTACCGCTGAAAACGTCATCTTGTCCCGCAAAAAATGAGCCGCCATACAGCATCATCAGCAAAAAAATAAAAAAGTTACAGTCCTCAGAATAAAGCGATGCCAAAATAATTATTTTTTCTATAAAAAAAGTTTTTATCGTATAAAAGCGCCAAAACATAAAAAAATGATATAAATGAGGTATCGCTGTAATCGTACTGACCCAAAGAATAAAACTGCTTTATCAATTTTACCAAACGCGGAACGGTATAAACGCCTCCCCCAAAAGAAATTCATGAATAGCTGGTTTTTGGTCATTCTGCCTCACAAAAATCGGAATAAAAAGCGATCAAAAAATGTCACGTGCTCGAAAATGTTACCAATAATACGTCAACTCGTCCCGCAAAAAACAAGACCTCACATGACTCTGTGGACTCAAATATGGAAAAATTATAGCTCTCAAAATGTGGTAACGCAAAAAATAGTTTTTGCAATAAAAAGCGTCTTTCAGTGTGTGACAGCTGCCAATCATAAAAATCCACTAAATAACCCGCTATAAAAGTAAATCAAACCCCCCTTCATCACCCCCTTAGTTAGGGAAAAATTAAAAAAATATATTTATTTCCATTTTCCCATTAGGGCTAGGGTTAAGGCTACAGTTAGGGTTGGGGCTAAAGTTAGGGTTAGGGTTTGGATTACATTTACGGTTGGGAATAGGGTTAGGGGTGTGTCTGGGTTAGAGGTGTGGTTAGGGTTACCGTTGGGATTAGGGTTAGGGGTGTGTTTGGATTAGGGTTTCAGTTATAATTGGGGGGGTTTCCACCGTTTAGGCACATCAGGGGCTCTCCAAACGCGACATGGCGTCTGATCTCAATTCCAGCCAATTCTGCGTTGAAAAAGTAAAACGGTGCTCCTTCAATTCCGAGCTCTCCCGTGTGCCCAAACAGGGTATACTCCAAAATATGGGGAATCAGCGTACTCAGGACAAGTAGGACAACAACTTTTGGGGTCCAATTTCTCCTGTTACCCTTGGGAAAATACAAACTGGGGGCTAAAATATAATTTTTGTGGGAAAAAAAAGATTTTTATTTTCACGGCTCTGCGTTATAAACTGTAGTGAAACACTTGGGGGGTTCAAAGTTCTCACAACACATGTAGATAAGTTCCTTGGGGGGTCTAGTTTCCAATATGGGGTCACTTGTGGGGGGTTTCTACTGTTTAGGTACATTAGGGGCTCTGCAAACGCAATATGACGCCTGCAGACCAATCCATCTAAGTCTGCATTCCAAATGATGCTCCTTCCCTTCCGAGTCCTCCCATGCGCCCAAACGGTGGTTCCCCCCACATATGGGGTATCAGCGTACTCAGAACAAATTGGACAACAACATTTAGGGTCCAATTTCTCCTGTTACCCTTGGAAAAATACAAAACTGGGGGCTAAAATATAATTTTTGTGGGAAAAAAAATTTGTTTTATTTTTACAGCTCTGCATTATAAACTTCTGTGAAGTCCTTGGTGGGTCAAAGTGCTCACCACACATCTAGAGAAGTTCCTTAGGGGGGTCTACTTTCCAAAATGTTGTCACTTGTCAGGGGTTTCAATGTTTAGGCACATCAGTGGCTCTCCAAACGCAACATGGCGTCCCATCTCAATTCCTGTCAATTTTGCATTGAAAAGTCAAACGACGCTCCTTCCCTTCCGAGCTCTCCCATGCACCCAAACAGTGGTTTACCCCCACATATGGGGTATCAGCGTACTCAGGACAAATTGTACAACAACTTTTGGGGTCCAATTTCTTCTTTTAACCTTGGGAAAATAAAAAAATTGGGGGCGAAAAGATAATTTTTGTAAAAAAACATAATTTTTTATTTTTACGGTTCTGCATTATAAACTTCTGTGAAGCACTTAGTGGGTCAAAGTGCTCACCACACCTCTAGATAAGTTCCTTAGGAGGTCTACTTTCCAAAATGGTGTCACTTGTGGGGGGTTTCAATGTTTAGGCACATCAGTGGCTCTCCAAACGCAACATGGCGTCCCATCTCAATTCCTGTCAATTTTACATTGAAAAGTCAAATGGCGCTCCTTCGCTTCCGAGCTCTGTCATGTGCCCAAACAGTGGTTTACCCTCACATATGGGGTATTGGCGTACTCAGGACAAATTGTACAACAACTTTTGGGGTCCATTTTCTCCTGTTACCCTTGGTAAAATAAAACAAATTGGAGCTGAAGTAAATTTTTTTGTGAAAAAAAGTTAAATGTTCATTTTTATTTAAACATTCCAAAAATTCCTGTGAAACACCTGAAGGGTTAATAAACTTCTTGAATGTGGTTTTGAGCACTTTGAGGGGTGCAGTTTTTAGAATGGTGTCACACTTGGGTATTTTATATCATATAGACCCCTCAAAATGACTTCAAATGAGATGTGGTCCCTAAAACAAAAATGGTGTTGTAAAAATGAGAAATTGCTGGTCAATTTTCAACCCTTATAACTCCCTAACAAAAAAAAAATTTTGGTTCCAAAATTGTGCTGATGTAAAGTAGACATGTGGGAAATGTTACTTAAGTATTTTGTGTGACATATCTCTGTGATTTAATTGCAGAAAAATTCAAAGTTGGAAAATTTCAAAATTTTCGCCAAATTTCCGTTTTTTTTTTCACAAATAAACGCAGGTAATATCAAATAAATTTTACCACTATCATGAAGAACAATATGTCACGAGAAAACAATGTCAGAATCACTGGGATCCGTTGAAGCGTTCCAGAGTTATAACCTCATAAAGGGACAGTGGTCAGAATTGTAAAAATTGGCCTGGTCATTAACGTGCAAACCACCCTTAGGGGTAAAGGGGTTAATGCTCCAAAAACTGGTTGACCCAAAACAGCCTGTACAGAAAATAATGAACAACTTGTTGCTGAAACATTTGTTTAGAGTCCAAAAAAGTCCACCGGAAAGTCTCTTTAGAATTGGGAATTTCACGAGCGTTCATCTTGCGAATCCTGAAATCTATGGGGTGGAAAGCTTATCGTCCACATCTATTTCATGGTTTATTGGAGGATGATCCAGACAGGTGGCTGCAATTTAGTGAGATTATGCTTAACGAAACTGAAGAAAATCCAGTAATTTTAGGTAACATTATGTGGAGTGATGAAGCTTCTTTCAAATTATCTGGCCATATTATCAGATATACCGCGTTTTCTGGTGTATAAGACGACTGGGCGTATAAGACGACCCCCAACTTTTCCATATAAAATATTAAATTTGGGATATACCCGCCGTATAAGACGGGGGTCATCTTATACGCCCAGTCATCTTATACGGCATGTGGTTCCCAGGGTCTGGAGGAGAGGAGACTCTCCTTCAGGCCCTGGGATCCATATTCATGTAAAAAATAAAGAATAAAAATAAAAAACATGGATATACTCACCCTCGGACGAACCCTGGCTCACAGCGCTGCTAGCGTCTGCCTCTGTTCCTTAGAATGCGGTGAGTGAAGGACCTTCGATGACGTCGCGGTCACATGAGCGGTCAGGTTCTCAGAATAAAGCGATGCAAAAATAATTATTTTTTCTATAAAAGTTTTTGTGTAAAAACGCCAAAACAATAAAAATAAATAAATGTGGTGTCGCTGTAATCGTAACTATCCGAAGAATAAAACTGCCTTATCAATTTTACCACAAAAAAACAACCCAAAAAGCAATTCGTGAATTTCTGTTTTTTGTTCATTTTTCCTCACAAATATCGGAATAGAAAGCCATCAAAAAATGTCATGTCTGAAAATACTAACAATAAAAACGTCAACTCGTTTTGCCAAAATCAAGCCGTCACATGACTCAGCCGAAATATGGAAAAATTATAGCTCTCAAAATATGGGGATGCAACAACTAGTTTTTGCAATAAAAATCGGTTTACACTACATACACTATTGTAACGCACAGCGCAGGCCCTATTTAACAGTATTTTTATCTCAATCTGAAAAAACGGGGGGGGCCAGGTTCCCTTTAATTATTTTCTCTTTAGTGCCCAATGGTCTAAAATTCTGTGACACACCTGTGGTGTAAGTATGATCACTACACCCCTAGATTAATTCATTGAGAGGTTTAGTTTGTAAAATGGGGTCACTTATGGGGGGTTCTGCTGTACTGGCACCTCAGGGGCTCTGCCAGTGTAACATGGCTCCCTCAAACAAGTGTAGTCTGCACTGTAATATGGCGCTACTTCCCTTCTGAGCTTTGCACTGTACCTCAAAAGTAGTTTTCAACCACTTATGGGGTATCAGTGAACTCAGGAGAAATTGCACAATAAATTTTGAGGTCCATTTTGTCCTGCTAATAAACTTTTTTTGTGGGAAAAATGTTTTTTGCTTTTTTTTTTTTCACAGTTCAATGTTAAACTTCTGTGAAACACCTGGGGTTTCAAAGTTCTCACTACACATCTAGATAAGTTCCCTGAGGAGTCTACTTTCCAAAATGGGGTCACTTGGGGGGAGTTTCCACTGTTTAGGCACATCAGGGGCTCTTCAAACGTGACTTGGCGTCCGCAAATTATTCCAGCAAATTTTACATTCAAAAAGTCAAATGGCGGTCCTTCCCTTCCAAGCCCTGCGGTGCTCCCAAACAGTGTTTTTTCCCTACACATGGGGTATCGGCATGCTCAGGAGAAATTGCACAACAAATTACCGGTATATCAAGCAATTTCTCAAGTTACCCTTATGAAAATATAAAATTTGGATCTAAAGTAAATTTTTTGTGAAAAAACGTTATATCTTTATTTTTTCTTTCATTAATTCCGGTGAAGCACTAGAAGGTTTAATAAAATATTTGCATGTGGTTTTGAATACCTTGAGGGGTGCAGTTTTTAGAATGGTGTCACTTTTCGGTATTTTCTTTCATATAGGGCCATCAAAGTCCCCTCAAATTTGAGGAGGTCCCTAAAAAAAAAATGGTAAAAACAGACCAGGATGAAGGGGTTACACCCGCACTGACAACACTGCAGCTGATTTGTATATATAAACCTTGACCTATTATGTTCACATATTGATATTGACTGTTTATTCATACAGTCCAGTCTGTTAATAAAATCTTTATTATTAAAATCCTTATTTTAGTCCCATAAATATCCAAGTAGGCACTTCACTACTGTTTGGGAGTTTTTAAATTTTCTTAATACAAATATATTAGTAAGTTGGATATATTAATAATAATAATCTTTATTTTTATATAGCGCTAACATATTCCGCAGCGCTTTACAGTTTTGCACACATTATCATCACTGTCTCCAATGAGGCTCACAATCTAAATTCCCTATCAGTATGTCTTTGGAATGTGGGAGGAAACCGGAGTGCCCGGAGGAAACCCACGCAAACACGGAGAGAACATACAAACTCTTTGCAGATGTTGTCCTGTGTGGGATTAGAACCCAGGACCCCAGCGCTGCAAGGCTGCAGTGCTAACCACTGCGCCACCGTGCTGCCCTTATTCATATTTTACTTGTAATTCTCTAAATATGTGATTCAAGCGGAACCCCCGATGGAGGATTCGCCATACTGAGGCAAATGGAGGCACTGTGAACGCCTTCTGGCCTATGATCTGGCGGTGTCTGTCTAAGGCTATGTTCACACCTTGCTGTTTTGCTGATTGATTTTTTTTTTTTTTATGCAGCCAAAACCTGACCTCTTGGCAGTAAAAAATCTGCAGACAAATAGCAGGTTTCACTAGCTTTTTTCTGCTTTTCTCGCTAGGTTTTTACTGCGTTTTTCAGGAAAGATCGGCTATGCTTCCACCATGCATAGTTATTAAGGTTGAAGGAAGACTATAAGTCCATCTAGTTCAACCCATAGCCTAACCTAACATGCCCTAACATGTTGATCCGGAGGAAGGCAAAAAAAACCCATGTGGCAAAGAGTAAGCTCCACATTGGGGAAAAAAAATCCTTCCCAACTCCACATACGGCAATCAGACTAGTTCCCTGGATCAACGCCCTATCAAAGAATCTAGTGTATATACCCTGTAACATTATACTTTTCCAGAAAGGTATCCAGTCCCCTCTTAAATTTAAGTAATGAATCACTCATTACAACATCATACGGCAGAGAGTTTCATAGTCTCACTGCTCTTACAGTAAAGAATCCGCGTCTGTTATTATGCTTAAACCTTTTTTCCTCCAAACGCAGGGGATGCCCCCTTGTCCCTGTTTCAGGTCTATGATTAAAAAGATCATCAGAAAGGTCTTTGTACTGTCCCCTCATATATTTATACATTAAAATAAGATCACCCCTTAGTCATCGTTTTTCCAAACTAAATAGCCCCAAGTGTAATAACCTATCTTGGTATTGCAGACCCCCCAGTCCTCTAATAACCTTGGTTGCTCTTCTCTGCACCCACTCTAGTTCAGCTATGTCTTTCTTATACACAGTATTCTAAGTGTGGTCGAACTAGTGACTTGTATAGAGGTACAATTATGTTCTCCTCATGAGCATCTATGCCTCTTTTAATGCATCCCATTATTTTATTTGCCTTTGTAGCAGCTGCCTGACACTGGCCACTGAATATGAGTTTGTCATCCACCCATACACCCAGGTCTTTTTCATTGACGGTTTTTCCCAGAGTTTTAGAATTAAGCACATAATTATACATCTTATTACTTCTACCCAAGTGCATGACCTTACATTTATCCCCATTAAAGCTCATTTGCCATTTATCAGCCCAAGCTTCTAGTTTACATAAATCATCCTGTAATATAAAATTGTCCTCCTCTGTATTAATTACCCTGCAGAGTTTAATGTCATCTGCAAATATTGAAATTCTACTCTGAATGCCCCCTACAAGGTCATTAATAAATATGTTAAAAAGAAGAGGGCCCAATACTGACCCCTGTGGTACCCCACTGCTAACCGCTACCCAGTCCGAGTGTGCTCCATTAATAACCACCCTTTGTTTCCTATCCCTGAGCCAGCTCTCAACCCACTTGCACATATTTTCCCCTATCCCCATTATTCTCATTTTATGTATCAACCTTTTGTGTGGCACCGTATCAAAAGCTTTTGATAAGTCCATATACACTACATCCACTGGGTTCCCTTGGTCCAATCCGGAACGTACCTCTTCATAGAAACTGATCAAATTAGTCTGACATGAACGGTCCCTAGTAAACCCGTGCTGATACTGGGTCATGAGGCTATTCCTCCTCAGATACTCCAGTATAGCATTCCTTAGAATGCCCTCCAGGATTTTACCCACAGTAGAGGTTAAGCTTACTGGCCTATAATTTATGAGTTAAGTTTTTGTCCCCTTTTTGAATATTGGCACCACATTTGCTATACGCCAGTCCTGTGGTACAGACCCTGATATTATGGAGTCTTTAAAGATTAAAAATAATGGTCTATCAATGACTGTACTTAATTCCTGCAGTACTCGAGGGTGTATCCCATCCGGGCCCGGAGATTTGTTAATTTTAGTGATTTTTAGACGCCGCCGCACTTCCTGCTGGGTTAAGCCGGTGACATTTAATTGGGAATTTTTATCACTAGTCATTTTGTCTGCCATGGGATTTTCTTGTGTAAATACTGATGAAAAAAAGTCATTTAGCATATTGGCTTTTTCCTCATCCTCATCCACCATTTCACCCAGACTATTTTTAAGGGGGCCAACACTATCATTTTTTAGTTTCTTAATATTTATGTAGTTAAAGAATATTTTAGGATTATTTTTACTCTCTCTGGCAATGAGTCTCTGTCTCAATCTTTGCTGCCTTGATTTGCTTTTTACAGAATTTATTTAATTTTTTGTGTTTAATGCCTCATCACTACCTACTTCCTTTAATTCTCTAAATGCTTTCTTTTTGTCACTTATTGCGCTCCTTACAGCTCTATTTAGCCATATTGGTTTCCTCCTATTTCTAGTATGTTTATTCCCATATGGTATATACTGTGCACAGGTCCTATCCAGGATGTTTATAAACGTCTCCCATTTTCTTTGTGTATTTTTATGTCTCAGGATATCGTCCCAGTTAATTGCACCAAGATCCTCTCTCATCCGTTGGAAATTCGCCCTCCTGAAATTTAGTGTCCTTGTAAACCCTCTACTACAAATCTTATTAAATGATACATGAAAACTTATTATTTTGTGATCGCTATTTCCCAAGTGACCCCCAACCCTTATGTTTGATATGCGGTCTGGCCTGTTGGTTAATATTAGGTCTAGCAGTGCCCCCCTTCTTGTTGGGTCCTGAACCAGTTGTGAAAGGTAATTGTCTCTCATAGTTGTCAAAAACCGATTACCTTTGCTGGAACTGCAGGTTTCTGTTCCCCAATCTATTTCAGGGTAGTTGAAGTCCCCCATAATAATGACTTCTCCTTGAGTCGCAGCTTCATCTATTTGCTTTACGAGGATATTCTCCATTGCTTCCATTATTTTTGGAGATTTATAACAAACCCCTATCAGTAATTTATTATTTTTTCCCCCTCCCCTTATCTCCACCCACAGGGATTCTACATTTTCATTAAATTCACCTATATTATCACGCAGGATGGGTTTTAAGGATGATTTTACATACAGACACACCCCTCCCCCTCGCTTATCTGTACGGTCATTTCTGAACAGGCTATAGCCCTGCAAGTTAACAGCCCAGTCATGGCTCTCATCCAGCCATGTTTCAGATATCCCCACCATGTCATAATTATGCTCCAACAACATTAGTTCTAATTCCTCCATTTTGTTGGCGAGGCTTCTGGCATTAGTATACATGCACTTGATGTTCCTCTCTGTACTCTCTACTCTTTCTTAAATTATTAACTGTTCTAACCCCACCCCCCATGCCACCGTCACCCCCAACTTCCTTATTTGTGCCCAGGTCTCTGTCTGCACTATCTTCCCCTCCTATAAATTGAATACCCTCCCCCCCAATTCCTAGTTTAAACAATCCTCCAACCTTCTAGCCATTTTCTCCCCCAGCACAGCTGCACCCTCTCCATTGAGGTGCAGCCCGTCCCTAGCGTAGAACCTGTAGCCAACTGAGAAGTCGGCCCAGTTCTGCAGGAACCCAAACCCCTCCTTCCTGCACCAATTCTTGAGCCACTTATTAACCTCCCTAATCTCCCGTTGCCTCTCTGGCGTGGCACGTGGTACAGGCAGTATTACATGCATGAACAATGCAAGGTTTTAGGCCACCAATGCAAGACTTGTAAAACCATAAAATATTTTTGGAAAAAGGGCAATTTGATCAAAGTATTTAGTGGAAAATGTTTGTCTGAAAAAAATATTGACTGTTCTGAATAAAAAAGTAAATTTGAGTTAATCAAAACATTTGAAATGTAAAAACAGCAAGGGAGTTGAATTGGGCACGCATAGTTTACCTAAAGGTACCTTCACACATAACGATATCGTTGCTTTTTGTGATGTAGCAACGATATCGTTAAGGAAATCGTTATGTGTGACAGCGACCAACGATCAGGCCCCTGCTGGGAGATCGTTGGTCGCTGAGGAAAGTCCAGAACTTTATTTCGTAGCTGGACTCCCTGCAGACATCGCTGGATTGGCGTGTGTGACACCGATCCAGCGATGTCTTCACTGGTAACAAGGGTAAACATCGGGTTACTAAGCGCAGGGCCGCGCTTAGTAACCCGATGTTTACCCTGGTTACCAGCGTAAAAGTAAAAAAAACAAACACTACATACTTACCTACCGCTGTCTGTCCCCGGCGCTCTGCTTCTCTGCACTCCTCCTGCACTGGCTGTGAGCGTCGGTCAGCCGGAAAGCAGAGCGGTGACGTCACCGCTCTGCTTTCCGGCCGCTGTGCTCACAGCCAGTGCAGGAGGAGTGCAGAGAAGCACAGCGCCGGGGACAGACAGCGGTAGGTAAGTATGTAGTGTTTGTTTTTTTTACTTTTACGCTGGTAACCAGAGTAAACATCGGGTTACTAAGTGCGGCGCTGCGCTTAGTAACCCGATGTTTACCCTGGTTACTCGGGGACTTCGGGATCGTTGGTTGCTGGAGAGCTGTCTGTGTGACAGCTCTCCAGCGACCAAACAGTGACGCTGCAGCGATCGACATCGTTGTCGGTATCGCTGCAGCGTCGCTGAGTGTGAAGGTACCTTAACATAATGGCAGAGCATGAGTAGGATAGACATTCTTTAGGGTACCGTCACACAGTGAAATTTTGATCGCTACAACGGTACGATCCGTGACGCTCCAGCGTCGTAACAATATCGCTCCAGCGTCGTAGACTGCTGTCACACTTTGCAATGTACGACGCTGGAGCGATAATTTCATGATGTATGTGCGATGTAGAAGCCGTTGGTTACTATGCGCACATCGTATATGATATATGTTACACCATGCAATCATGCCGTCACAGCGGGACACTAGACGACGAAAGAAAGTTTCAAACGATCTGCTACAACGTACGATTCTCAGCGGGGTTCCTGATCGCAGGAGCGTGTCAGACATTGCGATATCGCTCGAACGTCACGGATATATCGCTCGAACGTCACGAATCGTGCCGTCGTAGCGATCAAAATTTCACTGTGTGACGGTACCCTTACTTAAACACATTAGTTAGGTATGCTGATGGTCAGGCTTTGTTTACTTTCATTAACCCTTTCTGCCCCCAAAGCTGTTTGCACCTTCGTGACCAGGCCAAACTTTACAATTCTGACCAGTGTCACTTTATGTGGTAATAACTCTGGAACACTTTAACGGATCCTGTTGATTCTGAGATTGTTTTTTGTTACATATTGCACTTCATGATAGCTGTAAAATTTCTTCTATGCGACTTACGTTTATTTGTGGAAAAAAAAAACGGAACTTTGCATAAATTTTAAAAATTTCGCAATTTTCAAACTCTTGATTCTTATGCCTGTAAATCAGAGAGATATGTCACATAATAGTTAATAAGTAACATTTCCCACATGTCTACTTTACATCGTCACAATTTTTTACACAATTTTTTTTGTTAGAAAGTTATAAGGGTTAAAAGTTTACCAGTGATTTATCATTCTTTCAACAAAATTTACAAAACCATTTTTTAAGGAACACCTCACATTTGAATTGAGTTTCAGGGGCCTATATGACATAAAATACCAAAAAATGACACCATTGTAAAAACTGCACACCTCAAGGTGCTTAAAACCACATTCAAGAAGTTTATTAACCCTTCACGTGCTTCATAGGAACTTAAGCAATGTGGAAGGGAAAAATGAACATTTAGCTTTTTTCTCTAATTTTACTTTAGACTCACATTTTTTATTTTTACGATTGTAACAGGGAAAATGTACCTCAAAATTTGTAGTGCAATTTCTCCTTAATACACCAATAATTCATATGTGGGGGGGAAAAGCACTTTTTGGACGCACGGCAGAGCTCGAAAGGGGCAGAGCATTGTTTGACTTTTGGACTGCAGCATTTACTGGAATTTAGAGCGGACGCTATGTTGCGTTTGAAGAGCCCCCAATGTGCCTAAACAGTAGAAACACCCCATTTTGGATACTAGACCCCTCAAGGAACTTGTGTAGATATGTGGTGAGCACCTTGAACTCCGAAGTGCTTCACAGAACTTTATAATGTTAAGGCTCGAAAGGGAAGGAGAGACATTTTGGAATGCAGACTTTGATGTAATGGTCTGTGTGCGTCATGTCGTTTTTGGAGAGACCCTGATTTGCTAAAACAGTGGAAACTATCCACAAGTTTCTTTATATTGGAATTTATCTAGTGTGTCCTCGTGTGTGAATTGTATAATGCAGCAGCAAATTTAAATAGTCTACAGAGTATCAGGTTGGCATATGTGAGTTATGTAGTCTACGTCAGGTTTGGCATAAGTCAGTTGTGCAGTATATGGCAGGTTGGCATACATGAGTTGGGTAAGTCAGAAATGAATTTAGTAGTTCATGGATGTGCGGTACAGTCGAAAGCTGCTTTTTTTTTTTTTTTTAATGCATAGGCCAGGTTTGTCGGTGCAGGTGTTGCTTTAATAAGTGGGATCCCCCTTCTGTAACACACTCGGCACCTCTTTTGCGACCTTCCTTTTTTGTGGTTTGAGGGACTACCCCTGGGAAGTGTTGGCCTGGTACGATATAAGCATCTTCAGTTCCAAAACTACTGAGGCCCACTCCTTCCTGGTCTCCAAAGATTAGTACCTTGATTACTCCCTCCTGAAACTGAAGGTACTTCGTAACGGTCTGGCCTTCACATCGTGGTAGGATGAAAGCATTATACATTGCCATCTGTACGATGTGCATGGCCAGCTTCTTGTACCACACTTTTGCTTTTCCCATAGCATTGTATGACTTGATCAGAGAGATCAACTCCCCCACATGTACTTGTTGTACCCCAGTATACAGCTGGGTTTGTGGACCTGTGTAGATGTATCTATTGCAGTGCTGGGGGTGCTGCCATCGCCATGTATAGTGGTGAAGAAAAGGACATCCCTCTTATCGTGGTAATTAACTACTGGCATGTTGTCGCTACATTGGGCTCTGCTCTCACCCTTACTTAGCAGCTGCCCAGTTAGCGTCTAGGGGGTCCTCTTTGATTTTTGCTGACAGTACTGCAGGCTGCAGTAGCTCACGCAGAGAGTGACTTCAACAGTGGGACGCTGGTGTAAAAGTTATCTACCTTGAGATGATGACCTTGATCCAGAAGTGGGTGCACCAATTCCCACACAATATTCACTCTCCCAGGACGGGGCATTCAGGGGGTTCAATCCAGGTGTCGTTCTTTTCCTAACACTCTAAACCTGTGGGTGTACCCTGATGTACTCTCACACAGTTTGTGCAGGTTAATTTCGTACCTGACCCTCTTACTGGGCAGATGTTGTTGGAATTTGAACCTGCCCTTTAAATGGATTAGGGACTCATCCACGCAGATGTCCTCTTGGGGCACGTACGCCTCAACAAACTTGTTGCTGAAGTGCTCAATGACCGGCCAATCTTTGAAAAGACTGTCAAAGTTGGGGTCATCTTGTGGAGGACACTGTGCATTATCACTGTAATGCAATAATTTTTCGGATGGCCTGTTTACTGGTCATGGCCATGCGGAACAGTGGAGTGTTTTACAAAACGGCAACACTCCAATATTGCCGGAGCTCTGGCTTCTTCACTAGCCCAATGTGAAGGACCAGGCCCCAAATCATCATCATTTCTACTGCGTCTACAGGAGACTAGTTAGAAAATGATGAAGGATGGTTTTGTGCTAAAAATTGCTGGACATACAAATTTGTCTGGGCCACCATGAGGCTTACAAAATTCTCAGAGAACAATACTTTGAATAGTCTATTTGTGAGGGTGGCAGTTTCAAATTTGATTCCTGATTGCGCTGCAAAATCAGAAATAAGTGGTTCATAATCTTCGGTGGGTGAGGGTCCATACAGGGTAAGAAACGGTGGGCGCTGGTTCACTGTCTGTCCTGGGGTGTCTGTGGCAGTTCGGAATCACTTGAAGAAGAGGATGAAATATAAAGGAAGGTGGGATCCTCTCTCTCTGTCAGAGGAAAGGAAAGCGTATGCCTCCACTGCTGAATACAGGGTTTGGGACGAGCGGGATGACATTTTTCAAGTATACTGTGTGTACCAAATTTTATTCAGGTGTGTGAGAGTTTGGTGTAAACTTTTTTTATTTATTTAGAAGTGGACAAAACAAACAGACAAATATAATGATTAAATACCCTGTAGTAAATAAATAGCATAGTGCATAAAAATAATATACAGTACTTTTAGTTACCGTATATACTCGAGTATAAGCCGACCCGAGTATAAGCCGACCCCCCTAATTTTGCCACAAAAAACTGGGAAAACTTATTGACTCGAGTATAAGCCTAGGGTGGAAATGCAGCATTTACCGGTGAATTTCAAAAATAAAAATAGATCATTATTTCCCCATAGCTGTGCCATATAGTGCTCTGCACCGTTCATATTGCCCCATAGATGCTGCACAGATGCCCCATACAGTGCTCTGCACCGTTCATATTGCCCCATAGATGCTGCACAGATGCCCCACAGTGCTCTGCATCCTTCATATTGCCCCATAGATGCTGCACAGATGCCCCATACAGTGCTCTGCACCGTTCATATTGCCCCATAGATGTTGCACAGATGCCCCATATAGTGCTCTGCACCGTTCATATTGCCCCATAGATGCTGCACAGATGCCCCATATAGTGCTGTGTGCTGTTCATACTGCCCCATAGATGCTGGACAGATGCCCCATATAGTGCTGTGTGCCGTTCATACTGCCCCATAGATGCTGCACAGATGTCCCATATAGTGCTGTGTGCCGTTCATATTGCTGCACAGATGCCCCATATAGAGCTGTGTGCCGTTCATACTGCCCCATAGATGCTGCACAGATGCCCCATATAGTGCTGTGTGCCGTTCATATTGCCCCATAGATGCTGCACAGATGCCCCATATAGTGCTGTGTGCCGTTCATATTGCCCCATAGATGCTGCACAGATGCCCCATATAGTGCTGTGTGCCGTTCATATTGCCCCATAGATGCTGGACAGATGCCCCATATAGTGCTGTGTGCCGTTCATATTGCCCCATAGATGCTGCACAGATGCCCCATATAGTGCTGTGTGCCGTTCATATTGCCCCATAGATGCTGCACAGATGCCCCATATAGTGCTGTGTGCCGTTCATATTGCCCCATAGATGCTGCACAGATGCCCCATATAGTGCTGTGTGCCGTTCATACTGCCCCATAGATGCTGCACAGATGCCCCATATAGTGCTGTGTGCCGTTCATATTGCCCCATAGATGCTGCACAGATGCCCCATATAGTGCTGTGTGCCGTTCATATTGCCCCATAGATGATGCACAGATGCCCCATATAGTGCTGTGTGCCGTTCATATTGCCCCATAGATGATGCACAGATGCCCCATATACAGGTCCTTCTCAAAAAATTAGCATATAGTGTTAAAATTCATTATTTACCATAATGTAATGATTACAATTAAACTTTCATATATTATAGATTCATTATCCACCAACTGAAATTTGTCAGGTCTTTTATTGTTTTAATACTGATGATTTTGGCATACAACTCCTGATAACCCAAAAAACCTGTCTCAATAAATTAGCATATCAAGAAAAGGTTCTCTAAACGACCTATTACCCTAATCTTCTGAATCAACTAATTAACTCTAAACACATGCAAAAGATACCTGAGGCTTTTATAAACTCCCTGCCTGGTTCATTACTCAAAACCCCCATCATGGGTAAGACTAGCGACCTGACAGATGTCAAGAAGGCCATCATTGACACCCTCAAGCAAGAGGGTAAGACCCAGAAAGAAATTTCTCAACAAATAGGCTGTTCCCAGAGTGCTGTATCAAGGCACCTCAATGGTAAGTCTGTTGGAAGGAAACAATGTGGCAGAAAACGCTGTACAACGAGAAGAGGAGACCGGACCCTGAGGAAGATTGTGGAGAAGGACCAATTCCAGACCTTGGGGAACCTGAGGAAGCAGTGGACTGAGTCTGGTGTGGAAACATCCAGAGCCACCGTGCACAGGCGTGTGCAGGAAATGGGCTACAGGTGCCGCATTCCCCAGGTAAAGCCACTTTTGAGCTACAGAGAAGCAGCACTGGACTGTTGCTAAGTGGTCCCAAGTACTTTTTTCTGATGAAAGCAAATTTTGCATGTCATTCGGAAATCAAGGTGCCAGAGTCTGGAGGAAGACTGGGGAGAAGGAAATGCCAAAATGCCTGAAGTCCAGTGTCAAGTACCCACAGTCAGTGATGGTGTGGGGTGCCATGTCAGCTGCTGGTGTTGGTCCACTGTGTTTCATCAAGGGCAGGGTCAATGCAGCTAGCTATCAGGAGATTTTGGAGCACTTCATGCTTCCATCGGCTGAAATGCTTTATGGAGATGAAGATTTAATTTTTCAGCACGACCTGGCACCTGCTCACAGTGCCAAAACCACTGGTAAATGGTTTACTGACCATGGTATTACTGTGCTCAATTGGCCTGCCAACTCTCCTGACCTGAACCCCATAGAGAATCTGTGGGATATTGTGAAGAGAAAGTTGAGAGACGCAAGACCCAACACTCTGGATGAGCTTAAGGCCGCTATTGAAGCATCCTGGGCCTCCATAACATCTCAGCAGTGTCACAGGCTGATTGCCTCCATGCCACGCCGCATTGAAGCAGTCATTTCTGCCAAAGGATTCCCGACCAAGTATTGAGTGCATAACTGAACATTATTATTTGTTGGTTTTTTTGTTTGTTATTAAAAAACACTTTTATTTGATTGGATGGGTGAAATATGCTAATTTATTGAGACAGGTTTTTTGGGTTATCAGGAGTTGTATGCCAAAATCATCAGTATTAAAACAATAAAAGACCTGACAAATTTCAGTTGGTGGATAATGAATCCATAATATATGAAAGTTTAATTGTAATCATTACATTATGGTAAATAATGAAATTTAACACTATATGCTAATTTTTTGAGAAGGACCTGTAGTGCTGTGTGCCGTTCATATTGCCCCATAGATGATGCACATAAATCTGTGCCATGGCCGCTGCTGCTGCTGCAATAAAAAAAAAAAACACATACTCACCTCTCTTGATTGCAGCTCCCAGCGTCCGGTCCCGGCGCCTCCATCTTCCCGGCGTCTCTGCTCTGACTGATCAGGCAGAGGGCGGCGCGCACACTTATACGCGTCATCGCGCCCTCTGCCTGAACAGTCAGAGCGCAGACGCCGGGGAGATGGAGCGGCGCCCGGCGGCTGGAACGTGGACAGGTAAATATAACATACTCACCTAGTCCCAGCGATCCTCGCGCTGTCCCTGCCTTCCTCCCCGTCTTCTGTGCTGCAGCCTCTTCCTGTCAGCGGTCACCGGCACCGCTGATTAGAGAAATGAATAGGCGACTCCGCCCCTATGGGAGGTGGAGCCGCCTATTCATTTCTGTAATGAGCGGTCCCACGTGACCGCTGAAGAGGGGAAGAAGCTGCAGCACAGAAGCCCGTGGGACGGCAGGGACAGCGCGAGGATCGCTGGGACTAGGTAAGTATACCTCAGCGACCTCTCACCCGCCGACCCCACCGCTACCGTGACTCGAGTATAAGCCGAGAGGGGCACTTTCAGCCCAAAAATTTTGGCTGAAAATCTCGGCTTATACTCGAGTATATACGGTAACTTTTTTAATAAAAAAAAATGCGTAAGCCGTTCCACCACTTCACGGTGACCGTAATTGGGACAGTCCTAACTCTAATATTTAACCCCTTCCCGACCTGTGACACAGCGTATACGTCATGAAAATCGGTGCCAATCCGACCTGTGACGCATATGCTGTGTCACAGAATGATCGCGTCCCTGCAGGCCGGGTGAAAGGGTTAACTAATTTCACCCGACCTGCAGGGACAGGGGGAGTGGTACTTCAGCCCAGGGTACTTCAGCCCTCCACCCCCCCCCCCCCCCCAGTGGGCTACGATCGCTCTGATTGGCTGTTGAAAGTGACATTTCACTTTCAATCAGAGCAATCGTAATATTTCACCAATGAAAATTGGTGAAATATTACAATCCAGCCATGGCCGATGCTGCAATATCATCGGCCATGGCTGGAGACCGTGATATGCCACCAATCCACCGCACCCGTCCTACCTCCTGTCCTATGCTCCGCTCCCCTCCGTCCTCCTGTCTGCTCCCCCCGCTGTCCGATCCCACCCCCGCATATTTACTGACCTCCGGTGTCCGTCTATCTTCTGCATGGGTGCCGCCATCTTCTAGGCTGGCAGATTTGTTCCAGGTACATTTTGATCGCTGTGATAGCTTCTATCACAGCGATCAAAATAATAAACAAACCCCCCTTTATCACCTCCATAGGTAGGGACAATAATAAAATAAAGAAAATATATTTACTTTTATTTTTCCACTATGGTTAGGGTTAGAACTAGGGTCAGGGTTAGAATTAGGCTATGTGCACATGGTGCGGATTTGGCTGCGGATCCGCAGCGGATTGGCCGCTGAGGATTCGTAGCAGTTTTCCATCACGTTTACAGTACCATGTAAATGTATGGCAAACCAAATCCGCTGTGCCCATGGTGTGGAAAATACCACGCGGAAACGCTGCGTTGTATTTTCCGCAGCATGTCAATTCTTTGTGCGGATTCCGCAGCGTTTTACACCTGTTCCTCAATAGGAATCTGCAGGTGAAACAAAAAACATTGGAAATCCACAGTAAATCCGCAAGTAAAACGCAGTGCGTTTTACCTGCGGATTTTTCAAAAACTGTGCAGAAAAATCCTCACACGAATCATCAACGTGGGCACATAGCCTTAGGGTTAGGGTTGGAATTAGGGTTCGGGTTGGAAATAGGGTTAAGATTAGGGTTAGGGGTGGGATGGGTTAGGCTTGTGGTTAGGGTTATGTTAGGGGTGTGTTGGGGTTAGGGTTGTGATTAGGGTTATGGCTAGAGTTGGGATTAGGGTTAGAAGTGTGTTGGGATTAGTGTTGGAGTTAGAATTGAGTTTCCACTGTTTAGGCACATTAGGGGTCTCCAAACGCGACATGGCGCCACCATTGATTCCTGCCAATCTTGCGTTCAAAAAGTCAAATGGTGCTCCCTCCCTACCGAGCCCCGACGTGCGCTCAAACAGTGGTTTATCCCCACATATGGGGTATCAGCGTACTCAGAACAAACTGGACAACAACTTTTGGGGTCCAGTTTCTCCTGTTACCCTTGTGAAAATAAAAAATTCTGGGCTAAAAAATAATTTTTGAGGAAAGAAAAATGATTTTTTTATTTTCACGGCTCTGCGTTATAAACTTCTGTGAAGCACTTGGGGGTTCAAAGTGCTCACCACACATCTAGATAAGTTCCTTGGGGGTCTAGTTTCCAAAATGGGGTTACTTGTGGGGGGGTTTCTACTGTTTAGGCACATCAGGGGCTCTGCAAACGTAACATGACGCCCGCAGACCATTCCATCAAAGTCTGCATTCCAAAACGTTACTACTTCCCTTCCGAGCCCTGACGTGTGCCCAAACAGTGGTTTATCCCCACATATGAGATATCAGCGTACTCAGGACAAACTGGACAACAACTTTTGGGGTCCAATTTCTCCTCTTACCCTTGTTAAAATAAAAAATTGCTTGCTAAAATTAATTTTTGAGGAAAGAAAAATTATTTTTTATTTTCACGGCTCTGCGTTATAAACTTCTGTGAAGCACTTGAGGATTCAAAGTGCTCATTGCACATCTAGATTAGTTCCTTTGGGGGTCTAGATTCCAAAATGGGTCACTTGTGGGGGAGCTCCAATAGTTAAGGCACACAGGGGCTCTCCAAACGCGACATGGTGTCCGCTAAAGATTGGAGCCAATTTTTCATTCAAAAAGTCAATCCTTCCCTTCCGAGCCCTGTCGTTCGCCCAAACAGGGGTTCCCCCCCACATATGGGGTATCGGCGTACTCAGGACAAATTGTAGAATAACTTTCGGGGTCCAGTTTCTCCTTTTACCCTTGGGAAAATAAAAAAATTGTTGCTAAAAGATCATTTTTGTGACTAAAAAGTGAAATGTTCATTTTTTCCTTCCATGTTGCTGCTGCTGCTGTGAAGCAGCTGAATGGTTAATAAACTTCTGGTATGTGGTTTTGAGCACCTTGAGGGATGCAGTTTTTAGAATGGTGTCACTTTTGGGTATTTTCAGCCATATAGACCCCTCAAACTGACTTCAAATGTGAGGTAGTCCCTAAAAAAAAATGGTTTTGTAAATTTTGTTGTAAAAATGAGAAATCGCTGGTCAAATTTTAACCCTTATAACTTCCTAGCAAAAAAAAAATTTGTTTCCAAAATTGTGCTGATGTAAAGTAGACATGTGGGTAATGTTATTTATTAACTATTTTGTGTCACATAACTCTCTTGTTTGACAGAATAAAAATTCAAAATTTGAAAATTGCAAAATTTTCAAACTTTTCACCAAATTCCCGAATTTTTCACACATAAACGCAAAAATGATCGACCTAAATTTACTACTAACATGAAGCCCAATATGTCACGAAAAAACTATCTCAGAATTGCTAGGATCCGTTGAAGCGTTCCTGAGTTATTACCTCATAAAGGGACACTGGTCAGAATGTTAAAATAGGCTGGGTCATGAAGGGGTTAAAAACCTTACTATTTGTCAAGTGACATACATGTGGTTAAGGGCTGAGAAGAACTGGGCCTGACTAATGAACACACAGCCATGGAAAACCAAATCAATATAATGCCCAGCTCAAAGGAAAGGCCTTTATATGCACATGATGCAAACAGACTGATAAAAAACGAAAAACATGTTAACTTTAGGCTATGTTCACATTTGCGTTGTGCGATGTTGCGTCCGAGACGCAACGCACAACGCAAAACAAAACGCACGCTAAAATGCAGCGTTTTGCGACGCATGCGTCCTTTTTTGCACGCAAAAAAAATGCAACTTGCTGCGTTCCCTGCGCCCCTACGCTTGCGGCAAAAAAAACCGCATGCGTCGCAAAACGCAGCACAACGCATGTCCATGCGCCCCCCATGTTAAATATAGGGGCGCATGACGCATGCGTCGCCGCGGTTGCGCACGACGCAACGCAAATGTAAACGTAGCCCAAGTACCGTATATTATTTTTATGCACTATGCTATTTATTTACTGCAGGGTATTTGATCATTATGTTTCTGTCTTTGTTTTTTTCTGTTCAGTGGCCAGTGTGAGTGTGCGCTTACACGCTGCATGCACACCAGTTTATGTCCCAGTTCATACCTGGTGTTTTTTTGTTTTTTTTGACAAATGAAAAAAAAAAAAAAAAAACAACCGAAGGCCTGTCAGTGATATACTTCAAAAATAAGATCGACCAAACAAGGCAAGTCTTCATTGTTCCACCACCATAACCCCTTTGTATACCAGACCACTGCCCAAACCCCATAACCTCCCTCTCCAACATCACTGAAGGGGAGCTTAATTGTCTCCTTTCCCAATCACACCTGTGCACTCGACCCCATCCCATCTCCGCCCCAACCTCACCACCACTCTCATCCCATGCCTAACCCACCTCTCCAACCTCACTTCTGGTACCTTCCCTTCTGCTTTCAAACATGCCACAATCATGTCTATCCTTAAAAAGCCAACCCTTGACCCAACCGCTATATCCAGCTATTGCCCAATATCGATGCTCCCATTCGCTTCCAAAAACCAGGAGCAGCACGTCCATGCTGAACTTTCCTCCCACCTCTCATCTATCTTACTCTTTGACAATCTACAATCTGATTTCTGTCACCTCTCTGCTATCCAGAATCCCCGAGTGTCTATCAGCTATGTCCTCCTCCTTCACCTCTCGCTTCCTCAAACTCAGTGTGGACAAATCTGAACTCATCATCTTTCCTCCATCTCACAGATCTTCCTTACCTGACCTATCACATTTAATGACATCCCGTTTTCCCCCGTAGCGAAAGTCTGCTGCCTCGGAGTAACCCTTGACTCTGCCCTGTCCTTCAAATTGCACATCCAAGCTCTTTTCACCTCCTGTCGCCTCCAGCTCAAAAATATTTCCAGAATCCGTCGTATCCTCAGCCCTCAATCTACTAAAATGCTTGTGCATGCCCTCATCATCTCCCGCCTCAACTACTGCAACATCCTTTTCTGTGGCCTCCCTGCTTACACCCTCGCACCTCTCCCGTCCATCCTTAATTCTGCTTCCCGACTAATTCATCCCTCCTCGCTGCTGCTCTGCTTCTCTCCTCTTCAAATCTCTACACTGGCTCCCATTCCCTCAGTTCAATTTACTAATAATGACCTACAAAGCCATCCATAACCTGTCTCCTCCAGATATTTCTGAACTAATCTCCCAATATCTGCCCTCACGTAATCCCCGGTCCTCCCAAGACCTCCTTCTCTCCACACTTATTCGCTCCTCACCCAACGGCCTCCAAGACTTCTCCCGAATATCCCCCATCCTGTGGAGTTCTTTGCCCCAACATGACCGATTATCAACCACATTCGGATCCTTCAGACGCAAACTGAAAATCCACCTATTCAGGAAAGCTTACAGCTACAATGACCCCGCTGCCTCCTCCCCACTACCGGAGCTACCTCCTCACCAACACCGGAGCTGCTGCAACCCCCCAACCTACTGTATCCTTCACCGCCATCCTGTAGAATGTAAGCCTGCAAGGGCAGGGTCATCTCCCCTCTTTATCAGTCTGTGATTGTTAGTTTACTGTAAGTGATATCTGTAATTTGTATGTAACCCCTTCTCATGTACAGCACCATGGAATCAATGGTGCTATATAAATTAATAATATTAGTCACCAACCAGTGCTCAATGGCTGTAGGACGCATACACAAATGTGTTTCAAAAAGGGAAGAAAAAAAATAGTCCTTGCCAAAAGCGAGTGCTGGTGCCAATGAGTGGTGTGCATCTGATTAGCGGCTGTAGGATGCACACAGGGGGATGATGCAAAGTGGGAAGGTTGGTAAAATAGGGCCAAAAAAGAATCCTCTAAAACAGCAAGCACAGTGATTTGCGTCACAGATCAGCGCTTTTGGCTGCAGTACGCACGAGAAATCTGCCAAAAATCGAGTGATCTAGTCCTGATCAGCTCTCAACGGGAAAGGGGGATTGGGGAAAATAGATGGTACGAAACACAGAGATATTATCGAGCAGAACCTATTTGTCAGTGATTTGAGACTGGGACGGAGATTCATCTTCCAACAAGATAATGACTCAAAGCAAACTGCTAAAGCAACACTTGAGTATTTTAACCCCTTCATGACCCAGCCTATTTTGACCTTAATGACCTGGCCGTTTTTTGCAATTCTGACCAGTTTCCCTTTATGAGGTAATAACACAGGAACGCTTCAACGGATCCTAGCGGTTCTGAGATTGTTTTTTCGTGACATATTAGGCTTCATGTTAGTGGTAAATTTAGGTCAATAAATTCTGCGTTTATTTGTGATAAAAACGGAAATTTGGCGAAAATTTTTAAAATTTCACAATTTTCACATTTTGAATTTTTATTCTGTTAAACCAGAGAGTTATGTGACACAAAATAGTTAATAAATAACATTTCCCACATGTCTGCTTTACATCAGCACAATTTTGGAAACATTTTTTTTTGCTAGGGAGTTATAAGGGTTCAAATTTGACCAGCGATTTCTCATTTTTACCACGAAATTAACAAAACCATTTTTTTTAGGGACCACCTCACATTTGAAGTCAGTTTGAGGGGTCTATATGGCTGAAAATACCCCAAAGTGACACCATTCTAAAAACTGCACCCCTCAAGGTGCACAAAACCACATTCAAGAAGTTTATTAACCCTTCAGGTGCTTCACAGCAGCAGAAGCAACATGGAAGGAAAAAATGAACATTTAACTTTTTAGTCACAAAAATAATCTTTTAGCAGCAATTTTTTTATTTTCCCAATGGTAAAAGGAGAAACTGAACCACGAAAGTTGTTGTCCAATTTGTCCTGAGTACGCTGATACCTCATATGTGGGGGTAAACCACTGTTTGGGCGCACGGCAGGGCTTGGAAGGGAAGGAGCGCCATTTGACTTTTTGAATGAAGAATTGGCTGCACTCTTTAGTGGACACCATGTCGTGTTTGGAGAGCCCCCGTGTGCCTAAAAATTGGAGCTCCCCCACAAGTGACCCCATTTTGGAAACTAGATGCCCCAAGGAACTTATCTAGATGCATAGTGAGCATTTTAAACCCTCAGGTGCTTCACAAATTGATCCGTAAAAATGAAAAAGTACTTTTGTTTCACAAAAAATTTCTTTTCGTCTTAATTTTTTCATTTTCACGTGGGCAATAGGATAAAATAGATCGTAAAAATTGTTGGGCAATTCCTCTCGAGTACGCCGATACCTCACATGTGGGGGTAAACCACTGTTTGGGCACACGGCAGGGCTCGGAAGGGAAGGCGCGCCATTTGACTTTTTGAATGGAAAATTATCTCCAATTGTTAGCGGACACCATGTCGCGTTTGGAGAGCCCCTGTGTGCCTAAACATTGGAGCTCCCCCACAAGTGACCCCATTTTGGAAACTAGACCCCCCAAGGAACTTATCTAGATGCATATTGAGCACTTTAAACCCCCAGGTGCTTCACAGAAGTTTATAACGCAAAGCCATGAAAATAAAAAATATTTTTTCTTTCCTCAAAAATTATTTTTTAGCCTGGAATTTCCTATTTTGCCAAGGGTAATAGGAGAAATTGGACCCCAAATGTTGTTGTCCAGTTTATCCTGAGTTCGCTGATACCCCATATGTGGGGGTAAACCACTGTTTTGGCGCACGGCAGGGCTCGGAAGGGAAGGCACGCCATTTGGCTTTTTAAATGGAAAATTAGCTCCAATCAGTAGCGGACACCATGTCGCGTTTGGAGAGCCCCTGTGTGCCTAAACATTGCAGATCCCCCACAAATGACCCCATTTTGGAAACTACACCCCCAAAGGAACTAATCTAGATGTGTGGTGAGCACTTTGAACCCCCAAGTGCTTCACAGAAGTTTATAACGCAGAACCATGAAAATAAAAATAAAAAATTATTTTCTCAAAAATAATTTTTTAGCCCAGAATTTTTTAATTTTCCCAAGGGTAACAGGAGAAATATGACCCCAATAGTTGTTGTCCAGTTTCTTCTGAGTACGGTGATACCCCATATGTGGGGGTAAACCACTGTTTGGGCACATGCCGGGGGTCGGAAGTTAAGTAGTGACGTTTTGAAATGCAGACTTTGATGGAATGCTCTGTGGGTGTCACGTTGCGTTTGCAGAGCCCCTGATGTGCCTAAACAGTAGAAACCCCCCACAAGTGACCCCATTTTAGAAACTAGACCCGAAAGGAACTTCTCTAGATGTGTGGTGAGCACTTTGAACCCCCAAGCGCTTCACAGGCGTTTACAACGCAGAGCCGTGAAAATAAAAAATCATTTTTCTTTCCTCAAAAATGATGTTTTAGCCAGAAATTTTTTATTTTCACAAGGGTAACAGGAGAAATTGGACCACAATAATTGTTGCGCAGTTTGTCCTGAGTATGCTGGTACCCCATATGTGGGGGTAAACCACTGTTTGGGCACACGTCGGGGCTCGGAAGTGAGGGAGCACCATTTGACTTTTTGAATACAAGATTGGCTGGAATCAATTGTGGCGCCATGTTGCGTTTGGAGACCCCTGATGTGCCTAAACAGTGGAAACCCCTCAATTCTACCTCCAACACTAACCCCAACACACCCCTAACCCTAATCCCGACTGTAGCCATAACCCTAATCACAACGCTAACCACAACCCTAATTCCAACCCTAACCCTAAGGCTATGTGCCCACGTTGCGGATTCGTGTGAGATTTTTCCGCACCATTTTTGAAAAATCCGTGGGTAAAAGGCACTGCGTTTTACCTGCGGATTTACCGCGGATTTCCAGTATTTTTTTGTGCGGATTTCACCTGCGGATTCCTATTGAGGAACAGGTGTAAAACGCTGCAGAATCCGCACAAAGAATTGACATGCTGCGGAAAATACAACGCAGCGTTTCCGCGCTGTATTTTCCGCACCATGGGCACAGCTAATTTGGTTTTCCATAGGTTTACTTGGTACTGTAAACCTGATGGAACACTGCTGCAAATCCGCAGCGGCCAATCCGCTGCTGATCCGCAGCCAAATCCGCACCGTGTGCACATAGCCTAATTCTAAAGGTATGTGCGCACACTGCGGAAAACGCTGCAGATCCGCAGCAGTTTCCCATGAGTTTACAGTTCAATGTAAACCTATGGGAAACAAAAATCGATGTACACTTGCTGCGGAAAAACTGCACGGAAACGCAGGGGTTTACATTCCGCAGCATGTCGCTTCTTTCTGCGGATTCTGCAGCGGTTTTACAACTGCTCCAATAGTAAACCGCAGTTGTAAAACCGCAGTGAAATGCGCAGAACAACCGCGATAAACCCGCAGCGGTTTAGCACTGCGGATTTATCAAATCCGCTGCGGAAAAATCCGCAGAGGACCAGAATACTTGTGCACATACCGAAACCCTAGCCCTAACCCTAGCCCTAACCCTAACCCTAGCCCTAACCCTAATCTTAGTGGAAGAAAAAAAAATTTCTTTATTTTATTATTGTCCCTACCTATGGGGGTGACAAAGGGGGGGGGGGGGGGGTCATTTAGTATTTTTTTTATTTTGATCACTGTGAGGTTTTATCACAGTGATCAAAATGCACTTGAAACGAATCTGCCGGCCGGTGCGTCAAAGGTCGGGAAGGGGTTAAGGGGAAATGTGTAAAGGTACCGTCACACTCAGCGACGCTGCAGCGATATAGACAACGCATCGCTGTTTAGGTCGCTGTAGAGACGTCAAACACGGCAACTCCAGAACGATGCAGGAGCGATCCAGTGACGTAACGGCGACTCACTTATCGTTCTCGCTGGTTTTTGGCTCCATGTAAAAACATTGCTGGCATCATTGCTTTTGCTGTCAAACATGACTAATCACGCCGAACTGACGACCAAATAAAGTTCTGGACTTCTAGCTACGACCAGCGATGTCACAGCGGGATCCTGATCGTTGCTGCGTGTCAAACACAACGAGATCGCTATCCAGGACGCTGCAACGTCACGGATCGTTGTCGTTCTCGTTGTAAAGTTGCTCAGTGTGAAGGTACCTTAAATGTTTTGTAGTTGCCTAGTCAAAGCCCAGATCTTAATCCAATTGAGACTTGAAAGAGCTGGAGCAGTTTTGCATTGAGGATTTGGCAAACATCCCAGTGCCAAGATGTGGAAAATTCATATAGACTTATCCATATGTGTGTGTAAAAAAAAAAATGTATATATGTGTGTGTGCGTACACACACACACACACACCCACACCCACCCCCACCCCTCTGGCAAAAATTAAGAGACCACTGCAAAATTTTAAGTTTGTCTGATTTTTCTCTTTATAGGTATATTTTTAAATAAAATGTAAATTGTTCTTATTCTTTAAGCTACTAACAACATGTCTCCGAAGTTCCAAGCAATACATTTTTTATTTATTTTCTGAAAATGAGAACTGATCAAAATAACCAAAAAATGCATTGCTTGCAGACCTCAAATAATGCAAAAAAAAACAAACAACAAGTTCTTAATCATTTAGAAACAACAATACTAATGTTTTAACTCTGAGAGAGTTCAGAAATCAATATTTTGAGGAATAACCATGATTTTTAATCACAGCTTTTATGCGTCTTGGCATCCTTTCCACAAGTCTTTCAAACTGCTTTTGGGTGACTTTATGCCACTCCTGGTACAAAAATGTAAACAGTTCTTTGTTTGATGGCTTGTGACTATCCATCTTCCTCTTGATTACATTCCAGAAGTTTTTAATGGGGTTCAGGTCAGGGATTTTATGTGGTGGTCCTTCATCCACACCTTGAGTGACTTTGCTGTGAGGCATGGCGCATTGTCCTGCTGGAAAAACCAGTCCTTAGAGTTGGGGAACATTGCCTAAGCAGAAGGAGTCAACTGTTTTTCCAGGATAACCTTGTATGCAGCTTGATTCATACTGCCTTCGCAAAGAACAACCTGCCCAAGTCCAGCCTTACTGAAGCATCCCCAGATCATCACCGATCCTCCAGCAAATTGCACAGTGGAGGATACTGTGGCTTGTACACCTCTCCAGGTCTCGGTCTAACCATCGGATGACCAAGTGTTGGGCAAAGCTGAAAATTAGACTCATCAGAGATTACCTTACTCCAGTCCTCTATGGCCCAATCCTTATGGCCTTTGGCAAACTTCAACCTGGCTCTCCTTTGCTTCTCATTGATGAAAGGCTTTTTTCTAGCTTTACATGACTTGAGTCCTGCTTCTAGGAGCCTGTTACGAACTGTTCTTGCCGTGCACTTCACCCCAGCTGGCATTTGCCATTCCTTTTGTAGGTCACTTGATGTCATCCTGCGGTTGCTGAGTGACATTCGAATAATATGGCGGTCATCCTGGTGAGTGTAGAGTCGTTTTTGCACTCTGTTGATCTGTTTGTAGCGTTGTTGTCTCTAATGTCTGCTTCTTGTCTTTGTTGTAATGAACTGCCGTCTTAGACATTTTAAGGATGGAGGCAACATGACGCTCACTGTGTCCTTCTGCTAGTAAAGCCTGAATTGAGCCCTTCTTTTCCTCACTCAAGACTTTTCTTTTCAACTCCTTTGGCGTGGTTAAAATTTATTTTTTCATTCCTATTACTTTTGGGATATTTCTAGCACTTGTTTTGCCGTCCAGTTTGTCCTATTGCAAGAGGATTGTGAACACCACCTCAGTGTTTTTTATACTATCCGTCGTTAACCCCTTCATGACCCAGCCTATTTTGACCTTAAAGACCTTGCCGTTTTTTGCAATTCTGACCAGTGTCCCTTTATGAGGTAATAACTCGGGAACGCTTCAACGGATCCTAGCGATTCTGAGATTGTTTTCTCGTGACATATTGGGCTTCATGTTAGTGGTAAATTTAGGTCAATAAATTCTGTGTTTATTTGTGATAAAAACGGAAATTTTGCGAAAACTTTGAAAATTTCGCAATTTTCACATTTTGAATTTTTATTCTGTTAAACCAGAGAGTTATGTGACACAAAATAGTTAATAAATAACATTTCCCATATGTATACTTTACATCAGCACAATTTTGGAAACAAAATTTTTTTTTGCTAGGAAGTTATAAGGGTTAAAATTTGACCAGCGATTTCTCATTTTTACAACGAAATTTACAAAACCATTTTTTTTAGTGACCACCTCACATTTGAAGTCAGTTTGAGGGGTCTATATGGCTGAAAATACCCAAAACTGACACCATTCTAAAAAATGCACCCCTCAAGGTACTCAAAACCACATTCCAGAAGTTTATTAACCCTTCAGGTGCTTCACAGCAGCAGAAGCAACATGGAAGGAAAAAATGAACATTTAACTTTTTAGTCACAAATTATCTTTTAGCAACAATTTTTTTATTTTCCCAATGGTAAAAGGAGAAACTGAACCATGAAAATTGTTGTCCAATTTGTCCTGAGTACACTGATACCTCATATGTGGGGGTAAACCACTGTTTGGGCGCACAGCAGGGCTTGGAAGGGAAGGAGCGCCATTTGACTTTTTGAATGAAAAATTGGCTGTACTCTTTAGCGGACACCATGTCACGTTTGGAGAGCCCCCGTGTGCCTAAAAATTGGAGCTCCCCCACAAGTGACCCCATTTTGGAAACTAGACGCCCCAAGGAACTTATCTAGATGCCTAGTGAGCACTTTGAACCCTCAAGTGCTTCACAAATTGATCTGTAAAAATGAAAAAGTACTTTTTTTTCACCCCAAAAATTTTTTTGCCTCAATTTTTTCATTTTCACATGGGCAATAGGATAAAATGGATCATAAAATTTGTTGGGCAATTTCTCCCGAGTACGCCGATACCTCATATGTGGGGGTAAACCACTGTTTGGGCACACGGCAGGGCTCGGAAGGGAAGGCGCGCCATTTGACTTTTTGAATGGAAAATTATCTCCAATTGTTAGCGGACACCATGTCGCGTTTGGAGAGCCCCTGTGTGCCTAAACATTGGAGCTCCCCCACAAGTGACCCTATTTTGGAAACTAGACCCCCCAAGGAACTTATCTAGATGCATATTGAGCACTTTAAACCCCCAGGTGCTTCACAGAAGTTTATAACGCAGAGCCATGAAAATAAAAAATAATTTTTCTTTCCTCAAAAATGATTTTTTAGCCTGGAATTTCCTATTTTGCCAAGGGTAATAGGAGAAATTGGACCCCAAATGTTCTTGTCCAGTTTGTCCTGAGTACGCTGATACCCCATATGTGGGGGTAAACCACTGTTTGGGCGCACGGCAGGGCTCGGAAGGGAAGGCACGCCATTTGGCTTTTTAAATGGAAAATTAGCTCCAATCATTAGTGGACACCATGTCACGTTTGGAGAGCCCCTGTATGCCTAAACATTGGAGATCCCCCACAAGTGACCCCATTTTGGAAACTAGACCCCCCAAGGAACTTATCTAGATGCATATTGAGCACTTTAAACCCCCAAGTGCTTCACAGAAGTTTATAACGCAGAGCCATGAAAATAAAAAATAAAAATTATTTTCTCAAAAATGATCTTTTAGCCTGCAATTTTTTATTTTCCCAAGGGTAACAGGAGAAATTTGACCCCAAAAGTTGTTGTCCAGTTTCTCCTGAGTACGCTGATACCCCATATGTGGGGGTAAACCACTGTTTGGGCACATGCCGGGGCTCGGAAGTGAAGTAGTGACGTTTTGAAATGCAGACTTTGATGGAATGCTCTGTGGGCGTCACATTGCGTTTGCAGAGCCCCTGATGTGGCTAAACAGTAGAAACTCCCCACAAGTGACCCCATTTTGGAAACTAGACCCCTAAAGGAACTTATCTAGATGTGTGGTGAGGACTTTGAACCCCTAAGTGCTTCACAGAAGTTTATAACGCAGAGCCATGAAAAAAAAAAAAAAAAATTTTCTCAAAAATGATCTTATAGCCTGCAATTTTTTATTTTCCCAAGGGTAACAGGAGAAATTTCACCCCAAAAGTTGTTGTCCAGTTTCTCCTGAGTACGCTGATACCCCATATGTGGGGGTAAACCACTGTTTGGGCACACGTCGGGGCTCAGAAGGGAAGTAGTGACTTTTGAAATGCAGACTTTGATGGAATGGTCTGCGGGCGTCACGTTGCGTTTGCAGAGCCCCTGGTGTGCCTAAACAGTAGAAACCCCCCACAAGTGACCCCAATTTTAGAAACTAGACCCCCCAAGGAACTTATCTAGATGTGTGGTGAGCACTTTGAACCCCCAAGTGCTTCACAGAAGTTTATAATACAGAGCCGTGAAAATAATAAATACGTTTTCTTTCCTCAAAAATAATTATTTAGCCCAGAATTTTTTATTTTCCCAAGGGTTACAGGAGAAATTGGACACCAAAAGTTGTTGTCCAGTTTCTCCTGAGTACGCCGATACCCCATGTGTGGGGGTAAACCACTGTTTGTGCGCACGTCGGGGCTCAGAAGGGAAGTAGTGACTTTTGAAATGCAGACTTTGATGAAATGGTCTGCGGGCGTCACGTTGCGTTTGCAGAGCCCCTGGTGTGCCTAAACAGTAGAAACCCCCCACAAGTGACCCCATTTTAGAAACTAGACCCCCCAATGAACTTATCTAGACATGTGGTGAGCACTTTGAATCCCCAAGTGCTTCACAGACGTTTACAACGCAGAGCCGTGAAAATAAAAAAATCATTTTTCTTTCCTCAAAAATGATGTTTTAGCAAGCATTTTTTTATTTTCACAAGGGTAACAGGAGAAATTGGACCCCAGTAATTGTTGCGCAGTTTGTCCTGAGTATGCTGTTACCCCATATGTGGGGGTAAACCACTGTTTGGGCACACGTCGGGGCTCGGAAGTGAGGGAGCACCATTTGACTTTTTGAATACAAGATTGGCTGGAATCAATGGTGGCGCCATGTTGCGTTTGGAGACCCCTGATGTGCCTAAACAGTGGAAACCCCTCAATTCTACCTCCAACATTAACCCCCCCACACCCGTAACCCTAATCCCAACTGTAGCCATAACCCTAATCACAATCCTAACCCCAACACACCCCTAACCACAACCCTAACCCCAACACACCCCTAACCCTAACCACAACCCTAATTCCAACCCAACCCTAACCCTAAGGCTATGTGCCCACGTTGCGGATTCGTGTGAGATTTTTCAGCATCATTTTTGAAAAATACGCGGGTAAAAGGCACTGCGTTTTACCTGTGGATTTTCCGCGGATGTCCAGTGTTTTTTGTGCGGATTTCACCTGCGGATTCCTATTGAGGAACAGGTGTATAACGCTGCGGAATCCGCACAAAGAATTGACATGCTGCGAAAAATACAACGCAGCGTTTCCGCGTGGTATTTTCCGCACCATGGGCACAGCGGATTTGGTTTTCCATAGGTTTACATGGAACTGTAAACCTGATGGAACACTGCTGCGGATCCGCAGCCAAATCCGCACCATGTGCACATAGCCTAATTCTAAAGGTATGTGCACACGCTGCGGAAAACGCTGCGGATCCGCAGCAGTTTTCCATGAGTTTACAGTTCAATGTAAACCTATGGGAAACAAAAATCGCTGTACACATGCTGCGGAAAAACTGCACGGAAACGCAGCGGTTTACATTCCTCAGCATGTCACTTCTTTGTGTGGATTCCGCAGCGGTTTTACAACTGCTCCAGTAGAAAATCGCAGTTGTAAAACCGCAGTGAAATGCGCAGAAAAAACACGGTAAATCCGCCATAAATCCGCAGCGGTTTAGCACTGTGGATTTATGAAATCCGCAGCGGAAAAATCCGCAGAGGACCAGAATACATGTGCACATACCGAAACCCTAACCCTAGCCCTAACCCTAACCCTATTCTAACATTAGTGGAAAAAAAAATTCTTTATTTTTTTATTGTCCCTACCTATGGGGGTGACAAAGGGGGGGGGGGGAGGTCATTTATTATTTTTTTTATTTTGATCACTGGGATAGATTATATCTCAGTGATCAAAATGCACTTTGAACGAATCTGCGCATGCGCCCGCCATTTTGGAAGATGGCGGCGCCCAGGGAGAAGACGGACGGACCCCGGCAGGACCGGTAAGTATGATGGGGTGGGGGGGAGCACGCGGGGGGGGGGGGGGGGGATCGGAGCACGGGGGTGGTGGATCGGAACGCGGGAGGGGTGGAACGGAGCACCGGGGGGGGGGGGGAACGGAGCACCGTGGGGGGGGGGGAACGGAGCACCGGGGGGGGGGGGGGGGAACGGAGCACCGGGGGGGGGGGGGGGTGGAACGGAGCACGGGGGGGGGGTGGATCGGAGTGCAGGGGGGGGTGATTGGAGCACGGGGGGAGCGGACAAGAGCACGGGGGGGAGCCGGAGCAGTGTATCGGCCAGATCGGAGGGCTGGGGGGGCGATCGGTGGGGAGGGGTGGGGGCACATTAGTATTTCCAGCCATGGCCGATGATATTGCAGCATCGGCCATGGCTGGATTGTAGTATTTCACCCGTTATAATAGGTGAAATATTACAAATCGCTCTGATTGGCAGTTTCACTTTCAACAGCCAATCAGAGCGATCGTAGCCACGGGGGGGTGAAGCCACCCCCCCTGGGCTAAACTACCACTCCCCCTGTCCCTGCAGATCGGGTGAAATGGGAGTTAACCCTTTCACCCGATCTGCAGGGACGCGATCTTTCCATGACGCCGCATAGGCGTCATGGGTCAGATTGGCACCGACTTTCATGACGCCTACGTGGCGTCATGGGTCGGGAAGGGGTTAAATAAGATTTGATTCAGGTGATCACCTAATCAGAAGCACATTAAGTAGCATGAGGTGTACTCTGGTTGGAATTCAACTGACACTGGAATGGAATGGCTGTCAGACATGTAGACAAGCTGATTTTGATAAAACTGTTCAGTGGGTTCTTAATTTTAATTTTTGCCTATATATATATATATGTAGAAAAAGAGGAACAGCTCCAGAAAAAATACCTTAACACAGTGTTCCCCAACTTCGGTCCTCAAGGGTCACCAACAGGTCATGTTTTCAGGATTTCCTTAGTATAGTCCAGGTGATGCAATTATCACCTCTTCAATACTAAGGAAATCCTGAAAACAGACCTGTTGGTGGCTCTTGAGGACTGGAGTTGGGGAACACTGCCTTAAAGCGTGCACTCTTCCCTGACCAGCATTCCAGTAGCCTTCCAGACAGTAAAAAAAAGGAAAACGGCACAAAAAGATTTTTTTTAAAAAAAAAAAAGGACTTTAATGGCCTGTGGCATGGCCACGTTTCGGAGAAAACAAAACAGTCATCAATATGGTAGTGTTATGGGTAATCACTTCCTCACCTCTGTCCTCTTTTGGGCAGGCACTGAATGCATTACTCACATAACTGGTTCCATTAGATGAGTGCTACGAATGTGAACATTTTACTTTGTTCTCAATAAATAGTTTTCTTCTTTTCTTACAGATCCTTAGCAGTCGGTATCAAATCTGGTTATAAGTTCTTTTCTTTGCCTTCTGTGGATAAGTTGGAACAAATATATGAGTGCAGTAAGTTTGACTTCATTTATACAAATGTGAACAACCTGATAATCTAATCTCTTGTTCTGCATATGTGTTGTAATTTTGTTTTTGCCAAAAAATAGTATATTTTTATATGTTTTATGATTTTTAAGCTAATGTTGATGTGTGTTTTCTTTTCTTGTAACCTCTTCATGTCCGGAGGTATTTTTGTTTTTGTGCTTTCATTTTTTGCTCCCCTTCTTCCCAGAGCCATAACTTTTTTTTATTTTTCTGTCAATATGGTCATGTGAGGGCTTGTTTTTTGCTGGACGAGTTGTACTTTTGAACAACACCATTGGTTTTAACATATTTTGCACTGGAAAATAAGGGAAAAAAATTCCCAAGTGCAGTGAAATTGCAAAAAAAGTGCAATTCCACGATTGTTTTTTGTTTGGCTTTTTTACTATGTTCACTAAATGCTAAAACTGACCGCCATTATGATTCTCCAGGTCATTACGAGTTCATAGACACCAAACATGTGTAGTATTTTTTTATTTGTGGTGAAAAAAAATTCCGAAGTTTGTTAAAAAAAAATTGCACCTTTTTTTGTGATCTCAGGTTGGGTGAGGGCTTATTTTTTGTGCGCGAAGCTGACGTTTTTATTGATACCATTGTAGTGCCGATATGATCTTTTCATTGCCCATTATTGAATTTTAATGCAATGTTGCGGCTACCAAAAAAACTTAATTCTGTAGTTTTGACTTTTTTCTCATTACGCCGTTTAGTGATCGGGTTAATTCTTTTTATACATTCAACTTACTCAAATAATCTTAACCCCTTCATGACCAACGACGTATAGGTACTAGAGATGGGCGAACCCGAACAGTAAAGTTCGGCATCAGTACCGAACACCTTCTGTTCGGGCATTGACACCGAACACGGACTTCACCAGGAAGTCCGTGTTACTGTTCGGGTTCGGGTGTCTGAACACCTTGTGTTTGTTGCATTCTCATGAGAGCGCAGCAAACACCACTTCTGTTCGTCGGTGAAATCGTCCCCGCCGGTCAGAGAGCCACGGTTCCCACGCTTTCAAAAGACAGCGTGAGCGCTCTGCTGTGATCGGAGGTATAAAGTTTACCTCCAGTCACTGGGGTTAGCTGATGGGACAACCGCTCCCATCATCCAACTTCTGCTGCTAATAACTGGGAGAGCAGGAGCGGCAGATGGGAGTATTCATCAGCCACTCCTGCGCTGTAAATAAATAATTTAAAGAAAAAACCTGGCGTGGGTTCCCCTGTATTTTTGTTAACCAGCTAGGTAAAACTCACAGCTGGAGGCTGCAATGCTCAGCTGTCAGCTTCAGCAAGGCTAGTTATCAAGAATAGAGGGTTCCCATGCCATATTTTTAAATTATTTAAATAATTTAGAAAAATAAAACTCATTTTTGACAACCAGCCTTGCTAAAGCAGACAGCTGGGGGCTGGTATTCTCAGGCTGGAAAGGTGCCATTGATATTGATTCCCCCCCCCCAGCCTAAAAATAGCAGCCGCCAAGAAAAGGGACATCTATTGGATGCATCAATTCTGCTGCTTTGCCCGGCTCTTCCCACTTGCCCTGTAGCGACAATTGAAAGTTCACGGTGCTAGCAGGGATGTCTCCGAGGTCACCGAAATTCAGACCAGCTGGGAACGGAGCATCAGTTACCGTAGGTAACCTCAATGATATCACCTTCAGTCACTGAGGCAGCGCTCGCAGCAGTTCAGTCAGCAGTGGTTCTTAGCCAGGATGGTCGCATTTTGGCACCTTCCAGGTTGAAAATTGTTTTTCCCCCAGACATGGATCACGGCGTGGGACAGAACGACTGACAGGTGAGGGATATTGTTGTTTTTTATTTTTGGTTTATTACAGGAGAACGACGCCTTCGGAGGAATTAGACGAGGTTGTAAGTATGGTTTAATTGAGATTATTAAAGAAGTTATTTTTTCAATTAAATGACTTTTTTCTTGGTGTCTGTGTTTTCATACAGTGTGACGATGGGGTTAGTAATGGTGGTGTCTTATTAACGCCTCTCCATTACTAATCTTGGGGCTTGATGTCACCGGACAATGCGAAGGTGACATCAAACCCCCCCAACTATCACCCCACTTGCCACCGCTACAGGGCAAGTGGGAAAAGCCGGGCAAAGCTCCCATCCACCGCTACACATATTTGTTATTTTTGCTTTCATAAACGCCCGATCTATGAAGATATAAAAATAATTAATCTGATAAGTAAACGGCATAGCGAGAAATGAAATCAAAACCCCAGAATTACGCTTTATGGTTGCCATTGCATTGCAATAAAATGCACAGGTGATCAAAACGTATTATCTACTCAAAGATGGTTTCAATAAAAACGTCAGCTCAGCACTCAAAAAATAAGCCCTCACCCAGCCCCCGATTCCGAAAAATTGAGACGCTACAGGTCTTGGAAACTGGCACCATTTTTTTTTTACAAACATATAAAAAAGAACCAGTGTATGTTTGGTATCTACGAACTCGTAATGACCTGGAGAATCATAATGGCGGGTCAGTTTTAGCATTTAGTGAATGTGGTAAAAAAAAATTTGTGGAATTAAACTTTTTGTTTCCATTTCACTACACTTGGAATTTGTTTCCCTTTTTCCAGTACGCTATATGGTAACATCAATGGAGTCGTTCAAAAGTACAACTGGTCCTGTAAATAACAAGCCCTCACACGGCCATTTTAATGTAAAAATAGAAAATTTATGGCTCTGGCAAGAAGCGGAGGAAAAAACGGAAATGCAAATACTGATAAGTTCAAAGTTGTGAATGGGTTGAAATAATGAATAAAAAACAAAACACTATAATTTCCTCTCTCATGCCTCCTGACATTCCCTGTATTCTGATCTTCAGTAAAGTGTTGTCCCATTGGATTGCTGCAGTTATCATGTGTTAATATAACACAATGCCTTTAGAAATTATTTGAAGCTGCCCTAATAGTAATAAAAATAATTCATCAAGTTGATTAGTTCATGCCATGCAACACGCAAAACATAGAGTAACAGTCGCATAATCCTCTTTATCCAGGGATATAGATCTGCAATGTCTCAGCTTTGACAGAAGTGTTTGTGAAGCCTGGAACATCACATTTCTGCGTTACCTCCTTGAATGATGCGACTTATTGGTGTGCTGATGTCCTATTACGTGTTAGTTTTGGAAGGTGACACAACTCTAATACGCTGAAGCCAGAATACAGCGACAGGCAGGGGGCCATGGGAGCTGTTCCACAGAACCGCCAAGGGAGTATTTAAAAAAAAAAAAGAAAATCCAAACGGATTTCTCTGCTGTTTTCTTATTAACTAGTAAACTGGTTGACTGGGGTGTGATGAAAGTCAGAAAAGGGGTCAATGATTATCTTTTTTTACAGTTTATTGAGGGCATGGGGCCAGAAGAGACTGAAACCAGAAATGGGCAAATGCGAGGGGATATCTCTTACCTCATCTTCTGCCCAAGAGAGACAATACAGTGAAGTACACACAGGCTGGATGCAGAAGAGGTTTTTCACTGTAGGCCTAAGTATTCATCAGGATCACTTGGTCCATGCTCCATATCTCTCTATTTTTCCATGCTTACAGAAGTTGCAGGGATACTTAGGAGTTGCCGATTAGTTGCTCTTCCTGCCTTTCACTCCTACTGCCTTGTGAGTTGTGCTGTGGCTGCTAGGGGCTTCAGTTCATGCCCTAGTAGTGTGGCCTGCACAGCAGGTTCCAGGCCCGGCGCAGCTCGCATATTGGGCTAAACGTCCACCAATACTTGCCAGCTCTTTGGGTATGTGCTACAGCTCTGTACAGGTCATAGGAAGGTTCCTGCTGAAGAGCAATCTGTTCAGTCTTGTAACTTAGCCCTCCTCTACCAATGGTAAAACATCATTGCTGTGTGGATGGGGTGCAATTTGATTCCTCTATTCTGAAAAAGAATAGTTGAGCATATCAACTGCCGTTTAATCAGTTTGATTCATCACCCAGCCCTACCTGAGTTATTCATATGACTGACAATGTTATTATTGATGCACACAAGCATTTTCATGTTGCTTACAAGCAAGTGAATATACACTCAACACTTAGTGTCAACTAAATTTTATTTTCGTCTTATTTCTGCAGCCGACACAGAAGATGTTTGCATTGTGGAACGGCTCTTCTCCAGTAGCCTTGTGGCTATTGTCAGCCTCAAAGCACCACGAAAACTAAAAGTATGTCATTTTAAAAAAGGAACGGAGATTTGCAACTACAGTTATTCCAACACAATTTTGGCAGTAAAATTAAACAGACAGGTGAGTAAAGAGTGCTAAAAATTATGGAAAAAGTTTGCTGTAAACCCTTGTAGATGCAGCCATTTGTTTAAAATGTATTTATTAACCCCTTCACAGTATATACAGCAGCCGCACATAAAAAACTTGATATAAATCTGGTATCGCTGTAATCGCACCGTCCCGAAGAATAAAGTCTTAATTACTTATACTGCACGAGGAACAACGTAAAAAAATTGATAAAACCAATTCTTCTCCTGCTGTTGAATTTGTGCAGTCTGTCTCCCAAATATCGCAGTAAGGCTTGCATCGGGGTTTGATGTAAATCTCTGAAATACGTGATTCAGGTGGTACCCCGGTGGAAGATTCCCTATAATGAGACAGGTGGAGGCACTGTGGACGCAATCTCTCCTAAGATTCGCAGTGTCAGTCTTTTTAAGCGTGCGTAAAAATGTCGTCGGCCACAGTTTTGTGCATATCTGAGAAGGACACTGCTGAACAGAGGCCAGATCGAGTCCAGAGTAAATCAGCTTCCTCATTATAGTGAATGGATTCCTCTAGGGCTTCGTCAAACCTATGTCATATGGAGATTTACCATGATGTAAGTGCTCAGCGTAGAGCGCCGGATAAATGTGATCCTAAATGTTCTGTAAAATGTTCCGAATAGAAGTTTCCACTCTATCCATGAAAAAATCAAGTCCCCACTTAGGTCTGCCAACTCTAAATGGAAATATGGGTGCTTCCATGTTTACTGGTAGCAAAAAGGCTCTGGAAAAGCGATATGGCTCCTCACTCCCCAAAATTAATTCTGCAAATTCTGAGCTCCAGAGTGTGGTTAAACCACATATAGCATTCACATGTTTGGCATTTCTGTAATGATGAGAGCCCACCTAATTTACAGGGTGCATGTCTCCAGAAGCACGAGCTTTCATAATGTACAGGCACTACACTGGCAGATTTGCAATATTCACCTAGCAACATCCACTTCTGCTCTTTTCTGGAAAACACCCATGTGTCACACAGTTCCTTGGGACTGTGAGCACTAACCAGGTCCCTAGAACAATCTCTGTACCCCCCCCCCCCCACCCGATTACCCCTGAAGGTGGAGACGCTGGGTTGGCCGAAGTGTATTGGATGACACTAACCAGACAAACAAGGGAAGATAAGCAGGGATAAATGAAAATAACAATCTTGCAAAATACACTCGCCAGACAACAAAGTGGAACACACGGGAGTACAGGGAAGGAAAAAACAAATAGAAGATGAAGATGTGCACACAAAGCTCCAAGCAACAATCTCCTATAATAATAGTAATAATAATTTTATTTATATAGCGCCAACATATTCCACAGCGCTTTACAAATTATAGAGGGGGCTTGTACAGACAATTGACATTACAGCATAACAGAAATCACAGTTCAAAATAGATACCAAGAAGAATGAGAGGGCCCTACTCGCAAGCTTCCAAACTATGAGGAAAAGGGGAGACACGAGAGGTGGATGGTAACAATTGCTTTAGTTATTCGGACCAGCCATAGTGTAAGGCTTAGGTGTTCATGTAAAGCTGCATGAACCAGTTAACTGCCTAAGTATGCAGCAGTACAGACACAGAGGGCTATTAACTGCATAAAGTGTATGAGAACATGTTGTGAGGAACAAATCTCCAAACACCAACTTCAAACCATGCAGTAAAAACAAACACTAGGTGCCAGGGGCGAGCATATACAGCAGACTGGCAAACACTGAACATCTGAGACAATCCAGGTAGGAAAGCTCCAGGAGCTTCAACTGAACAGATTTAGGCTACGTTCACATTTACGTTATTGTGTGTTGCGTCGGCGACACAACGCATGCCAAAACGCATGGTTTTGTGACGCATGTGTCCATTTTTGGCTTGCTTTTGGATGCAAAAAAAAATGCAACTTGCTGTGCCCTGATGCTTGCGCCAAAAATGACGCATGCGTCACAAAACGCAAGACAACGCATGTCCATGAGCCCCCATGTTAAATATAGGGGTGCATGACGCATGCGTCGCCGCGGCTGCGCCCGACCCAACGCTAATGTGAATGTAGCCTAACTCTTGCACTGCATGCAGTACAGTACAGCCACATGTGGGGTATTTCCAATTTTAGCAGAAATTGTTTGACAAATTTGGTGCCATTATTCCCCATTTCCCCATGTGATTGCTAAAAGTAAATGTAAAGCAATCATCTTATCAATCCTTTGTTCTACCTGTCCTATTCCCATTGTGTGTATGGTGATTGTAGACCCAGGCTAGCCGTCACAACAGGGGGTCTCATATGCAATCCCAGGTGATGGAATATGCTGCATTCTGTGAGCTAAAGGAAAATGTTTAAGGGAGAGGGAGAAAAAGACACATGGGTTGAATCAGGCAGTTGTTGGAGTGACTTCGAAGAGAGGATCCAAGCTGGGATGGATGGTCTATGGAGTTCTGGAGATCTGTTGTCGGCTGTGCTGGATCCTCCTGGTACATTTGAGGTATCTGTCATCTGGATTTAACAAATTTTCTTAAGGATTGTTGTTCCTGGATACATAGACGTCGGTTGTGATATTTATTGTTTGGAGGAGCGTGGACTGTGACTACAGACTATATTGGCGGGAGATACGAAATCTGTGGGCCAGTGGGTATCGCCTGATACCTGGACAGTGGCACTATCGACTCCGGGGAAGGGATCTTGTGGACTGAGGATATTGTATGTTGGCCATCTACCTGGATTTGTTTTACAACCATGGATGTATGGAATAAATATAGTTGCATCGTTAACCTGCCTAGAAAATATTTAGAATTGAGAGTCTTCAGTGGTTGATACCTTTTTAATGGCTAACTGAAAAGATGGTAACAAATTGCAAGCTTTCAAGACTACTTTGGTCTCTTCATCAGGCATCCGGTCTATGCCTGATGAAGAGACCGGAGTAATCTTGAAAGCTTGCAATTTGTTACCATCTTTTCAGGTAGCCATTAAAAAGGTATCAACCACTGAGGACTCTCAATTCTAAATATTTTTCTATCCACTGGCTAACACGGTACCAAGATATATACCGTATTTTTCGGACCATAAGACTCACTTTTTGTTCTCCAAATTTGGGAGGAAAGTGTGAGTACGTCTTATGGTCCGGATGTAACATGTGGGGAGGGGGCAGCGGCTAGTGGGATCGCACTGGGATCCCACTCACAGGAGGCAGGAAAATGTCCCCTCTGCCTGGCTGCAGTGCTGGGGAAACCACATGGTCCCGATGATGAAAGTGCAGTGAATATTCATTAGTTGCTTCCCCGCCCACCTGTCAGCAGAGCAGGGAGCAGCAAATGAATACTCCTTCACTTAAACAGGGACACACATGCGTTCCCACACACACATTCCACAGCTGCTGGATTCCTGCAGCTGGGGAGATCTGTGTCCAGTGGAGGAGGGGGCAGCAGCAGGGGGCCAGGGGAGACAAGATCGCCGCATACCTGCCTGTGCTGTGCTGGATGCTGAGGCATAAGGACCTGTGTGATGTCATGAAGTGGGCAGGCTGGAGCATCACATGACAGCACAGAGCCCTCCCTTTTCTTGATGTCATCACAGATCCTTCAGACACCGCACTAGAATCTGCAAGCTTCCTCTTATGACCTGTGCTGTGGAGAGGCAACAAGAGGGAGAGCTCTGTGTGCAGTCATGGGATGCTCCAGCTTTTTACCTCACCACAGCGTGGCTGGCTGCCACAATTAAAAGGTTAGCCTTTTCAACACACAATAAAGCCACTCTTGTGGTAAACTATAACTCCCAGCATGCCATAGCATCTGCAGGATATGCTGGGAGTTATAGTTCTCCCATGGGTTCTTAAAGCAGCACTCCAGTGTTATTTTTCAGTGCTGGAGTGGTGCTTTAAATATAAGCCCTGTGCCCCCATTCTTATACTCACCCTCCTGCGTCTTCATACAGTACTTTACAGTCACCACACTGGTCCCGCAGCACCATCTTCTACCCGCAGCTTCAAACATAATAACATTATATATAACTAGATTGTGGCCCGATTCTAACGCATCGGGTATTCTAGAATATGCATGTCCCCGTAGTATATGGACAATGATGATTCCAGAATTCGCGGCAGACTGTGCCCGTCGCTGATTGGTCGAGGCAACCTTTATGACATCATCGTCGCCATGGCAACCATTATGACATCATCGTCGCTGTGCCCGTTGCTGATTGGTCGAGGCCTGGCGGCCTCAACCAATCAGACGCGGGATGTCTACGTCCTTTATGACATCATCGTCGCTGTGCCCGTTGCTGATTGGTCGAGGCCTGGCGGCCTCGACCAATCAGAGACGCGGGATTTCTATGTCGATGCTGTGCCGGTCTCTGATTGGTCGAGGCCTGGTGGCCTCGACCAATCAGACGCGCGGGATTTCCAGGACAGACAGACAGACGGAAAAACCCTTAGGCAATTATATATATAGATAACAACACATATAATAGTATGTTATTTATGTTATTAAATATTTTACCACATTTTTTTGCCTCAAATATTTTTTCTCCTTCGCCTCATTAGGGTCACAGGACTGTGTGTATGCTACTGCCGCCAGGAGCCTGACACTAAGTAAACATAAAAAAAGTTTAGCTCCTCCTCCGACGTATACACCCTGACACTGGCTGAAGGCGAACCCAGTTCATGCTTAGTGTCTGAAGGAGGCACAGGTCTGGTTTCCAGACCTCCCATATTTTTCCTCTTCACCTTGGAAGCGAGACAGGTGCGACGGACCCTTTCGAAGGGGTCCGATCTCCCCAAACCATCAACGGGCGAGCTCGTGTGAGTGTTGTTTCCACATATTCTTTCCCGCAACCGGTTAAATTTTTACATGTTATATTCTTGTTTTCAATACAAAGTGGGACCACTTGCCGGACTTAGCCCTGACCACCCTAAGGTAACGAAACCCTAGGCTGTACAGGTGCATGTGGACTGTCCGTGCGGCCCCCACTGCATCACCAATGCTCAGACAGCAGTGATGGAAGGAGGCGGACTGTCCCTCTCCTCATCCCCTGAAGGGAACATGGAGTTAGGGTGCCTGCACCGTCCTTTATACAGCCCCCATCTAACCTTAAGATCCCTCGCGTGGGGGGCCGGGGGCTCCTGTGGCAGGTCGCATCATAGAAGGGCGTCTGGAGAGCAGCTGGCGCTGCGGCCTTTCTGTTGCTGGCGGCGCAGCGGTCTTTCTACTGCTGGCAGCACCCCGGGTTTTCGGCTGCTGGCGGTGCCGCGCCGGAGATTCCGGCGTCAACTTCCGGTACGGACAGGGGCTGGATAATCTAGTCTCCAGCTTCTGACAGGTTAGGCCGCGGGCGGAAGCCCCGCCTTTTCCGGCCGCGTCATCTTCCAGTGGTTCCGTCCCCTCATCCTCGCCGAACGCTGAGGATGAAATTTAGACCCTGGCTTCTGCCTCCTATAGGCCGCAACTCCGCCATTTCCGGCGGTACCGCCCACCAATGGAGCACTCTTTTTAAGAAGGTCAGCGCTGACACATCGCCCTGTGACAGGTTCCACAGGACGGATGGGGACACAGGACTGGGGTAAGTGCTACTCTCCCCAGCCTGACAGCTGCAATATCTTTTTTTCTGCAGCCTACCTAGAAGCTCTGATTTTAGCATTTGCGGGGCACCATGTCTAGAAGGACCAAATCCCATACCGTTTTATATACCGCATGTGTAGCCTGTCGGTCCACTTTTACGCATGCCTAGAGTAATCATCTCTGTGAGGCCTGTGATTCCCGTGACTCAGCCAGAAACTGTAGTTTCTCCCCCGGAATGGGTCACGTCCTTGTCGCAATCTATGGCATCCCTAACAAAAGCGATCGAGTCCCTTCAGACCCCGGTGGGGGCCAGGGACAGCGGTTCATCTGCTTTAGAGAGGTCCTCCGACTCACAGGAGCTGTCGGCCTGCAGGGGCCGCGCTCGCACTAGGCAGACGCGGGGGAAACGAATCCACACAGCATCTCCCGGTCCATCGGGTGCATCTGCATCCTGGAGTTCCGCCTGTCGTTCACCCTCTCCAGTGGAGGGTAGTGAACACGGTTCCGACTACGATTCCGAGGGGTCCCTCAATTTAGAGGCACCTGATTAACAGGAGTCAGTAGACAGTCTAATTGAGGCCGTCAACCAAACCCTGGGAGTAGAGGACGAATCCGCCTTGGCCTCTGGTCATAAGCTATCGTTTAAGAGGATCAAGCAGCCTCATAGGGTGTCCTCCACTCATCCTGAGTTTGAGGACTTGGTCCAACGTCACAGGGAGCGTCCTGACAGGCGTTTCTCGGGGCAAAAGGCCCTAAATGCCAGATACCCTTTCACCCCTGAGTTGCGTAAGAAGTGGGCAGAATCCCCTTCTATAGATCCACCGGTTTCTTGTTTGGCCTCTAACACGCTGTTATTCCTTCCCAACGGCTCCTCTATTAGGGATCCAACTGATCGGCTCATAGAAAGTTTGGCTCGTTCAGCCCTCTCGCCCTCTTTTGCAGCGACTTGGGTAGCTAAGGCCATGATATATTGGTCAGAATCTTTGACTAAGGTTCTACAGGAGAGGGATCTACCAGCAGAGTTGACAGAAATGTCAAATCAGATAGCTCTGGCTGGGAGCTACCTAATCAATGCGTCTTTAGATGCTGCAAACTGTGCGGCATTGGCGGCCGCAATCGAAACAGCTGTCTGTGGATGGATACCATGCTTGGCATAGGTGGTTTTCCTTTATTGGATGCTGCCCTTCCCTTGGTTGTTCCTTCCCGGTGAAAGGCCTGGCTATTCACTGCCTGCGTTGAGAAACACGTGATGGTGTCTCCGCAGCTCCTCTACTTGCATTTGCATATTTGGGGGCAGTGTTCTGGATCACTGCGTTGAGAAACACGTGATGGTGTCTCCGCGGTGTTGGATGTTTTGGTCTCCACGAGGTCAATCATCCGTGCCTTTATAGACTTTCTACTAGGCACTGCTCCTGATAGCCAGTTTCCTACTCCACACTGATGAGGGGCAAAAACCCCGAAACAGCTGTCTGTGGATGGATACCATGCTTGGCATAGGTGGTTTTCCTTTATTGGATGTTTTCCTTTATTGGATGCTGCCCTTCCCTTGGTTGTTCCTTCCCGGTGAAAGGCCTGGCTATTCACTGCCTGCGTTGAGAAACATGTGATGGTGTCTCCGCAGCTCCTCTACTTGCATTTGCATATTTGGGGGCAGTGTTCTGGATCACTGCGTTGAGAAACACGTGATGGTGTCTCCGCGGTGTTGGATGTTTTGGTCTCCACGAGGTCAATCATCCGTGCCTTTATAGACTTTCTACTAGGCACTGCTCCTGATAGCCAGTTTCCTACTCCACACTGATGAGGGGCAAAAACCCCGAAACAGCTGTCTGTGGATGGATACCATGCTTGGCATAGGTGGTTTTCCTTTATTGGATGTTTTCCTTTATTGGATGCTGCCCTTCCCTTGGTTGTTCCTTCCCGGTGAAAGGCCTGGCTATTCACTGCCTGCGTTGAGAAACACGTGATGGTGTCTCCGCAGCTCCTCTACTTGCAGTCTACAGGTGAAGACTTTCTTACAGGGAGTCACTCACATGGTACCACCTTACAAGGCCCCCCTAGATGCTTGGGACCTTAACCTGGTCTTAAGTGGCTTGCAGGAAATTCCGTTCGAACCTCTTCAGGACGTCTCTTTAGCTTACCTTTCCTGGAAAGAAGTGTTCTTGGTGGCCATAACTTCCATTAGGCGGATCTCGGAACTGGCGGCTCTATCCTGTCGGGCTCCGTATTTACGGTTCCATCAGGATACGGTGGTGCTTCGGCCAGCACCCTCTTTTTTGCCAAAGGTGGTTTCCTCGTTTCACATTAACGAGGACATTGTCTTACCTTCCTTTTGCCCTGCGCTAATGTACCATGTGGAAAAAGCTCTCCATACGCTAGACCTAGTGAGAGCGCTCAGAAGGTACATTTCACGGACGGCACCTTTTCGGCAGACGGATGCACTGTTCGTCCTCCCTGAGGGTCGCAGGAAGCAATTCGCTGCATCAAGATCGACCATAGCCAGTTGGATACGATCGATCTGCTATTCAGGAAGCCTACCTCGTCAAGGGCATGGTCGTTCCGGACGGGATCAGTGCACACTCCACTCGGGGAGTGGGGGCTTCCTGGGCGCTTCGGCACCAGGCTTTGGCAGAACAGGTTTACAACCTGGTCTAGTTTGCATACCTTTGCCAAACACTATAATATCCATATTCAGGCTTCTGCAGATGCATGTCTGGGTAGAAGGATTCTTCAGGCAGCGGTAGCGCACCTATAGGCGTCAGATGCCTGGATGTTATTCCGGTGAGTAAATTTCCCACCCAGGGTCTGCTTTAGGACATCCCACAGCCCTGTGTCCCCCAATGAGGCGAAGGAGAAATAGGGATTTTTGTGTTACTCACCATAAAATCTTTTTCTCCGAGACGCTCATTGGGGGACACAGCTCCCTCCCTTTTAGTAAGATGGCTCCTTTTTTGTTTCATTTTTATTATTTGACGCTATTTGTCAGTGGGTTTGTTTCTATACATGTTGTTTCTGTATTAATGCTGATTTATTTGTTTTTTTTCTTCTTCTCCTGCTTTTTACACCAAACTGGGTTCGCCTTCGGCCAGTGTCAGGGTGTATACGTCGGAGGAGGAGCTAAACTTTTTTTATGTTTACTTAGTGTCGGCCTCCTGGCGGCAGTAGCATACACACAGTCCTGTGTCCCCAATGAGCGTCTCGTAGAAAAGGATTTTACGGTGAGTAACACAAAAATCCCTATTTTCTACCTCTAAAACCTGGGTGCGTCTTATAGTCCGGTGCGTCTTATAGTCCGAAAAATACGGGTATGTTTCCTGTAACCTGCCTAGGTGATTATTATAACCCACAACCTCAAAACCTCACAGGAAGTGAAGAGCCATTTTTCTTTTCCAGGGCCTTTGTGCTGCCAGTAACGTGGAAGCCCCTTAAATTTCCATTGACAGATGACGGACCTGAGTGGGGACTTTTTTTGTGGATTGAGTTGAAGCTTTTATTAGGAATGTTTTACATAACATTTTGGATCACATTTATCCTGCCCTCTGCAATGAGTACGTACTTTGCTGTTTCCATCTAAATTGCCGAGTGACTTGATTCAGATGAAACCCACAAGGGATCTATTCACTATAATGAGGCATAAGAGAGACTCTGGACTCCGTCTGATCTCTGCCCAGCATTGTCCTTCTTTTCAGAGGTGCACAAAACTATGGCGGAACGCGCTTTTATGCACACCTAAAAAGACGCACACCACCGGATCATAGGTCAGATGACGTCCACAGTGCCTCCATCTGCCCAATAAGGAATCTTCCACCAGGGGTTCTGTCTGAATCACATGGAAACCCTGGTGTGAGCGCTCAACGTAGAGAGCAGGATAAATGTGAGCCAAGCCTTACTGCGACCTTTGGGAGGTAGAATGAAAACATCAACAGCGAGTGAACAATTGGTTTTATTTATTTTTTATGTCATACCGTGGGGTATGAGTGATTAGACGACTGTAGTCTTCGGGTCAGCGCAATTAGTTATACCAGATTTATATATATTTTTTTTTAATTTTTGCTGCTGTCACACACTAAAAGACGTTTTGTATCGCAAACCAAAGTTTTTGCATCGCCATATTTTGAGAGCTATAATCTTTATATATTTCTGCCGACGGTCATGTGACGGCTTGTTTTTTGTGGGACAAGTGACGTTTTTATTGGTACCATTTTTGGCCAGAAAACTTTTTTTTATTGCTTTCTATTCTGATATTTGGAGTACAGAATGAACAAAAAACAGCAATTTAGGAATTTGTTTTTTTATGCAATTCACTGTGGTAAGTGACAAGACAACTTGATTCTTTGGGTCAGTCCAATTATTTTTTTTTATGTTTTGGTGCTTTTGCACAATAAAAACTTTTTAATAGAAGAAAAAGAATTGTTTATGCGTCATTTTATTCTGAGAGCTATAGTTTTTTTTTATTTTTGTATTGACCCTTCAAAGACAAGAATCCTATGGACATAAAAGGGCGACACCTCTCCCACGCATCAGTTGCTTTCCTGTCCTTGACGGGTGAGCCTCTTACAGACATACCGGCTGAAGGAGGAGTCATTCCCAAGCCTGACCGGTTGGTTCAGGCAGAGTTCCCTGCCTTGGCCGGTGCGAGGTCCGTGGAAGCGCCACAGTGGCTCCAAGGGAACCTCACAATAATGTGCGCATGCAGGTGAGTGGTGTCAGGGCATGATAGCTGGCTCTCGCCTGGTCTGCGGACGCAGATGATGATGCTGGGTGAGTATTGTTCGAAAAAAGTCTCTGTTGGAGTGCGATGGGGTGGTGGGGAGTGCCCTGATGATGTGGTTGGGGTGGTCCCTGATGACGTGGCCCCTGATGACGTGGCCGAGGCACTCCCCGAAGATGCGGCTCAGGTTCCGGGTAACAGGGTGTTCCCTGATGACAAGATGGGGGTGCACTCCGATGACGCAGCTGGCTCTTTCCCGGAGAAGGCATCAAGGAAGATGATGCCGAAGACAGACCACTCATGAGTGACCTACCGGATTGTGGCAGCGGCCTAGCGTTTAAGGAGTGGTCTGCTCTTCCTGTCCCATGATCCTCTCTCGGAAAATGTAGTCACCTGAGAGCAGCAGCTTGTACAGCAGCAGCTCATTGGGAAGCCCCAGCAGCAAGTAAACCAGCATCGTCCTGTAGAAGTGCTGGAGGCAGTCGTGTCAGTGAGAGACGAGATTCTGTAGGAAAATCTAGTCAGATTTGCTCCAGCAGAATGGACGAGTCGCTAGCTTCCCGAGAGGGTCTTTTGGCTGAGATGTGTCCAATTCATAATCGTGTACCATTCGATTGCTCCACACTGATAAGTGATTTTCATGAAAGTTCACTCGGTAATGTAGTCTTCCCCTTCTTTCTCCCAATTTTTTTTACTAGGGAAAGAAGTGTACAGCAAAGTCCAATCATAAGGAGTGTGCGCTTTTCAAGGCCCTTTTGCCTTATTCTTAGCCAACGAGACTTTGTCGCTTATGTATTGAGCAGACTGTAGCGGACGAGACCCTTCTAATTTAAGATCTATCATCAGGGTGGAGGTTAAGGAGTCCATGAAATCCCTCTCCCAGGAAGAGGCCCATAGGGGAAAGAACAGAAAAGCTAGGTTCCCTGAGCCAGATGTGGGTAGTGGCTCAGGCAGAAATGTCGACTTCTGTGTCCGCAGCATCAGCTTCCTCCTCTTTAGATGACTGGTCAAGTCGTTCCTGCTTTCCCATAAACAAGATGGACAAGCTTGTTAAGGCAGTTAGGAATACAATGGGGTTTAGTGGAGTTCAAGCCGGAGAGGTCGGTTCAGGACATCGTGCTCAGGGGCTTTGACCAAAAGAGACGCAGATCATTTCCCTTAATTGAAAGGATCCATGCCTTGATACAAAGGGAGTGGAAAAAAAAGCGAAATGGCTACCTTCCCCCAGATTTTAAGAGGCGATATCCTTGTAATGAACCTTCTTCATCATCTTAGGATAAAGCTCCAAAGCTGGATGCAGCGATGGCAAAAGCTTCTGGGAGGTCCGCTTTGCCCTTTGAGGATATGGGAAGTTTAAAAGACCCACTTGACAAGAAAACAGATACCTTCCTTAAAGGGACTTGGGAAATGTCGGCAGGGGCACTAAAGCCAGCAGTAGCAGCTACATGTACGACCAGGTCCTTAATGGTCTGGCTGGTCCAGCTAGAGTCTCAGTTAAAGGATAACAATTCTAGAGACTGCATACTATCCACTATCCCACTGATGGAAAGGAGCCGCAGCTGTCAGACACCTCAGCAGCCCTCCCAAACACGGCCTGGAGGGCATTATGGTTGGAGTGCTAGCCAGGGGACATCCAGGCCAGATGAAAGCAGTGTGCTATCCCGTGTGAGGGGGAATACTTGTTTGGCCCGGCTTTGGACGAACTTCTTGAAAAGGCGGACTATGAAAAGAAACGATTCCCTAGCCTGTCTGTCCCATCCTACAAGTGTTCCTTCGGTGAAAAAAGGTTTGCCCAAGGGAAGCCCTCCAGAGACCGGATCAAGTGGTATGACAGGAGGAATGAAGATAGAGGGTTCATCTTCTGAACCTCCTCCCAAGAACCCAAAAAAACGTTCTAATGACTTTTGGCACAGGTGGGGTGGCTTTCGGCCTTCCCTCTTTTGAAAGAGATATTGGGGAGTGACTGAATTCATAGCCTAATAAAATCTTGGCTATTGATGGTGTTCCTTCCAGTTCCACGGGACAGGTTTATGGTAACTTCCTCTCGATCCTCCACAGCGGAACAGGCTCTAGAGGTGTTAGAATTGTTGCAGAAGTCACTCCTCTTGGAGGTTCCCTTATCAGAAAGAGGCAAGGGATTTTATTCCCCTCTTTTTCTGATTAAGAAACCAGATGGTTTATTTAGGACAATAATAAATTTAAAAGTTCTAATCAAATTCCTGAGATTACGCCCTTTTAAGAAGGAGTCTATAAGATCAGCACTAAAGTTACTTTTTAAAAATTACTTCATGCCAGTTTTAGATCTGAAAGATGCTTACCACCATGTGCCTATACATGTAAACCATCAGCAGTTCCTCAGAGTTGCAGTAGTCCCGGACGATACAGTTAGACACTAGTGATGACCTAGTGTACTCGTTGATCGGGTTTTCCCAAGCACGCTCAGGTGATCTCCCAAGTATTTGTTAGTTTTCGGAGATTAAGTTTTCATCGCCGCAGCTGAATGATTTACAGCTATTAGCCAGACTGAGTACATGTGGGGGTACATCTGACGCCATGGAATTTGAGAGGGCGCTGTTGATAGAAAAGGGTTTTTCTCCCAATCTAGTAGCCACTCTACTTCAAAGTAAAAGTTTCCACTACCAGAATATATACCATATTTTTTGGACTATAAGACGCACCGGACCATAAGACGCACCCCAAGTTTGGGGTGAAAATTGCAGAAAAAAAGATTTTTTTATAAGATGGGGGTCCGTCTTATTGTCCGAATTTACAGTATCTTACCTGAGGGCTGGTGGTGGCAGAGCAGGGTCACAGGAGGCATGGTGTCAGCAGAGGTGGGTGATGCGGTACGGCGTGCATCTGAGCAGGGTCTCTTCCTGCTTAGGTGGGCGACGCCACGGCCTGGTGTCCATGGGGGGGTTGCAGCAGTGGTGTGGCGATGGCAGAGGTGCGGGGATAATGAGCGGTATGGCGTGAGCAGGGTCCCTTCAACGGGTGAGGTGACGCAGGAAAATGCCCGCCGCGATCTCCATCTACCGCGGCCATTTTCCTGAAGCCCCGGGAAGCAGATCACTCCATCTGCGCACGCGCGGCCTCAGGAAGATGGCCGCCACCACCGGTAACGCCATGATTCACCCGGCTCTGCTGCTTACCGGGCTGCTGCGTCACCGCACCTGTGGAAGGGACCCCGCTCACGCCATACCGCTCACTGCGCCTCCTCATCCCTGCACCTCTGCCGCCGCAACACCACTGCCGGTAAGCCTGTATTCCAACTATAAGACGCACCCCCCATTTTCCCCCCTTTTTTTTGGGGGAAAGAGTGTCTTATAGTCGGAAAAATACGGTAGTGGAACTTGGAGGAAGTTCCTGTCTGCTTCGGGGTCGAAGCTTGAGGATGAGGATCCAGTAGGTCAAGTTCTAAAGTTCCTGCAAAAGGGCCTTGAGTTAGGCCTATCCATTAGCACCTTCAAGGTCCAGGTGTCAGGTCTAGGGGCCCTGTTTAGCTGTGACCTGTCAGGAAATAATTGGGTATTTAGGTTTATTAGGGCATCATCTAAATCTAGGTCCATCCTTAAAGAAAGAGTACTGCCATAGGACTGAAATCTAGTTTTGACAGTCATGACAAAGTCTCTTTTTGAGACCATCGAGTTAGCACCAGTAAAGATTCTTTGCCTTAAGATGGCTCTTCTGGTGACTTTAACATCTGAACAAAATGTTGGTGATATTCAAGCACGTTCCAGAGTTCCACCATTCACTCAGTTTATGGAAGACAGAGTGGTTTTTAAGCCAGATCCATCCTACCTACCAAAGGTGGCTTCCAAGTTTCATAGATTGCAAGAGATAGTTTTTCCCTCTTTTTGTGCCTGCCCAAAAAATCAGAGAATCTCCATACGCTGGACGTTAACAGGTGTCTACTAGAATACCTGACAGTTGGTGATCCTTGGAGAAAGGATTATTCCCTATTCGTATCCTTCGAGGACCCCGACGGGCTTAAAGCTTTAAAATGCACTATAACTAGGATCAGGGAGGCTATTTCCTTACTTTATACAGCATGTGGTAGTGTAGTTCATAAGGTGTAAGAGCCCAATCCACACGGCCCATGGTAGCCTCCTGGGCAGAGAGATCGGATGTCTCGATCAAGCAGATATGTAAAGCAGCAACATTGTCTTCTCCGTCCACTTTGATATGGGTTCCTCCTCCGATCACACTTCTAGAAGAAGAAGGGTGTTTCAGCCTTTTGTCCCTCCCCGAATTCTTACCTCTCTGTAATTCTCTCTTGGTGCTGTCATGGGTGATCAAATAAGGTCTTAGTTACTTAACCGGTAACAAGATATTTTGGAACCCATGACGGCACTTCTATATTCCCTTCCGTCACGTGTGAGTGAGCCCTTCTTTCACCAGTATATAAAGTCACATTTGAAATTGTGATGGGTGTTCGGATTGTTTGATATTTTTTGCAATAACCATGGGAGGTCTTCTTGTGCTGTGTAATCCAACAATTGCATGAGAGAGGTGCCACCCTTTTTTGTCTGTAGGTTTCTTGTCCTTGAAGGACGCATCCCCTCTCCCATGGTGCTGTCATGGGGTCCAAAAAATCCCGTTAAGGTAAGTAAGGAAAACTTTTTTTGTCCCCTTTTGTTTTTTTACACAGTGTTTACTCTACAGGGTTAATTAGTGGGACCATTTCATAGGTCAGGTCATTCCGGACACAGCGCTACCAAATATTTGTACTTATATTTGTTTTTATATAAATATATATTTATTGGATTAATATTTTTTCATTTTTTTTTGTTTTGTTCTCTATTTTGTGACTTTTTTTTCTATATTTTTATAATCTTTCAAAACTTTTTTTTTTTTTTGAATTGCAGGGCATTAGCTCAGTGTATCAAAGACGGGGAAGAGGCTTGTCAGCTCCTGCTCTGAGCAAGAGCTTACAATCCACCGTACCTGGGTGGCTCCGCAGCCATCTTTTGGCCCGGAGTCACAATGTTTTGCCAATCTGAGCAGAGAGGGAGCTGTCACCTTCTGCTATGCCGATCAATGTCATTGTCACTATTGACAGCGACATCAAAGGGATTAAATGTCCGCGATCGGTGATACCACCGATCATGGGTGTTGCTGCAGGGTGTCTGCTCTCATACAGCGCTGACACCCGCTTTTGATCGTGCAGGGTCTCGGAGTGAGTCCCTCAATTGTCACATCATACATGTACGACGGTTAAGCATGGGGAAACCCAAGTCTGTTAAGCTTTTTTTTTTTTTTAATTATGCGATTTCAGTTTCAGGAAAAGGAGGGCAAAATTGGTCATTTATACTTAGAAAATTATATGTATTTTTTCAAAATGTTTGCTTTAAGTACCTTTTAGAAGACTTGAACTTCTTGTCACTGGATTGCTTATGTACAGTAGTTTATTGTAAAGTTGCCAAATAAGCGTGAAAAGATGGTAGAGACTGGGGTCTTCAGTAGGCCCCTGACTGCCATAACAATTGACACCCTATGGTGTGGTGGTCTCTACGGCTAATGTTGACAAGGGGTAATTGAGTTCCGTCACTAATGTCTCTATTTACAGACAATAACAGGACTTATTAAAGGATTTCTACTGGAACCTCATCTGAGAGAACAAGATGATGCCCAGGTCTCACCTTGGACACCAAGATAATAAAAATCTTTTTGAGTATGTTCCCACAGTACGTAAACGCTGCGGGGTGGACGCTGTATACATCGGCAGCGGCCAGATGTTACAGCATGGAGGATGGGATTTCAAGAAATCCCATCTCCACTATGTGTGCACGGACGCCTCCGGCTTCCCTGCGGAGACGGACATGCCGTGCGTCTCTCCAGGATGCAGTATGTGAATTTATCTTGCAGAGACGCTCACTCTCCGCAAGATAAATTTCACCTGTACAATATATTGGACATGGTGGTTCGGCACTGTTCAATGAACACATGCGAATTCACCTGTGTTCAATAGCCGGAAGCGCTTTGGACGTAGCGGACATGTGCTGCATTCAAAGCTTCTGATTACTGAGCGTCTGCACATACCCTAAATTTTCCTCATTTTTTTTAAATATCTTTAGCCTAATACAGTTAGGTCCATATATATTTGGACAGAGACAACATTTTTCTAATTTTGGTTATAGACATTACCACAATGCATTTTAAACAAAACAATTCAGATGCAGTTGAAGTTCAGACTTTCAGCTTTCATTTGAGGGTATCCACATTAAAATTGGATGAAGGGTTTAGGAGTTTCAGCTCCTTAAAGGGACTCTGTCACCCTCTCCAGCTGTTATAAACTAAAAGAGCCACCTTGTGCAAAGGTAATGCTGCATTCTAACAAGGTGGCTCTTTTAGTTATTGGTGCAGTTATTGCCAAAATAAAGCGTTTTATAATTTCGCCAAAATACCTTTCTTTAGACAGGGAGGCAGGTCTTAACACCCCTGCTGCAAACGCCACACTTCCGTCACTCAAATCTTTGGCGCCGGGCGAAGCACAGAGGAGCTCAGAAAAAGATAAATAAAAGCAACACACTGTCCTGTCACATTGAGCTTATTGATAGATTCGTTTTGCAGTCCGCAATAGACAGTGCAACACAGAGGCTATAGATGATAAATAGATAAATTGTTTAAAGTTATCAAAACTGTTGCAAGAATTCTGTAGCCCAATATACAAGCATTTAAATAAAGTAAAAAAAAAAAAAAAGTCCCCTATGGCTTCTGACCTTTTTTGATACCTTCTTTTTTATCTTCTTACTTCCCCAGAGGCTGATTGTATGTCTGGAAGAATCTCTGTACATACACAATATAAGAGACATGAAAGTTCTACACACTATCCGAGAAACACCCCCAAATCCTGCAGGTATCCAAAATGTGTTTGTTAGCTTTGTTCTCAATGTCAAACTACATCCAATTTACATTGTCCTTTATAATAGTTTTTTTTTTTTTTTCATTATTCGAGCTGTGTAGGATACATTTTTGTGATTTTTATATTGGAACTGAAGCTTATAGAAGATATTCGCCTTGATAAACAATATATTGTAACTTCTTTGTCTTTAATCGATAGTTTCATACTAATAATTGCTCAAAGTGACAATGTAATCCTTCTGTTCCCCACTCTGGAAGCAAGTATTTAGTAAGCAAAGATGAGGATTATCAAGTCAAACAAAAAGAAACAAAACCCAAAAAGCTGGATTGTACAGTATTTATTTTTCCGCCATAAATACACTGTGTGCAGAATTATTAGGCAAGTTGTATATTAGAGGATTATTTTTATTATTGATCAACAACTATGTTCTCAATCAACCCAAAAGACTCATAAATATCAAAGCTTAATATTTTTGGCAGAATTATTAGACAAATTAATAAAAATCAAATATATTCCCATCTCACTTGTTTATTTTCACCAGGTAAACCAATATAACTGCACAAAATTTAGCAATAAACATTTCTGACATACAAAAACAAAACGCCAAAAAATTAGTGACCAATATAGCCACCTTTCTTTATGATGACACTCAACAGCCTTCTATCCGTAGATTCTGTCAGTTGCTTGATCTGTATACGATCAACAGTGCATGCAGCAGCCACCACAGCCTCCCAGACACTGTTCCGAGAGTTGTACTGTTTTCCCTCCCTGTAGATCTCACATTTTATGAAGGACCACAGGTTCTCTATGGGGTTCAGATCAAGTGAACAAGGGGGCCATGTCATTATGGTGCTTGAACCCGCTAGGTTCAAGCAACATATTGTAATCCAATTTCTTATATTTATAGTGCTTTGGCACAAAGCACTATCTTGTAATCCGATCGTAGTTAACTTCTTCTTCTTATTATTATTATTAGGCTTTTTTCCGCAATTAATGCAGCCCGAACCGCTGCACGCACAGACTCCAGTGAGGCGTCATTTCGAAAAAAATCTTCCCATAGGAATTAATGGCGACTAGTGTTGAGCGATACCGTCCGATATTTGAAAGTATCGGTATCGGATGGTATCGGCCGATATCCGAAAAATATCGGATATCGCCGATACCGATATCCGGTACCAATACAAGTCCATGGGACACAAATATCGGAAGGTATCCTCTATGGTTCCCAGGGTCTGAATGAGAGGAAACTCTCCTTCAGGCCCTGGGATCCATATTCATGTGTAAAATAAAGAATAAAAATAAAAAATATTGATATACTTACCCTCGGACGCGCCCTGGTTGTCACCGCTGCAACCGCCATGCTTCCCTTTCTAAGAATGAGCGCGTTAAGGACCTTCGATGACGTTGCGGCTTATTTTTATTCTTTATTTTACACATTAATCTTAATCCCGATACCGATTCCCGATACTTGCGGTATCTGAATGCTCAACACTAATGGCGACCTTTCCATGACCCCCAACTTGACCTTCCAAAGATGGCAGCTATGCAAATGTACGGTGTCCATTTTAGGACATGATCATTTATCAAAGTCAAACATCAGAATAAGGTGACCGACACCCGACACTGTAAGTGCCCCCCCGGTCCTGTGTGTGAAAAGTAAGTGACCCCCCCCCCCCCGGTCCTGTGTGTGAAAAGTGCCCCCCCCGATCCTGTGTGTGAAAAGCAAGTGCACCCCCTGTCCCGTGTGTGAAAAGTGCACCCCCGGTCCCGTGTGTGAAAAGTAAGTGCACCCCCGGTCCCGTGTGTGATAAGTAAGTGCTGCTGTAAAGCTAGCAGCGCTGTGCAAGCACCATGTATTTCCTTCAGGAAATGCCCATCTAGTTATTTTTTCTTCTTTGAGACCTTTACTGGCCAGCCACGCTGTGGAGTATTGGAGGCATGTGATGGAGCATTGTCCTGCATGAAAATCATGTTTTATTCAGTCGCCATGACAGCACAACGAGAGAGGGGATCCGCCCTTCAGGGACAGGAAACCTCAGACATAAAAAGGGCGGCACCTCACTCCCCCGCCAGTTGGTTTCCTGTCCCTGACAGTGGAACCTCTTCAGGCAGACCTTTTGAAGAAGGTTGAAGAAAGAAGTCTTCCCACTCCTGACAGGCCGGATCAGGTAGCGGGGGTCCCCTGCCTCGGCCTAGTCAGGAGGCCGGTAGCACCACACGGCAGGGGGACTGTTAGTGTCGGTGAGAGCAGGAGGAAGCAACCCCAAGGGGTTAGCTTCTAGGTGTCACATTACCTTGTGAGTATATGCCGCCGTGTCTACGTGGCCTCTGGGGTCTGTCCACTCCTGCCTTGGTGGTCCGTCTTGGCCGGAGGACGCTGCCGTCCTCTGTTCGGCGCGTCTGCCCTCGGCGCCGCAGCTGTGACCGGAAGGGGCGTGTCCGGATGACGCAGCGAGCGGCGCCGGGCGGTGGCGCGGCCGCGCACGCGCGGTAGCGTTCTTTCGCCGGCTAATGGCGGCGCCCAGGGGCAGGGGGAGGATACTGGCCGCAGGGAGTTCGGCACTCAGTGTGGGGCACGGCGTGCAGTGGCCAGAGCCTATCGGTAGTTAATACCGATCGTTGACACCTGGAGGAAGCCCTGCTGACCCCCATCCGGGGGTGGTACCCAGGGGGATGTATTTAAGAGCCGCACAGATGCCCATCCTGGTTCCTGTCCATTTCCTAATGGAGTCACCGGAGGGAACTCCGCAGCTGTGCGGTGAACAGCAGCAGCCTTTGGAGCAGCCACAAACAGGAAAGTCTCAGAGAAGCTCCCAGCGGCGTTCCAGTGGCAGTAGTCGTGCTGGTGGAGCTAAAGCTGCTCAGAGGTCCACCAAATCCTCGGGCCGTAGGAATTCTCCGGCCAAAGAGGACCCCCCGATCACGGTACCGTTTACTTCAAGGATGGGTAAGTGAGCTACGTGAAAGTACGCTTTCTGATTGGTGTCCCTCCTTGTATTCCCTCTCTCCTTATTTAGGGGAAAAAATGTGCTTCCAAAGCTAAACATAGGGAGTGTGCCGTTTGTACAGAGCCTCTCCCAGATGGGCATAAAAAGAAGCTGTGCAGATCCTGCATACAGCACTTAATCGAAGAGGAAGCCCCTGACCTGACGTCTACCCTTAGGGACATGGTCAGACAGGAGATCAGGGACTCCTTAAAATCCAGTCCTCATAAGAAACAATCTAAGAAGAGAATACTAGGTTCATCCCCTGTATCACAGATGGATTCCGATAGTGTGAGCTCGGATTCTCATCCATCATCTTCATCTTCAGAGGACGTAGAGTCTAGCCGAACATGTCTATCATTAGATAGGATTAATCATCTGGTGAAAGCTGTCAACAACACCATGGGGATTGAAGAGACTCAGCCAGAATGCTCCATTCAGGACATTATGTTCAGGGGCATAGACCGTAAATCCCGAAGGGTTTTTCCTGTGGTGGAGAAAATCAAGTCTCTGATTATGAAGGAGTGGAAGAAGCCCGAAAGAAAGGGGTCACTTCCGCCAGCATTTAAGAGACGATACCCGTTCGAGGAAGAAGCTTCAGCTTCTTGGGACAAAGTCCCGAAGTTAGACGCAGCAGTGGCCAAAGCATGCAAAAACTCTTCTCTTCCATTTGAAGATTTAGGTAACTTAAAGGACCCGCTCGATAGAAAGGCTGATGTGTTCCTTAAAGGAGCTTGGGAGACTTCTGCGGGATCCCTGAGACCGGCAGTGGCGGCTACTTGCACAGCTCGGTCCTTGATGGTGTGGCTAGGCCACCTGGAAGATCAACTTAAGGATAAAGTTCCTAGAAGTGAAATCCTATCATCTATGCCCATGATCCAAGATGCTGCAGCCTTCCTTTCGGATGCATCAGCGGATTCGGTCAGGCTGGCCGCAAGATCCTCAGCCTTATCCAACGCAGCCCGCAGAGCACTTTGGATTAAATGTTGGCCAGGTGATTTACAAGCTAGGTCAAGACTATGCGGCATCCCCTGTGAAGGAGTTCATCTGTTCGGTCCGGTACTTGATGAGCTGCTTGAGAAGGCGGGCGACTCTAAGAAGCGGTTCCCTCTATTAAGAAAACCTTTTTTATAGGCGTGACTACAGCAGGGGATGGTCTTATCGCCGCAGATCTGATAGAGAACCAAATAGAGATTCATCCAGATATTACGGCAGCAGCAGAAGAAGAGGTAGGGGGTATATGTTTAACACCCCTCGGGACTCGAAGAAAACTCAATGACTAGCGGTCCAGGTGGGCGGTAGGCTTTTAGCTTTCTACCCAGCCTGGTTGAGGATCACCAACAGTCCATGGATACTCAGTATCATTAAAGAGGGATTAAAGTTCCAGTTTCATCAGATCCCTCAGGACAAATTTAAACTAACTCCTATCCGTTCTTCTCCTGCAGAACAGTTGGCGTTGGAGTCAGAAGTTCAGGATCTCAGACAAAAGGGGGTTCTTATTCGGGTACCCACGGAAGAGCGAGGTAGGGGGTTCTATTCCCCGTTATTCTTGGTAAAGAAGCCAGATGGGTCATACCGTACCATTATTAATCTGAGAGGCCTGAATGAATTCTTGCTAATCCCATCCTTCAAAATGGAATCTGTGAAAACGGCAATAAAGCTTCTTTTTCACGAGTGCTTCATGGTGGTCTTAGATCTAAAAGACGCCTATTACCATGTTCCGATACATGCAGATCACCAGCGTTTTCTCAGGGTGGCGATTTCTCTTGCCGGCACAGTGGAGCACTTCCAATATCAGGCACTCCCCTTTGGTGTTGCAGTCGCACCCCGGGTCTTTACTAAGGTTATGGTAGAGGTTATGGCACACCTTCATGAGCAAAACATACTGATAATTCCTTACTTGGATGACTTACTGATCGTGGGGCATTCAAAGTTACACTGTAAAGAACAGTTAGAGAAAGTGATGGTAGCACTTCGTAACTTAGGTTGGATTGTCAATCTTAAAAAATCGCGTCTTCAACCCTCCACATCACAGCAGTTTTTGGGTCTTATTGTAGATTCAGCTCAGCAGGAATGTCGCCTGCCAGACTCAAAAGTCGATGCTATCCACCGGCTGGCCTCTAGAGCAATTAAAAATCCCGTAGTCTCCTTAAGAAGTGCTATGTCTCTTTTGGGGTCACTTACTTCTTGTTTTCCGGCGGTGATGTGGGCACAGTTTCACTCTAGGTCTCTTCAGTGGGATGTTCTACGTAATTTTCGGCGACTAGGCGCCAACCTAGATAAGAAATTCACTCTATCCGTAGAGGCCACGGTTTCACTAAGGTGGTGGACGCACATCCCTAATCTGCGTAAAGGGGTACCTTGGACATATCATATATCACGAGTAATAACAACTGATGCTAGTCCCACGGGGTGGGGAGCACATTGGGAAAATAATTACGTTCAGGGTCTATGGTCCCGATCTGAGCAGGACTCGTCTTCCAATCTGAAAGAATTGATGGCGGTGGAACGCGCCTTGGATAGGTTTCTTGTACCTCTACAGGGTAGACATGTTAGAATACTCTCTGACAACCAGGTGACAGTTGCTTATGTGAACCGCCAAGGAGGCACACGGTCTACGTCATTAATGAACGTTACAAATCGTATTTTTCAGATGGCCGAAAATCACCTACTCTCCCTTACGGCCCTTCATATAAAGGGGAAACTAAATACCACGGCCGATTACTTAAGCCGCAACAAGCTCAAACAAGGGGATTGGTCTCTAAAACCGGCTGTCTTCAATCAGATCGTACGGTTGTGGGGATGTCCAGAAATAGATCTGTTTGCCAGTCGAGGAAACAAGAAGCTCCATCAATTCTGTTCCCTAGACCCAAGAGACAAACCGTACGCAATCGACGCTCTTCTGATCTCCTGGAACTTCAGTCTCGCCTATGCGTTTCCCCCTCTGAATCTAATTCCTTTAGTTCTGAGGAAGATTCGGGAAGACAAAGCCCGAGTTATATTAATAGCTCCATTCTGGCCCAGAAGGTCTTGGTTCCCATGGTTAAGAAGCATGTCCATTTCCCAACCATGGATTCTCCCAGAAATTCCAGACCTCCTCTCCCAGGGTCCAGTTTTGCATCCACGAGTAGCCAACTTACATCTGACAGCGTGGAACTTGAGAGGTCACTTCTGAAAAAGAAGGGATTCTCTCAGAACCTTGTAAATACGCTGCTTAAGAGTAGGAAAGCCTCCACGACTAGCATTTATGTTAGGATATGGAGGAAGTTCCTATCAAGCTCAGGAGCACAGATCGATCAGAAACCTGATATTGCTCAGATCCTAGAATTTCTACAGAAGGGCCTAGATTTAGGCTTAGCCACCAGCACCCTTAGAGTTCAGGTTTCGGCTCTAGGGGCACTATATAATTCCAACATAGCTAGTAATCACTGGATAACAAGGTTTTTCAAAGCGGTCACCAGATCCAGGCCGGTTGTTAAACAAAAGATAGTGCCATGGGATCTAAATCTTGTGCTCTCGGCTCTAACACAAGCTCCGTTTGAGCCCATTGACTCTGTCCCGATCAAGATCCTGTCTGTCAAAACAGCCCTCTTAGTTGCCCTCACATCGGCAAGAAGAGTTAGTGATCTGCAAGCATTGTCCAGGCAGCGTCCGTATATGCAAATTACGGAAGATAGAGTGGTGATGAGGCCTGACCCTCTTTATCTTCCAAAGGTCGCGTCAAAATTTCATAGGTCCCAGGAGGTAATCTTGCCTTCATTTTGTCCTAATCCCTCTAACAATAAAGAACAGAGATTTCATTGTTTGGACGTGCATAGATGCCTTCTCAGATATATTGCAGTAACAGACGCCTGGAAAAAAGATCATTCCTTATTTTTATCCTACCAGGGAGTTAGGAAGGGGCTTAGGGTATCAAAGAATACGCTAGCCAGATGGATTAGGGAGGCCATATTTCTTGCTTACACCGCAGGTGGCGTGGAGATTCCAGAAGGCATAAAGGCACACTCCACTCGTGCGGTAGCCACATCTTGGGCTGAGAGGGCAGAAGTGTCGATTGAAGACATCTGTAAGGCGGCCACATGGTCTTCTCCATCCACCTTTCTTAGACACTATAGGTTAGATCTAGGTGGCTCCTCCGACCTCACGTTTGGGAGAAGGGTGCTGGAGGCTATTATCCCTCCCTAGTCACTTTTCACTTCTCTGAAAGTCTCTCGTTGTGCTGTCATGGCGACTGAATAAATACGTACGCTACTCACCTGGTAGCAGTGTTTTTTCAGGAGCCATGACAGCACCCTTATATTCCCTACCCTCTTTGTTTATGGGTTCAACACTTCCTTTAGAAAATTCCTAAGTTTATTCACTGGGTGAATTGTACCATATATTAATATTGTCTATGTGCTACTAACCTAGAAGGTCCTTTCATACTCTGTAAACCAACTGGCGGGGGAGTGAGGTGCCGCCCTTTTTATGTCTGAGGTTTCCTGTCCCTGAAGGGCGGATCCCCTCTCTCGTTGTGCTGTCATGGCTCCTGAAAAAACACTGCTACCAGGTGAGTAGCGTACGTATTTTCTTGAACGATACTGACTTCTTCCTGTACCACTGCTTGAAGAAGTTGTCTTCCAGAAACAGGCAGTAGGTCTGGGAGTTGAGCTTCACTCCATCCTCAACCCGAAAAGGTACCACAAGTTCATCTTTGCTGATACCGCCCATACCAGTACCCCACCTCCACCTTGCTGGCGTCTGAGTCGGAGTGGAGCTCTCTGCCCTTTACTGATCCAGCCTCTGGCCCATGAAAAGTCACTCTCATTTCATCAGTCCATAAAACCTTTGAAAAGTCAGTCTTAAGATATTTCTTGGCCCAGTCTTGACATTTTATCTTTTGTTTCTTGTGCAAAGGTGGTCGTTTTTCAGCCTTCCTTACCTTGGCCATGTCCCTGAGTATTGCACACCTTGTGCTTTTTGTAACTCCAGTAACGTTGCAGCTCTGAAATATGGCAAAACTGGTGGCAAATGGCATCTTGGCAGCTTCATGCTTTATTTTCCTCAATTATGGGCAGTTATTTTACGCCTTTTTTCCCAACACGCTTCATGCGACCCTGTTGGCTTTTTGCCATGAAACGCTTGATTGTTCGGTGTTCACGCTTCAAAAGTTTGGCAATTTCAATTCTGCTGCTTCCCTCTGCAAGACATCTCACAATTTTGGACTTTTCAGAGCCCCTTAAATCTCTTCTGACCCATTTTGCCAAAGGAAAGGAAGTTGCCTAATAATTAAGCACACCTTATATAGGGTTCTGATGTCATTAGACAACACCCCTCCTCATTACAGAGATGCACATCACCTGATTTGTTGTTGGGAGGCTGCTGCTCCTGCTTGGATGACTGACTGGTCAAACAAGCAGCATTCTTGCACTTTTGGTCTGAACTGTGTGCCCTCATATTCAGGAATTGTAGGAAGCTGCTCCAGGAGACTGGCTCCCCATCCCTGTCATTATATGCATGGCTACCCAGTCCCTGTTATTGTATGCATGGCTCCCCAGTCCCTGTCATTGTATGCATGGTTACACCAGTCTCTGTCCTGGTGTGCATGGCTCCCCAGTCCCAATCATTGTATGCATGGCTCCACAGTCCCTGTCATTGTATGCATGGCCCCCCAGTCCCTGTCCTGGTGTGCATGGCTCCCCAGTCCCTGTCCTGGTGTGCATGGCTCCCCAGTCCCTGTCCTGGTGTGCATGGCTCCTTATCCCTATGTATGGTTCCTGTAAAAAAAAGAAAAAAAAACTCTTCCTGCCGAGTAATCACGTGGCCTCACTCATTAGGGTAATGAATATGCACGCCTCTCCACTCCAATTGGTGTGGCATGCATATTCATTACCTTAATGAGCGGTGCCACAAGACCACTCGGCTGGAACAACTGCAGGCACCGGCTCCCGGAACGAGATGCAGTGCCAGCACCGAGGGCGCGTCGGTAGGGGAGTATGATGAGGCTGCGGCTGGCAGTGTGCGCTATTAGAGCAGCAGCACAGGCTTTAGCCACAGCCGCCAGCTCCGGCCTCTGTGACCCGCTGCTCCGACGCCACCCCTCCCCCGCCGGCTTTCTGGGACCGTGACTCGTGTATAAGCCAAAAGGGGCGTTTTCAGCACACAAAAAAGAGCTAAAAATCTCGGCTTATACACGAGTATATATGGTATATGTAATTGGATGCTTGACATAGACAAGTATATGGGGACATACACTATAATGCATCTAGTAAGTGGAAGAATCACATTATTTATCATTCATTGCTTATATAGCGCTATCCTATTCCGTAGCGCTTTACAGACATTATCATCACTGTCCCCAATGGGTCTCGAAATCTAAATTTTTTATCAGTATGTTTTTGGAGTGTGGGATGAAAGTGGAGAACCTGCAGAAGCCCACACAAATACGGGGAGAACATACAAACTCCATTTATCATAGTATAAATAAGCATATAAAATTAAATTATCGATACAGAAAATTATGTAATAAACACATAATCTAGCTACAAGTTTAAGCACGAAATATAAAGTGCATTGAATAAGTAACGGCTGCATGATTTGTGGCTGTAAGACAGCCGCAACACCAGGGGATTGCCTGTGATCCTGTTCTGTCCTATCTGTATACTCTTTTGCTTCCTCCCCTGCCCAGGAGCTGTGTAATGATCAGACCATGTTCCTGTACAGTCAGTAACGGCCATTACACAGTACACAGCAGGGGCACATGTATAAGATTATCTCCGCACAGGAACAGCTTAGGCTACGTTCATATTTGCATTGTGTCAGGCGCAGCCGCGGCGACGCATGCGTCATGCGCCCCTATATTTAACATGGGGGGCGCATGGACATGCGTTGCTCTTGCGTTTTGTGACGCATGCGTCACTGTGGTGCATGCGTCAGGGCGCAGAGGACGCTGCATGATGCAGTTTTTTCTGCGCCAAAAAACATGCAAAAGTGAATGCATCCGTCACAAAACGCTGCGTTGTGCATGCGTTTACATTTGCGTTATGCGTTGCGTCGCCGACGCAGCACAACACAACTCAAATGTGAACGTAGCCTTATTGAATCACATCCAATTGTGGAAATAATTATTATTCCAAGATCTATTGATTAAAATTGACTTTGTGTGAAATCCCCTTTAAAGAGTGTTGTATTAAGAGTATGTATGAAATCTATTTCTTTGCTGTACCTATTATTCTCACAGTTACTTTATGTATTTTAAGGCCTTTGCGCGCTGTCAATTAATGGAGACAATTGCTACTTGGCGTATCCAGGGAGTGCCACCATTGGAGAAGTCCAGGTCTTTGACACTGTTAACTTGGTGAGTGATGGGTATGTAAGTGTAAGTATGTCTTAAACATTAACCTCTTCCTGCATTCAGGTATCATTTGACGTGAATGCATTTTCACACGTGGGCATGCAGTACTGTCCAGTGGGTGGTCCGGACCCAGGAGCTGTGCCCACACCATCCACTGCAGGTGCCAGCTGTGATATATTGTGAAAATGTGCACAGTAAAACAAAATTAAACCACTTAAAAAATGTAGTTGAATAAAAATGTTTCCACTGTTTATACTTTACAGAGAGCAGCGAATATGATCCCTGCCCATAATAGCCCTCTGGCAGCGTTGGCTTTTGATGCAAGCGGCACAAAACTAGCAACTGCTTCAGAAAAGGTAATGTTCTTGTTTTGTGTAAAGCGCTATAGCTTCTTTTCTAGAAGCAGATCACTAGTCAGGGCTTTCTATTTAATCAGTGTGCTACATTTTGTAATGACTATGGATGGATCCCACTGATTACCATTGGTCTGGCAAGGTTCCTCATGGCTTACTGCATCACACGGAGCTGACTGTAGGAAAGAACTAGCCTGAGACACATGTACAGAAAGTGTCGTGATCAGCTCCGTTGGTTTCCGTTCGGTCATGTTTCTGTTTAATGGAAATAGCTTTGCTTGCTGCTGTTTGCCTGTAAAAAGGAATCCTAATTACCGTATATACTCGAGTATAATCCGAGATTTTCAGCCCAAATTTTTGGGCTGAAAGTGCCTCTCTCGGCTTATACTCGAGTCACGGTGGGCGGCATGGTCGACGGGTGAGGGGGAGAGGGCGCTGAGGCATACTTACCTAGTCCTGGCGCTCCTGACACTGCCCCTGCCTGTCACACTGTCTCCGGCTGCCGCAGCTCTTCCTGTCAGCGGTCACGTGGGACCCCTCATTAGAGAAATGAATATGGACTCCACTCCCATAGGGGTGGAGCCACATAGTCATTCCTCTGAGCGGTGCCAGTGACCGCTGACAGGAAGAGCTGCGGCACCCGGAGACAGTGTGACAGGCAGGGGCAGCGGCAGGACTACGTGAGTATTTTATATTCACCTGTCCGCGTTCCACACGCCGGGCGTCGCTCCATCTTCCCGGCGCCGCTCTGTCTTCCCGGCGTCTCTGCGCTCTGACTGTGCAGGTCAGAGGGCGCGATGAAGCATATAGTGTGCGCGGCGCCCTCTGCCTGATCAGTCAGTGCAGAGAGATGCCGGGACGAGACGCCGTAACGAGACGCCGTAACGAGACGCCGGGAGCTGCAATCAAGAGAGGTGAGTATGGCTTTTTTTTTTATTATTGCAGCAGCAGCAATGGCAGAGCTTTATAAGGAGCATATATGGGGCAATAATGAACGGTGCAGAGCACTATATGGCACAGCTATGGGGCAAGAATGAACGGTGCAGAGCACTATATGGCACAGCTATGGGGCAAGAATGAACGGTGCAGCGCACTATATGGCACAGATATGGGGCAATAATGAACGGTGCAGAGCACTATATGGCACAGCTATGGGACAATAATGAACGGTGCAGAGCACTATATGGCACAGCTATGGGGAAATAATGAACGCACAGTTCATTATTGTCCCATAGCTGTGCCATATAGTGCTCTGCACCAGAGCACTATATGGCACAGCTATGGGGCAATAATGAACGGTGCAGAGCACTATATGGCACAGCTATGGGGCAATAATGAACGGTGCAGAGCATTGTATATGGGGCACAGCTATGGGGCAACAATGAACGGTGCAGAGCACTATATGGCACAGCTATGGGGCAAAAATGAATGGTGCAGAGCACTATATGGCAGAGCTATGGGGCAAGAATGAACGGTGCAGAGCACTATATGGCACAGCTATGGGGCAAGAATGAACGGTGCAGAGCACTATATGGCACAGATATGGGGCAAAAATGAACGGTGCAGAGCACTATATGGCACAGCTATGGGCCAATAATGAACGGTGCAGAGCACTATATGGCACAGCCATGGGGCAATAATGAACGGTGCAGAGCACTATATGGCACAGCTATGGGGCAATAATGAACTGTGCAGAGCACTATATGGCACAGCTATGGGGCAATAATGAACGGTGCAGTGCACTATATGGCACAGCTATGGGGCAATAATGAACGGTGCAGAGCACTATATGGCACAGATATGGGGCAAAAATGAACGGTGCAGAGCATTATATGGCACAGCTATGGGGCAATAATGAACGGTGCAGAGCACTATATGGCACAGCTTTCTATGGTACATCTATGGGGCAATAATGCACGGTGCAGAGCACTATATGGCACAGCTATGGGGCCATAATGAACGGTATGGAGCATCTATTTTTATTTTTGAAATTCATCGGTAGCTGCTGCATTTTCCACCCTAGGCTTATACTCGAGTCAATAAGTTTTCCCAGTTTTTTGTGGCAAAATTAGGGGGGTCGGCTTATACTCGGGTCGGCGTATACTCGAGTATATACGGTAGCTGTTTTGTGGTATGATATATTGTCAAGTGAGGACGTCTTTTAATTCTGCATGTTAACATGGCCTATAACCATTCCGTCTTCAGTCAGTAAAACATAAAGGGATTCTGTGTATCTGATAACCGATGTTAAAATGTATTGGTTCCGCATCATTAATGTAGAAATAATAGTAACTTTGTCATTGAAGTATGGCTTGGGTGAGAGTGGCGACAGCTGAAGCCTGCACTTGTGATGACGGAGGAGTCCTGTGAGGAGCCCCTCGGTAGTTAGGAAATGGAATGGCGCATGGTTATTGTTTAGGTTTTTGTTTTTTTTTTGCTTTGTGGCTGCATATTATTGGTGTGAACCTGCTAACTGCTATTTATGTAGGAAGAGCGGCCTCAATAAAGCTCTGTTCACACCACATGATTGTTTTTACAAATCTCCAGCAAAAGGCTGCAGTAGATGTCACTCCAGAGACATACAATGCTAAAAGCCCTCTGTCACCTCCCATGTCAAAAAAATGTATACTACATTTTTTTTTGCAGGTGGTCTGTATAGAAAAGCAATGTAAAAAATATGCAATAATGGCAAATAGCAGGAATCACAAAACCCTTACAATATGTACAGTGTCATGATCCCAATGGCAGGGGATCACAAAAGGACAAGCACAAAAACAAAACAGGCTCTAGGGTGATGGAACCTGAGCTGACCGCGATCCTGAACCTAAACACACAACTAGCAGTAGCCGGGGAACGTGCCTACGATGATTCCTAGACGTCTCGCGCCAGCCGAAGGATTAACTTCCCCTATTAGAAGAAACACAGACCTCACTTGCCTCCAGAGAAACACCCCACAGAAATAGCAGCCCCCCACATGTAATAACGGTGAAATGAGAGGAAAGCACATACGTAGTTATGAAAATAGAATCAGCAAAAATGAGGCCCGCTAAAGCTAGATAGCAGAGGATACAAAAGTGAACTGCGCGGTCAGCGAAAAACCCTTCAAAAAACCATCCTGAAATTACTTGAACTCATGTGCCAACTCATGGAACATGAGGAGTAATTTCAGCCCACTAGAGCAACCAGCAGCAAGGAATCACATATCTGCAAGCTGGACAAGACAAAAATAAAGCAAAACGTGGAACAGGAAAATCAAAACTTAGCTTGTCCTGAAGATAACAGACGCAGGGAGCAGAGGTAAAAAGACACGCTGGTTACATTGATAGCCGGCGAGGAAATGACAAAAAAGCCAGGTTAAATAGGAAACTCCCATAACCTGATGGAACAGGTGGACACCAGAGACCGCAGAGAACACAAGTCACCCAGTACCATCAGTAACCACCAGAGGGAGCCCAAAAACAGAACTCACAACAGTACCCCCCCCTTGAGGAGGGGTCACCGAACCCTCACGAGAACCACCAGGGCGACCAGGATGAGCCCTATGAAAAGCACGGACCAAATCGGCAGCATGAACATCAGAGGCAATCACCCAAGAATTATCCTCCTGACCATAACCCTTCCACTTGACCAAATACTGGAGTTTCCGTCTGGAAACACGAGAATCCAAGATCTTCTCCACAACATACTCCAATTCACCCTCCACCAGCACCGGAGCAGGAGGCTCAAGCGAAGGAACAACAGGTACCTCATACTTCCGCAACAACGACCGATGGAACACATTATGAATAGCAAACGATGCCGGGAGATCCAAACGAAACGACACAGGGTTAAGAATTTCCAAGATCCTATAGGGACCGATGAACCGAGGCTTAAACTTAGGAGAAGAGACCTTCATAGGAACAAAACGAGAAGACAACCACACCAAGTCCCCAACAAGAAGTCGAGGACCCACGCGGCGACGGCGATTAGCAAACTGCTGAGCCCTCTCCTGGGACAACTTCAAATTGTCCACCACATGACTCCAAATCTGATGCAACCTATCCACCACCATGTCCACTCCAGGACAATCAGAAGGCTTCACCTGACCAGAGGAAAAACGAGGATGAAACCCCGAATTACAAAAGAAAGGAGAAACCAAGGTAGCAGAACTAGCCCGATTATTAAGGGCAAACTCGGCAAGCGGCAAAAAGGAAACCCAGTCATCTTGATCAGCAGAAACAAAACACCTTAAATAAGTTTCTAAAGTCTGATTAGTTTGTTCCGTCTGGCCATTCGTCTGGGGATGGAATGCAGACAAAAAGGACAAATCAATGCCCATCTTAGCACAGAACGTCCGCCAAAATCTAGACACAAACTGGGATCCCCTGTCAGAAACTATGTTCTCCGGAATGCCATGCAAACGGACCACGTTTTGAAAAAACAGAGGGACCAACTCAGAGGAGGAAGGTAACTTAGGCAAGGGTACCAGATGAACCATCTTAGAAAAGCGGTCACACACAACCCATATGACGGACATTTTTTGAGAGACAGGGAGATCCGAAATAAAGTCCATGGAAATGTGCGTCCCAGGCCTCTTCGGGATAGGCAAAGGTGACAACAATCCACTAGCCCGAGAACAGCAAGGCTTAGCCCGAGCGCAAACTCCACAAGACTGCACGAAAGAACGCACATCCCTCGACAAGGAAGGCCACCAAAAAGACCTGGCCACCAAGTCTCTAGTACCAAATATTCCAGGATGACCTGCCAACACAGAAGAATGGACCTCGGAGATGACTCTACTGGTCCAATTATCCGGAACAAACAGTCTTTCCGGCGGACAACGATCAGGTTTATCCGCCTGAAACTCCTGCAAAGCACGTCGCAAGTCTGGGGAGACAGCCGACAAAATCACCCCATCCCTAAGGATACCAGTGGGCTCAGAGTTTCCAGGGGAGTCAGGCACAAAAGTCCTAGAAAGAGCATCCGCCTTCACATTCTTTGAACCTGGCAGGTATGAAACCACAAAATTGAAACGTGAGAAAAACAGTGACCAACGAGCCTGTCTAGGATTCAGACGCTTGGCAGACTCAAGGTACATCAGATTTTTGTGATCAGTCAAGACCACCACACGATGTCTAGCACCCTCAAGCCAATGACGCCACTCCTCAAATGCCCACTTCATGGCCAAAAGCTCCCGATTACCAACATCATAATTCCGTTCAGCGGGCGAAAATTTTCTAGAAAAGAACGCACATGGCTTCATCACTGAGCCATCGGAGCTTCTCTGTGACAAAACCGCCCCCGCTCCGATCTCGGAAGCATCAACCTCAACCTGAAAAGGAAGCGACGTATCTGGCTGACGCAACACAGGAGCAGAAGAAAACCGGCGCTTAAGTTCCTGAAAGGCCTCCACAGCCGCAGGAGACCAATCAGTAACATCAGCACCCTTCTTAGTCAAATCCGTCAAAGGCTTAACAACACTAGAAAAATTAGTTATGAAGCGACGATAAAAATTAGCAAAGCCCAAGAACTTCTGTAGACTCTTAAGAGATGTAGGCTGCGTCCAGTCACAAATAGCCTGAACCTTGACGGGATCCATCTCAATAGTAGAAGGGGAAAAAATATACCCCAAAAAAGAAATCTTCTGGACTCCAAAGAGACATTTAGAACCCTTTACAAACAAAGAATTGGCCCGCAGGACCTGAAACACCTTCCTGACCTGCTGAACATGAGACTCCCAGTCATCAGAAAAAACCAAAACATCATCCAAATACACGATAATAAATTTATCCAGATATTCACGGAAAATATCGTGCATAAAAGACTGGAAGACAGAAGGAGCATTAGAAAGTCCAAAAGGCATCACCAAATACTCGAAATGGCCCTCAGGCGTATTAAATGCGGTTTTCCACTCATCACCCTGCCTTATCTGCACAAGATTATACGCACCCCGAAGATCAATCTTAGTGAACCATTTAGCCCCCTTAATGCGAGCGAACAAATCAGTCAACAATGGCAAAGGATACTGATATTTGACTGTAATCTTATTCAAAAGACGATAATCTATGCAAGGCCTCAAGGAACCATCTTTTTTGGCCACGAAAAAAAAAACCTGCTCCCAAAGGGGACGAAGATGGACGGATATGTCCCTTTTCCAAGGACTCCTTAACATAATTCCGCATAGCAGTATGCTCTGGCACTGACAGATTGAACAAACGACCTTTAGGGAATTTACTGCCAGGAATCAAATCTATAGCACAATCGCAATCCCTGTGAGGAGGAAGCGAACTGAGCTTGGGCTCCTCAAAAACCTCCCGATAATCAGACAAAAATACCGGAACCTCAGAAGGAGTAGATGAAGCGATAGAAATCGGAGATGCATCATCATGAACCCCCTGACATCCCCAGCTTAACACAGACATTGTTTTCCAGTCCAGGACTGGGTTATGAGTTTGTAACCATGGCAGACCAAGCACTAAGACATCATGTAAATTATACAGTACCAGGAAGCGAATCACCTCCTGATGAACGGGAGTCATACGCATGGTCACTTGTGTCCAGTACTGAGGTTTATTCATAGCCAAAGGTGTAGAGTCAATTCCTTTCAAAGGAATAGGAACTTCCAGAGGTTCCAGACTAAATCCACAGCGATTGGCAAATGACCAATCCATAAGACTCAGGGCAGCGCCTGAATCCACATAGGCATCGACGGAAATGGATGATAATGAACAAATCAGAGTCACAGACAGAATGAACTTAGACTGTAAAGTACCAATGGCAACAGACTTATCAACCTTTTTTGTGCGTTTAGAGCATGCTGGTACAACATGAGCTGAATCACCACAATAAAAACACAATCCATTTTTCCGCCTATAATTTTGCCGTTCACTTCTGGACTGAATTCTATCACATTGCATTATCTCAGGTGCCTGTTCAGAAGACACCGCCAAATGGTGCACAGGTTTGCGCTCCCGTAAACGCCGATCATTCTGAATAGCCATAGTCATGGACTCATTCAGACCTGTAGGCGCCAGGAACCCCACCATAACATCTTTAATGGCCTCAGATAGGCCATCTCTGAATTTTGCAGCCAGAGCGCACTCATTCCACTGAGTAAGCACCGACCTTTTCCGAAATTTCTGACAATACATTTCTGCTTCATCTTGCCCCTGAGAGATAGCCAATAAAGCTTTTTCAGCCTGAATCTCTAGGTTAGGTTCCTCATAGAGCAAACCCAATGCCAGAAAAAACGCATCCACATTGAGCAACGCAGGATCCCCTGGTGCCAATGCAAATGCCCAATTCTGAGGGTCACCCCGCAGGAAAGATATAACAATCTTGACCTGCTGAGCAGGGTCTCCAGAGGAGCGAGATTTCAAGGAAAGAAACAACTTGCAATTGTTCCTAAAATTCAGAAAACTAGATCTATCTCCAGAAAAAAACTCTGGGATAGGAATTCTAGGTTCAGACATAGGCGTATGTACAACAAAATCTTGTATATTTTGAACCTTAGCAGCAAGATTATTCAGGCTGGAAGCCAAACTCTGGACGTCCATGATAAACAGCTGAGGTCAGAGCCATTCAAGGATTAAGAGGAGGAAAGAAGCAGCCAAGCTGCAATTAAGGCTAAGCAGCAAACACTGAGGAGGAAAAAAAAAAAACTTCCTCAGACTACTTTTCCTCCTACTTTAGCCAAAACGATGACCAATTTTTTCTGGCCGGCTATACTGTCATGATCCCAATGGCAGGGGATCACAAAAGGACAAGCACAAAAACAAAACAGGCTCTAGGGTGATGGAACCTGAGCTGACCGCGATCCTGAACCTAAACACACAACTCGCAGTAGCCGGGGAACGTGCCTACGATGATTCCTAGACGTCTCGCGCCAGCCGAAGGATTAACTTCCCCTATTAGAAGAAACACAGACCTCACTTGCCTCCAGAGAAACACCCCACAGAAATAGCAGCCCCCCACATGTAATAACGGTGAAATGAGAGGAAAGCACATACGTAGTTATGAAAATAGAATCAGCAAAAATGAGGCCCGCTAAAGCTAGATAGCAGAGGATACAAAAGTGAACTGCGCGGTCAGCGAAAAACCCTTCAAAAAACCATCCTGAAATTACTTGAACTCATGTGCAAACTCATGGAACATGAGGAGTAATTTCAGCCCACTAGAGCAACCAGCAGCAAGGAATCACATATCTGCAAGCTGGACAAGACAAAAATAAAGCAAAACGTGGAACAGGAAAATCAAAACTTAGCTTGTCCTGAAGATAACAGACGCAGGGAGCAGAGGTAAAAAGACACGCTGGTTACATTGATAGCCGGCGAGGAAATGACAAAAAAGCCAGGTTAAATAGGAAACTCCCATAACCTGATGGAACAGGTGGACACCAGAGACCGCAGAGAACACAAGTCACCCAGTACCATCAGTAACCACCAGAGGGAGCCCAAAAACAGAACTCACAACAGTACAGTGGGGAAAAGAAGTATTTGATGCACTGACGATTTTGCAAGTGTAATGTGAAATTTTTATTTTTAGATTCTGTCTCTCACAGTTGAAATGTATCTACGATAAAAACTACAGACCTCTCCGTTCTTTGTAGGTGGGAAAACTTGATAAGTCGGCAGTATATCATATACTTATTTTCCCCACTGTATGTAATGACGTCATCTAAATTATATAAATGGCCGATATTTACTTTTTTTTGACTGTCATGTTTGTTTCAAACTCCTAAATCTGTTTTTGTTGTGGACCCACTAATTGTAGGATTTTGCCACAATTTATCACTACATCTTCCTTCTTACTGCTTCATACCACCATTCCGGGAGGTGGTCTGTTTATTGCCCTTCTGGTCATCTGTTTGTAGTATGCATGTAGTTGTTTTCTTTAGTATAGTAGCCTTACAGTAAAATGTCATATTATCTTTGTCAGAAAATTTAGTTATTTAGACAGGAGGGCAGCATTGTTCTGTCCTTAGTGCCATGCAGCCATCGTCTCCTTGTATACATTCTCTGACATGATACTTTCCTCTACAGGGCACAGTGATCCGTGTTTTTTCCATTCCAGAAGGTCAGAAGCTGTTTGAGCTAAGGCGGGGAATGAAACGGTGAATAGAATATTTTCTTAATATTATATATAGTTGTGAGAATATTATTTCATACATTCGCTGAAAATCGTATTGTGCATATGGCATCTTTTTCAGGTGGATTCTGTCTTAGTAAGCTATAACAATAATGAACAAATGCACAGCAGTGTCAAGAAGCCACCACTATTTTTTTTTTTTATAATTTAAAAAAAGCTGTCACAAAAATGACAAAATAAGCAACAAAAATTAAACTTATGGTGTCTTCTGCTTGAACAACTACAATACACCATGTACATACACATTATCCTAAAGCCTCAAGTAGATGACCACTTTTCTGGTGTGTGGTTTTTTTTGGGAGGTGGGGGGCACTTCTCTGGTGCCATTAATGTGTCCTATGAGTGCTGTCTGTTTTTTGCTGATTAATGGATAGCATGAGAAATTGTATTTATTTATTCTTTTCATTTGCGAAACAGAAAAGTGAATTCCTCACCAATGTTCAAACCGGACAAACAGACCAAAAATAAATGAAAATCAGATATAGTGCAGTGTTGAAAAATAGTCTAGACATTTTTTTGGTGAATGAGAAAAGACAAACGGATGTCTGAATGAGACACAAGTAAAAAGATTTACACACTTGATTTAAAATTCTTGGAACCCTGGATGTAGAGGTGTATTTGGGCTGCACATCTTACAAACTTCCTTACTGTCCTGAACCAGAGTCATTGTGTGAAGGCTACCTCCCCATCTCGTTTTGTTTCACTGCTGTTCAGATTGTTTGCTTCTTAAAGGAAAAAATTGCACTTGAATGAATCACAATCGTTCTACATAATCCATGCGTGGTGACTTCTTTCTTGGCCCAACCGAATAGTTTTAGAAAAACTGTCACAGGAGCCATTCAGAGCACTTCAAATTGTATTATATCAACTTTGTTTTTATTCACAATTGTTCCACCATTTACAACCATATACCATTTTTCTCCTTCGTCTCATTGGGGGACACAGGACCGTGGGTGTATGCTATCGCCGCCAGGAGGCTGACACTAAGTAAACATAAAAAAAAGTTAGCTCCTCCTCTGCCGTATACACCCTGACACTAGCCGCAGGCTAACCCAGTTCACGCTTAGTGTCTTTAGGAGGCACATATCTGGTTTTCCCCAGACCTCTTTTCTCTTTTTTTAACATGAAGATGTGACCGGGGCGACGGACCCTTTTGAAGGGGTCCAATCTCCCCAAACCAACAACGGGCGAGCACGTGGAGTGTCGCCTCCACATATCCTATCCCGCAACGTGCGACAAGATGCCGGACTCAGCCCTGACCTCCCTAAGGAATTGAAACCCTAGGCTGTACAGGTGCATATGTGCAGTCCGTGAGGCCCCCACTGCATCACCAATGCTAAGACTGCGGTGATGGAAAGAGGCCGACGGTCCCTCTCCTCATCCCTTGAAGGGACGATGGAGTTAAAGTGCCTGCACCGTCCTTTACGCAGCCCCTTCTCTAACCTGAAGCTGGAATCCATTGCAGGAGTAGGGGGCTGGAAGGGCTCCTGTTACAGCGCTCTTCTTGGCACTTCCATGCGCAAACCTCTCCCCCTGTATGGTCTGGCAGGTCCGGGTTGGCGGGCGGAAATTCAACTTTCAGTGAGTCTTCTGGTGGCTTCACGTCGACTCCGCCCCCGTATTCTCGGGCGGGCGCCGGAAATTTAGTCCCCTGCTTTTGGTGGTACTAGGCCGTGGGTGAAAGTCCCGCCTCCGAAACACGTCTGCTTCCGGTGGCCTCACCCCTGTATCCTCAGGCGGGCGACGGAAATTTAGTCCCCGGTTTTTTGCTGGTACTAGGCCGTGGGTGAAAGTCCCACCTCCAGAGCGTGTAAGCTTCCGGTTCCGCCCCTACGAGCAGAGCACGCTTTTTTGAAGATAAGGAGCATCGGTAGAGGATCTGTTTCTTCTACGTTGTTTTCCAGGATCCAGGGACACAGGACTACTGGGGTAAGTGTTACTCCCAGTCTGGCAGCTCCTCTCTCCCTGCTGCATCTAATCTAGATTGGGGATTCTTTCGACAGCAGGCCCACCATGTCTAGAAGGACCGGTCCAAGACCCATACGGTATTATATACCTCAAGTTTTACCTGTCGGTCTGCTTTTCCGCGTGCCCAGAGCAATCGGTTCTGTGAGGCCTGTGATTCCGAGCACGCTCAGGAGCCCTCTCCTGCGACTGAGCCCAGTTTGTCAGGTCCCTCGGAATGGGCCCTGTCTCTGTCGCAATCTTTGGTGTCACTAACTAGAGCAATTGAGTCCCTTCAGGCCCTAGATAGGTGCAGGAACAGTGGTTTGCCTGTCTTGAGGAATCCCCCATCTCACAGGAACCTCCGGCCTGCAGATCCCACTGATCTGCTCATTGAGAGCCTGGTTCGCTCAGTTTTTGATGCTTCAGGTTCAGCCCTTTCACCCTCTTTTGCGGCAACTTGGGTAGCTAAAGGTACCTTCACACTAAGCGACGCTGCAGCGATACCGACAACGATGTCGATCGCTGCAGCGTCGCTGTTTGGTCGCTGGAGAGCTGTCACACAGACAGCTCTCCAGCGACCAACGATGCCGGTAACAAAGTCCAGCAAAAAGTCCAACACTTTATTTCGTCGCTGGACTCCCTGCAGACATCGCTGAATCGGCGTGTGTGACGCCGATTCAGCGATGTCTTCACTGGTAACCAGGGTAAACATCAGGTTACTAAGCGCAGGGCCGCGCTTAGTAACCCGATGTTTACCCTGGTTACCATCGTAAAAGTAAAAGAAACAAAAACTACATACTTACCTTCCGCTGTCTGTCCCCGGCGCTCTGCTTTCCTGCACTGACTGTGAGCACAGCGGCCGGAAAGCAGAGCTTTCCGGCTGGCCGGCGCTGACACAGGATGCAGGAGGAGTGCAGAGAAGCAGAGCGCCGGGGACGGACAGCAGATTCAGCAATGTCTGCAGGGAGTCCAGCGACGAAATAAAGTGCTGGACTTTTTGCAGCGACCAACGACATCACAGCAGGATCCTGATCGCTGCTGCGTGTCAAACTGAACGATATCGCTAGCCAGGACGCTGCAACGTCACGGATCGCTAGCGATATCGTTCAGTGTGACGGTACCTTAAGGCCATGATATCCTGGTCAGAGTCTTTGAATAGAGCCCTGCAGGATAAGGACCTGCCATCCGAGGTGGCCGAAATCTCAAATCAGATCGCTCTAGTGGGAGACTATTTGATGAATGCATCTTTGGATGCGGCGAACTGCGCGGCACTGGCTGCTGCAAACGCAATTTCCATTAGGAGGGCTCTATGGTTGAGGACATGGCGGGCAGATTCAACCTCAAAAAAGTCCCTTCTTTGCCCTATCAGAGTGGCCGGTTATTCGGCAAAAAATTTGATCAACTAATTTCTGATGCCACAGGGGGGGGGGAGAGCAACTTCCTTCCGCAGCAAAGGATTCAGCAGCCATTTCGTCATCGGTTTCAGGCACGGTTTAGGTCCTTTCGAAACCAGGGGTGGACTGCGGCGGCTGATACTATCGGTTCAGGTCGGCCTAATAAGAACAGGGATCATCAGATCTCATACAGAACCAACCCGTTGGACAGGATGCGGTCCCACCAGCCAAGATCTAGAGGATCTAGGCCCTCCAGATTCTCTCATCCAAATGACTGGAGGCAGTCTCCGGTCGTCACCAGCAAAATGGGCGGCCACCTACTCTGGTTTCATCAAGTCTGGCTCGCCTTTATACACGACAGATGGGTAAGAGAGCTGGCATCCGCACAAGATGCCCCCCTAGTCGATTTTTTTCTGTCTCGTCTTCCCAGTTCAAAATTCCTGGCACAGGCCTTACTCAAGTCTGTCAAGTCTCTCGGCTCAGTGGAGTTATCGTCCCTGTACCGGATGTCGGGAAGTTTCAAGGTTTCTATTCCATCCTGTTCATAGTCCCCAAAAAGGACGGAGCGGTAAGCCCCATTCTGAACCTGAAGCTTCTGAACAGGTTTGTCAGCATTCATCATTTCCAAATGGAATCTCTCCTCTCGGTCATTGCTGCCATGGAAAAGGGAAAATATTTGGTGTCTATAGATATCCAAGACTCCTATCTTCACATCCCCATATTCCCTCCGCATCAGAGTTTTCTTCGTTTGGCCATCAGCAATCTGCATTTCCAGTTCACAACCTTCCCTTTCGGGCTGGCCTCCGCCAGCAGGGTGTTCACAAAGGTAATGGTGGCTGTGGTGTCCATCCTGCATTCCCGGGGTATAGTCATCTTGCCATATTTAGATGACCTCCTGGTCAAGGGTCCATCTTTTCTTGCCTGTGAGGAAAGTGTCAGCATCACGCTAGATACTCTTGCTCGCCTGGGATGGCTGGTGAATTTTAAAGTCATCTCCTGTGCCATCTCAGAGGATCACCTTTCTGGGGATGATCTTCGACACCTCCAGAGGGCTCACAATACTCCCCCGGGACAAGGTCCTAGCACTCCGGCAGGAAGTGCGGGTCCTTCGCCAGCCGGTCCCTCATACCATCCGGTTTAGCATGAGAGTCTTAGGAAGGATGGTGGCAGCGATAGAGGCAGTTCCGTTTGCGCAACTCCATCTTCGTCCCCTGCAGCATGCCATTTTGGCAGCTTGGGACAGGAACTCATTCTCTCTGTCTCCGGTGCAGTCTTTCCACTCAGGTCAGACAGACGCTTAAATGGTGGACAATGAGTTCCTCCCTTCAACAGGGGAAACTTTTTCCCCAAGTCCAATGGCTGGTGCTCATGACCGATGCCAGTCTCCTCGGATGGGGAGTGGTGTTTCGCCAACATACAGCCCAGGGACGCTGGTCTTCACGGGAGTCAGCCCTCCCAATCAACCTTCTGGAGATTCGGGCTATTCGACTGGCTCTACAGCACTTTCATTATCTCTGTGATCTCGGCGGTCCACATTTCGGACGAAGAGAACTGGGCAGCGGATTTCCTCAGCCGACAGGGTCTGGCATACGGGGAGTGGTCACTTCACCCCGATGTTTTTTCAACAGATTTGCCAACGCTGGGGGACCCCGGAAGTGGACCTGATGGCCTCCAGGGTACACACCAAAGTGCCCCTGGTTTGTCGCCCGATACCGGGATCCACAGTCAATCGCTGTAGATGCGCAAGTCCTACCTTGGAACCAGTTTCACCTCCCATACCTGTTTCCTCCGCTACCACTGCGCCCAAGGATCATCAAAAAGATCAGGATATTGCGGGTCCCAGCAATTCTGGTCGCTCCAGATTGGCCTTGGCGGTCTTGCTACGCAGACCTAGTACAGCTGCTTACCGAGACTCCCTGGCGGCTGACAGAGCGCGCGGACCTTCTCTCCCAGGGCTCGATCTGCCACCAGAGCTCAGGGGCCCTGTGTTTAACGGCCTGGCCGTTGAATCTTGGATTCTAACCCAGGCCGGGTTCTCCCAGAAGGTGGCCGCTACTATGATTAGTGCCCGGAAGCCCGCCTCAGCACGTATCTACCATCACACCTGGAAGGTCTTCTTCGCATGGTGCAGAGAGCGCGGTTATTCCCCGCTTCGTTTCTCTATCCCCAACATTTTAGCATTCCTCCAAACCAGCCTGGATTCGGGTCTAGCACCAAGTACCCTCAAAAGACAGATATTGGCTTTGTCTGTCCTTTTTCAGTGCAGGATCGCTACCAATTTACAGGTGAAGACCTTAATGCAAGGCGTTGCTCACATGGTACCGCCTTATAAGGCCCCCCTGGATGCTTGGCACCTTAACCTGGTCCTAGGGGTCCTGCAGGAATCTCCATTCAAGCCTCTTCAGGACATCTCCTTGACATACCTTTCTTGAAAGTAGTATTTCTAGTGGCCATGACATCCATCAGGCGGGTGTGTCTGACCTGGCAGCTCTATCCTGCCGAGCTCCGTTTTTGCTTTTTCATCAGGATAAGGTGGTGCTTAGGCCAGCTTCCCCTTTTTTTGCCAAAGGTTGATTCCTCGTTCCACATGAACAAGGACATTGTCTTGCCTTTGTTTTGCCCAGTGCCAACGCACCGTGTGGAAAGGGCTCTCCATACAATAGATCTAGTGAGAGCTCTCAGGAGATGTGTCTCGGATGGCATCCTTTCGGCAGACAGACACACTGTTAATCCTCCCCAAGGGTCGCAAGAAGGGACTTGCGGTCTCAAGATCGACCATAGCCAGGTGGATACGGTTGACTATCCAGGAGTCCTACCGCATCAGAGGCACAGTCGTTCCGGCTGGAATCAGGGCACACTCCACTCGGGTAGTGGGCGCTTCCTGGGCTCTTCGGCATCAGCGGAACAAGTTTGCAAGGTCGCGACCTGGTCCAGTCAACACACTTTCTCTATACACTATAATATCCATACTCAGGCTTCAGCGGATGCAAGTCTGGGTAGGAGGATTCTCCAAGCAGCGGTAGCACATCTGTAGGCAATATGTGCTCAGGGATTATACCGTGAGATTTTGAGTGCAAACCTCCTTCCATCAGCAAGGGCATTGAAGATGGAACATGGATGGGTCTTTTAGCATGATGATGATCGCAAGCACACCGCCAGGGCAATGAAGGAGTGGCTGCGTAAGAAGCATAGGAAGGTCCTGGAGTGGCCGAACCAGTCTCCAGATCTCAACCACGTAGAAAAACTTTGGAGGGAGTTGAAAGTCCGTGTTGCCCAGCGACCGGCACAAAACATCACTGGTCTAGAGGACATGTGCATGGAGGAATGGGCCAACATACCACCAACAATGTGTGCCAACTTTGTGATGACTTACAGAAAACGTCTGTCATTGCCAACAAAGGATATTTAACAAAATATTGAGATTAACTTTTGTTAATGACCAAATACTTATTTTCCACCATAATTTGCAACATAAATCTTGTCAAATCAGACAAGGTGATTTTCTGGATTTGTTTTCTCATTTTGACCCTCATAGTTGTGGTCTACCTATGATGTCAATTACAGGCCTGTCTCATCTTTTTAAGTGGGAGAACTTGCACAATTGGTGGCTGACTAAATACTTTATTTCCCCACTGTATCTATGCGGTTTGACTTCTTTTAATTGTTTTAATCTTTTTTTACCTATATCGATTTTCAATAAAGATTTCTCTATTTTACTTGAACATTGGAGTACTTTTGTTGTCTTAGTGTAGAGTGAGTTGGGGGCGAGGTCTGTCTCAAACCTGCTAACTGCTTAGTTTTTTTTCTTTTAGATGGCTGTCTCAGGGTAATAGAATGTAATTGTGCATTCTGTTTCACCCACGTAGCAACGGAGAGTACAGGCTGTAATTGCGCAGTCCATATCCTCTTACGTCGGTGTGGCCGGACTAAGGTACCTTGACACAGTCATGCAAGTACTTGGGCAGAAGTCCGTAAGCCAACTAGCTCTTGCCCTCCACCCCACATAGCTGTGTTTGCATGAAGCAGAAGATAAAGGGATCTGTAGTTTAAGGACAGGTAAGTATATATCCCTGTCATTAGCCCATTCCTCTCCCGCTATTCACCTCCTGCTCTCCACCTCCCCTTCCCCCTCCAACTCTCCCTCCCCCTTCCAACTCTCCCTCCCCCCTCCAACTCTCCCTCCCCCTCCAACTCTCCCTCCCTCCTCCTACTCTCCCTCCCTCCTCCCACTCTCCCTCCCCCCTCCAACTCTCCCTCCCCCCTCCAACTCTCCCTCCCTTCTCTTTCCCACTCTCCCTCCCTTCCCTTTCTCACTCTGCCTCCCTTCCCTTTCCCACTATCCCTCCCTTTCCTTTCCCACTATCCCTCCCTTTCCTTTCCCATTCTCCCTCCCTTCCCTTTTCCACTCTCCCTCCCTTCCCTTTCCCCCTCTCCCTCCCTTCCCCCTCCCACTCTTCCGCTGCTCCTCCCCTGATGCCCTCTCTGCTATATCTTTAAGGTGGTGGATACCAGAGCTTATGCAGGAAGCAGGTGCTGCTACTGGTGGCCCTACCTGCCCAGCTCCCAGCTCGTCCCCTCGGCCTTAGTGGGTCAGGGTTAGATTGATGGTGGGCGGGAGTGGAGCATTTCCTCATGACTGCCTCCAGTTCCTGAGGGCCTCTCTGTGGTAGCTAGCGTGGGTGCGGTCTGGGCGTGTGTGCATGCTGGCAGGAGTACTTTCATGTCCCGGTCACTTTCACATGGGAGGTGGCCATATTCCTTTTCCCTTTCCCAGGGAATTCACTCCCCTCAGCACTCAGAATCCAGTTCCAATTCAGAATCCGTCTTGTATCCATATCTGTTGGGAAAACTATGGGAAATTGTGGATAGTTTGGCGTTGGCAGTGGACACCTCTCTGGTAGTGACAGCTGCATTGCCCCCTCCCTTTACTGACCGTTACTGAAACAGGTTTCTTTAGGGGGGATAAACATGTGGCTAGATCCATTTGTAACCATGTGGAGTTTACAGACATGTTGCAGAAAGCATGGGAACACCCAGACAAACGCTTTCAGAAGTGTAGCCGTATGGAAGGTCTTATACCCCTTCCCAGCATAGCTGGTCGCCACCGCTTGGTAAATACTCCAGTGTCTCACTGATCTAAAGTGACCACTCTACCTTTAATCGAGATTGTGGTGCTTAACCCCTTCATGACCCAGCCTATTTTGACCTTAATAACCTGGCCGTTTTTTGCAGTTCTGACCAGTGTCCCTTTATTGAGGTAATAACTCAGGAACGCTTCAATGGATCCTAGCGGTTCTGAGATTTTTTCGTGACATATTGGGCTTCATGTTAGTGGTAAATTTAGGTCGATAATTTTTGCGTTTATTTGTGAAAAAAATGGAAATTTGGTGAAAATTTTGCAATTTTCAAATTTTGAGTTTTTATTCTGTTAAACGAGAGAGGTATGTGACAAAAAATAGTTAATAAATAACATTACCCACATGTTTACTTTACATCAGCACAATTTTGGAAACAAATTTTTTTTTGCTAGGAAGTTATAAGGGTTAAAATTTGACCAGTGATTTCTCATTTTTAAAACAAAATTTGCAAAACCATTTTTTTAGGGACCACCTCACATTTGATGTCAGTTTGAGGGGTCTATATGGCTGAAAATACCCAAAAGTGACATCATTCTAAAAACTGCACCCCTCAAGGTGCTCAAAACCACATTCAAGAAGTTTATTAACCCTTCAGGTACTTCACAGCAGCAGAAGCAACATGGAAGGAAAAAATGAACATTTAACTTTTTAGTCACAAAAATGATCTTTTAGCAACAATTTTTTATTTTCCCAAGGGTAAAAGGAGAAACTGGACTCCAAACGTTATTGTACAGTTTGTCCTGAGTACGCCCATACCCCATATGTGGGGGGGAACCACTGTTTGGGCGCACGACAGGGCTTGGGAGAGAAGGAGCGCCATTTGACTTTTTCAATGAAAAATTAGCTCCAATCGTTAGCGGACACCATGTCGCGTTTGGAGAGCCTCTGTGTGCCTAAACATTGGAGCTCCCCCACAAGTGACCCCATTTTGGAAACTAGACCCCCCAAGGAGCTTATATAGATGCATAGTGAGCACTTTAAACCCCCAGGTGCTTCACAAATTGATCCATAAAAATGAAAAAGTACTTTTTTTTCACAAAAAATTTTTTTAGCCTCAATTTTTTCATTTTCACATGGGCAACAGGATAAAATAGATCGTAAAATGTGTTGGGAAATTTCTCCTGAGTACACCGATACCTCATATGTGGTCACAAACTACTGTTTGGGCACACGGCAAGGCTCGGAAGGGAAGGAGCGCCATTTGACTTTTGAATGAAAAATTAGCTCCAATCGTTAGCGGACACCATGTCGCGTTTGGAGAGCCCCTGTGTGCCTAAACATTGGAGATCCCCCACAAGTGAACCCATTTTAGAAACTAGACCCCATAAGGAACTTATCTAGATGCATTGTGAGCACTTTGAACCCCCAGGTGCTTCACAAATTGATCCATAAAAATGAAAAAGTACATTTTTTTCACAAAAAAATACTTTTAGCCTCAATTTGTTCATTTCCACATGGGCAACAGGATAAAATGGATCCTAAAATATATTTGGCAATTTCTCCTGAGTACACTGATACCTCACATGTGGGGGTAAACCACTGGCACACGGCAGGGCTCGGAAGAGAAGGAGCACCATTTGACTGTTTGAATGAAAAATTAGCTCCAATCGTTAGCGGACACCATGTGGCGTTTGGAGAGCCCCTGTGTGCCTAAACATTGGAGCTCCCCCACAAGTGACCCCATTTTTGAAACTAGACCTCCCATGGAACTAATCTAGATGTGTGGTGAGCACTTTAAACCCCCAAGTGCTTCACAGAAGTTTATAACGCAGAGCCGTGAAAATAAAAAATCATTTTTCTTTCCTCAAAAATTAATTTTTAGAAAGCAGTTTTTTATTTTCATAAGAGTGACAGGAGAAATTGGACCCCAAAAGTTATCTAGTTTGTCCTGAGTACGCTGATACCCCATATGTGGGGGGTAAACCACTGTTTGGGCACGTGTCGGGGCTCAGAAGGGAAGTAGTGACGTTTTGGAATGCAGACTTTAATGGAATGGTCTGCGGGCATCATGTTACGTTTGCAGAGCCCCTGATATGCCTAAACAGTAGAAACCCCCCACAAGTGACCCCATTTTGGAAACTAGACCCCCAAGGAACTTATCTAGATGTGTGGTGAGCATTTTGAAACCCCCAAGTGCTTCACAGAAGTTTATAACGCAGAGCCGTGAAAATAAAAAATCATTTTTCTTTCCTCAAAAATTGTTTTAGCAAGCAATTTTTTATTTTCACAAGGGTAACAGGAGAAATTGGACCCCAATATTTGTTGCCCAGTTTGTCCTGAGTACGCTGATACCCCATATGTGGGGGTAAACCACTGTTTGGGCACACGTCGGGGCTCGGAAGGGAAGTAGTGATGTTTTGAAATGCAGACTTTGTTGCGTCATGTTGCATTTACAGAGCCCCTGATGTGCCTAAACAGTAGAAACCCCTAGTTTTGGAAACTAGACCCCCAAGGAACTTATCTAGATGTGTTGCGAGAACTTTGAACCCCTAAGTGTTTCACTACAGTTTATAACGCAGAGCCGTGAAAACAAAAAATAATTTTTTTTCCCACAAAAAGGGTTTTTTAGCCCCCCAAATTTTTATTTTGTCAAGGGTAACAAGAGAAATTGGACCATAAAAGTTGTTGTCCAATTTGTCCTGAGTACGCTGATACCCCATATGTTGGGGTAAACCCTTGTTTAGGTGCACGGGAGAGCTCAGAATGGAAGGAGAACTGTTTTACTTTTTCAACGCAGAATTGGCTGGAATTGAGATCGGACGCCATGTCGCGTTTGGAGAGCCCCTGATGTGCCAGTGGAAACCCCCAATTCTAACTCCAACCCTAACCCTAATCCCAACCTTACCCCTAATCCCAACCTTACCCCTAATCCCAACCTTACCCCTAATCCCAACCTTACCCCTAATCCCAACCTTACCCCTAATCCCAACCTTACCACTAATCCTAACCCTACCCCTAATCCTAACCCTACCCCTAATCCTAACCCTACCCCTAATCCTAACCCTACCCCTAATCCTAACCCTACCCCTAATCCTAACCCTACCCCTAATCCTAACCCTACCCCTAATCCTAACCCTACCCCTAATCCTAGCCCTACCCCTAGTCCTAACCCTACCCCTAATCCCAACCCTAATCCTAACCCTACCTCTAATCCCAAGCCTAATTTTAGCCCCAACCCTAACCCTAATGTAAAAACTGGGGCAGGGGGTACGATCAGTGGGGACATCAGCGGGGCAGCGGAGGACATCATCAGGGCAGGGGATGAGATCTGCGGGGCAGGGGAGGACATCAGCAGGGCAGGGGGTGATCCAGAGGGCAGGGTGGACATCAGCGGGGCAGGTGAGGACATCAGCGGGGCAGGGTGTGATCCACAGGGCCGGGGAGAGATCTGCGGGGCAGGGGAGGACATCAGCAGGGCAGGGGGTGATCCAGAGGGCAGGGTGGACATCAGCGGGGCAGGTGAGGACATCAGCAGGGCAGGGGGGAGATCCGTGGGGCAAGGGGAAGATATGCGGGGCAGGGGAGGACATCAGCGGGGCAGGGGGTGATCCCCAGGGGGGGAGATCAGCGGGGCAGGAGAGGACATCAGCCAGGCAGGGGGGACATCTGTGGGGCAGGGAGGGAGATCTGTGGGGCAGGGGAGGACATCAGAGGGGCAATGCATACATTTAGACCCTGCAAGGTCCCCATCAGGATAATGTAGCACAAGAAGTCTAGCACTCAACTTCAGTAACTGTAGAAACGATTTATTGGTAGCACAAGAAACGTTTCAGTCCCTTGGGACTTTCATCAGTCACTACAACAATATAAACAAAAGTAACGAAAAAAGAAGTACATCCTGTACAAAAACAACTAAAGTATATACAAGGTAACCTAAATAAACAGACATAGTTAGCATGAAGTGGGTCAAAGGAAAATATATCTCTAACTAGTAACATTGAAACAGAGGAAACGGTAGCAAATACCCAGGCTAGGTGTCAAAATATGAGAGAAATGTGACCATGCCAAAAAGTGGGACAGAGAGAATGGAGTAAGATGGACACACATACCGTGCATATGAGGGCCAATCTGGCCAATGGACTAGAGTTGAACACTACCTAAAAGATAGTGGCGCCTGTAATATTGGAAAACATAATGGAGGAAACTATAAGCGGAATGCCCCCCAGTGCGGGTAGAGAAGAAAAGAAAGCTACCAAAGTACTTACAACCGTAGAGCGCCCCAAAATAAACGGAAATGGGGGCGAGATTAATGACTGTAAGAAAGACAAAGAGGTTGCAGTGAACAGACTGTAGATCAGCCATGATATAGGTAAAATATGCAAAGACTCAAGCAGATACCTGGAGAACAGAGATCAGATGGTGGGAGGAGACCACCTGCAGGACCACACACCTGCAACTAGGGAGAGGAACAAAATGAGAGCGATAAGTAGAGGCAGAGGAAAGGAGCCATCATCCGAGATAAAGGCGCACAGTACCTGAGCAGACTGGAGAGAGAGGGAAGGAGAACCGCCTCCAGACACGGCGTCCACCGCAAGTCTGAGCGGTGAGAGTCTAGCCAGGAATATATAGCGCCAGAAGCAAACGCCGAGAGAAGGGGGGGGGGCGGGACCGGAAGCCGGAAGTGACGTAGCGTCGGCTTGTGTGGGACGGAAGCGCAGGGTGAAGCGGTTCACCTAGAATGTGCGTTCCACAACAGTGACAGACGCTACCAGCCGGCAAAAAGGGGGAGGTATCAAAGAATGAAGGGAGTAGGAGGGATGGACCAAGTATAAGCGTAGAAGAAAAAGATGTAAGAGCGATATGACCTCAGGGAGGACAAGGAGGAAAACAAAAAAGATGGGACAGGCAGATACACGGAGGGGGAGAGGGAAACCACAGAAGGAGAATAATGGAGAATAAGAGGATATGATGTGGAGAACACCGTATGTTAATGAGAACAAAGGGGTGCCTGTAAACATAAAAAGCATAACACTATATACAGCAGAGGTGGGTACATGGAATAGGTATCCCCGGATAGGTGAACTAATTGGTGCCTAGATAAAGACGTGATGAGGAGTCCTCTGGAAGATATCGGTTGGCAGAGACATAGTTGGTGAGAAGTACAGTGTGCCCATCATTTTAATATAGACGATTCTAGAGAAAACAGAGAAAAGTGTTAATGACCTGATACATACTATAATAAAGATAATAACACATTCCAGACGAATTGGTGATAGATTAAATAAACATTCTAGGTAAAAGCCGACAACTCGTATTCTCTATTAAGACCTTTAGGTGCTAGCGTATCAAGTGTGTGGATCCAAAACGCCTCACGTTTTTTAAGGGTAAGGATCCTATTGCCTCCCCGACGTGGAAGTGGTACTTGTTCTAAAATGAGGAATTTTAACTGGGAGATATTGTGTCCAGCAGCAGCGAAGTGGTGGGGTATCGGTAAAAGGAGGTTGTTACAGCAAATAGTGGACTTATGTTTCGACACTCTGTCGCGGATGGATTGGGATGTTTCTCCTATATACAGTAGACCACATGGACACTTTAAGACATAAACCACATAGGATGAACTACACGTAAAATAGCCATGGATTTTAAATTCTTTCCCGGAGCGTGGATGTGAGATAGTTTCACCCCTAAGGACATTATTGCACTGCGCGCAATGCAAACACGGGAAGGTACCCCTTCTCGGAGTGTTCAAAAAGAGTTGACGTGTAATAGTACTGGGGCCTATATCTGCTCTGACTAGAGTATCTCTTAGGTTAGGAGCCCGTTTAAAACAGGGAAGAAATGGTTCTTTAAATTCCGCAACATCGGGATAGGCCGTCGATAGTAAGGGCCAGTGTCTACGTATGGCTTTGTGTATTATGTACACTGATGGGTGGAACCCATGCACAAACGGGATACGTTTGGTATTGTCCCTCTTGGCTGTATTGGATATGTTTTGGGAGCTTTCTAGTAAGGGAAGAGGATAGCCCCTAGCCTGGAACTTTTTAGTCATACCCTCAATGCGTGATTCTCTAGTTTCTGTATTGGATACAATCCGTTGTACCCTCTGGTATTGTGCTCGTGGTATGGATTTCTTAATGGACGGAGGATGGAGACTGTTGAAGTGTAACAGACTATTTCGGTCTGTGCTTTTGAAATATAAATCCGTACTCAAAAGGCCCTCGTGATTCTTAATGACTAATGTGTCCAGAAAGTTAATCTTATCGGGGCTAGCACTGATCGTGAATTAATACCCGGCCAGGAGATATTGAGTATGTTAAAAAAGCTGTCAAGAGTTTCTGGAGAGCCATGCCATATGCAGAACACGTCGTCGATATATCTCTTCCATAGGATTACGTGATTCTGAAATAGGGTGTTGTTATAGATCATACTTTCTTCGAAATCTATCATGTAAGCGTTAGCATACGGAGGCGCTGCATGAGACCCCAAAACATATCCAATACAGCCAAGAGGGACAATACCAAACGTATCCCGTTTGTGCATGGGTTCCACCCATCAGTGTACATAATACACAAAGCCATACGTAGACACTGGCCCTTACTATCGACGGCCTATCCCGATGTTGCGGAATTTAAAGAACCATTTCTTCCCTGTTTTAAACGGGCTCCTAACCTAAGAGATACTCTAGTCAGAGCAGATATAGGCCCCAGTACTATTACACGTCAACTCTTTTTGAACACTCCGAGAAGGGGTACCTTCCCGTGTTTGCATTGCGCGCAGTGCAATAATGTCCTTAGGGGTGAAACTATCTCACATCCACGCTCCGGGAAAGAATTTAAAATCCATGGCTATTTTACGTGTAGTTCATCCTATGTGGTTTATGTCTTAAAGTGTCCATGTGGTCTACTGTATATAGGAGAAACATCCCAATCCATCCGCGACAGAGTGTCGAAACATAAGTCCACTATTCGCTGTAACAACCTCCTTTTACCGATACCCCACCACTTCGCTGCTGCTGGACACAATATCTCCCAGTTAAAATTCCTCATTTTAGAACAAGTACCACTTCCACGTCGGGGAGGCAATAGGATCCTTACCCTTAAAAAACGTGAGGCGTTTTGGATCCACACACTTGATACGCTAGCACCTAAAGGTCTTAATAGAGTATACGAGTTGTCGGCTTTTACCTAGAATGTTTATTTCATCTATCACCAATTCGTCTGGTATGTGTTATTATCTTTATTATAGTATGTATCAGGTCATTAACACTTTTCTCTGTTTTCTCTAGAATCGTCTATATTAAAATGATGGGCACACTGTACTTCTCACCAACTATGTCTCTGCCAACCGATATCTTCCAGAGGACTCCTCATCACGTCTTTATCTAGGCACCAATTAGTTCACCTATCCGGGGATACCTATTCCATGTACCCACCTCTGCTGTATATAGTGTTATGCTTTTTATGTTTACAGGCACCCCTTTGTTCTCATTAACATACGGTGTTCTCCACATCATATCCTCTTATTCTCCATTATTCTCCTTCTGTGGTTTCCCTCTCCCCCTCCGTGTATCTGCCTGTCCCATCTTTTTTGTTTTCCTCCTTGTCCTCCCTGAGGTCATATCGCTCTTACATCTTTTTCTTCTACGCTTATACTTGGTCCATCCCTCCTACTCCCTTCATTCTTTGATACCTCCCCCTTTTTGCCGGCTGGTAGCGTCTGTCACTGTTGTGGAACGCACATTCTAGGTGAACCGCTTCACCCTGCGCTTCCGTCCCACACAAGCCGACGCTACGTCACTTCCGGCTTCCGGTCCCGCCCCCCCCCCTTCTCTCGGCGTTTGCTTCTGGCGCTATATATTCCTGGCTAGACTCTCACCGCTCAGACTTGCGGTGGACGCCGTGTCTGGAGGCGGTTCTCCTTCCCTCTCTCTCCAGTCTGCTCAGGTACTGTGCGCCTTTATCTCGGATGATGGCTCCTTTCCTCTGCCTCTACTTATCGCTCTCATTTTGTTCCTCTCCCTAGTTGCAGGTGTGTGGTCCTGCAGGTGGTCTCCTCCCACCATCTGATCTCTGTTCTCCAGGTATCTGCTTGAGTCTTTGCATATTTTACCTATATCAGGGCTGATCTACAGTCTGTTCACTGCAACCTCTTTGTCTTTCTTACAGTCATTAATCTCGCCCCCATTTCCGTTTATTTTGGGGCGCTCTACGGTTGTAAGTACTTTGGTAGCTTTCTTTTCTTCTCTACCCGCACTGGGGGGCATTCCGCTTATAGTTTCCTCCATTATGTTTTCCAATATTACAGGCGCCACTATCTTTTAGGTAGTGTTCAACTCTAGTCCATTGGCCAGATTGGCCCTCATATGCACGGTATGTGTGTCCATCTTACTCCATTCTCTCTGTCCCACTTTTTGGCATGGTCACATTTCTCTCATATTTTGACACCTAGCCTGGGTATTTGCTACCGTTTCCTCTGTTTCAATGTTACTAGTTAGAGATATATTTTCCTTTGACCCACTTCATGCTAACTATGTCTGTTTATTTAGGTTACCTTGTATATACTTTAGTTGTTTTTGTACAGGATGTACTTCTTTTTTCGTTACTTTTGTTTATATTGTTGTAGTGACTGATGAAAGTCCCAAGGGACTGAAACGTTTCTTGTGCTACCAATAAATCGTTTCTACAGTTACTGAAGTTGAGTGCTAGACTTCTTGTGCTATATATATTGATGGTTTGGGAACCTAAGTCTTAGCACCTATTTGTAGCAGTGCACACGGTGTTTTCTCTTCACGTGTACCCATCAGGATAATGAACCTGCCCTCAGGATCTGAGTACGTGTTAGTGGGTTGGAATGGAAGACTGTTTTTAATTAGTATAGCCACGCCCCTCGTTTTGCGGTCCCAAGTTGAAAGGAAGAATTTCGAATAATGTGCATCCAGGAATTTGGGGTGGGAGGAATTGGAGAAATGGGTTTCCTGAAGGCAGATTACGTCTGGGTTGTGCTTGCGATAATCGAGGAAGGCCTTTTTGCGTTTTAGAGGCGAGTTGAAGCCCCGCACATTATGGGAAAGCACTCTACACATGTTTAATTAAGTGGACACTGCTAATGAGAGGCAAACCATCGCCCTCCACCCGACCTCGACCCACAAATTCACCATCACAGCAATAATCTCTATGTGGAAACGAAAGGGAAGGGACAAACAGGGGGAAGACGTCGACACAAAACATAACATACATTTTCCAAAGGGCATTGAGCCCACAAGATGCGGCGATCTGGGGTCCCATATTAAAAAGGACACCAAGATTCACCGAGTTTGGGCAGCATGTTGCGACCCCGAGGACCCCAACCCTTGAATCATATAGGGTTGACTTTATAGTAGAGGGAGGAGGGGAGAGGGGGGGGGAGAGATAAAGAGGGGAGAGGAAAAGAGGGGGGGGGATAGGCGGGAAGGGATAGGGATTAGGATACTTGAAAATGTAATAGTAAACAGTACAACTGTAAATAGACCGAGAGTTAACTGCTAGGTAGGTGACCCAGTTTCAGAGCTGGTCAGAACCGACAACTGGTCCCACAATAGAACCTAGGGACACAGAAAGTATTTTGAGGATGTCAAGTCCTGGGTTATGTGAGTCAAGTGACCTGAGTGTTTTGACTTCTTGTTCTGGGGGTATTCCTCCATTCCCTTACAGGCCTGGGCTTTCTCTGTGGGAGTGAGGATGTCTCTGAAGATAGTGTGATACCAGCCTTGATTAGGGCCTGAGTTCCCTCCTCTAGTGACCGGCAGGTATAGAGTTGGGATTTGAATGTGAAGATAAGAGCAAATGGGAAGCCCCACCTCTATTTAACCTGGGCTTCTTGTAGAGAGGCCGTAATTGACCTGAGGGCCCTTCTCCTGGCCAGTGTGGAGGGTGCAATGTCTGCGTAAATGTGCACTGAGTCTGGCAGGCTGGGTAAGATAGGATGGTTTCTAGCTTCCAGCAAGATCTGATCACGTGTCTCCTCATAATGCATTTTTAGTATTACATCTCTTGGCATATCATTAGACCATGGCCTGCCCAGTGCCCTGTGTATTCTTGTAATATGAAGAAGGGTCGGGTCCAGGTCAGGTAAAAGGGTCGTGAAAAGGGCTGTTGCTGTATCTTTAAGGGCAACAACATGTTCAGGAAGACCTCTAATTCGCATGTTGCTCCTTCTAGATCTATTCTCATAGTCCTCACATCTTAATTCTAGCTCAGTAATGCGGTCAGTATGTAGCTTGAGAGTCTCCTGATCTTCCTCTAGCGCATCTGAGACAGCCTTCCTTTTTTCCTCCAGGTTGTTTGTGTGCTGCGCTAAATCTTGTAACTGGGATGAGATACCCTGCATAGCGGTTGTGAGTTCCTCTCTAAAGGTTTCCTGTAGGGACCTCGTGAGGGCAGCCGTTGAGATCATCGCTTCCGATTGTGGAGGAATGTCATCCTGCTCTGCGCTCCCGTCGCCATGGGTTGCAGAGGTTGGTGGAGGATTAGCTGCTGCAGCCATTTTGGAAGGGGTGCCGCTCATAAGAAGATCTGAAATGGTGCGGCCCGCTGGCTGTGTCGTGCTTCCCTTTTTTGGCATTGCAGATCGTCCCACTCTCAAAGACGTGCTGTCCCCGGAGAGGGAGAATTTTTACTGTGCTCCGGTCGTTGGAAAGGGTTAAATGGAGTCCGACAGGTAGCAGAGCTCAGCACAACATATCTGTCATTGCTGGACCCCGCGCATGCGCCCCGTCAATACTGTCTTATCTCCTAATTCACTTCACTTAGTTGCGGGATAGATTATACGTGAGGGGTGGTAGTGCAGTCTGAAAGCTAATGTTACAGAGCTTAATGTTATCAGCCCCAGTTATAACGTTGCACCCTGCTGCTTTCTGCAGCTAAAAGGTACCGCGTTTTAAGGGCGTCAGCAGTGCTCTGCAGGCCTCAGGTCTTATGTGGCTTGTGACCCGACTACCGGTGTCTCTGGGAGGGGAACTTATCGCCCCCACTGCCTATGGTCGTGTTATCGGTGATCACAGGGTTCTTTCCCTCCTGAGCCCGCTCACCCCTGCAGAGGAGGGTGCCTGGTTACCCTTTGCAGAGAAGCGGGAAATGGAGCGTGGGAGCGCCGGGGTTAATAGATACCGGCGTGGTAGTCCCGTAGCTGCTGGGCGATTGCTGAGTGCTGGTCCCGGGACCCCTTACCTCCGTTCCGATTTTCCGGACTAAAGCGACGTCCTGGCAGACCCGCGCGCCTTCTGGGATCTTTACCCCTCACCGCAGGTGTCCCCTCTGGTCAGCCGCCCCGCCGCGCCAGGTCTCAGCGCAGGTAGGGAGGCTCTTTACTCTCGCGCCGGGATGCTGTGGAGGAGGGGGAGGGGACGCTTACTGTTGCGTCTGTCCTCTCTGAATCCCGGCAGCTCCGGAGTGACGAAGGTCCGGCGGGGCTTCCTGCTCTGCACGGGGCTCTCTCTGTTGCTCCGGTGTGGATTTCTCCCGGCGGATCCTCTGGCTTGGTTCCGGCGCGGAGAGAGCTGGCGGCGCCGGCGAGGAACGACCAGGGGGCTACACAGCAAGATGGCGCCGACCAGGTAATGGCGCCAAATCCTCCCGGACACTCTCCGCTCCCGAACGGCCACCCGGTTCTTCTTTTTGCCCCTCAGCCGTCTCGGTGTGACCCCAGCAGTGTAGGGACGCTGGGAAAGTCTTTTATCCCGTCTATAGGGGCAATAAATGAGGTCTTTTGCGGGCTGTTAGCGGGAGCTACAGCGAGCTGCGTTCTCTCTGTTTGAGATCCAGGCCACGCCCCCCACAAAAATGTTTTTTAATGTGTCCCGCACTGTATGTTAATTTATCAGTCCGGTCCGATGGGCCTCTACATCACGATCTTCGGCTGTTGATTGCTGTCATACATCATATGCCCCGTGCAACATCATATGCCCCGTGCAACATCTTGCACCTGCTCAGAAACATAGCCTTTTGCGCCTGCGCAGTAGGCTTTGGCCTTTGCCCAACTGTAGGCAAAACAGAAGTGCGCTTGCTCCAGTTTTTCAATGTCTTTTTAAAATGGGGTGCCCAGAGTCTTGTTGCACCCCTTACCTTATTCTTCCTCATGATAAGGTAATGTTGAAGTTAGTACCATCTATTCTCCCAAAAGGTAATTTTGAGTTTCCTTTTGTCTGGCACCATCTCATCCCATTGAGAAGGCTCTGCACTGGTCTGCTTCCTCTTTTTTTCTCTTCCTCAGATCTACTTCCTCTTTTAGGTGTTCTGATTGCTTGTTTGTTATACCATAGGTCCCTCATATGGGTTGAGCTGCTTCTAAAATGACTATTTCCCGCTGGATCAAGACTTCTATTATCTGAGCTTATAAGGCGGGTGGCCCCATTTATGGTTATGGTGGAAAATGGTTGGAGATTTAAATACTATCCAACTCTAGGGACTGCTTTAGGATGTCCCATGATTCTGTGTTCCCCAAGAAGACAAACGAGAAAAATAGATTTTTTTTAATTACTGTAAAATCTGTTTCTGATAGTCTTCATTGGGGGACACAAGTCCCTCCTTTGGTTGCCCAGTTAGGAGTACAGTTATGTTTCTTTTTACCTATAGGCTATGTGCACACGTTGCGGATTTTGCTGCGGATCCGCAGCTACGGATCTGTAGCTGTTTTCCATGCGTTTACAGTGCCATGAAAACGTATGGAAAGCAAAATCTGCAGTGCACATGCTGCGGAAAAAAATGCACAGAAACGCAGCGGTGTTTTTTCCACAGCATGTCAATTCTTTGTGCGGATTCCACAGCGGTTTACAACTGCTCCATAATAGGAATCCGCACAAAAACCGTGGTAAATCCGCGGGTAATCCGCAGTGCAGTTTACCTACCGATTTTGCAAAGACAGTGCGGAAAAATCCGCACACCAATCCGCACATAGCCTAATTCTTTTCTGTTCTCTTTCTAATGCTTTCTTACAAAACTGTGTTAGCCTGGCTCCAGCAAGCAGGGTATAGTCCGATGGCTAGGAGCCAATTTTATTTAAATGCAATAATAGTGTCATCCTCCAGGTGGCAGCAGACCATCCCATGGTTCTGTGTCACCCAATGAAAACTACGAGAAGCAGATTTTACGGTAAGTAAAAAAAATCTATTTTTTGTCAAAACTTTAGCAAGGATTGGGGTCTCTGCCCCTCCCTGCCTCATGCTGCTCTCAGATGGTGTATCAAAGTCCTGGTTACGGATTGCCCTTATCAGAAAAAAAAAATCTTCTTTGAAACAAACAAAATCGGACATAAAGCAATAATTCACTTAAATGACAGTTCTGCAAAGAGGATTGATCTTCTCACACTCACTTGAGTCAGAAGGTCTCTGAAGGTGTCCTTGCAACAATGGATTCAACTTCTTTTTTTCAGCACATCCCACAAATGCTTGAGATCTGAGGAGCTTGGAGGCCAACCCATTCCTGTCCAACCATTTGTGGGTGGGGAGGTGTGTGTGTAATATGTATATATGTAATATATGCATGCGTGTACATAATGAAGACGATACAATGCTGACACTGTGATCTATTTTGTTTTATCTATGGCTTTAGTTGTGTGACAATATTTTCACTGGCGTTCAGCATGGATGGCACATTTCTTTCTGCCTCAAGTAACACCGAAACCGTGCACATTTTCAAGTTGGAGACAGTTAAAGAAAAGTATGTACATATTTGCTTCTAATTTTGTTTTTTGTTTTTTTGTTTGTGGATAAAAATATTTCATCCCACCACAACGTTGATTTAGGTGAATTTATCAAAACTGTCAAAATCCTGCTGGAAGAAGCCGTGTGAAATTCACTAATAGGTGTAAGCCTGTTGTTGGATGTAAAACAACTTTAGGGTGCTAAATTCTGCGGCAGCCATAGGTTTCTGCATGTCTCATGTACAGCACCATGGAATTAATGGTGCTATATAAATAATAATATTCTCTGGTGTAAAGTATAGGGAATCTATCCCTGCTAAGCCCAGCCAGCTTTCAAACAATGTCTGACTACTGTAAAAATGTCAAAGCTTGCAATGTTTTTGCACAAGTTTGTGTTGTGCAGCAGTGTGACTTATACATCGGAAAACAGGCTACATGACTTTCATCAATTCCCTCCGTGTTGAATCTTCACAGCATCCATCTGACAAGTTTCTGTATGCAGTGAGCGCCCCCCAGTGGTAAAAAAATAAATAAGAATAAAACTTAAAATTACTAATCTTGAAACAAAAAAAAAATTTGTGAAGAGAGCCCACCAACCATATACGGTACATATTGTATGTGGTACCCCATATACGTACAAAATATAATTGAACTTTTTTCCTCAAAACTTAAATTGACATGACTAAAGTAGGGTTAGAAATCAGAGAAAATAATTTGAGACAATAAGTATTTTGGTCATTCAAGCTATGCACCAACTATCCCTACATGAGACATATATATTCAGTGTCTACATTAAAAAAAAAGTGATGTTTTTCCCATTTTCTTTTCTCTGAATTTTTATTCAATTTTCAAAATAAAGTTACAGAATAAGAGAAGAAAACTTAGGAAATTAGCATACAATGCATACCAGTATAACTCGGCAATCTACCATCAGTAAAGAATGGGCTCAACACTGAAGAATCCACATCTGACTATCATCTTTAGACGAGGACTATGACGAGAGGATGACATGGCAGGGGTAGAGAACACCCCTAGCTCGGCACAGATTACAAGAGCCATGGCTATGAACAATCTGTATGAACCCAGTATGTGTCCCAGACTGCTTCAGTTTGCTCTCTTGTTTTCTGTAATAAAGCTGTTCCATGCGTCGGACATCTTGTACAGGGTGGAGCGCGGTAATTTGCTGATTTGGGAATGAAATAAAAAAATTATGATCATTAGAAAAATTTATTTTATATTTTAATTATACTGAACAGTAATGGAATTTTTAAATTACATGGTTTTAAATAGTGTATCTGGCAAATGTCGACCTTCGCTATCCACACACTGCTGCATACGTTTTCTGAAGTTTTCATGAACTCTAACAAGCATGTCCACTGGTATTCTGCCAATTTCAGCTTCAATATTGTTCCTTAGGTCTTCCAAGGTGTTGGGACGGTTGATATACACCTTAGACTTCAGGTAACCCCAAAGGAAAAAATCGTTTGCCTCAAACAATTCATGGTAACCCTCGCTGTGTGTGCAGTGGCACCATCCTGTTGGAACCATGTATCCTCTAGTTCCATTGCCTCAAGAGCCGGCTGAAAATAATCCTGTATCATAGACAAGTACCGTTCGGAGTTCACAGTTATGGCACGACCATTATCCTGAAAAAAGTAAGGACCAATGATGCCTACTCGTGATATGGCGCACCACACAGTGACGCGGTCCGAATGCAGAGGTCTCTCGTGAACTTCTCTGGGGTTTGTTTCACTCCAGTAACGCATATTTTGCTTGTTTACACACCCACTGAGGTGAAAATGTGCCTCATCAGAAAAAAACACAATTGCGTCACGGGGTATCGTTGCTAACATATCTTCACAAGAGGTCCGCCGTGTCAAATAGTCCCATGCTGACAAATGTTGGACCACGCACATTTTATACGGGTGAAAATTCAGTTCATCATGAAGAATCCGGTGGAGAGAACGTCTTGAAATGCCAAGAGCAAATGATTGCTTCCGAGCAGAGCGTTTCGGAGATTGCAGTACTGCTGCTCTAACTCTCTCGATGTTTTGTGGTGTTGTAATCCTTCTCTCAGGTCCCCTTCGTACACATGACACATTCCCTGCTGTTCTGAATGCATTCACCCAATTTACAATTGATTGCCGTCCAGGAACACGTCTGCATGGAGGAACAGCGAATTGTAAACGAAAAGCACGCTGCACTGCAATGATCGAGTGGGCATTTGAAAAATACGCTTCAACACAAAATGACCTCTCCTCACGTGTCCACTGCATGATGGCAACTGAAAGGCAGAGGAATACAAATCTCCCATCAGCCACTGTAAGCCACACCCACTCTCCCCTCTCTTCGACCGACAGTGCCGCCACAGCATGCAGTGCAAAAAAGCAAATTACCGCGCTCCACCCTGTATATGTGTCATTCGCTATTTGATGGGGGTTGTACTAACCGCCATGTACATGCTAATAGACACCAACCGCCAGTGGTCATATGTCGTAAAAGCTTTTGAGTTTTACGACTGATCTGAAATGGTGGGATATTGAGTTGGGAAAATATGAGATCCAGAGCTAACAAGAAGACCCATGGCTTTTTTTTACCTTTTTTTTTTAATGTTCCTGTTAATGGGTTAAGGCCTTATTCAAACAATGCAGCCAAAATGCATAAATATACTTTCTGTTTAATTGGATGCCGTAGATAGACTAAGAAAGTTAAAAAGAATAACTTTTTTTCTAAATAAAATAATTAAAAAAAAATCCCTTTCCCCACTTTAATAATAAGTAAAAATAAAAAACATTTAGTTGGTATTGCCACATTTGTAAAAGTCCAATTCTTGAAGATATAAAATGGCTAAACTATAGGTTAACACAGAAAAGAGGGGAAAAAAATCCAACACCACTGCTTTTTGTCATACTCATCTCTGCGCCCCTGTGATTTAGGCAGTATACACCATACATACCCTATAGCAATATATTATATCTTCTCCTGGTTACTGAGCCGTATACACTGCTATTTCACCTTTAAAAATGACTTTTATTCTTACATCCCCTCTATTTTTCTGCTGTACAGGCCTGCAGAAGAACCAACCACCTGGACGGGGTACTTTGGAAAAGTTATTATGGCCTCCACCAGTTATTTGCCTTCTCAAGTAACGGAAATGTTCAACCAAGGCCGAGCTTTTGCCACGGTTCGCTTGCCTTTCTGTGGTCACAGGAACATCTGCTCATTGGCAGTGTAATGTTACATTTTATTTTGCTTGTGGGTTTTAAACTATTGATAGATGTTTGGTTTTGCTTTCTGTTCTGTTTGTGCTTGTATTGCAGTGTGTAAAGCAATGGATAAAGCAACACTGTATTGTACACTTTCTCTTTTTTATAATTTTCTCCAGCATGGAAAGTTACAAAACTTTGCATTATCACCTTATTTGAGATTTGTCTTCATTCCTGTAGATTGAGTTACATGTAAGCGGCTTCCAAACCCAATGCTTTTCCACAATCTATGTGCGTTCAGCTGCATTGATATCAGAAGATACGCTTTTGGAGAACTGATGATGGTAGTGAAAGGGTCAGCATGTGTCCCCCCTCTGGTTGTTTGGACTGCGGAAAGCAGGAGCTTGGTAGCCAGTTAGGGTAGGTGCAGACAGTCAGTAATCGGCAGCGCTTTGGACGCAGCACATGTCCGCACGGTCCAAAATGCTGCCGGCTAATCAATGCTGGTGAATCCACATGTGTTCACTGAACCGTGTGGAATCACCGCATCCAATACATTGTACGGGGACATTTATCTTGTGGAGACTGAGCATCTCTGCAAGAAGAATAGACATGCTGCTGTCTGGAAAGATGCGCCGCATGTCCATCTCCATGGGTGAGCTGTGGGCGTCTGTGCACGCATAGTGGATATCCACGATGCTGTAACATCTTGACGCTGCGACCAACCCGCAGCGTTTACTGACCGCGGGAACATACTCTTACATGACATTTTGTGTTGCAAATCCCTAATAAAGTAATTTGCATAGGACCTAAATCAAGATAATGTATTTTGCTCAATTACAATTCAGATTTCAAATACATAATTCCCATTGTTAAAAATATCTACAGATAAGACACGCACTTAGTTTAGTTTTCTGGTAGAAATGTAGTGTCTGTTTTTCATCTCGGGGTCCCAATGGATTGATTTCCAGGCTATAAAGCGCTGGGTCGCCCACTAGGTCGCTGTATGGAAATCCAAGATTCCATCACTGATCAATGGTGTGGATTAACTGAAGTCCCACTTGTGCATTCCCAGCTATAAATAAGTTAATTTTACCATGTATCCTACGTCTTGAGTTCTCACACCGGATAGGTTGAGGAAGACATGTAGATGTAGGGATGCTATATGTTCAAAGTGAGGTTCCCAAAATGTGGCTTTTTGGCACATATGGGAGTGCCAAATTATTAGATCCTTTGGGGATGAAATAGTACAATTTGTAATTCTAAACATTAATATTCCCATATACCCTTTGTTTGGTGTTTTGGACTGGGAAATGTTGCTCCATCACTATCATATTTCTCAGAGAGTCTTTATTCCCAGCTAGGAAGGATATATCACTTTCAAATCGCTCCATGTGGCTAAAGATGGTAGATGTGGAGCTTAAAGGTGTGGGGAATATGAGTTAGATCTCTGCAGACAGGAGGAATTCCTCAGGACCCTTATGGCTAATGTTTGAGAGCTGATTGAAATAGTGGGTTTAAGGTATAACAATAATAAGGTTTTAATATACATTACATTTTGAAACTAGACCCTGAGTCAAGTAAGTTGTGTTCACCTTTGTTGTTTACATGCATGATTTATATTTGACCGAGCTGTAATTGTAACTCTTGAAATATATGATGTATGAAGCCTTATTCATCTTCAACATGTTCTTGTTACATATAGTTTAAAAAAGAGTAATTTGCACAGTGTCACATATATATATGTGTGACACTGTGCAATATATACTAATATACTGTATATTAGTATATATTAATATATATACTATTAGTATATTAATATATTCTAATAATACAGTATATAATACTGTATTATTAGTATATATATATATATATATATATATATATATATATATATATATATATATATATATAAATATATATTAGTACAGACCAAAAGTTTGGACACACTTTCTCATTTAAAGATTTTTCTGTATTTTCATGACTATGAAAATTGTACATTCACACTGAAGGCATCAAAACTGTGAATTGACATGTGGAATTATATACTTAACAAAAAAGTGTGAAACAGCTGAAATTATGTCTTATATTCTAAGTTCTTCAAAGTAGCCACCTTTTGCTTTGATGACTGCTTTGCACACTCTTGGCTTTCTCTTGATGAGCTTGAAGAGGTACTCACCGAGAATGGTTTTCACTGCACAGGTGTGCCCTGTCAGGTTTAATAAGTGGGATTTCTTGCCTTATAAATGGTGTTGGGACTATCAATTGTGTTGTGCAGAAGTCTGGTGGACACACAGCTGATAGTCCTACTGAATAGACTGTTAGAATTTGTATTATGGCAAGAAAAAAGCAGCTAAGTAATGAAAAACGAGTGGCCATCATTACTTTAAGAAATGAAGGTCAGTCAGTCCGAAAAATTGGGAAAACTTTGAAAGTGTCCCCAAGTGCAGTGGCAAAAATCATCAAGCGCTACAAAGAAACTGGCTCACATGAGGACCGCCCCAGGAAAGGAAGACCAAGAGTCACCTCTGCTGCTGAGGATAAGTTTATCCGAGCCACCAGCCTCAGAAATCGCAGGTTAACAGCAGCTCAGATTAGAGACCAAGTCAATGCCACACAGAGTTCTAGCAGCAGACATATCGCTACAACAACTGTTAAAGAGGAGACTTTGTGCAGCAAGCCTTCATGGTAAAATAGCTGCTAGGAAACCACTGCTAAGGATAGACAACAAGCAGAAGATACTTGTTTGGGCTAAAGAACACAAGGAATGGACATTAGACCAGTGGAAATCTGTGCTTTGGTCTGATGAGTCCAAATTTGAGATCTTTGGTTCCAACCACCGTGTCTTTGTGCGACGCAGAAAAGGTGAACGGATGGACTCTACATGCCTGGTTCCCACCGTGAAGCATGGAGGAGGAGGTGTGGGGATGCTTTGCTGGTGACACTGTTGGGAATTTATTCAAAATTGAAGGCATACTGAACCAGCATGGTTACCACAGCATCTTGCAGCGGCATGCTATTCCATCCGGTTTGCGTTTAGTTGGACCATCATTTATTATTCAAAAGGACAATGACCCCAAACACACCTCCAGGCTGTGTAAGGGCTATTTGACCAAGAAGGAGAGTGATGGGGTGCTACGCCAGATGACCTGGCCTCCACAGTCACCAGACCTGAACCCAATCGAGATGGTTTGGGGTGAGCTGGACCGCAGAGTGAAGGCAAAAGGGCCAACAAGTGCTAAGCATCTCTGGGAACTCCGTCAAGATTGTTGGAAGACCATTCCCGGTGACTACCTCTTGAAGCTCATCAAGAGAATGCCAAGAGTGTGCAAAGCAGTCATCAAAGCAAAAAGTGGCCACTTTGACGAACCTAGAATATAAGACATAATTTCAGTTGTTTCACACTTTTTTGTTAAGTATGTAATTCCACATGTTTTAAATCATAGTTTTGATGCCTCCGGTGTGAATGTACAATTTTCACAGTCAGAAAAATCTTTAAATGCGTCCAAATTTTCGGTGTGTACTGTATATACGTGTGTGTGTGTGTATATATATATTATATATATATTAATAAAATGAGTTGCTAAATGAATTGAAAAACTTGTCCAGACATTCACAAGGTTTGAAATTTTTTATTTGAAATAATAATTTTCTCCTTCAAACTTTACTTTCGTCAAAGAATGCTCCATTTGCAGCTATTTAAATTTTTCACTCTGTTTCATTGCAGCCATTTGGCAAATTCAAGAAAAGTTAATTTTGTTTCTTATTAATGTACACTCTGCACCCCATCTTGACTGAAAAAAAAATCAGAAATGTAAACATTTTTGCAAATTTATTAAAAAGCCTGCATAGAGTTTGCTTTAAAACACATGAAGGACTCCCAGACTATGAGAAATAAGATTATCTGGTCTGATGGGACGAAGATAGACCTTTTTGTTGATAATTCTAAGCGGTATGTGTGGAGAAAACCAGGCACTGCTCGTCATCTGCCCAATACAATCCCAACAGGGAAACCTGGTGGCAGCATCATGCTATGTGGGTGTTTTTCAGTTGGAGGAACAGGACGACTGATTGCAATTAAAGGAAACATGAATGCGGCCAAGTACAGAGATATCCTAGATGAAAACCTCTTCCAGAGTGGTCTGGACCTCAGATTTGGCTGAAGGTTCACCTTCCAACAAGACAATGACCCTAAGCACACAGCTAAAATAACAAAGGAGTGGCTTCAGAACAACTCTGTGACCATTCTTGACTGACCCAGCCAGACCCTTGACCTTGAGCATCTCTGGAGAGACCTGAAAATGGCTGTTCACCATCCAACCTGACAGAACTGGAGAGGATCTGCAAGGGAGAATGGCAGAGGATCCCCAAATCCAGATGTGAAAAACTTGTTGCATCATTCCGAAGAAGACTCATGGCTGTACTAGCTCAAAAGGGTGCTTCCACTCAATACTGAGCAAAGGATCTGAATACCTATGACCATGTGATATTTCAGTTTTTCTTTAATAAATTTGCAAAAATTTATACATTTCTGTTTTTTTCAGTCAAGATGGGGTGCAAGAGTGTACATTGAGTAAAAAATTTTTTATTGAATTTACCAAATGGCAAAGAGTGAAAAATTTAAATGAGTCTGAATACTTTCCGTACCTACTGTAAATATGTTTATAAATGTGCCTTATTGTATTCTATTGTATTTTGTTTTTAATGCTTAATAATTTATATTTAGAATTCAAAAGATCCCCCGACTTCTCGTTGCTGCTGCGGATGGCTACCTGTACATCTACAACCTTGACCCACAAGAGGGCGGAGAGTGCACGCTAATGAAACAGCACAAGTGAGAGCAATTCCGGGGTTATGTATTTCTATTATCAGAGAACCAAATGTCACATTAAAAGACGGACATATCAAGTTCAAGCTTTTTTCAGTCAAATATATGTTTTTTTTATTGCTAGCTTATAAGCATCCAACCCTTTTTGAAACGCTGACTTAGTATGTCATTATTACCCCTTGTGGTAGGGCATACCCCAGTGTGAGTATTCTACATGTGAAGAACTCTTTCATATTTAGATATCTAAATTGCCTTTTCTCCACTCTTAATGGATGCCCCTGGTTCTTTGGAGAGTCCTTGGAAGAAATAAATCATGTGCCATTGCTTTGTATTGATCACACGTCTTTTTTTCTAAGCTAATCAAGCTTACTTTTTCTAACTTCTCAATAAAAGAGATCTTCCCATTTAGTAATTGTCTGCCTATGAACCCTCTCTAGTTTTCAGCTTTCCAAATATTTCAGCCCAAAACTGAATCCCAAACTAAAGATGTGGGGTAATATTACCCTGTGATAATGGGTTTTATCTCTTTTAATGCATCTTAAAGTCTTATTTTCTTTTGCTATTTGACATGAAGTACTGCACTTTGGCTTAATTGCGGCCAGACTATCCAAGTCCTACTCTGTTGTCCTTTTAATTTAATCAAAATCAGGAACTTATAGCCCAGAACACTAATTAATTCATTATTCCTGCATGTCATGTTAATTGACCACACCATGATCTTTGACATACCTATATGTCATGGTCGGGAAAAGGTCCCTGACCTATGATATATAGGTAAGACATGGCAGAAGCTGTGCCCGCACTATTGTTACTAGGAGCTTGGCTTAAGTGATGGCCGTGCCCTGGCTGTCATAGCCAGGGGTTGTGCTGTTTAACCCCTTACTGTCATCTGACGGAATAGTACGTCAGACGTCGGTACCCCCGATTTGAGGTGGCCCCTCTGCCTGTGGATCGGAGATCCCGTGGCGTTACGCTGGGTCCCGATCGCTGCCATGGAGAACTGATGTCATCATGACGACATCCGGGTCTACAGAGCTGAGAAACTTCCTGTCATGTGCAGTGCATGTCAGGAAGTCTCTCAGGTCAGTGTACAGCCCTGACAGCTTCTATAGCATGCAGATGCTTCTTCATCTGCATGCTATAGAACCGATCAGCCTTCAAAAAATGATTGTCTCATTGTCGGCCAAAGTGTAAAAGTAAGAATAAAGTAAAAAAAAAAAAAATATATTTATATATATATATATATATATATATATATATATATATATATATGTGTGTGTATATATATATATATATATATATATATATATATATATATATATATATATATATATATAATTGTAAAAATATATATATAAAAAAAAAAACAAACCCCAAAAATAATAATAATAAAAAAATCAATATTTATTCTATCATTAAATAAATATCTGAATGAAAAAAATCTAAGCAAAAGTACACATATTTGATATCGCCGCATTTGTAATTACCCGACCTATAAAACTGTCCCAGTAGTTAACCCTTTTAGTGAACACCATTAAAAAAAACAAGGCAAAATACAATGCTTCATCATCATACCGTAAAGTGGAATAAAATGCGATAAAAAAAAAAAAAAGATATAAAATAAACATGCTACCGCTGAAAACGTCTTCTTGTCCCTCAAAAAACACACCACTATACAGCGTCAGCAGTGAACAAATAAAAGAAGTTATAGTTGTCAGACTAAAGTAATGCAAAAACCATTATTTTTTTTATAAAATAGTTTTTATTGTATAAAAGCGCCAAAACATAAAAATGATATAAATGAGGTATCGCTGTAATCGTACTGACCCCAAGAATAAAACTGCTTTATCAATTGTACCACACATGGAACAGTATAAACACCTCCCCCAAAAGAAATTCATGAATTGCTGGTTTTTGCTCATTCTATCTCCCAAAACTTGGAGAGAGAAAAAAGTGATCATGTGCCCGAATATTATACCAATAAAAACGTCAGCTCGTTCCACAAAAAGCAAGACCTCACATGACTCTATGGGCCCAAATATGGAAAAAATTATAGCTCTCAAAATGTGGTGTTGCAAAAACAATTTTTTGCAATAAAGAGTCTTTTAGCGTGTGACAGCCGCCAAACATAAAAACCTGATATAACGCCTCTTTCACACATCCTGATTTTTTTAGTACCGGAAATGTCTGTATTTGTGTGTGTAATACTTGCGACACACGTGTGGCATGTGTGTTGCATCAGTACCACACGGACGGGCGCCAGGAAATGAGTGTTGCAGTAAACGCTGTTCCTTGGCGCCGGGTGCTGAACACGGCTCTCATCATTCTCCCCTTCTCTGCTGGTGATCGGCACGAGCAGGGGAGAATGATGAGTTATATTTAACCCCTTAACGACTGGCGAAATGCCTTTTAATGGCGGCAGTTAAGAGTAGTTAAATCACAGCGCCGCTTTTTAACGGCCCGGAGGTTTAAGGTTATAGCGCCCCCCAGCGTCGGAATTTCTCTGAGGTCTCGGCTTCCGGGGGTTGGGGCTAAAGTTAGGGTCAGGGTTTGGATTAGGGGTGGTTTAGGGTTGGAATTAGGATTCGGGGGGTTTCCACTGTTTCGGCACATCAGGGCTCTCCAAACGTGACATGGCGTCCGATCTCAATTCCAGCCAATTCTGCGTTGAAAAAGTAAAAAGTGATCCTTCCCTTCCGAGCTCTGCTTTGCGCCCAAACAGTGATTTACCCCCACTTATGGGGTGTCAGCGTACTAAGGACAAAATGGACAACAACTTTTGGGGTGCAGTTTCTTCTGTTACCCTTGTGAAAATTAAAAAAAAAAAAAGGGGGTCGAAAAGATCATTTTTGTGAAAAAAATTATTTTTTATTTTCACGGCTCTGCGTTATTAACTGTGGTGAAACACTTGGGGGTACAAAGTGCTCACCACACATCTAGATAAGTTCCTTAGGGGGTCTAGTTTCCAAAATGGTGTCACTTGTGGGGGGTTTCCACTGTTTAAGCATATTAGGGGCTCGCCAAACACGACATGACGTCCGATCTCAATTCCAGCCAATTTTGCATTGAAAAGTCAAACAGTGCTCCTTCCCTTACGAGCTCTGCCATGCTTCCAACAGTGGTTTACCTGCATATATGAGGTATCAGCGTACTCAGGACAAATTGTACAAAATCTTTTGGGGTCCATGTTTTCCTGTTACCCTTGGTAAAATAAAATAAAAAATTGGATCTGAAGTACATTAAAAAAAAAAAGTTAAATGTTCTTTTTTTTTTTAAACATTCCAAAAATTCCTGTGAAGCACCTGAAGGGTTAATAAACTTCTTTAATGTGGTTTTGAGCACCTTGAGGGGTGCAGTTTTTAGAATGGTGTCACTTTTAGGTATTTTCTATCATATAGACCCCTCAAAGTAACTTCAAATATGATGTGGTCCCTAACAAAAAATGGTGTTGAAAAAATTAGAAATCGCTGTTTAACCCCTTATAAACCCTTATAACTTCCTAACAAAAAAAATTTTGGTTACAAAATTGTGCTGATGTAAAGTAGACATGGAAAATGTTACTTAAGTATTTTATGGGACATATCTCTGTGATTTAAGGGCATGAAAATTCAAAGTTGGAAAATTTCAAAATGTTCAAAATTTTTGCCAAATTTCTGTTTTTTTCACAAATAAACGCAAGTAACATGAAAGAAATTTTACCACTAACATGAAGTACAATATGTCAAGAGAAAGTATTGTCAGAATCACTGGGATCCATCGAAGCGTTCCAGAGTTATAACCTCATAAAGGGACAGTGGTCAGAATTGTAAAAATTGGCCTGGTCATTAACATGCAAACCACCCTTGGGTGTAAAGGGGTTAAAAATGTTATTTTCTATAATCCCCTCCATGACAGCACACAGGAGGTTGCCTCCCCATCCTAGTTAGGGACAGGAAACGAGGTTTAAATAGCCCTCCCCTTCCCCCAGTGTTTTCTTGTCCCTAAGAGAGGAAGAGGTTTTCTTGCTTGCTCCTGAGGGTGGGCCGGTGACATTCTCTGGGAATATACCTTTAAGTCGGGCAGCCTGGTTCGATCGTCCTGGATCTTCCCTCCCTCAGCTGCTCCTGTCGTGTCGGGACCGCACCATCCTTCGGCACCGCTGGCAATGCTGGATGATGAAGATGTGGCTGGTGGCCTCCCGTAGCTCCCAGCCTTGTAGCTCACTCCCCCTTGCACCTGCATGCTGGCGGTGACTTCCGCGCTCCCCTGCAGTTTGGAGCGTACACAGGAAGTGATGTACACCGCCGGGAGAAGAGGCGCGATGTCACTTCCGCCTTGCGTTCCACAGTGAAACGCACTGCCATTTTGGCGGGAAATTTAACTTATTTTTTTTCTTCAACCGGGAGACGCCAAGGGAAAGGACCGATCATGGAGGGGGAATGATCTCATCCTATTGGATGAGAAGAAGCGCTTCTGTATAAAAGGACACTGACGGAAGACTGACTCCATAAGGTAGTACTGAGGTTCTAAATGATGGATGTACCTTTCCTTAGATCTACTTCTGAAGAGTCCAGCGCAGACCCTGGCCCCATGAGTATATCAGGTAAAGGGCACCCTCTTTGGTACAGGACCCATTATTATGGGAATTTCCCCTTTTCTCAATTCTAGGTAGACAAGGATCCTGCACCAAAATCAAGGAAAAAAGCTGCAAATCGCAAATGCGCCATCTGCAGTAAAAAAAACTCCTCCAACTATAAAAAAAAGAAGCTTTGTCAGCCATGCACGGAAAAAATTGTCCCAGAGGAACAGCCATCCCTGATGGAAAAAAGGAATGGGGCCACAGGGGATACAGTCATCCTTGACTACCTTCTCCCAGTCCTTTACAGGGGGCCCCCCAGTTTCCAAAAAGAGGAAATACGCTCCTGAAGATATCTCTGACTCAGAAGCTGAATCGTCAGGCCCTGAAGAATGGATGGAGGAAGGTGAACTTACACAAAGTCATACAGAGGATAATAAAAAATTATTCTTCAGATGATATTTGGGAGCTCCTACTAGTGGTCAGGAATACAATGGGGGTTGAAGAGGAGAAACCATCCCGCTCAATTCAAGATAAATTATTCGGTGGTCTAAAGTCAAGGAGGAGAGAGATGGTCTTTCCTATCCATGACAACGTCCAAAAAATTTAATCCTGGATGAATGGGAATTCCCAAAAAGGAAGTGGAACATTCCAGGTGAAATGAAGGATCGCTTTTCCCTAGATGAGGATGTCTCGAAGTGCTGGACTGAAATCCCTAAAGTGGATATCCAGGTGGCTAGGGTAGCCAAGAAAACTACAATACCCTTTGAAGACTCCACTCAACTTAAAGATCCACTTGACCTTAAGATGGACAACATATTGAGGAAGTCCTGGGAAGCGTCAGCAACACTAAAATCCTTGTTTTGGTCTCATTTCCAGCGCTCCTAGGACCGTTACTATTCTTTACTGCATTTTGTATCCTCCTAGAAGGTTAACGGCTGGAGCTGCGATGGACCTTTTGCTTTCAATTTTAACTGTGACCCTCACAGCGCTCCCTAGTGACCGCTTTCTTTTTCCTTGAATTTCATTACTCCGACAACATGACCACCGTTGCCCATCTACGTCATCAGGGCAGCACAAAATTCGAGAGTCTGCAGCAGGTCTCAGCAAGAATTTTCTGTTGGGCAGAATATCACCTCCTGTCTTTATCTGCTCTCCACCTAAAAGGATCCCACAACATCGAAGAGGATTTTCTGAGCAAGACAGATATAAACCCAGAGATATGGAGCCTCAATAAGAAGGTATTCCAGGATATAACCAAAAAATGGGGTCTCCCAGAGGTGGACCTGTTCGCAAGCCGAGAACATGCCAAAACTAAGCAGTACTTCTCCATAGGTCCAAGCAAATCCCAATCAAGGGTGGATGCCTTCGCTCACCCGTGGAGCTTCAAGCTAGCCTATGCATTCCCTCCAATTCCGTTGTTACCAAAGACTCGGAAGAAGATCAGGACAGTGTAAAAACCATCCTGATTGCCCCCCTCTGGCCAAAGAGAAGCTGGTTCGGAGCCCTGAAACGGTTGAGCTCAGAAGAGTGTCTGACCCGACCACTGGACCACGACCTTCTATGTCAAGGTCCCATTTTTCACCCGGGTCCCCACAGCCTATGCTTGGCAACCTGGCTTCTGAAACCACAATCCTGAGAGCCACAGGCCTCTCAGATGCTGTCATATCCACTTTACAGAAAAGTAGAAAACAGGTCACAAATGCTATCTATTCCAAAGTATGGAAGACCTTCTCGGTGTGGTATGGATCCACTCCCATAGATCCCTTTCACCCTAACATGGCAAAAATCCTAGATTTTCTACAGGACGGCTTATCCAAAGGACTAAATCCAAGTACCTTGAACGTCCAGGTGTCGGCCCTGAGCTCCTACTTTGACCAGAACCTGGCAGACCATTGATGGATAAGGAGATTCATGTCAACTGCCTCCAGAATCCGTCCAAGAAAATCCAACATAGTTCCATCTTGGGACTTGAATATAGTACTGAAAGGTCTAACTATTCCAACGTTCGAAGCTGTGGACCATATCTAGATAGACAGATTGTCCTGGAAAGCGGCACTACTTCTAGCCATTATAACGGCCAGAAGAGTGGGCAAGATTCAGACTGTATCCATCAGGGAGCCTTATTTAAGAATTCTGGACGACAGAATAATATTCCGCCTAGACCCGTCTTTCTTGCCAAAAGTGACACCCGACTTTCACAGATCCCAAGAAATAATTCTGCCCTCCTTCTGTGACAACCCAGGAAACAAGAGAGAAACAGGATTCCATTCTCTGGATGTACGACAGACGGTTCTCTTCTACCTGAATCAAACAAAACCTTGGAGGAAAGATCAGAATCTTTTTTTCCAATATGGTGAAACAAACAAGGGAAAGAAAGCCTCCAAGAGCTCCCTGGCAAACTGGATCAAGAAAGCGATCATGGACACTTATAGAAATCAGGACCTATCTCCTCCTGAATCACCAAAAGCCCATTCTAAAGGTACCTTCACACTGACCAACTTCACAACGATATCGCTAGCGATCCGTGACATTGCAGCGTCCTGGATAGCGATATCGTTGTGTTTGACACGCAGCAGCGATCTGGATCCTGCTGTTTCGTGTTTCTCGATGCAAGCAGTGAATAGCCAGGCCTTTCCCCGGGAAGGAACAACCACGGGAAGGGCAGCATCCTATGAAGGAAAGCCACCTATGCCAAGCATGGTATCCATCCACAGACAGCTGTTTCGGGGTTTTGCCCCTCATCAGTGTGGAGTAGGAATCTGGCTATTAGGAGCAGTGCCTAGTGAAAAGGCTATAAAGGCACAGATGATTGGCCTCGGGGAGACCAAAACATCCAACACCGCGGAGACACCATCACGTGTTTCTCAACGCAGTGATTCCAGAACACTGCCCCCATCCCTTATGGGAAATATGCAGATGCATGTAAAGAAGCTGCGGAGACACCATCACGTGTTTCTCGACGCAAGCAGTGAATAGCCAGGCCTTTCCCCGGGAAGGAACAACCACGGGAAGGGCAGCATCCTATGAAGGAAAGCCACCTATGCCAAGCATGGTATCCATCCACAGACAGCTGTTTCGGGGTTTTGCCCCTCATCAGTGTGGAGTAGGAATCTAATCTCCTAATAGCCAGATTCCTACTCCACACTGATGAGGGGCAAAACCCCGAAACAGCTGTCTGTGGATGGATACCATGCTTGGCATAGGTGGCTTTCCTTCATAGGATGCTGCCCTTCCCGTGGTTGTTCCTTCCCGGGGAAAGGCCTGGCTATTCACTGCTTGCGTCGAGAAACACGTGATGGTGTCTCCGCAGCTTCTTTACATGCATCTGCATATTTCCCATAAGGGATGGGGGCAGTGTTCTGGAATCACTGCGTTGAGAAACACGTGATGGTGTCTCCGCGGTGTTGGATGTTTTGGTCTCCCCGAGGCCAATCATCTGTGCCTTTATGGATCCTGCTGTGACATCGTTGGTCGGAGCAGAAAGTCCAAAACTTTATTTCGTCGCTGGATCTCCCGCAGACATCGCTGAATCGGCGTGTGTGACGCCGATTCAGCGATGTCTTCACTGGTAACCAGGGTAAACATCGGGTTACTAAGCTCAGGGCCGCGCTTAGTAACTCGATGTTTACCCTGGTTACCAGTGTAAATGTAAAAAAAGACAAACACTTAATACTTACATTCCGGTGTCTGTCGCGTCCCTCGGCGTTCTGCTTCCCTGCACTGTCAGCGCCGGCCGGCTGTAAAGCATGACGTCACCTCTGTGCTTTACGGCCAGCCGGCGCTCACAGTCAGTGCAGGAAAGCACAGCGACGGGGGACAGACACCGGAATGTAAGTATGTAGTGTTTGTTTGTTTTTTTTACATTAGCACTGGTAACCAGGGTAAACATCGGGTTACTAAGCGCGGCCCTGCGCTTAGTAACCCGATGTTTACTCTGGTTACCAGGGGACCGGCATCGTTGGTCGCTGGAGAGCTGTCTGTGTGACAGCTCTCCAGCGACCAAACAGCGACGCTGCAGCGATCGGGATCGTTGTCTAGATCGCTGCAGCGTCGCTAAATTTGACGGTACCTTGAGGCTATGTGCACAGGATTTTTTCCTGACATAATCCTGAGAATTCTGCCAGAAATCCGCGTGCTTTTTTCGCACGGATTTTGCACGTTTTTTTGGGGATTTTTTGCGTTTTTTTATTTTATTTTCCGGAATGTCCTTTTTGATAGGAAATCCGCAAAAAGATAGAGCATGTCCGGATTTTTTGCGGTATGCGTTTTTTTTGCGGAAAAAAACGCTAACATCTGCACAAAAAATGCGGAATGCATTCTAAATGATAGGATGCATAATGTTAGCGTTTTTTTAGCGGATTTATAGCATTTTTATGGCGAAATTCCGCAAAAAAAAACACCAAAAATCCGGACGTGTGCACATACCCTAATAGTGCTGTCGCTGTCTCCTGGGCGGAAAGGGCCAATGCATCCATGGAGGATATTTGCAGAGCAGCTATCTGGTCCATGGTCCATACCTTCACTAAATACTACAGATTAGATCTAATGTCTATAAGGCTAGGTTCACATTGCGTTAGTGCAACCCGTTTAGCGCTAGCGGGTTGCGCTAACGCAATGTTTTTATGGGGCCGCGTCCTGGGGTCGCGGTAACGTCCCCGCTCTCGCAGCTTCCCCGATCTGCGAGAGCGGGGAACGGACCGCGGGCGCGCCTCGGACGCTGCGAGCAGCGTCCGCGGCGCGCCAGGAAACACCGGCGCGTCGCTAGCGCGTGCCGAACATGGCACGCGCTAGTGCTGCGCGTTCCCATTGCCTTGAATGGGCGCGCTAACGGACGCGTTGCATGGCGTTAATTTCGCCGTGCAACGCTGTCCGTTAAACGCGATCCCATAACGCAATGGGAACCCAGCCTTAGAGATCTAGCTTTTGGCAGGAGAGTCCTGCAGGCTGTTGTCCATCCCTAACCATTATTCTTTGGTATTTCTCCTGTGTGCTGTTGTGGAGGGGATTAGAGAAAATAGAATTACACTTACCGGTATTTGGGTTTCTAAGACCCTCCTCGACAGCACAGGAAATTTCCCTCCCTAATAAGTTATGTTCATTGGATTCCTTAGTGTAAATAAAAAACTCAACCATTCATTCTGTGTGGTTTTTGGAAAATACTGGGGATTGAGGGAAAGGGAGGGCTATTTAAACCTCTTGTTTCCTGTCCCTAATTAGGATGGGGAGGCAACCTCCTGTGTGCTGTCGTGGAGGGTCTTATAAACCCAATTTTCGGTAAGTGTAATTCTATTTTCCACCACAAAAATTTGGGGTACTTCTTATAATTCACAAAATACGGTAACTGGTTTAAGGGCATAAAAATTAAAAGTTTGAAAATGATGAAATGTTGATAATTTGCCAAATTTCTGATATTTTCATAAATAAATGCAAGTCATATTGAACAATTTTACCACTATCATGAAGTACAATATGTCACGAAAAAATCATTTTCTGAATCAGTGGGATCTGTTGAAACATTCCAGAGTTATTACCGCATAAAGTGACACTGGTCAGAATTGTACAATTTGGCTTGGTCATGAAGGTGAAAACAGACTTGGGGTGAAGGGGTTAAAGCATAAAGATTTGAAAAGTTTGAAAATTGCAAAATTTGTAATTTGTCAAGTTTTTGATATTTTCATAAATAAACGCTAAATGATATTGACCAAAAATTACCACTAACATGAAGTACAATATGTCATGAAAAAATGGATTTCCGAATCAGTGGGATCCGTTAAAACGTTCCAGAGTTATTACCTCATAAAGTGACAGTGGTCAGAATTGAAAACATTGGCCCATCAGGAAGGTCAAAACAGACTCGGTGGTGAAGGGGTTAAAGAAGTTGTCCCCTTTAAGCAAACTTTTTTCTTTTTTTTTTTAATCAAAACAATTTTTATTATGATAATCACAATTTCCCAGCAATACATATTACATTCTTGTTTTTCATATCACTGTAAATCCATCCATTTTCAAGACATCGTTATAATCATACCTATATTGTATCATGGTATAACTTTAACATTTTATTTTAAACCAATTAACAAAACCTTCCCTTCCCCCCCTAATTAAACTCTTCCCCCAAAACACCTTCCTTTCCTTCCCCTTGTTTGGTATGATTTCTTTTCCTATGTGTTTGCTTCTGCAATATTCACTAATGCATTCGTTCTTCAGATTATAAAATTCCTATGCCCCTCTATATCCTACTCTAACATAAATGTATTAAATATCACATCTCCAGCGAGAGCCCCTGAAACAAGCCGGGTACATTTGATCCATTTTCTCCATTGTTCCCCAAATTTCTTTACATCACCTCTTTTAATATATAACTTTTTCCCCATTAGAATGGTGTTATTCAAGTCTCTAATTATCTGTTCAATCCCGGGCGGACTGCACGAGAGCCATTACCTGGCAGTACACTTTCTTGTATGATACAAAATTTTGCCTATTCCCAATTGAATAGATGCATTAATACCACAATCCCCCCAAATTTCCCAGGATACGCGTTTTTGGTTTCATGTCCAAATGTACATTAAACACCTCTCTGACCAATTTATCCACATCCCCCCAGAGCCCTCCAAGCTTGGGGCATGCCCAAAACATATGTAATAGGTCAGCTTCTTCTCTACTACATCTCCGGCATTCATCTTCACTTCTCAGCTGCATTTTTTTTATCATCGTTGGTGTCCTATAAGCCCTAGGAACAACTGCCTTTAAGCAAACTTTACTTATTAGTTCAGTTAGAAAAAACTTCAGTGCTGCTTTTCTGCTGCCCAAGTACTCTGTTACTTAGTTGCAGTGGTGGCGTCACGTCGAGAATGCTGCCTCCAGTCATTTAGCACAGCGGCTCCCGCGATGTCCACAGCACAAGCTGCTTTAGTTCAGTGATTGGCTGCCGTGGTGTCACGTAACATCAACACTGCAGCCAACTAATCTACAAAGATGTGGAGAAACAGTGCTGGACCTAAGAACGATAAGTAAAACTCAGTTTGGTGCTATTCTTACACGTAACTGAGCCCGTAGACAAAAGTTTGTTGAAAGGGGTCATCCCCTTTAATCCGTTAATGACCCCAGCTTTTTTTTTTGTTTTTCGCTCCCCTTCTTTCCAGAGCCATAACTTTTTTATTTTTCCATCAATATGGCCATGTGGGGACTTATTTTTTGCGGGACAAGTTGTACTTTTGAACGACATCATTGGTTTTAGCATATCGTGTACTAGAAAAGGGGAAAAAAAATTCCAAGTGTGGTGAAATTGCAAAAAAGTGCAATCCCACGCTTGTTTTGTGTTTGGCTTTTTGCTAGGTTCACAAAATGCTAAAACTGACCTGCCACTATGATTCTCCAGGTCATTATAGGAGTTCATAGACACCAAACATGTCGAGGTTATTTTTTTATCTAAGTGGTAAAAAATAAATTCCAAACTTTGCTAAAAAAAAAAAAAAAGATAAAAAATTGCACAATTTTCCATTACCGGTAGCTTCTTCATTTTTCGTGATCTGGGGTTGGGTGAGGGCTTATTTTTTGTTTGCCGAAAGGGAGGTGTTTTGAACGTTCATATTTTTTTTATTTTTTAAAACTTTTTTTTTTTTTTTACTTTTGCCATGCTTCAAGAGCCTCCACGGGAGGCTAGAAGCTGGCATAGCCTGATCGGCTCTGCTACATAGGAGCGAAGCTCAGATCGATCCTATGTAGCCGAATTGCAGCATTGCTGTGAGTGCTGACCACAGGGTGGCGCTCACAGCAATCTGGCATCAACAACCATAGAGGTCTTCAGGAGAACTCTGGTTGTCATGCCAATGCATCGCTGACCCCTGATCACGTGACGGGTCAGCGATGCGCACATTTCCGGCCAGACAACGGCATTTAACTAGTTAATAGGTGCGGGTGGATCACTATTCAACCCGCGCCTATTGCGGGCACATGTCAGCTGTTGCGGGCTCTCCGCTGGAGCCCGCATCAAAGGGGTTAAGGTGTTGCAATTCATTCCAGTCACTAAGCAAAAGATCTCCGCAATGCCAAGACAAAAAAAAATCTATTTAGATATGAGCACTTGAAATAAATGTATATAATAGAAAAAAAAACACCATGAAAGACAATATGGAATTTGCAATATAATATATTTTTTTTATCTAAGGTGTGATGTAGAGCATTTCATTTGCCTTGGACTCATTGACTTCAGGGAAACTTCTTCAAGAATCAAACTTAAAGTAGTGTCTCAAGTTGCACATTGAATTGCAAGATTAACTTTAATTAATCACTGTTCAATCCAAGTGCGACAGGATGCACAGCATTTCCATGTGAACTTTGTCAGTATGGGGAAGGGAAAAATCAAACAAGGGAACCAAACAGTTCACTATTGTCCCGAGAAAGACAGAAAATGCATATATGGCAAAAATTTGGAAAAAGTGCTATTGTCTTGTAGTTTTGTTATATTTTTGCAATGTTACTCTTTTTTTTTCTAAATAGGTTAGATGGAAGCATGGAACCTGCCAATGAAATTTTAGAGTCTGCATCACATGATAGACCATTTGTTTCAAAGAACTATAGTGCTGCAGCCACAAAAGATACCTACTCAACATCACCAACAAGTCATGGTAAGACACTGTTTCAAGCATGAACATGATTTATTTTATTTAACTGTGTGGAACACTCATAGACTTAAAACGTCTGGGCAAACCTTGTCCTACTCTGCATTGATGTTCTAAAATGTGCCTGCATAGAATAGCAGCTGTATGCCATCATGTGGGAGAGGGGAGATGGCTGCCAGACCCCTAAACACACATCAAAATTCACAATAGACTACCTCAAAGGCGCATGCTGAAGGTTTACAATGGCACTCAGTTCCCTGATCTGATCATTATTGAAAATCTGTGGCTAGACCTCAAAATAGCAGTGCATGCAAGACAACCCAGAAATCTCACAGAACTGGAAGAATATTCCAAGGAAGAATGGATGACAATCCCTCAAACAAGAATTGGAAAACTCTTGGCTGGCTGCAAAAAGCATTTTCAAGCTATGATACTTGCAAAAGGGGCTGTTACTAGTTACCAACGATGCAGGGTGCCCAAACTTTTGCTTTGACTCATTTTCCTTTTTGTTATCTTGAAAATGTAAAAAAAAAACCTATATATTTTTTTTGCCTAAAATACAAAGGAAATGTGTCATCTTTTTAGAGATTATTTCATCTGCAACTTACTTAACTGTTCACAATAACAGTAATTTTGACCAGGGGTGCCCAAACTTTTCCATTCCGCTGTACGTCAAATCTCTAGGGTGCATTCTGAAATTGCTGTGAAGGATGTTGAGCTCTACGTTTGTGCAAGAAGTTTCAGACAACAGCATGTTTGCTTAGCCTTTTCCATAAAATAAACACACTTTTTTGGATCATTATTTTTTACTAGATGGTGGCCCGATTCTAACGCATCGTGTATTCTAGAATATGTATGTATGTATGTACATCGCGCTGTGAGTGGTGGTTAAATTCTGCGCCAATATCGCTGATTGGTCGTACCCGGCTGACCGATCAGCAAAGCGTGGTTCAAATCTGGCGCCAATTCGCAGCCGGACTGCGCCTGTCGCTGATCGCCCGGCCGCGACCAATGACCGTATCGGTGTTTAAATACCATGCCAATATCGCCAATCAGCGAAGCATGGTTTAAATCCCGCGTCAATTCGCGGCTGGACTGCGTTTGTCCCTGATTGGTCGCAGGATGTTGGGGGTTCGGGGTGCAGGATATAGTACAGCCACGTAGCATATAACACAGCCACGCAGTATATAGCACAGCCACGCAGTATATAGCACAGCCCACGCAGTATATAGCACAGCCCACGCAGTATATAGCACAGCCCACGCAGTATATAGCACAGCCCACGCAGTATATAGCCCAGCCCACGCAGTATATAGCACAGCCCACGCAGTATATAGCACAGCCCACGCAGTATATAGCACAGCCCACGCAGTATATAGCACAGCCCACGCAGTATACAGCAGTGTGGGCACCATATCTCTGTTAAAAAAAAGAATTAAAATAAAAAATAGTTATATACTCACCCTCCGGCGTCCACCGAAGTTGTCCCGATGCGTGAGAGGCTGCCGCCATCTTCCGTTCCCAGTGATGCATTGTGAAATTACCCAGATGACTTAGCGGTCTCGCGAGACCTCTAAGTCATCTGAGTAATTTTGCAATGCATCTCTGGGAACGGAAGCTGGCGGCAGCTTCGCCGCTCGCGCGCATCGGTGGACGGCGGAAGGTGAGAATAGCACCATATTTTTTTTATTTATTTTTTTAAATTATTTTTAACATATCTTTTTACTATTGATGCTGCATAGGCAGCATCAATAGTAAAAAGTTTGCCACACAGTGTTAATAGCAGCGTTAACAGACTGTGTTATGCCGCGGTGTAACGCAGTCGGTTTAACGGACAACTAAAACGCTATGTGGGCGCTGACTGGGAGGGGAGTATGGAGGGGGCACTGACCGCAGGGGGCGGCCAGACTGTGCCTGTGACTTGGGATTTCCGTGACAGACAGACAAACAGACGGAAGTGCCCCTTAGACGATTACAATATATATATATATATGTATATATATATATATATATATATATATATATATATATATATATATATATATATATATATATATATATATATATATATATACAGTGGGGCAAAAAAGTATTTAGTCAGTCAGCAATAGTGCAAGTTCCACCACTTAAAAAGATGAGAGGCGTCTGTAATTTACATCATAGGTAGACCTCAACTATGGGAGACAAACTGAGAAAAAAAAATCCAGAAAATCACATTGTCTGTTTTTTTAACATTTTATTTGCATATTATGGTGGAAAATAAGTATTTGGTCAGAAACAAACAATCAAGATTTCTGGCTCTCACAGACCTGTAACTTCTTCTTTAAGAGTCTCCTCTTTCCTCCACTCATTACCTGTAGTAATGGCACATGTTTAAACTTGTTATCAGTATAAAAAGACACCTGTGCACACCCTCAAACAGTCTGACTCCAAACTCCACTATGGTGAAGACCAAAGAGCTGTCAAAGGACACCAGTAACAAAATTGTAGCCCTGCACCAGGCTGGGAAGACTGAATCTGCAATAGCCAACCAGCTTGGGGTGAAGAAATCAACAGTGGGAGCAATAATTAGAAAATGGAAGACATACAAGACCACTGATAATCTCCCTCGATCTGGGGCTCCACGCAAAATCCCACCCCGTGGGGTCAGAATGATCACAAGAACGGTGAGCAAAAATCCCAGAACCACGCGGGGGGACCTAGTGAATGAACTGCAGAGAGCTGGGACCAATGTAACAAGGCCTACCATAAGTAACACGCTACGCCACCATGGACTCAGATCCTGCAGTGCCAGACGTGTCCCACTGCTTAAGCAAGTACATGTCAGGGCCCGTCTGAAGTTTGCTAGAGAGCATTTGGATGATCCAGAGGAGTTTTGGGAGAATGTCCTATGGTCTGATGAAACCAAACTGGAACTGTTTGGTAGAAACACAACTTGTCGTGTTTGGAGGAAAAAGAATACTGAGTTGCATCCATCAAACACCATACCTACTGTAAAGCATGGTGGTGGAAACATCATGCTTTGGGGCTGTTTCTCTGCAAAGGGGCCAGGATGACTGATCCGGGTACATGAAAGAATGAATGGGGCCATGTATCGTGAGATTTTGAGTGCAAACCTCCTTCCATCAGCAAGGGCATTGAAGATGAAACGTGGCTGGGTCTTTCAACATGACAATGATCCAAAGCACACCGCCAGGGCAACGAAGGAGTGGCTTCGTAAGAAGCATTTCAAGGTCCTGGAGTGGCCTAGCCAGTCTCCAGATCTCAACCCTATAGAAAACCTTTGGAGGGAGTTGAAAGTCCGTGTTGCCAAGCGAAAAGCAAAAACATCACTGCTCTAGAGGAGATCTGCATGGAGGAATGGGCCAACATACCAACAACAGTGTGTGGCAACCTTTTGAAGACTTACAGAAAACGTTTGACCTCTGTCATTGCCAACAAAGGATATATTACAAAGTATTGAGATGAAATTTTGTTTCTGACCAAATACTTATTTTCCACCATAATATGCAAATAAAATGTTAAAAAAACAGACAATGTGATTTTCTGGATTTTTTTTTCTCAGTTTGTCTCCTATAGTTGAGGTCTACCTATGATGTAAATTACAGACGCCTCTCATCTTTTTAAGTGGTGGAACTTGCACTATTGCTGACTGACTAAATACTTTTTTGCCCCACTGTATATATATATATATATATATATATATATATATATATATATATATATATATATATATATGAGCAGCACAGCCTAACTGTCCAGAGATTATCAACGGTGTGTGATTAATAGCCTCGCCTCCCTCCTTATGTACCCGTGTGCCTGTTATCTGCTCATGTTTAATGTATTTGTCTATATTTGCCTCGTATTCACATGTAAAGCGCCATGTAATAAATGGCGCTATAAAAATGTATAATAATAATAATAACACAACAACAGGTCGTCCGATGATCAGAGGAGGTGCCCGCGTGAAATGAATTATGAATCATACGAACATGGAAGAAACAACGCGGCAGCACTCGCCAATCTTGCAGTTCAAGTGTCCTTTATTGAAACACACGGGAACACATCTTCACGGCTCGGGGGAGTGAAACAAACAAGGAGTGCGGCAGACGGGACGACGGCCGTTTCGCGCTAAACGAGAGCGCTTCTGCGGGTCCATGGGATATGTTATATATATATACATACATACATACATACATACATACATATACAGTTAGGGCCAGAAATATTTGGACAGTGACACAAGTTTTGTTATTTTAGCTGTTTACAAAAACATGTTCAGAAATACAATTATATATATAATATGGGCTGAAAGTGCACACTCCCAGCTGCAATATGATAGTTTCCACATCCAAATCGGAGAAAGGGTTTAGGAATCATAGCTCTGTAATGCATAGCGTCCTCTTTTTCATGGGACCGAAAGTAATTGGACAATGGACTCTAAGGGCTGCAATTAACTCTGAAGGCGTCTCCCTCGTTAACCTGTAATCAATGAAGTAGTTAAAAGGTCAGGGGTGGATTCCAGGTGTGTGGTTTTGCATTTGGAAGCTGTTGCTGTGAGCAGACAACATGCGGTCAAAGGAACTCTCAATTGAGGTGAAGCAGAACATCCTGAGGCTGAAAAAAAAGAAAAAATCCATCAGAGAGATACCAGACATGCTTGGAGTAGCAAAATCAACAGTTGGGTACATTCTGAGAAAAAAGGAATTGACTGGTGAGCTTGGGAACTCAAAAAGGCCTGGGCGTCCACGGATGACAACAGTGGTGGATGATCGCCGCATACTTAATTTGGTGAAGAAGAACCCGTTCACAACATCAACTGAAGTCCAGAACACTCTCAGTGAAGTAGGTGTATCTGTCTCTAAGTCAACAGTAAAGAGAAAACTCCATGGCAGTAAATACAAAGGGTTCACATCTAGATGCAAACCATTCATCAATAACAAAAATAGACAGGCCAGAGTTAAATTTGCAGAAAAATACCTCAAGAAGCCAGCTCAGTTCTGGACAAGTATTCTATGGACAGATGAGACAAAGATCAACCTGTACCAGAATGATGGGAAGAAAAAAGTTTGGAGAAGAAAGGGAACGGCACATGATCCAAGGCACACCACATCCTCTGTAAAACATGGTGGAGGCAACGTGATGGCATGGGCATGCATGGCTTTCAATGGCACTGGGTCACTTGTGTTTATTGATGACATAAGAGCAGACAAGAGTAGCCGGATGAATTCTGAAGTGTACCGGGATATACTTTCAAACTTCAACTTACAAAGTTGATTGGACGGCGCTTCATAGTACAGATGGACAATGACCCCAAGCATACAGCCAAAGCTACCCAGGAGTTCGAGTGCCAAAAAGTGGAACATTCTGCAATGGCCAAGTCAATCTCCAGATCTAAACCCAATTGAGCATGCATTTCACTTGCTCAAATCCAGACTTAAGACGGAAAGACCCACAAACAAGCAAGACCTGAAGGCTGCGGCTGTAAAGGCCTGGCAAAGCATTAAGAAGGAGGAAACCCAGCGTTTGGTGATGTCCATGGGTTCCAGACTTAAGGCAGTGATTGCCTCCAAAGGATTTGCAACTAAATATTGAAAATAAAAATATTTTATTTGGGTTATGTTTATTTGTCCAATTACTTTTGACCTCCTAAAATGTGGAGTGTTTGTAAAGAAATATGTACAATTCCTACATTTTCTATCAGATATTTTTGTTCAACCCTTCAAATTAAACGTTACAATCTGCACTTGAATTCTGTTGTAGAGGTTTCATTTCAAATCCAATGTGGTGGCACGCAGAACCCAACTCGCGAAAATTGTGTCACTGTCCAAATATTTCTGGCCCTAACTGTATATATAGCCATGTCTTTACCCCATTGATTTTCTCGTGGTTTTCATCATGTAAAAATGCTTGTGTTTCACATGAAGCGGGTTCATATGGCTTTCCACGGGCCGATGTCTGAACATTGGGGACCCAGATCCTACTATGTCCTTATCTATTTTTACATCTGCTGACACAGTGAGGTGAACTATCAGACTGTTATCGTCCCGATTGGGGTACACCTTGTTGTGGTGAGATAGCTTTTACGTTTTTTTTATCATCAAAACAATGTTACCTATGTATCCTATGTAATTTACATGTACTAATACTATCTTAACTTACTACAGAGTATTTGCTGTTTTTGTTCTCTCCAGTTCTGATTGTTATGGCCACAGTGTGAATGCACACCTAAGCATTGCTCTTATGCCAGCATGTGCTCTGACTCAAAATGTTTTTGGTTATACCAGAAACAATTGTCATCCCCCATCTCTGTAATTGGAAGTCAGTCTTCATTGAGTACAGATTTTACTTGAGTTGTTAACTCTGATAATGACCGATTCTCAGTCAGTGGAGAAATCTAAAAAAGCAGTAGCTCTCAGAACACAGCAATGTAAAAGCAATTATTTTTTTTTTTATAAAATTGTCGGGGGTCTCCACTGTTTAGGCACATGAGGGGCTCTCCTTACGCATCATGGCGCCAACAGATCATTCCATCAAAGTCTGCTCTCAAAAATGTCGCTTCTTTCAGAGTTTGGTAGTGTGCCAAAAACAGTAGTTTCCGTCATACATGGGATATTGACGTACTCAGGAAATTGCACAACAAATTTTGCGATCCGGTTTCTCCTGTTACCCTTTTGAAAATGAATATTTTGGTGCTAAATCAACATTTTTGTGTGAAAGAAGTATTTTTTCATTTCCAGGGCTCAACGTTATCAAATTCTGTGAAGCATCTGGGGGTTCCAAGTGCTCATCACACATCTAGAGGTGGTGTAGTTACCAAAATGGTGTCACTTGTGGGGGGTTTCCACTGTTTATGCACATCAGGGGCTCTGCAAACACAGCATGGCGTCTGTTGTCTATTCCAGCCAATTTTGCACTTCAAAAGTCAAAAAGTGTTCACCCCTTCCAAGCCCTGCCGTGTCCCCATACAGTAGCTTTCCACCACATATGGAATATTGGAATGAAACATTTGGGGCTAAAGCAACCTTTTTGTGGAAAAAGTGTACATTTTAATTTCTTCCTTTAACATTGCTTTATTTCCTGTGAAGCCCCTGAAGGGTTAATACATTTATTGAATGTGGTTTTGAGGGGTGCAGTTTTTGAGACTGGTGTGACATTTGAGTATTTTCTTTTATATAGACATCTTAAAGTCACTTCAAACCGGATATGGTCCCTAAAAGAAAATTAAAAATTGCTGATAAACTTCTAACTTCCTAACAAAAAAGTTATATTGTGTTATATAACTATCTAGTTTAACCCCTTAAGCCCTGAGGGTGGTTTGCACGTTAATGACCGGGACAATTTTTACAATTCTGACCACTGTCCTTTTATCTACTATATAATTGTCTAAGGGTCACTTCCATCTGTCTGTCTGTCCTTCTGTCACGGTTATTCATTCGCTGATTGGTCTCGGCAGCTGCCTGTCATGGCTACCGCGACCAATCAGTGACGGGCACAGTCCGTTTAGTCCCTCCCCTACTCCCATGCACTCACTGCCCGGCGCCCGCTCCGTAATACCCTCCACTCACCGCTCACACAGGGTTAATGGCAGCGGTAACGGCCCGCGGTGTAACGCACTCCGTTACCGCTGCTATTAACCCTGTGTGTCCCCAACTATTTACTATTGATGCTGTGTATATGTTTATATTTTTTTTTTAAGTCTTTATACTACGTGGCTCTGTGCTGTATACTGTATGCGCTGTGCACTATACCAGTGATTTTCAACCTTTTTTGAGCCGCGGCACACTTTTTATACTTAAAAAATCCCGAGGCACACCACCAACCAAAATGGCACAAAATGGTGCGTCCAGGTTTGAGATGAAAGTCTGCAGTCATTCTATGTGACTGCAGGCTTCTGAATTCTCACAGCGCAAGCACTGCACACTTTCAGTATTCTCCCTTGCCGGTGGCCAGAGTGGACGGTCATGACAGCACAAGTATGTGATTTGGATACTTCTGGCCACATTCTAACTAGACGTGTCCGGCCTCAGTCAATTCATTTTCATTGAATGAGGCCACACATGTCTAGTCAGCACGTGACCGCATGTATGTAAATCACCAACATCAGAAAATTATGATAGCAGTGTGCACTGTGAGAATTCAGAAGTCTGCAGTCACATAGTATGACTGCAGACTCATCACAACCTTGGACATCCCCTTTAATGTTCCTAACAAATAAAAATGAGAATTAGTATCACAGAAAAAAAACACATTTACATCCAGGTACCTGATAGATGACGTTGTTTGTGGAGTCGCCTCTTTCTTTTCATCTTCACCTTGTCCAGATGCCATGATGACTCTTCTCATCCACCGGCAGAGCTCGTTTCTGCAGACTTCCATCTTCTCCTGTCTTCTGCAGCACATCCCGACACAACACCCTTAAAGATAGCAGTGTTATTATAATGCTCCGGAATAACAATATCTGCCCTAGGCTGAGCCCCTGAGTAAATAATTGCCCCTCACTTTATTCCCAGCACATAATATGACCCTCACTGTCCCTCTTATGGTACATGCCATCCACACTACCCTCTCTCTCTTTTCCATACTTCACACTGCCTTCTCATACGGTGTCCCTCATAGAGAGCCCAGTCTCTCTACTGTGCCCCTTCATTACACTCCTCCTACTTGGCATACTGTCTCCTCCTGGCTGTTACCCTCACACTACTCAGTATCTATTCTGTGTCCACTCACACTTTCATCCCCCCATACTGTCTGCACACATTTCTAATAGCCTCCTCATGTACACCCCCCTGCTAACATACCCCTTTGCTCTCTCCATATTTCCTCCTCACACATTCCCCCGACTCCCAATACTGTCCTCACACATCCCATCACCGTTGCTCCCAGTACTGTCAGCACACATTTTTCCCCTCGCTACTGTGTCCACCCCCATCTCCCCACTCACCCCCACAGAATATATCCACTGCCCTTCCGATAGAATAAATCCATCCCCTTCCACAGAATAAATGCACCCTGCCCCACACATGCTAAATAAATTCCAGCCACCCCCACGTACACACTGAATAAATCCCCCCCACACACTGAATAAATCCCCCCCACACACTGAATAAATCCCCCCCACACACTGAATAAATCCCCCCCACACACTGAATAAATCCCCCCACACACTGAATAAATCCCCCCCACACACTGAATAAATCCCCCCCACACACTGAATAAATCCCCCCCCACACACTGAATAAATCCCCCCCACACACTGAATAAATCCCCCCCACACACTGAATAAATCCCCCCACACACTGAATAAATCCCCCCACACACTGAATAAATCCCCCCACACACTGAATAAATCCCCCCCCCACACTGAATAAATCCCCCCCACACACTTAATAAATCCCCCCACACACTTAATAAATCCCCCCACATACTCCCCATAAACCCACCCCACGCTGAATCTTCGGTGTCTTCAGCTCCACAGCACAGGAGCACTTACCACCAAGTCTCTTCTTTCTCCTGCGCGCCGGATAGTGACGTCAGCAGCGTGATCACATGACTTGATCACGCTGCTGGCGTCGCTCTGACCCAGCGGTCAGAGCCTCAATTGTACTCGCAGCTGGTAGATGTCTGCGAGTACAATTGATCTCCGGGAGCCGGCGCGCTGCAGCTTCTCTGTGCCGGCTGTCAGCTTGACAGTCGGCACAGAGAACAGCTGACTCCCATTACCCGCGGCACACCCGACCACTGGTTGAAAAACACTGCACTATACTATGTGGCTAGGCAATATACTACGTGACTGGGCAATATACTCCGTCGCTGGGCAATATGCTACGTGGCTGGGCAATATACTACGTGGCTGGGCAATATACTACGTGACTGGGCAATATACTACGTGACTGGGCAATATACTACGTGGCTGGGCAATATACTACGTGGCTGGGCAATATACTACGTGGCTGGGCAATATACTACGTGGCTGGGCAATATACTACGTGGCTGGGCAATATACTACGTGGCTGGGCAATATGCTACGTGGCTGGGCAATATGCTACGTGGCTGGGCAATATACTACGTGGCTGGGCAAACCACTACGTGGCTGGCCAATATACTACGTGGCTGGGCAATATACTACGTGGCTGGGCAATATACTATGTGGCTGGGCAATATACTACGTGGCTGGGCAATATACTACGTCGCTGTGCAATATTCTACGTCGCTGTGCAATATACTACGCGGCTGGGCAAACCACTACGTGGCTGGCCAATATACTACGTGACTGGCCAATATACTACGTGACTGGGCAATATACTATGTGGGCTGTGCAATATACTACGTGGACATGCATATTCTAGAATACCCGATGCGATAGAATCGGGCCACCATCTAGTGAGGTTATAACTCTGTAACGCTTCAACGGATCCCGGTGATTCTGACATTGTTTTCTCGTGACATATTGTACTTCATGATAGTGGTAACATTTCTTTGATATTACCTGCGTTTATTTGTGAAAAAACACAGAAATTTTGCGAAAGTTTTTAAAATTTCGCAGTTTTCCAAATTTTAATTTTTATGCCCTTAAATCACAGAGATATGTCACACAAAATACTTAATAAGTAACATTTCCTACATGTCTACTTTACATCAGCACAATTTTGGAAACAAAATTTTTTTGTTAGGGGGTTATAAGGGTTAAAAGTTGACCATCAATTTCTCATTTTTACAACACCATTTTTCTTTTAGGAACCACATCACATTTGAAGTCATTTTGAGGGGTCTATATGATAGCAAATACCCAAGTGTGACACCATTCTTAAAACTGCACCCCTTAAGGTGCTCAAAACCACATTCAAGAATTTATTAACCCTTCAGGTGTTTCACAGGAATTTTTGGAATGTTTAAAAAAAAAAAATGAACATTTACGGTAATTTTTTTTCACAAAAAAAATTTACTTCAGCTCCAATTTATTTTATTTTACCAAGGGTAACAGGAGAAAATGAACCCCAAAAGTTGTTGTACAATTTGTCCTGAGTACCCGGATACCCCATATGTGGGGGTAAACCACTGTTTGGGTGCATGGCAGAGCTCGGAAGGGAAGGAGCACTGTTTGACTTTTCAATGCAAAATTGGCTGGAATTGAGATGGGACGCCATGTTGCGTTGGGGAGCCCCTGATGTGCCTAAACATTGAAAGCCCCCACAATTGACACCATTTTGGAAAGTAGACCCCCTAAGGATCTTACCTAGATGTGTTGTGAGAACTTTGAACCCCCAAGTGTTTCACTACAGTTAATAATGCAGAGCCGTGAAAATAAAAAATCTTTTTTTTCCACAAAAATTATCTTTAACACCCAATTTTGTATTTTCCCAAGGGTAACAGGAGAAATTGGTCTACAAAAGTTGTTGTCCAATTTGTCCTGAGTACGCTGATACCCCATATGTGGGGGGAACCACCGTTTGGGCGCATGGCAGAGCTCGGAAGGGAAGGAGCGCCATTTGGAATGCAGACCTGGTGTACCTAAACAGTAGAAACCCCCCACAATTGACCCCATATTGGAACCTAGACCCCCCAAGGATCTTATCTAGATGTGTTGTGAGAACTTTGAACCCCCAAGTATTTCACTACAGTTTATAACGCAGAGACGTAAAAATAAAAAAATAATTTTTGTCCCACAAAAATGTTTTTTTGAGCCCCCCGAATTTTTATTTTCCCACGGGTAACAAGAGAAATTGGACGCCAGAAGTTGTTGTCCAATTTGTCCTGAGTACGCTGATACCCCATATGTTGGGGTAAACCCCTGTTTGGGCGCATGGGAGAGCTCGGAAGGGAAGGGCACTATTTTACTTTTTCAACGCAGAATTGGCTGGAATTGAGATCGGACGTCATGTCGCGTTTGGAGAGCCCTGATGTGTCTAAACAGTGGAAACCCCCAATTCTAACTGAAACCCTAACCCAAATACACCCCTAGTCCCAACCACACCCCTAACTCCAACACACCCCTAACCCCAACTGTAAATATAACCCTAGCCCTAACCCTAATGGGAAAATAGAAATAAATACATTTTTTTTATTTTTCCCTAACTAAGGGGGTGATGAAGGGGGGTTTGATTTACTTTTATAGTGGGTTTTTTAGCGGATTTTTATGATTGGCAGCCGTCACACACTAAAAGACGCTTTTTATTGCAAAAAATATTTTTTGCGTTACCACATTCTGAGAGCTATCATTATTTGCATATTTTGGTCCACAGAGTCGTGTGAGGTCTTGTTTTTTGCGGGACGAGTTGACGTTTTTATTGGTAACATTTTCGGGCACGTTTCATTTTTTGATCGCTTTTTATTCTGATTTTTGTGAGGCAGTATGACCAAAAAACAGCTATTCATGAATTTCTTTTAGAGGGGGGTGGCGGGGCGTTTATACCATTCCACTTGTGGTAAAATGGATAAAGCAGTTTTATTGTTCGGGTCAGTACGATTACAGCGATACCTCATTTAGATTATTTTTTATGTTGTAACTCTTTTATACCTAATTTTTATTATTGGTTATTTATATCTGTCTTTTTGATCGCGTGCTATTCCACTTTTTGTTCGGCGGTATGATAATAAAGGGTTGTTTTTTGCCTCGTTTTTTTTTTTTTTTTCTTTACGGTGTTCACTGAAGGGGTTAACTAGTGGGACAGTTTTATAGGCCGGGTCGTTACGGACGCCGCAATACTAAACATGTGTACTTTTATTGGGTTTTTTTAGATGAAGGAATGTATTTTTGGGAACAATTTTTTTTCTTTCTTTAATTAGGAATTTATTTATTATTATTATTATTTTTTTTTACACATGTGAATATTTTTTTTGTTATTTTATAACATTGCTCCGGGGGGGGGGGGGGCGCACATCATGTTATAGCGTCAGATCGCTGATCTGACACTTTGCAGAGCACTGTGTCAGATCAGCGATCTGACATGCAGGGCTGCAGGCTTACCAGCGCTTGCTGGTAAGCCACCTCCCTGCAGGGCCCGGATGCAGCCCCGTGGCCATTTTAGATCCCGGTGCCTGCTGGGAGGAGACACTTGGTAAAAGGTGAGCACATTGCCTTGTACCGAGGGTCTCAGGGAAGGCGGCAGGGAGCCCCCTCCCTGCGCGATGCTTCCCTATGCCCCGGAGCGCTGCGATCATGTTTGATCGCAGTGTGCCGGGGGTTAATGTACCAGGGGCAGTCCGTGACCGCTCCTGGCACATAGTGCCAGATGTCAGCTGCGATAGTCAGCTGACACCCAACCGCGATCGGCCGCGATCCCCGTGAGCGCAGCTTATCGCGCTGGACGTACTATCCCGTCACTGGGAATTAAGTTCCAGGTCACCTTGACAGGATAGTACGTCCAATGGGATTAAGGGGTTAAGGGCATAAAACTGAAAAGTTTAAAATTTTCAAAATTTTCACTAAGTTTCCAATAATGTCACAAATAAAGCTGTGTCACAAAAAAACATTCTCAAAATCGCCAGGGTCTGTTGGAGTATTCCAGAGTTACCACGTAAAGTGACAGTGGTCAGAATTGTAAACTTTGGCCTGGTCAGGAAGGTGAAAACAGGCTTTGGGGTTGAAAGGGTTAAAGAGGACATTTAAACCAAGTTTTTCATATTGTATTGGACACACAATGTAATAGTGTTGCTTAGCCGAATAAAGTTTTTTTTTTGTTTTTGGCGTCTCCATTGTAGATTAAACATATTAGCAGTCAGCTAATCAGTTAACTTTTTTCCACAGCGGGAAACAGCAGGTGAGTATTGGATAGCTCATTATTTTTAGGAAAACCCAAGTTTTTAGGCAACATTTTATTTATCTGGACAGCCCCTGTAAAGTAGATCTGTTACCATGTTTTTGTTACCCTATCTAAGAGCAGCATGATGTAGGGGCAAAGACCCTGATTCCAGTGAAGGATCACCTAACTTACTGGTGGCTCTAGTTTTAATTAAAATCAGTTTTATCTGCTGTAGATGTAGCAGTTCTCTGAATGCTGAGCTCTGTATAACCCCACCCACACCACTGATTGGCAGCTTTCTGTGTACATTATGCAGAAGCATAGAGCTGCCAATCAGCGATGGGTGTCTGTTTGCACTACATGGCAGTAGGTTTACTAGCCCTGTAGTGATAATCTCCTGCTGATAAAAATTATACTAAGCAGCCCAGTAAGTGATACATTGCTGCAATCAGGGTCTCTGGCTCTACATTTCGCTGTGCTTAGATTGGGTAGTAAAAACCTGGTGACAGATTTGCTTTAACTGTATGTTGGTGGGTCTGAATATTTTTTTGGGAAAGAGAACCGTGCGCACCACTATATGAGGTGCCAGGGTAGGCTCCAGCACCGTTATCAATAATAAGAAGAAACCCGGCACTCGGTAATTTAATGATTCACTGTAGTAGTCAAAAAAAAGTTTCGGTCTTACATCAGACCTTCTTCAGTTACTACAAAAATAACAAATGATATTCAAAGAAAGTATATACAACAAAATGACAAAATTCAAGGTCCAATAATAGAGGCAAAGAACATAAGATGAATGCCAAAACCACAGTAGCTTCTAATATAAACTTCATCAGAATCACATTTGAAATATATCAGAGAACATCAAGAGAAGAGACAATGGTGCAAGGGCCAGAGGAGGGAGACCAAGAGTGTAATGGTGATAGTAAAATTGGGGTGGCACATACCAAGTTACAGTGTTCCTATTGGTTTGATAATGCCAATAGATGCAGTAGCAGATCACTGGATCTAAAGTGAAAAAAGGTCCGGTCCAAAAAAAGGAAAATGAAATAATGGTGCGGTATATAGAGGAGACATTTAACATACCCAGGGGACTGTGTATCCTGGAAAAAAGAGTAATGAAGCCTGCAAAGAGATGCAGACTGTGGTGAGTAGCCGCACTCACAAAAAAAAATGTCCATGTAAAAGTTCCTAAGCGGTGGTGGTAAGAGACTTGATGAGATGACTAACCTGATTGCTGCTTGATGAGGAGTATGGCGAGCCGCAGTGGCTAGAAGAGGACGCGGTGTCCACCGCTAGTCCTGCGGCTCTAGGAAAAGGAGAGAATAAAGTGTTAGCGGAGATAAAATCACACATCATATATAATACATTGCTCATTACTAGGAGATTCTGAATAAAATGCAAAAACATTACAATAAAGCCTGCAGGAATAAGACAACTCAGATATGAAAACACATTGTAAAATAGTGCTACAGTACAGCCAGTAGTGTCTTTTTGACACGGAGTGTCCCCCTAATAGTATGGTATATTACATGAACGATAACATGTCATATTCCCTGTTCAGACCTTTGGGGGATAAGGTAGCCGGAGTGTGTATCCAGAACGCCTCCCATCATTTTAATTGTTTAATGCGGTCACCTCCTCTCCTAGGCTGTGGGATTTGTTCGAGAATTTGAAATTTCAGTTGGGAAATTTTGTGTCCCATCGTTATGAAATGGTAGGGGATAGGAAGTAGCACGTTTTTACATCGTCTGGTGCTTTTATGCTTGGAAATCCGATCCTTTACGGGTTATGTTGTCTCACCCACATATAATAACCCACAGGGGTATTTGATTGCATAAACGGCAAAGGAGGTATCGCAGGTGTGAAAACCCCGAATTTTGTACAACTTCCCAGTTAATGGATGATGAATGCCAGGGCCCTTCTGAACGTTACTGCATTGTGCGCAATTTAAACAGGGAAATGTGCCATTTCTGGGACTCTGTAAGAAGCGTTGTTTCTTGATGGACTTGTCTGGACCTATATCTGCCCTAATTAGGGTATCTCTCAAATTGGGGGCTCGTCTAAAGCAAGGTAAAAATGGTTCTGAGAATTCAGGAATATCTGGGTATGCTGTCTGGAGGAGTGGCCAGTGTTTTCGGATAGATTTATGAATTAAGAAAGCAAAAGGATGATAGGAATGGACAAAGGCAATTCTGTCCGCTTTTACCCGTCTCCCGATATGTTGTGGTGGTCTTGTCTTGTTAAGGGTAGACTGGAGGTAGCCCCTTTCTCTAAACTTAGATATCTTTAGAAATACCCTGGTTTAGGGAAAGAGGGAAAAAAAAAAGAGACAAGTGCGGCGCTTCCTCTGAGCGTAATACGTTTTTACCAACAAATTAAAAACATTTCTTTTATTTGTAGTTATGCTCACCTTCTATCGGTAAAGGTAACCTTCACACTGAACAACATTACAACGATAACGATAGCGATCCGTGTCGTTGCAGCGTCCTGGATAGCGATATCGTTGTGTTTGACACGCAGCAGCGATCTGGATCCTGCTGTGATATCGCTGGTCGGAGCTAGAAGGCCAGAACTTTATTTCGTCGCTGGATCACCCGCTGACATCGCTGAATCGGCGTGTGTGACGACGATCCAGCAATGTGCTCACTGGTAACCAGGGTAAATATTGAGTTACTAAGCGCAGGGCCGCGCTTAGTAACCCGATGTTTACCCTGGTTACCATTGTAAATATATAAAAAAAAAAAACACATACTCACATTCTGGTGCCTGTCACGTCCCCGGCGTCCGCTTCCCTGCACTCCTCCTGCATCCTGTGTCAGCGCCGGCCGGCCGTGAAGCAGAGCACAGCGGTGACGTCACCGCTCTGCTTTACGACCGGCGCTTACACAGGATGCAGGAGGAGTGCAGGGAAGCGGACGCCGGGGACGTGACAGGCATCGGAATGTAAGTATGTTTGTTTTTTTTTTTTTTTACATTTACAATGGTAACCAGGGTAAACATCGGGTTACTAAGTGCGGCCCTGCGCTTAGTAACCTGATGTTTAGCCTGGTTACCCGGGGACTTCTGCATCGTTGGTAGCTCTCCAGCGACCACACAAGGACTTTCCAACGATCACGGCCAGGTCGTATCGCTGGTCGTGATCGTTGGAAAGTTGCTGAGTGTGACGGTACCTTAAGAAATGCATGTTGAGATTCTCAAGGAATCAATTCTTTAGGCAACTCTTCTCCGTATGTTGTATAATCCAATAAGGTGTGCAGCTCACTTTGGAGAACTATGTGTTGATCCTGCTTCAGATCCACATAGGTGGCGATTTCAAAGGGAAAAAAAACTCCAAGTAAATGTGGCGCTAAGCTCCTACGGATTTTTTGAATGCATCCACCCACTTCAAGTGAAAAATGTTAATAAAAATTCATTTATTTTCTCAAAATAAAAAAATAAAATATATTTGTAAAATATTTTTAAAAAACAGTACAACGCGTTTCGGCTGCTATTTTTACCCTATCTAAACTTAGATACCATTTCTTGAGTTCTGATCTCCCGGACAGTGTCATCAGATACTATGCGGTTAACCCGCTGTAATTGGGCCGTAGGAATCGAAGATTTCATCGGGACCGGATGAAAGCTATCAAAATGTAGCAGGCTGTTACGATCAGTTTCTTTTATATATATGTCAGTTGATAGTGTACCATCAGTATTTTTGATAACCATGGTGTCCAAAAAACTAATCCTGGATGGATCATGGGAAATCGTGAAACTTAATCCAGGCCATGACTGATTCAAGAAACTGTGGAAAGTCATCACATGGAAGTGCTATATAGATGACATATTTTGCATATAGGGGGGCTCGCTCGAGTCCTTATTGGCTTTCCACTGTTTCTATGGAAACGGCTGTACTGTAGCACTCTTTTACAATGTGTTTTCATATCTGAGTTGTCTTATTCCTGCAGGCTTTATTGTAATGTTTTTGCATTTTATTCAGAATCTCCTAGTAATGAGCAATGTATTATATATGATGTGTGATTTTATCTCCGCTAACACTTTATTCTCTCCTTCTTTTCCTAGAGCCGCCTGTACTAATGATACAATCCTCTTCACAGTCTGACCTGCACCTTAGTTCACGTGCACATTATGACCATCATCGCAGATCCACACTTATTTCCCTACTTCTGCACGTACTGGATTACATAGCGGATCTATGTTTATCTAGGAACATGTACTTGCAGTGGATCTTTCCACATCCTCCTCCTCACAGCTGACAATATATCCAAGCGCTATCCATAGTTGTGATACACTACAGCATCTGGTGGTAGACACACCCCTTGTCCGGTGCCATCACATCCTGTTTGTCATGTCAATCAGCGACCCTTCTGCCCGCCCCTTCCCTTCTTAAGCACATGGATCACTGTTCTGTCTTCATACACGTTGATACGGTGTGTGATCCGATATACGGCATAAACCACTTCTGTCTCCCACATAAGCAGACTGTTCTCTGTAGTCTAACTTGTTTATTGGTAAACATGAGCGCGGTAAAACTATAAGAATACAAATGATTTGTATAAGTATTGGGCAAATAATAACATGACTGCAACTAACAGGGAAAGCATATGGATGATGCAACTTCTATAATAACTACATACAGCAGGTAACCAAAAATCACATTTCCTGTGTACTAGCTGCTATACAGTTAATCACACTCTGTACAACATTACATAGCAAGAACAGGGATAATGGTCTTACCGGATAATCTTAACCGGAATGGCAAGTAAGTGAGGTAGTTCAACACAGCAGATTAACACGTGTGTCCAGGGAAATACACAGAGAGAAAATGGAGTTTCCCCTTCCCATGATACCTTGGTGAATCCCAGAATGCAACACTCTAATTGTTACTGAAAAACACAGGTAATAAATTTAACCACCACTGGGTGGTGCTATAACACAGCAAAACCAAAACTATGGTATTAAACCTTTTTAAAGCTAGATACGAAACCTGACCTTCGCTAGAATGGGCAGAACACTCCCCGCTTGGCATCAACCGATGCCACCCACAGGTTCTTTTGGCGAAAACAGTAAGACAAGTTCCGCAACTGGTCTGAGGAATAGTTTACTCTCCCCGGACTTGCCTACTTTGACCTCGACCTTACGCACCTTCCCATCTTTGCTTGGGAGTATCTTAGTGATGAGGCCTAGTGGCCACTCATTACGGTGAGACTGGCTATCTTTCATGAGAACGACATCACCGGTTTTGATGTTTGGTTTGTCGGTCTGCCACTTCTTCCTGGGTTGTAAGGTAGAGAGGTACTGCTTCCTCCATCTGTCCCAGAAGGTATTGGAGAGACTTTGGACTTGTCTCCATTGTCGTCTGTAGAGGTCCTTGTTGCTAAATTCTCCAGGTGGAGCGCTGAGAACGCTGGCTTTCTGAGTAAGTAACATGGCAGGAGTGAGAATAGTCGGATCCTCAGAGTCACTAGAAAGTGAAGTCAATGGTCTGGCATTAATAATGGCCGAAACTTCTGCCAGGAATGTGGTCAAACTTTCATGTGTGAGTCTTGCGCTACCTGCTTGCAAGAAGATGGAGTCAAGGATTCTGCGTGCCATTCCTATCATCCTCTCCCAAGCGCCTCCCATGTGAGAAGAGTGTGGAAGATTGAAAGTCCAGGTGCTTCCTTTCTCATTCAAGTACCTTTCCACACTGGTGGTGTCTAGGTTGGAAGGAATTTGAAGTTCTTTCACTGCTCCTACAAAGTTGGTACCTCTATCGGAGCGTATGTGCTTCACGGGCCCTCTGATGGCGATGAAACGTCGGAGTGCAATTATAAACCCTGAAGTATCCATGGACTCAATTACTTCGATGTGGGCTGCTCTGATGGACATACAGGTGAACATAACCGCCCAGCGTTTGGCGTTGGCTTGGACTCTTCTAGTGTGCCGTGCAACCACAGACCATGGCCCGAATACGTCCAGTCCGACGTTGGTAAAAGGAGGTTCTGTACTAAGTCTGTCTGGTGGGAGATTGGCCATCTTTGGCTTTTGAGTCCCGCCACGGAGTTTGCGACAAATCACGCAGTTGTAAATGAGTTTACTCACGCACCGCTTTGCTCCAACTATCCATAGTCCAGCAGTTCGTAGATTTCCTTCGGTAAACAGTCGGCCCTGATGTTTCACCAAGACGTGGTGGTGTTGCACAAGCAGGGTCGTGACATGATGATGTCCAGGAATTATTATAGGGTGTTTCTCCCCAAATTCCACTTCAGCTTCTTGAAGACGACCTCCAATTCTTAACAGCCCATCTTGGTCGATGATTGGATCAAGCTTCTTCAAGACACTGTCTCTAGAGACAGGTTGGTTTTTATTGAGGTTATCTATTTCTTTGGCGTAACATTCACGTTGTATGGTACGAATTATAACGTTCTTGGCATTTTCCATGTTTGGAACGGTAAAGGCAAGCTTGCAGTGGTGCCAACCTTTGCAAGGTTCCTGGATGGCGGGTGACGTTGACTTGTAGGATCGAGCCGCATGAATTAAACAAGCGAGGGCACGAACAAGCGAGTTCCAAGTTGAGAACCTATTGAAACGGTGGGATTTGAGGTGATTGTCTTTAGTCACCGTACGTAGGACGGATACCTGAGGGCGGATTTCTTCATCTGCCTCCGGATCTACCAGCTCAAAGATGTTTGACTCGTCCGTGTATGGCCTCGAACGGTATAAGAATGTTGGGCCAGTAAACCAGGTTGGGCCAGTAGATCAGGATCTCCTGATCCTTAGCACCCGATTGCTGACGTAGACATAGAAACGACGAGTTTCATTGCAAATGTACCCCAACACTACCTTGCTGTCAGTGTAGAACTTGATTTCTTTGACCTCCAGGTCCATTTCTGTTGAGATAAGCTCCGCTAACTCTACTGCTAACACAGCTGCACAGAGTTCCAGTCTGGGTACTGTGTGTTCACGGAGCGGGGCCAGTTTTGTCCGGCTCATAACAAGCCTCACGTGTCATTGTTCGTTGATGTCAATAGTTTTCAAATACGCCACTGCTGCAATTGCTTTGGTTGAGGCATCGCAGAAGATACAAAGCCTTTGCATCTTGATTTCTGTTGATGGCACAGAAGCATATGGTCGTGCAACGTAGAGACTTGACAGGGCTTCTAACGAGTTCTTCCATCTTACCCACAAGTCCCTTTTCTCACTGGGAAGCGGATCATCCCAATCGGACGTCTCTTGGGTGAAGTCTCTCAACATCATTTTATCTTGGATAGTTACAGGAGTTACAAATCCCAGAGGATCGTACAAGCTGTTCACAACGGACAGGACGCCTCTACGCGTGAAAGGTTTCTCTTCTTCGCTGATCTGGAAGGTGAATGCATCCCTTTTCAAATCCCAAAGTAAACCCAGGCTCCACTGCATAGGGAGGGAGTCCGTGCTTAAATCCAAGTCTTTTAAATCGGTTGAGTAATCTTGAGAGGGAAAGGCTGCCATTAGTTTTTGGCTGTTGGAAGCAATTTTGTGCAACCTCAAATTGGATGAAGCGAGCATTTCTTGCGCCCTTTTCAGGAGACTGACTGCCGACTCATCTGTGGGTGTGGATTTCAGGCAGTCATCTACGTAGAAATCCTTTTCCACAAAAGATCTTACATCCGATCCGTACTTTGCTTCACCCTCTCTGGCTGAATGTCTAAGCCCATAGATAGCGACAGCAGGGGAAGGGCTGTTCCCGAAGATGTGTACCTTCATACGATATTCCACGATGTCCTTGTAGGGGTCATTATCGCGGTACCAGAAAAACCTCAAGTAGTTTCTGTGTTCTTCTTTAACAAGGAAGCAGTGAAACATCTGTTGTATGTCGGCCATAAATGCTACTGCATCTTTGCGGAAACGAAGAAGTACTCCCAGAAGTCTGTTGTTGAGGTCTGGACAAGATAGAAAGACGTCGTTTAAAGAAACACCTTCGTATCTGGCACTTGAGTCAAATACCACTCTTATCTGACCAGGTTTCTTCGGATGATACACGCCGAAAATAGGTAAGTACCAACATTCCTCGGAATCTTGAAGTACAGGTGCAATTTCCGCATGGCCACTCTGGAATATTCTCTCCATGAAGGTAAAGAAGTGTTCTTTTGTCTCTGGTGACTTCTGCAGTTTGCGTCTAAGGGAGACAAATCGACTGTACACAAGTTCTCTGTTGTTGGGTAAGCGTTGCCTCTGTGGTTTGAATGGTAAAGGTGCGACCCAACTCTTTGATTCATCTCTTACTATCTCCCGCTCCATGATGTCCAAGAACAGTCTGTCCTCTATGGACGTTGCTACCTGGTTGTCTTCTCTTGTCCTGTGGAAAACTGTGCACCCTATATGATCTTCCTCACCATCGCATGCATGGTCTTCACAGGAAGGATCAGCTAACGGACAAGGTGGAAGGGCGTTGTGTGGCAATTCTTTAATCAGGAAACTGCTCTCGCATGGCTGGAAGAGAGACGGGCGTCCATTCTCGAGGGTATTGGTGAGCATGCTGTTGACTGATGTCTGCCTGTGTGCTCCACCCAAACAGACGTCTCCCACAATGACCCATCCTAGGTCAAGTCTCTGAGCATATGGGGCGTTTTGTGGGCCGTTGATCTGTTCTCTAGCCTTGTGGACCTGTAAAATGTCTCTTCCGAGGAGTAAGACGATAGGAGCTCCTTGGTCAAGCTCCGGTATCAGGTGAGCTATACATTTCAAGTGGGTATGATGAGCTGCTACCTCTGGTGTAGGTATCTCCGACCTGTTGTCGGGAATTTGATTGCACTCCAGTATCGATGGCAAGGATAAGCAGGTTTGACCGTCTATAGACTCTACTTTGAATCCGGTCGCCTTTCTCCCCGCCGTCTCGACAGTACCTGCACATGTCTTCAAGGAGTACGGAGAGCCGGGACCAGCAATGTTGAAGGTGTTGAAGAAAAAGGACTTAGCTAGAGACCTGTTGCTCTGATCGTCCAATATTGCATATACCTTGATTGCCTTATCCCGTTGGCTCACTGGGAATACTCTGACAAGACAGATCTTCGAGCAGGATCTCCCTGCTACAAATTCCTTGCAGATCTCTGTACACTGAGAAGTGACCACTGGGGTGTCAATGTCAGTGTCCGTCTGTTTTTCGGCAGACTCTTCTACTCGTGACGATACCCCTGAGGGTGGTCCAGGGTGTAAAGCCGTGTTGTGCTCCACACTACTGCATTCTGCGCATTTCACACTGGTTTCACAGTTCTTGGCGAAGTGTGAGGTAGTCGCGCAGCATTTGAAGCAGATCTTGTTTTCCCATAGGAAGCTCTTACGGTCTTCTAGAGGCTTCTCCCTGAAGGCTCTACATTTTAGTAGAGGATGAGGTTTCTTGTGTAGGGGGCAGTGTTTGCTGAGATCCTGAGGTTTGTCCTCCTCTGGAGAGGACTTACTTGCCCTGTAAGGAAAACCTGTGGAGGTAACATTAGTTTTGTGTACTGCCACTGGTGTTTTCCTGGGTTTTACACCGGAGGCAGTGGTACATGACATAGTGAAATCGAAACTGGGGTCATTTCTAACTTTAGCCTGCTGAGCAACAAAGTCTACAAACACCCTGAAAGGAGGAAATGGCACCTTATGAGCCTGTTTGTAACGGGACCCGTGACTGACCCACTTTTCTTGTAAATTGTAAGGGAGCTTTTGGACAATAGGGTTGACACCTCTGGCAGTGTCCAGGAATGCCAACCCTGGTAGGTCACCTTCTGCCTGAGCAGCATGTACCTCCATTAACAAGTCGCTCAGTTCCCTGAGCTTTTGATAACCCTTATTTGCTATCTTGGGGAAATCATCAATTCTTTTATACAAAGCATTTTCTATAGCTTCTATTGACCCATAACATTCTTCGAGTCTCTCCCACACCATGCGAAGTCCTGTGTGTGTAGGTACTTTGTTAATGTTCCTGATTCTTTTGGCGTGTTCAGCTGACTCGTTCCCAAGCCACTTAACCAGCAGATCTAACTCTTCACTACTGGAAAGATGCAAGTCTCTGATGGCGTTCTGGAAGGAGGCTCGCCAAGCTCTGTAGCTTTCAGCTCGATCGGTGAACTTTACAAGTCCCTTGGTCACCAGCTCCCGGCGGGTAAAGAACCTTGCAAAGTTCATAGTGGCTGAGTCAGTGTCAACATGAGCTGGTGTGCTGTTGTCATGCAGTGTGTGTGGTGCATCCTCATACCTGGTAGGAGCTTCCGGCTTAGGAAAGTCTGTATAAAACCGTTCTGAAGCGAAGGGTGTCCCTGTCAGTCTGGGAGGAGGCCGTACCTTCTGTTCTGTAAGACGATAGTGGTGGTCGACGTCGTTTCGCAGTATACCTTCCTGCTTCCAGTACGGTGTTTGGGGGAAGGATCTCTGGTAATCTGTATAGGCTGGTTGGTGTAACGGATCAGAGTTGTCTTCAATTCCGGGATGTTGGTGGACATATTCTGAGACGCGTTGAGCAGGGTCCTGACGATCAAGGTCTGGTCCACGTACGTCGCTGTCACGCTCAGATTCGGGAAACTCCACGGCTTCTAAGAACTCCGCTTTGGCTATTGCGGCTGCTGCTTCTTTTTCGGCAGAAAGCCTTTCTAAGGTCGCTCGCAGGCGTGCTGTATCTGCGTTTCTATCGGCTTGCAGGCGGGCTCTTTCTGCTTCTCTATCTGCTTGCAGGCGGGCTCTTTCTGCTTCTTGCTCTGCTTGTCTTAACTTTAACTGCATCTCTTGTGCAGCGAAGGAGGATCTTACCTTCGCCGCCTCAGCTTCTGCTCGGGCGAGGGTGACAGACCTTTTCGAGGAAGACTTGCTAGAGCGGCTTGTTTGAGACCTCGTCCTGACTGAGGATGCTCGACTTGCAGACATCGTGTGTCCGTTTGCAGGCTGTAGGACGTCTCAGAGCGGGTAGGAATGACTTCAGCGTAGACTGAGACGTGTAGCGCTTGGCGGGCAATATGGCGGCCGCTGCGGTATCTGCAGGCTGTGCGGTGTGGTACAAGCGGCTGTGTAAGTGGTCTTGTTATTGCTGGCGTCTAGCCTGGTTTTGCTAGCCTCCTCCTGTATTTAGCTTCTGTTTTACTGCTTGCTGGTATCTAGCCTGCGTTTTACTGGCCTCCGCTGGCGTCAAGAATCCGTTTTACTGTTCTGTCTTCATACACGTTGATACGGTGTGTGATCCGACATACGGCATAAACCACTTCTGTCTCCCAAATAAGCAGACTGTTCTCTGTAGTCTAACTTGTTTATTGGTAAACATGAGCGCGGTAAAACTATAAGAATACAAATGATTTGTATAAGTATTGGGCAAATAATAACATGACTGCAACTAACAGGGAAAGCATACAGGATGATGCAACTTCTATAATAACTACATACAGCAGGTAACCAAAAATCACATTTCCTGTGTACTAGCTGCTATACAGTTAATCACACTCTGTACAACGTTACATAGCAAGAACAGGGATAATGGTCTTACCGGATAATCTTAACCGGAATGGCAAGTAAGTGAGGTAGTTCAACACAGCAGATTAACACGTGTGTCCAGGGAAATACACAGAGAGAAAATAGTTTCCCCTTCCCATGATACCTTGGTGAATCCCAGAATGCAACACTCTAATAGTTACTGAAAAACACAGGTAATAAATTTAACCACCACTGGGTGGTGCTATAACACAGCAAAACCAAAACTATGGTATTAAACCTTTTTAAAGCTAGATACGAAACCTGACCTTCGCTAGAATGGGCAGAACAATCACGCTGTCTCACACAGGACTAGCGGTGGACACCGCGTCCTCTCCTAGCCACTGCGGCTCGCCATACTCCTCATCAAGCAGCAATCAGGTTAGTCATCTCATCGGATCTCTTGCCACCACCGCTTAGGAACTTTTACATGGACTTTTTTTTTTTTTTTTTGAGAGCGGCTACTCACCACAGTCTGCATCTCTTTGCAGGCTTCTTTACTCTTTTTTTCCAGGATACACAGTCCCCTGGGTATGTTAAATGTCTGCTCTATATACCGCACCATTATTTCATTTTCCTTTTTTTAAACCGGACCTTTTTTCACTTTAGATCCAGTGATCTGCTACTGCATCTATTGGCATTATCAAACCAATAGGAACACTGTAACTTGGTATGTGCCACACCAATTTTACTATCACCATTACACTCTTGGTCTCCCTCCTCTGGCCCTTGCACCATTGTCTCTTCTCTTGATATTCTCTGATATATTTCAGATGTCATTCTGATGGTTTATATTAGAAGCTACTGTGGTTTTGGCATTCATCTTATGTTCTTTGCCTCTATTATTAGACCTTGAATTTTGTCATTTTGTTGTATATACTTTCTTTGAATATCATTTGTGTTATTTTTGTAGTAAATGAAGACGGTCTGATGTAAGACCGAAATGTTTTTTGACTACTACAGTGAATCATATTAAATTACCGAGTGCCGGGTTTCTTCTTATTATTGAATATTTTTTGGGGACGTAACTAAAAAATATGCACGTATGCAATTAAGAAAAATGAACCCTTGATATTGTTTTTCGTATTTTCACAGCCTTTTCTGATGAGCTTGGAGCTGTGGGAGGGACCAGCTTAGAAGATGAAACCCATGCTCTTCGACTAGATGAAGACGGTGAAAACCCGCCCATGGTGTTGAGAACGGAGTGAATGACTTATCAGTTGCTCCTCAACATAGACACAAAACTGCAAGAAGACATTTTGGAATCTCTTGTGTTTGCTGCTATGGACTAATTTGGGGATCAGGCAAGATTTGAAAACACTTCAAAATTCAGCAAAGTACAAGTGGATTATTTTTAACAGTGGGGGAAATTCTGATATTTTCACTTCACTTTCAGTGCAATTTTTAGCTTGTTTGGTTGCCAAAATAAGATAGAATCTGTCGCTTAGCATGTTGCTTTGTGCCAACCAAATTTAGAAAAAAAATAGAAACTACTAAACTATTTTGACTTTTGCCTCTTTTTAAGTAATGTGTATATATATTCCAGTTGTGTGGGTGAGGGTGGCCTAAAGTGAAAAGCAGATGATTAATAAGCTGGGGATTGTATGATAACTTGCCTCTCCGCTGCTGGTTTTGGTACTGCAAAATTTCTACTTAAGTTGGGTAGTAAAGGTAATTCAACATGTTTTAAACTTCGACAGTTTACTCATTTGTGTTCACTGAACCACTAATAAAGCAAATACATAATTAAGGAGGGTGTACAAGAATATAAATAAATGGCTCTTCTAAAAACAGTGTCACACATGTCCCCAGGTTGTGGTGGTGTAACTCCCCAGTTGAGCTGAGTGGTGGTACTAAACACAACCCAGATGCGCTGTTTGAGAAAAAGCAGCTATGTTTTCTAACACCATACATTAACAAGTGGGCTGAGCTGCAATTCCAGGCACACCCCATACAATGGGGTGGTTTTGGGAAAGGCAGACCTTTTATTTTAATCATAGTCAACCACTTTAATATTTAAAACTGCAATTTGCTTGCTCTTTGCAATTTATCTTAGTGTAAGACAAACTAAAATTAATAATTCATTGCTTTTCCACACAATACCAGAGACTTAAAGAGGTGTTCTGGTGAAAATAAGTTATCATCTCCTCACAGTGTTGGCACCAATTTAGTAAATTGTACAGGTCCAACCGCAAAGACCGACACTGAGCAGCAGAAAAGAGCACTATAATCTCTGTTAGAATGGAGCAGAAATGTGCATGTTTGACTGCTGCTGCACTCTACCTACGGGGCTGCCAACTACTGCCCTGTGCTTTTTCCGGCATCCCCATAGAGAATGAATGGAGAGGTTGTCGGGCATGCACACAGCTCCGCAATTCTAATTGTGGTAAAAGTGCCATATTTGTGCGAGACACAGCAGTTAAACCCTCACTGATCAATATGTGATCACTTGCCCCTTGGATAAGTGATAACTTGTTTAAACCTTTCCCTACATATAACGTACCTATGTGTCATAGAGGGAAAGACTTTCCCAACACGCGACATACAAGTACATCACATTGATCAAGCGGGCACAGGACCCGTGCAAGGATCTTAGCTCAAAGGGAATCTGTCAGGAGATTATTTTATTACAATACTAATGGTATCATTAATTAGGGCTTGGGCAGCCCTTTCTGAATATGTAACGTTTATTGTTATAGCGTCTCCATTTTTTATGTAAGCACCAGAGAATTCACAGCCACGCACCTCGTAATCAAGCATATGGTAAATTCAAAATGAATATACACTTCTCCCCATGCCCATAATTCTGCCCACCCCCTCTGCAGCAGCGCCAGTAAAAGTAAAAATCCTCCCATTCACAGCTAATCATCCTGTATGCCTCCAAATACAGCTGCTTTGGCCCAGCACATATGGAACAACAGTGATCCCCTGCACAGTGCTGTCCTTTTTGTGTACACAATGGTAAGGTCCATGTGTCCCCCTATACACTGTGCGGTATCAGCAGCTAAAACTGACAGCTGAGCTTCTGCAGTGACAGCCGAAACCAGTGACAGGTTCTTTAACCAAATAAATGCTGTGATCAATAGTGATAGTAGCATTTAAAGGGTTGTGAGAGTCAAAGTTCAACAATAGAAATATTTCCAACAAATCAATATAAGTAGCTCGATAAGAAATATTCTAAAGAAGCATCTAGCAGTCCTATTGCAGAGATTCCAGTTCATTCAGGGGGAAATATTTGGTGCCACACAGATTGAGGAATTACATTGACGATCAATCCAGGGATACCAATACCATATGTTAAAAAAAATTTCATAAGTGTTTGTTCTTGTCGCTTCTATAAGTTTATATAGCATTAATGTGTTTATTATATTTAAAACCTCAGGGAGGGATAGTGTTGAAGTTTTCCATTTAGAAGCCATATGTATCCGTGAGGCCATAGTTATGAAGCTAATGGGCCTATTCGCTTTAGTGTTAGAGCCCTTTGGAGTATTCCCCAATAATGAAACTTCAGAAAGGAGTTGCAGAGATTTGTTGAATATATTGTTAATTAGGGTAATAATATTTTGCCAAAAAGATCTTACAGGTGGGCAAGACCACCAAATATGCTCTACATCACCTGGAACATCGCAACCCCTGAAGCATCTGTCTGATATGTTAGGGTAAATCTTGTGTAGTTTCGTTGGGACATAGTATGTTCTATGCAATACTTTGAGAGATGTTTCGGTTAAGGAAGTTTGATTACTGCCTCTCGATAGGTTTTCACAGCAATGTGACCAGGTCTCGTTGCTTAACACACAACCCAAGTCTTCCTTCCATTGCATCATATAATCCATTTTGCTGTTCTTAAGTGGAGTGTTACATATAGAGTAAAGTAAGAAAATGGTCCCACTTCCCAGTGGGTCACGAAGACATTTAAGTTCACAAACCGTAGGAATATGTATATTTGAGTCCCTCAAGTTGTTTCTAGCGAAATGTAAAACTTGATTTATATGCATCATTTCTGTTAAAGCTGGGTTGTATTTCTGAATAATTTCTGGCTTAGGCTGGGTTTACATAGCGTTAATGGCGTCCGTTAGACTGACTACTTTACACCACGGCATAACACGGTGTAACACAGTCCCTTAATGCCGCCATTAACTCCTATGTTGGACGCATCGCTAGCGCACGCCCACAATGGGCGTGCGCTAGCGATGTGCCGTCATTGAGTGACGGACCCGGAGACGCGGGCTGCAGCATTTCCAGGTCCATCACTGCTAACGCAGATAGAGCTAGCAGATGCTCTATCTGCGCTAGCGCGATGGAGAATGTCGGCACTTGCGTCAGCAGCCCGTTCACATATGTGTTGAACGGGCTGCTGTTTAACGCAATGTGAACCCGGCCTTGGTCATAACTGTATTGGTGACCAAAGAGGTCTCAAAATAATAAACTTTTGGATAACCACCATTTGAAAGATTTAGCTTCTAAACCAGGGATAACATAGGATTGTGAAATAAAGACAATAGAGGAGAGAGACCTTTGATTGTAGTTGAAATCTGAATCTCATTTTTTTACACAAAGTTAAGTGAGTATAAGGGGCTATTCTCGCTATATTAGTATATGTCAGATTTGCTGAACACATGAAACCAGTAATAGAAAATGGTGCCACTAGAGAAGATTCTAAATTTACTCATCTGGGCGTGTTAGAGGTTGTAGAGACTGTTCTTAATTGAGTTGCTTTGTAATATAAGGAACAGTTGGGAAGAGATAGGCTCCCAACATTCTATGAATAAACATTATACATAAGGCTATTCTAGAACGTTTTCCTTGCTTTGGAGATCATGGAGTGGATTTTTGCAATTACTGTGCTAGATATCATTATTGGTAACAATTTGAATAAGAAAAGAAAGTGGTGGGTACATCCCAGCCAGGACCGTGATGATTTGGACCATTTAGTCCATGAAGCTTTTGAATCAGCGGGGTAAAATTCCATTTACTGGTGCTTCTCACAAAATTAGAATATTGGACTTACACCAGCAGATGACATGGCAACCCTAAACCATCATTGATTGTGGATACTTCATACTAGACCTCAAGCAGCTTGGATAGTGTGCCTCTCCATTCTTCGTCCAGATTCTGGGACCTTGATTTCCAAATGAAATGCAAAATTTATTTTCATCTGAGAACAACACCTTGGACCACTGAGCAACAGGCCAGTTCTTGTTCTCCTTGGGCAAGGTAAGACGCTTCTGGCGTTGTCTATTGGTCATGAATGGCTAGACACAAGAAATGCGGCACTTGTAGCCCATGTCCTGAATACGTCTGTCTGTGGTGGCTCTTGAAGCAATGATTCCAGCAGCAGTCCACTCCTTGTGAATCTCCCCCAAATTTTTGAATGGCCTTTTCTTAACTATCCTTTTAATGCTGCGGTTATCCCGGTTGCTTGTGCATCTTTTTCTACCACACTTTTTCCTTCTACTCAACTTTCCATTAATATGCTTGGATATCACACTCTGTGAACAGCAGGCTTCTTTAGAAATTACCTTTTTTGGCTTCCCCTCCTTTTGGAATGTGTCAATGACTGCCTTCTGGACATCTGTCAAGTCAGCAGTCTTCCCCATGATTGTGGAGCCTACTGAAACAGACTAATGGACCTTTTTAAATGCCTAGGAAGCCTTTGCAGATGTTTTTTTGTTAATTCTAATTTACTGAGATAATGACTTTTTGGTTTTCATTGGCTGTAAGCCATAATCATCAACATTAACAGAAATAAACAAGTGAAATAGATAACTCTGTTTGTAATGACTCTATAATATGAGTTTCACTTTTTGTATTGAAGAACTGAAATAAATTACGTTTTCGATATTCTAATTTTGTGAGAAGCACCTCTATGTAGGGATGATCTGTTAACAGTAAGGTTGATGCCTAAGTAAGTTAATAAGTTAATCTTTTTGGTGAACTTGAATTGGGAAATAACATTATTTTAGTACTGAAGCAGGTGTATTAATGAACATTGCTTTTGACTTTTCTACATTAATTGTTAGACCAGAAATTCGCTCAAAAGGAATGGAGAATCGTAAAAAGGTTAGGTAATGATATGATGGCTTGTGACACAGCCAGCATAAGGTCGTCTGCAAACACTCACGTTGTACTCATCCTTATCACGAGCCAGTCTATATCCCCTAATATCAGGGTGTGTCCTTATAGCTTCATCTAAGGGCTCCATTGCCAATGTGAATAAGGCAGGCTATAAGGGACATCCCTGTCTCGTTCCCCTCTGTATTTTAATGGGTTGAGTTTTTGTGATGAGTAATTTTAAATAGGTGGTAGGAGAATTGTATAAAAATTGTAGAGCTGGGTTAGAGCTAGGATTAGGGTTGGTGCGAAGTAGTGATAAGTGAGTGTACTCGTTGCTCGGGTTTTCTTGAGCACGCTCGGGTGGTCTCCGAGTATTTGACTGCTTGGAGATTAAGTTTTCATCGCCTCAGCAGCATGATTTACAGCTATTAGCCAGCTTGATTACATTTGGGGGTTACCTAGCAACCAGGTAACCCCCACATGTACTCAGCCTGACTAATAGCTGTAAATCATTCAGCTGCCGTGATGAAAACTTTATCTCCGAACACTAACAAATACTCGGAGTTCACCCAAGCGTGCTTGGGAAAACCCGAGCAACGAGTACACTCGCTCATCACTAGTGCTAAGGTTGGGGTTAGGGTTGGGGCTAGGGTTAGAATTAGGGATGAGGCTAGGGTTAAGGCTAGGGTTGGGACTAGGGTTATGTTGGGGTTAGGGTTGTGGTGTTGTGGTTAGGGTTAGGGTTGGGATTAGGGCTGTGTTAGGGTTGGAGTTAGAATCAGGGGGTTTCCAATGTTTAGGTACATCAGGGGGCCTCCAAACGCAACATGGCGCCCGCCATTGGTTCCAGCCAATTTTGTTTTCAAAAAGTCAGACGGTGCTCCCTCCCTTCCAAGCCCCTGCCATGCGCCCAAACAGTGGCTTTCCCCCACATATGGGGTATCTGCGCACTCAGGAGAAATTGCACAACAAATTTTGTGGTCCATTTCTCCTGATACCCTTGTGAAAATAAAAAAAAGTTTGGTTCCAAAGTAAATTTTTTGTGAAAAAAGTAAAATGTAAATTTTTCCTTCCACATTGCTTTGCTTTAGTTCTCGTGAAGCACCTGAAGGGTTAATAAACTTCCTGAATGTGGTTTTGAGTACCTTGAGAGATGCAGTTTTTAGAATGGTGTCACTTTTGGGTATTTTCTGTTATTGACCCCCCAAACTCACTTCAAATGTGAGGTGGTCCCTAAAAAAATGGTTTTGTAAATTTTGTTGGGAAAATGAGAAATTGCTGGTCAACTTTTAACCCTTATAACGCCCTAGCAAAAAAAATTGTTTCCATAATTGTGCTGATTTACAGTAGAAATGTTACTTATTAACTATTTTGTGCGATATGACTGATTTAAGGGCACAAAAATTAAGGTTGAAAATTGTGAAATTTTCAAAATATTTGCCAAATTTCCATTTTTTCCATAAATAAACAGAAGTCATATCGAAGAAATTTTACCACTAACATAAAGTACAACAAAAAGTAACGGTCAAGAGATAATAATAATTTTTCTAAAAAATATATATAAATATATACGCTGAAGAATTAATAATAATAATAGGACTGTGCAAGTGTGCAAGTGCCTAATATAGCAAAAATAAAAGTGAAAGACCGGTACCAAGTATTTGAATGGCAGACCATTCGGTATTACAATGCAAGAAGAACCCAAGCTATGGAAATCAATAACTATATGATAAAAAGAATGTATTGGTATAAATCCGTAAATAAAATATACGGTAATAATAAAAGTGTAATAATACAGGAATAAATTACGGACAAGGAAAGGTACCATGCAATAAAAATGCCTTTATTGAAAATATTATACAAATATATATATTTGGGCAACAAATGGCAACCAACAAAGGTGTGCCTATAACTGGAGGAAAATAAAATATAATTCAGCAAAATAGCAATATTGAGCGGACATGCAGGAGACTAGGTATATATATACAGAGAAAAAATAGAATAATAAGATATATATATATTTTTAAAAAAAAGGTAATAGTACAAAAATAAATGTACATAAATGGCCAGAATAGAAAGCACTCAGCAAATATAAGGAAAGCTACAATATATACAAATAACTATGTGTATAAATAAAAACTGTATAAAAACTACACTGTACAAAATAATGTGCAAAACCTAGCAAACAAGGTGCAAGAAAAAGTGCATGAAAAAGTGGCCCAAGTACATGTAATAGATATATGAGGGAACCACCAGAGCTGAAAAAGCAAGTGCATACAGGTATACACCGTAGCATATAACAGGAGTGGACAATACGCCAGGTATAAAAACTACACTGTACAAAATAATGTGCAAAACCTAGCAAACAAGGTGCAAGAAAAAGTGGCCCAAGTACATGTAATAGATATATGAGGGAACCACCAGAGCTGAAAAAGCAAGTGCATACAGGTATACACCGTAGCATATAACAGGAGTGGACAATACGCCAGGTATGGCAGAAAGTGCTGAGTGCAAAATATATATAAGGCCAAGAAGATTACCTATTCCTACAGGGGGGTCCGATCCTCCAGGTACAGCGCACCCCGACGCGCGTTTCGGACCGTGTACTTCGTCAGGGGGTGACGAAGGACACGGCCTCCCAAAACATACTGAACGTGGGCAGCATGTAATGGCAGGCACAGTACTGTATAGGGAATGTGCTTCTGACTGCGGAGCCACTAGGAGAAAGCTAAGAAGGAAACCGCGCAGTGCTAAATTCCCAGCTCCCACTACTCCCCAGGTGATGCCATAATTGGGACGCCCAACTGACCAACCGGAAGAAAGAGGAAGGGGCGTCCAGCCACACCCTCGGGTTAAATTCAGGTGCCCGGGGTCAGAACCTTCCTCTTTATCCCCGGCTGACCCTTGGAAGATGTTGTCCTGAGGACCCCTGGATCTTCTCTGCAACCATGTCTGAAGCTATGATTGAGGCCCTGCGGCAGAGAGCAGCACAGGAAGGTGAGCAATGGTTACGAGACCTTATGTCTGGCTTGGGTACTCACCTCCCTGTGCCCTCTCACAAACCCTTAACCTTGCCGCAGGCCTCCCCTACACCCACCGGGGCTCCATCCCTTCCTGGGCCGCAGGCCTCCTCTGGATCCCCCAAGCCTCAATCCCCTCCTGTGCCTCAGGCCTCCTCTGCATCCCCCGGGGCCCAGTCCTCCCCTGGCCTTATAGGCCATGTCGCTTGCTCCCCTGGCCTCCTCCCCCGTGCTGGCCACCCAGTACCTGCCTCCTACGGTCACATCGCCCGCTGGCCAGTCCTCTGGCTTCGCCGGGACTGCTTCCACCGCCGCCGGCACCCCTCACATTGCTCCAGCGGCGCGGGCGGGCAGATGCTTCACGCGGTCCTATCACCCACCAGAGCATCTTCGTTTGGGCGGCGAGTCGGCACTCCAGAGCCCCCGTGCCACTGCCCCGTCCACCAGCCCGATCACAGCTGGCGCTGCGGCCAGCATCGCCACGCACGGGCCGAAATCACAGAAGGTCCTGGCACATCCGGCGTCCCACGTCCTGGCCAAGCCCCGCCCACTTCCAGTTTGCCGGCCCGACGGCAGCCAGACCCATGATAGCCCCACCCACATCTCCCTGTTTCCCGGCACCCAGGCCCTGATAGGCCAGGCCCGAGTCTCGGTACACAGCGCCGCGCTGACCCCATCCACACCCGTGCCAAACCGCCGTGGACCTCCGGCCAGCCCACACCGGGCCCCTCAGCAGTCACATCAGCATTACCTGCACGGGGGTTAGGTCCAAGAGCCCACAATGTGACCGCAGAACATGATAACCGGACCGGCCAGCCCGCTCTGCAGCTAAGAGAGTACACCACAAGCATGTACACAGTCGCACCAAACACATCAATAATAAACTGCACCACCAAGACCCCCATGGTCACAAACATAAACCGTTAGCAATTTTCCATCAACCCCTGCCCCCTTGAGCACAACCCATGGCACTAGTCTAATCATCACTACGCCATCTTTCTTGTAACGCCCTACACCGCCAGTTACGCCCCATAGTCGGCATAATAACCACCCAAATCCCGAAACAAACACCTCCAACACAACCCCTCGCCACGGCGGTCCCAGGCGTACACGCTGCAGACCGTCCTCATCCAAAGACTCCTGCCACCACCCTTGCTGTCCCTCTCAGTATTCCCACTACCGATGCAGACGCAGCTCATATAGAAGCGTTCGCCATCCACAACGAATGGGTCAGACACATCAGAGAATCACACTTGGCGGGGTCATACGCACGAGGGAAGACTGCGGTCGCACCGTTCACACAGAGTGGTCACCCAGAGGGAACCATCGACACCCCCATCATCGACCATGCGAAAGCCGGAGTTCCACCAGCAGCAGTAGCCTCTCGGCACACGACAGATCACATCCGTCACGTGCTCCATCTTTGGCTGCCGCACAGGGAGACCCACCCATATCTCCCCGGTACACCGGCCAGCACAGAACCTTCAAGGCAACAGAAGACGGAGCTCCCCCTCACCCTTACTCGGTACCAGACACAAGGCAGCGGACAACACTCTCGTACCATGCCACTGGTCTCCCATCTTCATCTCCCTGGGCTGTCTGCCAGCATCAAGACAACGCCATGGCGGGAGCCAGAGTCCCTCTGTCTCCCGGAGACACTCGGCCTGCGTCTGACAGCGGTGTTTTGATTTTGGAGAGCACTATGCTATACAAAATCCGTGAGAGAGCGAACTAGCATCGGCTATCAAGGCTCTAGTTCAGCAGTTTACTCGCCCAGGTGGGTCAACCGACACTAGCACACCTCAATCAGCTATCCTTCACAAGGATGTTTTTTCTGTGGTGTTAGCCCATTAGGCGCACATGTCGACTTAGAAACCAAACAAAAAATATGAGTTAACGAATATGTGGACATATGGTCACTATTTTCAGCAGACCAACAGTCCGTAGGCAAGGAAAGGAGGACAGGCGAATGGCTACACGATAGGAATAAACCAAAAATAGCGCAAACTATGAATAATTGGCTACAGGCCTTCACGGTTCTCGGCTGCATCATGGGCCAAAACAATTATTTATCAGGACCTAATTTATAATTCATACAAGTCCCACGGCGCTTCTGCATGGAGACGGTATGAGGAGAAGTTTCGCAGGCGGCTGGCCATGCAACGTGATCTGGGGTGGGGCGTAAAAGCGACGGACGTATGGTTAGGACTCACGCTGACCGAAAAACAACCCCCTTTTCAGCAGCGACCACTTATTACTCAGCAGCCGCAGGACAAAATTCAGTGGTCCTTCGTGGACTAGGGTCCTGCTTACTATTTAACAAAGGATACTGCCGATTCCACAGGTCCTGTAAATATAGGCACGAATGTTCTGCCTGCGGAGGTGGACACTGCATCAAGGTGTACCCGCCAAGCAAACAGCACTTATGAGGCATAACCCCGGTGAGCGTAACCGCAATGGGCCCATGGCTAAGTCCTTATCCCAATAAAGAAGCTGCACAGCAGCTATATTACGGTTTTAAATAAGGCTTTTTTATCCCCTTCAAATCTAGTCAAACACCTACATCGGCAAATAATCTAAAATTGGCGTGCGAATTCCCCGAGATTTTACATAAAAAAAGAAGTACAACTAGGCAGGATGGTGGGCCCATTTAAATCATTGCCATTCAGGAATTTCAGAATCTCGCCTTTAGGTATTGTTCCCAAAAAAGAACCTGGAAAATATCGGCTGATACATCACTTTTCCTACCCAAAAGGCGCTTCGGTTAATTATGCAATACCCACGGAAGAAACGTCAGTAACCTACGCTTCGTTTGACAGGGCAGCCGAACTCGTGCACGCAGCTGGGCCCGATGCCCTGCTGGCAAAATCTGACAGTCAGCTTTCCGCCTTTTGCCCGTGCACCCCGAATGCTTCCATTTGTTGGGTTGTAAGGTGGACCAGCTGTTTTATTTCGACATGTGCCTACTGATGGGCTGCTCCATTTCTTGTCACTATTTTGAGCTTTTCAGTACCTTCCTAGACTGGGTAGTACGATACGAAACAGCTAACAATTCACTACCTAGACAATTTTTTGTTCATTGGACTCAGGGACTCCAAACTCTGCTCCTTCTTTCTCCAAAAGTTTAAGTTTATATCTCAGCAATTCGGAGTACCACTATCACCGAAAAAACAGTCGGCCCGTGCAACGTGCTGTCTTTCCTCGGCATCGAAATAGACACCAATGCAATGGTTTTTCAATTACCAGCTGATAAATTACAAAAAAAACCTGCAAATGGTAGAAAGTTTCCACGAAGCTTAAAAAGTCACACTACAGCAGATGCAGTTCTTGCTAGGTTTGCTCAACTTTGCTTGCCTCATAATGCCAGTGGACAGAGCTTTTTTCACACCAATCGCTAGCAACCAAGGGCATTGCCCAGCCGGGCCACAGAATTAGACTCAACCGCTCCCTGAAGGTGGATTTGTTGGTTTGGAGGACAATCCTAGAATCCTACAATGGGCATACATGCGTCATGTCGCAAGAGATGCCAAGCAAAGATCTAGGCCTAGTGGTGGGTGGAAATATCACAGATGGTTTTGTGGCAATCTAGAAGGACCAATGGTGCAAAGGCACCTGGACAGAATTATGGACCACAGCCACCTGGGGCCACGACCCAGCACTGGTGGAAATTTTTTCGATAGTAACATCAGTCGAGCTTTGGGGTACCCAATTAAAAAATGCGAACATCAGATTTTTAACCAAACACCCAGGAACAGCAAAAAGCTTATACAGCATGTCCTCTTCTTCCCCGCCCTTACTCGCGCTGTTGCGCCGCCTAGCATTATTATGCCTGAAACACAACATCTAGTGCCGTGCCAGATTTACGTCGGTTGTAGATGATAAAATTGTTAACTCTGTTATCTTCCGATTGGCAGGCCTTCAAAGTCTTCCTTCTCAACGCACAGCCATCGGGCTTACAGTGTCCTCCTTCCCTTTGGAACACGTGGCCAATCACTGATGCCCTTAATCCGCACTTCAGTGACACCGGCTACCTGGCAGGTTTACGGTAAGGCATGGGAAGAGTGGTGCTCACTAATTCAAGGAAGTCGATAGGTGCGATCCGACCAGATGCGACGTGTTAGTATTGAATCGGTTTTGAATAGTATTGAATAGTATTAAACTCTTGATTCGGCTCAAGCGTAGAGGCACGTCAGGTACATTAGCGAAACGGAATTTATCAGAATAGCCTTTTTCTTTCAGCTACTAGGGTGGGCGGACGTAACTAAATATTTTTTCATCAAGAAAGCCGTTAAAGGCTTAAAATGACATTGGCTAATTGTTTAGGGTTATTATCCTACTGAAAGGAACTTTTGAGCCACTCGGATGCTTCCCTGATGGTATTGCATAATTATCTGCCCTTATTTCTTAGCATTCTTAATCGCATCTATATCCCCAACTCAATTTGATGAAATGCAGCCCCAAACTTGCAATGAACCTCCACCATGTTTCCATGTTGCCTGAATATTTTTATTGTACTGCTTTCTAGCCCTACAGTAAATAACTGCCTCCTGTTACAGTCAAATATTTTGACAATCTGAAAAATCTGCTGCTGCTATTTTTCTGCACCTCCATTCCTAACAGTTTATGGCTCTATTCCTCCTTATTTGGGTTGTATAATACATATAAATAACTTATTTACTTGCTTGATTAAATTGCATTATTTAGTCAAATGTAGTAAAATATTAGCTCCTAGCTGGAGGTGAGGACATTTTTTATAAGATTTTAATTTGATTAACCCCTTCACGACATGCGCCGTACATCTACTGCGCATGCCGTGAATCCCCCTTTGATGTGGGCTTCGGCGGTGAGCCCACATCAAAGTCGCGACATGTCAGCTGTTTTGTACAGCTGACATGTGCGCGCAATAGCGGCGGGTGAAATCGCTATTCACCCGCCGCTATTAACCCCTTTCTGCCATTAGACGTACTATTGGGTCCATGTGGGGTGGGCTTTACTTCCCAAGGACGCAATAGTACGTCATATGCGATCGGCAGCGCTCACGGGGGGAGCGCCGCCGATCGCGGCCGGGTGTCAGCTGTTTATCGCAGCTGACATCCGGCACTATGTGCCAGGAGCGGTCACGGACCGCCCCCGGCACATTAACCCCCGGCACACCGCGATCAAAGATGATCGCGATGTGCCGGCGGTACAGGGAAGCACCGCGCAGGGAGGGGGCTCCCTGCGGGCTTCCCTGAGCCCCCCGCAGCAACGCGATGTGATCGCGTTGCTGCGAGGGTCTCACCTCCCTCCCTGCTCCCTCCAGCCCCGGATCCAAGATGGCCGCGGATCCGGGTCCTGCAGGGAGGGAGGTGGCTTCACAGAGCCTGCTCAGAGCAGGCACTGTGAAGGCTGCAGCGCTGCATGTCAGATCAGTGATCTGACAGAGTGCTGTGCAAACTGTCAGATCACTGATCTGTGGTGTCCCCCCTGGGACAAAATAAAAAAGTAAAAAAAAAAAATTTCAAATGTGTAAAAAAAAATAAAAAATAAAAAAAAATATTCCAAAATAATGAAAAAAAAAATAAAAATATTATTCCCATAAATACATTTCTTTATCTAAATAAAAAAATTAAAAATAAAAGTACACATATTTAGTATCGCCGCGTCCGTAACGGCCCGACCTATAAAACTGGCCCACTAGTTAACCCCTTCAGTAAACACCGTAAGAAAAAAAAAAGAGGCAAAAAACAACGCTTTATTATCATACCGCCGAACAAAAAGTGGAATAACACGCGATCAAAAAGACAGATATAACTAACCATGGTACCGCTGAAAACGTCATCTTGTCCCGCAAAAAACGAGCCGCCATACAGCATCATCAGCAAAAAAATAAAAAGGTTATAGTCCTGAGAATAAAGCGATGCAAAAATAATTATTTTTTCTATAAAATAGTTTTTATCGTATAAAAGCGCCAAAACATAAAAAAATTATATAAATGAGGTGTCGCTGTAATCGTACTGACCCGAAGAATAAAACTGCTTCATCAATTTTACCAAACGCGGAACGGTATAAACGCCTCCCCCAAAAGAAATTCATGAATAGCTGGTTTTTGGTCATTCTGCCTCACAAAAATCGGAATAAGAAGCGATCAAAAAATGTCACGTGCCCGAAAATGTTACCAATAAAAACATCAACTCGTCCCGCAAAAAACAAGACCTCACATGACTCTGTGGACCAAAATATAGAAAAATTATAGCTCTCAAAATGTGGTAACGCAAAAAATATTTTTTGCAATAAAAAGCGTCTTTCAGTGTGTGACGGCTGCCAATCATAAAAATCCGCTAAAAAACCCGCTATAAAAGTAAATCAAACCCCCCTTCATCACCCCCTTAGTTAGGGAAAAATTAAAAAAATGTATTTATTTCCATTTTCCCATTAGGGCTAGGGTTAGGGCTAGGGTTAGGGCTAGGGTTAGGATTAGGGTTAGGGCTAGGGCTACAGTTTGGGTTGGGGCTAAAGTTAAAGTTAGGGTTTAGATTACATTTACGGTTGGGAATAGGGTTGGGATTAGGGTTAGGGGTGTGTCAGGGTTAGAGGTGTGGTTAGGGTTACTGTTGGGATTAGGGTTAGGGATGTGTTTGGATTAGGGTTTCAGTTATAATTGGGGGGTTTCCACTGTTTAGGCACATCAGGGGCTCTCCAAACGCGACATGGCGTCCGATCTCAATTCCAGCCAATTCTGCATTGAAAAAGTAAAACAGTGCTTCTTCCCTTCCGAGCTCTCCCGTGTGCCCAAACAGGGGTTTACCCCAACATATGGGGTATCAGCGTACTCAGGACAAATAGGACAACAACTTTTGGGGTCCAATTTCTCCTGCTACCCTTGGGAAAATACAAAACTCGGGGCTAAAACATATTTTTTGTGGGAAAAAAAAAGATTTTTTATTTTCACGGCTCTGCGTTATAAACTGTAGTGAAACACTTGGGGGTTCAAAGTTCTCACAACACATCTAGATTAGTTCCCTGGGGGGTCTAGTTTCCAATATGGGGTCACTTGTGGGGGGTTTCTACTGTTTAGGTACATTAGGGGTTCTGCAAACGCAATGTGGCGTCTGCAGACCATTCCATCTAAGTCTGCATTCCAAATGGCGCTCCTTCCCTTCCGAGCTCTGCCATGCGCTCAAACGTTGGTTTCCCCCAACATACGGGGTATCAGCGTACTCAGGACAAATTGGACAACAAATTGTGGGGTCGAATTTCTCCTCTTACCCTCGGGAAAATACAAAACTGGGGGCTAAAAAATAATTTTGGGGGGAAAGATTTTTTTTTTTTATTTTCACGGCTCTGCGTTACAAACTGTAGTGAAACACTTGGGGGTTCAAAGCTATCACAACACATCTAGATGAGTTCCTTAGGGGGTCTAGTTTCCAAAATGGTGTCACTTGTGGGAGGTTTCTACTGTTTAGGTACATTAGGGGCTCTGCAAATGCAATGTGACACCTGCAGACCATTCCATCTAAGTCCTCATTCCAAATGGAGCTCCTTCCCTTCCGAGCCCTCCCATGTGCCCAAACAGTGGTTCCCCCCACATATGGTGTATCATCGCACTCAGGACAAATTGGGCAACAAATTTTGGGGTCCAATTTTTCCTGTTACCCTCAGGAAAATACAAAACTGGGGGCTAAAAAAATAATTTTTGTGGGAAAAAAATTTTGTTTTATTTTTACGGCTCTGCATTATAAACTTCTGTGAAGCACTTGGTGGGTCAAAGTGCTCACCACACCTCTAGATAAGTTCCTTAGGGGGTCTACTTTCCAAAATGGTGTCATTTGTGGGGGGTTTCAATGTTTAGGCACATCAGTGGCTCTTCAAACGCAACATGGCGTCCCATCTCAATTCCTGTCAATTTTGCTTTGAAAAGTCAAACGGCGCTCCTTCCCTTCCGAGCTCTCCCATCCACCCAAACAGTGGTTTACCCCCACATATGGGGTATCAGCGTACTCAGGACAAATTGTACAACAACTTTTGGGGTCCAATTTCTTCTCTTACCCTTGGGAAAATAAAAAATTGGGGGCGAAAAGATAATTTTTGTGAAAAAATATGATTTTTTATTTTTACGGTTCTACATTATAAACTTCTGTGAAGCACTTGTTTGGTCAAAGTGCTCACCACACCTCTAGATAAGTTCCTTAGGGGGTCTACTTTCCAAAATGGTGTCACTTGTGGGGGGTTTCAATGTTTAGCCACATCAGGGGCTCTCCAAACGAAACATGGCGTCCCATCTCAATTCCAGTCAATTTTGCATTGAAAAGTCAAATGGCACTCCTTCGCTTCCGAGCTCTGCCATGCGCCCAAACAGTGGTTTACCCCCACATGTGGGGTATTGGCATACTCAGGACAAATTGTACAACAAGGTTTGGGGTCCATTTTCTCCTGTTACCCTTGGTAAAATAAAACAAATTGGAGCTGAATTAAATTTTTTGTGAAAAAAAGTTAAATGTTCATTTTTATTTAAACATTCAAAAAATTCCTGTGAAGCACCAGAAGGGTTAATAAACTTCTTGAATATGGTTTTGAGCACCTTGAGGGGTGTAGTTTTTAGAATGGTGTCACACTTGGGTATTTTCTATCATATAGACCCCTCAAAATGACTTCAAATGAGATGTGGTCCCTAAAATAAAATGGTGTTGTAGAAATGAGAAATTGCTGGTCAACTTTTAACCCTTATAACTCCCTAACAAAAAAAAATTTTGGTTCCAAAATTGTGCTGATGTAAAGTAGACATGTGGGAAATGTTACTTATTAAGTATTTTGTGTGACATATCTCTGTGATTTAATTGCATAAAAATTCAAAGTTGGAAAATTGCGAAATTTTCATAATTTTCGCCAAATTTCCGTTTTTTTCACAAATAAACGCAGGTACTATCAAATAATTTTTACCATTGTCATGAAGTACAATATGTCACGAGAAAACAATGTCAGAATCACCAGGATCCATTGAAGCGTTCCAGAGTTATAACCTCATAAAGGGACAGTGGTCAGAATTGTAAAAATTGGCCCGGTCATTAACGTGCAAACCACCCTTGGGGGTAAAGGGGTTAACCTGTTAAATGCCGCTGTCAAACACAGACAGCGGCATTTAACTACCGCATCCGGCCGGGCGGCCGGATATGACGTCATCGCCGACCCCCGTCACATGATCGGGGGTCGGCGATGCATCAGGAAGGTAACCATAGAGGTCCTTGAGACCTCTATGGTTACTGATGCAGGTCTGCTGTGAGCGCCCCCCTGTGGTCGGCGCTCACAGCACACCTGCATTTCTGCTACATAGCAGCGATCTGATGATCGCTGCTATGCAGCAGAGCCGATCAGGCTATGCCAGCTTCTAGCCTCCCATGGAGGCTATTGAAGCATGGCACAAGTAAAAAAAAAATGTTTTTAAAAATATGAAAAAAATATAAAAAATATAAAAGTTTAAATCACCCCCCTTTCGCCCCATCCTAAATAAAACACAATAAAAAAAAAACCAAACCTACACGTATTTGGTATCGCCGTGTTCAGAATCGCCCGATCTATCAATTAAAAAAAAGCATTAACCTGATCGCTAAATGGCGTAGCGAGAAAAAAATCCGAAACGCCAGAATTACGTTTTTTTGTTCGCCGCGACAATGCAATAACGGGCGATCAAAAGAACGTATCTGCGCAAAAATGGTATCATTAAAAACATCAGCTCGGCACGCAAAAAATAAGCCCTCACCCGACCCCAGATCACGAAAAATGGAGACGCTACGGGTATCGGAAAATGGCACTTTTTTTTTTTTTTTTTTAGCAAAGTTTGGAATTTTTTTCACCACTTAGATAAAAAATAACCTAGTCATGTTAGGTGTCTATGAACTCGTAATGACCTAGAGAATCATAATGGCAGGTTAGTTTTAGCATTTAGTGAACCTAGCAAAAAAGCCAAACAAAAAACAAGTGTGGGATTGCACTTTTTTTGCAATTTCACCGCACTTGGAATTTTTTTCCCGTTTTCTAGTAAAAGACATGGTAAAACCAATGGTGTCGTTCAAAAGTACAACTTGTCCCGCAAAAAATAAGCCCTCACATGACCATATTGACAGAAAAATAAAAAAGTTATGGCTCTGGGAAGGAGGGAAACGAAAAACGAACATGCATAAATGAAAAAGGGCCGCGACTTGAAGGGGTTAATGTGTTGCTCTTTGGGACACATTGATGAATTAACTGTTAGTACTTCGCATTTAGCGAATTTGATAAAAAAAGTAAAATGGGTTCTCCCATTATATTCTGTTGACCCACAACACTAAAAAAATTTCTAAACAATCTAAGTCCGCCATTAATCCTGCCAGATCAGAGCAGCATGATCTGAACATAGAACTCTTAGACCCCCTAAGGAACTTATCTAGATGTGTGGTGAGCACTTTTACCCACCGAGTTTTTCAGAGAAGTTTATAATGCAGAGCTGTAAAAATAAAAAAATCATATTTTTTCACAAAAATGATATTTCGCCTCCAATTTTGTATTTTCCCAAGAGCAACAGAAAAAAATTAACCCCTAGAGTTGTTGTCCAATTTGTCCTGAGTATGCGGATACCCCATATGTTGGGGTAAACCCCTGTTTGGGCGCACGGGAGAGCTCGGAAGGGAAGGAGCAGTTTTACATTTCCAACGCAGAATTGGCTGGAATTGAGATCGGATGCCATGTCGTGTTTGGAGAGCCCTAATGTGCCTAAACAGTGATATCCCCTCAATTCTAACTGAAACCCTAACCCAAACACACCCTTAACCCTAATCCCAACCATAATGCGAACCACATCCCTAACCCTAATCCCAACCCTAATCCTAAATGTAATCCAAACCCTAACTTTAGCCCTAACCCTAACTTTAGCCCCAACCCTAACCCTAACTTTAGCCTCAACCCTAACTGAGACAGGGACAAGGGAGCATCCTCTACGTCTGGAGGAAAGAAGGTTTAAGCATAATAAGACATGGATTCTTTACTGTAAGAGCAGTGAGACTATGGAACTCTCTGCCGTATGATGTTGTAATGAGTGATTCATTAATTACATTTAAGAGGGGACTGGATACCTTTCTGGAAAAGTATAATGTTGCAGTGTATATATACTAGATTCCTTGATAGGGCGTTGATCCAGGGAACTAGTCTGATTTCCGTATGTGGAGTCGGGAAGGAATTTTTTTCCCCAAAGTGGAGCTTACTATTTGCCACATGGGTTTTTTTTTGCCTTCCTCTGGATCAACATGTTAGGGCATGTTAGGTTAGGCTATGGGTTGAATTACCGTATATACTCGAGTATAAGCCGAGATTTTCAGCCCAAATTTTTGGGCTGAAAGTGCCCCTCTCGGCTTATACTCGAGTCAAGGTGGGTGGCAGGGTCGGCAGGTGAGGGGGAGAGGGCGCCGAGGTATACTTACCTAGTCCCAGCGATCCTGGCGCTGTCCCTGCCGTCCCACGGTCTTCTGTGCTGCAGCTTCTTCCCCTCTTCAGCGGTCACGTGGGACCGCTCATTAGAAAAATGAATAGGCGGCTCCACCTCCCATAGGGGTGGAGCCGCGTATTCATTTCTCTAATCAGCGGTGCCGGTGACCGCTGATAGAGAAAGAGGCTGCGGCACCGAAGACCAGCTGTGACAGGCAGAGTGAGCGTCAGGACCGCTGGGACTAGGTAAGTATTTTATATTCACCTGTCCGCGTTCCAGCCGCCGGGCGTCGCTCCATCTTCCCGGCGCCTCCATCTTCCCGGCGTCTGCGCTCTGACTGTTCAGGTCAGAGGGTGCGATGATGCATATCGTGTGCGCGGCGCCCTGTGCCTGATCAGTCAGTGCAGAGACGCCGGGAAGATGGAGGCGCCGGGACCGGACGCTGGGAGCTGCAAGCAAGAAAGGTGAGTATGTGTTGTTTTTTTTTTTTTATTGCAGCAGCAGCGGCCATGGCACAGATTTATTTGGAGCATCTATGGGACAAAATGAACGGTGCAGAGCATATATGGGGCACAGATATGGGACAATAATGAACGGTGCAGAGCATATATGGGGCACAGATATGGGGCAATAATGAACGGTGCAGAGCATATATGGGGCACAGATATGGGACAATAATGAACGGTGCAGAGCATATATGGGGCAATAATGAACGGTGCAGAGCATATATGGGGCACAGATATGGGACAATAATTAACGGTGCAGAGCACTATATGGGGCACAGCTATGGGGCAATAATGAACGGTGCAGAGCATATATGGGGCACAGATATGGGACAATAATGAACGGTGCAGAGCACTGTATGGGGCAGAGCTATGGGACAAAATGAACGGTGCAGAGCATTGTATATGGGGCACAGCTATGGGACAAAATGAACGGTGCAGAGCACTGTATGGGGCACAGCTATGGGGAAATATGAACGGTGCAGAGCACTATATGGCACAGCTATGGGGAAATAATGATCTATTTTTATTTTTGAAATTCACCGGTAAATGCTGCATTTCCACCCTAGGCTTATACTCGAGTCAATAAGTTTTCCCAGTTTTTTGTGGCAAAATTAGGGGGGTCGGCTTATACTCGGGTCGGCTTATACTCGAGTATATACAGTAGACGGACTCAAAGTCTTCCTTCAACCTTAATAACTATGTTATTATAAATTTATGTGAAGCACTTGGTGGGTCAAAGTGCTCACCACACATCTAGATTAGTTCCTTAGGGGGTCTATGTTCCAAAATGGTGTCACTTGTGGGGGTTTCAATGTTTAGGCACATCAGGGGCTCTCCAAACGCAACATGGTATCCCATCTCAATTCCAGTCAATTTTGCATTGAAAAGTCAAACGGCGCTCCTTCCATTCCGAGCTCTGCCATGCGCCCAAACAGTGGTTTACCCCCACATATGGGGTATCCATTTTCTCCTGATACCCTTGGTAAAATAAAACAAATTGGAGCTGAAGTAAATTTTTTGTGAAAAATGGGCAGCACGGTGGCTCAGTGGATAGCACTGCAGCCTTGCAGTGCTGGGGTCCTGGGTTCGAATCCCACTCAGGACAACATCTGCAAAGAGTTTGTATGTTCTCTCCGTGTTTGCGTGGGTTTCCTCCGGGCACTCCGGTTTCCTCCCACATTCCAAAGACATACTGATAGGGAATCTAGATTGTGAGCCCCATCGGGGACAGTGATAATAATGTGTGCAAAACTGTAAAGCGCTGCGGAATATGTTAGCGCTATATAAAAATAAAGATTATTATTATTATTATTATTAAACTAGCTGAAGAGCCCGGCGTTGCCTGGGCATAGTAAATATCTGTGGTTAGTTATAGCACCTCACTTGTCTTATTTTCCCATCACGCCTCTCATTTTCCCAATCACATGTTTCATTTTCCCCCTCACACCTCTCATTTTCTCCCTCACTCCTCTCATTCCCCCCTAACACTTGTCATTTCAACCTCACATCTGTCATTTTCTGATCACTCCACTATTTTTCCTCACTCCTCTCATTTTGCACTCACACCTTTCCATTTTCACCTCACACCTCTCATTTTCACCTCATCACCTCAGTATATACATGTTTGTCATCTCCCTTATATATAGTATACATCTGTATGTCATCTGTATATAGTATATACCTGTATGTCATCTCCCCTGTATATAGTATATACCTGCTGTGTGTCATCTCCCCTATATATAGTATATACCTGAATGTCATCTCCTTCTACATATAGTATATACTGTACCTGTATGTCATCTCCTCCTGTATATAGTATATACCTGTGCGTCATCTCCCCTGTATATAGTATATATCTGTGTGTCATCTCCTCCTGTATATAGTATATACCTGCATGTCATCTTCTATATATAGCATATACCTGTATATCATCTCCTCCTGTATATAGTATATACATGTAGGTCATCTGCTCCTGTATATAGCATATACCTGTGTGTCATCTCCTCCTGTATATAGTATATACCTGTATGTCATCTCCTCCTGTATATATATGTACCTGTATGTCATCTCCTCCTCTATATAGTATATACCTGTGTGTCATCTCTCCTGTATATAGTATATATCTGTGTGTCATCTCCCCTGTATATAGTATATACCTGTGTGTCATCTCCTCCTGTATTAGACCTCGTTCACACGTTATTTGCTCAGTATTTTTACCTCAGTATTTGTAAGCTAAATTGGCAGCCTGATAAATCCCCAGCCAACAGGAAGCCCTCCCCCTGGCAGTATATATTAGCTCACACATACACATAATAGACAGGTCATGTGACTGACAACTGCCGTATTTCCTATATGGTACATTTGTTGTAGTTTGTCTGCTTATTAATCAGATTTTTATTTTTGAAGGATAATACCAGACTTGTGTGTGTTTTAGGGCGAGTTTCGTTTGTCAAGTTGTGTGTGTTGAGTTGCGTGTGGCGACATGCATGTAGCGACTTTTGTGAGATGAGTTTTGTGTGGCAACATGCGTGTAGCAACTTTTTGTGTGTCGAGTTGCATGTGACAGGTTAGTGTAGCAAGTTGTGTGCAGCAAGTTATGCGCATGGCAAGTTTTGCGCGTGGCGAGTTTTATGTGTGGTGCCTTTTGAGTATGTGAAAGTTTTGTGTGAGGCAACTTTTGCATGTGTTGCAACTTTTGTGCATGTGGCAATTTTTCCGCGTGTGCAAGTTTTGCGTGTGGCGAGTTTTCCATGAGGTGAGTTTTGCACTTGTGGCGAGTTTTGCAAGAGCCTAGTTTTTGCATGTGGCGAGTTCTGCGCGTGGCGAGTTTTGAGTGGCGACTTTTGTGTTTCGACTTTTATGTGGCGAGGTTGGTGTATGTGTGGTGAAATGTGTGCTGAGGGTAATATGTGTTCAAGCATGTGGTAGTGTGTGGCGCATTTTGTGTGTGTGTTTATATCCCCGTGTGTGGTGAGTATCCCATGTCGGGGCCCCAACTTAGCAACTGTACGGTATATACTCTTTGGCGCCATCGCTCTCATTCTTTAAGTCCCCCTTGTCCACATCTGGCAGCTGTCAATTTGCCTCCTACACTTTTCCTTTCATTTTTTCGCATTATGTAGATAGGAGTAAAATTGTTTGGTGAATTGGAAAGCGCGGGGTTAAAATTTCACCTCACAACATAGCCTATGACGCTCTTGGGGTCCAGACGTGTGACTCTGCAAAATTTTGTGGCTGTAGCTGCGACGCCTCCAACACTTTTCCTTTCACTTTTTCCCCATTATGTAGATAGGGGCAAAATTGTTTGGTGAATTGGAAAGCACGGGGTTAAATCTTCACCTCACAACATAGCCTATGACGCTCTCAGGGTCCAGACGTGTGACCGTGCAAAATTTTGTAGCTGTAGCTGCGACGCCTCCAACACTTTTCCTTTCACTTTTTCCCCATTATGTAGATAGGGGCAAAATTGTTTGGTGAATTGGAAAGCACGGGGTTAAAATTTCACCTCACAACATAGCCTATGACGCTCTCGGGGTCCAGACGTGTGACTGTGCAAAATTTTGTAGCTGTAGCTGCGACACCTCCAACACTTTTCCTTTCACTTTTTTCCCCATTATGTAGATAGGGGCAAAATTGTTTGGTGAATTGGAACGCGCGGGGTTAAAATTTCGCCTCACAACATAGCCTATGACGCTCTTGGGGTCCAGACGTGTGACTGTGCAAAATTTTGTGGCTGTAGCTGCGACGGTGCAGATGCCAATCCCGGACATACATACACACATACACACATTCAGCTTTATATATTAGATGTTCGTTTTTTGTTTTTTTTTCAATATTCCAAAAATTCCAGTGAAACACCTGAAGGGTTAATAAACTTGTTGATTGTGGTTTTGAGTACCTTGAGGGTGCAGTTTTTATAATGTTGTCACACTTGGTTATTTTCTATCATATAGACCCCTCAAAATGACTTCAAATGTGATGTGGTCCCTAAAAAAAATGGTGTTGTAAAAATGAGAAATTGCTGGTCAACTTTTGACCCTTATGACTCCCTAACAAAAAAAAATTTGGGTTCCAAAATTGTGCTGATGTAAAGTGAACATGTGGGAAATGTTACTTATTAAGTATTTTGTGTGACATATCTCTGTGAGTTAAAGGCATAAAAATTCAAAGTTGGAAAATTGAGAGGAAGAAGACTAGAACTCTAGTGCCACCTATTGCGGCTTTACGTCTCCTCACCTCGACATGCTTATCATGTCACTCTCCACAAGGAGAAACAATAGTCATGTGACAAGGCTCGTTAAAGGGTCGACATTGACTGTTAGGATTGCTACTTCCAATAGGTGGCACTAGAGTTCTAGTCTTCGTCCTCTCTGAGGAGACAATTTGCATATTTCCCAGAGGAGCATTGCGGCTTTAAATCTCCACACCTCGACATGCTTATCATGTCACTCTCCACAAGGAGAAATGATACTTCTTGGATCACATGCTGTTGTGCAAATGGAATAGACAACAGATGGAAATTATTGGCAGTTATCAAGACACACTCAATAAAGGAGTGGTTCTGCAGGTGGGAACCACAGATCACATCTCAGTACCAATGCTTTGTGGCTGATGTTTTGGTCACTTTTGAATGTTTATGCTTTCACACTTATGGTAGCATGAGATGGACTCTACAACCCACACAAGTGGCTCAGGTATTGCAGATCATCCAGGATGGCACATCAATGCAAGCTGTGGCAAGGTTTGCTGTGTCAGCGTAATGTCCAGAGGCTGGAGGCACTACCAGGAGACAGGCCAGTACACCAGTTGATGTGGAGGGGGCCGTAGGAGGGCAACAACCCAGCAGCAGGACCACTACGTCAGCCTTTGTGCAAGGATGAACAGGAGGAGCAATGCCAGAGCCCTGCAAAATGACATCCAGCAGGCCACAAATGTACATGTCTACACAAACGGTTATAAACAACTCCATGAGGATGATCTGAGTGCCCAACATCCACAGATGGGGGTCATGCTCACAGCTCAACACCGTACAGGACACGTAGCATTTGCCACAGAACACCAGGATTGGCAAATTCACCACTGGCGCCCTGTTCTCTTCACAGATGAAAGCAGGTTCACACTGTCACATGTGCTCAAAGTCTGGAGATGCCGTGGAGAGCGATCTGCTGCCTGCAACATCCTTCAGCATGACCGGTTTGGCAGTGTTTCTTTGGAGGGCCGCACAGCCCTCCATGTGCTTGGCAAAAGTAGCCTGACTGCCATTAGGTACCGAGATGAAATCCTCAGACCCCTTGTGAGACCATATGCTTGTGCGGTTGGCCCTGGGTTCCTCCTAATGCAAAACAATGCCAGATCTCATGTGGCTGGAGTGTGTCAGCAGTTCCTGCAAGATGAAAGAATTGAAGCTATGGACTGGCCCGCCCGTTCCCCAGACCTGAATCCGATTGAACACATCTGGGACATCATGTCTTGCACCATCTACCAACGTCACGTTGCACCACAGACTGTCCAGGAGTTGGAGGATGCTTTAGTCCAGGTCTGGGAGATCCCTCAAGAGACCATCCACTGCCTCATCAAGACCATGCCCAGGCATTGTAGGGAGGTCATACAGGCACGTGGAGGCCACACACACACACACACACACTACCGAGCATCATTTACTTGTCTTGAGGCATTTCCACTGATGTTGGATCAGCCTGTAATTTTCCACTTTGATTTTGAGCATCATTCCAACTCCAGACCTCTGTGGGATATTAGTTCTGATTTACGTTGATAATTTTTAAGTGTGAAACAACTGAAAATATGTCTTTATATAAACAGAACATCAGCAAAGAATAATCGACCAAAAATTACTATGGCGACTCAAATCATAATCATATATCCAAGGAGAACTAAGAGTCAAAGAAATTGCCAGAAATAACGTAATCAATCATAACCAATCTTTATTAAGAACAATACAAAATTATTAAAACTGGTACCACATATACAATGACATGTGAAAAATCCGTGAGTACATCAAAAAACAATAGACCCTGGATCAGGACCCCATCAAATAGGTTTATATGTACCATGCAACAAATGTGCTACAATGACAGGTATAGATCCACCGACATACCGTGGTATTGAGACTGTCCCTTAAGGTAAGCATACACAGTGTCAATAGTATACCACAGCAGTCAGATCGCCAGGCCGATCAGATGTTTATAATGGTAAAATATATAAAGTGAAGTAACGTTCAAGACTCTATTTACCCATGATCGGTGTGGCAGGTCCTGTCCTGGTCTCTGTTGTTTACCCCAACGCGCGTTTCGCGTCTGGTGAATACCGCTTCCTCAGGGGGCGTGGCCTAATTCGGATCTCCGTCCGGTTTATATATAAGTCGCCGCCAATCAGGCGACGATTGTGCCAGTATTTAGTGCGCATGAGTGAACCGCATCCCTGCGTTCCAGCCCTTCTACGTCAGCATCCTACCATCACGTGAGCGGGCTAGCGCTACGCCCACACCACATGACAAGTAATCGCCGGCGAGCAGGGGACCGAAACCCAGGAGTATATAAAGTGTCAAATGCTAAGAAACAAAGTGACAAGTGCCCGGTGTGAGTCGCTATTAATAGCCAGCCATAAAATGTAGCTGGTTAGCACATTATGATGAGTCTAATCCTCCATTGTGGGACACAGTCCACCTAATCCCTGGGCTGTAATCTCACCCAAATAGAGGAAAAAACAAAAGACACAGTTCATATACCAACGGTACAATGAACATAAAAGTGCAAATACCGCTTAGAAAAAAGGAAAAAGTGAAACAAAAAGCTATTAATGGTGAGTCATTGCATAATGTGGTAATTTATATACTATATAAAATCATCAAACCACATGCTAATTCCGCAACATCAGAACAACACATGAACGAAAACAGGATAGGTATTTATATATATGAAAAAATGATCTATATCCGTTTCTTGTCTACCTATCAGGTTATCTAGTTACTACCGTATAACAAAAAAGTACCGACTTAGTCCCTATATATGATCTATAGCCTATAGATGACAAATGACATATGTCTTTACATGACATTATATAGTCCATAATTTGTTCTTATATCACGGTTTCTTCTGATTCCTTTAGAAATGTATGTATTCTTGTGCCATATTCATGTGGAGATCCCCGATAGCGGAAGGCATGCGGAAAGAATCAGACTCACAACACTAAAAAATAAATAAAGACAGAGAGACAAATTAAAATCAATGTATAACGGCAAATGACAAAAAGAGATTCCCGGCATAGTCTATAGGAAGGATGAGAAGCCTTGAGTTTCATTAAGACCCATGGGAGCCATTGTACCTAATAGGGTAATCCAACGGCACTCCCGCTGTGCCAGAATGCGCTTCACATCACCCCCTCTTATGCCACAAAGGACATGATCAATACCTCGTGCTTGAAATGTTTTGGGACTACATCCATGAAATTGTCTAAAATGACGTGGTATCGTTTTCAACAGCGACATGTCAGTCACTGTCTTTGCGGCCATTATGTCGCGTACGTGCTCACGTATGCGAGTTCCCAAACGTCGGGACGTTAGGCCCACATAAATTTTCGGGCAGCCACATACCGCATAATAAACTACCTGGGTCGTATTGCAGTTTATATGATGGTTGATAGTATAAGTTCTACTACCGTCCACTGAATCAAAAGTCGTGGTCTGGCAGATATTTGGGCATGTAATACAGTTTCTGCACGGGAAACACCCTTTAGGCGGTCCACCCGAGCCAAAGTCATATTTTGTTTTCTTAGGGGCATAGTGGCTGGAGACTAGCAGATCTCTCAAATTTTTGCTCTTTCTGGCAGTCATTGCGGGGTAGTTAGTGAGGCATTTAGAGAGCGTAGGATCACTTCTGAGAATATCCCAGTGTTTCTGGAGACATCCCCTCATTGTGGACCACTCACTGTTATAGGTTGTAATATAACGTATGACATCCTGTTGTTCCTTTCTTTTTTGATTTCTGCCATTTGAACACAATAGTTCATCTCGTGGCGCATGCCTAGCTCTCAAATATCCCTGTCTGATGCTTCTATTACTATACCCCCTTGCTTGAAATCTGACTCTAAGGTCAGATGCCTGTGCTTCAAACTTAGCCGTAGAAGAGCATATCCGCTTCATTCGAAGGTGCTGACCAACAGGGATGGCCCTAATGGTACTATACGGGTGGCCCGAGTTCGCATGTAACAGTGAGTTGACTGCAGTGGACTTTCTAAAGACATCCGTCTGTAAATACAGGTTTTCATCCACCTCAATTTTGATGTCTAGAAAGTCCACCTCAGTCTTGCTTGTCTGATACGTCAACTTGATATTATATACGTTGTTATTTAGCTCTTGCATAAAGTTATGCAGTGCGTCATCAGGCCCCTGCCATATGATGAGCAGGTCATCGATGTAGCGCAGCCAGCACTGCACATGGTCCACGGCCTGCGGCCCCCCTCCGCCAAAAATCTCCCTCTCCCAATACCCCAGGAAGAGATTGGCGAAGGAAGGCGCACAGGCCGCGCCCATGGCAGTGCCGCGCTGTTGCAAATAAAAAACATCTTTAAAGACAAAAAAATTTTTGGTTAAAATAAAAGTCAACAGATCCATGACCAGCTCACACATGGCACCATCCCAATTACTTGCACCTAAGAAGAAGCGGACAGCCTCCAGCCCATGTTCATGGCCAATGCACGTGTACAATGACTGCACGTCCGCAGTGACAAGACACATATTGTCTTCAAGTTGTATCCCATCGATCCGGCGGAGCACGTCCGACGTGTCCCTGACATAGGAGGGGAGCGACTCCACAAGTGGTTTAAGATAGTAGTCAATGAATTTACATACCGGGTCGCTCAAACCCCCCATGCCAGAGACAATCGGACGGCCCGGCGGATCGATGGGATTTTTATGAATTTTAGGAATAAAATACAGAGTGGGAACTCTAGGGAATTTAGTGAGTAGGCCATCCAATACCTTCTTCGGGATAATGCCTCTATCATGGGCATCCATTAGTATCCCTTCAAGCTCATTGAAGAAAGCATTGGTTGGATTAGAGTCCAATTTTTTATACGTTTCTTTGTCTCTCAAATGTTTAAACGCCTCTTTTTCATAAAGTGAGTTGGGCCACAGGACCACATTTCCCCCCTTGTCTGCTGGTTTTATCACTAGATCATCATATTTTTGTAGTTGTTCCAATGCTATCCTTTGTCTGGATGTCAGATTGTCATTATTACGTCTTGTGGATATATCTTGAAATTCTTTAATTACCATTTTGGTAAATATATCCACTGCAGGACACAGAGACAAGGGGGGAAAATTAGTGGACCTGGGCCCACAATCTCGTGGAAACGTACTCACCGTGGACGTCTGTTCATTTAGTAAATCCTCCAGTGCCATTAACGCCTCCCTCTCAATGTCATCACTTGTTTGAATACAGCCATCTTTTTCAAAAATTTTTTTGAAAATTAGTTTCCTTGAGAAGAGGAACAGATCTTTGACGGCTGTAAAAAGATCAAATTTATTAGTCGGAGAGAACGTCAGACCCTTCTGTAACACATCCAGTTGATCATTAGTAAGAATGTGCGTAGAGAGATTTATTACCTCCAGTCCCTTTTTATTTTTCTTAGCTGGTTGACTGGTCTGGAGATTCTTACGTCTAACCACACTCTTATCACGATTTAGGCCAGAGTTGCGCAAATCATAATATCTGGGCTGTGTTGGGTTTGATTCCTCACTTGATGTGACTGACACGGTGGAGGCAGATCTGGCACGGGAGGATCCTCTAATCCGAGTACCTCTTCTATTCCATCTATACACCGAGTTAGATTGCTGATCGTTCATATCGCGTTGGAATTTCTTAGATTTATTATCACATATTTCTTTCTCCCATCTACAAAATTCACTGTCTAGTTCAGCATTAAATTTAGTTAGGGCTTCACATGATAAATCTTGTTTCAGTTTAGTTTGCAATTCTTCAATTTTTTGATCAAGAGCCTCCAGATTATTTTGATTATTTAGCACTAAAAGCTCCATAAACCCTCTCGAACACGTTGTTGCTAATTCCTCCCATTTCAGGCGAAATGTGGTATCTTCAACCTCAAATGATGGGAATACCTGAACACGGAGTCCCCGTGGTATGAGCCCCCTTTCTAAATACTTATTCAAAAAAGCACGATTCCACCATATCCTGAGGCGCTTATTAAGATGGTCTTTTAATTGTCTAAAAATCTCTTGCTTGCCCCTGCCGTCACCCATCGAAGATGTACCAGGATCATCACAGAATACATCGTTAAGTTGTGTCAGCCACGTCTGTTCACGGGCTTTATAATCCATAGTGGAACTGACTTTAGATACTGTAAAACATACAGAAAATAAGCATATATATAAACAGAACATCAGCAAAGAATAATCGACCAAAAATTACTATGGCGACTCAAATCATAATCATATATCCAAGGAGAACTAAGAGTCAAAGAAATTGCCAGAAATAACGTAATCAATCATAACCAATCTTTATTAAGAACAATACAAAATTATTAAAACTGGTACCACATATACAATGACATGTGAAAAATCCGTGAGTACATCAAAAAACAATAGACCCTGGATCAGGACCCCATCAAATAGGTTTATATGTACCATGCAACAAATGTGCTACAATGACAGGTATAGATCCACCGACATACCGTGGTATTGAGACTGTCCCTTAAGGTAAGCATACACAGTGTCAATAGTATACCACAGCAGTCAGATCGCCAGGCCGATCAGATGTTTATAATGGTAAAATATATAAAGTGAAGTAACGTTCAAGACTCTATTTACCCATGATCGGTGTGGCAGGTCCTGTCCTGGTCTCTGTTGTTTACCCCAACGCGCGTTTCGCGTCTGGTGAATACCGCTTCCTCAGGGGGCGTGGCCTAATTCGGATCTCCGTCCGGTTTATATATAAGTCGCCGCCAATCAGGCGACGATTGTGCCGGTATTTAGTGCGCATGAGTGAACCGCATCCCTGCGTTCCAGCCCTTCTACTACGTCAGCATCCTACCATCACGTGAGCGGGCTAGCGCTACGCCCACACCACATGACAAGTAATCGCCGGCGATTATATCATGACCGTGATATAAGAACAAATTATGGACTATATAATGTCATGTAAAGACATATGTCATTTGTCATCTATAGGCTATAGATCATATATAGGGACTAAGTCGGTACTTTTTTGTTATACGGTAGTAACTAGATAACCTGATAGGTAGACAAGAAACGGATATAGATCATTTTTTCATATATATAAATACCTATCCTGTTTTCGTTCATGTGTTGTTCTGATGTTGCGGAATTAGCATGTGGTTTGATGATTTTATATAGTATATAAATTACCACATTATGCAATGACTCACCATTAATAGCTTTTTGTTTCACTTTTTCCTTTTTTCTAAGCGGTATTTGCACTTTTATGTTCATTGTACCGTTGGTATATGAACTGTGTCTTTTGTTTTTTCCTCTATTTGGGTGAGATTACAGCCCAGGGATTAGGTGGACTGTGTCCCACAATGGAGGATTAGACTCATCATAATGTGCTAACCAGCTACATTTTATGGCTGGCTATTAATAGCGACTCACACCGGGCACTTGTCACTTTGTTTCTTAGCATTTGACACTTTATATACTCCTGGGTTTCGGTCCCCTGCTCGCCGGCGATTACTTGTCATGTGGTGTGGGCGTAGCGCTAGCCCGCTCACGTGATGGTAGGATGCTGACGTAGTAGAAGGGCTGGAACGCAGGGATGCGGTTCACTCATGCGCACTAAATACCGGCACAATCGTCGCCTGATTGGCGGCGACTTATATATAAACCGGACGGAGATCCGAATTAGGCCACGCCCCCTGAGGAAGCGGTATTCACCAGACGCGAAACGCGCGTTGGGGTAAACAACAGAGACCAGGACAGGACCTGCCACACCGATCATGGGTAAATAGAGTCTTGAACGTTACTTCACTTTATATATTTTACCATTATAAACATCTGATCGGCCTGGCGATCTGACTGCTGTGGTATACTATTGACACTGTGTATGCTTACCTTAAGGGACAGTCTCAATACCACGGTATGTCGGTGGATCTATACCTGTCATTGTAGCACATTTGTTGCATGGTACATATAAACCTATTTGATGGGGTCCTGATCCAGGGTCTATTGTTTTTTGATGTACTCACGGATTTTTCACATGTCATTGTATATGTGGTACCAGTTTTAATAATTTTGTATTGTTCTTAATAAAGATTGGTTATGATTGATTACGTTATTTCTGGCAATTTCTTTGACTCTTAGTTCTCCTTGGATATATGAAAATATGTCTTATATTCTAGGTTCTTCAAAGTAGCCACCTTTTGCTTTGATGACTGCTTTACACACTCTTGGCTTTCTCTTGCATTGTACTTAAAGGGAACCTGTCACCCCCAAAATCCAAGATAAGGTAAGCCCACCGGCATCAGGGGCTTATCTACAGCACTCTGTAATGCTGTAGATAAGCCCCCGATGTATCCTGAAAGATGAGAAAAAGAGGTTAGATTATACTCACCTGGGCGGGCGGTCAGATCCGATGGGCATCACGGTCCGGTCCAGTGCCTCCCATCTTATGATGACGCCCTCTTCTTGTCTTCATGCTGCGGCTCCGACGCAGGCGTACTTTGTCCTGTTGAGGGCAGAGCAAAGTACTGCAGTTCGCAGGTGTCAGGCCTCTCTGACCTTTCCCTCGCCTGCGCACTGCAGTACTTTGCTCTGCCCTCAACAGGGCAGACAAAGTACGCCTGCGCAGGAGCCGCAGCATGAATACAAGAGGACGTCATTGTAAGAAGATGGGAGGAGCTGGACCGGACCGCAACGCCCATCAGACCAGACTGCAGCCGGACCGCCCCTGGGTGAGTATAATCTAACCTCTTTTTCTCATCTTTCAGGATACATCTGGGGCTTATCTACAGCATTACAGAATGCTGTAGATAAGCCCCTGATGCCGGTGGGCTTAGCTCATTTTGGATTTTGGGGGTGACAGGTTCCCTTTAATGCTCACTGCTATATATCCATGCTGGGGTCACTCTAGATGTTATCTGGTGAAAGGTGTTACAGCAAATATATGTAGCCAGGCCCAGCATCTTTAATTATCTATCCACCACTGGGGTGCTAGCCAACTGTTAATTTATCCCAAAACCAGCTCCCACAATCCTTTTCACCTGATCCTCAGTCCTATAAATTTAGAAGCATTGTAAGGGGTGCATGCGTGGCTGGCACACGTCCTCCTGCAGCAAAGTACACCTGCAGCTAAGTGTCCAGAAGATACAGTTATTTCAATGGCAGGAGTCATGACCCCACACTGTTCATTTGGGTATGTCTGCCAAGTAAGCACCTCTTATTACTTGGACCTAGCTTTTCTATTAACCCTTCACCATGTTTACATATGCCCTTACAGTGTTTGATCCACTAATCCTCACTCTCCTTCGCTATCCCCAAACCCCAGCACCCTCTAACCAAATAATCACCTCCCCTTCCCTCTTACCTACCCACCTGACGACCTCTGCCGACCTGCTCCTCAACCTCAGATCTCTCCTAATTAAACATAAAACAAGCTGGACACTCTTTTTTTCCACCTGCTCTCCCTCTCTCTTCTTCTCACTGCTGGAGACATATCTCCCAATCCTGGACCCCCACAACTTACAATTCCCATTAATTGCCCCTCCTACCACTCCCTATCTAAAGGTACCTTCACACTGAGTAACTTACCAACGAGAACGACAACGATCCGTGACTTTGCAGCGTCCTGGATAGCGATCTCATTGTGTTTGACACGCAGCAGCGATCAGGATCCCGCTGTGACATCGCTGGTCGTAGCTGAAAGTCCGGAACTTTATTTGGTCGTCAGGTCAGCGTGATTTGTCATGTTTGACAGCAAAAGCAACGATGCCTGCAATGTTTCTTCATGGAGCGAACAACCAGTGAGAACGATAAGTACGTCACTGGATCGCTCCTGCATCGTTCTGCTGTTGCCGGTGTCTGACGTCTCCTAGCGACCTAAACAGTGACGCTGCAGCGATCGGCTCGTTGTCTATATCGCTGCAGCATCGCTTAATGTGACTGTACCTTAATACGAACTACCGCAATCTCTCCAACGTAAAATTCGTGCCCTTGACACCCACCACCTTGCTCCCTCTCTCTGAAGCATGAGCACTCTGGAATCTGCAATTAGCTTCATCTGATTCATGACCTCTTTCTCTCTCACAATCTTGCCTTCCTAGGCGTCACAGAAACATGGCTAACACCGCCTTCCCTGCTGCATTGCGATATGGCAGCCTCCATTTCAACCACACTCCTCGCCCTGGCAACACAGTGGAGTGGGTCTTCTCCTTTCTTCTAACTGCACCTTTAACCCAATCACACCTCTTCCCTCCCTTATCCTCCCCTCTTTTGAAGTCTACTCTCCCTCCAAGTGGCCATCGTATACCGACCTCCAGGCCCGCCCACTGCCTTTATTGACCAATTCTTTACCTGACTTCACTTTCTTTCCACTGACATCCCTACTATCATCATGGGTGACTTCAACATCCCTACTGATACACTTCAGTCAACAGCCTCCAAGCTCTTCATCTTTTGGACTTGCTCAGTGGTCCTCCTCAGCCACCCACACAGACATAGATAAGACCTGGTCTTCACCAGTCTCTGCTATCTATCTAACTTCACTTCCTCCCCTCTCCATCTATCCAACCACCATCTGCTCACTTTCTCATCCCTGTCCTCCTCACCTGTCACCCATGTCCAACAACATGCGCACCCCCGCAGAAACCTTGCACACCTAGACACCCACACGCTCTCTGACTTTATTCTACCACTGGCATCCATATCCTCACTCCACGACACAGACAGTGCCACTGCTTTCTAAAATGCCATCAGCTATTGACGCGGTCACCCCTCTCTTTCATGGCAGAGTGCGACGTTTCAACAGACAACCCTGGCACAATAACACTACTAAAAAGCTCTGGGAAGTGTCCAGGGTCGCAGAGCGGCATTGAATGCAGTGAAATCGTCTTGCGAATTTGTTTTCTTCCAAACAAGCAACACTCACTTTCAAATCTGCACTCACCTCTGCTAAATAGGCCTACTTCACAACCTTCATATCTTCCCAATCCTACAACTCCAAACATTTATTCAAAACTTTTAACTCACTCCTCCGCCCACCACTGCCCCCTCCAACCTCCCTCATCTCTGCTGAGGACTTTGCCACACACTTCAAAAATAAGATCGACCAAACAAGGCAAGTCTTCATTGTTCAACCACCACAACCCCTTTGTATACCAGACCAATGTCCAAACCCCATAACCTCCCTCTCCAACATCACTGAAGGAGAGCTTAATTGTCTACTCTCCAAATCACACCTCACCACCTGTGCACTCGACCACATCCCATCCCACCTCTTCCCCAACCTCACCACCACTCCTATCCCATCCCTAACCCACCTCTTCAACCTATCACTAACTTCTGGAACCTTCCCTTCTGTTTTCAAACATGCCACAATCACGCCTATCCTTAAAAATCCAACCCTTGACCCAACTGCTAGTTCCAGCTATCGCCCAATATCGCTGCTCCCATTTGCTTCCAAACTCCTGGAGCAGCACGTCCATGCTGAACTTTCCTCCCACCTCTCATCTAACTTGCTCTTTGAAAATCTACAATCTGGTTTCCGCCCCCATCACTCCACTGAGACAGCCCTGACCAAAATTACTAACGACCTACTTACAGCCAAAGCTAACGGACAATACTCCATACTCCTCCTTCTAGACCTGTCCTCTGCTTTCGACACAGTTGACCACAGCCTCCTACTACAGATCCTCTCCTTTGGCATCAAAGACCTCACCATATCCTGGATCTCCTCATACCTTTCTAACCACATTCAGCGTCTCCCACTCCCACCCTACCTCCTCATCCCATCCTCTCTCTATTGGAGTCCCCCAAGGCTCTGATCTTGGACCCCTATTCTTATCAATCTATACACTTGGCCGGACCACTCATAAAGCCTACAACCTGCAATGACCCGCTGTCTCCTCATCACTACCGGAGCTACCGCCTCACCAACACTGAAGCTGCCGCAACCCCCCAACCTACTGTCTCCTTCCCCACCATCCTGTAGAATGTAAGCCCGCAATGGTAGGGTCATCTCCCCTCTGTATCAGTCTGTGATTGTTAGTTTGTTTACTGTAAGTGATATCTGTAATTTGCATGTAACCCCTTCTCATGTACAGCACCATGGAATCGATAGTGCTATATAAATAAATAATAATAATCTAGACATGGACACAGTTCATTGTGGCGACTGGCAGAGATCCGGTGCTCTGAGCTAATAGTTCGGGACCAGAGACTTGAATGTTTGACCCCAGCAATGCCCCTATTAATGGTAATATATTTTGATGAAAATTACAGGAAACTTAGTACATGGAAACTACAGTACACTCCAGAACCTAGAAAGATTTAGTGTCATTCAACTCAATTCACCATTTTTATTTGCTTAATGTAATTAATCCTTAAATTTAAGATCACATGAGCTTGCAGCTGTGTTTCAATACCCAAATAAATGTAACTTTATTTTTAACAATCACAAGTAGGTAATGTAAATAAAAGCTAATATTAATATACGGTAATCATAATTTGGCACTTCTTGAAGTCTTCTTCTGTAAACGTCAGTCAGTCCTTCAGATCAGTTTTCCTGATAAACTCTAACATCTGATGAACAAAACAAGTATACTATATTTATTTTGTTTCATTATTCCTTCAATATTTTTTCCAGCATATTTGGCACAATAAATGCCACATTTACTACATTTAGGTAATGCATGATTAAATATTTAAAATGTGTGGTAAAAATGCAAATGCAAGTGGCCTGCTCCATTAAATATGTGCAAGAAAGTAGTTATGGATTCCTGTAGAAAAAGGCATGGTGAATACACTGCATGCACCCCAATTGGAGTTTTGGAGAGAGTTCATTGGATGATTTAGCACTAACTTTTCATCTAAAGATTTTCTTCATTTTGAATCTGTGCAGCAGCTTTATAGTAAAAATAGATCAGTCCAATAGCTAATGGTAGGATTTCCGATAATAACATCATATAGAGACATTCTCTATATCTTTGGTAAAAGGCATCTTTAGCTATACCTCAACTTTCTCCCTTATTTTTATAATAAATATCCTTTTTACATATAGTCTAAATAGAACTATTTTACAAATGTTGGTCAGCTTTCTATTACAGCTAGAGATGATTGAACCTTCTCAAATTCAAATTCACCTTTTTCGGCCAATCTTTCCCATGTTTCAATTTGCCTTAAATTTATTTGGGTGAATCTCAGGAAAGTAAATAGTCAGGAGGTCCAGCTCAATGGGGTTAAAATCTTCAGCTTTATTGGTGCAATCTTAAAATAACTTCACATGCATCTGTATTTCATAAATTAGACCATAGACTCATTATGCGCTGGACAAGGATAGACGTGCACTAAAAGGGAACGTGTCATCTCCCAAAATGCTATTAACTTAAGGATACTAAAAAAAAGGATAAAAACACTTTTAAAAATTGGCTGCGCTGCTGGAAAGAAGTCTCTTGCTGCGGTATTCTTAGAAAGGCCTTTATTATCCACTGTGAGCTGAAATGCTGTACTGGCACCTTTATCAAGTGTAAAAAAACAAACCTGTTTTTATCCTGATTTGGTCAATTCTATCTGGCACATTTTTCCCTAGCCATGGGACAGCAACCTATGGCTATTTAAAACTTTATAGTGGCTGTGTCTTCACAGAACCACCCAAGGTGTTTTTACTGTCTCCTATATTAGGGTCCTATCCTATTGTGTGCTTCTCCCTTTACAGTCACTGTTTCCATTAACTTTAAGATATGGGGTTAATCTGCATTGAAAGCCCGGTTGCTGGGAGGAAATTTACTTTATTCCTCCCAGCAACCTCTGGCTTAAAGTCATAGATGCGTGGCACAGAGTGGGCATGGTTATGACTGGCGCTTACTATGTACTGAGCAGTGCCTGAAGCCGTGCCAGCAGCGCCTCTATGACAGTGCAGGAACTGGGTAGCTTTGGAATGCTAACCTTCAGATTAACCCAACATCTATAAGATAATATTATGTCTATTTTTATATAGCACAATGGTATTCATAATCAGCATGTCTTTGGAGTGTTAGAGGAAACCTATACAAACAAGGGGAAACAGCATAACTGCTATAAAACACACAATTAATATTTTCATGTCACATTATGAGAACTACAATACACCACTTCCTATTCAATGGGAAACCCTAAAATGCATGATTAGAGGTATTTGATACAGGAAAGATATATATCTTAGTACCATGTTAGCCAGTAGGACAGTTTCCATCCAAAACACATAAAAAACTCTATTGTCTACAGCCAAGCCATCAGATACAATCGTAAATGTTCCAACCCAATGGATAGGGATGAACACCTTGGTCGCCTCAGAAAGACCTTTTTGAATCAGGGATACCATCCAAGAACAATTGAAAACCAGATCACAAGAGCCACCAGAATATCAAGGAATCACCTACTACATTACAAAGCTAAAGAAGAAAATAACCGGGTACCCCTAGTAGTTACCTACAATCCAAATCTGAAGGTGCTACGGGGAGCTGCACGGAAATTACAACCTTTACTACAAAAAGATGCCCGATAACAATGCATTTTTCCAGACCCCCCACTACTGTGTTTTAGGCAGCCCCCAAATCTAAGAAGCATCATTGTCAAGAACTCCCTGTCCTTTCCAACAGCTGCAGGTACCTTTCCTTGCAACCAGAAAAAATGTAAAACCTGTCCATTTATAATGACCGCGGACAAGATAAAGATCCCCAATTCACATCAGGACTACAAGATACCAGGTACTTTCAGCTGCGTCACTTCTAATGTGGTGTACCTAATTATTTGTACTAAATGTCCAACTGGGGGTCTGTATGTGGGGGAGACAGGGCAGAAACTGAGAACAAGGATGAACTCTCATCGCCATACAATAAGAGAAAAAAGAATGGATCTACCTGTGGCAATACATTTTTGTCTCCCAAATCATAACATTATGGACATGAAATTACTTGTGTTAAAAGGTAGCTTCAAATCTAAGAGAGACAGAAGAGTCTGGGAATATAAACTGATGACGACCTTTGACATTCTTAATGCAGGCATGAATGTGTCGCACGGATTTCTGTCTGTTTACATCAACTAAGGAACTTGTCCCTCAGACTGAGAGATGACTTGAAAAAAACTTTTAAATCAGAGTTATTCAAAACATAGAGACATACTGCAGCAATACTTTTATGAATCTGCAGATAAATGTGGTGGCTCATTAGCTAGGAGTATTCATCATAGAGCCCCAACTACATATGTCCCATTCATTTGCACCTAGCTAGTGTGGAGTTTAATGAATCCCAAGAAATTGCTGAAGCATTTAAGGATTATTACAAATCTCTACACAACATTAAAGGTCAACATACAGACGTCACCGCTGTGCTCTGCTTTACAGCCGACACTTACGGTCAGTGTAGGGAAGCTCTCGGCCGGAGCGCGTGCATTAGCAGCGCTCCTGCCGAAAGCAGTTTTAACCTTGTGGACGCCGGGGGACGTAACAGACATCGGAATGTGAGTATGTAGTTTTGTTTTTTTTACAATGGTAACCAGGGTAAATATCGGGTTACTAAGCGCGGCCCTGCACTTAGTAACCCGATGTTTACCCTGATTACAGGTGAACACATCGCTAGATCGGCGTCACACACGCCGATCTAGCGATGACAGCGGGGTGATCAGCGACCAAAAAAAGGTCCTGATCATTCCCCACGACCAACGATCTCCCAGCAGGGGCCTGATCGTTGGTCGCTGTCACACCTAACGAGATAGTTAGCGGGATCGTTGCTACGTCACAAAAAGCGTGACGTTGCAACGATATCCTTAACGATATCATTGTGTGAAGGTACCTTTAAACTTGTACTCAACCTAATGACCAATCTCCATAATTAACATTGATGTAAAATTTTTTCCCAAGATTTTTGCAATGAGATTGGCCCCATACATATTCCACATTATATATAATGACCAGGGGGGATCTGTTCCTCATAGAGAGGCGATACAATACAATTAAGCCCTCCTTCACATGTCCATGTGACATGTAGGATAAACAAAATTATGCCCTTGTAGTCGTGATACCATTTAATGGATAACAAAAATCAAATTAATAATGATATAAAGCAAGCTTTTGAGATTTCTTTTTCTCTTGGTCAGGTATGGTATAATAAAGTATCTGAAGAAACAAAAATATATACACAAAAAATAGCAGAGACCTGACATAATAAATGGACATTTAAAATACAAACTGAGCTCAGAGAGTGAATTCTTCATTAGCTTAGATAAGTGGTGTGAAAATTGTATTGTCCCAGTATCCATGTAAGATGAGAGACCTGATGCCTTCATTGTCTCTGGAGCAGAGTACTCAGATTTTGTAGTTATCCATAAAACCTTGTGACATATTTAATCCTGTGTGGAGGGTATCAAAGACTGTCAAAATTTTGTTCACTGACCCTTCAGCGTTTTCTTTTTGTGATTTACAGTTGCCTTTAAGGCTACGTTCACATTGGCGTTCCGCCAATGTGCGTCGCTGTTGCGCCGGCGACGCAGCGGCGACGCAGCGGCGACGCGCCCCTATGTTTAACATAGGGGACGCGTGCGTCGTTTTGGTGGCGTTTTTCGCCACGTGCGTCGTTTCCGACGCTAGCGTCGGACGCAAGAAAACGCTACATGTAGCATTTTCTGTGCGTCCGATTTTCGTCGGAAAACGACGCACGCGTCGCAAAACGCGCGCGTTTTTGCGCGCGTTTGCGCGCGTTTTACCGTGCGTCGCGCGTTGCGTCGCCGACGCACGGCGGCGCAACGCTAATGTGAACGTAGCCTAACCCCTTCACGCCGCAGCCCATTATCGTTTTTGCTCTCCTTCCTCCCAGAGCCATAACTTTTTTATCAATTTGGCCATGTGAGGGCTTTTTTTTTGCAGGTCGAGTTGTAATTTTGAATGACACTATTACCATACAGTGTACAGAAAAATGGTAGAAGCTGTGATCATCGGATCGCTTGTGCTACACAGAGCGGGACTTCAACCCAGCTCTGTATAGCAGAAATGCTCATTTGCTGAGCGCCAACCACTGGGCTATGCTCACAGAATAGAAATGACAATAGAAATGACAGGGGTCTGCTGCAGATCCCGGGTTGTCATGCCAACCCATCGGCGACAAGTGTGCCGATGGGAGGGATTAGTAATGTGCTTCGGATGTGATTGAGAGATTGACAGCGGCATCTAACAGCCGCGGGTGGATCACGATATGAGGGCCTGGCTGTAGACAATGGACTTTTTAATGTTTCGGATGGAACCTGTGCCATCTGAGGTATGTGGGTCAATAGGTTACCATCGGATGTCTGAATTGAACCACTTACAACTTTTATGGTGTTATCCAGCAGTTCAATGTCAAGTTTATGGTGGGATGAAAGGTATTGTATGGATCTTCATGGAATCTAGTAGAATTTTATAAATTCTTGCTCAAACTCAGTCCAGATTATTAAGATGTCATCAATGTAACAGAAATAGGCCAAGGGTTTGATGGAGCAGGATTATAAAAAGTAATTCTCCAGTTTAGTCATGAAAAGGTTGGCATTCCGGGGGTGTAATTTTGCTGCCCAAAGCAATTTTGGTGCCTAGTAGGTATAGCTCCTCACTGAAACAGAAAAAAAAGTTATGCATGAGAATAAATCTGCAGAGTTCTAATTCAGATTCAGAAGGGATCTCATTAGCTATCAGTAATATTTGGCAGGCGGTCACTCCATCTTCATATGGGATGTTAGAATATAGGGATTCCACATCCATGGTAGCAAAGATGGCACCCTTGGGGAAGGGATCTACTGTAGATAGCTTTTCAAAAAGTCTGGTGTTCCATTAAATAGCTAGCTGTTTTTCTTACTAGTGGTTTAAAAACCACTCCTGATATTTTTCAGTGAGCGTTCCCACCTCAAAAATGATCAGCCTCCCTGGGTTGTCTGGCTTATGAATTTTGGGAACCATAAATAAATTTCTATCCTAGGATTTTCAGGTATAAAGTGCAAAAGGTTTGTGGAATCTGTACACAGGCATCTGATGACTCATATATTTTAGAGTTGGGCTATTATCCAGTTTGGTGTAGTTGTCTGTCAGCTGTCTGTGTGCTTCATTAATGTAGTCTGTTGTATTGAGGGGGACTATGGCACTACCTTTATCTGCAGCAACAAGTAATCTCCTTGTTGTTCTTCAGACTATGAATTAGCCTTTTCCCCTGCACACTGATATTAGATGTTTCCTTTCTCTGTTTATCCAATATTATCTGACTAGTGTTTGGTTACTTAGAAGCCCCAAATCATCTTCACCATCAAAGATCCCCTTCAGTCTCAGTCTCCGAAAGTATTGTTTCATGTTTCTACACAGTCCTGTTTTCTCTAGAGGTTTTGTAGGACAAAAAGCATTAAGCTACTTACCGGTAGCGGCATTTTTCAGAGGCCCATGACAGCACCACGAGAGAGGGGATCTGCCCTTCATGAACAGGAAACCTACAGATACAAAAAGGGCGGCACCTCTCCCATGCATCAGTTGTATTTCAGAGCCTGAGAGGACTACCGCGGTTAGTGGCACACAAATATATGCTATATACAGGTCCTTCTCAAAAAATTAGCATATAGTGTTAAATTTCATTATTTACCATAATGTAATGATTACAATTAAACTTTCATATATTATAGATTCATTATCCACCAACTGAAATTTGTCAGGTCTTTTATTGTTTTAATACTGATGATTTTGGCATACAACTCCTGATAACCCAAAAAACCTGTCTCAATAAATTAGCATATTTCACCCATCCAATCAAATAAAAGTGTTTTTTAATAACAAACAAAAAAACCATCAAATAATAATGTTCAGTTATGCACTCAATACTTGGTCGGGAATCCTTTGGCAGAAATGACTGCTTCAATGCGGCGTGGCATGGTGGCAATCAGCCTGTGACACTGCTTAGATGTTATGGAGGCCCAGGATGCTTCAATAGCGGCCTTAAGCTCATCCAGAGTGTTGGGTCTTGCGTCTCTCAACTTTCTCTTCACAATATCCCACAGATTCTCTATGGGGTTCAGGTCAGGAGAGTTGGCAGGCCAATTGAGCACAGTAATACCATGGTCAGTAAACCATTTACCAGTGGTTTTGGCACTGTGAGCAGGTGCCAGGTCGTGCTGAAAAATGAACTATAAAGAAAAAGAACCCAGCACTCAACTGATGCTTTAGTGCAATTTTAATCGTAGTAGTACCCAATAAACGTTTCGGTCCTTGAATGGACCTTCGTCAGTAACGTACTGTAGAATAATAGAATAGACCGTATGGTCATAGGGTACAAAAAAGCAGCGTCTTATGTGTGAGTCAGATAGGAGCGGTACTGAGGAGACCGAGCTGGATAGTGGTGCTGTCAGACGCAGTGTCCACCGCTAGTCTGAGACTAGCGGTGGACACTGCGTCTGACAGCACCACTATCCAGCTCGGTCTCCTCAGTACCGCTCCTATCTGACTCACACATAAGACGCTGCTTTTTTGTACCCTATGACCATACGGTCTATTCTATTATTCTACAGTACGTTACTGACGAAGGTCCATTCAAGGACCGAAACGTTTATTGGGTACTACTACGATTAAAATTGCACTAAAGCATCAGTTGAGTGCTGGGTTCTTTTTCTTTATAGTCTATGAAGGTGTGGGAACCTAACCTAGCACCATTCTTCTCCAGTAGTGCACACGGTTTTTGTGCTGAAAAATGAAATCTTCATCTCCATAAAGCATTTCAGCCGATGGAAGCATGAAGTGCTCCAAAATCTCCTGATAGCTAGCTGCATTGACCCTGCCCTTGATGAAACACAGTGGACCAACACCAGCAGCTGACATGGCACCCCACACCATCACTGACTGTGGGTACTTGACACTGGACTTCAGGCATTTTGGCATTTCCTTCTCCCCAGTCTTCCTCCAGACTCTGGCACCTTGATTTCCGAATGACATGCAAAATTTGCTTTCATCAGAAAAAAGTACTTGGGACCACTTAGCAACAGTCCAGTGCTGCTTCTCTGTAGCTCAAAAGTGGCTTTACCTGGGGAATGCGGCACCTGTAGCCCATTTCCTGCACACGCCTGTGCACGGTGGCTCTGGATGTTTCCACACCAGACTCAGTCCACTGCTTCCTCAGGTTCCCCAAGGTCTGGAATCGGTCCTTCTCCACAATCTTCCTCAGGGTCCGGTCTCCTCTTCTCGTTGTACAGCGTTTTCTGCCACATTGTTTCCTTCCAACAGACTTACCATTGAGGTGCCTTGATACAGCACTCTGGGAACAGCCTATTTGTTGAGAAATTTCTTTCTGGGTCTTACCCTCTTGCTTGAGGGTGTCAATGATGGCCTTCTTGACATCTGTCAGGTCGCTAGTCTTACCCGTGATGGGGGTTTTGAGTAATGAACCAGGCAGGGAGTTTATAAAAGCCTCAGGTATCTTTTGCATGTGTTTAGAGTTAATTAGTTGATTCAGAAGATTAGGGTAATAGGTCGTTTAGAGAACCTTTTCTTGATATGCTAATTTATTGAGACAGGTTTTTTGGGTTATCAGGAGTTGTATGCCAAAATCATCAGTATTAAAACAATAAAAGACCTGACAAATTTCAGTTGGTGGATAATGAATCTATAATATATGAAAGTTTAATTGTAATCATTACATTATGGTAAATAATGAAATTTAACACTATATGCTAATTTTTTGAGAAGGACCTGTACAGTTTATATACAAAAATATCCAATTGCATTGTAACTAGATACCACACGTGAGATCTATATATCTCAATATATATATATATATATATATATATACACATTTTAGGAAGTGCAACCCCCACGTGAAAAGGGAAGGAACTAAGGGTGCTGTCATGGGCCTCCGAAAAATGCAGCTACCGGTAAGTAGCTTAATGCTTTACTCGGACTCCCATTACAGCACCACGAGAGATTTACAGAGATGTAAGCCACCTTTGGGAGGGACTATAGCCTGCAGCACCCTTAACCCGAAGGTGAGATCAGAGGAGAAGCCCAAGTCCAACCGATAGTGCTTAAAAAAGGTGGAAAGGGATGACCACGTGGCTGCCTTACATATCTGGTCGATTGACACTCCAGATCTTTCCGCCCGGGTGGAATGCGACCTCAGATTCTGCGGAGCCGGACCCCACCTGCAGTATAAGCCAGAGAGATAGCCTCCCTAATCTACTTTGCTAGTGTGTATTTCGATACTCTAAGCCCTTTTCTAGGACCTTGGAAGGACAAAAATAACGCATTATCTCTCTTCCAAGCATTAGTGACTGAGATATATTCTAACAGGCATCTTCTAACATCCAATGTATGGAGTATCTCTTCATTAGAGTTAGAAGGATTAGGGAGAAATGATGGTTGAACTATCTCCTGTGATCTGTGAAAATATGATGCTACTTTTGGCAAATAAGCTGGGTCCGGCTTGAGGACTACTCTATCCTGTAAAAACTCTGTATAAGGGGAAAGTCTGGAAAGCGCCTGGATGTCCCCTACCCTACAAGCAGATGTTATTGCTACCAAAAACGCTGTTTTAAGGGATAACATCTTAATTGAGGCTGAATGTAGGGGTTCAAACGGTTCTTTAGTCAAGGCTGAAAGGACTAGGTTGAGATCCCAAGGTACCGACCTATTCTTGTGTATGGGTCTAGCTCTACTAGATGCCTTAATAAATCTTGAAACCCAATAGTTATTAGCAATGTTACAGGAAAACAGGGCCCTTAGGGCTGAGACTTGTACTTTTAGCGTACTTGTGGATAGATTTAGCTCCAAACCCTTCTGCAGAAATTCTAATATCAGATTTTAATATTGATGAAGGAATACCCATAAATCAGAAGAGGCCAGGAACTTTTTCCAGGTTCTAGAGTAGATCTTTGTTGTTATTTGTTTTCTTCTCTTCAGAAGGGTATCTACTAAATTTGGGGAGAAACCTCTGTCTTTTAGCAATGACCTCTCAAACTCCATGCCGTTAAATGGAGTCCCTTCACTTGTGGATGGCTGATCGGACCCTGGTAGAGTAAGTCCGGAATGTCTGGAAGCACTCAGGGGTCGTCTACCGACATGGTCCTGAGCCAAGCGAACCAGACCCTTCTGGGCCAGAATGGGGCAATCAGTATGACTCTTGCCCGATCCTCCCTGATCTTCCTGACCACTAGGGGCAACAGGGCCAATGGGGGGAATGCGTAAGCCAACCGAAAATCCCATTCTATCAGGAAGGCGTCCACTGCCAGAGTATTCTCCCTGGGATTTAGGGAACAGAATTTTCTGGTTTTTTTGTTGTCCTTGGTGGCAAACAGGTCCACCTCTGGTTGACCCCACTTGCGGACAATATGATTGAAGATGTCTCTGTTCAGAGACCATTCCCCTTGTCTTATGGCTTAGAAAATCTGCCTTTACGTTTTCCTTCCCTCTGATATGCAGCGCAGTTAAAGATAGAAAATGTCTTTCTGCTGTCTGGAATAGGCGATCCGCCACTTGAATCAGAGATTCGGAATGCATTCCACCTTGGTGATTTACGTAGGCCACCGCCACCTGATTGTCCGAGAGGATCTTGACATGGTGACCCTGTAGATATATGAGGAGTTTCTTACCTGAAAGTTCAATTGCCATTAACTCTCTGTTTGGAAGAAACTGATGTTTGGGAGTCCCATAGACCCTGTACTACAATGTCACTCATGTGTGCCCCCACCCTGCGGGGCTAGCGTCTGTGGTTATTACAGGAGTCACATGTGTCACTCAGGGAACACCTGCCGATAATTTGTCCTCATTTAGCCACCATCTAAGAGATGTAAGGGTTGCTGGACTTAATATCACCTGACCCTGCAAGGACCCTTGTAGAGACTGGATCCTACAGATGAATCCTAAGGATCCCAGGCCGGCCGAATCAGGTAGTGGGGGGTCTCCTACCTCGGCCGGTGTGGGAGTTCCTGGAGACGCCACGGTGATCCTGGCTGGGCTGCACGTCAATGGCGTTTTTCAACAGGGAGCAGAGTCCGGAGGATTCCTGTCTCCACCAGCGCCGGTAAGTATTCCCCATCGCCTTCCGGTCTGTGCAGTATGCAGTGCAGCAGGGTTCCGGGGTACCGGCATAAGGAGGTGGGTGCCGTCCGGAGCGCTGCTGGCTGTGTCCGGTGTCCTGCGCCACTCTGTGTGAGCTGGAGCGTTTCCAGGCCGCGGTGATGTCGAGGGCAGAGCCTGCGAGCGCTTCCGGGTCGCTGCGCATGCGCAGTTGATCCAAGATGGCGCCCACCGGATCCTGTATGCCGGGTTCAAAGCAGGCCCTCTGACCTCCCAGCGTCTTGTGTGGACCAATGGGGACAGCGCGAGGCAGTCTGCTGACCGGAATCAAGGGGGATTTTTAAGCAGGTGTCAGATTTAGAACCCTGCTTTGGCCTCATTTCATCATGAAGAGTGATGGTGATCGGTAGCCTCAGCTGCTGGATGAAGTGCGACAGAAGCCCAAGGAAAAGGAGCATGTCAGGAGTGACCAGCCCAGTCATAAGAGCTCATCCAGGCAGGGATCGAGAGCATCAACTGGGAACTCGCATTCCGGTACCTTTTTTCAGCGGGCAGTGGTAAGTGATCTACGTGAATGTTCACTCAGTGACGCAGGACCCTTATACTTTGTCATTTTAGGGGAAGAAAAGTATGGGCAAGACGAAACATAAGGAATGCACCCTCTGTGGAGTCCCCTTACCAGATTCTTGTCCCAAAAAATTATGCACCCCCTGTATACAGCAGACGATGAGGTCTACAGGAGGGGTGGGGGTGGAGTGACATTAGGTCGGATAGAAAATATCACCTTTATTGTCCTCCCCCAGGTAGCGGAAGAATCTATGAGTGCAGCTAACTTAAAGGAAATGATCCATGTGGAAGTAAGGGAATCCCTGAGGTCCCTATCCCAGGCGGGAGGTTCAAAGAATAAGGCCCCCTTGAACTCTGATTCTTCAGAGGAAGAAAGAGAAGAGGGTTCCTAAAGCTCTGTTCCCTCTTCATCAGAAGAAGACTCTGGCCGATTCTGTCTGCCTCTGGACCGGGTAGACAAACTAGTAAAATCAGTCAGAGGTACAATGGGCATAGAAGAGCCTAAAGCACAACCTTCCAAACAAGAGATGATGTTCAGCGGATTAGATCAAAGAAAACATAGGTCTTTTCCGTTGAATGAAAAGATTCAGGAATTAATTCTCCAGGAGTGGAAGAAACCTGAAAAGAAAGGCTCTTTACCACCAGCATTGAAGCGCAGATACCCCTTTGACGATCCAGCTGTTGATACCTGGGACAAGGCCCCTAAATTAGATGCTGCAGTGGCGAAAGCATCAAAGAAAGCCTCACTACCATTTGAGGACATGGGGACCCTTAAGGATCCTCTTGATAGGAAGGCAGATGCCTTACTTAAGGGTACCTGGGAAATGGCGGCCAGATCTTTGAGACCGGCAGTAGCTGCAACTTGTACGGCTAGATCCTTAATGGTCTGGCTAGATCAGTTGGAGTCCCAGCTTAAGAGGGCGCTTCCAGAGATATAATTCTGAATGCTCTACCAGTAATTCAAGAGGCTGCGGCTTTCCTGTTGGACGCTTCAGTTGATTCGGTAAAGATGGCGGCCAGAGCAGCCGGACTCTCCAACGCGGCTCGTAGAGCCTTATGGTTGAAGTGCTGGTCAGGAGACATTCAATCAAGATCGAAACTCTGCGCTATCCCATGCAAAGGGGAATATCTCTTCGGCCCAACTTTGGATGAATTGCTGGAAAAAGCAGCGGATGACAAGAAAAAATTCCCTAATTTATCATCAGCATCCTACCGTCATTCTTTCAACAGGAGATTTGGTCGGGGAAGGAAGCGCGTATCATCACCCTCTAGAGCAGGGGTGTCAAACTGCATTCCTCGAGGGCCGCAAACCATGCGTGTTTTCAAGATTTCCTTAGCTTTGCACAAGGTGCTGTAATCATTATGTGTGTAGGTGATTAAATTATCACCTGTGCAGTACAAGGAAATCCTGAAAACATGACCTGTTTGCAGCCCTTGAGGAATGCAGTTTGACACCCCTGCTCTAGAGACAATTTTAGATGGGAGGATAGACGTAGAAGAGGTACGGGCTACATGTTCCGCCGTTCCTCAAAAGAACGTAAGAAATTGGACCAATGACTAGCAATCCCTGTGGGAGGGAGACTGTCAGCTTTTTCTTCAGCATGGTCAGATATCACGAATAGTGACTGAGTGCGAGGCATAATATCGGATGGACTGATCTTGAGGCAGGTGACTAAACTCAAGTCTAAGTTTAAATTAACTCCCTTGCATTCTTCCCCCCTTGAACAAACAGCTTTGGAAACGGAGGTCATAAGCTTATGCCTTAAAAAGTTCTGACTGAAGTTCTGGAATCAGAGAGAGAGGAAGAGGGTTCTACTCTCCTCTATTTCTGATTCAAAAACGAGACAAATCGTTTAGGCTAGGTTCACATTGCGTTAGTGGGTGTCCGCTAACGGAATCCGTTACATGGTGAAATTGTCGCAATTAGCGCTATGTAACGGATCCATTAGCGCACCCATTGACTGCAATGTGCTAACGCATCGCTAACGTATGCCATTTTTGGCATGCGTCAGCGATGTGCCGTTAGTTTCGGACGGACCTCGAACGCTGCTTGCAACATTCAGGGTCCGTTCTTCGCTAGCGCAGATTGGCAATCCCGCTAGCGCAGATCTCCTAACGCAATCCCTTTTTGGACATTGCGTTAGTGCAATCCGTTAGTACAATCCGTTTAGCGGATACGCTAACGCAATGTGAACCTAGCCTAAGAACCATTATAAACCTTAAGTCCCTTAATGAGTTTTTGGTTAATAAAACCTTTAAGATGGAATCAATCAGTTCAACAATAAAGATGCTGTTCAAACACTGTTTCATGGTAGTTGTAGATTTAAAAGATGCATACTATCATGTACCTATCCATGAAGACTTCCAAAGATTCCTAAGGGTAGCGGTTCTTATGGGAGGAATAGTTCGCCATTTTCAGTTCAGAGCTCTTCCCTTCGGTCTATCTGCAGCGCCTAGGGTGTTTAGAAAAATAGTCACTGAGGTCATAGTGCACTTAAGAGAATCTAATATTCTCGTTATTCCTTATCTAGATGATTTCCTTATAGTGGGGAATTCAGCAGACCATTGCCTTCACAAGTAAGAACAGCTACAACCCGACTAGAACACCTAGGCTGGATTATAAATTATGAGAAATCCCGATTACAGCCCCTAAAAATTCAGAGATTCCTAGGGCTGCTATTAGATTTGGAGGCCCAACAATGTAGTCTTCCACTGGATAAGTTATTACATATTCAACAACAGGTGTCAAAGGCGATTGATAAACCCTCCACGACCCTTAGACAAGCTATGTCGCTGTTAGGATCCCTGACTTAATGTATTCCTGCTGTCCGTTGGGCTCAATTTTACACCAGACCTTTACAGTCTGAGGTACTGGAACAGGAAACCAACTGATGCATGGGGAGAGGTGCCGCCCTTTTTGTATCTGTAGGTTTCCTGTTCCTGAAGGGCGGATCCCCTCTCTCGTGGTGCTGTCATGGGAGTCCGAATAAATGTGAGATCTCTAGAATGCACACAGAGTTCTAGATTTATGGGTATGTGAGATGACATTAATAATACAGCTGACTGTACCTGTGACTTTCTGGCAGTTTTGCTCCATGCTGTTGTGCTTGGGGGGACTTGATTGGTGTTTGAATACAATACTGCTTTCAGTCAAAGTCTGTGGAGTTTCTTTTGCTTGCTATATAGTAAGTATGACTGCAGTGCTGTTTCATAATGCTGAATTTTCTATTGTATGTTTCCAGTAAGTGTACTACTTAAAGTTTGTATTTACATTTGTATGCAAATGGCCTCTTTTAAGAAAAAGAGGACTTAACTCTTATAGCGCCACCTGTTGGAAGTAGCGATCCTACAAGTCACAATCAACTCAATTTACATTTGGACTTTTTCTTTGGTGATGTAGAAAACATGAATAAGATGACTCCGTAGTCTCTCCATAGTCTCTCCAAAGTTGTGTAGCAGAAGTTTTGTGAATAATGAGTACGGTGTTTCAAATTTGGTACCGAACTCTGTACCATAACCTTTTTTCTGGCATCAGTTTTTTACATGGATACCACACATACCCATTGTAACCAAACGATGCTATAAACACACGGTGACATGTCCGTTTCTTTTCCAGAAGCACAGATGACAAGGGTCAGTCTGTGGATCTGTGAAAAACACGTTCAGCACACAGATGGCATCTGTGTGATGTCCGTGTTTAACATTGCAAAGTATAGGAGAAGTTTTGTAATTTCTTTTTTTCTTTATGGATACCAAGAAAAGATTGAAGACACACTGATGGAAAACACTGATAACACTTGTACCGGTATGTGTGAAGGAGGCCTAACATTTCATATTTCACTCGCTAAAACTAAAAAAATACCAACCTGTATCTTATCAATCGATGCTGAAAATGCGCTGGTTGTTCTTCCAATGTGCCTCAAAACAGAACAATCTAGGCAACAATATACATAACAAAACGAACTAAACTAAAGTTAGTTTCTAATGGGACCAGACAAGGATGCCCACTCTTTCCCTTGCTCTACATTATAGTAATGGAGAACTCTGCAATAGCTCTAAGGAATATTCCAAATATTCAGGGCATTTCTGCTTGTCGTAATACATATAAACTTGCATTGTATGCCGAACAACTTTACCCTCTATATTAAAAGACTTTGAGAGTGAAAGTCTCCTGAGTAACTTTGACCCCTTCACAATATGCGCCGTACCTGTACGGTGCATGTCGGGTCTCAACTTTGATGTGGGCTGTGGCGTTGAGCCCACATCTTTTCTGGCACATGTCAGCTGATTTCAACAGATGTCTGAACGAAATATATATATATATATATATATATATATATATATATATATATATATATATATATTATTATTATATATATATTATTATATAATATATAATGTTAGTCTATTATAACATGTGTGAACTTATAAATCACAGCCACATTGACACATCCTCCAATTTTATTGAATGCATTATGTCAATTGCACTCTACTTCTTTCCCTAATCTCTGGGACCGAAATATACGTTTTGCTCACCGGAATGAAAAGTTACTTAGGGTAAGTTCATTTCTATCCTTGTCTATCACACCACAATTAAGGGTGCAGGGCATCATTTCTAATTTATGCACTACAGATGGATGTGAAGTTATTTTAACAAAGAAAGCTGAAAATTTTTACTCAGTTGAGCTGGATATCCTGACTATTTACCTGATTATTGCCTCTGGCAGTGACGTTTGCTCCTGGCTCCGAATAGAAACAAGCAGTTGGGGTGAGCTGACTTTTTCCTCTTTTTTTGAATCTGAAGTAGTCTAATTTCCTTGAAACAGGGTGTAGAAAATGTTGTAGTCTCCCAATACTGTATCCAATGGGTTTTATCTTTAATATAGCCTTAAGGGGGAAGGGACAGAGGAAAGAGAGGTAGAGTAGAACAGATACTGGATACAAAGTATCATTAACATTAGCACTACTGCAACCACCTGCCTTAACTCTCTCATTTCTCTATTGATTGCAACTCAATGTTCTTTTCTATTCCCATGTGAATTGAGCTGTATGCTCTGACCTCTATTCCTACGGTGTAAAAACATAAAATGGTACTGATTGGCTAGGCCCCATATTTTGTACTAGTTGTGATAGTCCCCCCTCATTGGCTGCACTACAGCATGTGATATGATAGCTGCAGGGCATTATGGGAAGCTCACCTGGCCACCCCTGTCAATATCGCTCTGTGACTCTTTAGCATTGTGTGTGAAATAGTGCAGGGCATTTTTGGGAGGCTGATCCACATGTGATTCAAATTTGCGAGAACCTGTAAATTTCAGGAAGTATGATCTCGGATCAGTTCGACCATCTCTAATTGAAGCCATCTGCTATTTTTTATAAACTTATATTACATTAAATACTGTAATGTTATCAAAGCCTTAGCCAATGTTGGTTATAACTGGGAAGGAACAAAAACCACATTTCACTGTGTCATATTTACAGGCGTGTATTTATGAAGAGTGTAGAGGTAGTAGTTGCATCCAGGAAAATGTGTCCAACGGTCCATATGCCACATAAGAAGACACCAGTATCATAAGTGACATAAGGTAGCGTAGTAACACATGTTGCAGTTGGCCAGGCCCTGATACATATTTTGCACTGGGGCCTATGATCTTCCAGATACTAGCCTTGTAAAACCGTATGTTAGGTACAGACTAACTCACACACAAGGATTGTTATTAAGGTTGGTTAGAGCTAAATGAGTTGCCTCATGTTCGCAACTCCTCCCTTTTTAAACTCATAAGAACCAGAGGAGTCTTAAATAAACCCACTGTTGATTTCCAATTTCTAGAATTATGTACTGGTCCCTAAGCAATCATGATTTTCAGAGAGCAAACAGCAGTAATTAGTACACCATGAATAAACTTGTATAAGAATTTTTTTAAAAAAAAGGAAGCTAGGTCATAAACTTCATAGCGATGTTTAAATGTTTGGTGGCAAGGAACTGTTGTATATCTCTGGATGAAGGCAAATGCTTTGAGATTTACTAGCCAGGCTGTAGGCAAAATACGCAACGGCTGAACCAAGTGTAAGTCCAGTCATATATGATACAGTCATTGTGTTTCCTGCAGAAGAAAAAAGAGAAAGTTTGAATTATGTCATTACATTGAGCAAGCAAAATAAAGATACTAAATAACATATTAAAAAGAAGAACACTGACATATCCTGCATAATTATGTCTTAGCGGAATTTTATTATGAAAAATGGTTATTAAGTAGAGTTGAGTTAAATTCTTCGGAAACGGTCACTGAATTTGAATTTGCCATATATATTTGTGCAATACTGGTACCCTATTTGTGCCGAATTTATGTTTGACAATAGTTTCCAAACATATTAGCTCATTTCTACTCCGATTCACTCCAATGACGTTCGTCTGTGTTCAGTGAATATTGCAAATACAATATTCGCCGCCAATCATAATCCGAACCGAATTTTGAAAAATGTGCTCAACTCTAGTTATAAGATGGGTTAGGAATTTTACACCATATCTTGAAAGTTCTTTTGTCAGTTATCCAATTTGACGGCAGGAGATTATAATGTGGAAGACGTTTTAATTATTTGATTCCATGTTGTTTTGTAAAAAGCTGTTTAAGTCCTGCCAGGAGAAATCCTGTCAGTTCTTCTTACAAGCCAATTGCCAACCTCCCAAACACGACAGAATGACTGAGTACTCTCTCGATAAATATGCAATACTATGCAAACATTTTTTTAAAAATGCTGCAAAGTAAAAATGATCTCAATAAAGAAGTGCTACAGGTTTATTTTTTATCAATTTACAAAATGCAAAGTAAATGAACAATAGAGAAATCTAAATAATATTTGGTGTGACAGCCTTTTGTCTTCAAAAATGCATTGATTCTTCTAGGTACACTAGGCACATAGTATTGGATTTTGTAGGCGGATAATCGGATGTATGAATGACCAATTATACTAAATAGGGGATAATGATCATCATTTTCATAAGTTTGAAAAATGGTCATTAACAGAAACCGTTAATTAGAAGATTTAAAACTGGGCGAGGAACAGCATAACTCTGTTATAAAAGGTCAGTTTATAGAAGTCAGTATAATGCAACAGATTATACATGCTCGCCAGTCTGTGCAGAGCAAAAAGACAGCAGGTTATACTTAGCTATACTGCATCAAAACAGTAGTTTTGAGTCTAAGATGTAAAAGCAACCTGGAGTTTCATGGTGTGATGCAGTGATGGATAGATGCAGTGTTCGCAGGGAACAGTGCAGAAGATGAAACACATCATGTTTATTTACATTCAAAATAAGATTTCCAGCATTGCTATTAGCTCAGAACTGTCAGAAACTAGTGGGACCCAGCTACACCAATCTACTGTTTAGAGATGTCTGGCTGGAAGTGGTCTTCAAAGATGAATTGAGTTGACTTCCTGGTTCAAGCCTTGGGTATACTGGAGTGAGAAGGGAGAGCTCTGCACAGTCCTGGCAGATTTCACCACCTCAGAGCTAGTAAAAATTGATAAGAAAGCCAACGATCAAGAACACAGAGCAGTGAGAAGCAGATTAACCATCCCATGGAACGCTATCTCATTCACAGTGGCAGTAAAAAATAAGTAGCATGACGCCTCTCACTCAGCCAAACCAGATCTCCACTTTGCACTGACGAGGGTGGAGGATATAAATGAGCAGGCTGATAAATATGCAAATTGCCTCTTCAGAGAAAAGAGTACTTAAACTCTATAGCGCCACCTGTTGTAAGTAGCGATCCTACAAGTCTCAATCAACCCTTTAACGAGTAGTGCAATATGGCCTAGGATAAAAGCCAAACCAGAATCTCAATTTGCAGACACTGTTTCAGGCTGTTGGCCCTCGTCAGTGTGAAGCATGAGAACTAATTTGGCTAGGTGAGAGGCTCTAGATTGGGGTCTAAGGGGTTAGGTTTCTCCTTGTGGAGAGTGACATATCAGCTCTTGTCAAGGTAAGGAGGCTTATTCGCTGTGCAATGCTCCTCTGAGAAATTTAATATGCAAATTGCCTCTTCAGAGAAAAGAGGACTTAAACTGCGTCACCTGTTGGATGTAGCGATCCTACAAGTCACAATCAACCCTTTATCGAGTCGTGCAGTAGGATAAAAGCCAAATCAGTATCTCAATTTGCAGACACGGTGTTTCGGGCTGTTGGCCCTCGTCAGTGCGAAGCATGAGAACTAATTTAGCTAGGTGAGAGGCTCTGGACTGGAGTCTAAGGGGTAAGGTATCCTTGAAACAGGTGGAGCTATAGAGTTTAAGTCCTCTTTTCTCTGAAGAGGCAATTTGCATATTAAATTTCACAGAGGAGCATTGCACGGCAAATAAGCCTCCTTACCTTGACAAGCCAGAGCTGGTATGTCACTTTCCACAAGGAGAAACCTTACTCCTTAAACCCAAGCGCAAGCACTTCTCCCTTAATTTCCTACTCAATTCCTCATATTTAGTGTTTGTTTTTTTAATGTATGCACATACGCTACTAGCTTCCCTCTCAAGACCACAGACATACTGAGAAGCAGGAAACGTGGTCTTGAGAGGGAAGCTAGTAGCGTATGTGCATACATTAAAAAAACAAACACATTTAATATGAGGAATTTAGTAGGAAATTAAGGGAGAAGTGCTTGCGCTTTCAACATCAAAAAGTAACAGAAGCTAGAGAAGAATACAGGGAGGTCAAAAGAGATTTTGACATATGGGCGGAAAAAAGAGAGTTATTATTATTATTTATTATTATAGCGCCATTTATTCCATGGCGCTTTACATGTGAGGAAGGGTATAGATAATAAAAACAGGTACAATAATCTTAAACAATACAAGTCACAACTGGTACAGGAGGAGAGAGGACCCTGCCCGCGAGGGCTCACAATCTACAAGGGATGGGTGAGGATACAGTAGGTAGGGTAGAGCTGGCCGTGCAGCGGTTTGGTCGATCGGTGGTTACTGCAGGTTGAGTTATTTAGAAAGACTCAAATGGAAATTGAGTTGAAAAGATATGGAGATAAGGCAGGAAAGCTGCAAACTTGGCAAAGGGTAGGAAGGGAAAGAGTAATAAATTAAAGTTTAAAGGCCCCTTCACATTAAGCGACGCTGCAGCGATACCGACAACGATCCGGATCGCTGCAGCGTCGCTGTTTGGTCGCTGGAGAGCTGTCACACAGACCGCTCTCCAGCGACCAACGATGCCGGTAACCAGGGTAAACATCGGGTAACTAAGCGCAGGGCCGCGCTTAGTAACCCGATGTTTACCCTGGATACCATGCTAAAAGTTAAAAAAAACAAACACTACATACTTACCTTCCGCTGTCTGTCCTCCAGCGCTGCGCTCTGCTTCTCTGCTCTCCTCCTGTACTGTCTGTGAGCCGGAAAGCAGAGCGGTGACGTCACCGCTCTGCTTTCCGGCTCACAGCCAGTACAGGAGGAGTGCAGAGCACAGCGCTGGAGGACAGACAGCGTTAGGTAAGTATCTAGTGTTTGTTTTTTTTTACTTTTAGCATGGTAACCAGGGTAAACATCGGGTTACTAAGCGCGGCCCTGCGCTTAGTTACCCGATGTTTACCCTGGTTACCAGTGAAGACATCGCTGGATCGGTGTCACACACGCCGATCCAGCGATGTCTCCAGGGAGTCCAGCGACGAAATAAAGTTCTGGACTTTCCTCAGCGACCAACGATCTCCCAGCAGGGGCCTGATCGTTGGTCGCTGTCACACAGAACGATTTCATTAACGATATCGTTGCTACGTCACAAATAGCAACAATATCGTTAACAATATCGTTATGTGTGAAGGTACCTTAAGACTAGAGAGGGCTTAATGGTAGATAATCCCAGGGAAATAAACTCAACCCTGCGGGAGATTTATGCTAATTTATATTTGGAAGAGGCTAAGGGCACAAACAGGGGTGGAGACTTTCTAAAACAAAAAAAATTAACATGCCTAATGTCACCGAGCCACAGTTAAATATGTTTAATGCTCCCATGACAGAAGAAGAAGTGAGGAGTACCATTGGGAGATTGTCAGCTGGAAAAGCACCTGGACCGGATGGGTTCACAGCCGATTTTTTTAAAGCCATGACCCAACAAATAACCCCTACTTTGACTGTATGGTATAACGAATTGTTACAGGGGGGAATCTGTTGGTGGGCACTAATGTGGCTCAAAGGAAGGGAGGGAAAAATGTGGAGGACCCAGCATCCTATAGACCTATATCCTTGATAAACCAGGATATTGAAATATCCAAACTCATGGCAAACAGACTAGCAGAGATACTCCCAACATTAATAACACCCGCAGAGGTGGGCTTTGTGAAAGGTAGGAGTACGGTCACAAATGTAAGATGTACACTGTTAGCCATAGATGTAATAAATAAAAGAGAAAACAGTAGAGGTAAGCCAGCTCTGGCTACACTAGATGCAGAGAAGGCTTTTGATAATGTCAAGTGAAATTGGGTAGGACAAGTTTTGGACAAAATTGGGCTGGTGGGGAATTTCTGAAATGTTATAAAAGCCCTGTATGCTAATCCTGCAGCAAGAATTCAAACCCCAGGTCATCTATTGGCAAATTTCCTACTTGAAAAGGGAACACGCCAGGGATGTCTTGTCTCCGCTTATATTTAACCTGGCACTAGAACCCCTGGAGCAATACATAGAACAACATGAAGTATTTGAATAATAGGGGACATGAAGCTTAGGGCCTCGTACTTTGCAGATGATATAATACTCTACATGGCTGAGGTGGCAAGAGATCTGCCAGGGGTCCTAGATCTTATGGAAAATGTTGGTAGGTTTTTGGGATTCACTCTAAACAAAAGCAAATGTGAAATTCTCCACTTAACAGATAAATGCAGAAGTAGTATGGTAGAAAAGGAAATCTATGGTATTCCGATATCCAAAACAAATATAACATTTGGGTATTAAGCTGGGTAGAAAACCAGAGTCCATATATAATTTAAACTTTCCTCCAGTTGTCTCCAAAATCCAACAGGAATTAAAAAGGTGGCAAAATGTGCCTTTGAGTCTTTTGGGCAGGATTGACCTTTTAAAAATGATGAGTTTTGAGAAACTCATGTATCCATTACAGACCATCCCAGTTCTCCTAAAGCATGTAGATGTAGGAAAAATATAAAATATATTCAGCTATTAGGAAGTTTATCTGGAAAGGTCAAAGACCCCGTATAAAACTGAGTAAACTGATGGAATCCAAGGAAAAGGGGGGGGGGGGTAAACTTGCCAGACATAAAAGGATATACTGTAATATAGCATGTGTTTCCCATCACATAGTAGATTGGTTTTCTGATATAGCCTTAGAAAAATCGCACTCATACCTGTGGAACTTAGTAGCCTTATTACACACGCCACAAAGCCGAATGCCTAAAAAAATTAAAAATTCAATAGTGTACCGAAACACAATAGGCACATGGAAGGAACTTAGGAGAAAATTCAAATTATCATGGAAAATCTCGAGAGATTTACCCATATGGGGAAACCCAGCGTTACAACAAATAGCAGAGAACAAACTATTTCAGGAATGGAGGGTGAAAGGGATCTATAAAATTGCTAATCTACTGCATGAAGAAGAAAATAGGTGGCTGAGTAGGGAGGAGATAATATCAAAATTCATGCTAAGTGAACAGCAATTCCTACAATTTGGACAAATAAAAGGAAAGATTATGACACATTTGATAAATGTGAGGAAGAAACAAGAAGGAATGCAATGGATAATCTATTATTTGACTGAGCAGCCACACACAATATATCCACAATATGCAGAGGTTTAAGACATCCTTGGAAAAATGGACATAGAGCAAACATTTAGATTCTGTGCTAAACAGAGGGTGAGGAAATTGGGGAAACAATAGCAGGTTGGCAGGCAGTACGGAAAAATATTTTGAGTGAAGTTTGGAGAGACACACAATTTAGGATTATGCATAGAGATATACTGGCCTTCAACATACCAGTATCTAGAACAATGAGAGATCGCCTGGTCCAAAATGTAAACTTAGAGAGTCCGATTTACTACATGGACTATGGGGATGCCCTAACTTACAAGAATTCTGGAAAGACATAAAGCAGATGATGAAAAATTTGGGTATTGGGAATATATCATTGCATCCGTTACCATTCCTTTTACATTACTGGAGGGGAGATGGAGTCACAAAACAAAAAGGGAAGGAAACATTAACTCCAATGTTCCACTTAATTTGTCTGATAGCCAAAAGAAGCTTATTAAAGGATTGGTTGAGTGATTCCATTCCAAATCGGAAAGCTATAATAGGCCAATGAAGACTTTATTTCACTTAGAATGGCTGGAAGCTGAACATAACAAGGAAAAGAGTATAAAATCACTCATGAGTGAAAAATATTTTTACTTAAACATTATACAAACAAAGAACTACAGTGAACTGTGAAACCTTTTGAACAGACCAGTTGGTACATATTGGAGGACATGAGTGGAATATTGGGGGAGTTGAAAATAGCTGATCTGAATGTTGATGGAACAGGTGGTAGGGAAACTGGTTAAGAACTAATATAAATTATGGAAGCAAATTAAATATTCTATAACGGTTTGAGATTAAGAAGATGTACTTAAAGAAAGGAGAGGTGCACACCAGAAATATACAACTATTTCCTGCATGTACGGGAAGAGGGAGGGTAGGGGGGAGTTTATGTGTTGTTTATTCTGTATTTTGACCTAACAAACAATTTGCATAATTAGCATATTTCCCAGAGGCTTTAAGTCTCCTCATTTCGGCATGCTTAGCATGTCAATCTCCGCAAGGAGAAATTATACTTCTTGCATATTGGTCTGACGCCTCTCACACAGCCAAACCAGATCTCCACTTTGCACTGACGAGGGGCAGTACCCCGAAACACAGTGTCTGCAAATTGAGATTCTAGTTTAGCTATTATCCTAAGTCACGTGACAAGGCTCGTTAACCCCTTACCGGCATCGGACGTACTATACCGTCCGATGCCGGCTCCCCTGCTTTGATGCAGGGCTCCGCGGTGAGCCCGCACCAAAGCCGGGACATGTCAGCTGTTTTGAACAGCTGACATGTGCCCGTAATAGGCGCGGGCAGAATCGCGATCTGCCCGCACCTATTAACTAGTTAAATGCCGCTGTCAAACGCAGACAGCGGCATTTAACTACCGCTTCCGGCCGGGCGGCCGGAAATGACGTCATCGCCGACCCCCGTCACATGATCGGGGGTCGGCGATGCTTGTGAATGGTAACCATAGAGGTCCTTGAGACCTCTATGGTTACTGATTGCCCGTCGCTGTGAGCGCCACCCTGTGGTCGGCGCTCACAGCACACGTGCAATTCTGCTACATAGCAGCGATCAGCAGATCGCTGCTATGTAGCAGAGCCGATCGTGCTGTGCCTGCTTCTAGCCTCTCATGGAGGCTATTGAAGCATGGCAAAAGTTAAAAAAAAAGTTTAAAAAAATGTGAAAAAAATAAAAAAAACATAAGTTTAAATCACCCCCCTTTCGCCCCAATCAAAATAAATCAATAAAAAAAATATCAAATCTACGCATATTTGGTATCGCCGCGCTCAGAATCGCCCGATCTATCAATTAAAAAAAAGTATTAACCTGATCGCTAAACAGCGTAGCGGGAAAAAAATTCGAAACGCCAGAATTACGTTTTTTTGGTCGCCGCGACATTGCATTAAAATGCAATAACGGGCGATCAAAAAAACGTATCTGCACCGAAATGCTATCATTAAAAACATCATCTCGGCACGCAAAAAATAAGCCCTCAACCGACCCCAGATGATGAAAAATGGAGACGCTACGAGTATCGGAAAATGGCGCAATTTTTTTTTTTTTTTTTTAGCAAAGTTTGGAATTTTTTTCACCACTTAGATAAAAAATAACCTAGTCATGTTTGGTGTCTATGAACTCGTAATGACCTGGAGAATCATAATGGCAGGTCATTTTTAGCATTTAGTGAACCTAGCAAAAAAGCCAAACAAAAAACCAATGTGGGATTGCACTTTTTTTTTCAATTTCACCGCACTTGGAATTTTTTTCCCGTTTTCTAGTACACGACATGCTAAAACCAATGATGTCGTTCAAAAGTACAACTCGTCCTGCAAAAAATAAGCCCTCACATGGCCAAATTGACGGAAAAATAAAAAAGTTATGGCTCTGGGAAGGAGGGGAGCGAAAAACGAACACGGAAAAACGAAAAATCCCCCGGTCATGAAGGGGTTAAAGGGTCAACATTGACTTGTTGGATTGCTACCTTCCAATAGATGGCACTAGAGTTCTAGTTCTCTTCCTCTCTGAAGAGATAATTAGCATATTTCCCAGAGGAGCATTGCGGCTTTAAGTCTCCACATCTCGGCATGCTTAGCATGTCAATCTCCACAAAGAGAAACGATACTTCTTGGATATCGACCTAACAAATTGTAATATGATAATCAAAAGCTGAAATTACGAATTTGTAAGCTAAGAAAATGCATTTGAATGTATATTTCCATATATATGTTAAAAATCAATAAAAATTATTGTTTAAAAAAAAAAGATGAATTGAGCCGAAAATGCCATTTCTTCAACATGGAAACAAGGCCAAGTGACTCAACCATGCAGAAAGGTAGGGAAACTGGGGTGCAGGAAAATGCCAGCAGGTGCTCTATATTGATTAGACAAACCTTGATATATATGGCTGTAACATACCTAAGGTCTGGAGAGCGGTAGAAAATGCGTGTCTACAGGCAAAGTTGGAGAATTGGTCAGGATTAAAGGGACACTGTCACCTGAATTTGGAGGGAACAATCTTCAGCCATAGAGGCGGAGTTTTCGGGTGTTTGATTCACCCTTTCCTTACCCGCTGGCTGCATGCTGGCTGCAATATTGGATTGAAGTTCATTCTCTGTCCTCCGTAGTACGGCAATCTTGCCTTGCGCAGGCATGTACTATGGAGGACAGAGAATGAATTTCAATCCAATATTGCAGCCAGCGGGTAAGGAAAGGGTGGATCAAACACCCAAAAACCCCGCCTCTATGGCTGAAGATTGTTCCCTCCAAATTCAGGTGACAGTGTCCCTTTAAATGTGTTATAAAGGCTGAAGTGAAAAGTTTGCAGTCACTCTATGTGACTGTAAACAGCCAAATTAGGACAGTGTGTGGTGTCACAATTTCTCTGTATTCAATGTGCGGGTGGCAGTCACATGTCGACTAGTCTCATCCAGTGTCTCTGAATAGAAGTTAACCAAGAGACATGCAGGAGTTTTGTCAACGTGCGACTGCAAGTACACAAATCACATAAACGCCCACCTGCATGGGGAGCACAGTGGCTTTGTAACTGTGTCTGCAGTAACTATGAACACCATCTTTTTATTTCAACCTGGACAATCCCTTTTATGACTTATCTATCATGCAATAGTATCTAATTAGCTCAAAACTTATTCAGCAGCAGGACAACATCCCCAAACATAAAGCCAATGTCATTAAAGGGGTGGTCCAAAACTAACATTGATTTAAATTCGAAATGTCTATCTAATTATTGTAATAATCAAATCACTTATCTAGCATACTGTAGTTAAAAAGATCCTTCTGTTTGTGAAGAGCAGAACAAAAAAGATTACCTCAATGAACAAAAATAAAAAAAAAATTTGTGATAAATATTGACCTGTCCATTCAAGGACATTTTAGCTATAGTATGAAATCCTGTTTTTCCTGTCTGTGGAATTGCCTTTGTACTGTTTGTTGTGAAACTGCCGCCCACGAAACTGTTTTCTTTTCTTTCTTTCCTGTTTTGTCTCTGTTTAAACATGCAAAACTTGTATAACCACTACACCTACTGAAACAACTATATAAAGAAGGGATAGCACTTTGAAGGCAGGCGTGCTTCAGAGACTTCCCAGTGATACACTATACAAGACGTGTCTTGTGTATTATTTCTGGTGATTCTCCACTTCCAAAGGCTGCTCCGACTGAGTGTGAACTCGACATTTCCTGGCGCCTGAACAGGGACCCGAGGTCTGTGTATTCCTTCAAGAACACCGGCAGAATACGAACGAAAAGAGAATCTGGGATAATGGACGGCAGATGAACAAAAACCTGGCCAGGTAAGAGACACTGTTAGATCTCTTATATCTGCCCTGCACTGTCCGTAAGATTTTCTGTGTCGTGTTCTTTAGCGGGTAGTTCTAGTAGAGGAGGATACCTATAGCTCGGGTTCTTGAACTATTTAGGAATTGATCACCTCACGGAGTACGGCATTGAATGAGAGTGAATGTGAATAGAAGGTGTGTGGAAGTTGGGAATAGCCCTATAAGCCGCCCAGGGGGTTGAAACAGAAGAAGTGACTGTCCCACTGGGCAACGTGGTTGCGTCCTTTCGGGGAGACCTCCGCGCCTATGTTCAATCTCTGATCCTGTCTTTGACAAAAACCTGGTGACGGATAAGTGTATGATAGTATGAGCCCAGGACAGATAAATTAGCCTGGGACAAGAATACGTTGTGTGTGATAGTATAAGCCCAGGACAGATAAATTAGCCTGGGACAAGATACGTTGTATGTTCTTTTTCTTTTTCTGTCTGGTTGCATTTGTGTTGTTTGCTATAGGTGTAGGAATCAGGATTTTCTTACATCAACACAGTTTAAACATCCTAGCTCCTTAGGAAGAAGGTAACGAGGTATTCTCATACCCAAACGCCACCTAGGGCAAGAAAAAGACATCCTAGCTCCTTAGGAAGAAGGTAACGAGGTATTCTCATACCCAAACGCCACCTAGGGCAAGAAAGCTCAGGATAAGAAAATGGGGAATAAGCAAACAAAGTCGGAACCAGAAGAATTAGATATCTATACTATCATAAAGGAGAGAAGTGGTGAAGATGCCACTAAGGGGCTGAAAAAGATTTTTAGTAAGTTTGGAGTTACTAGGGCAGAAGCTTTTAGTAGAAAACTATGGGAAGGAATTCAGGAAAGGAAAAAAGGCATAATCAGAGACAAGAAATGGATAGATCAGATCCAAGCATTGATTGATGTCTCTAGGGTAGCAGAAAATGAGGGATGGACATATAATCAACAGAGTAAAAAGTGGTGTATTAGACCCACAGGCTGTGGAGAAAAACAAAATGTGGAATCTAAAAATACCCCACCCCCATACCTTAACCCACATGCCCCATCTTTTCTCCAAACACCACCTCAAAGTTTAGCCGGACCAGGAGGATGGGTATGTCCGCACTGTGGACAACAAAATCCAGACTGGAGAAATGATTGCCTAGCCTGTGGTACACCTAGACATGGCGCTGTACTTGCCCCTGTTAGGGTAGTACCAAGACCCTTTAGGGAACCTGGTGCTGACGGAGTAATGGGAACTAGATATCACCAAACTCGACAATATTTCCCTTGGTCCCCCGCTGAAGGCATGTCTCTCTTGCATAACGCACCAGATCCCACCCAGTGTCCAGCGTGAGTCTGCATAATTTGCTGTATATATTGTGCAAATCTAACTGGAGTTTGGGCAGATGGAGAAGAATTATGTAGAATGAAAATGACTCCTGGACTCTTCCAGGAGCTATTAGCGAATCTACAGGTACATAGGCCCCAAGCAGGAGATGGTGCCTTACAAACGATAGAATCAGGTACACAATTTGTAGATCACTTAATGGTTTTCATGAGGGAGAGACAGAGGCAGAGAGGAACAACGGGAGTGGTGGCTCAGAAATCTGGACAATCAGTAGACGAATATTATCTAAGTGTAGAAAATAATTTCAGAGATGAAGGCATGGATCTAACCGCTCCAGGAATGATGAGGTTAGTTACAAAAACCTTTATAGATGGATTGTCTCCAAAAGTGAAGGAAAAGCTTAAGGCCGCAACCCCTGATTGGAGAACCTTGGAAGACCCACACCTGGCTAGACAGAAAGCTGTAGGGATAGAAATGGACTTAAGAGAAAATTCTAAGCCAGTAAGAATTGCACAGGCTAATACTGGCTCTGCTAATCAAAAGTTTACTTGTCATTACTGTAAGAAGCCAGGACATTTCCAAAGGGAATGTAGGAAGAGAAAAGCAGATATAGATTCAGGAACCTTTGTACCCAAAAATAGGATAAATAACCCAGTGCCTGATCAAACAGACAGCTCAGAATGACTGAAAGTTATGCAGGTCTCTCTTCCTTCTAGAAGACCAATAATACAAGTTGAAGTTGAGGGTAAAAATGTACCTTTTCTGATAGATACGGGAGCAACATCCTCCATTTTAAATCAGGACTTTTTACCATATCCTGACAATATATCCTCAAAGGTTACATATGCAGAAGGGTATGATGGAAAAATTCAGGCGTTGCCCTTTACAAAACCTTTAAATGTGAGCTTTGGCCCTAAAACTTTTGTATCCAAATTTTTATTTGCTAAAGGTGCACTTACCTGCTTGTTGGGTACTGATGTCTTAAGTAAAATGCATGCAAACATCCATTTTAGAGAAGATGGCACAGTTATGCTGACCATCCCTGAAGATGCAGAAACTCTGGAACCATATGTTAGAATACAGGCAATGGAGGATTTTCCCGAAATTTACACTCAACAAGCAAAAATTGACTTGTCTCGGGTTCCTGACAGCCTATGGGCAAAAGGAGACACTGATGTAGGATTTTTATCAGTAGCTCCTATACTGTTAGAAACTGCCCCGGGAACCATATTACCTCAGCTTAGGCAATACCCCATCAGCGCCCAGCAAGAACAGGCGATTTCTCAACAAATTCAGGATTATGTGTTACAAGGTGTTTTGGTAGAAATCAGGTCACCCGCCAATACACCCTTATATCCTGTTAAAAAGAAAGTGTCCTCCAAAGAAACTATGGTGAAATATCGCATGGTGCACGACTTACGGGAAATCAATAAGGTTTTGGCACTGGTCACCCCTGTGGTACCTCATACCTTACTGTCTCAAATTCCCAGCACTGCTGCATATTTTACGGTAATTGACTTATCAAACGCATTTTTTTCTGTGCCACTACATAAGAACTGTTGGCATTTGTTTGCCTTTACATTCAAGGGTAAACAATTAGCATGGACAAGATTGCCACAAGGTATGGTACACTCACCAACTTTGTACTCTGAAGCAATGCAGACCGTGCTAAAAAATTTCATCCCAGAACCAGGAGTAGTCATTCTACAGTATGTAGATGACTTACTTATTTGTTGCCCTGATGAGCAGACGGCAGTTACCTCAACTGTTAATTTCTTAATTTTCCTAGCGCAAGAAGGCTGTAAAGTAAATAGACAGAAACTCCAGGCTTGTCAACAAACAGTCGTGTTTTTAGGTCACTGCATATCACAGGGCATCAGACACCTCACACCTCAACGTACGGAAGCCATACGTAACATGCTTGAACCCAGGAATCACAAACAGCTGCGTGCTTTCCTAGGTATTGTTTCACACTGTAGACAGTGGATCATACATGCAAGTCAACTCATGCAGCATTTATATGACTGTATTGCCAACACACCATATTCACTCAGTGAAGAGGCTAAACAGTCATTTTCCTCTTTGAAAACAGCACTGGTATCAGCTCCGGCTTTGGGACTCCCAGACTACACTAAACCTTTTCAATTGATGGCAGCTGAGATATCCTCACATGCTACAGGGGTGCTCACACAAAAACATGGAAACAAACAGAAACCTGTGGCATACATATCAGCTCATCTGGACCCTGTAGCTAGAGCCGCACCTTCTTGTGTAAGAGTAGTAGCCGCAATTTCACTGTTATTAGATAAAGCTTCTGAGATTGTTCTTGATCACCCACTTCTAGTTCAGACCACTCATTATGTACATGGCATTCTTAACAAGGTCCAACCAAAACATATTTCAATGGCCAGACACCTCCGTCTCCAATGTTCCCTACTACTGCCGCCCAACATTTCCTTTGCCAGGATTCAGACTCTTAATCTCGCGTCTTTGCTCCCTTTAGAGTCTGAGGGGGGTACCATACCTGAGGAAACTGCAACTGCACTCTCCAACTCCTTTGACCCATCAAAGTCAATGCATGATTGTGTACAATTAATGGAACAAGAGACTCAGGGCTTATGTAATGTACGTGACAAGCCACTCTGTAATGCTACATTTGAACTTTTCATAGATGGCAGTAGATATGCAGATATGAATGGACAATTTCATACAGGTTATGCGGTAGTAACTCAGCATGAAGTGCTGAAAGCAGAACCTCTCCCTGCTAATCAGTCTGCACAAGAAGCAGAACTTACGGCATTAGTTGAAGCTCTAAAAATAGCCAAAGATCAGACAGCAAACATATACACTGATTCTAGATATGCACATGGCATTTGTTTCTATTTTGTTGTACTATGGAGAGCCAGAGGTTATATGACTGCTTCAGGCCAACCTGTTAAACATGCCTCCCTCATTAGACAGATTCTGGAGGCAGCACAAGAAACTAAAGAAATAGCGGTGATAAAGGTAGCTGCACATGTGAGACTCGACACCGAGGAAGCCAGGGGTAACGATAAAGCCGATAAGGCAGCAAAACAGGCAGCACGTAAACCCTTACATCATGCCCACACACTAGATAGCTCTGAAGATGATGAGGAAAGATTGAAGGAAGCTCAGAAACAGGTAGACGACGAAGAACGAGGGCAGTGGCAGAAAAAAGGGGCAGAAGATCAGCAAGGATTATGGAAAAAAGGAACTTTGTTGTGTTTACCCAGAGCCTGGTACCCCGCAGTGGCAAGTGACCTCCACCTACCCACGCATGTGTCGGCAAATGGTATGACGCTCAAGGTAAAAGAAAGGTGGTTGGCTCCAGGTTTTGGTAATTTTGCTCGGAACATGTGTGCTGCATGCGCTATATGCCTGGCACACAATCCAGGTCAGGCCATTAAAACCCCAACCAAGCATCATGTAAGACCACTGTATCCCTTTCAAAGACTCCAGATCGACTACATCCAACTTCCTGGGTACAATGGATATGAATATGTGCTTGTGTGTGTGGACATGTTCTCAGGGTGGCCAGAGGCTTATCCAGTTCGTAGAGCCTCAGCAAAAACTACTGCCATTAAAATAGCACATGAACTGATACCCCGTTACGGCATGCCTGAGGTGATCGAGTCAGATAGAGGTACCCATTTTACTGGGGAAATATTCCAGAATGTTATGAAAATGTTGGGAGTAGAAAACCAGTTTCACACTCCATATCATCCACAGAGTTCAGGTAAAGTGGAAAGATTAAATGGGACAATAAAATTAAAAATCCAGAAGGCCATGGCAGAAACAGGAAAGCCTTGGACCGAGTGTCTACCACTTGCCCTGTATTCCATCCGAAACACCCCAAGGGGGAAGGCTAAGCTGTCACCACATGAGATTCTTTTTGGTAGAGCAGCAAATTTGGGTTGTTATTTTCCACAACAACTGATGTTGAATACTGAGACTTTAACTGCTTATGTACAAGAATTACAAAAACGTTTAACTAAAGTGCATTCGCAAGTTTTTGCTTCCCTTCCAGATCCAGAAAATCTCGAAGGAGGCCACAAGTTGGAACCTGGTGATCAAGTCTACGTGAAAAGACACACCAGAAAGACTCTGGAACCGAGATTTGACGGACCTTTCCAAGTCCTGTTAACAACTCCAACAGCAGTCAAGCTTGAAGGAAAGGCATCATGGATAAATGCAAGCCATTGCAAAAAAGCAGTATAAGACTCATGATATTGATGTTAATAATGTTAACCTCAACGGAGGCATGGGAAAGACTGAATTCTCTAGCCCCTTTGAACAATAGATTCGTACAACATCATAGAAAATTAGTGCATGACTTGTTAAATAATACGCAACCCCTGGCAGATTGTTGGATCTGTACCCATTCACCAGTATCAGCCACAAGTATACCTTTTCTAGCAGTTCCCGTGTCAGCTGAAGAAATATTCGCTTGGCCTAATTGTTCAGACAACCTGGCCAACAACCAACCCGGCCAATTGGTTCAGAGGGATCGGTGGGTGGGTTACCGGGATTATGCAAAGCCTAATACATACAGTTATGGTTATTGTAATTATATATGTATTGTTCAAGGTTGTACTCAAGGGTATCTCGGTATGCACAAATAAATTTTGTGTAATGGATACGAGAATATAAAGTTTTTTTTTGTAATATCACAAAAAGAATGACTAAAATGATCGACAAGGTTTTGAATGGAATATGTCAAAGGGGGGATTGTGAAGAGCAGAACAAAAAAGATTACCTCAATGAACAAAAATAAAAAAAAGAATTTGTGATATTGACCTGTCCATTCAAGGACATTTTAGCTATAGTATGAAATCCTGTTTTTCCTGTCTGTGGAATTGCCTTTGTACTGTTTGTTGTGAAACTGCCGCCCACGAAACTGTTTTCTTTTCTTTTCTTTCTTTCCTGTTTTGTCTCTGTTTAAACATGCAAAACTTGTATAACCACTACACCTACTGAAACAACTATATAAAGAAGGGATAGCACTTTGAAGGCAGGCGTGCTTCAGAGACTTCCCAGTGATACACTATACAAGACGTGTCTTGTGTATTATTTCTGGTGATTCTCCACTTCCAAAGGCTGCTCGGACTGAGTGTGAACTCGACATGTTCCCTCTCTGTTTTATGCATTTTTTTTTTACCACATGCAATCTGATGACATTTCATTTGAGAATTCCCTGTGCATGCTGCGATACTCAAACGAGATGTCATCAGGGGCATAGGCTGTGGTCACTGCCGCAGTTTCTGTCCCCACCCTGAAATGAAGCATCATCAGTAAAGTTTGTTTTGAGGGCTGGGCTACTCCCTGCCCTGCTGAACATGTGTCAGTTGTCTATTCTGACGTATGCCCTTGTTACTGTGCAATACTCTATTCAATATACATTGAAAGTATTCTCTCTCGCCTGGTTTACTGAGAAGTGATGAGCCTGCAAAAGAGCTCACTCTCAGTGTGAACTGTAAGAAGAGCCCATGAAAAGCAAGGGGAGCAGAGTCTGTGTGCTATGCACTTTTTTTGCACTTTAATTAAGTTTGTTATTCACTCTACCTCACACTGTTTAATGATTGCCATGGATGATTAACCTTTAAAGGCAATCACTGTCCCTTTCATTTTTTCCTGTCTTGCCAGATTGGAGTTTAACTGTATCACATTATTATTAGGGGCTGAACAGGAGCAAGAGGGACAGCCGCCGTTGAGCGGGGGCGCCTATCTCGAATAATCTTAGGGTGCCAACCTCCGCTGCACAGGCAGGGAAAATTTAGAATATTTACAGTGTGAGGGTCATGTTTTAGCCAAGCACGGCTGTCTGTATGGTGAGTGTGTTCAGTATTTTAAAGTGAACAATAAAAAAATGTAGTTTTATCTAGTATCTGCTAAGTACACGTTTTTTTGTTTTGTTTTTCTTGATCTTGAGCCTTGATTGTCCATTCGAAATTTCCTTTGTTCAAGGGGAGCAGAGTCTAGACCCTCCCCCCCACTGACGGTGCACTCTATTACCAGCTCGTCTCTTCTCATTAGAGTAGGCGACGGAGTGCACTGTCACTGTGCATTGAAAAGAATATTGCAGGGAGCTCATACAATCGTTATTTAAAAAAAAAAAGGGAAAGAGGTGCACACCTTATCATTGTTTTGAAGTATGGGAGTAACAGAGAAGTCCTGCAGAGAAGCCAGGAGGCATCCACAAAATAAAGGCACAAATATATTAAATCCCATAGCGCAGGCCTGCATTTAAGACATGCTTCCCTCATGCCAGTAGTGTAGCCACACATATATATGGAATTTCCTATATGTTATTTGACAGGTTTCTATTTTGCTCTAAGCCGGTAACCTAATCTAACTCAGTTCTTTATATGTACCCACACAGAAATATTCTCCTAGTGAGGCCCACTAGTGTTCAAACACATTGTTGTACCCGTTTCAAGGCCCCCACAATGCAGCCACACACAGTATGATGCACCCACAGTGTCCTCCATACACATTCTGATGTCTCCACATTATATCTCCACACACAGAGCATGATGTCCCCACAGTACATTCCCCCCACACACAGCATGATTGTCCCTACACAGTATGAGGATCCCCAGAGCCCTTTTACACAATGTAATGCCCCCATATATAGTATGATGATACCACAGTTCCCTTACACAGTATGATGGCCTCAATATATCCCACAGAGCAGCTGGGAAGAGGGTCTGCCAGAGACTGAGCATGACTTCAGTTGAGGCGTTATGACGATTCTCTGAACAGGAAAAGGCACATGCCAAAATGTGGTGTCTAGGCAATGGTGCAGAATTCTAACATTGAGTATATTAAACATAAACACATACAACATATTAAAAAGCCCAGACAACCCCTTTAATTATTTACTGTGCAATTTGAGTACTGCCTGTCCATTTAAAAGGAACCTGTCACATTGCACATGCACTTCAATCTATGAACAGCAAGGTATAAAGTTGAAGAAGCTGATATATAGGATTGTTTGAAAAAAATCAGTATAAGTTCTCTTTTATGCACTGAAATAAAAAATCAGAAATGATCTTTTGAAATCTAACTAACATCTCCTGATGAAGAAGGGACAAGTACATCAAAGTGCGTGGTTAACCAAGATCTTATCCCACCATGTCCACATGGACTTAAAGGGAACCTGTCACCTGAATTTGGCGGGACTGGTTTTGGGTCATATGGCGGAGTTTTCAGGTGTTTGATTCACCCTTTCCTTACCCGCTGGCTGCATGCTGGCTGCAATATTGGATTGAAGTTCATTCTCTGTCCTCCATAGTACATGCCTGCACAAGGCAATCTTGCTTTGCGCAGGTGTGTACTATGGAGGACAGAGAATGAACTTAAATCCAATATTGCAGCCAGCATGCAGCCAGCAGGTAAGGAAAGGGTGAATCAAACACCTGAACACTCCGCCCATATGACCCAAAACCAGTCCCGCCAAATTCAGGTGACAGAGTCCCTTTAACAAGAAGGAAGTCAACTCTGAACACAACACACGGGAATAGCAATTGACTATTATACCCCACCCCTTGAGAGGTGTCATTGTTACAAATTAGTTAATGCTATTCACTTCATCTGTTGTTTTAATATTATAGCTGTTTGGAGTATAATGATAAAATATTCATATTAATCAATTTACATTGCATAATAATTGAATAACAACTCAAAATCATACCTGCCAGCTCTCGTTGCTCTGGTACAACTAGCCCTGATGCAAGAATCATAGGAACACTGCCAAAATATCCATTTGTGATGCCCATAAGCAGAGAAAAGATGCATGGCCAGGCAGGGTGACTGAAGGTAGGTTTTCCACTTGGATACACACACATAATAAAAAGTGGAATAAACACAATGCGCATGCTAGAACAAATAAGTAGATTGATACCACGCCATTCATACGGCACTGCCGCCAGTATCTGGTAAAATGAAAAAAGGGAGACATGAGTCTATGTTATTGTAACACCTATTTGCAAATTAAACATCAATACTGTGTACCACGCTTGCTTATTTTATAACAACAGTAAAAAGCAAGCATGGACTAATATATGAGACCTGCAAAAAATTGTATTAGATAATTAAAAATGATTTGAATAAAATGTTAGTAAGTGTTAGGAATAACAAAGGAAAAATGCTAAACAAACTAGTGCAAAGAAAACTGGAATAGATGCCTAGCCCACTTAGATGTCAACACTCACCTCTGCTGGAAATTGAAATAAACTTTTCGATTGATTGATGGACAATTGCCTCAGTTTTTCTTTGACCGAGTTTTTATACATCTACTTCATAAAATATTGATCATTAAGTCACAGCATATGTTTTCAGGCTGTTGTCACTAGACCTCTCACTTTCCTAAAGTTTTGTTATATTAAAAAAACACAAACTAAAAAACCTGAACCAACACCTTTGCTATTCCTCTGAAATGCCAAGTACTCTGTCAAAGCTGCGTGCTATTGACTGTTGTCAGCTTTTCCAAACTTTTCTCCAAGAAAATGGACACTCTACCATGCTTTACCTTTATCTAGTTTTTATTTTTTTACTACATAAAATCTTGCTTTCAGTCCTTCCATCCCACTGATGCTACCTGACCCAAAGTCAAAGCCAACTATCTGTTAACTACCAAGTTACACATTAACCCTCACTCCTTTTAGACCTGTCTTCTGCTTAGAACACACTTGATAACTCTGTTTAGTTCATATCCTAATCCAAAGTTTCCTTAGGACAGAACTGTTAAAACTGGTGTTTAAGCACGCCTAAACTAATCCTTAAGGAAAAACAAAATGGAGATTCATCATGTCTCACATTTTCTGGTATACAATGTATTTATGTTCCAGTTTCTGGTGGAGACAGGCATAAACAATTATTGTGATGTGAATTTATATGAGTTATTGACCAAAATTAATTCTCATCATTCTTACAATATTACCTTTCATATGGTTATGTGGTTTTTAAGTAATGTAATTAACCCCTTCACCCTGCAGCCAATTTCCGTTTTATCGTTTTAGCTTGTTTGCTCCCCTTTTTCCAAGAACCATAACATTATTTTTCCATTCACATAGCTGAACGAGGGCTTGTTTTTTGAGGGACAAATTGTACTTTTGAATGACGCCATTAATTGTATCATGTGATGTACTTGAGAGAGGGAAAAAAAATCCAAGTGCATCAATATTGCAAAAAAAGAGCAATCCCACATTTTTAAAAAAAAATGTGCAATATTTCTGCAAGTCAGTATCAGTACTCAGATATCAAAGATGTACAGTTTTTTTTTAATTAAGTGGTGAAAAAAAGGTTGGAAATTTGTAAAAAATAAATTAAATAAATACAATTTTGCCTGTGTTAGGGTATGTGCACACGTCCGGATTTTTCGCGTTTTTTTTGCGGATTTTCCCGATAAAAACGCTATAAATCCGCATAAAAAACGCTCAAATTATGCATCCTATCATTTAGAATGCATTCCGCATTTTTTGTGCAGATGTATGCGTTTTTTTCCGCAAAAAAAACGCAATCCGCAAAAAGAATGGCCATGCTCATTCTTTTTGCGGATTTTCTGCGGATTTCATGCATTCAGGAAAAAAAAAAAAAAACGCAAAAAATCCGCAAAAAATCCGCGCGAAAAACGCGCGGAAAAAAAACGCGATTTTCTGGCAGATTTCTCCGTATTTTGTCAGGAAAAAAAACCTGACGTGTGCACATAGCCTCACCATTTTTCCAAGAACTGTAACATTTTCAATTTTTGGGGGATATGGGGCTGTATGATGGCTTACTTTTTGCACCCTGAGCTAACTTTCTCGCTGATACCATTCTGGGGTAGATATGATGCTTTGATCGCCTCTTATTGCACTTTATTACAATGTTGCGGTGGTAAAAAAATGTAATTCTGGCTTTTTTTATTTCTATTACTCGTTATGCCGTTTATCAGCCGTAATAATTTATTATATATTTTGATAGATCGGACTTTTATGAATGCACCAATACAAAATATGTGGGTCTTTTTAAATCGCTTTAGCTTTATGATCCTCCTTTTGAACTTTTATCCTTTTTTTTCACATCTTTAAAAAAAAAATTTCACTTTTTTTCCTGTATTTCTTAATCCCCTTAGCATATGCTTATACTATACACAGCAGTCCTACAGCACTGCTGTGTATAGCAGAAATCAGTGTCTCCAATGAACGCCAGGTACAGGCTGGCCTTCACAGGAATATCGTAATGACAGAGACAGGGGTCTTCAGAAGATGGGCATGCCTATGGGGGCTGGTGCATGTTAAATGCAGATGATGACTGAATAATTCAGCTATCATCTGCCGGGAAAGATGTGGGCTCGGCTTGCAAGCCTGTATCAAAGTCAGGAACCTGAAATATGATGGAACAGTATGCCTTATGTCGGGAAGGGGTTAAACTACTTGTTTTTATTGAATTTAGATGTAACAAAAGAGCAGGAGGGATTTAAAAAGGTAGTGTTGCCTTTTCCCTATCTACCTTGAAAATGTGATTTGTACATTAAACGGCCATAAACTATTGACCTGCTGAATATTATTCTTTTTATATACTTCTCAACCATGCAAAGAAAATAAAGAGGTGTTTTATCATACTTTACGGTGAATGCTAATCTACTTTTGGATATGTTACATTTGAACTCTCTCAGATATTGTACAACATACAAGTGAATACCGTCACTATCCTAATGTATTTGTCTTGTCTTTGTGAGTAGAGCCCATCTTAATTTCTACTATATGACGTTGATAACTAAGTTTAGTTGGATTTCGAATCCAAAGGTCCAGGAGGACACTGATGCTTTCAAGGGTTCTGTTTGTTTTTCAAGTATTTTGTAACAATTTACTGGACATAAGTATATATATTGTGACAAAGTCACTGGCAAAGTGCTGGAGGGGAAAACATTTCACTGAGGCCATTAGCTTCAGTTATTTGAAACCCATATGTTTGCTCCAGCACACTAAGTGTTGAAAGGGGTTAATCGACCATTTTAAGGCCTGGGTTTTTGTGGACAACCATGGAGAGGGTGGAAGGTTGTCCAGCTTATCTCCAGCCCAAGGTGTGGTCTGGGGTTTAAATAGTCGGTCTTCTGAGTTATTCAGATTTCAGAGTGTCTGGAGAGGGTAACTCCAAATAGATGTTCATGCTAAAATGAACCGTGTGTTTGGCTAACCTGAAGTGGGCAGATCCTCACTACTACAAGGACTGTGCTTTGTGTGAGCACATTGCTTTGTTTTCCTGTTTTGCCCAAAGGGCATTGTTTATTTTTACTTCTCCATGGTTTATGCCACATGTATAATAAACCAGCGAAAGACTTAAAGAGACAGTGCCCATGCCTACCTTTGTGTACAGCTGAGTGAGCTGATGTACCACAGTATGCAACTGTTGGATTAATAAATGAACTATGAATAAAGGTATCTGATGAACATAAGTGCTGTCGTTTTACATGGATTTTAAATCCTGTTGTTCTTTAACATCACAATCTTTGCTCTCTCCTGTATCTTCTTATATCTCAATAACCATAAATTTTAATTCTCTCACCTACACACAACCTTCTTTTATAGTTCTCTCTATTAGCATCCCTCTTGCTCATTACTGGGATGCATGCTCTTACTCTCTATACATTTGGCCTAGGGCAGCTCATAATACATGAATTGTAAGGCCATGTTCACACGATCCTTTTTTTCATGCGGAATTGCCGCGATTTTCCCGCTGCAGGTCCGCAGCTGTTTTCCATGCAGGGTACATTACATTGTACCCTATGGAAAACAGGAACTGCTGTGCCCACAATGCGGAAAAAAAAAAAAAAAGCCGCGCTGAATAGCTGCGGGAAAAAAGAAGTACCATGTCACTTCTTTTTTCGGAGCCGCAGCGGTTCTGCACCCATTGACCTCCATTGTGAGGTCAAACCCGCAGTAAAACCCACAGATGAAAAAAATATCTGCGGGTTTTACTGCGGTTTGTGGTGCAGAACCGCTGCAGCAGGAAGTGCGGGGAAGCGGGTGGAAGTGCGTGGGCGGAGTGTGGCTGCCCCCCCGTGCTCCGATCCCGCCCCCCGTGCTCCAATCCCACCGCCCCGTGCTCCGATGCCCCCCCCCAGTGCTCCAATGCCGCACCCGTGCCCTAATCTCCCCCCCTTATACTTACCCGGCGTCCCAGTGTCCGTCCGGCCGTCTTCTCCCTGGGCGCCGCCATCTTGCAAAATGGCGGGCGCATGCTCAGTGCGCCCGCCGAATCTGCCGGCCGGCAGATTCGTTCCAAAGTGCATTTTGATCACTGAGATATAATCTATCTCAGTGATCAAAATAAAAAAAAATAGTAAATGACAACCCCCCCCCCCTTTGTCACCCCCATAGGTAGGAACAATAAAAAAAAATTAAGAATTTTTTTTTTTTCCACTAAGGTTAGAATAGGGTTAGGGGTAGGGTTAGGGTTAGGGGTAGGGTTAGGGGTAGGGTTAGGGTATTTTCAGCCATTTTAACCCTAAAAAACTTCCTAGAAAACACACAGACTCTGCATAGAAAACTGCATAAAAAAAGGATCAAAAAAAGGATCAAAAAACGCATAAAAAAACGCATAAAAAAAGGACCAAAAAAAGGACCTGCGTTTTCTGCCAAGAGCTGCAGTTTTTTAAAAAACAGTCCTGAAAAAAAAAGGATGGAAATCAGGAACGTGTGAACATACCCTAATACTCATTTTATGCTGAACGATCTCAAATGGTCCTGATGTAATGTCGCTGTTATTTAGATTTTCAAAGTGTTAGACATCTCCCAATATTCTTCCCATTCTAAAACGCAGCAAGAAGAAAACTGAATTAATCACAGTTCTCTCTACCTGCTCAAGTCGTCCAAACAGAACTGTCATCACAGTTAATGGCTCCACACTTTCCTCAGTCTCACAATTGTATTTTATCTTTCAGCCAACATGTTCCAGAACTTATTACTTTTTTGTATATAGCTCAAAAAATATCTTAAATTAGCTGTTTATTCAACTTTGAGGCAACAAAAAGCATAAACTAGCCCTAAAATGCAACCTAAGCTTTTGCAACTTCATTCTCTGTGGCTTCTCCTCCAATACTCTACCCTCACATCCATCCTTAACTTCTTGCAAGGCCTTCTTCTGTGCTGCACCAGATTTACCAAACAGCCTGAACCACTATGACAAATCTGGTATATTAGACAACCACTTCATCACTGCTAAAGTATCCCATATAAAATAAAACACATACATCCTAAACGAATGCTGTTCCTACGATGTCAGTGCTGTGTCTCATGTTAGTCTCGTGACCTTGTTATGTCTGATTGGCCACAGCCTTTCCTTATTCTGCCAGAGATGACATCCTGGATAGAAGGTATGTGTCTTTTATATAGGAAACTTTTTCAGTTAAAAAAAAAAAGGGCTGTCCAGAAATAGGCAACCCCTTGGAGACTGTCTTGTAAGTTTAAAGTTATACTGCACTGATAAAGATGCCCCACTGTGACATTATCGTAAGAGAACATATTCAATAGGGAAAAATAATGGCATCACTTTAAAAAGCACACAGGCAGGTATGAAAACTGTATATAGATTTCTGGCCAAGGTCTGTAAAATTAAGGTCCAATTTTACACTGTCAGTTAAAAAAAAAACAATTGAATTGTTTGAGATTTTTATTAATAATAATAATTTTATTTATATAGCACCAACATATTCTGCAGCACTTTACATTATAGAGGGGACTTGTACAGACAAAAGACATTACAGCATAACAATGAACACAGATCAAAACATATACCAAGAGGAACGAGGGTCCTGCTCGCAAGCTTACATACTGTTAGGGTTGGCGGAACGCACCGAGTATATATATATATATATATGTATAAATAGGTGCGTTTGCAACCCAGGGTCCACCGTGCAGGAGAGGAACCTCCTGCTGGCAAATGGTGGCGCTATATGGCGGTATAAGCGAACTCTGTTAACTCCATAGAGTCGCTGGAAATAAGATGCTGTGCCCTGTTAGCATCACAGGGGAACACAGCTAACTGCTGAGCTGGAGGCAGTCAGTGGTCACGCACCCAAAAAAGCATACAAACAGTCCTCACCGGAGGAGCCGGTATTCTAGGGGCTTATTTCAGCCGGGTCCCTGAATACACACATGCAATACTCCTCACCGGAAGATCCGGTATTCTAGGGGCTTATTTCAGCCGGGTCCCTGAACACACACATACAGGCGCAACCACAATTAACAAGCTCATGACATGAGGTGGTACTATCGCATGGCCGTGCGGCCATGCGAACCTTTTATAGCTGCAGCACGTACAGGACCTTCCAAGAAGGACCAATGGAAGGCTGCCACAGAACTTGATCAGGTACAGGGCCTTCCTGGAGGATCAATGGAAGTCGCTGCAGTACCTGAGCATGTGAGAGATCTTACCCTGGGCATGCTCAGTGTGTGCAAAGCAGGACTTAGTCCCAGAAAAGCCTGCTCGCCGCAGACCAGTGCAGGGTACAATAGCAGAGCCTGAAAAGGCAGCAGTAACCCTTTGCACAGTATCAGGCTGAGTGAGACGCTGGGACCGACGTCTCCGCTGAGCAGGCTCCACTGCGGCTGATGCAGAATGGGAGACCGCAGCAGACACGGCTCGAGATTTCCCCTGGGCAGCGGCAGGAACTCGACTCCTAACATTACCCCCCCTCCTAGGGCCTCCCCCTCCTTGGGCCTCGCTACGCTCAAAGGCTGCAATGAGGAGCGGAGCCCGAATGTGTTCCACAGGTTCCCAGGTTCTGTCCACTGGGCCGTGACCCTTCCAGTCCACCAGATATTTCTTGCCACGTACCACCTTGCACCCCACAATAGCATTCACCTCAAACTCATCCGTGGATGAACCCAATGTCCCAGCAGATGACTCGGAAAACTGGGACATATAGACGGGCTTTAAGAGAAACGTGAAAGGTGTCAGTGATACCAAGGTGCAGAGGAATAGCCAAACAGTAGACCGCAGGGTTGACCTGTTCCAGAACCTTGAAAGGGCCTACTGTATGTAGCGAGGCACAAATTTAGTGGACTCACCTCGCAGCCTGATGTTACGGGCGGAGAGTCGCCAGGAGCAAAGGTCGGAGCAGGGCGCCGGTGTGCATCAGCAGAAACCCTCATTCTCTCCTTGGAGGCCCGGATGGCATTCTGTGTGCGGTCCCAAATGTCACGTGCCTCTACCTCCCAGTCTGCCACCCTAGAATCAGTGGATTACACGGGCATGGGCACAGGAACACGCGGATGCTGGCCGTAATTAAGGAGAAAAGGAGTCTGCCCGGTAGAGTTGGCTATGGCGTTGTTCAAAGCAAATTCCGCCCAAGGTAGCAAAGATGCCCAGTTATCCTGCCTGGCAGAGACAAAATGTCGTAAGTATGTGACCAGAGTCTGGTTGGCCCTCTCTACCAACCCATTCGTCTCGGTATGATAAGCAGAAGAGAGATTCAGCTCAATGCTGAGTAAACGACAGAGTTCTCTCCAGAACCGAGACGCAAACTGAGGACCTCGGTCACTGACAATTTTGTCAGGCATGCCATGTAGACGGAAAACATGTTTGACGAACAACGCTGTTAAAGCCCGTGCAGAAGGTAACCGTGGAAGCGGAACCAAGTGCACCATCTTAGAAAAATGGTCAGTAACTACCCAGATAACTGTACAGCTACGAGACTTGGGTAAGCCTACCACGAAGTCCATCCTGACCATCTCCCAGGGCCTGTCTGCACCGGCAGGGGGTAAACTTGCCCAGCCGGCCGTTGCCGAGGAGAACGATTCTTGGCGCAGTAGACACACGCCCGAATATAGTCCCTGACGTCAGGGGCCATATGTGGCCACCAGTACGTCCTCACCAAGAGCTCAGATGTCCTCTTGGTCCCAAAATATCCACCCACCCTGGACGAGTGAGCCCAAGAGAGAACGTCCGGTCGCAAATTAGATGGAACGAAAGTCTTGCCTGGGGGCACAGACTCTAGCGAAACTGGAGCCACAGTTCTCAGGCTCTCTAGAGGGACAATAAGCCGAAGCTCCTCTTCCTCCTCCTCTGATGACACTACAGAGCAAGAGAGAGCGTCGGCACGAACGTTCTTCTCCCCAGAAAGAAAATGGAGGGTGAAATGGAACCGGGAGAAGAACAGGGACCATCTAGCCGGACGGGAATTTAGCCGCTGGGCTGTCTGTAAATATACCAAGTTCTTGTGGTCTGTGAACACCTGGAAGGGAAAGCAAGCTCCCTCCAGAAGATGTCTCCACTCTGAGAAAGCCAACTTCATAGCTAGCAACTCCCTGTACCCGATGGAATAATTCCTCTCCGCTGGTGAAAAGGTCTTAGAGAAGAAGAAGCAAGGATGCTTCCGACCTTGAGCATCCTTTTGGAAGAGGACTGCTCCAGCACCAATGGATGAGGCATCCACCTCCATAATAAATGGCTTATCTACATCGGGGCGATGTAGGATGGGAGTGCTAGCGAAGTGTGACTTAACCGAGAGAAAGGCCTTGGAGACCTCCTCTGACCACAACTTGGGATTTGCCCCCTTCTTGGTGAGGGCAACCAAGGGAGCCACCAAAGTTGAGAAGCAGGGAATGAACTGGCGATAGTAATTGGTGAACCCCATAAAGCGCTGCACCGCTTTGAGAGAATGGTGTTCCTGCCAGTCCATCACAGCCTGTAGTTTGGCAGGGTCCATAGCCAGAGATGATGTAGCCAAGGAAAGGCAAGGACTCCTGCTCAAACACACACTTCTCCAACTTGGCATAGAGGTCGAAGATCTTGCAAACATCTCTCCGGTGGGAGTCTATATCTGGAGAGTAGATGATAATATCATCCAGATAAACTACGACCGAGGTGGTAATCATATCCCAGAAGATGTCATTTGCAAAGTCTTGGAAAACGGCTGGGGCATTACAGAGCCCGAGGGGCATTACAGAGCCCGAAGGGCATCACCAGATATTCATAGTGCCCATTCCTGGTGTTAAAAGCCGTCTTCCATTCGTCCCCCTCACGGATGCGAATCAGGTTGTAAGCACCCTGCAGATCTAAATGAGTAAAAACCCTTGCTCCCCGTAGCCTATCAAAAAGCTCAGATATCAGGGGTAGTGGGTACTTATTCTTAACGGTGATGGCGTTAAGACCCCTGTAGTCTATACATGGACGCAGTTCTCCACTCTTCTTCTGTACTAAGAATAACCCAGCCCCTGCAGGTGACACTGACTTCCTAATGAATCCTCTTGCCAGATTCTCTCGGACATACTGTGACATTGCCTCCATCTCCGAGAGAGACAATGGATAGACTCGACCCCGGGGAGGTTCAGCACCAGGCAAGAGGTCAATAGGACAGTCATAGGGGCGGAGAGGCGGAAGGGTCTCCGCAGAACTTTTGGAGAACACGTCCGCATAGGGCCAATATTGCTTGGGGAGAGAGGATAAATCTGCGGGTACCTCAGTTGTAACAACCTGAACGCTTTCCCTCTGACATCTACCCCCACAAGATTCACCCCATCCTAAAATTCTGCCTGTGGATCACTCGATATGAAGAGAGTGATACCGTAGCCAAGGCATCCCTAACAGGATCTCATCAATTCCCTCAGGAATGACGAGCAGAGATATTATCTCCTGATGAGATGGCGACATGGACAGAGTGAACGGGATGGTCTGGTGTGTTATCTGTGCGGGCAGTGTCGACCCATTCACCACTTGTACAGTTACTGGTTGAGCTAGCATTACCAGAGGAATTGCGTGACGTTGGGCGAAGGCAGAAGACATAAAATTGCCCTCCGCCCCAGAATCCACGCAGAGCTCTACCGAGTGAGTGAATGAATGAGCCTATTGTAATTGTCCCCTTAAAGGACAATTTGGAGGCAAACGTCGCCGTGTCTAGTGTACCTCCACCTACTACCACTAGACGCTGACGTTTCCTCGACCGCTGTGAACATCTGGTGGCAAGATGTCCAGACTGCTGGCAAACATGGCAGCCCTTGTGTGCAGGAGCGGCCCGGGACTTAGATCCCGCTCGTGACACTTCCATGGCCTCATGTGACTCAGGGACCTGGACTGGAGATTCAAAAGGTTTGGCGAAGGTGGGAGCCAGCCGAAACCTCTACCTACACTGGGCCCGCTCTAACCTCCGCTCGTGAAAACGGAGGTCAATACGGGTAGACACAGCTATTAACTCCTCCAGTGTGGTCGGAATCTCCCTTGAGGCCAGAGCGTCCTTCACGTGGTCAGCTAGCCCCCTCCAAAATATAGGGATACGGGCTTTATCCGACCACTCCAGCTCAGATGCTAGGGTACGGAAGTGGACGGCAAAATGGCTGACCAAGGACGAGCCCTGAGTCAATGCCAACAGTCGGAGCGCTGTATCATGGGTGACTTGAGGCCCTAAAAAGACCTGTTTCAGAGTGGTCAGGAACAGCAGAGCACTCTGCACCACATGATCGCCATGCTCCCACAGCGGCATAGCCCACTCCAACGCCCTGTCCGACAGGAGAGACACTATAAATCCCACCTTTGCACGCTCTGTGGGGAAACGTGCGACCAGGAGCTCGAGATGCATAGAACACTGGCTCACAAAACCCCTACAAGATTTACTATCACCAGAAAATTTTTCTGGCAGCGGGAGGTGAGATAGAGTCGGAACAGGGGTGGCTGTGGACAAGGTTGCTGCAGCCACGCTAGCAGCCTGAACAGCAACTGCAGTAACATCCACAGCTGAGGTTGAGCGCTCGAGAGTGGCCAACCTACCCTCCAGCTGCTGGATGTACCGCATTGATTCCTGTTTGTCCGCCATTTACAAGCCAGACCCTGGCGCTAGTATTATGTTAGGGTTGGCGGAACGCACCGAGTATATATAAATATATATATATGTATAAATAGGTGCGTTCGCAACCCGGGGTCCACCGTGCAGGAGAGGAACCTGCTGCTGGCAAATGGCGGCGCTATATGGCGGTATAAGCGAACTCTGTTAACTCCACAGAGTCGCTGGAAATAAGATGCTGTGCCCTGTTAGCATCACAGGGGAACACAGCTAACTGCTGAGCTGGAGGCAGTCAGTGGTTACGCACCCAGAAAAGCATACAAACAGTCCTCACTGGAGGAGCCTGTATTCTAGGGGTTTATTTCAGCCGGGTCCCTGAATACACACATGCAATACTCCTCACCGGAGGAGCTGGTATTCTAGGGGCTTATTTCAGATGGATCCCTGAACACACACATACAGGCGCAACCACAATTAACAAGCTCATGACATGAGGTGATACTAGCGCATGGCCGTGCAGCCATGCGAACCTTTTATAGCTGCAGCACGTACAGGACCTTCCAAGAAGGACGAATGGAAGGCTGCCACAGAACTTGATCAGGTACAGGGCCTTCCTGGAGGACCAATATAAGTCGCTGCAGTACCTGAGCATGTGACCCTAGACCTCCACTGACAGATCTTACCCTGGGCATGCTCAGCATGTGCAAAGCAGGACTTAGTCCCAGAAAAGCCTGCTCGCCGGAGACCAGTGCAGGGTACAATAGCAGAGCCTAAAAAGGTAGCAGTAACCCTTTGCACAGTATCAGGCTGAGTGAGATGCTGGGACCGACGTCTCCACTGAGCAGGCTCCACTGCGGCTGATGCAGAATGGGAGACCGCAGCAGACACGGCTCGAGGTTCCCCCTGTGCAGCGGCGGGAACTCGACTCCTAACACATATTATGAGGAAAAAGGGGAGACACAAAAGGTGGATGGTAACAATTGCTTTCGTTGCTTGGACCAGCCATAGTGTAAGAATCGGGTGTTCATGTAAAGCTGCATTAACCAGTTATCAGACTAAGTATGTAACAGTACAGACACAGAGGGCTATTACATGCATAAAGCGTATGAGAACATGATGTGAGGAACCCGATTATGGTTTAAGTTTTTTTGAATGGGCCACACAAGGAAAGTTAGGTTAATGCATTGAGGCAGTAGGCCAGTCTGAACAAATGCGCTTAAAGGGCACACTTAAAACTGTGGGGATTGGGGATTAATCGTATAAACCTGGGTAGTGCATCCCAAAGAATTGGCGCAGCACATGAAAAGTCTTGGAGATGGGATTGGGAGGTTCTGATTATTGAGGATGTTAACCTCAGGTCATTAGCATGGAGGGCACGGGTAGGGTGAGACCAGGGAGGAGATGTAGGGTGGTGCTGAGCCATGGAGGGCTTTGTGGATGAGGGTAAGAAGTTTGTACTGGATTCTGGAGTGGATGGCTAGCCAGTGTAATGATTGGCACAAGGTAGTGGCATCAGTATAACGACTGGTGAGGAATATGATCCTGGCTGCAGCATTCAGGACAGATTGGAGAGGGAAGAGTTTGTTAAGAGGGAGGCCAATAAGTTACAGTATTCTAATCTAGAGACTATATACTCTATATATATATATATCTAGTGCCGGTTATTATAACTGTAGTTATTACCATTTACTTCACACATTTACCGTACTTCACACACAATCCTTGTCCTAGCAACAAACATGGTAGAGTTGGTATTCTCTTGTCCAACAACTGTTCTTTCAACCTAATCCCACCTCTAACCTCCCTTCTATCGAAATACACATTGTAGATATCTACTCTTTCTCCAACCTCCAAGTGCCTGCTATATACCAACCCCCAGGCCCCATCATCATAGGCAATTTCAACATGCCTCCACTTTTGTTTCATCTTTTCATTCACTCACAGTGATCCTCCACAGCAACTCACAAAAATGGTCACACACCTGATCTAATTTTCACTTGCCTCTGTTCCCTTAAAAACTAATTTCTCAAACTACTCAAATTCCCCCATCCATTTTCTCTTTAATTGCCACCAAGTCCAGCAATTAGCACCTCCCCCCAAAAGAAACCTCTCAGCCGAGACATTCACAAAATCTCCACGATATCCTCATGCCATAATACAGAGACTGCTTTCCACAATGCAAAAATCTCTTCATCTCTTGACTCTCTTGGCAATCTCATACACAGCATAATTTGGCAAATCAATAGACAACCCTGGCACAAAAAAGCCATGGCAAGCTTCCAGGATGGTGATGGAAAAAAATACATTCAACGGAAAACTATATGACATTCAAGCAAGCTGTTTTTAAATATAAGTCTACCATCACCTCTGCTAAACAGGACTATTTCACAACAATCATTATCTTCTCTAACTCGCAACTCCAAACAGTTTTTTAATACATTTAATTCTCTACTCGCCTAATGCCCCCTCCTATTTCCTTTATTTTAGCAGATGACTTTGACTCATAGCTCAAAAAACTAAATTGACTACAATAAAGAAAACATTAACATGCAACCCCCCAAACTCCCCTGCTTAATAGCACAATGCTCTTCTCTTTAACCTTCTAACCCTCCATTACTGAAGAAAATCTTGCCACTCTTCTTTACAAGTTGCACATCACTACCTACAGTGGGGCAAAAAAGTATTTAGTCAGTCAGCAATAGTGCAAGTTCCACCACTTAAAAAGATGAGAGGCGTCTGTAATTTACATCATAGGTAGACCTCAACTATGGGAGACAAACTGAGAAAAAAAAATCCAGAAAATCACATTGTCTGTTTTTTTAACATTTTATTTGCATATTATGGTGGAAAATAAGTATTTGGTCAGAAACAAAATTTCATCTCAATACTTTGCCTTTGTTGGCAATGACAGAGGTCAAACGTTTTCTGTAAGTCTTCACAAGGTTGCCACACACTGTTATTGGTATGTTGGCCCATTCCTCCATGCAGATCTGCTCTAGAGCAGTGATGTTTTTGGCTTTTCGCTTGGCAACACGGACTTTCAACTCCCTCCAAAGGTTTTCTATAGGGTTGAGATCTGAAGACTGGCTAGGCCACTCCAGGACCTTGAAATGCTTCTTACGAAGCCACTCCTTCGTTGCCCTGGCGGTGTGCTTTGGATCATTGTCATGTTGAAAGACCCAGCCACGTTTCATCTTCAATGCCCTTGCTGATGGAAGGAGGTTTGCACTCAAAATCTCACGATACATGGCCCCATTCATTCTTTCATGTACCCGGATCAGTCGTCCTGGCCCCTTTGCAGAGAAACAGCCCCAAAGCATGATGTTTCCACCACCATGCTTTACAGTAGGTATGGTGCTTGATGGATGCAACTCAGTATTCTTTTTCCTCCAAACACGACAAGTTGTGTTTCTACCAAACAGTTCCAGTTTGGTTTCATACCATAGGACATTCTCCCAAAACTCCTCTGGATCATCCAAATGCTCTCTAGCAAACTTCAGACGGGCCCGGACATGTACTGGCTTAAGCATTGGGACACGTCTGGCACTGCAGGATCTGAGTCCATGGTGGCGTAGTGTGTTACTTATGGTAGGCCTTGTTACATTGGTCCCAGCTCTCTGCAGTTCATTCACTAGGTCCCCCCGCGTGGTTCTGGGATTTTTGCTCACCGTTCTTGTGATCATTCTGACCCCACGGGGTGGGATTTTGCGTGGAGCGCCAGATCGAGGGAGATTATCAGTGGTCTTGTATGTCTTCCATTTTCTGATTATTGCTCCCACTGTTGATTTCTTCACTCCAAGCTGGTTGGCTATTGCAGATTCAGTCTTCCCAGCCTGGTGCAGGGCTACAATTTTGTTTCTGGTGTCCTTTGACAGCTCTTTGGTCTTCACCATAGTGGATTTTGGAGTCAGACTGTTTGAGGGTGTGCACAGGTGTCTTTTTATACTGATAACAAGTTTAAACAGGCGCCATTACTACAGGTAATGAGTGGAGGAAAGAGGAGACTCTTAAAGAAGAAGTTACAGGTCTGTGAGAGCCAGAAATCTTGATTGTTTGTTTCTGACCAAATACTCATTTTCCACCATAATATGCAAATAAAATGTTAAAAAAAACAGACAATGTGGTTTTCTGGATTTTTTTTCTCAGTTTGTCTCCCATAGTTGAGGTCTACTTATGATGTAAATTACAGACGCCTCTCATCTTTTTAAGTGGTGGAACTTGCACTATTGCTGACTGACTAAATACTTTTTTGCCCCACTGTATGTGCTTGACCCTATCCCATCTCACCTCCAGTGGCGTATCTAGGGGGAGGGCAGCCAGGGCATGTGCCCCGGGCACAGCCGGCAGGGGGGCGCAGTTGGGCTGCCTAATGCGGCGGTCCAAAGTGTCTCCCCCTGAGGCTGCATTCTGCCACCCCCTGGACTGGCAGTCGGCTGTTCTCTGTGCCGCCTGTCAAGCTGACTGCCGGCACAGAGAAGCTGCAGCACTCCGGCTCCCAGAAATCAATTGTACTCACATCTAACAGCTGCGAGTGCAATTGAGGCTCTGACCGCTCGGTCAGAGCGACGCCAGCAGCGTGATCAAGTCATGTGATCTGGAGCGCAGGAGAAATTAGAGACTCGGTGGTAAGTGCTCCTGTAGTTGTGGAGCTGAAGACACCGAAGATTCAGCGTGGGGTGGGTTTATGGGGAATATTTATTCAGTGTGTGTGTGTATTTTTTTCAGTGTTTGGGGGGGAGATTTATTTAGTGTGTGTGTTGGGGAGTCAGGATTTAATCAGTGTGTTGGGGGGGTCAGGGATTTATTCAGTGTGTGTGTGTTGTTGTGACGATTCAAAGAGGGAAAACGCAAAGGGGACCCTCTAGACCGCGACGACGAACCCCTCATGGACGAGCTGACCAGATAGACCGCCCCCTATACAGGGAGAGTTAGGGGCAGGCCCGTGAGGGACTATCGCCATGGAAGCTGGAGGACCAGGACGGGAGAAGACCAAGAAGAGGTGGAGATAGTAGGACCACAGGATAGGAGAGTTCTGCGGAAACACCGAACTGGCGGGTATAACGGGAACACTGCGGTGACACAGACCGTGCCTAAGCAATGCAGAGACACAGGGACTGACGGAGGTAAAGCAGTGACACAGGGACTGACGGAGGTATAGCAGTGACACAGGGACTGACGAGTGTACTGCAGCAGAACAGGGACTGATGAAGGAATTGCAGGGACACAGGGACTGATGGGTGAACTGCAGCAGTGCAGGGACTGACGGAGACACTGAGGGAACGCAGAGGCTGGCAAGGTACTGGAAAGACAGGATTAACCCTAAGTCAGAGGAAGACGAACTCACAGAGACCAGGGGCGGCCAGGAGCACATGAAGGAACAAATGATAACCAGGCACAGAGGGATGGCAGGAACCAGTTTAAATACCTTAGGGCAGCGGAGCACTTCCAGGTATCAGTCCTCCAGAACAATAGAGAGGACAATAAGGAGTGCCGACTTCCGAGTACTAGTCCTCCAGGACCATAGAGGAGACGAAGAGGAGCGCCGACAGAAGATCAGAAGTGTGCACGCAGCACTGAACCTGGTATGCGTGCGCGCACGAGAAGAAGAGGCCAGGAGCGAGCGCGGAGGGAAGGATGCTGCAGAAGGAGAGGCGCACCTGGACTCCGAAGACAGGTAAGTATGACAGGGCAGGGGAGACGGCAGCAGCGGTATGATAGTACCCCCGTCTTTACATCCCTCCTTCCTCTTTAGGCCAGAAAGAAACTTAGCTAAAATTCGAAGAGCCTGAATATTCTCTCAAGGCTCCCAGGATCTCTCCTCAGGACCGAAACCCTTCCAGTCGACCAAAAACAAAAGTTCTACCTCTAATTTTTTTCATGGCCAAAATGTCCTTAACCTCAAAAACATTGTCTGTGGAAACAGGTGAAGGTGAAGAAAGTCTAAGAATGAAACCGATTAAAAACTACAGGCTTAAGGAGAGATACATGAAAGGAATTAGGGATACGAAGAGAAGCAGGTAACTTAAGTTTATAAGAAATGTTGTTAATACGTGCCAAAACCTTGAAAGGACCAATATAACGGAGACCCAGTTTATGAGAAGGGATTTTAAGGCGAATAAATCTAGAAGAAAGCCAGACCTTATCGCCAGGATGGAATACAGGGAAATCAAGATGCCTTTTATCTGCATGCCTCTTCATTCTATGCTGAGCTAGTTCGAGAGCAGACTAGGTCTCCTGCCAGACCCTGGAGAATTCTCTAGACAGAAGATCTGCCACCGGCACAGTAGAGACAGGAGGAACCGGTAGAGGAAGACTAGGATGTTGTCCGTAGATGACAAAAAAATGGAGATTTGGTAGAGGCTTCGCTGGTGTGGTTATTATAAGAAAACTCGGCCCAGGGTAGTAAGTCAGACCAATCATTCTGATGAGCATTGGAGAAATGCCGGAGATAAGAAACCAGGATCTGATTGGTACGCTCTACTTGGACGTTGGATTGTGGATGATAGGCCGAAAAAAAATCAAGCGAAATGTTCAGTGACTTACAGAGAGATCTCCAGAATCGAGCGGTGAACTGAACTCCACGCTCAGAAAAAATGTGCTGTGGAAAACCATGAATGCGAAAAATATGTTGAACAAAAATCTTCGCCAGTTCAGGAGCCGAAGGCAGACCAGGAAGAGCAATGAAATGTGCCATTTTGAAAAAACGGTCCACCACTACGAGTATGACGGTACAACCACAGGAACGAGGCAGATCAGTTAAGAAATCCATTGCAATATGTTGCCACGTAGCAGTAGGCACTGGAAGAGGAAGAAGAAGTCTGGAAGGAAGCCGCCTGGGTACTTTGTTCTTGGCACAGGAAGGAGAAGAGATGACAAAAGCTCGGACATCCTTCAAAATAGTCGGCCACCAGTAGTAGCAAGATATTAGATCAAGAGTTTTCTTGAAAACGACATGTCCCGCTAGCTTGGAGGAATGTCAGAGTAACACACGTCTTCTGTTCCTCAAAGAAATGAAAGTCTTACCCAGAGGTAAAGAGGTCATAGAGACTGGAGCAAGTGTGATGATTCTAGCAGGATCAATGATGTGCGAGGATTCCTCCTCAGAGTCCACCGACAAGAAGGACCTAGATAGAGCATCCGCTTTGAAGTTCTTCTCTCCAGGCAGGAAGCGAAGTTCAAAGTCAAGGCCCACCTGACCTGTCGTGGATTCAGTCAGTGCGCTGAACGGATGTATGCCAAATTCTTATGATCCATAAAGATGACAAAGGGATGTAAGGCTCCCTCCTACAGATATCTCCACTCCTCTAAAGCCAATTTAATGGCCAAAAGTTCTCTCTCGCCAATGGAATAATTTCTTTCAGAAGAAGAGAAACTCTTGGAGAAGAAACCACAGGGCACAATACAACCAGTAGAAGACTTCTGAGAAAGCACAGCTCTGGCACCGATAGCAGAGGCGTCATCCACTAGGAAGAAGGGTTTATTAGCTTCAGGGCGATGGAGTAAAGGAGCGGAGGCGAATGCTTCTTTGAGAGAGTGGAAAGCCTTTTCAGCCTCTGCTGGCCAAAGATGAGGATTGGCGCCCTTCTTTATCAAAGAGGAGATGGAAGCCGACAAGGAATAAATTGCCTATAGTAATTAGCGAATCCTAGAAAACGCTGAATCGCCTTAACCCGAAGGGGACGTGGCCAGTGGAGTATGGCAGAAACTTTAGCCGGATCCATACACAGACCAGAATCGGAGATGATGAAACCCAGGAACGGCAGGGACGACTGTTTGACGGCATACTTCTCAAGTTTAGCATACAGACGATTCTCCCTCAGATGGAGAAGAACTTGCCGCACATGTCTCCTATGAGAAAGCAGATCCGGTGAAAACACAAGGATGTCATCTAAGTACACCACTACACAGGTGTAAAGTAGGTCCCGAAAAACATCATTCACCAACTCTTGAAAAACTGCAGAAGCATTACATAAGCCGAAAGGCATCGCCAAATACTCATAATGACCGTCTCTGGTGTTAAACGCAGTCTTCCATTCGTCTCCCGAACGAATTCGGATCAAGTTGTAAGCTCCTCTGAGATCCAGTTTAGTGAAGATTCGTGCTCCACGCAGACGGTCAAAAAGTTCTGGGATGAGAGGAAGTGGATACTTGTTCTTAATGGTGATGTTATTGAGGCCACGGTAATCAATGCAGGGATGAAGGGAACCGTGCTTCTTCTTGACGAAGAAAAAACCAGCGCCTGCAGGAGAAGAGGACTTCCGTATAAAGCCTCTGGCCAGATTCTCTTGAACGTATTCAGACATGGCTTGAGTCTCGGAGGGTGACAGAGGATAAATACGACCTCTAGGAGAAGTAGAGCTGGATACAAGATCTATCGGACAGTTGTATGGGCGATGCAGAGGTAAGACTTCTGCTTCCTTTTTGTTGAAAACGTCCGAAAAAGAGTGATAAGCCGCGGGTAGATTCGCTAGTTCCGGAGCCGAGGGAGAGAGACTAGCAGGCTTGACGGGAAGCAGGCATCTGTTTTGACAAAACTGTCCCCAGGATAGGATGTCCCCAGTACACCAATTCAGAGTAGATTCATGATTTCTTAGCCAGGTGAGTCCTAAAAGAAAAGCATGGATAAAGACGGTAAAACATAAAATGCCAACTTTTCTCGATGTAGAGCTCCACTTTGAATCTCAATCTCCTCGGTGACAGAAGAAACGACCTCCCACAAAGGCTGACCATCTACAGAAGCTATTTGTCTAGGAACCTCCAAGGATCTGACAGGAATCCCAAACCTCTCGACCAGCTCAAGTTTAACAAAATTCCCAGCCGCACCAGAATCTACATAAGAGAGAAGAAGCGACAGTCTTCAGCAAGAGTTACGTCAACAACGGGACACTCAGTCCCATATATTGAATTTTATGGCCTCTGTCAATAATCGGCTTCTCTCCCTTCAGACTGCCAACTGAGTGGCGTTACCAGGGTCGGTAGACTGTAACGCCGCGAGATGAGACTCCATGTTCTTGAGAAAGGACATGATTCTAGTCTGGTTCTCCCGCAAAAAAAGTAACTCCTTTTGAGTGGTGGAGACACTAGCGGAGTCCATGACCTGGTTATACTGTGATGATTCAAAGAGGGAAAACGGAAAGTGGACCCACTAGACTGTGACGACGAACCCCTCATGGACGAGCTGACCAGATAGACCGCCCCCTATACAGGGAGAGTTAGGGGCAGGCCCGTGAGGGACTATTGCCACGGAAGCTGGAGGACCAGGATGGGAGAAGACCAAGAAGAGGCGGAGATAGTAGGACCACAGGATAGGAGAGTTCTGCGGAAACACCGAACTGGCGGGTATAACGGGAACACTGCGGTGACACAGACCGTGCCTAAGCAATGCAGAGACACAGGGACTGACGGAGGTAAAGCAGTGACACAGGGACTGACGGAGGTATAGCAGTGACACAGGGACTGACGGGTGAACTGCAGCAGTGCAGGGACTGACGGAGGCACTGAGGGAACGCAGAGGCTGGGAAGGTACTGGAAAGACAGGATTAACCCTAAATCAGAGGGAGACGAACTCACAGAGACCAGGGGCGGCCAGGAGCACATGAAGGAACAAATGATAACCAGGCACAGAGGGACGGCAGGAAGCAGATTAGATACCTTAGGGCGGCGGAGCACTTCTGAGTACCAGTCCTCCAGAACCATAGAGAGGACAATAAGGAGCGCCGACTTCCGGGTAGTATTTAAATATAAGACTTGGTGCACAGCCGAAGGACAAGAGGTGCTCAGGTAGGTTCCAACACCATGGTGTTGGAACCTACCTGAGCACCTCTTGTCCTTTGGCTGTGCACCAAGTCTTATATTTAAATTTGTTACGACTTCCGGGTAGTAGTCCTCCAGGACCATAGAGGAGACGAAGAGGAGCGCCAACAGAAGATCAGAAGTGCGCGCAGCACTGAATCTGGTATGCGCGCGCACGAGAAGCAGAGGCTGGGAGCGAGCGCGGAAGGAAGGACGCTGCAGAAGGAGAGGCGCGCCGGGACGCCGAAGACAGGTAAGTATGACAGGGCAGGGGAGGGGGCAGCAGCTGTATGATAGTTGTGATTAGGGATTTATTCAGAGTGTATGGAAGGGAGATTCAGGGATTTATTCATTGTGTGTGGGGGGGGGATTTATTCAGTGTGGGGGGGATTTAGTCAGTGTGTGGGGGGAATTTATTCAGTGTGTGTGGGGGGGTTATTCATTGTGTGTGGGGATTTATTCAGTGTGTATGTGGGGGGCAGGAATTTATTTAGCATGTGTGGGGCAGGGTGCATTTATTCTGCGTAGAGGGGGATGGATTCTGTCGGAAGGGGAATGGATATATTCTGTGGGGGTGAGTGGGGAGATGGGGGTGGACACAGTAGCGAAGGGAAAAATGTGTGCTGACAGTATTGGGAACGAGGGTGATGGGATGTGTGAGGACACAGTATGGGGAGTCGGAGGAATGTGTGAGGAGGAAATATGGAGAGCAAAGGGGTAAATAAGTGAGGAGATAGTATAGTTAGCAGGGGGGATGTACATGAGGATGCTATTAGAAATGTGTGCAGACAGTATGGGGGAGGAAAGTGTGAGTGGGCACAGGATACTGTGTAGTGTGAGGGTAACAGCCAGGATGAGACAGTATGCCAAGTAGGAGGAGTGTAATGAAGGGGCACAGTAGAGAGACTGGGCTTTCTAGGAGGGACACAGTATGAGAAGGCAGTGTGAAGTATGGAAAAGATAGAGGGCAGTGTGGATGGCATGTACCATAAGAGGGACAGTGAGGGGCATATTATGTGCTGGGAATAAAGTGAGGGGCAATTGTTTACTCAGGGGCTCAGCCTAGGGCAGATAATTTAACACTGCTATCTTTAACCCCTTTCTGCCAGCTGACGGAATAGTATGTCAGCTGGCAGAATCCCCGCTTTGAGGTGGGCTCCGGCGCTGAGCCCACCTCAAAGCCGCAACATGTCAGCTGTTTTGTACAGCTGACATGTGCACGCAATGAGCGCGAGCGGAATCGCGATCTGCCCGCGCCCATTAACTAGTTAAATGCCGTTGTCAAATGCTGACAGCGGCATTTAACTAGCGCTCCCAGCCGCGCGGCCGGTGATGCTCGCACTGCTGACCCCCGTCACATGATCGGGGGTCATCGGTGCATTGCCATCACAACCAGAGGTCTCCTTGAGACCTCTATGGTTGTTGATGGCCGATTGATTTGAGCGCCACCCTGTGGTCGGCGTTCAAAGCAACCCTGCATTTCTGCTACATAGAAGTGATCTGTGCTTCACCTCTATGTAGCAGAGGACGATCGAGTTGTGCATGCTTCTACCCGCCTATGGAGGCTATTGAAGCATGCCAAAATTAAAAAAAAAAAAAAAAAAAGTTTAAAAATATTAAAAAAAAATTAAAAAAAAAATATAAAAGTTCAAATCACCCCCCTTTCGCCCCAATCAAAATAAAACAATAAAAAAAATCAAACCTACACATATTTGGTATCACCGCATTCAGAATCGCCCGATCTATCAATAAAAACAAAGGATTAACCTGATCGATAAATGGCGTAGCGAGAAAAAGAATCGAAAAGCCAAAATTATGTTTTTTTGGTCACCACAAAATGCAATAACGGGCGATCAAAAGAATGTATCTGCACCAAAATGGTATCATTAAAAACGTCAGCTCGGCATGCAAAAAATAAGCCCTCACCCAACCCCAGATCACAAAAAATGGAGATGCTACCGTTATCGGAAAATTGCGCAATTTTTTTTTTTTTAGCATATTTTGGAATTTTGTTTTCACCACTTAGATAAAAGAAAACCTAGCCATGTATGGTGTCTATGAACTCGTACTGACCTGTAGAATCATAATGGCAGGTCAGTTTTAGCATTTAGTGAACCTAGTAAAAAAGCCAATCAAAAAACAAGTGTGAGATTGCACTTTTTTTGCAATTCCATCGCACTTGGAATTTTTATCCCGTTTTCTGTTACACGACGTGGTAAAACCAATGATATCGTTCAAAAGTACAACTCGTCCCACAAAAAATAAGCCCTCACATGGCCATATTGATGGAGAAATAAAAAAAAGTTATGGCTCTGGAAATAAGGGAAGCGAAAAATGAAAAAAGCTCTGGGGGTGAAGGGGTTAAGGGTGTTGTGCTGCAGAAGACAGGAGAAGATGGAAGTCTGCAGAAACAAGCTCTGCCAGTGGATGAGAAGAGTCATCATGGCATCTGGACAAGATGAAGATGAAAAGAAAGAGGCGACTCCAGAAACAACGTCATCTATCAGGTACCTGGATGTAAATGTGTTTTTTTTCTGTGATACTAATTCTCATATTTTTTTTTTGTGATACTAATTCTCATATTTTTTTTTTTGTGATACTAATTCTCATATTTTTATTTATGTTAGAAACATTAAAGGGGATGTCCAAGGTTGTGATGAGTCTGCAGTCATATATGTGACTTCTGAATTCTCACAGTGCATACTGCTATTATAATTCTCTGATGTTGGCGGTTTGCATACATGCGGTCATTTGCTGACTAGACATGTGTGGCCTCATTCAATGAAAATGAATTGTCTGAGGCCGGACATGTCTAGTTGGAATGTGGCCAGAAGTATCCAAATCACATACTTGTGCTGTCATGACCGTCCACTCTGGCCACCGGCAAGAGAGAATCCTAAAAGTGTGCAGTGCTTGTGCTGTGAGAATTCAGAAGACTGCAGTCACATAGAATGACTGCAGACTTTCATCTCAAACCTGGATGCACCCTTTAATTACAAAATGAAGCCCTGTAGCCAGTCCTAACAATGTGTAATATCCTAACTGTCAGGACTAAGCTCTGCTTTCAGGTTCCAGCAGTCATCATATGGCCACTTCACTCATATGTGATTTTCACATTTGCTGTCATGTGACAATGAGGTGTCCTTCCTGCTTCTCTCAGTTTTTCACTGATCATTGAGAGAATTAGGGAAAGCATCTCGTTGGCGCGTGACTAAGTGTACATATCGTGTATGTGCTGGGGGCGGGGGGGTGGGGTGCTAAGCTGAATTCTTGCCCCGGGTGCCAGAAGACCTAGATACACCCCTGCCTAGTGCTTCGTTATACCTAGTGCTTCGTTATGTGCATGTGTTATACCTGAGTTACAGATTCTGAAGAATTTAGCTTGAGTGTCATTTAACCCCTTAGTGACAGCCAATTTGGTAATTAAAGGGACACTGTCACCTGAATTTGGAGGGAACAATCTTCAGCCATGGAGGCGGGGTTTTCCGGTTTTTGATCCACCCTTTCCTTACCCGCTGGCTGCATGCTGGCTGCAATATTGGATTGAAGTTCATTCTCTGTCCTCCGTGGTACATGCCTGCACAAGGCAATCTTGCCTTGCGCAGGCGTGTACTATGGAGGACAGAGAATGAACTTCAATCCAATAGTGCAGCCAGCATGCAGCCAGAGGGTAAGGAAAGGGTGGATCAAACACCCGAAAACCCCGCCTCCATGGCTGAAGATTGTTCCCTCCAAATTCAGGTGACAGTGTCCCTTTAATTACCAAGTCAATTTCTACAATTCTTACCAATGTCACTTTATGAGGTTAAAACTCTGGAAAACTTCAACGTATCCCACTGTTTCTGAAATAGTCTTTTGTGATATATTGTACTTCATGTTAGTGGTAAAATGCCTTCAATATAACTTGTGTTTATTTATGAAAAAAATGGAAACTTGGCAAAAATCTTGAAAATTTTGCAATTTTAAAACTTTTAATTTTTGTACCCTTAAATCAGAGAGTGGTGTTCCACACAAAATAGACAATAAATAATAAATAACATTTCCCACATGTCAACTTTACATCAGCACAATTTTGGAAACATAATTTTTTTTTGTTAGGACGTTATAAGGGTTAAGGCTATGTACACACGTAGGAAATGTGGTGCAGAATTTTCTGCACTAAATCTGCATCTCCTGACAGAATCTGCAGGTGCGTTTTTTATGCGTTTTTGTGCGTTTTTTGTGCAGATTTTACCACTGTGGATTTCTATAATGGAGGGGTGCAGAAACGCTGCAGAACTGCACAAAAGAAGTGACGTGCACTTCTTTGAAATCTGCAGCGTTTCTGCGCAGATTTTTCTGCACCATGTGCACAGCTTTTTTTTTTTTCATTGATTTACATTGTACTGTAAATCACAGTGCAGTTCTGCAGCGTTTCTGCTGCAGAAAAATCTGCTGCAGTTCTGCACTAAATCTGCACCGTGTGCACATACCCTAAAAGTTGACCAGCAATTTCTAATTCTTCCAACAAAATTTACAAAACCATTTTTTTAGGGACCAACTCACATTTGAAGTGAGTTTGGGGGATCAATATAAAAGAAAATACCCAAATGTGACACCATTCTAAAAACTGCACCCCTCAAGGTGCGCAAAACCACATTTAAGAAGTTTATTAACCCTTCAGGTGCTTCACGACAACTAAAGCAATGTGGAAGTAAAAAATGAAAATGTTTACTTTTTTCTCAAGAAATTTAATTTGGAACAAATTTTTTTTATTTTCACAAGGGTATCAGGAGAAAAAGAACCACAACATTTGTTGTACAATTTCTCCTGAGTACACCGATACCCTGTCTGTGGGGGAAAGCCACTGTTTGGGCACATAGCAGGGCTCAGAAGAGAGGGAACACTGTTTGACTTTTTTAATGCAAAATTGGCTGGAATCAATGGTGGGCGCCATGTTGCGTTTGGAGACCCCCTGATGTACCTATACAGTGGAAACCCCCAATTCTAACTCCAGCTCCAACACAGCCCTAACCCAACACACCACTAACCATAACCCTAACCATAGCCCTAACCACAACCCTAAGCCTAGCACACCCCTAATCTCAACCCTACCCCTACCTTAAGTCTAGCCCAACCCTAACCCTAGCCCAACTCTAACCCTAGCCCTATCCCTAACTGTAGCCCATCCCTAACCCTTGTACATCCCTAACCTTAGCCCAACCCTAACACTAGCCCCAACCATAACTGTAGCCCATCCCTAACCCTAGCCCAACCCTAACCTCAACCCTAAGTCTAGACCAACACACCCTGATGGAAAAATATAAATAATTTTTTTTATTAGAGGACAGAGAAATTAAATGGGAAATTAGACTTTTTTGTGGTCACCGTTATTCCGTGAATAACGGTGATAGCAACATAGGGGTTGGTAAAACCTGGAACAAAGTCCAGCTCACCATGGTCGACATCCTTGGAGACTCGGAGCACGGAACCGCTGTGTCAGGGCGTGGAAAATCAAAGAAGAAGTGAGGAATCCAGCTCAATGAGGTAGTGAAAAAAACTTCTTTCTTTATTCACTTGAAAATATATTCAGTGGAGGATAAAAACATCAACAATTACAAAGGAAAAAATGTGATATCAACGCGTTTCTGGTGACCAAGCACCCTTAATCATGATATCTAGTGTGTGGCTTGTCTTGCATTTTTATACTAAGATCCGGTGAGCACACCGCTACACTGAATAATTAACATAATTGCTAAACAAAGTGAAAACACAAGAAATTAAATATACATACAAATTAAAACAAATGCTTTGGCTGGATGAAAAGACAATATGGGCAATATATATTTGTTTCACAATATTGAATAAGTAGCAGCAAAAAATATCCCATATATATGGAATTACATTTGATGTCATCATTTTGTAAGGATGGAAAAATACACCATAATTGTTAGCGCATGCAATATAATACACCATGATTTTTAACGCATATAATATAAAGGCAAATCCAATGCCATCAATCAATTTATGAATAAAATTCTACAGAGAAATTTTATCAATGATTGTTTGCGTTACATATGGTTGTTTTGCACTGCGGGTACTAAAGGGTTAATATAATTAGTGGCAGGCATCAGTGTAGCATGCTGACCTTTGTATCCATTTGAAAGGAGAGAGAAAAAAAAGGGAGGGGGACGAAGTGCCCTGTGTGTATTATGTGCCGGCAAGAAACCGCATGGACTAGAAAATGTTTTTGAAGAAATATATTTTAAACATATTTAGGTTTTTGTTCTAAAATATACAGTTCATTATATGTAATATAGGAGCATTTGGAATTAATAATGCAGGATTTCCTATAAAAAAAAGGGAAAAAGTGCCCTGTGTGTATTCTGTACTGGCAAAAAACCGCATAGACTACAAAATATTTTAAAGAAATATATTTTAAACATATTTAGATTTTACTTTTAGTTTTTGCTCATTATATGTAATATAGGAGCATTTGGAATTAATAATGCAGGATTTCCTATAAAAAAATTTACTCCTGGAATATCTATCCCGCATGAGATAGCGCTATATGCACTTAAATTTCATACGGAAAGATATAGCGATTTTTACCTCAGAGCTTCAATCTTTTGTGATAGAAGTAACCTCTTTGCTCATGACCACTAACTTTTTTTGCTTTAATCAGAATTACTATATGCAAATTAGTGGTGTCTCCATGGGAGCTAAATACTTCCCGTTCCTCGCTAATCTGGTGATGAGTTGGTGGGAGGAATCATATGTTTATAGTATTGAGAACCCATTTAAAGATTGCATACAGTGGTACGGCAGATACATCGACGATATTATAATTATTTGGAATTCTGATGTATCTGCCGTACAAGATTTAGCCTGTTACTTTAACTGTAATCCGTTTAATCTTAGCTTTACGTTCGCCAGGAATCCACTTGCATAGAGTTTCTCGATTTGAAACTCAGGGGCTTACCTGATAACCCAGTTATTACATCAACTTTTAGAAAAGCCACAGCGGGAAATACTATATTACGTGCTAATAGCCATCACCCCAAGCACACAATTAGAAGTATACCTGTTGATGAAATGGTAAGGGCCAAACGTAATTGCAGCACACAGGATGACTATATCAAAGAGGTTAATGACATCAAGGAACGGCTTACAAATAGAGGCTATAGCAAATGGCACTTGGCTAGAGCCGAAAAAATAGTTGAAAAGAAACCACGTTTCAAATCAAAACAAAATACTAATACGTGTTCCACAAACCCAGTCAAAATAGTAACCAATTTTCCTTAATCAGAAAATTAATTAATAATAACCTATCTATCCTGAGAGAGGACCAAGATATTGCAAACATTTTAAAAAACGGATGCAGAATTGTGTCCAGAAAAGCACCCTCCTTAGGCTGTAGTCTTTCACCCAGTTCTTTGAGTGCCCCCCTGGCCCAGCCATCCAATTGGCTCAGCACGAAGGGTTTCTATAAATGCGGTGCTGCAGCCTGCAAAACTTGTAAATATTCACATAAATGTCACAATTTTACGGATGCTAGCAATCAGAACACATATATTATAAAAACCCTCCTTAATTGCAATTCAAACAATGTGGTCTATATTATCGAATGTACAGCCTGTCATCTTAAATATGTTGGCAGTACCATACGCCAATTCAAAGCTAGAATTCGAGAACACATCTATGATGTAGAAAATGTTAATATCAATAGAAATACATCACAAATCTCAAAGCATTTTATCGATCAACATCAAGGCAATCTTGAATCCCTAAAAGTCTATGCAATAGAAAAAAACGCATAAACCATTTAGAGGAGGGGACACCGAGGTAACACTGAGAAACAGAGAAACCTGGTGGATATTTAAACTGGACACCAGAATACCGCATGGTTTAAACAAGAGAAGGGAAATTATGCTTTTTTTACTAATTTTTTCTGTTATTTGTTAAATTTTGGGCCCTTTCATCATGCAGCAATTTTGTATTATCACAAACATATATCTATTAGATGATTATATACAATAGCAACGAATTAACATTTACAGGCAATAGTTATGTGTAGTCGTCCCTTCTTGTCTCTTCTCTGGAAGGATTTAATCTACAGCTCTTTCAGACCCTAAAATTCATCTCCTTCATGACTAATTCTAGTACATAAACTTTAAATGTTCTTTTTCAGCACCCAGTGTTATACTAGGCAATCATGCATAACTGCAGCACATTTACGGAGCTCTGCTATTTCTTCTTTGGATGTGCCAACTGTCGGCTCATATATATTCCAGGAGTAATTTTCTTGATAGGAAATCCTGCATTATTAATTCCGAATGCTCCTATATTACATATAATTAACAAAAACTAAAAATAAAATCTAAATATGTTTAAAATATATTTCTTTAAAATATTTTGTAGTCTATGCGGTTTTTTGCCAGTACAGAATGCACACAGGGCACTTTTTCCCTTTTTCCCTCTCCTTTTAAATGGATATAAAGGTCAGCATGTTACATCAAACCTGCCACTAATTATATTAACTGGGTAACCAGGCATAACGGTAATACATTTACGGAGCTCTGCTATTTCTCTTTCGGAGTTGCCAACTGTCAGTTCATCCTTATTTTAGGAGTAATTTTCTTGATAGGAAATCCTGCATTATTAATTCCAAATGCTCCTATATTACATATAATGAACTGTATATTTTAGAACAAAAAACAAAAACCTAAATATGTTTAAAATATATTTCTTCAAAAACATTTTCTAGTCCATGCGGTTTCTTGCCGACACATAATACACACAGGGCACTTCATCCCCCTCCCTTTTTTTTTCTCTCTCCTTTCAAATGGATACAAAGGTCAGCATGCTACACTGATGCCTGCCACTAATTATATTAACCCTTTAGTACCCGCATTGCCAAACAACCATATGTAACGCAACCAATCACTGATAACTTTTCTCTATAGAATTTTATTCATAAATTGATTGATGGCATTGGATTTGCCTTTATATTATATGCGTTAAAAATCATGGTGTATTACATTGCATGCGCTAACAATTATGGTGTATTTTTCCATCCTTACAAAATGATGACATCAAATGTAATTCCATATATATGGGATATTTTTTGCTGCTACTTATTCAATATTGTGAAACAAATATATATTGCCCATATTGTCTTTTCATCCAGCCAAAGCATTTGTTTTAATTTGTATGTATATTTACTTTCTTGTGTTTTCACTTTGTTTAGCAATTATGTTAATTAATCAGTGTACTGGTGTGCTCACCGGATCTTAAGGTACCATCACACATAACGATATAGTTAACGATCTCGTTGCCTTTTGTGACGTAGCAACGATATCGTTAACGAAATCGTTATGCGTGACAGCGACCAATGATCAGGCCCCTGCTGGGAGATCGTTGGTTGCTGGGGAATGATCAGGACTTTATTTTGGTCGCTGATCTCCCGTTGGTCGCTGGAGAGTTGTCACACAGACAGCTCTCCAGCAACCAACGATGCCGAAGTCCCCGGGTAACCAGGCTAAACATAGGGTTACTAAGCGCAGGGCTGCGCTTAGTAACGCGATGTTTACCCTGGTTACCATTGTAAATGTAAAAAAAAAAAACACTACATACTTACATTCCAGTGTCTGGTCACGTCCCTCGCCTTCAGCTTCCCACACTGACTGTGAGTGCCGGCCGGCCGTAAAGCAGAGCACAGCGGTGACGTCACCGCTCTGCTTTACGGCCGGCCGGCGCGCCGCTCACAGTCAGTGCGGGAAGCTGAAGGCGAGGGACGTGACCAGTGTTTTGTAGTGTTTTGTTTTTTTACATTTACAATGGTAACCAGGGTAAACATCGGATTACTAAGCGCGGCCCTGCGCTTAGTAACCCGATGTTTACCCTGGTTACCCGGGGACTTCGGCATCGTTGGTCGCTGGAGAGCTGTCTGTGTGACAGCTCTCCAGTGACCAAACAGCGACGCTGCAGCGATCGGCATCGTTGTCTATATCGCTGCAGCGTCGCTTAATGTGACGGTACCTTTAGTATAAAAATGCAAGACAAGCCACACACTAGATATCATGATTAAGGGTGCTTGGTCACCAGAAACGCGTTGATATTGCATTTTATCCTTTGTAATTGTTGATGTTTTTATCCTCCACTGAATATATTTTCAAGTGAATAAAGAAATAAGTTTTTTTCACTACCTCATTGAGCTGGATTCCTCATTTCTTCGTTGGTAAAACCTGACCTGAATCATTTTCTCCCACGCTGGAGGGTACTATACTCTTATTTCTCAGCGCCATTAAAAGCACTGAGGACTAAGTACCCTTAAGTGCAAACGTTAAAAGGCGTATCGGCGGTCATTAAGGGGTTAAGGCACTACTAAGTTGCTCATTGGTCATCAAGTTATCTTTTCAAGATAGAAGCTCTGTTTAATATGTCTGCCTCCCTGCTAAGAAGAAAAAAGTGAGGAGTTTATACTAAGGGTAAGTGAATGTGGATAATTTGTGGTGTAACGGGTTTCAAGGGATCTTTAATTAGGTGGAAACGGAAAACAGCACGGCCTAACTTATACACATGACCAAAATTGAGAGCCCCAGGGTTATGTTCACTACACAAGCAACATATCACCTTTAGCACATTCCCAGAAACATTTGAAGAATATGCAGGGATCATATGTGTTATGTGTGCAGGAACCAAGTATCAGCACATCAGTACTTTATAAACAAATATCACTGCATTATAGTGTATAGAACAGGAGGAAAGCACATTGTGTACATAATTATGTACAGTGACTTGCAAAAGTATTCACGCCCACCCCCGCCCCAGCATTTATTGTGTTTTGCTACCCCACAATCTGGAATGTAACTATTTTTTGCAGGGTTTGCAACAGTTCACGTAAAGTACATGCCTACAACTGTGAAGATTTAGTTTTCTTTTTTATTGTGAAGCAAACAATAGGACAAAATTACAACTTCAGTGTATTCACCCCCCTAAAGTCAGTACGTAGATAAGTTTTTATGAGCTTTCCACATCGTGCTACTGGATTTTTTGCCCATTGCTCAAGGCAAAACTGCTCCAGCTCCTTCAACTTAAGGTACCGTCACACTCAGCAACTTTGCAACGAGAACGACAGCGATCCGTGACGTTGCAGCGTCCTGGATAGCGATCTCGTTGTGTTTAACATGCAGCAGCGATCTGGATCCTGCTGTGACATCGCTGGTCGGAGCTAGAAGTCCAGAACTTTGTTTCGTCGCCAGGTCGGCGTGTATCGTCATGTTTGACATCAAAAGCAATGACGCCAGCAACGTTTTACATGGAGCTAACAACCAGCGAGAACGATAAGTGAGTCGCCGTTACGTCACTGGATCGCTCCTGCATCGTTCTGGAGTTGCTGTGTCTGACGTCTCTACAGGGACCTAAATAGCGACGCTCCAGCGATCTAGTTTAGGTCGGCTCGTTGTCTATATCGCTGCAGCGTCGCTGAGTGTGACGGTACCTTTAGTCCCAGACAGAGTGAAACAAGTTTTGCTCAAGAGTATCCTTGTATTTTGCAACATCCATCTTCCTCTGGACTCGGGCCATTTTTCCTGTCCCTTCTGCCGAAAAACATCCACACAGCATGATGTTAGTTTAGCGCCAGACATAGAGCTTACTTTGGTGGCCAAAAAGTTTAATTTTGGCTTCTTCTGACCACAGCACCTTCCTGCATATATTTGGGAAGTCTCCCACATGTCTTTTGGAAATTCAGAATGAGCTTTAAAAATTTTTTGTGTAAGTAAAAGCTTTTTTTCTGCCCACTATTCCATAAAGGCCCCTTCTGTTGAGTGTATAGTTGATTGTGGTCGTATGGACAGATACTTTAGTCTCTGCTTCGAAATTCTGCAGCTCCTTCAGGGTTACCTTTGGTCTCTGTGCTGCCTCTCTGATTAATGTCCTCCTGAGTCCTTGCCCAGGCTGAGAGTTTTGGTGGGCAACTCTCTCTTGGCAGGTTTGTTGTGGTACCATGTTCTTTCCATTTGATGATAATAGATTTGATGTTGCTTCATCACTTGCTTCATTGTAAAACCGGTGAATACATATGCACATGCCAAAGTTATCTGATCCCATAAATGTAATTTGTGCTTATATTTTTCTCACTTCAACAGCTTAAGAGTATTTAGTGCTGATGCATCACACACAAATCAGATAAAAAAAAAATATTTAAACACAGGTTGTAATGTAAAAAAATAGGAAAAAAGCCACTGTATTACTGGGAGTCCTGATAATGGAGACCATGCGATTAAGCCTTCATTTGGGATGTGATCAGACATTCTCACTTCACTATTTAGTGTTGATGCATCACACACAAATCGGATGACAAAAATATTTAAACACGTTGTAATGTAACAAAATAGGTGAAACATCAAGGAGGTGAATACTTTTGCATGGCACTGTATATATCGTAGATATTAAGATTAGATTTCTGCAGTGTGGAAGTCATTTTCAGACATTCTCAAATGATTTCAGTGTATGTAAAGAGTCGAGTCTTTTGAGTTTTCTTAGTTGAGTATTCTTAAAGCCATTCGCCTGGCACCACAAGAAAAAGGTTTAGTTGTCTATACAGGTAGATATGTACCATAGGGATTGAAGAGGGAGGTGAAGGGATGTGTGTATAATAGTCATATTCTTTCTCCCCTGCCCAGGAGCTGTGGTATGATCATGTCTCTGCACAGTGAGACACAAAAATGTACTTTGCTTGTGGGACAACCCCTTTAATAATGATAAAGGGTGAAAATTATTGATATCATGATCATCTTTATTAGGTTTGGAAACCATTACTATTTGAGTTAATGTGGAGGTTGGCTTTAAAGTACAGCCAGATTTGCATTATAGAGAGTGACAAGGTGTGTCATAAGAAGATTAGAATTTTTATTTAGGAGGTAACTGCAATCTTCAAGTGTGACTACAGATTCTCAATTGAATTAAGGTCTGTGCTTTGTCTAGGCCATTCCAAAACATTTACATGTTTCCCCTTAAACCACTTGAGTTGCTTTAGCAGTATGCTTTGGGTCATTGTCTTGTTGGAAGCAGTGGCGTAGGAAGGGGGGTGCGGGGAGGGGGCGGCCGGCGCTGCAGGAGGAGAAAGAAAAAAAAAAAAAAGACGCCCCTTTAAATCTTCGGGCGGCGCCGTCTGCCGCCACGACCAGGCTCCCCCCACCCCCGGGCCCCCGCCCCCCGCTCTAATACCTCTCCTGGTTCCTGCGGCAGCTGCAGCGTCCTCTGACTCTGCGACGTCTCAGAGCAGAGGGCGCGATGACGTCAATACTGTGCGCGCCGCTCAGCCTCTCTGTCCTGAGTGTCGCAGAGCCGGAGAGACGCTGACTGCACCGGACCTGCGCTAGGAACGGGAGAGGTGAGGATTTTACTTTTTTTTTTTTTCTTTATGTCTGACTCTCTCTGGGGGCAATGCTGGACACACTGGGGCAATACTGGAGACCATGGGGCAGATTGCTGGACACACTTGGGCAATACTGGAGACCATGGGGCAGAATGCTGGACACACTGGGGCAATACTGGAGACCATGGGGCAGATTGCTGGACACACTGGGGCAATACTGGAGACCATGGGGCAGAATGCTGGACACACTGGGGCAATACAGGAGACTATGGGGCAGATTGCTGGACACACTGGGGCAATACTGGAGACCATGGGGCAGAATGCTGGACACACTGGGGCAATACTGGAGACCATGGGGCAGAATGCTGGACACACTGGGGCAATACAGGAGACTATGGGGCAGATTGCTGGACACACTGAATACTGGAGACCATGGGGCAGATTTCAGGACACATTGAGGCAATGCTGGAGACCCTGGGGCAGACTTCTGGACACACTGGGGCAATGCTGGACACTGGGGCAGATTGCTGGACACACTGGGGGTAATATGCTGGACACACTGGGGCAATGCTGGACACTGGGGGTAATATGCTGGACACACTGGGGGTAATATGCTGGACACACTGGGGCAGACTGCTGGACAACCTGGGGCAATGCTGGACACTGGGGCAGATTGCTGGACACACTGGGGGCAGTGCTGGACATACTGGGGCAGATTGCTGGACACACTGGGGGTAATATGCTGGACACACTGGGGCAGATTGCTGGACAACATGGGGGTAATATGCTGGACACACTGGGGCAGATTGCTGGACACACTGGGGGCAGGACTTGAGGCATGGGCAGAATGTAGATACGGGGCATGATTGGAGACATGGGGCAGGACGGATACGATGGAGGCTGGTGGGGCAGGATGGGGAGATCATATGGGGTAGAATGGATACTCATGAGTGCAGGATGGGAGAACATATGGCTGGAGCCAGGAATGAGATAAACGGAGCCAGGGTGGGGAATATTATTACCATAGGGGCTAATTAAGGGATATTATTAGTGCAGTGATGTATTTATTTTATTTTTTGAGTATACTGTTTTAAATGGGGGGCAGGCCTGTTACTGTGCAGAGTGACACCATATCACCTTTTTTCCTTCATGTGATGTAATGTAGAAGTTGTGAAAAATTAAGTAATGTGTTCTGCAAGCGGAGCTCGAGATAACTGTGTTATTTCCTGCAGAAACGAGTCCTGGCTGGAAGGAATGATGGCGGTCTGTGCTGGATGAAAGATGAAGGACTTACAGGGTTACAGTCTGTTTAGAAAGGATCGTAAAAATCGGAGAGGAGGAGGGGTTTGTCTCTATGTAAAGTCTTGTCTAAAGTCCACTTTAAGGGAGGATATTAGTGAAGGGAATGAGGATGTCGAGTCCATATGGGTTGAAATTCATGGAGGGAAAAATGGTAACAAAATTCTCATTGGGGTCTGTTACAAACCCCCAAATATAACAGAAAGCATGGAAAGTCTACTTCTAAAGCAGATAGATGAAGCTGCAACCCATAATGAGGTCCTGGTTATGGGGGACTTTAACTACCCGGATATTAACTGGGAAACAGAAACCTGTGAAACCCATAAAGGCAACAGGTTTCTGCTAATAACCAAGAAAAATTATCTTTCACAATTGGTGCAGAATCCAACCAGAGGAGCAGCACTTTTAGACCTAATACTATCTAATAGACCTGACAGAATAACAAATCTGCAGGTGGTTGGGCATTTAGGAAATAGCGACCACAATATTGTGCAGTTTCACCTGTCTTTCACTAGGGGGACTTGTCAGGGAGTCACAAAAACATTGAACTTTAGGAAGGCAAAGTTTGAACAGCTTAGAGATGCCCTTAATCTGGTAGACTGGGACAATATCCTCAGAAATGAGAATACAGATAATAAATGGGAAATGTTTAAGAACATCCTAAATAGGCAGTGTAAGCGGTTTATACCTTGTGGGAATAAAAGGACTAGAAATAGGAAAAACCCAATGTGGCTAAACAAAGAAGTAAGACAGGCAATTAACAGTAAAAAGAAAGCATTTGCACTACTAAAGCAGGATGGCACCATTGAAGCTCTAAAAAACTATAGGGAGAAAAATACTTTATCTAAAAAACTAATTAAAGCTGCCAAAAAGGAAACAGAGAAGCACATTGCTAAGGAGAGTAAAACTAATCCCAAACTGTTCTTCAACTATATCAATAGTAAAAGAATAAAAACTGAAAATGTAGGCCCCTTAAAAAATAGTGAGGAAAGAATGGTTGTAGATGACGAGGAAAAAGCTAACATATTAAACACCTTCTTCTCCACGGTATTCACGGTGGAAAATGAAATGCTAGGTGAAATCCCAAGAAACAATGAAAACCCTATATTAAGGGTCACCAATCTAACCCAAGAAGAGGTGCGAAACCGGCTAAATAAGATTAAAATAGATAAATCTCCAGGTCCGGATGGCATACACCCACGAGTACTAAGAGAACTAAGTAATGTAATAGATAAACCATTATTTCTTATTTTTAGTGACTCTATAGCGACAGGGTCTGTTCCGCAGGACTGGCGCATAGCAAATGTGGTGCCAATATTCAAAAAGGGCTCTAAAAGTGAACCTGGAAATTATAGGCCAGTAAGTCTAACCTCTATTGTTGGTAAAATATTTGAAGGGTTTCTGAGGGATGTTATTCTGGATTATCTCAATGAGAATAACTGTTTAACTCCATATCAGCATGGGTTTATGAGAAATCGCTCCTGTCAAACCAATCTAATCAGTTTTTATGAAGAGGTAAGCTATAGACTGGACCACGGTGAGTCATTGGACGTGGTATATCTCGATTTTTCCAAAGCGTTTGATACCGTGCCGCACAAGAGGTTGGTACACAAAATGAGAATGCTTGGTCTGGGGGAAAATGTGTGTAAATGGGTTAGTAACTGGCTTAGTGATAGAAAGCAGAGGGTGGTTATAAATGGTATAGTCTCTAACTGGGTCGCTGTGACCAGTGGGGTACCGCAGGGGTCAGTATTGGGACCTGTTCTCTTCAACATATTCATTAATGATCTGGTAGAAGGTTTACACAGTAAAATATCGATATTTGCAGATGATACAAAACTATGTAAAGCAGTTAATACAAGAGAAGATAGTATTCTGCTACAGATGGATCTGGATAAGTTGGAAACTTGGGCTGAAAGGTGGCAGATGAGGTTTAACAATGATAAATGTAAGGTTATACACATGGGAAGAGGGAATCAATATCACCATTACACACTGAACGGGAAACCACTGGGTAAATCTGACAGGGAGAAGGACTTGGGGATCCTAGTTAATAATAAACTTACCTGGAGCAGCCAGTGCCAGGCAGCAGCTGCCAAGGCAAACAGGATCATGGAGTGCATTAAAAGAGGTCTGGATACACATGATGAGAGCATTATACTGCCTCTGTACAAATCCCTAGTTAGACCGCACATGGAGTACTGTGTCCAGTTTTGGGCACCGGTGCTCAGGAAGGATATAATGGAACTAGAGAGAGTACAAAGGAGGGCAACAAAATTAATAAAGGGGATGGGAGAACTACAATACCCAGATAGATTAGCGAAATTAGGATTATTTAGTCTAGAAAAAAGACGACTGAGGGGCGATCTAATAACCATGTATAAGTATATAAGGGGACAATACAAATATCTCGCTGAGGATCTGTTTATACCAAGGAAGGTGACGGGCACAAGGGGGCATTCTTTGCGTCTGGAGGAGAGAAGGTTTTTCCACCAACATAGAAGAGGATTCTTTACTGTTAGGGCAGTAAGAATCTGGAATTGCTTGCCTGAGGAGGTGGTGATGGCGAACTCAGTCGAGGGGTTCAAGAGAGGCCTGGATGTCTTCCTGGAGCAGAACAATATTGTATCATACAATTATTAGGTTCTGTAGAAGGACGTAGATCTGGGTATTTATTATGATGGAATATAGGCTGAACTGGATGGACAAATGTCTTTTTTCGGCCTTACTAACTATGTTACTATGTTACTATGTTACTATGACTTCACCTAGAGACGTCACTGGTGAGTCAGTGTTACCTATACACTGACACTATACACTGTATACTATATAGAGGTCCTGTGTATAATGTCACCAGTGATCTCTGTATTACCTCTACACAGACACTGCATACTAAGTACAGATCTCCTGTGAATACTGGCACTTATGGTGATAGTATTGTGTGTTTTTTTTTTTATTACTGATCAGTATTGTAGTATTCAGTCACTATGTGGTGGTAATATGTGGTCTGGAAATGGTGTTGTGGTATTTGTCCCTTGTATGTAGTATTATTCGGTCACTATGTGGCCTGGTCATGATGTGGTGGTATTAAGTCACAGGTTTGGCATGTGGGGGTGACACCATTAGGCCCAGTTTAAGTTCTACAAAACAGGAAAACCATTTTTGGTAACCTTTGTGTGTATTGAGCCGGGGGAGGGGGGGGGGCGCCAAACTCGGGAACAGCCCCGGGCGGCAAAAGCTCTAGCTACGCCTCTGGTTGGAAGCTGAACCTCAGTCCCAATCTCAAATCACTGACAGACTGAACAGGTTTTTGTCAAGAATATCCCTGTATTTCACACCATCTATGTTCCCCTCGACTCAAAGCATTTTCCCTGTCCCTGATGCAGAAAAACATTCATACAGCATGATGCTACCACCACGTTTCACTGTGAGGATAGTGCTCTTGGGGTGATGACCGTGTTGGTTTGTCGCCAGATATAGCATTTACCGTATATACTCGAGTATAAGTCGACCCGAATATAAGCCGAGGTACCTAATTTTGCCACAAAAAACTGGGAAAACTTATTGACTCGAGTATAAGCCGGGTATGCATTGTCCCCTCATCCCTATCCTTGTATGCATGGCTCCGCATCCCCGTCCTTGTTTGCATGGCTCCCCCGTTAGTCCTTGTATGCATGGCTCTTTATTCCTGTTCTTGTATGCATGGCTCCTTATCCCCATCCTTGTATGCATGGCTCCTTATCCCCATCCTTGTATGCATGGCTCCTTATTCCTGCTCTTGTATGCACGGCTCCTTATCCCCATCCTTGTATGCATGGCTCCTTATCCTCATCCTTGTATGCACGGCTCCTTATCCCCATCCTTGTATGCATGGCTCCTTATCCCCGTCCTTGTATGCATGGCTCCTTATCCCCGTCCTTGTATGCATGGCTCCTTATCCCCGTCCTTGTATGCCTGGCTCCTTATCCCCTTCCTTGTATGCATGGCTCCTTATCCCCGTCCTTGTATGCATGGCTCCTTATCCCCGTCCTTGTATGCATGGCTCCTTATCCCCGTCCTTGTATGCATGGCTCCTTATCCCCGTCCTTGTATGCATGGCTCCTTATCCCCGTCCTTGTATGCATGGCTCCTTATCCCCTTCCTTGTATGCATGGCTCCTTATCCCCATCCTTGCATGCATAGCTCCTTATCCTGGTCCTTGTATGCATGGCTCCTTATCCCTGTCCTTGTATGCATGGCTCCTTATCCCCGTCCTTGTATGCATGGCTCCTTATCCCCTATCCTTGTATGCATGGTTCCTTTAAAAAAAAAAAAAAAAACATCCCCCCTTACCTTCCCTGCATGCCCTCGTAGCATCTCGTTCCGGTGCCAGCAGCTCCTGCGGCTGAGCGATCACGTGTGCCCCCCACTCCTTAAAGGGAAGGTGCCGCATTTTATTTTTGTATTAAAAATGATTGTTTATATAAACAATTATTTTTAATACAAATTTACATTTTTTAACTTTAACATTTTTTTTAATATTAATTTTTTTTCAGTCACTGGGCGCTGCCATTTTGCTTTGCAGGAGTGTAAGTGTAGCTGCACGACACTTCACTTACACTCTGCAAATACGGCAGCCCTGGGCATAGACATCAGCGGTCGGCATCCCACCCATTGAGCTGCTCCCTGCTGTGATCTGGCCACACCCCCTGAGCCGTCCACATCACAGCAGAGGCAGGAGATTGGCGCCATCTTTCTGGAGCTCACAGTGTGTCTGTGAGCTCGTTTCCCAGTATAATCGCAGGAGCCCTTGCGGTTATAGGAAGAAGAGAAGGAGGAGACCAAGGACGGTAGGGAGAAAGGACTCAGCAGAGGAGCAGTGAAGTAAGTATCAGTGGGGGAGGGGGAGAGGCAATCTAATCCTATCCTTTGTGATGCTGACTGAGCAGTGTATCTCCTCCCATGTGTGTTATTGTGCTGAGCTGTGTATCTACTCCTCTCCTGTGTGATACTGTCTGTTGAGCCATGCATCTAATCCTATCCTGTGTGATACTGACTGAGCTGTGTATCTAATCCTTTCCTGTGTGATACTGTCTGCTGAGCCATGTGTCTAATCCTACCCTGTGTGATACTGTGCTGAGATGTGTATCTAATCCTGTCCTGTGTGATACTGTGTACTGAGACGTGTATATAATCCTCTCCTGTGTGATACTGTATGCTGAGCCATGTATCTAATCCTACCTGTGTGATACTGTCTGCTGAGCCATGTATCTAATCCTCTCCTGTGTGATGCTGTCTGCTGAGCCATGTATCTAATCCTGCCCTGTGTGATACTGCCTGAGCCATGTATCTAATCCTCTCCTGTGCGATACTGTCTGCTGAGCCATGTATCTAATCCTACCCTGTGTGATACTATGCGGAGACGTGTATCTAATCCTACCCTGTGTGATACTGTGCTGAGACTTGTATCTAATCCTCTCCTGTGTGATGCTGTCTGCTGAGCCATGTATCTAATCCTATCCTGTGTGATACTGTGCTGAGCCTTGTATCTAATCCTACCCTGTGTGATACTGTGCTGGGATGTGTATCTAATCCTCTCCTGTGGGATACTGTGTGCTGAGCCGTGTATCTAATCCTATTCTGTGTGTTACTGTATGCTGAGGCTTGTATCTAATCCTACCCTGTGTGATGCTGTGCTGAGACGTGTACATAATCCTCCCCTGTGTGATATTGACTGCTGAGCTGTGTATCTAATGCTATCCTTTGTGATACTGACTGCTGAGCTGTGTATCTAATCCTATCCTGTATGATACTGACTGAGCTGTGTATCTAATCCTCTCCTATGCACTCCTCTCCCCCCTTGTTATGTGTGATCTATATGGTGGTATTATGGGTGATTTATATGGTGGTATTATATGAGAAGTATATGGCGGCATTATGTGTGAAGTATATGGCGGTATTATGTGAGAACACTATGGCGTCGTTATTTGTGATCTATATGATGGTATTATGTGTGAACTATAGGACAGTATTATGTGTGATCTATATGGCGGTATTATGTGAGAACACTATGGCAGTATTATCTTCAGAAAGAGGACCCAATCTAGAGTGGTTCTGGTTGAGCAGCTGCACATAGGTCTGGGTTAATAGAGGGGGCAGCATGACCTCCAGTTAGGTGCAGTCAGGGGAGGGCTGGTGAGGAAGCTGAAGAGAGGGGTCTCATTTTTATTGTTACTATATGGCTACATTTCCCCCCAGTGTCACCCCGACTGCGCCTGTCGCCTCGCTTTCACACATCGCCAGGACAGGATCTGAGGAGGGGAATGGGGTCTTTGCATGCAATGTCTCGATCAGAACAGGCCAAATCCGCAGAAATGTTTCCTGGATTTCTGTGGAGCAGACAAGTAGACGTCCATCCATGTGTATAAAAGAAAGCGCTCTATGTACAATCCCTGGATGCTCTGCGCACCGAACAGGGTGCCCCCCATAGACCAGCATACTGCTCTCCTGAAATACTCTGTGCTGCTGTCACCCTGCTCCCTCCACCACATATCTCCCAGAATCCTTGCTGCCTGCCATCCTCGGTGACTGTCTACTTGTCAGTATAAGGCCGGCGTCACACATGCGAGTTTTACGGACGTAAGAGCGCAGAAACTACGTCCGTAAAACTCGCAAAAAATACGGCACAATTATTCTCTATGCCTCTGCTCCTATCTGCCGTATTTTACTGATCAGTATTATACGGCTTTCTACGGCCGTACAAAATCGCAGCATGCTGCGTTTGTCACCGTACTGCGCAAGAAATACGCCAATGAAAGTCTATGGAAGCGTGAAAAATACAGATTACACACGGACAAGCAGTGTGACTTGCGAGAAATACGCAGCGCTGTTAGAGAGAAAAGCCGGCAATTCAGTGCGGTGTACAGTAAAATCACACTGACAGCTTACAGTAGAATAGGTAGAATAAATGTGTACACATAGAATAGGTATATATATATATATATGTCAGTGAGACACATATATGTATATATATTAATATTTATTCCAGCGCTATACAGCTTGAAAGCCGGTAATTCAATTACCGGCTTTTTCTTTCTCCTTCCTAAAACCCGACATGATTTGAGACATGGTTTACATACAGTAAACCATGTCTTTTCTCCATTTTTTTTGCAGATTCCACACTACTAATGTCAGTAGTGTGTATCTGCAAAATTTGGCCGTTCTAGCTCTTAAAATAAAGGGTTAAATGGCAGAAAAAATTGGCGTGGGCTCCCGCGCAATTTTCTCCGCCAGAGTAGTAAAGCCAGTGACTGAGGGCAGATATTAATAGCCTGGAGAGGGTCCATGGTTATTGGCCCCCCCCTGGCTAAAAATATCTGCCCCCAGCCACCCCAGAAAAGGCACATCTGGAAGATGCGCCTATTCTGGCACTTGGCCACTCTCTTCCCATTCCCGTGTAGCGGTGGGATATGGGGTAATGAAGGGTTAATGCCACCTTGCTATTGTAAGGTGACATTAAGCCTAATTAATAATGGAGAGGCGTCAATTATGACACCTATCCATTATTAATCCAATTGTAGTAAAGGGTTAAATAAAACACAAACACATTATTTAAAATTATTTTAATGAAATAAAAACAATGGTTGTTGGAGTATTTTATTGTACGCCCAATCCAGTCACTGAAGACCCTCGTTCTGTGAAAGAAAAAACATAATAAACCAACAATATACTTACCCTCCGCAGATCTGTAACGTCCAACGATGTAAATCCTTCTGAAGGGGTTAAAACATTTTGCAGCAAAGAGCTTTGCTAATGCAATGCTACTCCTCGCTGCAAAACCCCGGGGAATGAGTCTAAATATAGATCAATGAGCTATATTTAGCTTCATTTGCGGTGAGGCGCCCTCTGCTGGATGTTCATAGATCGTGGGAACTTACCTAGAAAGCTCCCAGGCTTTCTAGGAAAGTTCCCACGATCTATGAACATCCAGCAGAGGGCGCCTCACCGCAAATGAAGCTAAATATAGCTCATTGATCTATATTTAGACTCATTCCCCGGGGTTTTGCAGCGAGGAGTAGCATTGCATTAGCAAAGCTCCTTGCTGCAAAATGTTTTAACCCCTTCAGAAGGATTTACATCGTTGGACGTTACAGATCTGCGGGGGGTAAGTATATTGTTGGTTTATTATGTTTTTTCTTTCACAGAACGAGGGTCTTCAGTGACTGGATTGGGCGTACAATAAAATACTCCAACAACCATTGTTTTTATTTCATTAAAATAATTTTAAATAATGTGTTTGTGTTTTATTTAACCCTTTACTACAATTGGATTAATAATGGATAGGTGTCATAATTGACGCCTCTCCATTATTAATTAGGCTTAATGTCACCTTACAATAGCAAGGTGGCATTAACCCTTCATTACCCCATATCCCACCGCTACACAGGAATGGGAAGAGAGTGGCCAAGTGCCAGAATAGGCGCATCTTCCAGATGTGCCTTTTCTGGGGTGGCTGGGGGCAGATATTTTTAGCCAGGGGGGGGCCAATAACCATGGACCCTCTCCAGGCTATTAATATCTGCCCTCAGTCACTGGCTTTACTACTCTGGCGGAGAAAATTGCGCGGGAGCCCACGCCAATTTTTTCCGCCATTTAACCCTTTATTTTAAGAGCTAGAACGGCCAAATTTTGCAGATACACTCTACTGACATTAGTAGTGTGGAATCTGCAAAAAAAATGGAGAGAAGACATGGTTTACTGTATGTAAACCATGTCTCAAATCATGTCGGGTTTTAGGAAGGAGAAAGAAAAAGCCGGTAATTGAATTACCGGCTTTCAAGCTGTATAGCGCTGGAAAAAATATTAATATATATACATATATGTGTCTACTGACTATATATATATATATATATGACAGTATATATATATATATTTTTTTTTTTCTTTTTGGGACACATGGATCATTACTATAGCGGTATGTTGGTTTTGCAAGCCTGCGAGAAAACCACGCAGTACGGATGCCATACGGATTACATATGGAGGATGCCATGCGCAAAAAACGTTGACACACCCTGCCTACGGAGGAGCTACGGACCACTATTTTCGGGACTTTTCAGCGTATTACGGCCGTAATATACGGACCGTATTGTTTTACGCTGTGTGTGACGCCGGCCTAACTCTGCAGTCACCAACAAAATGGCTTCTCACTGGGTTCCTGAATATCATCCTCTCTTATTCCTTAGCAAACACTCAGAAGGGGAGGAGAGGAGACATCACACACGTCAGCAGACTCCGAACATAATTACTGCAGTGCAGTAATGTGAGCTAGTTGTACACTAGGTTTTGTCAAATTTCACTAGCTGCTCCCCCTAGTGTTTAAAAGTGGAAATGCCAAACATTTTAAAATTATATTTCAGATTTTAGTAAATTATAAACAAATGATAATATTTTTAACCCCTTAGCGACCGCCGATACGCCTTTTAACGGCGGCCGCTAAGGGTACTTAAAGCACAGCGCCGTTAATTAACGGCGCTGTGGAAAAAGTGAATAGCGCCCCCCAGAGTCGGATTTTCTCCAGGGTCTCGGCTGCCAGGGGTAGCCGAGACCCCAGAGAACATGATTCGGGGGATTTTTAACCAACCCCGCATTTGCGATCTCCGGTAATTAACCGTTTACCGGCGATCGCAAAAAAACAAACCGCGATCTCTTTTTAATTTCTCTGTCCTCCGATGTGATCGTACATCAGAGGACAGAGAAAAGGGGTCCCAGGTAGCCCCCCGATACTCACCTATCTCCCCCGGCGCTCCTCGTGGCTCCCAGTGGTTGCCGCCATCTTCAAAATGGCAGGCGCATGCGCAGTGCGCCCACCGGCCGGCACCGGGAGAATCTTTGGGGTCTCGGCTGCCGGGGGTAGCCGAGACCCCAAAGAACATGATCCGGGTCGGTTTTACCGACCCCTGTTTTGCGATCGCCGGTAATTAACTGTTTACCGGCGACCGCAAAAAAAAAAAAAAAAAATCAAAGTGTAATTATCTGTCCTCTGATGTGATCGCACATCAGAGGACAGAGAAATAGGGGGATTTGGGGACCCTATTATACTTACCGGTGTCCCTGGGTCCTCCTGCTACTCCTCCTGGCCGCCGGCATCTTCTGGGCAAAAGAAAATGGCGGGCGCATGCGCAGTGCGCCCGCCATCTATCGCCATCTGCCGGCCGACAGGAGAAGAGCAGTTGGGGCTAAAATTAGGGTTAGGGTTAGGGCTAGGGTTAGGGCTAGGGCTAAATTTAGGGTTAGGGTTGGGGCTAAATTCAGGGTTAGGGTTCTTTCACACTTACGTCGGTATGGGGCCGTCGCAATGCGTCGGCCCGACATACCGACGCACGTTGTGAAAATTGTGCACAACGTGGGCAGCGGATGTAGTTTTTCAACGCATCCGCTCCCCAATCTATGTCCTGGGGAGGAGGGGGCGGAGTTACGGCCACGCATGCGCGGTCAGAAATGGCGGACCCGACGTACAAAAAAACGTTACATTGAAAGTTTTTTGTGCCGACGGTCCGCCAAAACAAAACTGATCCAGTGCACAACGGACGCGACGTGTGGCCAACTGTCACGATCCGTCGGCAATACAAGTCTATGGGCAAAAAAACGCATCCTGCGGGCACATATGGAGGATCCGTTTTTTGTCCAAAACGACGGATTGCGATGGATGCCAAACGACGCAAGTGTGAAAGTAGCCTTAGGGCTATGGTTAGGGTTGGCGCTAAAGTTAGGGCTAGGGTTGGGGCTAAAGTTAGGGTTAGATTTGGGGTTAGGGTTTGGATTAGAGTTGGTATTAGGGTTAAGGTTGGCATTAGGGTTACGCTTGAGATTAGGGTTAGGTTTGGGATTAGGGTTAAGGTTAGGGTTGTGATTAGGGGTGTATTGGGATTAGGGTTAGGTTTGAGGTTAGGGTTGAGATTAGGATTAGGGGTGTGTTGGATTTAGGGTTTTGATTAGGGTTATGGTTAGGGTAGACATTAGGGTTGTTTTGGGGTAAGGGTTGTGATTATCGTTAGGGTTAGTGATTAGGATTATGGATCAGGTTGGAATTAGGGTTAGGGGTGTGTTGGGGTTAGGGTTGGAGCTAGAATTGGGGGGTTTCCACTGTTTAGGTACATCAGGGGGTCTCCAAACACGACAGCCAATTTTGCGCTCAAAAAGTCAAATGGTGCTCCCTCCCTTCTGAGCTCTGCCGTGCGCCCAAACAGTGGGTTACCCCCACATATGGGGCATCAGCATACTCGGGATAAATTGGACAACAACTTTTGGGGTCCAATTTCTCCTGTTACCCTTGTGAAAATAAAAATTTGGGGGCTACAAAATCTTTTTTGTGGAAAAAAAAAATATTTTTTTATTTTCACGACTCTGAATTCTAAACTTCTGTGAAGCACTTGGGCATTCAAAGTTCTCACCACACATCTAGATAAGTTCCTTGGGGGGTCTAGTTTCCAAAATGGTGTCACTTGTGGGGGGTTACTACTGTTTAGGTACATCAGGGGCTCTGCAATCGCAACATAACGCCCACAGACCATTCTATCAAAGTCTGCATTCCAAAACAGCGCTCCTTCCCTTCCGAGCTCTGCCGTGCGCCCAAACAGTGGTTTACCCCCACATATGGCACATCAGTGTACTCGGAATAAATTGGACAACAACTATTGGGGTCCAATTTCTCCTGTTACCCTTGTGAAAATAAAAACTTGGGGGCTACAATATCTTTTTTGTGGAAAAAAAATATTTTTTATTTTCACGACTCTGCATTCTAAACTTCTGTGAAGCACTTGGGCATTCAAAGTTCTCACCACACATCTAGATAAGTTCCATGGGGGGTCTAGTTTCCAAAATGGTGTCACTTGTGGGGGGTTTCCACTGTTTAGGCACATCAGGGGCTCTCCAAACGCGACATAGCGTCCAATCTCAATTCCAGACAATTCTACATTGAAAAAGTAAAACGGCACTCCTTCTCTTCCAAGCTCTGCTGTGCGCCCAAACAGTGGTTTACCCCCAAATATTGGGTATCGACGTACTCAGGAGAAATTGCACTACAACTTTTGTGGTCTAATTTCTCCTGTTACCCTTGTGAAAATAAAAATTTGGGGGCAAAAAGATCATTTTTGTAGAAAAAATGCGATTTTTTTATTTTCACGGCTCAACGTTATAAACTTCTGTGAAGCACATGGGGGTTCAAAGTGCTCACCACACATCTAGATGAGTTCCTTAAGGGGTCTAGTTTCCAAAATGGTGTCACTTGTGGGGGGTTTCCACTGTTTAGGCACATCAGGGGCTCTCTAAACGTGACATGGCGTCCGATCTCAATTCCAGCCAATTCTGCATTGAAAAAGTCAAACGGTGCTCCTTCACTTCCAAGCTCTGCGGTGCGCCCAAACATTGGTTTACCCCCACATATGGGGTATTGGCGTATTCAGGAGAAATTGCATAACAAAATTTATGGTTACATTTCTGTTTTTACACTTGTGAAAATAAAAAAAATGGTTCTGAATTAAAATGTTTGCCAAAAAAAGTTAAATGTTCATTTTTTCCTTCCACATCGTTTCAGTTCCTGTGAAGCACGTAAAGGGTTAATAAACTTCTTGAATGTGGTTTTGAGAACCTTGAGGGGTGTAGTTTTTAGAATGGTGTCACACTTCATTATTTTCTATCATATAGACCCCTCAAAATGACTTCAAATGTGATGTGGTCCCTAAAAAAAAAAGGTGTTGTAAAAATGAGAAATTACTGGTCAACTTTTAACCCTTATAACTCCCTAACAAAAAAAAAATTTGTTTCCAAAATTGTGCTGTTGTAAAGTAGACATGGGGGAAATGTTATTTATTAACTATTTTTTGTGACATATCTCTCTGATTTAAGGGCATAAAAATACAAAGTTTGAAAATTGCAAAATTTTAAAAATTTTCGCCATATTTCCGTTTTTTTCATAAATAATCGCAAGTAATATCGAAGAAATGTTACCACTAACATGAAGTACAATATGTCACGAAAAAACAATCTCAGAATCAGCGGGATCCGTTGAAGCGTTCCAGAGTTATAACCTCATAAAGTGACAGTGGTCAGAATTGCAAAAATTGGCTCGGTCATTAAGTACCAAATTGGCTTTGTCACTAAGGGGTTAAAGAAAATGTAAACATTAATTCTTTACATCTTTTCAATCGCTGTAAAAAAAAATTTTTTTGCTAGCACCTTCCCTTTAGTGATGAATATTTACTCCACACTTATGGAAGTGGAGAGGGGTAAATATTCATTTAACGAGATCAACTTAATGAGCGGGGACAAGTGATCGCTCGGCCTGAAGAGCTGCTGGCACCGGAATGAGATGCAGCGAGGGCATTCAGGGATGGTAAGTAGGATGTGTGCTGGAAGCCGGCGGCTGCAGCTGTAACTGTGCGCGCTATAAGGGAAATGAATAATCATTGCCGGCACAGTGAATATGCATTTCTCTTAACAGCGGCACAGGCTTTAGCAACAGCCGCCGGCTCCTGCCTCTGTAGCCCGCTGCTCTCCCTCCCCGCCTGTCTTTCTGGGACAGTGACTCATGCATAAGCTGAGGGGGGGCGTTTTCAGCACAAAAAAAAGTGATGAAAAACTCTGCTTATACACGAGTATATACAGTACCTTGGTGGCCAAAAAGTGTAATGGGCAGCCCTCTCTTGGTAGTCTTGTTGTTGTACCATGTTCTTTCCCTTTGATGATAATGGATTTGGACATTCCCATCTTGTTTGTACTTGCATATAATTGTTTGTACAGATGAACAAGGCACTTTCAGGTATCTTGAAATTGTACTCAAGAATGAGCCAGACTTGTGCAAGTCCACAATTCTCTTCCTGATGTATTGGTTGATTTATTGAGACTTTCCCATGATGGTGCACAAATAAACAGTGGGTTTCAGGTGTGCATTAAAATACACCCACAGATGTGTCTCTAGATAACTTACATGTTGACAAAAAACTATCAGAAGCTTCAAAACACATGACATCATCATATGGGCCGTCCAGAATTGTTTAAAGGCCTAGTAATCTTAGTGTCCCAATCCATTTCTGGATTCGTGGCAGCTCTGGTTCCACTATGTTTAAAATTTTTCTTTTTTCCTTTCAAGCCAGCGGGGGTTAATGTCAGTTTCCCTTGCTGGCAGCCTGTTGCAACTGCAGAGTTGCTAGGTCAGCTGATGTGGGTGGTGACCACTCCCACCTTCCTTTAAATGGGGAGTGCAGGGAAAGGCTCAGGTTGGAGCTCGGGAGGTGTCCCATCCTTCATTCCCTATTGGTAGGGCTTTCCTCTCCCCATTTCCATCCTGTTGTGTGTGTGTGTTGGGCTGTCCTCTGACTGACCCCATGGTGGGATCGTGACACTTAGTGTATGCAAATGTTTGACATTGCAGTAAGTAATAAAAATGTCTTAAAACATTTTCTCTCTCTCATTATTCTGGCATTTGGAGAATATTAATAATTATGGTAATCCTAATTGACCTAAAATGGGAAAGGTTTATTCTGATTTTGTGTCAGATATTGACAAAAACAAGCAGATGTGTCTTTTTATACAGTGTATGGAAACTTCTGGTTTCAACTGCATATGCATATGGCAATTTTTATTTATTTGATCCGATAAAATAAATTTTTGCCTATATTTTTCTCACTTCACCAACTTAACAGTATTTAGTGCATGCATCACACACAAATTAGATTAAACAAGTATTTAAACACAGGTTATAATGTAAAAAAAACTAGGTAAAAAGCCAACGGGGTAATAATTTCGCAATCGACTGTACTACTGGGAGTCCTGATAATGGAGGCCATGCAATTAAGCCTTCATTGGGGATGCGATCAGACATTCTGTAATAGTGCGGTACTCTATAGATATATTATATAAGTCCTTTTTGATAATAATTATATATTTAGGTGATTTCTTAACTCCTTAGCACTTTGGTGTGAACATTACTCCATTTATCCCTGTAGCACAGCATATACACCTCTGGCAAAAATTAAGAGACCCCCACATGAAAACCCATCAAACAAAGAAGAACTGCTTACATTTTTGCGCCACAAGCAGTGAGAAAGACAGGTGGAAAGCATGCCAAGACGCATGAAAGCTGTGATTAAAAATCATGGTTATTCCATAAAATATTGATTTCTGATCTCTTTCAGAGTTAACTCCTTCACGCCGTGGCCCTTTTTTGTTTTTCGCTCCCTTCCTTCCCAGAGCCATAAGTTTTTTAATTTTCCGTAAATATGGCCATGTGAGGGCTTATTTTTTGCAGGACGAGTTGTACTTTTGAATGACACCATTGGTTTTACCATGTCTTGTACTAGAAAACGGGAAAAAAATTCCAAGCGTGGTGAAATTGCAAAAAAAGTGCAATCCCACACTTGTTTTTTGTTTGGCTTTTTTGCTAGGTTCACTAAATGCTAAGACTGACCTGATACTATGATTCTCCAGGTTATTGCGAGTTCATAGACACATGACTAGGTTTTTTTTTATCTAAGTGGTGAAAAAAAATTCAAAACTTTCCTAAAAAAACAAACAAAAAAATGCGCCATTTTCCGATACCCATAGCTTCTCCATTTTTCGTGATCTGGGGTCGGGTGAGGGGTTATTTTTTGCGTGCCGAGATGACGTTTTTAATGATACCATTTTTGTGCAGATAAGTTCTTTGATCGCCCGTTATTGCATTTTAATGCAATGTCGCAGCGATAAAAAAAAACGTTATTCTAGCGTTTCTAATTTGTTTCTTGCTACGCTGTTTAGCGATCAGGTTAATGCTTTTTTTATTTATAGATCGGGCGATTCTGAACGCGGCAATACCAAATATGAGTATTTCTCCTTTATTTATTATCTCAAATTTATTGCTTGGAAATTCGGAGACATGTCAGAAGTTTATAGACTAAAAGAACAATTTACATTTTACTCAAAAATATACCTATAAAGAGAAAAATCAGAGAAAATAAACATTTTGCAGTAGTCTATTAATTTTTGCCATAGCTGTACTGTATTTGTACAGTTGCACTTGATTTTATTGTGTTTTAATGTTTTTTTATCGGATGAATAGATGGCGGTCGTGACAACCAGGAGGGATTCTGAGGAAGGGGTGGAGCCCATTTCTCCTCATGTATAAAAAGCCTCAATTGTATCATCTGCACTTTATAGCTGAATTTCTATCACTGCATTTCTGGCTTGATGAAAGCCTGTTATCGTCGAAACGTTGCATCGTCTACCTCATTTTTGTGTTTTCACAATATGATTTAAAGGATGGTGTAAAAGCTAAGTTTTATCCTAATACAAACTCCCTGGTGCCTCAGAATCTTTAGAATTTCTACTGTTTTGGTCCTTGTATGTGGGATTGAGCTAACACGGACCCAACAATGGTGTATGAGAATTGCTCAAGTACCGTATATACGAGAATATAAGCCGACCAGAGTATAAGCCGACCCCCTAATTTGGCACAAAAAACTGGGAAAACTTAATGACTCGAGTATAAGCCTAGGGTGGAAAATGCAGCAGCTACCGGTAAATTTCAAAAATAAAAATAGATACCAATAAAAGTAAAATTAATTGAGACATCAGTAGTTTAAGTGTTTTTGAATATCCATATTGAATCAGGAGCCCCATATAATGCTCCATACAGTTTATGATGGGCTCCATAAGATGCTCCATATTAAAATATGCCCCATATAATGCTGCACAAATGCTGATTATGGCCCCATAAGATGCTCCATACAGATAATTGCCCCATATAATGCTGCACATGGCCACATAAGATGCTCCATACAGATAATTTCCCCATATAATGCTGCACATGGCCCCATAAGATGCTCCATACAGATATTTGCCCCGTATAATGCTCCACAAATGTTGATTATGACCCCATAAGATGCTCCATACAGATATTTGCCCCCATATAATGCTGCACATGGCCACATATAATGCTGCACATGGCCCCATACAGATGCCCCATACAGATATTTGCCCCATATCATGCTGCACATGGCCACATAAGATGCTCCATACAGATATTTGCCCCCATATCATGCTGCACATGGCCACATAAGATGCTCCATACAGATATTTGCCCCGTATAATGCCCCACAAATGTTGATTATGGCCCCATAAGATGCTCCATACAGATATTTGCCCCATATAATGCTGCACATGGCCCCATATAATGCTGCACATGGCCCCATACAGATGCCCCATACAGATATTTGCCCCATATCATGCTGCACATGGCCACATAAGATGCTCCATACAGATATTTGCCCCCATATCATGCTGCACATGGCCCCATACAGATGCCCCATACAGATATTTGCCCCCATATCATGCTGCACATGACCACATAAGATGCTCCATACAGATATTTGCCCCCAAATCATGCTGCACATGGCCCCATACAGATATTTGCCCCCATATCATGCTGCACATGGCCACATAAGATGCCCCATACAGATATTTGCCCCCATATCATGCTGCACATGGCCACATAAGATGCTCCATACAGATATTTGCCACATATGCTGTTGCTGCGATTAAAAAAATAAAAAAATTACATACTCACCTCTCTGGCCCCCGGCACTTGCTATAGTCACCTGCTCCCCGTTCCACCGCTGACCGCCGCTGTGTCTTCCCCATCCTCTGCACCGACATTCAGGAAGAGGGCGGCGCACACTAATCGCGTCACCGCGCCCTCTGACCTGAGCGTCACTGCGGAAGACACAGTGGCGCCAACGGTGGAACGAGGAGCAGGTGAATATCGCACACTGCCCCCGTCATACTCACCTGCGCCGCATTTTCTTCCTGTAGTGAGCGGTCACCGTTACCGCTCATTACAGTAATGAGTATGCCCCTATGGGAGGTGGAGCCGCATATTCATTACTGTAATGAGCGGTACCATGTGACTGGGAGAAGCTGCTTACAGTGGTTTAGGCACAGCGGTCCTCAGAAGGAGGGGGGCATTTGGATTTGGGAGAGCAGAAATCGCTGGATTTTATTTGAGGGGGCGGGAGCCATGTTGCTTTTCCAGAGTCTTTGTTCTAGTGGTAATGTTGGAACCTATGCCTCCAAACTACTGGAACAACACGTTTACCTTGAACTGTCTTCCCTTCTCTCTTCTTGCTCCCTCTTTGACCGCCTACAATCTGGCTTCCGGTCACACCATTCCACCGAAACTGCCCTAACTAAAGTCACCAATGACCTCTTAACCACCAAGAGCAAGCGACATTACTCTGTCCTCCTCCTCCTCGACCTGTCGGCTGCCTTTGACACAGATTACAGACCCTCTCATCCCTTGGCATTGCAGACTTGGCCCTATCCTGGATCTCATCATACCTAACAGACCGGACATTCAGCGTCTCCCACTCACACACCACCTCCTCACCTCTATCTGTCGGAGTCCCACAAGGTTCAGTCCTTGGGCCCCTGCTCTTCTCCATTTACACCTTTGGCCTTGGACAGCTCATAGAATCTCATGGCTTTCAGTATCACCTCTATGCTGACGACACACAGATCTACATCTCTGGACCAGATATCACCTTCCTTCTAACCAGAATCCCTCAATGTCTGTCCACTATTTCATCCTTCTTCTCCGCTAGATTTCTGAAACTTAACATGGACAAAACAGAATTCATCATCTTTCCCCCATCTCACGCGACCCCCCCAATGAACCTATCCATTACAGTAAATGGCTGCCCACTCTCCCCAGTCCCACAAGCTCGCTGCCTCGGGGTAATCCTTGACGCTGATCTCTCCTTCAAACCACATATCCAAGCCCTTTCCACTTCCTGCCGACTTCAACTCAAAAATATTTCCCGAATCCGTTCATTCCTCAACCATGAATCTGCAAAAACCCTAGTCCATGCCCTCATCATCTCTCGCCTTGACTACTGCAACCTCTTGCTCTGTGGCCTCCCCTCTAACACTCTCGCACCCCTCCAATCTATTCTAAACTCTGCTGCCCGACTAATCCACCTGTCCCCCCGCTATTCCCCGGCCTCTCCCCTCTGTCAATCCCTTCACTGGCTCCCCATTGCCCAGAGACTCCACTACAAAACCCTAACCATGACGTACAAAGCCATCTACAACCTGTCTCCTCCATACATCTGTGACCTCGTCTCCCAGTACTTACCTACCCGCAACCTCCGATCCTCACAAGATCTCCTACTCTACTCCCCTCTTATCTCCTCTTCCCACAATCATATACAAGATTTCTCTCGCGTATCACCCCTACTCTGGAACCCTCTACCACAACACATCAGACTCTCGCCTACCATCAAAACCTTCAAAAAGAACCTGAAGACCCACCTCTTCAGACAAGCCTACAACCTGCAGTAACCACCGATCGACCAAACCGCTGAATGACCATCTCTACCCTCACCTACTGTATTCTCACCCATCCCTTGTAGATTGTGAGCCTTCGCGGGCAGGGTCCTCATTCCTCCTGTACCAGTTATGACTTGTATTGTTTAAGATTATTGTACTTGTTTTTATTATGTATACCCCTCCTCACATGTAAAGCGCCATGGAATAAATGGCGCTATAACAATAAATAATAATAATAACCTCGATATTTCCAGTGACAGGTGATGGACCTGAGTGAGGGCTAGTTTTGTGCAGGATAAATTAGACCAGACCAGTCCAAAATGACTCTATCTGCCTCATAAGTGAGTGTTTCCATCTGGGGTTTTGTCTGAATCGCGGTTTTGGGGAATTTACATGGAAACCCCGATGTAAGCGCTCAGCGGAGAGCGTAAAATAAATGTGAGCCAAGCCTTATTCTGATTTTTGTGAGGTAGAATGAACAAATTAGACCACACTAACAGAATAGTTCTTATTTTTAGTGTTGCACGGTTCACTGTGAGGTATAAGTGATAAGGTGACTTTATTTTTCAGGTTGATGAGATTACAGAGATACCAGATTTATATAGTTTTTTTTAGGTTTTGCTGCTATCACACAGTAAAAATATTTTTTTTATAAATAGTGGGTGCTTTTTTGTCGCCACATTCTGAGAGCTGTAACCTTTATTTTTTTGGGTGAACTGAGCAGTATGAGCGCTTATTTTTTGCAAGACGAGTTGCAGATTTTTTTGGTACCATTTTGGGGCACATATTTTTTAGTTTCAACAATTTTATTTGAAAAAAAAGTATCATTTCACATGAAAAACAATAATATAAAATTGCAAGGATCCCCACTATGCCACCAACGGGGATCTGGGGACGTCACCGCTCTGCTTTCCGGCTGACCGGCGCTGACAGTGCAGAGGAAAGCACAGTGCCGGAGGACAGACACGGAAGGTAAGTATGTAGTGTTTTTTAAGTTTACGCTGGTAACCAGGGTAAACATCGGGTTACTAAGCGCGGCCCTGCGCTTAGTATCCCGATGTTTACCCTGGTTACCAGGGGACTTCGGATCGTTGGTCGCTGGAGAGCTGTCGTCGCTGTTTGGTCGCTGGAGAGCTGTCACACAGACAGCTCTCCAGCAAACAACGATCCCGAGGTCCCCGGTAACCAGGGTAAACATCGGGTTACTAAGCGCAGGGCCGCGCTTAGTAACACAACGATATCGCTAGCCAGGACGCTGCAACGTCACGGATGCCTAGCGATATCGTTGTGAAGTTGTTTAGTGTGAAGGTACCTTTAGTGTCTTACTGACTGTGCCTGTGAGACTCAGCTTATTGAATCTCGCAGGTCACTGTACCCTGAGGTCATCAAATGTCTGAACAGTCTGCCCCCCCATGCAGCTCTGTGCTTATTCACATTGACAGACGAATAGTCTGTCCCCATTCTGCTCTGTCCTTATTTATATTGAGGTCAGCTGACACAAGGTGAGGTTCTAATACTAGAGATAGTACAGGACCATTCTGATTGGGTACACCTTGTCGCAGTGGGATGGCTTTTACACTTATTTTTTATCAAAGCAGTGTTAACTAAGTACCCTATGTTATTTACTATTATTATTTAAATATTTAGTTGCTATAGGGTATATGATCATTTTGCTTTTTTCTTGGGTTTTATCTTTTATCGTGATGAAGGCATCATTAAAACACCATGAGAAAGATGGATGAGCAGTGATAATGGCAGAAAATGAGACTGTAACTCAACAGTGGCCTTGCTATGGGTGCGGGGTGGCTCTATATAAAAGTAAGTGAAAGATTCTCAATCTACGGCCGAAGTCACACTTGCAACTTGCAATGCGAAAAACTCGTGCCTCAATACTTGGCACTGCCGCCGGCACTCAGATCCGGAGCGTGCAGCTGCATGCATTTCTATGCAGCTGAACTCTCTGGTCCGAACCTCCGGTGGCAGTGCCGAGTATTGAGGCGAGTTTCTCGCATTACACTTGCAAGTGGGACACCGACCTACTAGTAAGAATATCTTTTGTTATGAGCGAATGATCTTGAGAAGATGAGTAGAGTTCTTATTATGCCTTGGACATGAAAGGCTGAGACAGGAATAACCCCTTAGGCCACGTTCACACATTTATTTCACATCAGTATTTGAAAGCCAAAACCAGTCTATATATACAGGTCCTTCTCAAAAAATTAGCATATAGTGTTAAATTTCATTATTTACCATAATGTCATGATTACAATTAAACTTTCATATATTATAGATTCATTATCCACCAACTGAAATTTGTCACGTCTTTTATTGTTTTAATACTGATGATTTTGGCATACAACTCCTGATAACCCAAAAAACCTGTCTCAATAAATTAGCATATCAAGAAAAGGTTCTCTAAACGACCTATTACCCTAATCTTCTGAATCAACTAATTAACTCTAAACACATGCAAAAGATACCTGAGGCTTTTATAAACTCCCTGCCTGGTTCATTACTCAAAACCCCCATCATGGGTAAGACTAGCGACCTGACAGATGTCAAGAAGGCCATCATTGACACCCTCAAGCAAGAGGGTAAGACCCAGAAAGAAATTTCTCAACAAATAGGCTGTTCCCAGAGTGCTGTATCTAGGCACCTCAATGGTAAGTCTGTTGGAAGGAAACAATGTGGCAGAAAACGCTGTACAACGAGAAGAGGAGACCGGACCCTGAGGAAGATTGTGGAGAAGGACCGATTCCAGACCTTGGGGAACCTGAGGAAGCAGTGGACTGAGTCTGGTGTGGAAACATCCAGAGCCACCATGCACAGGCGTGTGCAGGAAATGGGCTACAGGTGCCGAAATGGGCTACAGAGAAGCAGCACTGGACTGTTGATAAGTGGTCCCAAGTACTTTTTTCTGATGAAAGCAAATTTTGCATGTCATTCGGAAATCAAGGTGCCAGAGTCTGGAGGAAGACTGGGGAGAAGGAAATGCCAAAATGCCTGAAGTCCAGTGTCAAGTACCCACAGTCATTGATGGTGTGGGGTGCCATGTCAGCTGCTGGTGTTGGTCCACTGTGTTTCATCAAGGGCAGGGTCAATGCAGCTAGCTATCAGGAGATTTTGGAGCACTTCATGCTTCCATCGGCTGAAATGCTTTATGGAGATGAAGATTTCATTTTTCAGCACGACCTGGCACCTGCTCACAGTGCCAAAACCACTGGTAAATGGTTTACTGACCATGGTATTACTGTGCTCAATTGGCCTGCCAACTCTCCTGACCTGAACCCCATAGAGAATCTGTGGGATATTGTGAAGAGAAAGTTGAGAGACGCAAGACCCAACACTCTGGATGAGCTTAAGGCCGCTATTGAAGCATCCTGGGCCTCCATAACATCTCAGCAGTGTCACAGGCTGATTGCCTCCATGCCACGCCGCATTGAAGCAGTCATTTCTGCCAAAGGATTCCCGACCAAGTATTGAGTGCATAACTGAACATTATTATTTGATGGTTTTTTTGTTTGTTATTAAAAACACTTTTATTTGATTGGATGGGTGAAATATGCTCATTTATTGAGACAGGTTTTTTGGGTTATCAGGAGTTGTATGCCAAAATCATCAGTATTAAAACAATAAAAGACGTGACAAATTTCAGTTGGTGGATAATGAATCTATAATATATGAAAGTTTAATTGTAATCATTACATTATGGTAAATAATGAAATTTAACACTATATGCTAATTTTTTGAGAAGGACCTGTATAATTGTCTAAGGGTTTTTTCTGTCTGTCTGTCTGTCTTGGAAATCCCGCGTCTCTGATTGGTCGAGGCCGCCAGGCCTCGACCAATCAGCAACGGGCACAGCGACGATGATGTCATAAAGGACATAGACATCTCATGTTTCTGATTCAGCGACGGGCACAGTGTCGACGTAGATGTCATAATGGTTGCCATGGCGACGATGATGTCATAAAGGTTGCCTCGACCAATCAGCGACGGGCACAGTCTGCCGCGATTTCTGGAATCATCATTGTCCATATACTACGGGGACATGCATATTCTAGAATACCCGATGCGTTAGAATCGGGCCACAATCTAGTCTATATATATAATTGCCTAAGGGTTTTTCCGTCTGTCTGTCTGTCTGTCTGTCCTGGAAATCCCGGCTCTCTGATTGGTCAAGGCCGCCAGGCCTCGACCAATCAGAGACCGGCACAGCATCGACGTAGAAATCCCGCGTCTCTGATTGGTCGAGGCCGCCAGGCCTCGACCAATCAGCAACGGGCACAGCGACGATGATGTCATAAAGGACGTAGACATCTCACGTTTCTGATTCAGCGACGGGCACAGTATCGACGTAGATGTCATAATGGTTGCCATGACGACGATGATGTCATAAAGGTTGCCTCGACCAATCAGCGACGGGCACAGTCTGCCGCGAATTCTGGAATCGTCATTGTCCATATACTACGGGGACATGCATATTCTAGAATACCCGATGCGTTAGAATCGGGCCACAATCTAGTATATATATAATTGCCTAAGGGTTTTTCCGTCTGTCTGTCTGTCTTTCTGTCTGTCTGTCCTGGAAATCCCGCGTCTCTGATTGGTCGAGGCCGCCAGGCCTCGACCAATCAGCGACGGGCACAGCGACGATGATGTCATAAAGGACGTAGACATCCCGTGTCTCTGATTGGTCGAGGCCCCCAGGCCTCGACCAATCAGCGACGGGCACAGTATCGACGTAGATGTCATAATGGTTGCCATGGCGACGATGATGTCATAAAGGTTGCCTCGACCAATCAGCGACGGGCACAGTCTGCCGCGAATTCTGGAATCATCATTGTCCATATACTACGGGGACATGCATATTCTAGAATACCCGATGCGTTAGAATCGGGCCACAATCTAGTGGTTGATAAATACAGAAGTGGTGATGTGTTTTTATTATACTTTTCCTCTGATTGCGCCACTCCTGGTTCTGACTTACAGATACTGAAGTAAAATACTGACCAAATGTGAACATGGCCTTAGACTTTTACTGACTCTTTTCATCTGCGATACTGGAAAAAAAGGCTTGTGAAAAGGACCATGAGACTATAATAAGTACGTGTATATCTGTGAAAAAAATGGATACAAGACATACGTGCAACGCGGACGTCTGAATGAGACCTTACTTGGCTTTTATAGTATTTAAACACCCCAGAATTTTAATAAAACAGATTATACTGTATATAGATTTACTTACACAGCAAAGACATTCCAAATTCTTACTTCTTAGAGAAGGCCATTTTCCAGAACAGATTTACTATGACAGGTTCTTCTGTTCCATTATGCATATTTGAGATTAACAACTCACTCTATGCAATTTTGAGTTTTTCTCGAAGATTTTATTCACTGAGACCTGTGTTTCAAGTGTCAGAAGACCATAAGTAGGCATACATACCTCCATGAGCTGAGGAGAAGTGTTTGACATAAATATTCTCCTTGGCTGACTGAGCAGAAAAGACAGTCTGGAAAAAAAATGCTTTGTGCTTAGTCAGTGGATGAGAAGATTTATTTAATCTTCTGTCACATAATTATTGGCTCATGGAGGTATATGTGCTTATGATACTGGTCTACTGACAGCTGAGACACAGATCAAAGGAGCTGTGTTTTTCAGACTGAAACCCATACTCACATGTGGCTATGATCTACTGCAATTTGATTTATGTGAGGGGGGGCATTTTACTAAGTTCTTGCAGTACATCTTTAAAGGAAATCTGACAGGATTTCACCCCCCACCCCCAAATGATTTATTTTCGCATGTAGCTTTTTCAAAGACAAGTCCATCAATACCTTTTACATAGCCAAGTCAGTTCCTCTATTACTGAGAAATCCATTTAAATTGAAAGGCAAATTGGACTGAAAGGCTATTATAGATAGGAAGCTAATGTGATTCTCAACAGGAGGAGGTGGCGGAGCTGAGCAGGGAATAGAGCTGGAGTGACAGAGGATTCAGAACAACAAATAGTTCTTCAGCCTCAATTGAATATTAATTGAAATTTGGACTTTCAGTATCGGAGGAACAGACTGGCCATGTAAAGGGATTGCTGGACACGTCTTTGAAAGAGCTTCATGCACATATAAATAATTTTGGGGGGAGGGTGAAGTCAAGGTGACAGATTTAATAACTTACAGGTATAACAGTAACAATACTGAAAATACTAAAACTCACCTTTCCGACAAAGTCTGACAAGTTAAATATAGCCATGATGAGGATAGGAAGCCACTCTCCCATTGTGCAGTTTCGGATTTCTGACTCCAGTCCAGGAAAAAGGCAAAGAGTAATTAAGTATGTCACAGAAATAGAGAGCATGTGAGCCCAAATTACTCGTAAGACCAGATAACGATGGAACATCATATCTGCAAAAACAAGCAATCAGTAGTGAACAAAAGAAAATTGTTTTTCAATAATTCAATACAATTATTGTTGAATTATCTTTATTGTTTTTTTTGTATAAGGAGGAAAATACCATATACCGTACTCAAAGGTTTACAATCAACAATGAAACAAGGTCAAATAGGTTATTGGGGGAGGGATGGAAAGGGGCTATGGATCGGGGAGGAGTTGAAGGGATATAGTGGATAAATGCAACTTTGCAGTAGGTCAACCAAACCATTTGCACTCTAATTGAAATCTGAAAATAAGACAAAAACCTTTATCATAAACTAAAACAGAAACAGGTATATGGTGTTTATATTACCGTACATTAGATCTTAATGGCACTCTTAGGCCGGTTTCACATTTGCGGTTGTGACCGCAGCGTTTCTGCCGCAAATATCCGCATGCGTTGTGTATTCCTATATTTAACATTAGGGACGCATGCATCTGCGATCGGTTGCTTTCTGCCGCGTTTGACGACGCATGTGTCGTTTCATCGTCTGCGGCTTGGCGCGGTAAATTCTACATGTAGTAATTTTAGAGGCGTCAATTTGCCGCCTAGAAACGTATGCGGTCGATTGCGGAAGGAATGCGCCAAAAAAACGCATTGCTGTCTATGTGAACGCATGCGTTCACAAGCACATGCGTTTGCTTGCGTTCGTGAACGCATGCGTTGCACCAGAGAAAAACATGTCTAGACACTGATAAGCCACCTCCCACATAGAAGGAGATAAAGGGAGGTAGTGGACATTTGCAGGTCACTACTCAGCAGACAGCCAAGCAGAGCAGACAGACCACAGCACCTTGGAGCAAACAAGCCACTGAACAATGTGAGTATATCCTAGCCAATGCCTTTATTTTCTATTTTCTGTCTCTACATGTCCTAATTTATTTCTGCCATTTCTTTCTTTCTACATGCATCAGAATGTCTTCTTCTTCTGATGAGGAGCAACGTCCTGGGCCATCTGAAGTAGAACATGTCAGTGAAGTGAGTACTCACCTCCTCAGATTGGTAAGTATTCACTGTCACATCAACACTTATGACAAATTTTGTTTTTTTAGAGCACTTCTTCCACTGCGGCAGAGGCTGAGCAGGAGGAGCGGGGTCACGGTTAGGTGGCACGGCGACAGCGTGTACGTATACGTGACTGACTGTTTATTGTATCCTCACTTTACAATTCTTGAATTTTCCTTTCTTTACTTTTCTCTTTCTTTCCCTTTTGCTCCTGCACTTCTTTTTTTTTTTTTAACTTTCAATAATCATGCCATTTCTCTGCTTCTGTTTTATTTCTTCCTTCTGTTAATGTCTCCAACATTAATGTCCTTTTTTTTAGGTTCCAGAACGGGATGAGGACCTCATAGACAATGACCACCTCATCTCCCTGGTCCATAGGCGAGTTCCGTTGTGGGACACCCGGGTTCCCGAGCACTCGGTCAACGTGACGATCCGGCCGCTATGGAATGAGGTGGCCAAAGCGTTGTGGGATGGCTGGGACAACGCCCCGACTAGGGTTCGAAATGCATTTTGTAAGTATTGCAATGCAGTGTGAAGCAGCAGAGACCTTGGCCATGCTCACACAACTGTGTGTGATGAGAGAAACTCTCAGGAGTTTCTCTCATCACACACAGTTGTGTGAGCACGGCCAAAACTACATTGTCTAACCATTATGTTTTGTTTTCTCAACAGTGATCAAAGTCAAAACACGTTGGCATTCAATGAAGGACCGCTTCAACAAGGACCTGCGTCCAGAGAGCCGGCTTCCTAGTGGTTCAGGAGCAAGGATCCAAAAATACAAATATCACCGCATCCTTGCATTTTTGAGACCGGTCCTTGCCCAGAGAACGTAAGTATATTTTTATATAAAACAAAAAAATGTTTTGTATTGCATTAGGCTGCTGTCACACTAGCATTTTTTGGTAACTATTTTACATCAGTATTTAGAATCCAAACCCAGGAGTGGATGATTACTGCAGAAGTGGTGCATATGTTTTTATTATAGTTTTCCTCACATTGTTCCACTCCTGTTTTTGGCTTACCAATACTGATGTAAAATAGTGAGCAAATACTGACAGTGTGACGGCTGCCTACACAACAGATCTATAGTCATCAAGTCAGGTGTCAGAAATAATGAATTCATGATGCACAAATAAATGCCTCATGAATTCATTATTTCTGACACTTGTCCTGGTGAGTATAGATATGCCTTGTATGACCTCCATCGTTCCTTCCCATTTTACATCATTATTTGGAATCCAAACCCAGGAGTGGGTGATTAATGCAGAAGTGGTGCATCTGTTTCGATTAGACTTTTCTTCGTACTCTTGTACTCCCGGTTTTGGCTTACAAAGTCTGATGTAAAACTATGACCAAATACTGCTAGTGTGACCTCAGCCTTAATCTGTATGTTTATATTCCACAGGAGTTTGCGTTTTGTAAATGCTTGGTATTATTTTTTTTTCTCCTTTTTTCACAGCCCACCGCCACCACCATGACAACTGCTGCTCCTGCTTGGACCTCCTCCAGTGCCACCACCATGCGGTAGCCGTAGGACCCTGGCATGGCCTTCAGTACCGCCACCACAACAGCAATGCCGCTGCCGGACCCTGGCCTGGTGTTCCCCGCCACCACAACAGCAATGCCGCTGCCGGACCCTGGCCTGGCGTTCCCCGCCACCACAACAGCAATGCCGCTGCCGGACCCTGGCCTGGCGTTCCCCGCCACCACAACAGCAATGCTGCTGCCGGACCCTGGCCTGGCGTTCCCCGCCACCCCAACAGCAATGCTGCTGCAAAGGCACACGGACCGTGACAGGTCGGCCACCACAGCCAGGCCAATACCAATGAGCCCAACGAGGCTCCCAGGACAGCAGCGCCGATCCAAAAAAGGGAAAGGCAAAAAAAAAAAAAAGACGATAGCTATCCCTCCCCCCTCACCTCCTAATGTGTCTGTAATGTCTGGTTTGTCTCACCCTTCCAGTGTGTCTCTGCCCTCTCATGTGTCTAGCCCAATCCCCGAATTTCCAGACCCCAGTAATTTTATTGCACCTTCTCCAGCCACCCCTGCGTCGTCCACAGTTAGCTAGCCCTCACAGCTGCACACACCCCCGTTTACGTCAATCAACCCCAAGCAGGCGCACTTAATTTTTTTATGTGTGTTTGTTTTGTTAAAATAAATAATAATGTTTTTTTGACACCAATAAGGTTTGGTTAATTGTGTATTTCGTCGCCGGCAACACACACCGTGCACTAAATAAAAAAATGCGCCGAACATTTTTCTTTGGGCCACCTCCTAGCTCCAGTACTTAGTTAGTACAACACTGAAGCTTTGTGTGTGTTTGGTATAGACATATGAGGTGGCCCAAAAAAATAATACTTGTATTTTCTCCAAAAAGTATTCTTTCTATTTACTCTGTGATTTTTGGTCGCAGACTTAAGATAAAATGGTGGTAATACACAGCTGAATACACAGCAAAACTATACTGAACAGGTCATGTGTTCAAAAAATCATTACTTATGACACCTGACCTGGTGAGTTGAGAAATGCCTTGTAGTACCTCCATTTTATCTTCTGTGTCCATAAAATCTATTTCACAGAAAGTGAAGGGACGATGGAGGTCATACAAGGCATATCTATACTCACCAGGACATGTGTCAGAAATAATGAATTCATGAGGCATTTATTTGTGTATCATGAATTCATTATTTCTGACACCTGACTTGATGACTATAGATCTGTTGTGTAGGCTGCCGTCACATTGTCAGTATTTGCTCACTATTTTACATCAGTATTGGTAAGCCAAAAACAGGAGTGGAACAATGCGAGGAAAAGTATAATAAAAAGATATGCACCACTTCTGCATTTATCACCCACTCCTGGTTTTGGTTTACAAATACTGATGTTAAGTACTGACCAAATACTGCTAATGTGACGGCACCAAACAGCCATCGTCTCTTCAGTCTGCGTCAAATAGCTACTGGTGAACCGAGTCAGGACGCAATGACGTCAACAACCTAAGCCCAAAAAAAAAAAATTGTTTTTTATAGGAAATACATATGAGACATGTTTTTTATTAACAATAAACATTATTAACATTTAAAAGATTTCCCACCCGAAGCCAACAGGACATTTTACACAATATTGTCCTGCCATGCCACACGTCCAATCTCAGAATCAAAGAAGGCAGCAAATTGGTCCGGTATGTGGCCAACTTCAACAGTTGACCGCAGCGGGTGATGCCGGTAATCAGGCAAAGGGTTTGCAACTTTTTCATCAAGTTCAATGGTGGGTCGCTCCTTAGCCAGAATGTAATTGTGGAGAACCACACAGGCTTTTACCACCTCATCCACTGTCTCCATTTTTAGATTTATGGCTGTTGCAAGAATGCGCCATTTTGAGACTAGAATCCCAAAGGTACACTCTACAGTTCTTCATGCCCTGGTCAGTCTGTAGTTAAAGATCTTTTTAGTGTGGTTCAAGTCACGACTGGAATATGGCTTCAGTAGGTTTTTGCACATCTGAAAGGCCTCATCCCCAACCATTACAAATGGCATCGGTGGGCCTTGAGTGTTGGGGAGAGGTCGTGGCTGTGGAAAATTAAAATTTTTGCCATAAACACGTCGGCCCATATCCGAGTTTTTGAAAGTCTGTTTATCGTTGCCACGGCCAAAAGCACCAATGTCCACGGCAATGAAGCGACAGTCCGCATCGGCTATTGCCATGAGAACTAATGAAAAATATTTTTTATAGTTGAAGAACTGTGATCCCGTTCTGGCTGGTTTGATAGCATTAAGCTACTTACTGGTAGCGGCATTTTTCAGAGGCCCATGACAGCACTACGAGAGAGGGGATCCGCCCTTCAGGAACAGGAAACCTACAGATACAAAAGGGCGGCACCTCTCCCCATGCATCAGTTGTATTTCATAGCCTGAGAGGACTACCGCGCTTAGTGGCACACAAATATACATTATATACAGTTTATATACAAAAATAATCTATTGCATTGTAACTAGAACAACACGTGAGATCTATATATCTCATTATATACATTATAGGAAGTGCAACCCCCACGTGAATAGGGAGGGAACTAAGGGTGCTGTCATGGGCCTCCGAAAAATGCCACTACCAGTAAGTAGCTTAATGCTTTATTCTGACTCCCATGACAGCACCACGAGAGATTTACAGAGATGTAAGCTACCTTAGGGAGGGACTATAGCTTGTAGCACCCTTAACCCAAAGGTGTGATCAGAGGAAAACCCCAAGTCCCACCAATAGTGCTTAAAAAAGGTGGAAGGGGATGACCACGTGGCTGCCTTACATATCTGGTCGATTGACACTCCAGATCTTTCCGCCCAGGATGTAGCCATGGCCCGGGTGGAATGCGCCCTCAGATTCTGCTGAGCCGGACCTCCACCTGCTGTATAAGCCAGAGAGATAGCCTCCCTAATCCACTTCGCTAGTGTGTACTTTGATACTCTAAGTCCTTTTCTAGGACCTTGGAAGGACAAAAATAATGCACTATCTCTCTTCCACGCATTAGTGACCGAGATATATTCTAACAGACACCTCCTAACATCCAATGTATGGAGTAGTTCTTCCTTAGTATTGGAAGGATTAGGGAGAAATGATGGTAAAACCATCTCCTGTGATCTGTGAAAATGTGACGCCACTTTTGGCAAATAGGCCGTGTCCGGTTTGAGGATTACTCTATCCTGTAAAAACTCTGTATAAGGGGAAAGTCTGGAGAGTGCCTGTATGTCCCCTACTCTACGAGCAGATGTTATTGCTACCAAAAATGTTGTTTTAAGGGATAATAACTTAACTGAGGCTAAATTTAAGGGCTCAAACGGTTCCTTAGTCAAGGCTGAAAGGACTAGGTTGAGATCCCAAGGCACCGAACTATTCTTGTGTATAGGTCTAGCTCTACTAGATGCTTTCATAAACCTTGATACCCAATAATTATTAGCAATGTTACAAGAAAACAAAGCCCCTAGGGCTGAGACTTGCACTTTTAGCGTACTAGTAGAGATAGGGTCTAGAGCTAAACCTTCTGCAGGAATTCTAAAATTTAGTAGAGATAGGGTTTAGAGCTAAACCTTCTGCAGGAATTCTAAAATCTGGTTTATTGGTATTCCTTCTTTATTGAAATCTGAAGAGGCCAGGAACTTCCTCCAGGTTCTAGAGTAGATTGTTGTTATTTGTTTTCTACTCTTCATAAGGGTATCAATTAAATTTGGGGAAAAAACTCTGTTTTTTAACAATGACCTCTCAAACACCATGCCGTCACTTGTGGATGGTTGATCGGACCCTGGTGTAGTAAATCCTGAATGTCCGGAAGTACCCAGGGGTCTTCCACTGACATGGTCCTGAGCCAGGCAAACCAGGCCCTTCTGGGCCAGAATGGGGCAATCAGTATGACTCTTGCCCGATCCTCCCTTATCTTCCTGACCACTAGGGGCAATAGGCCCAGCGGGGGGAACGCATAAGCCAGTCGAAAATCCCATCTGATCAGGAAGGCATCCACTGCCAGAGGATTCTCCCTGGAATTTGGGACACAGAATTTCCTTGCTTTTCTGTTGTCCTTGGTGGCAAATAAGTCCACCTCTGGATGACCCCATTTGCGGACAATGTGATCGAAGATGTCTCCGTTCAGAGACCATTCCCCTTGTCTTAAGGTGTTGTGGCTTAGAAAGTCTGCTTCTACATTTTCTTTCCCTCTTATATGCAGTGCAGTTAGAGATAGTAAATGGTTTTCTGCTGTCTGGAGCAGACGGTCCGCTACTTCCATCAGAGATTCGGAATGTGTTCCACCCTGGTGATTTACGTAGGCCACCGCCACCTGATTGTCCGAGAGGATCTTGACATGGTGACCCTGTAGATATACGAGGAGTTTCTTACCTGAAAGTTCAATTGCCATTAACTCTCTCTGATTGGAAGAGGCTGATGTTTGGGGGTCCCATAGACCCTGAACTACAATGTCACCCATGTGTGCCCCCACCCCGTGGGGCTAGCGTCTGTTGTTATTACACGAGTCACATGTGTCACCCAGGGAACTCCTGCTGATAGTTTGTCTCTATCTAGCCACCAACTAAGAGATGTAAGGGTTACTGGACTCAATATCACCTGACCCTGCAAGGACCCCTGCAAGGCTCTATCGTTAACCAGTACCTCCGACTGTAAAAGTCTGGTGTGAAATTGGGCCCAACGGACAGCGGGAATACACAAAGTTAGGGATCCTAACAGTGACATAGCTTGTCTAAGGGTCATGAAGGGTCTATCAATCGCCTTTGACACCTGTTGTTGAATATGCAATAATTTATCAGGTCGAAGACAACATTGCTGGGTCTCTGAATTTAATAACAGCCCTAGGAATCTCTGAATTTTTAGGGGCTGTAATCGGGATTTTTCATAATTTATAATCCAGCCCAGGCGTTCTAGTCTGGTCGTAGCCGTCTTTACTTGTGAAAGGCAATGGTCTGCTGAATTCCCTACTATAAGGAAATCATCCAGATAAGGAATAACGATGATATTGGACTCTCGTAAGTGCGCCATGACTTCAGCGACTATTTTTGTAAACACCCTAGGTGCTGCTGATAGGCCGAAGGGAAGAGCTCTGAACTGAAAATGGCGAACTATCCCTCCCATAGAGACCGCTACTCTTAGGAACCTTTGGAAGTCCTCATGGATAGGTACATGATAGTATGCATCCTTTAAATCTACAACTACCATGAAGCAGTGTTTGAACAACATCTTTATTGTTGAACTGATTGATTCCATTTTAAAGGTCTTATTAACCAGAAACTCATTAAGAGATTTAAGATTTATGATAGTTCTAAACGATTTATCTGGTTTTTGAATCAGAAATAGAGGAGAGTAGAACCCTCTTCCTCTCTCTGATTCTGGGATCAAAATCAGAACTTTTTTGAGGCATAAATTTATGACCTCCGCTTTCAAAGCTGTCTGTTCAAGGGTGGCAGAATGCAAAGGGGTTAATTTGAACTTATCTCGAGGCAAGTGATTGAACTCAAGTCTCAGACCATCTGATATTTTGCCTCGGACCCAGTCACCATTTGTGATGTCAGACCATGCTGAAGAGAAGGCTGCCAATCTCCCCCTCCTCCCCCCCACAGGGATTGCTAGTCATTGGTCCGGTTTCTTACGCTCTGTTGAGGGACGGCGAAACATGTAGCCCGTACCTCTCCTGCGTCTATCCTCCCATTTAGGATTATCTCTAGAAGGTGAGGATACGCGTCTTCTTCTGCAACCAAATCTCCTTCTGTTGAAAGGACGACGGTAAGACGCTGATGACATATTAGGGAACTTTTTCTTGTCATCCCCTGCTTTCTCTAGCAACTCATCCAAGGTTGGCCCGAAGAGATATTCCCCTTTGCATGGGATAGCGCAGAGTTTGGATCTTGATTGAATGTCTCCTGACCAACATTTCAACCATAAGGCTCTACGAGCCGCGTTGGAGAGTCCTGCTGCTCTGGCCACCATTCTAACTGAATCCACTGAAGCGTCTGACAGGAAGGCAGCAGCATCTTGGATTACTGGTAGCGCATTCAGCATTGTATTCCTGAAAGCACCTTCTTTAAGTTGGGACTCCAACTGATCTAGCCAGACCATTAAGGATCTGGCTGTACACGTTGCGGCCACTGCCAGTCTCAAAGTTCTGGCCGCCATTTCTCAGGTACCTTTAAGGAAGGTGTCTGCCTTCCAATTAAGAGGATCCTTCAGGGTCCCCATGTCCTCAAATGGTAGTGAGGCTTTCTTTGATGCTTTCGCCACTGCAGCATCTAATTTAGGGGCCTTGTCCCAGGTATCAACAGCTGTATCATCAAAGGGGTATCTGCGCTTCAATGCTGGTGGTAACGATCCTTTCTTTTCAGGTTTCTTCCACTCTCGGAGAATTAAATCCTGAATTTTTTCGTTCACCGGAAAAGATCTACGTTTTTTATTATCTAACCCGCTGAACATTATCTCCTGTCTGGAAGGTTGCGTTTTAGGCTCTTCTAGGCCCATTGTACCTCTGACTGATTTAACTAATTTGTCAACCCGGTCCAGAGGTAGACAAAATCGGCTAGAGTCCTCTTCTGATGAAGAGGAAGAGGGAATAGAGCCATAGGAACCTTCTTCTCTCTCTTCCTCCGAAGAATCAGAGATCAAGGGAGCTTTATACTTCGAACCTCCTGTCTGGGATAGGGACCGCAGGGATTCTCTTACTTCCATACGGATCATGTCCTTTAAATTGGCCATATTTGCAGATTCTTCCGCTACCTAGGGGAGGACAATAAGGGTGATAACCTCTATCTGACCTGATGTCACTCAACCCCTACCACTCCTGTAGACCTCACCGTCTGCTGTATACAGGGGGCACATAATTTTTTGGGATAAGAATCTGGTAAAGGGATTCCACAGAGGGCGCACTCCTTATGTTTCGTCTTGCATGTACTTTTCTTCCCCTAAAATGACAAAGTATAAGGGGGCCCGCGTCACTGAGTGAACATTCACATAGATCACTTACCAGTGCACGCCAAAAAAGGTACCGGAATACGAGGGGGTTCTTTCCCAGTTGATGCTCTTGATCCCTGTTTGGATGAGCTCTTACAACTGGACTGGTCACTCCTGACATCCTTCTCTTGGGCTTCTGTCACACTTCATCCAGCAGCTGAGGCTGCTGATCACCATCGCTCTCCATGATGAAGATGTGGCCAAAGCAGGGCTCTAAATCCGACACCTGCTTAAATCCCCCTAGATTCCGGTCAGCAGACTGCCTGGCGCCACCCCCATTGGTCCACGCTGTTCAGGCTGCAGCTAGGAGGTCAGCGGGGCCTGTGATGAATCCGGTGTTCAGGATCCGATGGGCGCCGCCATCTTGGATCGACTGCGCATGCGCAGCCACCCAGCGACCCGGAAGCGCCTGCAGACTCCGCCCCCGACATCACCGCAGCCCGGAAACGCTCCAGCACATGCTGAGAGCGGTGCAGGACGCCGGGAACGAGCAGCAGCGCTCCAGACAGCATCCACCTCTGGTACCTCGCCACCCCGATGCACCGCCGCACAGACCTGCAGGGAAGGGCATACTTACCGGCACCAGCGCTGATGGAGCCAAGAAATCCTCCGGACTCTGCTCCCTGCTGCAACATGCCACCGACGTGCAGTCCAGCCAGGACCACCGTGGCGTCTCCAGGGACTCCAGCACTGGCCGAGGTAGGAGACCCCCCGCTACCTGATTCGGCCGGCCGGCCTGGGTCCTTTAGGTATCCGTAGGCATCTGTCCCTCCAGGAACAAGAAACTGACTGATGCGTGGGGTGAGGTGCCGCCCTTTTGTATCTGTAGGTTTCCTGTTCCTGAAGGGCGGATCCCATCTCTCGTAGTGCTGTCATGGGAGTCCGAATAAAATCCGGATGTGCTTCCCATCCACCGCACCCAAACAGGTGGGGAAATCACACACAGTCCAGAATCTATCAGCAATTTCCATCCACATGTCCTCGGTAGGTATGGGTAATAAATTCTTCACGGAGAACATTCCACAAAGCCTGGCAGGTGTCAAAAACTATTCTGGACAGGGTGGAAATTCCAAGCCGGTACTGGAAGTGGAGGGATGACAAGCTCTTTCCGGTTGCCAGAAATCTGTAATAAAATAAAGAAAAAATAATTAAAAAAAAATACAAAGAATACATGTCAGACCAACAATAATTATGACTGGCATTTGTTTAGAATTATTCCGTACCTTAAGGTAACCAGGAGACGTTCCTCTGCTGGAATCGCTCTACGGAGCTGGGTGGCCTGTCTCCTGATGACTCCTTGAACACGAGCAAGCAACTCCAAAAAAGAGGCTTGCGACATCCTGGTATATTCTGGGAATTTTTCCGAGATGTCATTAAGCTCCCCATACAGTGTGTGCAGGGGCGGATTATCAGAGGGTCAATATGGGCGGTAGCCCAGGGCCCAGTGGTCTGGGGGGGCCCTGGGCTACCGCACAGATTGACCCTCCGCTAATCGTCTGTGACTGCCCGCCGGGCGGCGTTTATGTGCCCCCCGGACCCGGTGGGCAGAGAGAGGGGGCCCGCATTGGGCCCCTTCTCATTTGCTCACCGGGCCCTTTCCGGCGCTGCGGCGGTTTTCTATTGACGTGCGGGCGCGCGCCCGCACATCAATAGTTAACAACAACAGCTGCCAGCCAATCGGAGGCTGGCAGCTGAAGTCGGCCGAAGCGCACACGTCGCCGGCGTCTGACGTCATTGTCAGTCGCCGGCGAGTGTGCGCTGCTGCAGGGAGCTCGCCGCCTGGAGCGCGGACAGGTGAGGAGACTGCTTGTTTGTTTTTTTTTTGTTTGTTTTTTTTTGGATCAGTTATCAGTGGACACACTGGGGGGCAATGCTGGAGGACACACTGGGGGGCAATGCTGGAGGACACACTGGGGGGAAATGCTGAAGGACACACTGGGGGGCAATGCTGGAGGACACACTGGGGGGCAATGCTGGAGGACACACTGGGGGGCAATGCTGGAGGACACACTGGGGGGAAATGCTGGAGGACACACTTGGGGCAATGCTGGAGGACACACTGGGGGGAAATGCTGGAGGACACACTGGGGGCAATGCTGGAGGACACACTGGGGGCAATGCTGGAGACAGTGGGGCAGATTGCTGGAGACAGTGGGGCAGATTGCTGGAGACAGTGGGGCAATGCTGGAGACAGTTGGGCAATGCTGGAGACACTGGGGCAGATTGCTGGAGGACACACTGGGGGGCAATGCTGGAGGACACACTGGGGGGCAATGCTGGAGGACACACTGGGGGCAATGCTGGAGACACTGGGGCAGATTGGAGGATACACTGGGGGCAATGCTGGAGACACTGGGGCAGATTGGAGGACACACTGGGGGCAATGCTGGAGACAGTGGGGGCAATGCTGGAGACAGTGGGGCAGATTGCTGGAGACAGTGGGGCAGATTGCTGGAGACAGTGGGGCAGATTGCTGGAGACAGTGGGGCAGATTGCTGGAGACAGTGGGACAATGCTGGAGACAGTGGGGCAGATTTCTGGAGACAGTGGGGCAGATTGCTGGAGACAGTGGGGCAATGCTGGAGACACTGGGGCAGCTTGCTGGACACACTGGGGCAGATGATTGCTGGACACACTGGGGCAATGCTGGAGACACTGGGCCAGATTGCTGGACACACTGGTGGTAATATGCTGGACACACTGTGGCAGATTGCTGGACACACTGTCTGGGGGCAATATGCTGGACATACTGGGGCAGATTGCTGGACACACTGGGGGTAATATGCTGGACACACTGGGGCAGATTGCTGGACACACTGGGGGCAGGACTGGAGGCATGGGCAGAATGTAGACATGGGGCATGATTGGAGACATGGGGCAGGATTGAATCATGGGGCAGGATGGATACGATGGAGACAGATGGGGCAGGATCGGGTGATCATATGGTGTAGAATGAATACTCATGAGTGCAGGATGGGAGAACATATGGCTGGAGCCAGGAATGAGACACACGGGGCCAGGATGGGGAATATTATTACCATAGGGGCTAATTAAGGGTATTATTACTGCAGTGATGTATTTATTTTATTTTTTGAGTATACTGTTTTAAATGGGGGGGCGGTCCTGTTACTTTGCAGAGTGACACTATGTCGCCTTTTTTTCCTTCATGTGGTGTAATGTAGAAGTTGTGAAAAATTAAGTAATGTGTTCTGCAAGCAGAGCTCGAGATAACTGTGTTATTTCCTGCAGAAATGAGTCCTGGCTGGAAGAAATGATGGCGGTCTGTGCTGGATGAAAGATGAAGGACTTCACCTAGAGACGTCACTGGTGAGTCAGTGTTACCTATACACTGACACTATACACTATATACTATATACAGCGGTCCTGTGTACAATGTCACCAGTGATCACTGTATTACCTGTACACAGACACTGCATACTAAGTACAGATCTCCTGTGAATACTGGCACTTATGGTGATAGTATTGTGTTTTGTTTTTTTTATTACTGATCAGTATTGTAGTATTCAGTCACTATGTGGTGGTAATATGTGGTCTGGAAATGGTGTTGTGGTATTTGTCCCTTGTATGTGCTATTTGGTCACCAAGTGGTAATATGTGGTCTTGACATGGTGCGGTGGTATTTGTCCCTTGTATCTGCTATTTGGTCACCAAGTGGTAATATGTGGCCTTGACATGGTGTTGTGGTATTTGTTCCTTGTATGTGATATTATTCGATCACTGTGGTTGTAATTTGTGGTCTGGTCATGGTGTGGTGGTATTTGTTCCTTGTATGTGATATTCTTCGATCACTGTGGTTGTAATTTGTAGTCTGGTCATGGTGCGGTGGTATTTGTTCCTTGTATGTGATATTATTGGTCAAGATATACCTAAATTGTATTGCAGATTTTAACAAATATTTAATAGGTTACAGCAGAGTAGGGCCCGGCCATTTTTCTGGAATAATCTGGTTCAGGTATATCATGACCCCCGTCACATGACCCCCGTCACATGACCCCCGTCACATGACCCCCGTCACATGACCCCCGTCACATGACCGGGGGGGCCCACAGTGTGTGAACAGCCCGGGGCCCTGGCTACCCTTAATCCACCCCTGAGTGTGTGATATGCACCACAGCAGTTCTATAATGGAGTGTTGCCAAAAACGCCTACGCCGTCTACTTCTCCGTCTTTCACGGTTTCGGTGTTGCTCCCAAGGAAACGCACAGGCAATAAAAAGCTTGATGCTTAGATCCAGGTTGAAGTAAAAGCTATCCATGGGAAGATCCATCATGATACAGGATACAGTAGCACACTGTTAAGATTTCAGCAGTCCGAGGTCTATATATATAGAGATCCTATAATACACGCCCTCTGTAGTCCCATTGGCGATGTCTGGTTATCTAGTTTTTTCTCCTGTAAAATTTTCTAACATGCGCAATTAAACGCAAACGCATGAAAAAACGCATTAAAAAGCAGGGAAATGCAGTGTTTTTAAACCGCATTCGTTCACGCATGCGCCTAAAAACCGCTGCATTTGTTCGCGCTTCTATGCGTTTTTCCGGGACTTGCGTTTGCGGATTATACGCTGCGGATTCTAACGCAAATGTGAAAGTAGCCATTGGAGAAAAAAATGAGTGTTCATGCAATACAATTATTTACACTAAAATGTAATTAAGAGTTATCAGGCTACATACAGTACATCATATTTTTATAAGTTACTTTTTTTTTTGGTTTTGCTGTATTTTGTGATAAATTTTTCAAATTGTAGCACGTCAACTTTGAATTTTCCACGGAATCATTGTGTGAAAAGTACTGTTTATTTTCTACTTTACATTTTTTTACTTTAACCTTACTTTAAAATTTGAGCAAACATTTTAGGAGTATATAGAATCACTCTAGGGGTAACAGCATTTGTGACCAAATTTTGCACATTTTAAAGTCACAATTGATAATCAGAGGAAAACATTGGGGAACCACAAACCTGCAAACATAAAAACAAAACAAAACAGCAAACACAAATACAATAGGCTTTAAAACAGCACAAATTAAAATAAGAATAAGGCACAAATGAAAAATAGGTGAAAAAATGAAAAAAAAAATATGCTAATGTAGGGGATATGCTAATGTAGGGGTCTTAAGACTGACTTTTCAAAGGTTTTATGGACTGATGAAATGAGAGTGACTCTTGATGGGCCAGATGGATGGGCTAGAGGTTGGATCAGTAAAGGGCAGAGAGCTCCACTCCGACTCAGACACCAGCAAGGTGGAGGAGGGGTACTGGTATCGGCTTGTAACAAAGATGAACTTGTGGGACCTTTTCGGGTTGAGGATGGAGTAAAGCTCAACTCCGAGACCTACTGACAGTTTCTGGAAGACAATTTCAAGCAGTGGTACAGGAAGAATTTGGTATTGTTCAAGAAAACTATGATTTTCATGCAGGACAATGCTCCATCACATGCCTCCAACTACTCCACAGCGTGGCTAGCCAGTAAAGGTCTCAAAGAAGAAAAAATAATGACATGGCCCCCTTGTTCACCTGATCTGAACCCTGTGGTCCCTCATAAAATGTGAGATCTGCAGGGAGGGGAAACAGTACACCTCTCGGAACAGTGTCTGGGAGGCTGTGGTGGCTGCTGCACGCAATGTTGATAGTAAACAGATCAAGCAACTGACAGTCTATGGATGGAAGGCTGTTGAGTGTCATCATAAAGAAAGGTGGCTATATTGGTCACTAATTTTGGGGGGTTTTATTTTGCATGTCAGAAATGTTTATTTCTAAATTTTGTGCAGTTATATTGGTTTACCTGGTGAAAATAAACAAGTGAAATGGGAATATACTTGGTTTTTATTAAGTTGCCTAATAATTATGCACAGTAATAGTTACCTGCACAAACAGATATCTTCCTAAGAGAGCCAAATAAAAAAAAAACACTCCGACTTCCAAAAATATTGAGCTTTGATATTTATGAGTCTTTTGGGTTGATTGAGAACATAGTTGTTAATCAATAATAAAAAATAGTCCTCTAAAATACAACTTGCCTAATAATTCTGCACACAGTGTAGACCTTAATCCCATAGAAAACTTATGGAGGGAGTTGAAGCTCCAAGTTGTCAATCTAATGATTTAGAGATGATCTGTATGGATCATGTACGCAAACCTCATCATCAACTACAAAAAATGTCAGACTGCTGTGCTTGCCAACAAGGGTTTTGCCACCAAGTATTAAGCCTTGTTTGCAATAGGGATCAAATACTTATTTCTCACTGCAAAATGCAAATAAATTTATATAATTTATACAATGTGATTTTCTGGATTTTATTTTTGATATTCCATCTCTCAATGTTAAAGTTAACCTACCCTTAAAATTATAGACTGTGAAGGTCTTTGTCAGTGGGCAAACTTACAAAATCAGCAAGGGATCAAATACTTATTTCCCCCACTGTATATTTGGCAGCCTTATCTCCTATGTGAAGCCTACCTCAATCTCAGTTTATCCTATTTGAGGTATATAAAGCAGTCTCAGAGTTTCACATGTAATGTATATACAGTAGTTTCAGTGCCTCTTGCAGTTAAGTCCAGAAATATTTGGACGGAGACCAAATATTCTGTGATTTGGGCTCTGTGTGCCACTATTTTTTATTTAAAATGAAACAACTGAGATGCAATTGAAGTGGAGACTTTTAGGTTTAATTAAAAGGGTTAAACAAAAATATCCTGTGAAACGTTTAGAAATTGCAACCATTTTCTACAAAGCCTCCTCAATTCAGGGGCTCAAAAGAAATTGGACAAATTAACTTTAGCATAAATAGAAAGGTTCATGTTAAATACTTTGCAGAGAATTCTTTGCAGGCAATGACTCCCTGAAGTCTGGAAGCCATGGACTTCACCAAATACTGATTTCCATTTTTGTCATGCTTTACCAGGCTTTTACTGAGGCTGACTTCAGTTTTTGCTTGTTTAAAAGTCTTTCTGCCTTAAGTTTTATCTTAAAGGGAACCTGTCACCCCCAAAATCGAAGGGGAGGTATGCTCACCGTAATCAGGGGCTTATCTACAGCATTCTGTAATGCTGTAGAAAAGCCCCCGATGTATCATGAAAGATGCGAAAAAGAGGTTAGATTATACTCACCCAGGGGCGGTACCGATTCTGTTCTGGTCCGATGGGCGTCGCGGTCCGGTCTGAGGCCTCCCATCTTCTTACGATGACATCCTCTTCTTGTCTTCACGCTGTGGCTCTGGCACAGGTATACTTTGGCTGCCCTGTTGAGGGCAGAGCAAAGTACTGCAGTGCACAGGCGCCGGGAAAGGTCAGAGAGGCCCAACGCCTGCGCACTGCAGTACTTTGCTCTGCCCTCAAGAGGGCAGACAAAGTATGCCTGCGCCGGAGCAGCAGCCTGAAGACAAGAAGAGGATGTCATCATAAGAAGATGGGAGGCCCCGGACCGGACCGCAACGCCCATCGGACCAAAACAGAACCGGGACTGCCCCTGGGTGAGTATAATCTAACCTCTTTTTCTCATCTTTCAGGATACATCGGGGACTTATCTACAGCATTACAGAATGCTGTAGATAAGCCCCTGATACCGGTGGGCTTAGCTCACCTTCCATTTTGGGGGGTGACAGATTCCCTTTAAGCACGTGAAATGCTTGTTCTATGGGGTTGAGATTTGGTGATTGACTCGGCCATTGAAGAATATTCCACTTCTTTGCCTTAAAAAACTCCTGAGTTGCTTTTGCAGTATGTTTTGAGTCATTGTTCATATGTACTGTAAAGTGCCGTCCAATCAACCTTGCTGCCTTTGGATGAATCTGAGTAGAAAGTATAGCTCTGTACACTTCAGAATTCATCCGGCTTCTTCTGTCTTCAGTCACATCATCAATAAACACTAGTGCCATTGGCAGCTATGCTGTTGTGAATTCTGCTCTTGGGCTCCCTCCGGTGGTGATGAGTGGTAGTGCTGCTGTCTTGGGATCGCAGCATTCATCATGTGGGTCCACTTATCGCAATTTGGTCTGGGCTATTTAGTCTGGCTTGATTCTTTAGTCAGTGCCAGTTGTCCATTGTTTTTGGAGGATTCACATCTCTGACTGGTCTCTCCTGTTTTGCAGTCCATGTCTACAAAGATAAGTTCTGGCTTTGTTTTTGCAGTTCACATGCTGTGGGCTTAATAGTTCAGTGCATTTTCTTGTTTTGTCTTTTCCAGCTTTGTCTGTGTAAGGATTCCTTCAGCCTTGCTGGAATCTCTGGAGATGCAGATATACCCTCCATGTCTTTAGTCAGATGTGGAGTTTTTGTATTTTCTGTGGTGGATATTTTCTAGTGTTTTTATACTGAACGCATAGTTCTCTGCCCTATACTTTCTATTTAGCTAGAATGGCCTCCTCTGCTAAATTCTGATTTCAGTCTGCGTATGTCATTTCCCTCTCCTCTCACAGTCAATATTTGTGGGGGGCTGTCTTTCCTTTGGGGATTTTCTCTGAGGCAAGATAGTTTTCTGTTTCTATCTTTAGGGGTATTTAGTCCTCAGGCTGTGTCGAGGTGTCTAGGGAGCGTTAGGTACATCCCACGGCTACATCTAGTTGTGTTGTTAAGTTCAGGGTCTGCGTTCAGTACAGGTACCACCTTCTCCAGAGTAGGTCTCATGCTGCTCCTAGGCCACCAGATCATAACAGTACAACTGGCCAACAATGAGTTAGACGCATCTCAGAAGAAGGAAAGGAAAGTGCTGAGCCATTTTTTTTCTGTAGTTTTGTGTCTTTTCTTTCCTCTTTTCCACTGGGTGGCTCAGGAGTTCGGTGCGGGCATGGATGTTCAGGAATTGGCGTCTCGTGTGGACCAACTTGCTGCTAGAGTACAGGGTATTTCCGATTATATCGTTCAGACTCCTGTTTTAGAGCCTAGAATTCCAACTCCTGATTTTTTTGGGGACAGGTCCAAATTTTTGAGCTTTAAAAATAACTGTAAACTGTTTTTTGCTCTGAAACCCCGTTCCTCTGGTGATTCCATTCAGCAGATTAAAATTGTTATTTCCCTGCTGCGTGGTGATCCACAGGATTGGGCGTTTTCCCTGGAGTCTGGAAATCCAGCTTTGCTTGATTTAGACACCCCTTTTCAGGCGCTGGGGTTATTGTATGATGAACCTAATTCAGTGGATCAAGCAGAGAAGACCTTATTGGCCCTGTGTCAGGGTCAAGAAGCAGCAGAATTGTATTGCCAGAAATTTAGAAAATGGTCTGTGCTCACTAAATGGAATGAGGATGCCTTGGCGGCAATTTTCAGAAAGGGTCTTTCTGAATCTGTTAAAGATGTTATGGTGGGGTTCTCCACGCCTGCTGGTCTGAGTGATTCTATGTCTCTGGCCATTCAGATTGATCGGCGCTTGCGCGAGCGCAGAGTTGTGCATACTATGGCATTGTCCTCCGAGCGGAGTCCTGAGCCTATGCAGTGTGATAGGACTGTTTCTAGAACTGAACGACAAGGATTCAGGCGTCAGAATAGGTTGTGTTTTTACTGCGGCGATTCTGCTCATGTTATTTCTGATTGCCCTAAGAGTACAAAGAGAATCGCTAGTTCTGTTACCATCAGTACTGTACAACCTAAATTTCTGTTATTTGTGACCTTGATCTGCTCATTATCGTAATTTTCTGTCATGGCATTTGTGAATTCAGGCGCCGCTTTGAATTTAATGGACTTAGAATTTGCCAGACTTTGTGGTTTTCCCTTGCAGCCTTTGCAGAACCATATTCCTTTAAGGGGCATTGATGCTACACCGTTGGCAAAAAAAACACCTCAGTTTTGGACACAGCTGACCATGTGCATGGCGCCAGCTCATCAGGAAGATTGTCGTTTTCTGGTGTTGCATAATTTGCATGATGCTATCGTGCTGGGTTTTCCATGGTTACAGGTACATAATCCGGTGTTGGATTGGAAGTCCATGTCTGTGACTAGTTGGGGTTGTCAGGGGGTTCATGATGATGTTCCTTTGATGTCAATTTCCTCTTCCCCCTCTTCTGAAATTCCTGAGTTTTTGTCAGATTTCCAGGATGTATTCGAGGAGCCCAAGTCCAGTTCCCTTCCACCGCATAGGGACTGTGATTGTGCTATTGACTTGATTCCAGGTTGTAAGTTCCCTAAGGGCCGACTTTTCAACCTGTCTGTGCCAGAACATACCGCAATGCGGAGCTATATTAAGGAGTCTTTGGAGAAAGGGCATATTCGACCATCTTCTTCACCATTGGGAGCAGGTTTTTTTTTTGTTGCCAAGGAGGATGGCTCCTTGAGACCCTGTATTGATTATCGCCTCTTGAATAAGATCACGGTCAAATTTCAATACCCTTTGCCTTTGCTTTCTGATTTGTTTGCTAGGATTAAGGGGGCTAGTTGGTTCACTAAGATTGACCTTCGAGGAGCATAGAATCTTGTTCGTATTAAGCAGGGCGACGAATGGAAAACTGCATTTAATACGCCCGAAGGCCATTTTGAATATTTAGTGATGCCATTCGGGCTCTCTAATGCCCCATCTGTGTTCCAGTCCTTCATGCATGATATCTTTCGGAGTTATCTTGATAAATTCATGATTGTATATTTGGATGATATTTTGATTTTTTCCGATGATTGGGAGTCTCATGTGAAACAGGTCAGGATGGTATTTCAGATCCTTCGTGATAACGCCTTATTTGGGAAAGGGTCTAAGTGCCTCTTTGGAGTGCAGAAGGTTTCTTTTTTGGGCTTCATTTTTTCTCCCTCATCTATTGAAATGGATCCGGTTAAGGTTCAGGCTATTCATGATTGGATTCAGCCCACATCCGTGAAGAGCCTTCAGAAATTTTCGGGCTTTGCTAATTTTTATCGCCGTTTCATTGCCAACTTCTCCAGTGTGGTTAAACCCCTGACCGATTTAACGAAGAAGGGCGCTGATGTGGCAAATTGCTCCTCTGCGGCGGTTTCTGTCTTCCAGGAGCTTAAACGCCGATTTACTTCTGCCCCTGTGTTGCGTCAGCCGGATGTTTCTCTTCCATTTCAAGTTGAAGTTGACGCGTATGAGATTGGGGCAGGGGCCGTTTTGTCTCAGAGGAATTCTGAGGGTTCCTTGATGAAACCGTGTGCCTTCTTTTCTCGGAAGTTTTCGCCTGCGGAACGCAATTATGATGTCGGCAATCGGGAAATGTTGGCTATGAAGTGGGCATTTGAGGAGTGGCATCATTGGCTTGAGGGGGCCAAGCACCGTATTGTGGTCTTGATCGATCATAAGAATCTGATTTACCTCGAGTCTGCCAAACGGCTGAATCCTAGACAGGCTCGATGGTCTATGTTTTTCTCCCGTTTTGATTTTGTGGTCTCATATCTTCCAGGCTCTAAGAATGTTAAGGCTGATGCCCTCTCTAGGAGTTTTTTGCCTGACTCTGATTTACGATGGGTTCTTCAGGAATTTCAGGCTGATAAACCTGACCGCTGTCCTGTGGGGAAACTGTTTGTTCCTGATAGATGGACTAGTAAAGTGATTTCTGAGGTTCATTGTTCTGTGTTGGCTGGCCATCCTGGGATTTTTGGTACCAGAGATTTGGTTGGTAGGTCCTTTTGGTGGCCTTCTTTGTCACGGGATGTGCGTTCTTTTGTGCAGTCCTGTGGGACTTGTGCGCGGGCCAAGCCTTGCTGTTCCCGCGCTAGTGGGTTGCTTCTGCCTTTGCCGGTCCCTGAGAGGCCTTGGACACATATTTCTATGGATTTTATTTCAGATCTTCCGGTTTCCCAGAGGATGTCAGTTATCTGGGTGGTTTGTCACCGGTTTTCTAAGATGGGTCATTTGGTACCTTTGACTAAATTGCCTTCCTCTTCTGATTTGGTTCCGTTATTTTTTCAGCATGTGGTTCGTTTGCATGGCACTCCGGAGAATATTGTGTCTGATAGAGGTTCCCAGTTTGTTTCTAGGTTTTGGCGGGCCTTTTGTGCTAAGCTGGGCATTGATTTATCTTTTTCTTCCGCATTTCATCCTCAGACAAATGGTCAAACCGAGCGTACTAATCAGACTTTGAAAACTTATTTGAGATGCTTTGTGTCTGCTGATCAGGATGATTGGGTGGCTTTCTTGCCATTGGCCAAGTTTGCCCTTAATAATCGGGCTAGTTCTGCTACCTTGGTTTCGCCTTTTTTTTTGCAATTCTGGTTTTCATCCTCGTTTTTCTTCAGGGCAGGTTGAGCCTTTTGACTGTCCTGGTGTGGATTCTGTGGTGGACAGGTTGCAGCAGATTTGGGCTCATGTGGTGGACAATTTGGTGTTGTCTCAGGAGGAGGCTCAGCGTTTTGCTAACCGTCGTCGGTGTGTTGGTTCCCGGCTTCGGGTTGGGGATTTGGTCTGGTTGTCTTCCCGTCATGTTCCTATGAAGGTTTCTTCCCCTAAGTTTAAGCCTCGGTTTATTGGTCCTTATAGGATTTCTGAGATTATCAATCCAGTATCTTTTCGTTTGGCCCTTCCAGCCTCTTTTTCCATCCATAATGTTTTCCATAGATCTTTGTTGCGGAAATATGTGGAGCCTGTTGTTCGCTCTGTTGATCCTCCGGCCCCGGTGTTGATTGATGGAGAGTTAGAGTATGTGGTTGAGAAGATTTTGGATTCTCGTTTTTCGAGGCGGAAGCTTCAGTATCTTGTCAAATGGAAGGGTTATGGCCAGGAGGATAATTCTTGGGTTGTTGCCTCCGATGTTCATGCTGACGATTTGGTTCGTGCCTTTCATTTGGCTCGTCCTGATCGGCCTGGGGGCTCTGGTGAGGGTTCGGTGACCCCTCCTCAAGGAAGGGGTACTGTTGTGAATTCCGCTCTTGGGCTCCCTCCGGTGGTGATGAGTGGTAGTGCTGCTGTCTTGGGATAGCAGCATTCATCAGGTGGGTCCACTTATCACAATTTGGTCTGGGCTATTTAGTCTGGCTTAATTCTTTAGTCAGTGCCAGTTGTCCATTGTTTTTGGAGTATTCACATCTCTGACTGGTCTCTCCTGTTTTGCAGTCCATGTCTACAAAGATAAGTTCTGGCTTTGTTTTTGCAGTTCACATGCTGTGGGCTTAATAGTTCAGTGCATTTTCTTGTTTTGTCTTTTCCAGCTTTGTCTGTGTAAGGATTCCTTCAGCCTTGCTGGAATCTCTGGAGATGCAGATATACCCTCCATGTCTTTAGTCAGATGTTGAGTTTTTGTATTTTCTGTGGTGGATATTTTCTAGTGTTTTTATACTGAACGCATAGTTCTCTGTCCTATACTTTCTATTTAGCTAAAATGGCCTCGTCTGCTAAATTCTGATTTCAGTCTGCGTATGTCATTTCCCTCTCCTCTCACAGTCAATATTTGTGGGGGGGCTGTCTTTCCTTTGGGGATTTTCTCTGAGGCAAGATAGTTTTCCGTTTCTATCTTTAGGGATATTTAGTCCTCAGGCTGTGTCAAGGTGTCTAGGGAGCGTTAGGTACATCCCACGGCTACATCTAGTTATGTTGTTAAGTTCAGGGTCTGCGTTCAGTACAGGTACCACCTTCTCCAGAGTACGTCTCATGCTGCTCCTAGGCCACCAGATCATAACACCATGCACGACCATGCCATCACACTGACTCAACCATGTTTTACAGAGGGTGTTGTATGCTTTGGATCATGAGTTGTTCCAAGCCTTCAACATACTGTCTTCTTCCCAGGGTGACCTTAATTTCATCTGTCTAAAGACTGCTTTCCCTGCATCAGCTGGCTTCTTAATAATTTTTTGGGGAAAGTCTAATTTGGATTTTTTAAGGCTTAATAATGGTTGCAGTGAACCCTCTCTATTTGCTCTCATGAAGTCTTCTCTTTATGGTAGACTTAGAAACTGAAACACCTACTTCCTGGAGAAGGAACATGGACAAAGCTGACGATCTGGTCACATGCTCCTCCTCCAGCAGCCATTATGGGCATGGAGTGCTGGGCAGTGTGTGAGGAAAGCGATATGGAGGAGACAGATGATATGATCACAAGCTCCTCCACCAGCAGCCATTGTATGGTAACAAGTGCTGGGCAGTGTGAGAGGAAAGCTGCATGGAGGAGGCTGATAGTGTGGTCACATGCTCCTCCTCCAACAGCCATTATGGGCAAGGAGTGCTGGGCAATGTGTGAGGAAAGCTGCATGGAGGAGACTGATGATCTGGTCACAAGCTCCTCCACCAGCAGCCATTGTATGGTAACAAGTGCTGGGCAGCGTGAGAGGAAAGCTGCATGGAGGAGGCTGATGGTCTGGTCACACACTCCTCCACCAGCAGCCATTGTATGGTCACAAGTGTTGGGCAGTGTGAGAGGAAAGCTGCATGGAGGAGGCTGATGGTCTGGTCACATGCTCCTCCTCCAGCAGCCATTATGGGCAAGGAGTGCTGGGTAGTGTGTGAGAAAAGCTGCATGGAGGAGACCGATGACCTGGTCACAAGCTCCTCTACCAGCAGCCACTGTATGGGAACAAGTGCTGGGCAGTGTTTGAGGAAAGCTGCATGGAGCTCCTCCAACAGCCATTGTATAGGTCACAAGTACTGGGCAGTATGAGAGGAAAGCTGCCTGGAGGAGACTGATGGTCTGGTCACATGCTTCTCCTCCAGCAGCCATTATGGGCAAGGAGCACTGGGCAGTGTGTGAGAAAAGCTGCATGGAGGAGACTGATGATCTGGTCACAAGCTCCTCCACCAGCAGCCATTGTACGGTCACAAGTGCTGGTCAGTGTGAGAGGAACGCTGCCTGGAGGAGGCTGATGGTCTGGTCACATGCTCCTCCACCAGCAGCCATTGTATGGTAACAAGCGCTGGGCAGTGTGAGAGGAAAGCTGCATGGAGGAGGCTGATGGTCTGGTCACACGCTCCTCCACCAGCAGCCATTGTATGGGAACAAGTGCTGGGCAGTATGAGAGGAAAGCTGCATGGAGGAGGCTTAGGGTATGTGCACATGTTGCGGATTCGCCGAAGTTTTCCATCAGGTTTACAATACCATGTAAACCTATGGAAAACCAAATCCGCTGTGCCCATGGTGCAGAAAATACCGCACGGAAACGCTAAGTTGTATTTTCTGCAGCATGTCAATTATTTCTGCAGATTCCGCAGTGTTTTACACCTGCTCCTCAATAGGAATCTACAGGTTTTAAATCCACACAAAAGATGCCCGAAATCCGTGGGTAATCCGCAGGTAAAACGCAGTGCGTTTTACCAGGAGATTTTTCAAAAACGGTGTGGAAAAATCTGCACAAGAATCCGCAACGTGTGCACACAGCCTGAAGGTCTGGTCACATACTGGTCCACCAGTAGCCATTGTATGGTCAGGAGTGCTGGCCAGTATATGGGTATGTGCACACATTGTGGATTCTCTGCGGATCCGCAGCGTTATTTGCGGTGCAGAAACGCTGCAGATCCGCAATTGATTTACAGTACAATGTAAATGAATGAGAAAAAAAAAAATGCTGTGCACACTTTGCGGAAAATCCGCTGTGGAAACGCTGCGGTTTAAAAGAAGCAGCATGTTACTTCTTTTTTGCAAATCTGCAGCGTTTCTGTACCCATTCCATTATAGAAAACCGCAGGGGTACAAAACGCAGCAAATCCGCAGAAAAAAAACGCATAAAAAACGCTGCGGAACCGCACAAAAAACGTGACAAATCCGCAGGTGCGTTTTCTGCCAGGAGAGGCAGAATCTGCACCAGAGATTCCTAAGGCTAATCCGCAAAGTGTGCACATAGCCTATGAGGAAAGCTGCATAGAGGAGGCTGATGGTCTGGTCACACGATCCTCCACCAGCAGCCATTGTATTGTCAGGAGAGCTGGTCAGTGTGTAAGTTTCTATTTTGTTTTACATGGTAACATTATAGCCATATAAGATTTTAAACATACATGCATTACTGAAAGAAATTATAAAGGTTTTTACATGTTAGCATTAAGACTTTAGCCTTTAAAAAGATTGTTACCTCTGAAGTTTGGCCACCTGCTTTTAATTTTGTGCTCAGGAACATCGAATCTTATGTAAGTTCCTCTTGTTGCTATATCCGAGTGCAATTCCATGCCGTTTTCTGTTGCGGAACATCTATTCTCCTTAAAAGTTCACCAGAAAGAAAAATCTGTAAGTAGTACTTCAAAAGCAGTTTAAAAGTAATAGTTTTATAATGATAGTTCCCTTTAATGTTACAGTATACTAGCAGCTCTGCTCTATGCAAGGATATGGACCAGTGTGTGCGCCATGTGCCATCACTTTTGGATAATTTCTAATTTGTTTTAAAGAAAAGTAAGCATTCGAGAGCCTGTCAGCAGTTTGACACTGCAAAACTGCTAACAACACTAGCCAGAAGAGATTTACTGATGCCTAAACATACAGTTGAAACTAGAAGTTTACATACACTATATAAAAAGACGCTATGCATGTTTTTCTCAATATCCAATATGAAATCAGAATAAACCTTTCCTGTTTCCCTTTTGTCCTTACACTTGACCACCAGCATGTTGTCGCTGCATTGGGCTCTGATTTCCCCTTTTCTCAGCATTTGCCCAATTAGCGGCTTAGGGAGGCCTCGCTAATTTTTTTCGCACTGTGCCACATGCAGCTGTACCTCTGGCAGAGAGGGCCGTGAAGAGTGGGACGCTTGTGTAAAAGTTATCAATGTAGAGGTGATAACCTTTATCCAGCAGTGGGTGCAGCAATTCCCACACAATTTAACCACTCACCCCCAAGACGGGGGGCATTCAGGGGGGTTAATTTGGGTGTCCTTCCCCTCGTAGACCCTAAATCTGTGGGTGTACCCTGAGGTACTCTCGCACAGTTTGTACAGCTTTATTCTGTAGCTGGACCTCTTACTGGGCAGGTATTATCGGAATTTTAGCCTCCCTTTGAAGTGAACGAGAGATTCATCTATAGCGATGTCCCTCTGGGGTATGTACGCCTCAGCAAATTTTTTGCTGAAGTGTTCAACCACTGGCCGAATTTGATATAGATGATCAAAGTTAGGATCGTCTCGGTTTATGAATGGGCCATTTTTATTTTTTTTTCCAAACCCTGGGGATGTGTATGTAAGTGGTGCTGTTACATGTGTAATGTGTGGGGCTTGTGTATAGGGTACTCTTTATTATACAAAACAGAGAGAAAAAAGAAGTAGAGAGGTAAAATGTAGAAGCGTGACGTACGCTCCCCTAATGCACTTTTTATGCAAGAAAGAAAAAAAGCTACCTCCCTACCTATAAAACTACTCTGTACTTTTTTTTTTCGATGTGACGCCGGCTATGCTACCTTGGTATGTCTAAAACTATGCTGTACTAACTACTATTATTTTTTTCAAAAAAAACTTTAACGTCGCTTAGACTGCTAAGTCCGCTACACTAACTAGCTAAAAAAAATAAAAATTCCCGTGGCGCAGTCTCTAATCAGCAGCGATACTGATCAAAGCGCTGCGGACACAGGAAGAGCACAAATGCTCTGCGCAGGATGCCGCGCACACAAAAAAGCGCAAAAAAAGTGCACTAAAAATTCAATTGGATGGGTGGGGGACGTCACAAAACACTTGACGCCGGTGTGATGCAGTGACCCCTGTGACAGCTAGGGGGCGCTGTGAGTGCTCCTTGGGATGTGCATGGAGGCATACTGTATCTATTGTGATAATCGTGGTGAAACAGTGACTGGCTGTGTTGTGAATGGCCGATATGTGTCGCAGAGGGAGTCTGCGTAGTAAGTCTGATGCAATGTTGTTGTTCTGGGACCTGTAGTCCCTCAAGAGTGTATATGTATGGTGTAGTGGTAAGGGAGACTTACTAGGCTAGTTGTGTGAGATGGGTGGGACAAACTAGCCACACATCCACACTCCCACCCAGGGGAGTGGTTAAGGATATATAATGTGACCAGGGTGTGGGTCACATGGTCCTTGTGTATGGTTCCCGTGTGGTTCCAGAGGAAGGTCCTGGAGAGCCTGTGTGTTGGGAGGTCCTGGGAGGACCGGATCCCTGAATAGCACACTGAACCACCTGTGTTGAATTTCCTGGGAGTAGGAGTTCTGAATAGCACATGGTGGGGCTTTGGACCTGGTGATCCTGGTGTGTTGGATTCCTGGGAGTAGGAGTTCTGAAGAGCACATGGTGGGGCTTTGGACTTGCGGGTGGCCTGGGGTGTTGGACGAGGTCCTGAATAGCACCTGGACAGGTCACATGTGCGGTTCATGTGGGGAAGCTACCGTCCTTCGGTGGGTCTGGACTGACTAAGATATGCCACCAGGCAAGTTGGTGATCCCTGTGAGGCAGCTTTCCCGGAGGAGTGGACTGACAAGGAGTCAGCAGGTGGAGCAGGAGCTCCCGTCAGGTACCTATACAGACTGTTGGTGCTTGTAATGTTCTATGAACTGTGTGGTCTCCCACGGTGACTGAACAGAGTGAGGTTCGGCGTTTTTAGAGACTGCGACCCAGTGTCATATGCGCTGTATGTGACTTGGGACATTGGTGAAGTGTAGGGCGTACGGACACCCATGGTAACTGGGTGAAGTGAGAGGTCCTGCATGTTTAGTGTCCGTGAGTTCAAGCCGTAAATGAAGTATTAAGATAAAGCTGCAAGTTATTATCACCAGTTGGTGCCTATTGTGTTCTATGGAATGTATAATATGGACTGTGCATAACCCGGTTTATGACCTTTAATAAACCGCATGGACTGTTTTGTGTTCAAAAATCGTGCCTGACTACGTTAATCCCGTGCCAAGCGAGTGTCCCCCAATACACTTAGTGAGAGCAATCTTACATCGGCTACACTAATTTGCTACTTCTAAAACAACACTACACTAACTATGATTATTTTTTTCTACAAAAAAAAAAAATCGGTCGTCACTTAGACTGCGAAGTCAGCTACACTAACTAGCTAAAAAAGAAAAATTCCCGTGGCGCAGTCTCTGATCAGCAGCGATACTGATCAAAGCGCTGCGGACACAGGAAGAGCACAAATGCTGTGCGCAGGATGCCGCGCACACAAAAAAAGTGCGCTAAAAATTTAATTGGACGGGAGGACGTCACCAAACACTTGACGCCGGCTACACTACTTTGCTACATCTAAAACTACACTATACTAACTACGATTATTTAAAAAAAAAAAAAAAATTCGGACGTCACTTAGACTGCGAAGTCCGCTACACTAACTAGCTAAAAAAAAAAAATTCCCGTCCCGTGGCGCAGTCTCTGATCAGCAGCGATAATGATCAGAGCGCTGCAGACAAATAAAGAACACAAATGCTCTGCGCGGGAAGCCACACACAGGAAAAAAGTGCGCAAAAAAATCAATTGGAGGGAGGGGGAGAGGGGGTATTGGAACAGGGATGGGGGATGGGAAAGGGGACGTCAAACACTGTTGCTGGCTACAGTACTTTGCTGTGTCTAAAACTACACTGTACTAACTACGATTATTTTTTTCTAAAAAAAAAAAAAAAAAAAAGTCGGACTTCACTTAGACTGGGAAGTCCGCTACGCTAACTAGCTAAGAAAAGAAAAAGTCCTGTGGTGCAGTCTCTGATCAGCAGTGATACTAATCAAAGCGCTGTGGACACAGGAAGAGCACGAATGCTCTGTGCGGGACTCTGCGCACAGGAAAAAAAGCGCAAAAAAAGTGCGCAAAAAATCAATTGGAGGGAGGGGAAGGGGAAGTACTGGAACAGGGATGGGGGATGGAAAAGAGAGAGCAGATCGCAGGAGAGCAGCACACAGCACAGGAGGGCAGGGGATCGCAGGGACGATCCCACTGGCCACCAATGGATTCTGTTATGACCTGGTGGTTAGGAGCACCCGACCTGATAGTTAAACTCATACAGGACGAGCTCTGGGATGTGGGAGCTCTGCTGACCGCAAGCCCTATTCCTATCGCACACACTAAAAATAGCCGTGGAGCGCTCCTGACGCTCCCTAGGCGCCTCGTCACAGCCTCAGAGCTAGCTAGCCCTAGAGATAGAAAATAAAGCCTACCTTGCCTCAGAGAAATTCCCCAAAGGAATAGGCAGCCCCCCACATATAATGACTGTGAGTAAAGATGAAAGTCACAAACGCAGAAATGAAATAGGTTCAGCAAAGGGAGGTCCGACTTACTAAATAGACAGAGGATAGGAAAGGAATCTTTGCGGTCAGCACAAAAACCTACAAAAGACCACGCAGAGTGTGCAAAAGGGTCCTCCGCACCGACTCACGGTGCGGGGTGCCACACTGCATCCCAGAGCTTCCAGCTAGCAAGACAAAATCAGGATAACCAGCTGGACAAAGAAACAATGAGCAAAAATAACAATAAGGAACTTAGCTTCTGCAGGAGAAGACAGGTCACCAGGCAGATCCAGGAGCGAACTGAACCAATGCTAAAACATTGACAGCTGGCATGGAGTAACGATCTGAGTGGAGTTAAATAGAGAAGCTAACCAAAGGATAAACCACGTCACCTGTGTAAGGAACCTCAGAAGCAGCAGCTTCACTCATAGCCACCAGAGGGAGCCCATAGACAGAACTCGCCAAAGTACCATTCACGACCACAGGAGGGAGTTCGACAACAGAATTCACAACAGTACCCCCCCTTGAGGAGGGGTCACCGAACCCTCACCAGAGCCCCCAGGCCGATCAGGATGAGCCAAATGAAAGGCACGAACAAGATCGGCAGCATGAACATCAGAGGCAAAAACCCAGGAATTATCTTCTTGACCATAACCCTTCCACTTGACCAGGTACTGGAGTTTCCGTCTCGAAACACGAGAATCCAAAATCTTCTCCACCACATACTCCAACTCCCCCTCGACCAACACCGGGGCAGGAGGATCAACGGAGGGAACCATAGGCGCCACGTATCTCCACAACAACGACCTATGGAACACATTATGGATGGCAAAAGAAGCTGGAAGGTCCAAACGAAATGACACAGGATTAAGAACCTCAGAAATCTTATATGGTCCAATGAAACGAGGCTTAAACTTAGGAGAGGAAACCTTCATAGGAACGTGACGAGATGACAACCAAACCAAATCCCCAACACGAAGTCGGGGACCAATACAACACCGGCGGTTAGCGAAACGTTGAGCCTTCTCCTGGGACAATGTCAAATTGTCCACCACATGAGTCCAAATCTGCTGCAACCTGTCCACCACCGCATCCACACCAGGACAGTCCGAAGGCTCAACCTGCCCTGAAGAGAAACGAGGATGGAAACCAGAATTGCAGAAAAAAGGAGAAACTAAAGTAGCCGAGGTGGCCCGATTATTAAGGGCGAACTCAGCCAAAGGCAAGAAGGACACCCAATCATCCTGATCAGCAGAAACAAAGCATCTCAGATATGTCTCCAAAGTCTGATTAGTTCGTTCGGTTTGGCCATTAGTCTGAGGATGGAAAGCTGAAGAAAAAGACAAATCAATGCCCATCTTAGCGCAAAAGGACCGCCAAAACCTCGAAACAAACTGGGAACCTCTGTCCGAGACGATGTTCTCCAGAATGCCATGCAAACGAACCACATGCTGGAAAAACAATGGCACCAAATCAGAGGAGGAAGGCAGTTTAGATAAGGGTACCAAATGGACCATCTTAGAGAAGCGATCACAAACCACCCAAATGACCGACATCTTTTGAGAAACAGGGAGATCAGAAATAAAATCCATGGAAATATGCGTCCAGGGCCTCTTCGGAATCGGCAAGGGCAAAAGCAACCCACTGGCACGAGAACAGCAGGGCTTAGCCCGAGCACAAATCCCACAGGACTGCACAAAAGAACGCACATCCCGTGACAAAGAAGGCCACCAAAAACATCTAGCCACCAAATCTCTGGTACCAAAGATTCCAGGATGACCAGCCAATACTGAACAATGAATCTCCGAGATAACTCTACCAGTCCATCTATCAGGGACAAACAGTTTCTCCGTAGGACAACGGTCAGGTCTATCAGCCTGAAACTTTTGCAGCACACACCGCAAATCAGGGGAAATGGCAGACAAAATTACCCCTTCTTTAAGAATACCCGCCGGCTCCGGAACACCCGGAGAGTCAGGCACAAAACTCCTTGACAGGGCGTCAGCCTTCACATTCTTAGATCCCGGAAGGTATGAAACCACAAAATCAAAACGGGAGAAAAAGAGCGACCATCGAGCCTGTCTAGGATTCAACCGTTTGGCAGACTCGAGATAAATCAAATTCTTGTGATTCGTCAAGACCACCACGCGATGTTTAGCTCCTTCAAGCCAATGTTGCCACTCCTCGAATGCCCACTTCATGGCCAACAACTCCCGATTGCCCACATCATAATTGCGCTCAGCAGGCGAGAATTTTCTAGAAAAGAAGGCACAGGGTTTCATCACAGAGCCATCAGAACTTCTTTGCGACAAAACAGCCCCTGCTCCAATTTCAGAAGCATCAACCTCCACCTGAAAAGGGAGCAAAACATCTGGCTGGCACAACACAGGGGCAGAAGCAAAACGACGCTTCAACTCCTGAAAAGCCGCTACAGCCGCAGAGGACCAATTGACCACATCAGCACCTTTCTTGGTCAAATCAGTCAACGGTATAGCAATACTGGAAAAGTTAGCGATGAAGCGAAGATAAAAATTAGCAAAGCCCAGGAACTTCTGCAATCTCTTCACAGATGTCGGCTGAGTCCAATCGTAAATGGCCTGAACTTTAACAGGGTCCATCTCGATAGTGGAAGGGGAAAAAATGAAACCCAAAAATGAAACCTTCTGAACTCCAAAGAGACACTTTGACCCCTTCACAAACAAGGAATTCGCACGAAGGACCTGGAACACCATTCTGACCTGCTTTATATGAGACTCCCAATCATCCGAAAAGACCAAAATGTCATCCAAATATACAATCATAAATCTATCCAGGTACTCTCGGAAGATGTCATGCATAAAGGACTGAAACACAGATGGAGCATTAGAAAGCCCGAATGGCATAACCAGGTACTCAAAATGGCCCTCGGGCGTATTAAATGCTTTTTTCCATTCATCACCCTATTTAATTCGCACAAGATTATACGCCCCTCGAAGATCTATCTTGGTGAACCAACTAGCCCCCTTAATCCGAGCAAATAAATCAGACAGCAGCGCAAAGGATACTGAAATTTGACTGTGATCTTATTAAGAAGGCGGTAATCAATACAAGGTCTCAAAGAACCATCCTTCTTGGCCACAAAAAAGAACCCTGCTCCCAATGGTGACGACGACGGACGAATATGACCCTTCTCCAAGGATTCCTTTATATAACTCCGCATAGCGGCGTGCTCTGGCACAGATAAATTAAACAGACGGCCCTTAGGAAACTTACTACCAGGAATCAAATTAATAGCACAGTCGCAATCCCTATGAGGAGGTAGGGCACCAGATTTGGGCTCTTCAAATACATCCCGGTAATCTGATAAAAACTCAGGGACTTCAGAAGGAGTGGAAGGCGAAATTGACAGCAATGGAACATCACCATGTACCCCCTGACAACCCCAGCTGAACACAAACATAGATTTCCAATCCAACACTGGATTATGGACCTGTAGCCATGGCAACCCCAAAATGACCACATCATGCAGATTATGCAACATCAAAAAGCGAATATCCTCCTGATGTGCAGGAGCCATGCACATGGTCAGCTGGGTCCAGTACTGAGGCTTATTCTTGGCCAAAGGCGTAGCATCGATTCCTCTCAATGGAATAGGATACTGCAAGGGCTCCAAGAAAAATCCACAGCGCCTGGCAAACTCCAAGTCCATCAAATTCAGAGCAGCGCCTGAATCCACAAATGCCATTACAGAATAGGACGACAGAGAGCAAATCAGAGTAACGGACAAAATAAATTTAGACTGTACCATACCAATGGTGGCAGACCTAGTGAACCGCTTAGTGCGCTTAGGACAATCGGAGATAGCATGAGTGGATTCACCACAGTAAAAACACAGCCCATTCCGACGTCTGTGTTCTTGCCGTTCAGCTCTAGTCAAAGTCCTATCACATTGCATAGGCTCAGGCCTATGCTCAGAGAATACCGCCAGATGGTGCACAGCTTTGCACTCACGCATTCGCCGATCGATCTGAATGGCCAAGGACATAGACTCATTCAGACCAGCAGGCGTGGGAAATCCCACCATGACATCCTTAAGGGCTTCAGAAAGACCCTTTCTGAAAATTGCCGCCAGGGCACATTCATTCCACTGAGTAAGCACAGACCACTTTCTAAACCTCTGACAGTACACCTCCGCTTCATCCTGACCCTGACACAAAGCCAGCAAGATTTTCTCTGCCTGATCCACTGAATTAGGTTCATCATAAAGCAATCCAAGCGCCAGAAAAAACGCATCTACATATCGCAATGCAGGATCTCCTGGCGCAAGGGAAAATGCCCAGTCTTGAGGGTCACCACGCAACAAAGAAATTATTATTTTTTATTTGTTGAACGGGGTCACCAGAGGAGCGGGGTTTCAAAGCTAGAAACAGTTTACAATTATTTTTAAAATTCAAGAATCTAGATCTATCCCCAGAAAATAAATCAGGAATAGGAATTCTAGGCTCTAACATAGGATTCTGAACCACAAAATCTTGAATGTTTTGTACCCTTGCAGTGAGATGATCCACACAAGAGGATAGACCCTGAATGTCCTTCTCTACACCTGTGTCCTGAACCACCCAAAGGTCTAGGGGAAAAGAAAGACAAAACACAGTGCAAAGAAAAAAAATGGTCTCAGAAGTCCTCTTATCCCTCTATTGAGATGCATTAATACTTTTGGCCAGCTGTACTGTTATGACCTGGTGGTTAGGAGCACCCGACCTGATAGTTAAACTCATACAGGACGAGCTCTGGGATGTGGGAGCTCTGCTGACCGCAAGCCCTAATCCTATCGCACACACTAAAAATAGCCGTGGAGCGCTCCTGACGCTCCCTAGGCGCCTCGTCACAGCCTCAGAGCTAGCTAGCCCTAGAGATAGAAAATAAAGCCTACCTTGCCTCAGAGAAATTCCCCAAAGGAATAGGCAGCCCCCCACATATAATGACTGTGAGTAAAGATGAAAGTCACAAACGCAGAAATGAAATAGGTTCAGCAAAGGGAGGCCCGACTTACTAAATAGACAGAGGATAGGAAAGGAATCTTTGCGGTCAGCACAAAAACCTACAAAAGACCACGCAGAGTGTGCAAAAGGGTCCTCCGCACCGACTCACGGTGCGGGGTGCCACACTGCATCCCAGAGCTTCCAGCTAGCAAGACAAAATCAGGATAACCAGCTGGACAAAGAAACAATGAGCAAAAATAACAATAAGGAACTTAGCTTCTGCAGGAGAAGACAGGTCACCAGGCAGATCCAGGAGCGAACTGAACCAATGCTAAAACATTGACAGCTGGCATGGAGTAACGATCTGAGTGGAGATAAATAGAGAAGCCAACCAAAGGATAAACCACGTCACCTGTGTAAGGAACCTCAGAAGCAGCAGCTTAACTCATAGCCACCAGAGGGAGCCCATAGAAAGAACTCGCCGAAGTACCATTCACGACCACAGGAGGGAGTTCGACAACAGAATTCACAACAGGATTCCTTCACTCAGGTGACACAGAGGGGCTTAGACCACCGCTCCGCACGCTAAATCTGAGGTAACCGTAGAAGCTCACTAGACGAAATGATCGTCGTCATAGGAACCTCAGGTTCTCCCTGCTGTATCCTGCTTTTTTAACATGAAGCCTCAATAAAGGAAAGACTTTTTGCACAGATGGTGAGTGCTCGTCTTCTTGTTTATTGCACTATTGCAGATATCTATTTCTGTTTTCTACGAGCACCCAATTCTGTAGTGGCAAATACAACGCTCAGCTGTCTGGAGGTGGAGCAAAGGTGTGTCGGAGCTGATTGTGCGTCTGACTTTTTTTCTTTGATTTTTTCTAAATCTGAGGTAACGTTGGCATGCAGGGTGGTGATCGCTATTTTAAATTAACCCCTTTGGCGCTGATTGGCTAGAAGCTATTGTTCAGCCAATCAGCGCCATAGGGGTTAATCAGGTGAGGTGATGTGGTGATCACCTCACCTACTGTGACAGCTGTAATTGGTGCTACGTCACAGAGCACCAATCACAGCCTGTCACATGCTTTTCCTTTTTTTTCATACAACTTTATTGTCAGCTTTGCTGTGATTGGCTGGTGAGAGTTCACCAGCCAATCACAGCGATCGCCGACGCGGGGGGGTGGATCAGCCCTACGTGCTGACGTGCCTGGATGGTCTGCTATGAGAAACAGCAGCCATCCTCACCCGATCACCGGGCCGTACTAGTAGAGCAGTACTAGTACCGCGCATGTCAGGAAGGGGTTAAATCAGAGAGTCATATCGCACAAAATAGTTAATAAATAACATTTCCCACATGTCTACTTTACAGCAGAACAATTTTGGAAACATAATTTAATTTTGTTAGGAAATTCTAAGGGTTAAAATTTGACCAGCGATTTCTCATTTTTACAACACAATTTGCAAAAACAATTTTTTATGGACCACCTCACATTTGAAGTGACTTTGAGGGGCCTATATGACAGAAAATACCCCAACATTGTACTATTCTAAAAACTGAACCCCTCAAGGGGTTCAAAACCACATTCAAGAAGTTTATTAACCCTTCAGGTGCTTCACAGGAATTTTTGGAATGTGGAAGAAAAAAATAAACATTTACTTTTCTTTCACAACAAATTTCATTTAGACCAAATTTTTTTCTACTTTCACAAGGGTAACAGGAGAAAATGGACCATACATTTTGTTGTGACATTTCTCCTGAGTATGCTGATCCCGCATATGTGGGGGAACACGGCAGGGCTCAGAAGGGAAGGAGCACCGGTTCACTTTTTGAATGTAAAATTTACTGGCATAATTAGCAGATGCCATGTTGCGTTTGAAAAGCCCCTGATGTGCCTAAACAGCGGAAATCCCCAACAAGTGACACCATTTTGGAAACCAGACCCCTTTGGGACCTTATCTAGAAGTGTATTGAGCACCTTGAACCCCCAGGTGCTTCACAGACGTTTATAATTAGTGTTGAGCATTCCGATACCGCAAGTATCGGGTATCGGCCGATACTTGCGGTATCGGAATTCCGATACCGAGTTCCGATACTTTTGTGGTATCGGGTATCGGTATCGGATCCATAGTAATGTGTAAAATAAAGAATTAAAATAAAAAATATTGATATACTTACCTCTCCGGAGGCCCCTGGACATCACCGCTGGTAATCGGCAGCCTTCTTTGTTTAAAATGAGCACGTTTAGGGACTCCCATGACGTCACGGCTTCTGATTGGTCGCTTGCCGCTCATGTGACCGCCACGCGACCAATCAGAAGCCGCGACGTCATTCCTCAGGTCCTAAACTCCTCATTCTAGGAATTTAGGACCTGAGGAATGACGTCGCGGCTTCTGATTGGTCGCGTGGCGGTCACATGAGCAGCACGCGACCAATCAGAAGCCGCGACGTCATTCTCAGGTCCTAAACGCGCTCATTTTAAACAAAGAATGCTGCCGGTTACCAGCGGTGATGTCCAGGGGCCTCCGGAGAGGTAATTATATCAATATTTTTTATTTTAATTCTTTATTTTACACATTAATATGGATCCCAGGGCCTGAAGGAGAGTTTCCTCTCCTTCAGACCCTGGGAACCATCAGGATACCTTCCGATACTTGGTGTCCCATTGACTTGTATTGGTATCGGCTATCGGTATCGGCGATATCCGATACTTTTCGGGCATCGGCCGATACTATCCGATACCGATACTTTCAAGTATCGGACGGTATCGCTCAACACTATTTATAATGTTAAGCCGTGAAAATAAAAAAGATCATATTTTTCCCACAAATTTTTTTTTAGCTACAAATTTTGTATTTTCATAAGGGCAAAAGGAGAAAATGGACCCCAAAGTTTGTTGTGCAATTTCTCCTGAGTTTACTGAAACCCCATATGTGGTCAAAGACTACTTTTGAGATACAGTGCAAAGCTCAGAAGGGAAGTAGCGCCATATTACAGTGCAGATTTTGATGCACTTGTTTGAGGGTGCCATGTTACATTGGCAAAGCCCCTGATGTGCCAGAACAGCATAAGCCCCCATAAGTGACCCCATTTTACCAATTGAACCTCTCAATGATGATGGCGGTGCAGTGATTATATTGACACCACGGTTGTGTCACAGAATTTTATAGCATTGGACAGTGAAGAAAAAATCATATACATTTTTACCACCAAGATTATGTGTTAGCCCCAAGTTTTACATTTTCTCACTAGGAAATGGGTAAAATGGCACCAAAATTTGTCCCACAATTTCCGCTGAATGTAGCAATACCCCATATGTGACTGTACAGTGCTACTTTGTCATACGAGTGACTCGGGAGCGCAGATTTTCCTAGACAAGTTGGTGGATTCCATATAAAGAGCCCCTAAGTGCTAGAAAAGCAGACCCCATTTTGGAAATAACACTTTGGGAATTTATCTACAGATGTAGTGACAGTTTTGATTCCATGGTTGTTTTCCAAAACAAGCAGCAGTTGATGTTGCTGAGTGAAAATTGCAAACTGCCGTTGTAGTGACCAGTACGCTGTAGTGACCAGTACGTTGCAGTCACCAGTACATTATGCCCAGCTCATGCTTCTGGAGACATGCACCTGTAAATTAGGTGGGCTCTCCTCACTACAGAAATGCCAAACATGTGGGCGCTAAATGTGGTTTAGACACACTGAGGCTCAGAAGGGAGGGGGAATTGGATTTGGGAGTGGAGAATTTACTGAATTTCTTTTGGGGAGCGAGGAGCCATTTAGCTTTTCCAGAGCACTTGTGCTACCAGTAACGTGGAAGCCCCCTATATTTCCATTAATAGATGACAGATCTGAGTGGGGACTTGCCTTTTTTGTGTATTGAATTGAAGCTTTTATTGGGAACATTTTACATAATGTTTGGGATTACATTTATCTGACGCTCTACGCTGAGCACTTACTTTGAGGTTTCCATCTAATCTCCGAGTGACGTGACAGATGAAGCCCCCGAGGGATCCAGTCACTATAATGAGAGGGCATATTTACTCTTGACTCCGTCTGGTCTCTGTTCGGCGGTATCCTTTTCAGAAGTGCACAAAACTGTGGCCGATGGCACTTTTATGTAATAAAAGAAGAGAATGTCCAGCTTCACTGAATCCGTAAAAAAGAGTTTTCTATATTCACAAACTTTAAGCTTAGAGGATACAGACTTCAGCACGAACCATATGGGTAAGAATCTCAACGCGTTTCTGGAGACTAAGCTCCCTTAATCATGACATGACATTACTTTTTTTTATGGATTCAGTGAAGCTGGACATTCTCTTATTTTTTTGGACTTTATACGCCTGGACACAGCGGGTCCGTGCTCCTGAAGTTTGGTTTATTCATCACGGGTGAGCTGGCTTATATTTCTTCTTTCCAACTTTTATGTAATCCTAAAAAGATGGACACCGCCTGATCACAGGTCACACAGCGTCCACAGTGTTTCCATCTGCCTCATTATAGAGAATTTTCCTTCGGAGGTTCTGCCTGGTGTAAGTGCTCAGCGCAGAGTGCAGGATAAATGTGTGCCGAGCCTTACTGCGATCTTCGGGAGACAGAATGAAAAGATCAACAGCAGATGAAGAATTGGTTTTATTTACTTTTTATGCCGTTCTTTGTGCGGTATAAGTGATTAGGCGACTTATTGTTCGGGTAGGTGCAATTACAGCGATACCAGATTTATATTGGGTTTATATGGAAGGAGGCTTCTTGGGTCTTGCCCTCTGCAGGCACTGGGAAGCCACCTTACCTGCAGGAGCCGGAAGGACCCCGCAGCCATCTTGGGGCCGGGGGGCTCCATGGAGACCATCAGGACAACGCGATCAGATAGCATTATACTGATAGAAGCACAAGAGCAATACTAGTATGGCGCATGTCGGGAAGGGATTAATCAATTCAGGACTGCCTATATGATGATATCAAGTGTTTGGATGCTTCTGATATATTTTTTGGCAACATCTGAGTTAATTAAAGACACACCTTTGGATGTATTTTAATGCACACCTGAAACACACTGCTTATTTGTGTAGCATCATGGGAAAGTCTAAAGAAATCAGACGAGATACCAGGAAGAGAATTGTGGACTTGCACAAGTCTGGCTCATTCTTGGGTACAATTTCAAAATACCTGAAGGTGCCTCATTCATTTGTACATACAATTATACACAAGTACAAACAAAATGGGAACTTCCAGCCATCATACCACTCAGAAAGGAGATGGGTTCTGTGTCGCAGAGATAAACGTGCTTTGTTCCGACATGTGCATATCAACCCCAGGACAAAAGCAAAAGGCCATGTAAAATGGCGGAAGCTGGTAAGATTGTGATAATATCCACAGTAAAATGAGTACTGTATCAACATGGTGTCAGTATCTAGTCCTGGAATCTGTTTCTCTTGCCCTTAGACTTGCCCTTAGTTAACATGGATCTTGATGTTTCACGTCGGCCATCTTGCTTCCTGCCAAAGCTATATATAAAGCCAGCACCCGTTCTGTTTCATTGCTTGTGTATTATGTTTTGGACCTTGTTCCTCTGCAGTCCCAAGCCTGGACTTACTATCCCTGTTGGTCCTCTCCTAACGGCGGAGTCCTCTGCCAACCTGCACGTCTGGATCCCTGCCTGCTGACCGAGTGATTGCTAAACACCTGACTTCAGAAACCGCTGCCTGACCACACCTGCGGTGAAGTAAGAACTCCAGCCAGCTAGTGTGTTCCTCTGCTCTGCAAGAGACTGTGTCTTGTGCACTCATTGCTCAGTGACTTTGCATGCTGTGTCGCAGAGTATCAGCTCTGCTATTACCTTTATCAGATTGACTGAACATTTATCTGGACTTATATGCTATATTGCATTCAGATCACAAATACAATATTGCTTGTTCAAACCATTGTGTCTGCAGTCTCTTTGACTTAGCCACTGGTGTCCAGTTGTATCCACTAATATCGTGACACATGGGCTGAAAGTCCACTCTGCCAGGAAGAAGCCATTACTCCAAAAGAAACATAAATAAGCCAGATAAAAGTTTGCAAATAAACACAGGAGCAAATACCTTCATTTTTGGAGACATGTCCTATGGTCTGATGAAACTAAAATTGAACTTTTGGGGCATAATGACCATTGTTACGTTTGGAAGAAAAGGAGAAGCTTGGATGCCTAAGAACACCATCCCAGCTGTGAAACATGTGGGTGGCTGTATCATGTTGTGGGGTTGTTTTGCTGCAGGAGAGACTGGTGTACTTCACAAAATAGATGGCATTATGAGAAAAGAAGATTATGTGGCAACACTGAAGCGACATCTCAAAACATCAGCCAGGAAGGTAAAGTTTGGGCAAAAATGGGTCTTCCAAATGGAAGATGAACTGAAGCATACTGCCAAAATGGTAACAAAGTGGCTTAAGGATAACAAAGTCAATGTTTTGGAGTGGCCATCACAAAGCCCTGATCTCAATCCTATTGAAAATTTATGGGTAAAGCTGAAAAGGCTGGTGCGAGCAAGGCGACCTACAAACCTGGATCAGTTACACCAGTGTTATGATCTGGTGGCCTAGGAGCAGCATGTGACGTACTCTGGAGAAGGTGGTACCTGTAATGACCGCAGACCCTGAACTTAGCAGCGCAACTAGAAATAGCCGTGGGATGTACCTAACACTCCCTAGACACCTCGACACAGCCTAAGGACTAACTTCCCCTAAAGATAGAAACGTAAAACTATCTTGCCTCAGAGAAAATCCCCAAAGGATAGACAGCCCCCCACAAATATTGACTGCTAGAGGAGAGGGAAAAGACAAACGCAGACTGAAATCAGGATTAGCAAAGGAGGCCTTACTAGCTAAAAAGAAAGTATAGGACAGAGCACTATGCGGTCAGTATTAAAACACTAGAAAATATCCACCACAGAACATACAAAACTCCATATCTGACTAAAGACATGGAGGGTATATCTGCATCTCCAGAGATACCGCTTGGCTGCAAAAAATCCTTTCACAGACAAGCTGGACAAGACAATACATGAAAATGCACTGAACTATAAGGCCCACAACATGTGGACAGCAGAAACAAAGCCAGGACTTATCTTTGTAGAAAAGCACAGCAAACAGGAGAGACCAGAAAGGGATGAGAATCCTCCAAAAACAATGGACAACTGGCACTGACTAAAGGATCAAGCAGGACTAAATAGCTGAGTCCAAATTGCAAAAAGTGAACACACCTGATAAATGCTGCGATCCACAGACAGCAGCACTACCACTCATAACCTCCGGAGGGAGCCCAAGAGCAGATTTCACAACAATACCCCCCCCCCTTGAGGAGGGGTCACCGAACCCTCACCAGAGCTCCCAGGCCGATCAGGACGAGCCAAATGAAAGGCACGAACCAAATCGTCAGCATGAACATCGGAGGCAACAACCCAAGAATTATCCTCTTGGCCATAACCCTTCCATTTGACCAGATACTGAAGCTTCCGCCTCGAAGAATGAGAATCCAAAATCTTCTCAACCACATACTCCAACTCCCCATCAATCAACACCGGAGCCGGAGGATCAACAGAGCGAACAACGGGCACCACATACTTCCGCAACAAAGATCTATGGAAAACATTATGGATGGAAAAAGAGGCTGGAAGGGCCAAACGAAAAGACACTGGATTGATAATCTCAGAAATCCTATAAGGACCAATAAACCGAGGCTTGAACTTAGGGGAAGAAACCTTCATAGGAACATGACGGGAAGACAACCAGACCAAATCCCCAACCCGAAGCCGGGAACCAACACACCGACGACGGTTAGCAAAACGCTGAGCCTCCTCCTGAGACAACACCAAATTGTCCACCACATGAGCCCAAATCTGCTGCAGCCTGTCAACCACAGAATCCACACCAGGACAATCAGAAGGCTCAACCTGCCCTGAAGAAAAACGAGGATGAAAACCAAAATTACAAAAAAAAGGCGAAACCAAGGTAGCAGAACTAGCCCGATTATTAAGGGCAAACTCGGCCAATGGCAAGAAAGCCACCCAATCATCCTGATCAGCAGACACAAAGCATCTCAAATAGGTTTCCAAAGTCTGATTAGTTCGCTCGGTTTGGCCATTTGTCTGAGGATGACATGCGGAAGAAAAAGACAAATCAATGCCCAGCCTAGCACAAAAGGCCCGCCAAAACCTAGAAACAAACTGGGAACCTCTATCAGACACAATATTCTCCGGAATGCCATGCAAACGAACCACATGCTGAAAAAACAACGGAACCAAATCAGAAGAGGAAGGAAATTTAGGCAAAGGTACCAAATGAACCATCTTAGAAAACCGGTCACAAACCACCCAGATAACAGACATCCTCTGGGAAACCGGAAGCTCTGAAATAAAATCCATAGAAATATGCGTCCAAGGTCTCTCAGGGACCGGCAAAGGCAGAAGCAACCCACTAGCGCTGGAACAGCAAGGCTTAGCACGCGCACAAATCCCACAGGACTGCACAAAAGAACGCACATCCCGCGACAAAGAAGGCCACCAAAAGGACCTACCAACCAAATCTCTGGTACCAAAAATCCCAGGATGGCCAGCCAACACAGAACAATGAACCTCAGAAATCACTTTACTAGTCCATCTATCAGGAACAAACAGTTTCCCCACTGGACAGCGGTCAGGTTTATTAGCCTGAAATTCCTGAAGAACCCGTCGTAAATCAGGGGAGATGGCAGAAAGAATCACCCCTTCCTTCAGAATGCCGACCGGCTCAAGAACCCCAGGGGAATCAGGAAAAAAACTCCTAGAGAGGGCATCCGCCTTAACATTCTTAGTACCAGGAATGTACGAGACCACAAAATCAAAACGGGAGAAAAACAGGGACCATCGAGCCTGTCTAGGATTCAGCCGTTTGGCAGACTCAAGGTAAATCAGATTCTTATGATCGGTCAGGACCACAATACGGTGCTTGGCCCCCTCAACCCAATGTCGCCACTCCTCAAATGCCCACTTCATAGCCAACAACTCCCGATTGCCGACATCATAATTGCGTTCCGCAGGCGAAAACTTCCGAGAAAAGAAGGCACACGGTTTCATCAAGGAACCATCAGAATTCCTCTGAGACAAAACGGCCACTGCCCCAATCTCATACGCGTCAACCTCAACCTGAAATGGAAGAGAAACATCCGGCTGACGCAACACAGGGGCAGAAGTAAATCGGCATTTAAGCTACTGAAGGCAGAAACAGCCGCGGAGGACCAATTCGTCACATCAGCGCCTTTCTTCGTCAAATCGGTCAGAGGTTTAACCATACTGGAGAAGTTGGCAATGAAACGACGATAAAAATTAGCAAAGCCCAAGAATTTCTGAAGGCTCTTCACAGATGTTGGTTGAATCCAATCATGAATGGCCTGAACCTTAACCGGATCCATTTCTACAGATGAGGGAGAAAAAATGAAGCCCAAAAAAGAAACTTTCTGCACTCCAAAGAGGCACTTCGACCCCTTCACAAATAAAGCATTATCACGGAGGATATGAAATACCATCCTGACCTGTTTCACATGAGACTCCCAATCATCGGAAAAAATCTAAATATCATCCAAATATACAACCATAAATTTATCAAGATAACTCCGAAAGATATCATGCATGAAGGACTGGAACACAGATGGGGCATTAGAGAGTCCGAATGGCATCACAAGGTATTCAAAATGGCCTTCGGGCGTATTAAATGCAGTTTTCCATTCGTCACCCTGCTTAATACGAATAAGATTATATGCCCCTCGAAGGTCAATCTTAGTAAACCAGCTAGCCCCCTTAATCCTAGCAAACAAATCAGTAAGCAAAGGCAAAGGGTAATGAAATTTGACCGTGATCTTATTCAAGAGGCGATAATCAATACAGGGTCTCAAGGAGCCATCCTTCTTGGCAACAAAAAAAAACCTGCTCCCAATGGTGAAGAAGATGGCCGAATATGCCCCTTCTCCAAAGACTCCTTAATATAGCTCCGCATGGCGGCATGTTCTGGCACAGACAGGTTGAAAAGTCGGCCCTTAGGGAACTTACAACCTGGAATCAAGTCAATAGCACAATCACAGTCCCTATGCGGTGGAAGGGAACTGGATTTGGGCTCATCGAATACATTCTGGAAATCTGACAAAAACTCAGGAATTTCAGAAGAGAGGGAAGAGGAAATTGACATCAAAGGAACGTGACCATGAACCCCCTGACAACCCCAACTAGTCACAGACATAGATCTCCAATCTAACACCGGATTATGTACCTGTAACCATGGAAAACCCAGCACAACATCATCATGCAAATTATGCAACACCAGAAAACGACAATCTTCCTGATGGTCTGGCGCCATGCGCATGGTCAGCTGTGTCCAAAACTGAGGTTTATTTATAGCCAACGGTGTAGCATCAATGCCCCTTAAAGGAATAGGGTTCTGCAAAGGTTGCAAGGGGAAACCACAACGTCTGGCAAATTCTAAGTCCATTAAGTTCAGAGCGGCGCCTGAATCCACAAATGCCACGACAGAAAATGATGATAATGAGCAGATCAAGGTCACAGATAACAGAAATTTAGGTTGTACAGTACTGATGGTAACAGAACTAGCGATTCTCTTAGTACGCTTAGGGCAATCAGAAATAACATGAGCAGAATCGCCGCAGTAAAAACACAACCTAGTCTGACGCCTGAATCCTTGACGTTCAGCTCTAGACAAAATCCTATAACACTGCATAGGCTCAGGGCTCCGCTCAGAGGACAACGCCACAGTGTGCACAACTCTGCTCTCGCGCAAGCGCCGATCAATCTGAATGGCCAGAGACATAGAATCACTCAGACCAGCAGGCGTGGGGAACCCCACCATAACATCTTTAACGGATTCAGAAAGACCCTTTCTGAAAATTGCCGCCAAGGCATCCTCATTCCATTTAGTCAGTACAGACCATTTTCTAAATTTCTGGCAATACGATTCTGCCGCTTCTTGACCCTGACACAGGGCCAACAAGATCTTCTCAGCTTCAGCCACAGAATTGGGCTCATCATATAATAACCCCAATGCTTGAAAGAAAGAATCAACATTAAGCAAAGCAGGATTGCCAGTTTCCAGGGAAAATGCCCAATCCTGTGGGTCACCACACAGCAGGGATATGATGATTTTAACCTGTTGAATGGGATCACCAGAGGACCGGGGTCTCAATGCAAAAAAACAGTTTACAGTTATTTTTGAAACTCAAAAATTTGGATCTGTCACCAAAGAATAAATCAGGAGTGGGAATCTTAGGTTCTAAGGCAGGAGTCTGAACAATATAATCTGAAATACCCTGTACCCTAGCAGCAAGCTGATCCACACGAGAAACTGACTCCTGAACATTCATGTTATTACTAGGTTCCGCAGCCACCCAGAGATTAAGAGGGAGGAAAAGACAAAACAGGCTAAGGAAAAAAAATGGCTCAAAACCTTTCCTACCTTTTTTCTGAGATGCAATTAACTCATTGTTGGCCAGTTGTACTGTTATGATCTGGTGGCCTAGGAGCAGCATGTGACGTACTCTGGAGAAGGTGGTACCTGTACTGACCGCAGACCCTGAACTTAGCAGCGCAACTAGAAATAGCCATGGGATGTACCTAACACTCCCTAGACACCTCGACACAGCCTAAGAACTAACTTCCCCTAAAGATAGAAACGGAAAACTATCTTGCCTCAGAGAAAATTCCCAATGGATAGACAGCCCCCAACAAATATTGACTGCTAGAGGAGAGGGAAATGACAAACGCAGACTGAAATCAGGATTAGCAAAGGAGGCCTTACTAGCTAAAAAGAAAGTATAGGACAGAGTACTATGCGGTCAGTATTAAAACACTAGAAAATATCCACCACAGAACATACAAAACTCCATATCTCCATATCCATACCATGGAGGGTATATCTGCATCTCCAGAGATACCGCTTGGCTGCAAAAAATCCTTTCACAGACAAGCTGGACAAGACAATACATGAAAATGCACTGAACTATAAGGCCCACAGCATGTGGACAGCAGAAACAAAGCCAGGACTTATCTTTGTAGAAAAGCACAGCAAACAGGAGAGACCAGAAAGGGATGAGAATCCTCCAAAAACAATGGACAACTGGCACTGACTAAAGGATCAAGCAGGACTAAATAGCTGAGTCCAAATTGCAAAAAGTGAACACACCTGATAAATGCTGCGATCCACAGACAGCAGCACTACCACTCATAACCACCGGAGGGAGCCCAAGAGCAGAATTCACAACACACCAGTTTTGTTATTAGGAATGGGCCCAAATTTTGACCAATTACTCACTATTGTGAGAAGCTTGTGGAAGGATATCCCAAACGTTTGACCCAAGTCATTCAGTTTAAGGGCAATGGTACCAAATACCAATGAAATGTATGTAAACTTTTGACTTTGGAATTTTTAAAATGTAAAACATGACTAATTATAGATAGATAGATATGTGTGTGTTCAACTGGATTTATTACTCCATAAACCCCAGCAGCACACACATAAATCACTAATGGGTTGGGGAATGCACGCTTGGCAGCGGTAAAACATACACCAAGACTGTATTTTCTTTCAAAGTTCAACTGGGTTACTCCATAAACCCCAGCAGTACACACAAAGTATCAGCCTTCAGATCCAGCAAAACAAAGTAACAGTGTTCATAACATGGCTCTGGTCCATTAGGACTGTGACCACTTGGTAGATTTCAGTATTCAGGCTCGCTTTGGAGCCAAACACACACAGTCTGGTTTACCTGCTTGACAGCGTTGCAGGTTTTCACCGGCTGGCATCACACGGGTCCTGACCTCCGGAGAAGCTGCCTTACGGGATCACCAACTTGCCTGGCAGGCACACATCAGTCAGTTCCAGACCCACCGAAGGACGGTAGCTTCCCCAACACAGTAGCCGTCACCGGCCCTGCAGATCCATGGCCTCACCTCGTGCTCTTCAGGGATCCGGCCCACACACTGGACCTCCCAACACTCAGGCCTTTCCTCTCACAAGACCTTACACACAAGAACCATTCAGGTCCATACACTCAGAACCATGTGACCCACACCCTGGTCACATTACATACTTGTAACCACTCCAATAGGTGGGAGGTGTGTGTGGTTAGTCAGACCCGCCCATCTCTCCGACTAACCCTACAAGCCTCCTGTTAGGGCTAGCGGAACGCACCAAATAGTAAGACAGATAGTGTATGGTGCGTTCGCAGCCCGGGGTCCACCGTGCAGAGATGGAACCTGCTGCCAAGTAATGACGGACTATATGGTGGTACTCATAAGTATACACACGTGGGTTAAATTTCACCCAGCGTGAAGGAAGCGATCCTGTTGCGTCACAGGATCGCGGTACCGCACATAGAGGGCGAGCAAGTAGTCAGCGAACTCAACCCCAACTAGGATTGAAGTCCGATTAGACCCTTGCTGGCACAACACCGCAACTGGGTGTGTAAGGAAGCTGAATAACAATATTAGGGCACAAGAGTGCATGCGGTGCCGCACTGACGAACGCCACTAACCACCCAGGCTTGGGTAAGGAAAGCACAGAGGAAGTGCACGGCGCCGTACTGGCGGTCACAGCAACTGGACGCTGTAACGTGTGATTAGTGCTGTAGGATAAGTCGGGCGCTAGATAGCAACCATACACCTTCCGCGAACAGACATTCAATAGGGAAGGGGTATCCAAGGACGACTTGCACTCACAACAAACACACGTAAGCAAATGTACACTAGCGCATGGCCGTGCGGTCATGCGCAGTTTATATAGTTGCAGCACAGGAAGTGGCCACAGAAACTTTGCCCTTCCAAGACCTGCCAAGAGGACCAATGGAATGTGCTGCAGAGCCTGAGCACATGACCCTCGATCTCCAACGGGAGATCTTGCCCTGGGCATGCTCAGTGTGTGCAGACAGGACTTAGTCCCAGAGAAGTCCGCTCGCTGCTGACCAGCACTGGCTTTAATGGCAGAAGCTGAAGAAGCAGCAGTAACTCTCTGTACAGAGTGAGACTGAGCAAGACGCTGGGACCGACGTCCCTGCTGAGCAGACTCCACTGCGGCTGGATAAGAATGGGAGGCCGCAGCGGAGATGGCTCGAGATTGCCCCTGTGCAGAAGCGGGAACTCGAGACCTAACATTACCCCCCCTCCTAGGGCCCCCCTCCTTGGGCCTCGCTACGCTCGAAGGCAGCAATGAGCTGTGGGGCCCGAATGTTTTCAGCAGGCTCCCATGACCTGTCCTCTGGGTCATAACCCTTCCAATCCACCAGATAGAATTTTTTGCCGCGTACCACCTTGCACCCCAAAATAGCGTTCACCTCGTAATCGTCCGTAGACGAACCCGATGTCCCGGCAGATGACTCGGAAAACCGGGACATGTATACGGGTTTCAAGAGGGACACATGAAAGGTGTCGGTGATACCCAAGCGTGGAGGAAGGGCCAAACGGTAGACCACAGGATTAACCCGTTCGAGAACCTTGAAGGGACCCAAGTAGCGAGGAGCAAACTTAGTGGACTCAACTCGCAGCCTGATGTTACGGGCGGAGAGCCACACCAAGTCGCCAGGAGCAAAGGTCGGAGCGGGGCGCCGATGAACATCGGCGGAGGACCTCATTCTCTCCTTGGAGGCCCGAATGGCATCCTGCGTGCGGTCCCAAATGTCCCGTGCCTCCACAGCCCAGTCTGCCACCCTGGAGTCAGCAGAAGACACAGGCATGGGCACAGGAACACGTGGATGCTGGCCGTAATTTAGGAGGAATGGAGTCTGACCGGTGGAGTCGGCTACGGCATTGTTAAGTGCAAACTCTGCCCACGGTAGCAAGGATGCCCAGTCATCCTGCCTGGCAGAAACAAAATGTCGTAAATATGTGACCAAGGTCTGGTTGGCCCTCTCTACCAACCCATTCGTCTCGGGATGATATGCCGAAGAGAGATTCAACTCAATACTGAGTAGACGACAAAGCTCTCTCCAGAATCGAGACGCAAACTGGGGACCCCGGTCACTAACAATTTTGTCTGGCATACCGTGTAGGCGAAAGATATGCTTGACGAACAAGACAGCCAACGCCCGTGCAGAAGGTAGCCGTGGAAGAGGCACCAAGTGCACCATTTTGGAAAAATGGTCGGTAATCACCCAGATAATGGTGCAGTTACGAGACTTGGGTAAGCCCACCACAAAGTCCATCCCGACCATCTCCCAGGGCCTGTCCGCCACCGGCAGAGGATAAAGCAAACCAGCTGGCCGTTGCCGAGGAGTCTTGTTCTTGGCGCAAGAGACACACGCCCGAACATACTCTGTGACATCACGAGCCATATGCGGCCACCAGTATGTCCTCGCCAGTAACTCAGATGTCCTTTTGGTACCAAAATGTCCTCCCACCCTGGACGAGTGTGCCCAAGAGAGAACCTCCGGTCGCAAGCTGGATGGTACAAAAGTCTTGCCCAGAGGCACAGACTCTAGCGAAACCGGGGCCACAGTTCTCAAGCTCTCGGTGGGGACAATAAGCCGAGGCTCCTCCTCTTCCTCCGCAGATGACACAACGGAGCGAGAGAGAGCGTCGGCCCGAATGTTCTTCTCCCCAGAAAGAAAATGGAGGGTGAAATGAAACCGGGAGAAGAATAAGGACCATCTGGCCTGGTGAGAATTCAACCGCTGGGCTGTCTGCAGGTACACCAAATTTTTATGGTCTGTGAAGACTTGGAAGGGAAAACGTGCTCCCTCCAAGAGATGTCTCCACTCCGAGAAAGCCAACTTCATGGCTAGCAACTCCCTGTCCCCGATGGAATAATTCCTCTCTGCTGGTGAGAAGGTCTTGGAGAAAAAGAAGCAAGGATGCTTCCGACCTTGAGCATCCTTTTGGAAGAGGACTGCTCCAGCACCAACAGAAGAGGCATCCACCTCCATGATAAATGGCTTATCAACATCAGGGCGATGTAGGATGGGAGCGCTAGCGAAGTGTGACTTTATAGAGTTAAAGGCCTTGGAGACCTCCTCAGACCACAATTTGGGATTCGCCCCCTTCTTGGTGAGGGCAACCAAGGGAGCTACCAAAGTTGAGAAGTGCGGAATGAACTGGCAATAATAATTAATGAACCCCATAAAGCGCTGCACCGCTTTAAGAGAATGGGGTTCCTGCCAGTCCATCACAGCCTGTAGTTTGGCAGGATCCATAGCCAATCCCTGGGCAGAGATGATGTAGCCTAGGAAAGGTAAGGACTCCTGCTCAAACATACACTTCTCCAACTTGGCATAGAGGGAGTTTGCCCGTAGGAGGTCAAAGACTTTGCAAACATCTCTCCGGTGGGAGTCAATATCTGGAGAGTAGATGAGAATATCATCCAGATAGACTACGACCGAGGTGGAAAGCATATCCCGGAAGATATCGTTCACAAAGTCTTGGAAAACGGCTGGGGCATTACAGAGCCCGAAGGGCATCACCAGATATTCATAGTGCCCATCCCTGGTGTAAAAGCCGTCTTCCATTCGTCCCCCTTACGGATGCGAATCAGGTTGTAAGCACCCCGCAGATCTAGTTTAGTAAATACCCTTGCTCCCCGAAGCCTATTGAAGAGCTCAGATATCAAGGGCAAAGGATACTTATTTTTAACGGTGATGGCATTAAGACCCCTGTAGTCTATGCATGGACGCAATTCCCCATTCTTCTTCTGCACGAAGAAGAACCCTGCCCCAGCAGGTGACACTGACTTCCTAATGAATCCTCTTGCCAGATTTTCCTGGATGTACTGTGACATTGCCTCCGTCTCCGGGAGAGATAGCGGATAGACCCGACCCCGGGGAGGCTCAGCACCAGGCAAGAGATCAATAGGACAGTCATAGGGGCGATGGGGCGGAAGGATCTCCGCCGCCTTTTTGGAGAACACGTCTGCATAAGACCAATACTGCTTGGGGAGAGAGGAAAGATCTGCGGGTACCTCTGTAGTAGCAACCTGAACGCACTCCCTCTGACACCTACCCCCACAAGATTCGCCCCATCCCAGGATTCTGCCAGAGGACCACTCGATATGAGGAGAGTGGTACCGTAGCCAAGGTATTCCCAACAGGACCTCATCAATTCCCTCAGGAATGACGAGCAGAGATATAATCTCCTGATGAGATGGCGACATGGACAGAGTAAAAGGGATGGTCTGGTGTGTTATCTGTGAGGGCAGTGTCGACCCATTCACCACTCGTACCGTTACTGGTTGAGCTAGCATAACCAGGGGTATTGCGTGACGTTGGGCGAAGGCAGAAGACATAAAATTGCCCTCCGCCCCAGAATCCATGCAGAGCTCTCCCACTCTACCGAGTGGGAGAATGAGCCTATAGTAATTGTCCCCTTAAAGGACAATTTAGAGGCAAACGTCACCGTGTCTAGTGTACCTCCACCTACTACCACTAGACGCTGACGTTTCCTCGACCGCTGAGAACATCTGGTGGCTAGATGTCCTGACTGCTGGCAAACATGACAGACCTTGAGTGCACAAGCGGTCCGAGACTTAGATCCCGCTTGTGACACTTCCCTGGCCTCATGTGACTCAGGAACAAGGACCGGAGATTCCAGAGGTCTGGCGAAGGTAGGAGCCAGCCGAAACCTCTGCCTACACTGGGCTCGCTCTAACCTCCGCTCGTTAAAACGGAGCTCAATTCGAGTGGAGACAGTTATTAACTCCTCCAGTGTGGCAGGAATCTCCCTAGTGGCCAGAGCGTCCTTAACGTGGTCAGCCAGGCCCCTCCAAAATATGGGGATAAGAGCTTTATCCGACCAATCCAGCTCAGAAGCTAAAGTGCGGAATTGGACGGCAAAATGACTGACCAAGGACTCACCCTGAGTTAATGCCAGCAGTTGGAGCGCAGTATCATGGGTGACTTGAGGTCCTAAAAAGACCTGTTTCAGAGTGCTCAGAAACAGCGGAGCACTCTGCACCACATGATCGCCACGCTCCCACAGCGGCGTAGCCCATTCCAATGCCCTGTCCGACAAGAGAGACACTATAAATCCCACCTTAGCCCGCTCTGTGGGAAAACGTGCAGCCAGGAGCTCGAGGTGAATAGAGCACTGACTCACAAATCCCCTACAAAATTTGCTATCACTAGAAAATTTTTCTGGCAGCGGGAGGCGAGAAAATGTCGGAGCAGGGGTGGCAATGGACAAGGTTGCTGCAGCCACGCTAGCAGCCTGTACAGCAACATCCACAGCTGAGGTTGCGCTCTCAAGAGCCGCCAACCTACCCTCCAGCTGCTGGATATACCGCAAGGATTGCTGTTTGTCCGTCATTACTAGCCAGACCCTGGCGCTAGTGTAATGCTAGGGCTAGCGGAACGCACCAAATAGTAAGACAGATAGTGTATGGTGCGTTCGCAGCCCGGGGTCCACCGTGCAGAGATGGAACCTGCTGCCAAGTAATGACGGACTATATGGCGGTACTCATAAGTATACACACGTGGGTTAAATTTCACCCAGCGTGAAGGAAGCGATCCTGTTGCGTCACAGGATCGCGGTACCGCACATAGAGGGCGAGCAAGTAGTCAGCGAACTCAACCCCAACTAGGATTGAAGTCCGATTAGACCCTTGCTGGCACAACACCGCAACTGGGTGTGTAAGGAAGCTGAATAACAATATTAGGGCACAAGAGTGCATGCGGTGCCGCACTGACGAACGCCACTAACCACCCAGGCTTGGGTAAGGAAAGCACAGAGGAAGTGCACGGCGCCGTACTGGCGGTCACAGCAACTGGACGCTGTAACGTGTGATTAGTGCTGTAGGATAAGTCGGGCGCTAGATAGCAACCATACACCTTCCGCGAACAGACATTCAATAGGGAAGGGGTATCCAAGGACGACTTGCACTCACAACAAACACACGTAAGCAAATGTACACTAGCGCATGGCCGTGCGGTCATGCGCAGTTTATATAGTTGCAGCACAGGAAGTGGCCACAGAAACTTTGCCCTTCCAAGACCTGCCAAGAGGACCAATGGAATGTGCTGCAGAGCCTGAGCACATGACCCTCGATCTCCAACGGGAGATCTTGCCCTGGGCATGCTCAGTGTGTGCAGACAGGACTTAGTCCCAGAGAAGTCCGCTCGCTGCTGACCAGCACTGGCTTTAATGGCAGAAGCTGAAGAAGCAGCAGTAACTCTCTGTACAGAGTGAGACTGAGCAAGACGCTGGGACCGACGTCCCTGCTGAGCAGACTCCACTGCGGCTGGATAAGAATGGGAGGCCGCAGCGGAGATGGCTCGAGATTGCCCCTGTGCAGAAGCGGGAACTCGAGACCTAACATTACCCCCCCTCCTAGGGCCCCCCCTCCTTGGGCCTCGCTACGCTCGAAGGCAGCAATGAGCTGTGGGGCCCGAATGTTTTCAGCAGGCTCCCATGACCTGTCCTCTGGGTCATAACCCTTCCAATCCACCAGATAGAATTTTTTGCCGCGTACCACCTTGCACCCCAAAATAGCGTTCACCTCGTAATCGTCCGTAGACGAACCCGATGTCCCGGCAGATGACTCGGAAAACCGGGACATGTATACGGGTTTCAAGAGGGACACATGAAAGGTGTCGGTGATACCCAAGCGTGGAGGAAGGGCCAAACGGTAGACCACAGGATTAACCCGTTCGAGAACCTTGAAGGGACCCAAGTAGCGAGGAGCAAACTTAGTGGACTCAACTCGCAGCCTGATGTTACGGGCGGAGAGCCACACCAAGTCGCCAGGAGCAAAGGTCGGAGCGGGGCGCCGATGAACATCGGCGGAGGACCTCATTCTCTCCTTGGAGGCCCGAATGGCATCCTGCGTGCGGTCCCAAATGTCCCGTGCCTCCACAGCCCAGTCTGCCACCCTGGAGTCAGCAGAAGACACAGGCATGGGCACAGGAACACGTGGATGCTGGCCGTAATTTAGGAGGAATGGAGTCTGACCGGTGGAGTCGGCTACGGCATTGTTAAGTGCAAACTCTGCCCACGGTAGCAAGGATGCCCAGTCATCCTGCCTGGCAGAAACAAAATGTCGTAAATATGTGACCAAGGTCTGGTTGGCCCTCTCTACCAACCCATTCGTCTCGGGATGATATGCCGAAGAGAGATTCAACTCAATACTGAGTAGACGACAAAGCTCTCTCCAGAATCGAGACGCAAACTGGGGACCCCGGTCACTAACAATTTTGTCTGGCATACCGTGTAGGCGAAAGATATGCTTGACGAACAAGACAGCCAACGCCCGTGCAGAAGGTAGCCGTGGAAGAGGCACCAAGTGCACCATTTTGGAAAAATGGTCGGTAATCACCCAGATAATGGTGCAGTTACGAGACTTGGGTAAGCCCACCACAAAGTCCATCCCGACCATCTCCCAGGGCCTGTCCGCCACCGGCAGAGGATAAAGCAAACCAGCTGGCCGTTGCCGAGGAGTCTTGTTCTTGGCGCAAGAGACACACGCCCGAACATACTCTGTGACATCACGAGCCATATGCGGCCACCAGTATGTCCTCGCCAGTAACTCAGATGTCCTTTTGGTACCAAAATGTCCTCCCACCCTGGACGAGTGTGCCCAAGAGAGAACCTCCGGTCGCAAGCTGGATGGTACAAAAGTCTTGCCCAGAGGCACAGACTCTAGCGAAACCGGGGCCACAGTTCTCAAGCTCTCGGTGGGGACAATAAGCCGAGGCTCCTCCTCTTCCTCCGCAGATGACACAACGGAGCGAGAGAGAGCGTCGGCCCGAATGTTCTTCTCCCCAGAAAGAAAATGGAGGGTGAAATGAAACCGGGAGAAGAATAAGGACCATCTGGCCTGGTGAGAATTCAACCGCTGGGCTGTCTGCAGGTACACCAAATTTTTATGGTCTGTGAAGACTTGGAAGGGAAAACGTGCTCCCTCCAAGAGATGTCTCCACTCCGAGAAAGCCAACTTCATGGCTAGCAACTCCCTGTCCCCGATGGAATAATTCCTCTCTGCTGGTGAGAAGGTCTTGGAGAAAAAGAAGCAAGGATGCTTCCGACCTTGAGCATCCTTTTGGAAGAGGACTGCTCCAGCACCAACAGAAGAGGCATCCACCTCCATGATAAATGGCTTATCAACATCAGGGCGATGTAGGATGGGAGCGCTAGCGAAGTGTGACTTTATAGAGTTAAAGGCCTTGGAGACCTCCTCAGACCACAATTTGGGATTCGCCCCCTTCTTGGTGAGGGCAACCAAGGGAGCTACCAAAGTTGAGAAGTGCGGAATGAACTGGCAATAATAATTAATGAACCCCATAAAGCGCTGCACCGCTTTAAGAGAATGGGGTTCCTGCCAGTCCATCACAGCCTGTAGTTTGGCAGGATCCATAGCCAATCCCTGGGCAGAGATGATGTAGCCTAGGAAAGGTAAGGACTCCTGCTCAAACATACACTTCTCCAACTTGGCATAGAGGGAGTTTGCCCGTAGGAGGTCAAAGACTTTGCAAACATCTCTCCGGTGGGAGTCAATATCTGGAGAGTAGATGAGAATATCATCCAGATAGACTACGACCGAGGTGGAAAGCATATCCCGGAAGATATCGTTCACAAAGTCTTGGAAAACGGCTGGGGCATTACAGAGCCCGAAGGGCATCACCAGATATTCATAGTGCCCATCCCTGGTGTAAAAGCCGTCTTCCATTCGTCCCCCTTACGGATGCGAATCAGGTTGTAAGCACCCCGCAGATCTAGTTTAGTAAATACCCTTGCTCCCCGAAGCCTATTGAAGAGCTCAGATATCAAGGGCAAAGGATACTTATTTTTAACGGTGATGGCATTAAGACCCCTGTAGTCTATGCATGGACGCAATTCCCCATTCTTCTTCTGCACGAAGAAGAACCCTGCCCCAGCAGGTGACACTGACTTCCTAATGAATCCTCTTGCCAGATTTTCCTGGATGTACTGTGACATTGCCTCCGTCTCCGGGAGAGATAGCGGATAGACCCGACCCCGGGGAGGCTCAGCACCAGGCAAGAGATCAATAGGACAGTCATAGGGGCGATGGGGCGGAAGGATCTCCGCCGCCTTTTTGGAGAACACGTCTGCATAAGACCAATACTGCTTGGGGAGAGAGGAAAGATCTGCGGGTACCTCTGTAGTAGCAACCTGAACGCACTCCCTCTGACACCTACCCCCACAAGATTCGCCCCATCCCAGGATTCTGCCAGAGGACCACTCGATATGAGGAGAGTGGTACCGTAGCCAAGGTATTCCCAACAGGACCTCATCAATTCCCTCAGGAATGACGAGCAGAGATATAATCTCCTGATGAGATGGCGACATGGACAGAGTAAAAGGGATGGTCTGGTGTGTTATCTGTGAGGGCAGTGTCGACCCATTCACCACTCGTACCGTTACTGGTTGAGCTAGCATAACCAGGGGTATTGCGTGACGTTGGGCGAAGGCAGAAGACATAAAATTGCCCTCCGCCCCAGAATCCATGCAGAGCTCTCCCACTCTACCGAGTGGGAGAATGAGCCTATAGTAATTGTCCCCTTAAAGGACAATTTAGAGGCAAACGTCACCGTGTCTAGTGTACCTCCACCTACTACCACTAGACGCTGACGTTTCCTCGACCGCTGAGAACATCTGGTGGCTAGATGTCCTGACTGCTGGCAAACATGACAGACCTTGAGTGCACAAGCGGTCCGAGACTTAGATCCCGCTTGTGACACTTCCCTGGCCTCATGTGACTCAGGAACAAGGACCGGAGATTCCAGAGGTCTGGCGAAGGTAGGAGCCAGCCGAAACCTCTGCCTACACTGGGCTCGCTCTAACCTCCGCTCGTTAAAACGGAGCTCAATTCGAGTGGAGACAGTTATTAACTCCTCCAGTGTGGCAGGAATCTCCCTAGTGGCCAGAGCGTCCTTAACGTGGTCAGCCAGGCCCCTCCAAAATATGGGGATAAGAGCTTTATCCGACCAATCCAGCTCAGAAGCTAAAGTGCGGAATTGGACGGCAAAATGACTGACCAAGGACTCACCCTGAGTTAATGCCAGCAGTTGGAGCGCAGTATCATGGGTGACTTGAGGTCCTAAAAAGACCTGTTTCAGAGTGCTCAGAAACAGCGGAGCACTCTGCACCACATGATCGCCACGCTCCCACAGCGGCGTAGCCCATTCCAATGCCCTGTCCGACAAGAGAGACACTATAAATCCCACCTTAGCCCGCTCTGTGGGAAAACGTGCAGCCAGGAGCTCGAGGTGAATAGAGCACTGACTCACAAATCCCCTACAAAATTTGCTATCACTAGAAAATTTTTCTGGCAGCGGGAGGCGAGAAAATGTCGGAGCAGGGGTGGCAATGGACAAGGTTGCTGCAGCCACGCTAGCAGCCTGTACAGCAACATCCACAGCTGAGGTTGCGCTCTCAAGAGCCGCCAACCTACCCTCCAGCTGCTGGATATACCGCAAGGATTGCTGTTTGTCCGTCATTACTAGCCAGACCCTGGCGCTAGTGTAATGCTAGGGCTAGCGGAACGCACCAAATAGTAAGACAGATAGTGTATGGTGCGTTCGCAGCCCGGGGTCCACCGTGCAGAGATGGAACCTGCTGCCAAGTAATGACGGACTATATGGCGGTACTCATAAGTATACACACGTGGGTTAAATTTCACCCAGCGTGAAGGAAGCGATCCTGTTGCGTCACAGGATCGCGGTACCGCACATAGAGGGCGAGCAAGTAGTCAGCGAACTCAACCCCAACTAGGATTGAAGTCCGATTAGACCCTTGCTGGCACAACACCGCAACTGGGTGTGTAAGGAAGCTGAATAACAATATTAGGGCACAAGAGTGCATGCGGTGCCGCACTGACGAACGCCACTAACCACCCAGGCTTGGGTAAGGAAAGCACAGAGGAAGTGCACGGCGCCGTACTGGCGGTCACAGCAACTGGACGCTGTAACGTGTGATTAGTGCTGTAGGATAAGTCGGGCGCTAGATAGCAACCATACACCTTCCGCGAACAGACATTCAATAGGGAAGGGGTATCCAAGGACGACTTGCACTCACAACAAACACACGTAAGCAAATGTACACTAGCGCATGGCCGTGCGGTCATGCGCAGTTTATATAGTTGCAGCACAGGAAGTGGCCACAGAAACTTTGCCCTTCCAAGACCTGCCAAGAGGACCAATGGAATGTGCTGCAGAGCCTGAGCACATGACCCTCGATCTCCAACGGGAGATCTTGCCCTGGGCATGCTCAGTGTGTGCAGACAAGGACTTAGTCCCAGAGAAGTCCGCTCGCTGCTGACTAGCACTGGCTTTAATGGCAGAAGCTGAAGAAGCAGCAGTAACTCTCTGTACAGAGTGAGACTGAGCAAGACGCTGGGACCGACGTCCCTGCTGAGCAGACTCCACTGCGGCTGGATAAGAATGGGAGGCCGCAGCGGAGATGGCTCGAGATTCCCCCTGTGCAGAAGCGGGAACTCGAGACCTAACACCTCCCTTTAAAACAACAGACATACTTGTGGGACTCCAGGTCCCAGAACAACCTTACTTCAGGCTTAGAGTGCAGAGTCCCTGCAACATGTACCGGCCATTTACAATAAAGCCGGATGTTTCCTCATCATCACAGTTATGCCTGCGACTGACATGCATTATTATTATTATTTATTTATATAGCACCATTAATTCCATGGTGCTGTACATGAGAAGGGGTTACATCAAAATACAAATATAACTTACAGTAAACAAAACTAACAATGACAGACTGGTAGAGAGGGAAGAGGACCCTGCCCTTGCGGGCTTACATTCTACAGGATTATGGGGAAGGAGACAGTAGGTCGAGGGTTGCAGTAGCTCCGATAGTGTTGAGGTGGCCGTGTGGTCTTTACAGGCTGTAAGCTTCTTTGAAGAGGTGGGTTTTCAGGTTTCTTTTGAAGGATACAAAAGTAGTGGATAACCGGATGTGTTGGGGCACTGAATGCCAGAGAATGGGTGATATTCGGGAGAAGTCTTGGAGGCGATTGGATGAGGAGCGAATAAGCGTAGAGGAGAGGAGGAGGTCTTGGGAGGACTGGAGATTACATGAGGGAAGATATTTAGAGATTAGTGTGGAAATATATGGAGGAGAAAGATTATGGAAGGCTTTGTAGGTCAGAGTTAGTAATTTAAACTGGATACGCTGGGAAATTTGGAGCCAGTGAAGGGATTAGCAAAGAGGGGAAGCAGGAGTGTAGCGAGGAGAGAGATTAATTAGTCGGGCAGCAGAGTTAAGGATGGACTGGAGGGGTGCGAGAGTGTTAGAAGGTAGGCCACAGAGGAGTATGTTGCAGTAGTCCAGGCGGGAGATTATTAGGGCATGCACGAGCATTTTGGTAGAGTGTGGGTTGAGGAAAGGACAGATTCTGGAAATATTTTTGAGCTGAAGGTGACAGGAGGTGGCGAGCGCTTGGATGTGCGGTTTGAAGGACAAGGCAGAGTCAAGGATTACTCCGAGGCAGCAGATTTTGGGGACAGGGGAAAGTGTGATTTCATTTATTTTAATAGATAGATCAGGTAGGGAAGATATGCATGATGGAGGAAAGATAAGGAGTTCAGATTTGTCCACATTGAGCTTGAGGAAGCATTCCCATGGCCTCGATATGCCTCCGTGTGTATTCTGAGGAGACCATGCAGCGACCCCTACCAGGGGTCACTGCATCACTATATATAATAATAATTTTTCTTTATATAGCGCCAACATATTCCGCAGCACTTTACAATTAAGCGGGGACATGTACAAACAATACATTCGGTACGAGTTAAGACACTTTAAACAGTGACATTAGGAGTGAGGTCCCTGCTCGCAAGCTTACAATCTACAAGGAAATGGGGGGACACAATAGGTGAAAAGTGATTGTTATTTCAGGCCTGGCAATTATAATTAATAGGGATTTTCATACAAAGCTGCATGATCCGGTCATCAGCCCGTGTGTTTAAGTGCAATAGTCAAGTATCAAGTGAAGTTATGTGTATGGAGGGTGTGGAGACAGATGAATAGTAGGGTGCAGATTCAGAGTAATATTTGGAAGGAGGGAACAGGGCAAAGTTAGTTTACTGAGTAGTTGATGTGGTAGGCTTGTTTGAAGAGATGGGTTTTCAAAGCGCGCTTGAATAGGTCGGGGCTAGGTATCAGTCTGATTGTCTGGGGAAGTGCATTCCAGAGAGCTGGCGCAGCACGAGAGAAGTCTTGGAGACGGAGGTGTGAGGTTCGGATTACAGGGAATGTTAGTCTTAGGTCATTTGTAGAACGGAGGGCACGTGTAGGGCGATAGACAGAGATCAGAGAGGAGATATAAGGCGGTGCAGAACTGTGGAGAGCTTTGTGGGTGAGCGAGATGAGTTTATACTGGACCCTGTAGCGAATGGGTAGCCCGTGTAATGACTGGCACAAGATGGAGGCATCGGTGAAGCAGCTGGACAGAATTATGACTCTGGCATTCAAGATGGATTGGAGAGGAGAAAGTTTGGTAAGAGGGAGATCGATCAGAAGAGAGTTGCAGTAGTCCAGACGGGAATGAATAAGAGTGACAGTAAGAGTCTTAGCAGTTTCTACGGTGAGAAAAGGTCAGATTCTGGAGATGTTTTTTAAGATGCAGGTGACAAGAGCGAATGAGTGATCGGATATAGGGAGTAAAGGAAAGTTGGATGTCAAATATGACTCCAAGACAACAGGCATGCTGCTTGGGAGTTATGGTTGAACCCTCCAGGTTAATTTCGATATTGGGTAGAGTGAGGTTAGTAGAAGGGAGAAACACAAGAAGTTCCGTTTTGGAGAGATTTAGTTTCAGGTAGAGGGAGGACATGATGTTAGAGACAGCAGACAGACAATCCTTGGTATTTTGAATTAGGGTAGGGGTGATGTCAGGGGAAGAAGTGTTTAATTGGGTGTAATCAGCATAGAGATGATACTGGAACCCAGATCTACTGATTGTTTGTCCAATAGGGGCCGTGTTAAGAGAGAAGAGGAGGGGGGCTAGGACTGAGCCTTGCGGAACCCCAATAGTAAGTGGACGAGGAGAGGAAGAGGAGCCGGCAAAATATACAGTGAAGGAGTGGTCAGAGAGGTAGGAGGAGAACCAGGAGAGGGTTGTGTCCTTGAGGCCTATAGAGCGGAGCATAGTGAGGAGGAGCTGGTGATCCACAGTGTCAAATGCGGCAGAGAGATCCAGGAGAATCAGCAGAGAGTAATGACCTTTGGATTTAGCTGCTATTAGATCATTAGAGACTTTAGTAAGGGCAGTTTCAGTGGAGTTTAAAGAGCGGAAACCAGATTGCAAGGGGTCAAGTAGAGAGTTATCCGAGAGATAGCGGACTAGACAGGAGTGGACCAAGCATTCCAGGAGTTTAGAAATGAAGGAAAGGTTAGAGACAGGTCTGTAGTTAGCAGTGCAGTTCTGGTCCAGGGATGGCTTTTTAAGTAAAGGGTTTATGATGGCATGTTTAAATGAGGAGGGAAAGATACCTGAAGAGAGAGGTTAAATATTTTAGTCAGGTGAGTGGTAACCACTGGTGAGAGAGACTGCAGGAGATGTGAAGGAATGGGGTCACTGTTGCAGGTTGTAGGCCGAAGAGAAGCGAGGAGCTTGGAAACTTCTTCTTCTGAAACAGGCTCAAAGATGTCTAGTGAGCTTGAAGTGCGGCAGGAAGGGGATTCAGGTACTGAGGAGATTGCGCTGAGATATTCTGATGGATGTGGTTGATTTTTTTCTAAGAAATAAGTGGCCAGATCCTCACCGCTGAGGTTGGTGATGGGGGCCTGTACTTTAGGTTTCAGGAGGGAGTTTAAGGTTTCAAAAAGTCATTTTGGGTTGTTGGATAGTGAGGTGATGAGGGTGGTGAAGTAGGATTGTTTGGTCAGATAAAGGGCAGAGTTATAGGTTTTGAGCATGAACTTATAGTGGATGAAGTCTTCTGCTAAGAGAGATTTTCTCCACTGCCGCTCTTGCACACCTTGAGCAACGCTGAAGAAAGCGTGTTTGCATAGTGTGCCAGGGCTGCCGTTGTCTGTGTCGGGTCTTTCTGCATGTAGAAGGTGCTGCTTCATCTAGGGCATTCTTCAGTGTATCATTTAAGTGTGACACTGCTAAGTCTGGACAGGAGAGGGAGGAGATGGGGGCTAGAGATGTGTGGAGATTGTGCACAAGCTGCTGGGTATTAATGGTATGTGTATTCCGATAAGTGTGGTAAGTGGGGGTGTCCTGGGTGAGGAGACAATTCTTGACAGAGAAGAAAAGAAGGTTGTGGACCGAGAGCAGGAGAGGGGAGTTAGTAAAGTTGTGCAGCGAGCCGGGACAGGAGAAAACCAGTTCCAGAGTATTCCCGTCCTCATGTGTAGGAGAATTAGTAAACTGTGAGAGGCCGAATGAAGAAGTTAGAGAAGGAAGATGAGAGGCAGATTGGGAGAGGGGATCATTGATGGGGATGTTAAAGTCTCCCATGATGAGGGCGGGGATGTCACTGGATAGAAAGTGAGTAAGCCAGGTGGCAAAGTGGTATATATATATATATATATATATATATATATATATATATATATATATATATATATATATATATATATATACAGTTAGGGCCAGAAATATTTGGACAGTGACACAAGTTTTGTTATTTTAGCTGTTTACAAAAACATGTTCAGAAATACAATTATATATATAATATGGGCTGAAAGTGCACACTCCCAGCTGCAATATGATAGTTTCCACATCCAAATCGGAGAAAGGGTTTAGGAATCATAGCTCTGTAATGCATAGCGTCCTCTTTTTCAAGGGACCAAAAGTAATTGGACAATGGACTCTAAGGGCTGCAATTAACTCTGAAGGCGTCTCCCTCGTTAACCTGTAATCAATGAAGTAGTTAAAAGGTCAGGGGTGGATTCCAGGTGTGTGGTTTTGCATTTGGAAGCTGTTGCTGTGAGCAGACAACATGCGGTCAAAGGAACTCTCAATTGAGGTGAAGCAGAACATCCTGAGGCTGAAAAAAAGAAAAAATCCATCAGAGAGATAGCAGACATGCTTGGAGTAGCAAAATCAACAGTTGGGTACATTCTGAGAAAAAAGGAATTGACTAGTGAGCTTGGGAACTCAAAAAGGCCTGGGCGTCCACGGATGACAACAGTGGTGGATGATCGCCGCATACTTAATTTGGTGAAGAAGAACCCGTTCACAACATCAACTGAAGTACAGAACACTCTCAGTGAAGTAGGTGTATCTGTCTCTAAGTCAACAGTAAAGAGAAGACTCCATGACAGTAAATACAAAGGGTTCACATCTAGATGCAAACCATTCATCAATACCAAAAATAGACAGGCCAGAGTTAAATTTGCAGAAAAACACCTCAAGAAGCCAGCTCAGTTCTGGAAAAGTATTCTATGGACAGATGAGACAAAGATCAACCTGTACCAGAATGATGGGAAGAAAAAAGTTTGGAGAAGAAAGGGAACGGCACATGATCCAAGGCACACCACATCCTCTGTAAAACATGGTGGAGGCAACGTGATGGCATGGGCATGCATGGCTTTCAATGGCACTGGGTCACTTGTGTTTATTGATGACATAAGAGCAGACAAGAGTAGCCGGATGAATTCTGAAGTGTACCGGGATATACTTTCAGCCCAGATTCAACCAAATGCTGCAAAGTTGATTGGACGGCGCTTCATAGTACAGATGGACAATGACCCCAAGCATACATCCAAAGCTACCCAGGAGTTCATGAGTGCCAAAAAGTGGAACATTCTGCAATGGCCAAGTCAATCTCCAGATCTAAACCCAATTGAGCATGCATTTCACTTGCTCAAATCCAGACTTAAGACGGAAAGACCCACAAACAAGCAAGACCTGAAGGCTGCGGCTGTAAAGGCCTGGCAAAGCATTAAGAAGGAGGAAACCCAGCGTTTGGTGATGTCCATGGGTTCCAGACTTAAGGCAGTGATTGCCTCCAAAGGATTTGCAACAAAATATTGAAAATAAAAATATTTTGTTTGGGTTATGTTTATTTGTCCAATTACTTTTGACCTCCTAAAATGTGGAGTGTTTGTAAAGAAATGTGTACAATTCCTACATTTTCTATCAGATATTTTTGTTCAACCCTTCAAATTAAACGTTACAATCTGCACTTGAATTCTGTTGTAGAGGTTTCATTTCAAATCCAATGTGGTGGCATGCAGAGCCCAACTCGCGAAAATTGTGTCACTGTCCAAATATTTCTGGCCCTAACTGTATATATATATATATATATATATATATATATATATATATATATATTGCAAAGAAAATATGTCATCTTTAACTTTAGAGATGATTTTATATTCAACTTGCTTAACTGTTCATAATAAGAGTAATTTTGTCCAGGGTGCCCAAAACTTTTCCATGCCACCGTATATATACCAGGATGGGGGAGTACCCAGTCCAAATCTTATTGTTATTACATTTTTCATTTCAGACAAAACTATAAAAAAAAAACAACTTACATTTTCTCCATAGGTACTGTGATGTACTTTATAATGGAAACTTGGTTCTGAGATATTCCGACATGACATTTGTATTAGAGCTTTATTTGTGTAGTACTGAACAAATTGAGTTCTCCTCACAAGCAAGTGCAAAACAAAGCACATTAATTCCAGAGAGATGGAGATGAGAAAAAAGATAATGGTGCTTTCTTTTTCATTTGGAAGAAGAAGTTTGGTGAATATTCGGCTAAGAGAGATAATTACTCCAGCAGTACCTAGAAATGAAATTGAAAGGGTTTTATCTTTTAATAAATTAATTAGTACTCTTGGACATATAAAACTAGACTCAATGGTTATACCATCTATCCATTTGAATGTCATGGGATTGTGGAGCAAGTGGCATTGCAATGGCTGTAATAAAGTTTGATGTTATTGATTCTAAAGCTTATCTGTTATTTCAGATGGCTTTTTAGAATAAGCTGAATTATGCTGTACGTGAGAAATAACCATTTCTGTTAATTATATAATTAGGTCCAGAAATGTTTGGCTTTTATCCAAAGTCATATTGCACGGCTCGTTGATGGGTCGATATTGACTTTTAGGATCGCTACTTCAACTAGGTAGCATTAGAGATCAAGTCCTCTTCCTTTCTGAAGAGACAATTTGCATATTTAATTTCCCAGAAGAGCATGCATGGCTTTTAGGTCTCCTTACTCTGATATGCCAGGTCTGACATGTCACTTTCCACAAGACAATTTGAACATCCTTAAGACAAAACTTAAAGGGAACCCGTCACCAGAAAAAACACTATTAACCTACATATATGAGGTTAATCTACATGAAAATAGTGTTATTAACATGTCCTGTGCCCAAACTAAACTAAACTCTATTGGGAGAAAATTCACTTTATTCCTCCCGGCAGCATTTCAGTTTCAGTCACCCCTCTGAGTATACTAAGTGGTGGCTGTAACTGTGCCCCCAGCCCTGACTGAGACTGGCTCTGCTTTGGGGCCAGCTGTCAGTCAGTACTGGGGGCACCGTCTCCATGATTGAAATAGGAATGCTGCTGGGTTGAATAAAGTTTATTTTCTCCCCGTAGCGTTCAGCTAAGTGCGGGGAATGTTAATAACGCTATTATCTTGCAGATTAACCCCATATCTGCAGGTTAATAGCTTTTTTTTCTGTGACAGGTTTCCTTTAATGCAGAAACACACACAAACAAGCAACAACTGAATTCATCTGTAGTAAAGGCCTGACAAAACATCACAAAGGAGGAAACCCAGTGTTTTTTATGTCCATGGCTTCCATACTTCAGGCAGTCATTGCCTGCAAAAGATTCTGTAAAAAGTATTGCACATTGTATTTATGGTAAAGTTAATTTGTCCAATGACTTTTGAGCCCCTGAAATGAGGAGGTTTTGTAGAAAGATGGTTGAAATTCCTAAACATTTAAGAGGATATTTTTGCTCAACCCCTTTAATTAAACCTAAAAGTCTCCACTTCAATTGCATCTCAGTTGTTTTGTTATAAATAAAAAATAGTGGCACGCAGAAACCAAATCGCCAAGATTCAGTCACTGTCCAAATTTTTCTGGACCTATCTGTATGTCTTGTATCTTGCATAATTAGTTAGTTTCCCCTTCGTATGCTCTATCTTTTCATACATTTTCAGTTATCCCTGAGCTTGTGGGTGGAGACTTGCTGCTGCTCTGCTGTCTCTGAATAGCACATGTGTAGAAGCAGTAGCAGAATGGATGACATAGAACAGCGCAGCATGGAGTACAGAAGCAATGTAGTTGTGAATCCAGCCTCCAATAAGGCCCAGGATGATTTAGTGTTAAAGTAGGTCCCTAAATGTGCTTCAGCATTAAGCCTCATTTGTACATTGAGGTAAACTAAAACACTCACTAAAAAGAATCTGCATTTTAACTTTGCTTCTCTCACACAATGTGCTCCTCCCATCTCCCACCCACTCCTCTCTCTATAGACTTCACTAGGCAGCTGTAATCTGATTCCTCAATAAGCTGAAAGACATTTTTCATATGAGTAAGACTTATTTTAGGTTTGGTGAACTGAAAAAGAGTGACTTGTCAATCAAAGACCAGTGCGGAATGGAGGGCGGGAATAAGGGAGAGGGCACAGCAGAGTTGGAAATGCAGTGTACTTGAGATAAAAACTTCAAGGATGGATCTCTCAAACATGCCCCAATACTACAAACAAGGGATACATGTAATAAGTGTTAAAGGGGCTACAAGGGGCTGAATATGGTGCTCCCATGTCCTCTTTAAAACCTGAGTGGATCGCATAACAAAAAAAAATAAAAATAAAATACTATAAAAGCTAACACATTTTCCAGTAACATTTGCTCAGTAATATGCATTATTCTGACAACATTCAAAGCAAAGTAGAAACAAACTTTCTCCCAGATATCCCCAGATATCAAGGGGGATATACTCACATTGTATCTTTATTATTTAGCTGGCCAGCTAAGATATCTAAGGTCTTGGCTATTGAATGAAGACAGGCTTAACGCTGAAGCACATTTAGGGCACTGCCTTAACATTAAATCATTCTGGGCCTTATTGGAGGCTGGATTCCCAACTACATTACTCTGTACTCCATACTGCACTGTTCCATAATGTCATCCATTCTGGGCCTTATTGGAGGGTACGTAAAACCCCCAAATAAATTATTGCCTATTCACAGAATGGCAGGGCAAATAAGGAAAGAGTGTAAATATTTGATAAGGGCGACTGAATTGAGAAATAACTCTGAATACATGGATATGTTTTCACTAATGCAGATTGATTTTTGGATATAGTATGTAGTTACTATAATTAATCACATTTTTTCATATGAAAGTTTCCTTTCTTTGACCAAATTAAGTCTGTATTTGGTATCTCACGTTTTTGCTTTTATAGGTATTTACAATTTTGACATGTAATCACAAGTCTGCTCCCTCATCCCAGACAGAGTATCATCATACCCTTTGATAGGGGTAATTATAGGGAACCTGTCATGTCTTACTTGTGTATTAAACTGTCCCAATGTGCAACACTGACATTGTTTTCGCAAAGAAAAGCTCTCAGTAGATATGTGTAAAAACATTTTATATCATTAGTAGATTGTATCACATACATTTAGCTTCAGGAGTGGCGCTTTTTACCTCTTCAGTCAGTCATGTTCCTGTTCAAAATTATTCACACCCACTGCATTGTGATAGATTGCCGTGACTGACCGGACGTCACTGCAACGGCCTATGGAATCCCATGCTTTCGCACTTCACATCAGCCCCCAGGGAATGCGCACTGAATATGGATGCACGTCCCCAGGTTCTTTTCTCTTTTTTTTTTTTAATCAGATCATTTTTATTACGTGAATTACACAATAATATTTTTACAAAAAGAGATCAGTAAAACAAAGAGATTTTCACAATTACATGGTATCATTATATATTATTGCTATACATAAAACACAATAAAGTTTTCATCTTCTTCCAAGGATTTGATTTTTTCCATTCAAGCTAGTACAACCCTCCAACCTCAACTTCCTCATCCCCGATAACACTACTATATTCATACTATTTTATTTGTTTGATTTATACACATTAGAATATCAGCCATTCAGTTATAATAATTACCTTGCATGGGTAATGACCATACCTATATAATTTAACCTGGAAGATCATACCACAAGTGTTCCTGAAGCCAGAAATTGTCATATGTTATCTTTCAGGATTATTCCTGATTGCAGGCCTGGAACATTCAACCAGGGCCCCTAGATGTTGCCAAATTTCTTGATTGCTTTTCTCTTTCTATGTACCCTTTTTCCAACCAAATAATATTGTGTAACTTATTTATTAACTCATTAACTGTCGGTGGTTGAGAAATAAGTTTAAGTGCTTGATACCAGGTTTGCGAAAGATCTATAGCCATCAAAAGTGACCAATTCTCTCAAATATCCAAATATACATATTTTGGGGTTTGCTTGATTTGCACACCAAATATTATTAACCCCTTTCCGACATTTGCAGTATATATACTGTACGTCATGGTCGGGAGGGACTTTCTGACTGATGCAGTATATATACGTTACGTCAATCATACAATCACCGTGACTAATTGCACAGTGATCACATGATTCTCTCTGCTGTTTCCCACAGCAGGGAACATGGCGCCTTCTTCCCAGGGGGGGGGGGGGTGAGGCCCCACCCCGCAAATACGATCACTGTGTCCTTGGCTGTTCAGTCAATCGCAGTGTTTCAGGCAATCAGAGTGTTGTAAGAACCCCGATCATAGGCTGGAGCCTAGCAACGCCGGCGTCACCAGGGCCAGCTCTGATTGGTGTGATCGACGAGGACAACGATCGCACTATTCAGCGCGCACAGACGCGGTGTGACCTTGCACTGACCTCCCTTTACTTCCTCACTCTAGATGTGGATTTGTACAGGGCAGAACAACGGCCATTTCGCGTGTCTCTTACAAATTAACATTTGCAGGTAAAAATCACGCAAAACAGCGGTCATCCACCACAGAACCGACTCCCCCGCCTCCACAATTTTAATCTTGATGTATTGAATAAACAAGATTTTTTTACCGGAAAGCAGAGTGCCACCTCTTCACTTCTTTGAATAGATTACTGACTACATTGGGGTGCTGCACCTGTATCGATGAAGCTGAAGCGCTGCCAGCCTGCTGTGGATCCATCAAGTTCTGCATATTGTGTCTCTATGCTTGTTTTCAAAAGAAGAAAGAAGAGTCCCTGATCTCTCCCTGATCCTTGCATGATCTTTCCTAATCCACCACAATCTCTCTCCGCCCTTCCCCCCTTTTCCTCCCTCTGCCACCCTTCCCATCCCCCTCTTCTGCTGCCAAGCGCTGATCAGTACTTGATCTCTCGATTTTTGGTAGTTTTTTTTTTCGTGCATCCTGCAGCCATTGAGCACTGATCAATGATGCAAATCATTGATCAACATCCATGCTCACTGCTTTCCAGGACTTCTTTTGTCCTTATCCATCCCACCAATCATCCCATCATCTCCGTGCGTGCATACTGCAGCCGCCGAGTATTATTCAGTGATGCAAATCATTGATCTGCACTAGTGCTTGCTGTTCTCCACAACTTTTTTCACTAACTATTTTTTGTCCCCCCCTTTTCACTACTCTACTCTGTGTGTGCCTCCTACAGCATAGATCAGTCGCACACAACTGATTAGCAAGCATGCTCATTTTTGCCAAGAAGTTTTCTTTTCCTCTCTTTATTTTATACCCTTTTGCACCACAGCCGTCGAGTGCTGGTTGGTGAAGAGCATCAGCGACAGGCCTCCAGTTATTTTTTTTTTTGGCCAAAAAAGAATCAAGTAAAAAATCATTTAGATTAGTTGATAGGATTAGATTAGGGACAGTAAAATATACCATAATAATCGTTATCTAGTGTCATCTAGTAAAGCATTAAAAAAGTACCGCAATTTAGATTAGTTGATAGGACTAGATTAAGGACAGTAAAATATACCGTAGTAATCATCGTGTAATTTATATATATAATTGTCTAAGGGTCTGTTTGTCTGTAACCGAAATCCCGCGTCGTTGATTGGTCGCGCCCGGCCGGCCTCGACCAATCAGCGTTCATAAATAAACTACATACATATACTAGAATGAGAATAACATAAAGGACAGTCTGTGAGGGAGAGAACAACATGGAGGACAGTGTGTAAGGGAGAGAATAAAAATTTTCCCCGCTTTTAAGTTTATCATATGGTAAAAAAAATGGTGACTTTGTTTTCTACAGGATGACTTATAGTTTTCAATCTGTCATACAGCGATAGATAAGTAATAAAATTTTGACTCTTAAAATAGACAGGAGAAAAACAATGGCAAAGTGTCCAATGGGTTAAAACATAAATGTAAGCACCAATGTTTATATGAATACTAGATGGTGGCCCGATTCTAACGCATTGGGCATCTACTATATAATCGTCTAATTCTGTCTGTTTGTCTGTAACGGTAATCCCGCGTCGTTGATTGGTCTCGCCAGATGCTCGCGACCAATCAGCGACAGACGCAGTCCGGCCACGAATTGGCGCGGGATTTGAACCACATTTCACTAATTGGTCGTGGCCGGCTGGGCGGGAGGTGAATAATGCAATTGCTGTCTACAGGTGGGGTTGATTCTTTAACATAATTTGGGGGAGGAACAAAATTTTGTAAATGCCTAATTGTATGCTATTTGGTGTAAGTTGTAATTGTTATTTTTGTTGAATAAAAATCACCTGATTACTTTGTGTTTGCTGACCGTCTTCAAATTTAGCAGTTTTAGCACATACAAATTGTAATTATCCTAATCGTCTGAGCTATATGTTACTTATAAAGTAACATATATTAGCTGCAGCTGTTTTCCTCAGTTTTGGTACGAGGCACCTTTTTTAACTTTTCTTTGTTTTATATGATCATAATAAAGAGCTGAGAAGTTTTAATCTATTTTTTGTGTTTAACACTTCTTGATCTGCACACAATTAATTCATCATGGGATCAGTATGGTTTATTACAGTGATAATGCACAGTGTCCTCCCCGAGATGACCCCAACTATGACAGGCTTTTCAAAGTTTGGACAGTCATTGAGCACTTCAGCAACAAGTTTGCTAAAGTGTTCAACCCCCAAAGGGACATTTGCGTGGTTGAGTCCCTAATACATTTCAAGGGGAGGCTCAAATTCTGGCAATACCTGCCCAGTAATAGGGCCAGGCATGGAATTAAACTCTATAGGCTGTGTGAGAGTACCTCAGGGTACACCACCAGGTTTTGCGTTTATGAAGGGAAAGACACCCAGAATCAAACCCCTGAATGCCCCTCTGTCCTGGGACTGAGTGGAAAAATTGTGTGGGATTTGTTGCACCCACTGCTGTATCAAAGTTACTTATCACCTCTATGTCTATAACTTTTTTAACAGCGTCTCTTGGCGAGCTACCACAGCCAGCGGTACTATCCGCAAAAATCAGAGAGACTTCCCTAGGGCGCTAATTGGGAAGCTGCTCGGAAACGGTGAGAGCAGAGCCCATTGTAGCAACAACATGCTGGTGGTCAGGTATAAGGACAAGAGGGATGTCCTTTTCTTGACCACCATACATGGTGATGGCAGCACCCCCACCACTGTACGAGGTAACTCCTGCTACCCTTGTGAAAATAAAAAAATGGGGCTAAAAGATAATAATTTTATAATTTATGTGTAAAATTTTTAATTTTTTTTAGAAGCACCTGGGGGGTTCACAGTGCTCACCACACATCTAGATAAGTTCCTTGAGGGGGTCTAACTTCCAAAATGGGGTCACATGAATAAGATATATCTGCGAGACCCTATGAGATTCACATGTCTATGAGTGAGTTCCAACATCTCTTTCCATTGTTCTTCCATAATCAGCCCCATATCTACTTCCCATTTTAAAGGGAACCTGTCACCCCCCCGAACCTCCCCCCAGGCGTTTGAAACTAAAAGAGCCACCCCTTGTGCAGCAGTAATGCTGCATTCTGACAAGGTGGCTCTTTTAGTTATTGGTGCTGTAAATGGAGAAATAATCCGTTTTGTAATTTGTCCGAAATACCTGTCTTCAGTCCTGGAGGCAGGTCTTCCCCCTGCTGCAGACGCCTCACAGCCGTCACCCAACTCTTCTTGGTGCTGCCTCCTTGGCGCTGTTTGTTTTGAAATCTGCCGGCGCCTGCGCTCTTCTGTCATGCCTGGGGTAGACGCAGTGAGCGCTGCCCGTCTGTCCTCATATGCAGTTTCGTTGACTGCGCCTGTGCGGCCGCCCTGCTTGTGAATCCCAACCCCGCAGTGTCTTATGATTTATTCACACTGCGGGGCTGGGATTCCTGGGCATGCGCACTGCGTGTCTAAGCCACTCACCCAGGTCGCAGTGCGCATGCCCAGGAATCCCAGCCACAACAGGACAAGCACAGCTCCACGCACTATGGATGGGTGGCATACCGCAATGGAGGATTCCATTCATCTACTAACTCTACTAACTGCAATATATTGTTGTGCATATTTGCACTATGCATTCACGTGAGCACACACACACATATATATATATATATATATATATATATATATATTGTGATGCAGTAACCCATGCTGCAGCCAGGTGGCGCTGTGTTGGCGCCTCAGGATATGCATGGAGGTGTAACGGGGTTTGTGAAGCAGGGTCCGGCATGATCGTAAATGGCCAGTATGTGTCGCAGAGGGAGTCTGCGCTATAAGCCAGTATTGTTGTTCTGGGACTTGTAGTTCCATAAGAGTTGTGTTTGTGTAGCTTTAAAGGGAGGCTTACAGGGTTAGATGGAGAGCTGGATGGGACTGACTAACCACACACACCTCCCACCTATGGGGGTGGTTACAGGTACATATTGACCAGGGTTTGGGTCACATGGTTCAGAGTGTATGGACCTGAATAGTCAGTGTGTAAAGTCCGGATGGCCTGTGTGTTGGAATGTCCTGGAGTGGACTGGATTCCTGAAAGCACATGGTGAGGCCATGGACTCATGGCCTGTGTGTTGGAAGTGCCTGGAACTGTACTTCCTGAAAAGTGAACGGAAAGGCCGTATCTGCAGAACCTGTGATGGCTACTGTTGGGGAAGCTACCATTCCTTCTGCGGGTCTGGACTATCTGAAGTGCCCTGGTCACGAGGATGGTGATCCCAGTTAGGCAGCTTCCCTGGGAACCAGGACTGACAGGAGTCAGTGTGTGGAGCAGGAGCTCCTGTAAGGTAACTCCAGATAAAGGGGGTTATGGGCAGAGAAGTATCTGCCATCGGAACAGACTGTCAGTGGTTATGTTCTATTGATGTATATAATGAACTGTTTGTGACGCAGTTTATGAGTATAAATAAACCGGAATAGACTATTTTTGTGAGAAACCCGTGCCTGAGTGCTTTAATCCCGTTGCCAAGCGAGTGTCCCCCAACGCACTCAGGGAGCGCTATACCACTATATATATATATATGTGTATATATATATATATATATATATATATATCGTATATACTCGAGTATAAGCCGAGATTTTCAGCCCCAAAAAATGGGCTGAAAGTGCCCCTCTCGGCTTATACTCGAGTTATGGAAGGCAGGGGGGTCGGCGGGTGAGGGGGAGCGACGCCCGTCAAATACGCACCTGCTCCCAGCGCTCCTGGCGCGGTCCCCGCATGTCCCATGGTCTTCGCGGTCACTGGTACCGCTCATTAAAGTTATGAATATGGACTCCACTCCCATAGGGGTGGAGCCGCATATGAATTACTGTAATGAGTGGTGCCACGTCACCGCTCACTACAGGAAGAAGCTGCCGCTCCCGGAGACGTGGGACATGCAGGGGCCGCGCCAGGAGCACTGGGAACAGGTAAGTATGTCATATTCACCTTTCCGCGTTCCACCGCCGCATCGTCTTCCACGTCCTCTGCAGTGACTGTTCAGGTCAGGGGGCGCGATGACGTATTAGTGTGTGCACCGCCCTCTGCCTGAACAGTCAGTGCGAAGAGACGGGACGCTGAGGAGCAGCGGGCAGCGACGAGAGGTATGTCATTTTTTTTTTCTTTAGTGCAGCAGCAGCATTACATGTGGCATAATGCTATATGGAGCGTCTATGGGGCCATAAAGAACTGCATGGAGCATTATATGGGGCATCTAAGGGGCCATAACTGCATGGAGCATTATATGGGTCATCTCTGGGGCCATAACTGCATGGGGCATTATATGGGGCATCTATGGGGCCATAAAGAACTGCATGGAGCATTATGGGGAGCATCTATGGGGCCATAACTGCATGGAGCATTATATGGAGCATCTATGGGGCCATAACTGCATGGAGCATTTATATGGGGCATATTATGGGGCCATAAAGAACTGCATGGAGCATTATATGGGGCATATTTTGTATGGAGCACCTTATGGGGCCATAATGAACAGTATGGAGCATTATATGGGGCTCCTAATTCAATATGGATATTCAAAAACAACCTACTGATGTCTCAATTAATTTTACTTTTATTGGTATTTATTTTTATTTTTGACATTTACCGGTAGCTGCTGCATTTTCCACCCTAGGCTTATACTCGAGTCAATAAGTTTTCCGAGTTTTTTGTTGCAAAATTAGGAGGGTCGGCTTATACTCAGGTCGGCTTATACTCGAGTATATACAGTGTATACAGTTAGGGCCAGAAATATTTGGACAGTGACACAAGTTTTGTTATTTTAGCTGTTTACAAAAACATGTTCAGAAATACAATTATATATATATAATATGGGCTGAAAGTGCACACTCCCAGCTGCAATATGATAGATTCCACATCCAAATCGGAGAAAGGGTTTAGGAATCATAGCTCTGTAATGCATAGCGTCCTCTTTTTCAAGGGACCAAAAGTAATTGGACAATGGACTCTAAGGGTTGTAATTAACTCTGAAGGCGTCTCCCTCGTTAACCTGTAATCAATGAAGTAGTTAAAAGGTCAGGGGTGGATTCCAGGTGTGTGGTTTTGCATTTGGAAGATGTTGCTGTGAGCAGACAACATGCGGTCAAAGGAACTCTCAATTGAGGTGAAGCAGAACATCCTGAGGCTGAAAAAAAAGAAAAAATCCATCAGAGAGATAGCAGACATGCTTGGAGTAGCAAAATCAACAGTTGGGTACATTCTGAGAAAAAAGGAATTGACTGGTGAGCTTGGGAACTCAAAAAGGCCTGGGCGTCCACGGATGACAACAGTGGTGGATGATCGCCGCATACTTAATTTGGTGAAGAAGAACCCGTTCACAACATCAACTGAAGTACAGAACACTCTCAGTGAAGTAGGTGTATCTGTCTCTAAGTCAACAGTAAAGAGAAGACTCCATGACAGTAAATACAAAGGGTTCACATCTAGATGCAAACCATTCATCAATACCAAAAATAGACAGGCCAGAGTTAAATTTGCAGAAAAACACCTCAAGAAGCCAGCTCAGTTCTGGAAAAGTATTCTATGGACAGATGAGACAAAGATCAACCTGTACCAGAATGATGGGAAGAAAAAAGTTTGGAGAAGAAAGGGAATGGCACATGATCCAAGGCACACCACATCCTCTGTAAAACATGGTGGAGGCAACGTGATGGCATGGGCATGCATGGCTTTCAATGGCACTGGGTCACTTGTGTTTATTGATGACATAAGAGCAGACAAGAGTAGCCGGATGAATTCTGAAGTGTACCGGGATATACTTTCAGCCCAGATTCAACCAAATGCTGCAAAGTTGATTGGACGGCGCTTCATAGTACAGATGGACAATGACCCCAAGCATACATCCAAAGCTACCCAGGAGTTCATGAGTGCCAAAAAGTGGAACATTCTGCAATGGCCAAGTCAATCTCCAGATCTAAACCCAATTGAGCATGCATTTCACTTGCTCAAATCCAGACTTAAGACGGAAAGACCCACAAACAAGCAAGACCTGAAGGCTGCGGCTGTAAAGGCCTGGCAAAGCATTAAGAAGGAGGAAACCCAGCGTTTGGTGATGTCCATGGGTTCCAGACTTAAGGCAGTGATTGCCTCCAAAGGATTTGCAACAAAATATTGAAAATAAAAATATTTTGTTTGGGTTATGTTTATTTGTCCAATTACTTTTGACCTCCTAAAATGTGGAGTGTTTGTAAAGAAATGTGTACAATTCCTACATTTTCTATCAGATATTTTTGTTCAACCCTTCAAATTAAACGTTACAATCTGCATTTGAATTCTGTTGTAGAGGTTTCATTTCAAATCCAATGTGGTGGCATGCAGAGCCCAACTCGCGAAAATTGTGTCACTGTCCAAATATTTCTGGCCCTAACTGTATATATATATAAAAAAATTATTTCCAGAGCTGTGTATGTATATATATATATATATATATATATATATATATATATATATATATATATATATATATATATATATATATACACAGCTCTGTATACATATATACAGCTCTGGCAAAAATTAAGAAGCCGTCACATCAAAACCCTGTCATGGGCAGCCCAGTCTCCAGGCCTGAACCCCATGAAAACCTCTGAAATGTAATCAAGATGATGATGGATAGTCACAAGCCATCAAACAAAGAGGAACTGCTTACATTTTTGCGCCAGAAGCAGTGTGAAAGACTGGTGGAAAGCATGCCAAGACGCATGAAAGCTGTGATTAAAAATCATGGTTATTCCAGAAAATATTTATTTCTGAACTCTTCCTGCGTAATTAGTATTGTTGTTTCTAAATGATTATGAACTTGTTTTCTTTGCATTATTTGAGGTCTGAAAGCACTGTTTTTTTATTTTGACCATTTTTTCTTTTCAAAAAAAAAAATACAAAATTGTTTGCTTGGAAATTCAGAGACGTTGTCAGAAGTTTATAGAATAAATGAACAATTTACATTTTACTCATAAATATACGTACGAAGAGGAAAAATCAGACAAACTGAACATTTTGCAGTGGTCTCTTAATTTTTGCTAGAGCTGTATATATATGAAGTGTGAGTAATATATATATATATATATATATATATATATAAAATCACTCACACTTCAATACATCTTTTATTGCGCTTAAGTAGTGCTCCTTTATTTTCTCTCTCCAACAGTTTCCTATTAGAAAACCCATTGTCACGACACAGCTGCCGGGTGACCCGGGGCTCCTTCCCTGTCCCTAACACTAGGGGGCTTCATAGCTTTCCCTACTCCCTGGGATACTTCTGTAGGTGAAGATGCCGGGGCCTCCACCCTTGCCATATCTCCTGAGTTAGCCCTCCGTCTGTTCTCTACTCCTACTCAGGGAAGAGGTGCGCTACTGTGCACCGCAGTACACCAACCCGACAAACGAGCAAACACAAACAAGGGTTAACAGAAAACTCCAGTCATACAAAATTTTCACTCACATATAACAGAGGAATGCACCGAGGCGTGGAGGTTGGGGAATAAACCAAAATAGAGAAGGGTAGGGAGTTTGTTGTGAATTCTCTGGCAGAGCTCCCTCCTGTGGTCACAAGTGGTACTTTGGCTGATTCTCTCTGTGAGCTTCCGTTGGTGGAGGAGAGTGGTACTGCGGCTTCTGAGTTTCCTTCCTCAGGTGATGTGGTGAAGTCGTTAGGTGCTGCTCTATTTAACTCCACCTAGTGCTTTGATCCTGGCCTCCAGTCAATGTTCTAGTATTGGACCTGTTTCCTCCTGGATCGTTCCTGTGGCCTGCTGCTCTGCATAGCTAAGTTCCGCTTTGCTATTTTGTTTGCTGTTTTTTCTGTCCAGCTTGTATATTTGTTTTTTCTTGCTTGCTGGAAGCTCTGGGACGCAGAGGGTGTACCTCCGTGCCGTTAGTTCGGTACGGAGGGTCTTTTTGCCCCCTTTGCGTGGTTTTTGTAGGGTTTTGTGTTGACCGCAAAGTTACCTTTCCTATCCTCGCTCTGTTCAGAAAGTCGGGCCTCACTTTGCTAAATCTATTTCATCTCTACGTTTGTCTTTTCATCTTAACTCACAGTCATTATATGTGGGGGCTGCCTTTTCCTTTGGGGTATTTCTCTGAGGCAAGGTAGGCTTATTTTCGATCTTCAGGCTAGCCAGTTTCTCAGGCTGTGCCGAGTTACATAGGGAGCGTTAGGCGCAATCCACGGCTGCCTCTAGTGTGGTTTGAGAGGATTAGGGATTGCGGTCAGCAGAGTTCCCACGTCTCAGAGCTCGTTCTATGTTTTTGGGTTATTGTCAGATCACTGTATGTGCTCTGACCTCTATGTCCATTGTGGTACTGAATTACCTTATCATAACAGTACTGGAGGCCCAAAGTACTAATGATTCTCAATAGAGGGAAAAAAGAAGTTCTGAGACCATTTTTTTTTCTCTGCACTGTGTTTTGCCTTTTTTTTCCCCTAGACATTTGGGTGGTTCAGGACACAGGTGTAGCGATGGACACTAAAGGTCTGTCTTCATGTGTGGATCAGCTCACGGCAAGAGTACAAAATATTCAAGACTTTGTGGTTCAGAATTCTATGTTAGAACCGAGAATTCCTATTCCTGATTTGTATTTTGGAGATAGAACTAAATTTCTGAGTTTCAAAAATAATTGTAAACTATTTCTGGCTTTGAAACCTCGCTCCTCTGGTGACCCAGTTCAACAAGTTAGGATCATTATTTCTTTTTTACGTGGCAACCCTCAGGACTGGGCATTTTCTCTTGCGTCAGGAGATCCTGCATTAAGTAATATCGATGCGTTTATCCTGGCGCTCGGATTGCTGTACGATGAACCTAATTCAGTGGATCAGGCAGAGAAAAATTTGCTGGCTCTGTGTCAGGGTCAGGATGAGATAGAGGAATATTGTCAGAAATTTAGAAAGTGGTCCGTACTCACTCAATGGAATGAAGGTGCGCTCGCAGCTATTTTCAGAAAGGGTCTCTCTGAAGCCCTTAAGGATGTCATGGTGGGATTTCCTATGCCTGCTGGTCTGAATGAGTCTATGTCTTTGGCCATTCAGATCGGTCGACGCTTGCGTGAGCGTAAATCTGTGCACCATTTGGCGGTATTACCTGAGCTTAAACCTGAGCCTATGCAGTGCGATAGGACTTTGACCAGAGTTGAGCGGCAAGAACACAGACGTCTGAATGGGCTGTGTTTCTACTGTGGCGATTCCACTCATGCTATCTCTGATTGTCCTAAGCGCACTAAGCGGTTCACTAGGTCTGCCACCATTGGTACGGTACAGTCAAAATTTCTTCTGTCCGTTACCTTGATCTGCTCTTTGTCATCGTATTCTGTCATGGCATTTGTGGATTCAGGCGCTGCCCTGAATTTGATGGACTTGAAGTATGCTAGGCGTTGTGGGTTTTTCTTGGAGCCCTTGCAGTGTCCTATTCCATTGAGAGGAATTGATGCTACGCCTTTGGCCAAGAATAAGCCTCAGTACTGGACCCAGCTGACCATGTGCATGGCTCCTGCACATCAGGAGGTTATTCGCTTTCTGGTGTTGCATAATCTGCATGATGTGGTCGTGTTGGGGTTGCCATGGCTACAAGTCCATAATCCAGTATTAGATTGGAAATCTATGTCTGTGTCCAGCTGGGGTTGTCAGGGGGTACATGGTGATGTCCCATTTCTGTCAATTTCCTCATCCACCCCTTCTGAGGTTCCAGAGTTCTTGTCTGATTACCGGGATGTATTTGATGAGCCCAAGTCCGATACCCTACCTCCGCATAGGGATTGTGATTGTGCTATCGATTTGATTCCTGGTAGTAAATTCCCAAAAGGTCGACTGTTTAATTTATCTGTGCCTGAGCACGCCGCTATGCGGAGTTATGTGAAGGAGTCCTTGGAGAAGGGGCATATTCGCCCGTCATCGTCGCCATTAGGAGCAGGGTTCTTTTTTGTAGCCAAGAAGGATGGTTCGCTGAGACCTTGTATAGATTACCGCCTTCTAAATAAGATCACGGTTAAATTTCAGTACCCCTTTCCGTTGTTATCTGATTTGTTTGCTCGGATTAAGGGGGCTAGTTGGTTCACCAAGATAGATCTTCGTGGTGCGTATAATTTTGTGCGTATTAAGCGAGGCGATGAATTGAAAACTGCATTTAATACGCCCGAGGGCCATTTTGAGTATCTAGTAATGCCATTCGGACTTGCCAATGCTCCATCAGTGTTTCAGTCCTTTATGCATGACATCTTCCGAGAGTACCTGGATAAATTCCTGATTGTGTACTTGGATGACATTTTGATCTTCTTGGATGATTGGGAGTCTCATGTGAAGCAGGTCAGAACGGTGTTTCAGGTCCTGCGTGCTAATTCTTTGTTTGTGAAGGGATCAAAGTGTCTCTTTGGTGTTCAGAAGGTTTCATTTTTGGGGTTCATCTTTTCCCCTTCTACTATCGAGATGGACCCTGTTAAGGTCCAAGCCATCCATGATTGGACTCAGCCGACATCTCTGAAAAGTCTGCAAAAGTTCCTGGGTTTTGCTAATTTTTATCGTCGCTTCATCTGCAATTTTTCTAGTATTGCTAAACCATTGACCGATTTGACCAAGAAGGGTGCTGATGTGGTCAATTGGTCTTCTGCTGCTGTGGAAGCTTTTCAAGAGTTGAAGCGTCATTTTTCTTCTGCCCCTGTGTTGTGTCAACCAGATGTTTCGCTTCCATTCCAGGTCGAGGTTGATGCTTCTGAGATTGGAGCAGGGGCTGTTTTGTCGCAGAGAAGTTCTGATTGCTCGGTGATGAAACCATGCGCCTTCTTTTCCAGGAAGTTTTCGCCTGCTGAGCGAAATTATGATGTGGGCAATCGAGAGTTGCTGGCCATGAAGTGGGCATTCGAGGAGTGGCGTCATTGGCTTGAAGGAGCTAAGCATCGCGTGGTGGTCTTGACTGATCATAAGAACTTGACTTATCTCGAGTCTGCCAAGCGGTTGAATCCTAGACAGGCTCGTTGGTCGTTGTTTTTTGCCCGTTTTGACTTTGTAATTTCGTACCTTCCGGGCTCTAAAAATGTGAAGGCGGATGCTCTGTCTAGGAGTTTTGTGCCCGACTCTCCGGGTTTATCTGAGCCGGCGGGTATCCTCAAAGAGGGAGTAATTGTGTCTGCCATCTCCCCTGATTTGTGGCGGGTGCTGCAAAAATTTCAGGCTAATAAACCTGATCGTTACCCTGCGGAGAAACTGTTTGTCCCTGATAGGTGGACGAATAAAGTTATCTCTGAGGTTCATTGTTCGGTGTTGGCTGGTCATCCTGGAATCTTTGGTACCAGAGAGTTAGTGGCTAGATCCTTTTGGTGGCCATCTCTGTCGCGGGATGTGCGTTCTTTTGTGCAGTCCTGTGGGATTTGTGCTCGGGCTAAGCCCTGCTGTTCTTGTGCCAGTGGGTTGCTTTTGCCCTTGCCGGTCCCGAAGAGGCCTTGGACACATATCTCTATGGATTTTATTTCAGATCTTCCCGTCTCTCAAAAGATGTCAGTCATTTGGGTGGTCTGTGATCGCTTCTCTAAGATGGTCCATTTGGTACCCTTGTCTAAATTACCTTCCTCCTCTGATTTGGTGCCATTGTTCTTCCAGCATGTGGTTTGTTTACATGGCATTCCAGAGAATATCGTTTCTGACAGAGGTTCCCAGTTTGTTTCGAGGTTTTGGCGAGCCTTTTGTGGTAGGATGGGCATTGACTTGTCTTTTTCCTCGGCTTTCCATCCTCAGACTAATGGCCAGACCGAACGAACCAATCAGACCTTGGAAACATATCTGAGATGCTTTGTTTCTGCTGATCAGGATGACTGGGTGTCCTTTTTGCCTTTGGCTGAGTTCACCCTTAATAATCGGGCCAGCTTGGCTACCTTGGTTTCGCCGTTTTTCTGCAACTCTGGGTTCCATCCTCGTTTCTCTTCAGGGCAGGTTGAGTCTTCGGACTGTCCTGGTGTGGATACTGTGGTGGACAGGTTGCAGCAGATTTGGACTCATGTAGTGGACAATTTGACCTTGTCCCAGGAGAAGGCTCAACGTTTCGCTAATCGCAGACGCTGTGTGGGTCCCCGACTTCGTGTTGGGGATTTGGTTTGGTTATCTTCTCGTCATATTCCTATGAAGGTTTCCTCTCCTAAGTTTAAACCTCGTTTCATTGGTCCGTATAGGATTTCTGAGGTTCTTAATCCTGTGTCTTTTCGTCTGACCCTTCCAGATTCTTTTTCCATACATAACGTATTCCATAGGTCATTGTTGCGGAGATACGTGGCACCTATGGTTCCATCTGTTGATCCTCCTGCCCCGGTTTTGGTGGAGGGGGAGTTGGAGTATATTGTGGAGAAGATTTTGGATTCTCGTGTTTCAAGACGGAAACTCCAGTATCTGGTTAAGTGGAAGGGTTATGCTCAGGAAGATAATTCCTGGGTCTTTGCCTCTGATGTCCATGCTCCCGATCTTGTTCGTGCCTTTCATATGGCTCATCCTGGTCGTCCTGGGGGCTCTGGTGAGGGTTCGGTGACCCCTCCTCAAGGGGGGGTATTGTTGTGAATTCTGTGGCAGAGCTCCCTCCTGTGGTCACAAGTGGTACTTCGGCTGATTCTCTCTGTGAGCTTCCGTTGGTGGAGGAGAGTGGTACTACGGCTTCTGAGTTTCCTTCCTCAGGTGATGTGGTGAAGTCGTTAGGTGCTGCTCTATTTAACTCCACCTAGTGCTTTGATCCTGGCCTCCAGTCAATGTTCTAGTATTGGACCTGTTTCCTCCTGGATCGTTCCTGTGGCCTGCTGCTCTGCATAGCTAAGTTCCGCTTTGCTATTTTGTTTGCTGTTTTTTCTGTCCAGCTTGTATATTTGTTTTTTCTTGCTTGCTGGAAGCTCTGGGACGCAGAGGGTGTACCTCCGTGCCGTTAGTTCAGTACGGAGGGTCTTTTTGCCCCCTTTGCATGGTTTTTGTAGGGTTTTGTGTTGACCGCAAAGTTACCTTTCCTATCCTCGCTCTGTTCAGAAAGTCGGACCTCACTTTGCTAAATCTATTTCATCTCTACGTTTGTCTTTTCATCTTAACTCACAGTCATTATATGTGGGGGCTGCCTTTTCCTTTGGGGTATTTCTCTGAGGCAAGGTAGGCTTATTTTCTATCTTCAGGCTAGCTAGTTTCTCAGGCTGTGCCGAGTTGCATAGGGAGAATTAGGCGCAATTCACGGCTGCCTCTAGTGTGGTTTGAGAGGATTAGGGATTGCGGTCAGCAGAGTTCCCACGTCTCAGAGCTCGTTCTATGTTTTTGGGTTATTGTCAGATCACTGTATGTGCTCTGACCGCTATGTCCATTGTGGTACTGAATTACCTTATCATAACAGGAGTTACCACACATACAAACCAAGCAACAGTCACAGATTACTCCTCCAAGTCTCCTTCTCATATGAACTCCTCTCACTCCGTTATCCATGCGGCAAATGCTAGCTTTGACGAGGATTTGTAACAGAGCCCAGCTTATAAAGGGGAAATGAGTAGCTAACCTTTTCTGCCAGAAGAAATAAACACATTTAAAATGAAAGAAACATGCTTCTTTCCAGCACCAAACTGGGAGCAATTAGACGTTGTAGTCTTCTGGCTCCACACTGTTGCGGTAATCCCGTGACACCCATAACTCATTGTCAGAGTTAGCTTTTGCTGCATTGCTGGAGATTGTTGTTGGTTGTTATTTGAGAAGGCGTTTGGTGGATTTATATGTGACTGTTGCTAGGTTTAGTGTGTGTGATAATTACCCTTCTCCTACTTTGGTTTAACACCATCATCCACTCCCCGATGCATTTCTCTGTTGTTTGTGTGAGTATATTTGTCTGATTTGCATTTTTCATTATCCTTGTTCGTATTATTTTGTTAGTCTGGCTGGTGTATTACGGTGCACTACTACTCCCCATTTCCCTGGGTGGGGGAATGGTACAGACGACTAAGGGCAGATTCAGGAGCTAAGGCAAGGTACATGGCCCTGGCGTCTTCACCATCAGAAGTAACCCAGGGAACAGGGCGAGCTAGGACGCCCCTAGTGTTAGGGACAGGGAAGACGCCCCTAGTCCTGGGACACCTGACAACAGAGTCGTGACAAAAAACGTTTGTGTATTTTGCCTCCGCTATTGAGTCTAGTAAATAATTTTTCAGATATGCACGACTGGCTTGTGAAAGCCATTTTCTATTAACTGATCTGAAGTCTGAATTCCCCTTGATTCCCAACCTCCGAAACCTGTCAATTTGTCAAACTCCACCAGTCCCTGATTTTGCCATAATGGGGTAAAATTATAGCATTATTCTATCTCTTAACAGTCTCTTCTCCCTGTCCCACACTTTGTACATCATTGTTGAGGTCAGTCTCTATCTATGTAGTTAGTGCTCACCTCCAGTACGAATATGGGCGACACCCATTTTTCTTTTGAAGGACAAGACTACCATTCCTGCCCATACTCTCTCTTTTTCCCACTGTGACAGAGTTAGGCTGCCGTCACACTAGCAGTATTTGGTCAGTATTTTACATCAGTATTTGTAAGCCAAAACCAGGAGTGGGTGATAAATGCAGAAGTGGTGCATATGTTTCTATTATACTTTTCCGCTATTTGTTCCACTCCTGGTTTTGGCTTAGAAATACTGATGTAAAATACTGACCAAATACTGCTAGTGTGACGGCAGCCTTACTGGTGAAGTGATGGAGGGGAGATACGTGTCACTGTGCATGATGGTTTCAGTGATATAAAACCAGAATCTTTTCCTCCAGAACACTATGTGTTTGGTCGCTTTATTAAAAGTTCTATTATGGGCTGGTTTTAGTGGACCTCCATAGAGCGCGAGGGAGGGGTTCCACATATCTCACCCTGCAGTGTCCTTACAGGACCTGTGTGATATCAGGATCATGTGATCAGTCACATGATGGAGAATCACATGGTCTGGCTTTAAATAGCTGAACTCCAGAGTTAGTGGGCTGTTGAGGGCCTGTAGAGGAATACTCTAGGAGAGGGTTTGTGCACATAGTGTTTGTGTAAGGACATTGTTAACCCTGAGTGGGCTGACCCCCACTAGTGCAAGGACTGCACAAAGTGCAGTCTATAGTGCTGTTTTGCCCAAAGGGTCATTTTTATTTTTGTGCTTAAGACCTTCGTTTATGCTGTACTAAAAACCAAGTGCATCCTTAAAGGTACAGTGTTCCATTGCCTACCTCAATGTGCAGCCGAGTGAGCCGATCTACCACACCACTCATGAAAATGCTGCATCTGTGAAGCTATAAAATATATCCATGGATCTGCAATCACCAAGCCTCCCTCAGTTCTGTCCCTTTGAAGTGATGTCAGTTTTATTCTTCCATTTTGCTTGCACCATATCACCTCTCTGATCAATGATTGTACCTTTCAGAATATGGGAGTGGGGATCTAACATGGAGAATTGTGAAGCAAATACAACGATTGTGGCATCAAAATCATTTTGATGAGATTTCTCTACCTAAAACAGAGGTAATTTGCACTACACATTTATTTTGGATCTAAATCTATCTAGTAAGGGGTTTATGTGTAATGCTATCTAGTCTTTAATATATGAACCGACTACCATATCGAGATATTTAATATGTACAAGTACGTTCTTTGACACTTGTCTGAGCAATGAGTTGCGCTTAGATTTATGGCAGCCATTTAGGTAACTTTAGCCAAGCACTATTATGTGCTTAATTTGGACTACTGATTTTCTTGCCTGTCTTTGGTAGATTTAACTATACACATTGCATTGATTGCACTATCAGTCATTCATCGCCAAGATATCTGTGTATTATTGGTCTTTTGTCATCTTTGGTTATGACTTTACTCACTTATGTGTCATCTAATTTTATTGTCAATTCTAAATAAAAGTATTATGTTTTTGTCGCAAAACTCCTGCTTTCTTATTGCTCTAAATATACTTATGGAGTGACAATTATTCTCATTACTCAAATACTGGTACTGTATATGGATTATCCACTTTTGTGTGGACTTTGTCAAATATGCGCCTAATGAACATATTGCTAATCATCACCCACATACAGTAGCATGTCATCGGCATACAGACTCACCTTTTCTATTATGTTATTACACTTAAAACTAATGAAGTCCTTTGAATCTCTCAGTTTACATGCCAGTGGCTCAATTGCTAATGCAAATAGGAGAGGTGAAAGCGGGCACCCCTGTCGTATACCCCTGCCTTTACAATCAACCATTTATTTATTTATCTAGCAGATGGTGACCCATAGAGAATTTTGACCCACTTTGTAAACTTACTAGCTGAAGAGCCCGGCATTGCCCAGGCATAGTAACTAACTGTGGTTAGTTATAACAAATTACAATTATTATATTGCACATAAAAACATTTCACATCATATACTCAACACTACAGATTTGCAGCACAAATTAACTAAACGATTACCTAAGTATTGATAGTATTTTATTTTCAACTCATTCAAGAGCCTTTTGGATAAATAACATTTATGGTTTTTCATTCCGGGGCAAAGATGAACAGATTTTTGGCAGTTCCAACTCTTGAATAGGCCACCTAAAGTGGACCATGAGAAAAGCATGGAGATTGCAAATCGATCCCTACTACTTTCAAGGACTGTCCCTGAGCCTTGTTAATGGACATTGCAAATGCCAGCCGACGTGGAAACTGGAGGCCTTTAAAATCAAAAGGCAAATCAGATGGAATGAGTGGAATTCTTGGAATGAAAAGGTCCTCTCTTTTGGCACATCCTGTTGCTGAGATGTGTATCTAATCCTATCCTGTGTGATACCATCTGCTGAGCTGTGTATCTAATCCTCTCCTGTGTGATACTGTCTGCTGAGCTGTGTACCTAATCCTATCCTGTGTAATACTGTCTTCTGAACTGTGTATCTAATACTATCCTGTGTGTTACTGTCTGCTGAGCTGTGTATCTTATCCTATCCTGTGTGATACTGACTGCTGAGCTATGTATCTAATCCTATCCTGTGATACTGTCTGCTGAGCCATGTATCTAATCCTGTCCTGTGTGTTACTGTCTGCTGAGTCGTGTATCTAATCATATCATGTGTGATACAGTTTGCTGAGCCGTGTCTCTAATCCTATCCAGTGTGATACAGTCTGCTGAGCCGTGTCTCTAATCCTATCCAGTGTGATACTGTCTGCTGAGCTATGTATCTAATCCTATCCTGTGTGATACAGTCTGCTGAGCCGTGTCTCTAATCCTATCCAGTGTGATACAGTCTGCTGAGCCGTGTCTCTAATCCTATCCAGTGTGATAATGTCTGCTGAGCTGTGTATCTAATCCTATCCTGTGTGATACAGTCTGCTGAGCCGTGTCTCTAATCCTATCCAGTGTGATACAGTCTGCTGAGCCGTGTCTCTAATCCTATCCAGTGTGATACTGTCTGCTGAGCTATGTATCTAATCCTATCTTGTGTGATTCTGTGTGCTGAGCCATGTATCTAATCCTATCCTGTGTGATACTGTCTGCTGAGCTGTGTATCTAATCCTATCCTGTGTGATACCATCTGCTGAGCTGTGTATCTAATCCTCTCCTGTGTGATACTGTCTGCTGAGCTGTGTACCTAATCCTATCCTGTGTAATACTGTCTTCTGAACTGTGTATCTAATACTATCCTGTGTGTTACTGTCTGCTGAGCTGTGTATCTTATCCTATCCTGTGTGATACTGACTGCTGAGCTATGTATCTAATCCTATCCTGTGATACTGTCTGCTGAGCCATGTATCTAATCCTGTCCTGTGTGTTACTGTCTGCTGAGTCGTGTATCTAATCATATCATGTGTGATACAGTTTGCTGAGCCGTGTCTCTAATCCTATCCAGTGTGATACAGTCTGCTGAGCCGTGTCTCTAATCCTATCCAGTGTGATACTGTCTGCTGAGCTATGTATCTAATCCTATCCTGTGTGATACAGTCTGCTGCGCCGTGTCTCTAATCCTATCCAGTGTGATACAGTCTGCTGAGCCGTGTCTCTAATCCTATCCAGTGTGATACTGTCTGCTGAGCTATGTATCTAATCCTATCCTGTGTGATACAGTCTGCTGAGCCGTGTCTCTAATCCTATCCAGTGTGATACAGTCTGCTGAGCCGTGTCTCTAATCCTATCCAGTGTGATACTGTCTGCTGAGCTATGTATCTAATCCTATCTTGTGTGATTCTGTGTGCTGAGCCATGTATCTAATCCTCTCCTGTGTGATACTGTCTACTGAGCCGTGTATCTAATCCTATCCTGTGTGATACTGTCTGCTGAGCTGTGTAACTAATCCCATCCTGTGTGGTACAGTCTGCTGAGCCGTGTATCTAATCCTATCCTGTGTGATACTGTCTGCTGAGCTGTGTACCTAATCCTATCCTGTGTGATACTGACTGCTGAGCCGTGTATCTAATCCTATCCTGTGTGATACTGGGCTGTGTATCTAATCCTATCCTGTGTGATACAGTCTGCTGGGCCGTGTGTCTAATCCTTGTTAGATACTGGGCTCCCTCTGCAGTCTGTGTCAGAGGGTGGTCTGTGTTGGCACGGTAATAAATTATGTTATTTCCAGCTTTACAGAAGGACAATAACACCATAGAAATGATAAGAATAATAGGCCTCAGTTACCACAACTGTCTACAAGGAAAACTGTTGCTCATAGCAACCAATCACAGCTCAGCTTCTTATAAACAGCTCTGGTGAAATGAAAGATGCTTAGTGATTGGTTGCTATATGGAGTGGGCGTGGCTGATACACACACACGCTTAGTGATTGGTTGCCGATACATACACACACAGACACACACACATATGCATACACTCATTTAGATAGATAGATACAAGCTTTGTTATACTGAGAATGTCCTTTGTTGCCTATATTAACCAATCAGAGCTCAGATTAACCCCTTTACCCCCAAGAATGGTTTGCACGTTAATGACCGGGCCAATTTTTACAATTCTGACCACTGTCCCTTTATGAGGTTATAACTCTGGAACGCTTCAATGGATCCTGGTGATTCTGACACTGTTTTCTCGTGACATATTGTACTTCATGACAATGGTAAAAATTCTTTGATAGTACCTGCGTTTATTTGTGAAAAAAACGGAAATTTGGCGAAAATTATGAAAATTTCGCAATTTTCCAACTTTGAATTTTTATGCAATTAAATCACAGAGATATGTCACACAAAATACTTAATAAGTAACATTTCCCACATGTCTACTTTACATCAGCACAATTTTGGAACCAAAATTTTTTTTTGTTAGGGAGTTATAAGGGTTAAAAGTTGACCAGCAATTTCTCATTTCTACAACACCATTTTATTTTAGGGACCACATCTCATTTGAAGTCATTTTGAGGGGTCTATATGATAGAAAATACCCAAGTGTGACACCATTCTAAAAACTACACCCCTCAAGGTGCTCAAAACCATATTCAAGAAGTTTATTAACCCTTCTGGTGCTTCACAGGAATTTTTTGAATGTTTAAATAAAAATGAACATTTAACTTTTTTTCACAAAAAAATTAATTCAGCTCCAATTTGTTTTATTTTACCAAGGGTAACAGGAGAAAATGGACCCCAAACACTGTTGTACAATTTGTCCTGAGTATGCCAATACCCCACATGTGGGGGTAAACCACTGTTTGGGCGCATGGCAGAGCTCGGAAGCGAAGGAGTGCCATTTGACTTTTCAATGCAAAATTGACTGGAATTGAGATGGGACGCCATGTTTCGTTTGGAGAGCCCCTGATGTGCCTAAACATTGAAACCCCACCACAAGTGACACCATTTTGGAAAGTAGACCCCCTAAGGAACTTATCTAGAGGTGTGGTGAGCACTTTGACCCACCAAGTGCTTCACAGAAGTTTATAATGTAGAACCGTAAAAATAAAAAATCATATTTTTTCACAAAAATTATCTTTTCGCCCCCAATTTTTTATTTTCCCAAGGGTAAGAGAAGAAATTGGACCCCAGAAGTTGTTGTACAATTTGTCCTGAGTACGCTGATAGCTCATATGTGGGGGTAAACCACTGTTTGGGCGGACAGGAGAGCTCGGAAGGGAAGGAGCGCCGTTTGACTTTTCAATGCAAAATTGACAGGAATTGAGATGGGACGCCATGTTGCGTTTGAAGAGCCACTGATGTGCCTAAACATTGAAACCCCCCACAAGTGACACCATTTTGGAAAGTAGACCCCCTAAGGAACTTATCTAGAGGTGTGGTGAGCACTTTGACCCACCAAGTGCTTCACAGAAGTTTATAATGTAGAACCGTAAAAATAAAAAATCATATTTTTTCACAAAAATTATCTTTTCGCCCCCAATTTTTTATTTTTCCAAGGGTAAGAGAAGAAATTGGACCCCAAAAGTTGTTGTACAATTTGTCCTGAGTACGCTGATACCCCATATGTGTGGGTAAACCACTGTTTGGGCGGATGGGAGAGCTCGGAAGGGAAGGAGCGCCGTTTGACTTTTCAAAGCAAAATTGACAGGAATTGAGATAGAACGCCATGTTCCGTTTGAAGAGCCACTGATGTGCCTAAACATTGAAACCCCCCACAAATGACACCATTTTGGAAAGTAGACCCCCTAAGGAACTTATCTAGAGGTGTGGTGAGCACTTTGACCCACCAAGTGCTTCACAGAAGTTTATAATGCAGAGCCGTAAAAATAAAACAAAATTTTTTTCCCACAAAAATTATTTTTTTAGCCCCCAGTTTTGTATTTTCCTGAGGGTAACAGGAGAAATTGGACCCCAAAATTTGTTGCCCAATTTGTCCTGAGTGCGATGATACACCATATGTGGGGGGAACCACTGTTTGGGCACATGGGAGGGCTCAGAAGGGAAGGAGTGCCATTTGAATGCAGACTTAGATGGAATGGTCTGCAGGTGTCACATTGCGTTTGCAGAGCCCCTAATGTACCTAAACAGTAGAAACCCCCCACAAGTGACACCATTTTGGAAAGTAGACCCCCTTAGAAACTTATCTAGATGTGTGCTGAGCGCTTTGACCCACCAAGGGCTTCACAGAAGTTTATAATGGAGAGCCGTAAAAATAAAACAAAAATTTTTTCCCACAAAAATTATTTTTTAGCCCCCAGTTTTGTATTTTCCCGAGGGTAACAGGAGAAATTCGACCCCACAATTTGTTGTCCAATTTGTCCTGAGTGCGCTGATACCCCATATGTGGGGGGGAACCACTGTTTGGGCGCATAGGAGGGCTCGGAAGGGAAGGAGCTCCATTTGGAATGAGGACTTAGATGGAATGGTCTGCAGGTGTCACATTGCATTTGCAGAGCCCCTAATGTACCTAAACAGTAGAAACCTCCCACAAATGACACCATTTTGGAAACTAGACCCCCTAAGGAATTCATCTAGATATGATGTGATAGCTTTGAACCCCCAAGTGTTTCACTACAGTTTGTAACGCAGAGCCGTGAAAATTAAAAAAAAAAATCTTTCCCCCCAAAATTATTTTTTAGCCCCCAGTTTTGTATTTTCCCGAGGGTAAGAGGAGAAATTCGACCCCAAAAGTTGTTGTCCAATTTGTCCTGAGTACGCTGATACCCCGTATGTTGGGGGAAACCACCGTTTGAGCGCATGGCAGAGCTCGGAAGGGAAGGAGCGCCATTTGGAATGCAGACTTAGATGGAATGGTCTGCAGACGTCACATTGCGTTTGCAGAACCCCTAATGTACCTAAACAGTAGAAACCCCCCACAAGTGACCCCATATTGGAAACTAGACCCCCCAGGGAACTAATCTAGATGTGTTGTGAGAACTTTGAACCCCCAAGTGTTTCACTACAGTTTATAACGCAGAGCCGTGAAAATAAAAAATCTTTTTTTTTCCCACAAAAAATATGTTTTAGCCCCGAGTTTTGTATTTTCCCAAGGGTAACAGGAGAAATTGGACCCCTAAAGTTGTTGTCCTATTTGTCCTGAGTACGCTGATACCCCATATGTTGGGGTAAACCCCTGTTTGGGCACACGGGAGAGCTCGGAAGGGAAGAAGCACTGTTTTACTTTTTCAACGCAGAATTGGCTGGAATTGAGATCGGACGCCATGTCGCGTTTGGAGAGCCCCTGATGTGCCTAAACAGTGGAAACCCCACAATTATAACTGAAACCCTAATCCAAACACACCCCTAACCCTAATCCCAACAGTAACCCTAACCACACCTCTAACCCAGACACACCCCTAACCCTAATCCCAACCCTATTCCCAACCGTAAATGTAATCTAAACCCTAACTGTAACTTTAGCCCCAACCCAAACTGTAGCCCTAGCCCTAACCCTAGCCCTAACCCTAATCCTAACCCTAGCCCTAACCCTAGCCCTAACCCTAGCCCTAACCCTAGCCCTAGCCCTAACCCTAGCCCTAACCCTAGCCCTAACCCTAGCCCTAGCCCTAACCCTAGCCCTAACCCTAGCCCTAACCCTAACTAACCCTAGCCCTAATGGGAAAATGGAAATAAATACATTTTTTTAATTTTTCCCTAACTAAGGGGGTGATGAAGGGGGGTTTGATTTACTTTTATAGCGGGTTTTTTAGCGGATTTTTATGATTGGCAGCCGTCACACACTGAAAGACGCTTTTTATTGCAAAAAATATGTTTTGCGTTACCACATTTTGAGAGCTATAATTTTTCTATATTTTGGTCCACAGAGTCATGTGAGGTCTTGTTTTTTGCGGGACGAGTTGACGTTTTTATTGGTAACATTTTCGGGCACGTGACAGTTTTTGATCGCTTTTTATTCCGATTTTTGTGAGGCAGAATGACCAAAAACCAGCTATTCATGAATTTCTTTTGGGGGAGGCGTTTATACCGTTCCGCGTTTGGTAAAATTGATAAAGCAGTTTTATTCTTCGGGTCAGTACGATTACAGCGACACCTCATTTATATCATTTTTTTATGTTTTGGCGCTTTTATACGATAAAAACTATTTTATAGAAAAAATAATTATTTTGGCATCGCTTTATTCTCAGGACTATAACTTTTTTATTTTTTTGCTGATGATGCTGTATGGCGGCTCGTTTTTTGCGGGACAAGATGACGTTTTCAGAGGTACCATGGTTATTTATATCTGTCTTTTTGATCGCGTGTTATTCCACTTTTTGTTCGGCGGTATGATAATAAAGCGTTGTTTTTTGCCTCGTTTTTTTTTTTTTCTTACGGTGTTTACTGAAGTGGTTAACTAGTGGGCCAGTTTTATAGGTCGGGCCGTTACGGACGCGGCGATACTAAATATGTGTACTTTTATTGTTTTTTTTTTATTTAGATAAAGAAATGTATTTATGGGAATAATATTTTTTTTTTTTTTCATTATTTTGGAATATTTTTTTTTATTTTTTTTTACACATTTGAAAATTTTTTTTTTTACTTTTTTACTTTGTCCCAGGGGGGGACATCACAGATCGGTGATCTGACAGTTTGCACAGCACTCTGTCAGATCACCGATCTGATAGCAGTGCAGGCTGCTTCACAGTGCCTGCTCTGAGCAGGCTCTGTGAAGCCACCTCCCTCCCTGCAGGACCCGGATCCGCGGCCATCTTGGATCCAGGGCTCGAGCAGGGAGGGAGGGAGGTAAGACCCTCGCAGCAACGCGATCACATCGCGTTGCTGCGGGGGGCTCAGGGAAGCCCGCAGGGAGCCCCCTCCCTGCGCGGTGCTTCCCTGCACCGCCGGCACATCGCGATCATCTTTGATCGCGGTGTGCCAGGGGTTAATGTGCCGGGGGCGGTCCGTGACCGCTCCTGGCACATAGTGCCGGATGTCAGCTGCGATAGGCAGCTGACACCCGGCCGCGATCGGCGGCGCTCCCCCCGTGAGCGCCGCCGATTGCGCTGGACGTACTATCCCGTCCATGGTCATAGGGGCCCACCCCACATGGACGGGATAGTACGTCCGATGTCAGAAAGGGGTTAAATCACAGAGATATGTCACACAAAATACTTAATTACATCAGCACAATTTTGGAACCAAATTTTTTTTTTGTTAGGGAGTTATAAGGGTTAAAAGTTGACCAGCAATTTCTCATTTTTACAACACCATTTTTTTTTTAGGGACCACATCTCATTTGAAGTCATTTTGAGGGGTCTATATGATAGAAAATACCCAAGTGTGACACCATTCTAAAAACTGCACCCCTCAAGGTGCTCAAAACCATATTCAAGAAGTTTATTAACCCTTCTGGTGCTTCACAGGAATTTTTGGAATGTTTAAATAAAAATGAACATTTAACTTTTTTTCACAAAAAAATTACTTCAGCTCCAATTTGCTTTATTTTACCAAGGGTAACAGGAGAAAATGGACCCCAAAAGTTGTTGTACAATTTGTCCTGAGTACAACGATACCCCATATATGGGGGTAAACCACTGTTTGGGTGCATAACAGAGCTCGGATGTGAAGGAGCGCCATTTGACTTTTCAATGCAAAATTGACTGGAATCGAGATGGGACGCAATGTTGCATTTGGAGAGCCCCTGATGTGCCTAAACATTGAAACCCCCCACAAGTGGCACCATTTTGGAAAGTAGACCCCCTAAGAACTTATCTAGAAGCGTGGTGAGCACTTCGACCCACCAAGTGCTTCACAGAAGTTTATAATGCAGAACCGTAAAAATAAAAAATCATATTTTTTCACAAAAATTATCTTTTCGCCCCAAATTTTTTATTTTCCCAAGGGTAAGAGAAGAAATTGGACCCCAAAAGTTGTTGTACAATTTGTCCTGAGTACGCTGATCCCCCTTATGTGGGGGTAAACCACTTTTGGGCGCATGGGAGAGCTCGGAAGGGAAGGAGCGCCATTTGACTTTTCAATGCAAAATTGACAGGAATTGAGATGGGACGCCATGTTGCGTTTGGAGAGCCACTGATGTGCCTAAACATTGAAACCCCCACAAGTGACACCATTTTGGAAAGTAGACCCCCTAAGGAACTGTGGTGAGCGCTTTGACCCACCAAGGGCTTCACAGAAGTTTATAATGCAGAGCCGTAAAAACAAAACAAAAAAACAAAAAAAAATTCCCACAAAAATTATTTTTTAGCCCTCAGTTTAGTATTTTCCCGAGGGTAAGAGGAGAAATTCGACCCCAAAAGTTGTCCAATTTGTCCTGAGTACGCTGATACCCCATATGTGGGGGGGAACCACCGTTTGGGCGCATAGGAGAGCTCGGAAGGGAAGGAGCGCCATTTGCAATGCAGACTTAGATGGAATGGTCTGCAGGCGTCACATTGCGCTTGCAGAGCCCCTAATGTACCTAAACAGTAGAAACCCCCCACAAGTGACCCCATATTGTAAACTAGACCCTCCAAGGAACTTATATAGATGTGTTGTGAGAACTTTGAGCCCCCAAGTGTTTCACTACAGTTTATAACGCAGAGCTGGGAAAATAAAAAATCTTTTTTTTTTTCCCACAAAAATTATTTTTTAGCCCCCAGTTTTGTATTTTCCCAAGGGTAACAGGAGAAATTGGACCCCAAAAGTTGTTGTCCTATTTGTCCTGAGTACGCCGATACCCCATATGTTGGGGTAAACCCCTGTTTGGGCACACGGGAGAGCTCGGAAGGGAAGGAGCACTGTTTTACTTTTTCAACGCAGAATTGGCTGGAATTGAGATCGGACGCCATGTCGCGTTTGGAGAGCCCCTGATGTGCCTAAACAGTGGAAACCCCCCAATTATAACTGAAACCCTAATCCAAACACACCCCTAACCCTAATCCCAACAGTAACCCTAACCACACCTCTAACCCTGACACACCCCTAGCCCTAATCCCAACCCTATTCCCAACCGTAAATCTAATCTAAACCCTAACCGTAACTTTAGCCCCAACCCTAACTGTAGCCTTAACCGTAGCCCCAACCCTAACCCTAACCCTAGCCCTAACCCTAGCCCTAATGGGAAAATGGAAATAAATACATTTTTTAAATTTTTTCCCTAACTAAGGGGGTGATGAAGGGGGGTTTGATTTACTTTTATAGCGGGTTTTTTAGCGGATTTTTATGATTGGCAGCCGTCACACACTGAAAGACGCTTTTTATTGCAAAAAATATTTTTTGCGTTACCACATTTTGAGAGCTATAATTTTTCCATATTTTGGTCTACAGAGTCATGTGAGGTCTTTTTTTTTGCTGGACGAGTTGACGTTTTTATTGGTAACATTTTCGGGCATGTGACATTTTTTGATCACTTTTTATTCTAATTTTTGTGAGGCAGAATGACCAAACACCAGCTATTCATGAATTTCTTTTGGGGGAGGTGATTATACCATTCTGCGTTTGGTAAAATTGATAAAGCAGTTTTATTCTTCGGGTCAGTTCGATTACAGCGATATCTCATTTATATCATTTTTTTATGTTTTGGCGCTTTTATACGATAAAAACTATTTTATGGAAAAAATAATTTTTGCATCGCTTTATTCTCAGGACTATAACTTTTTTATTTTTTTTGCTGATGATGCTGTGTGGTGGCTCGTTTTTTGCGGGACAAGATGGCGTTTTCAGTGGTACCATGGTTATTTATATCTGTCTTTTTGATCGCGTGTTATTCCACTTTTTGTTCGGCGGTATGATAATAAAGCGTTGTTTTTTGCCTCTTTTTTTTTTTCTTACGGTGTTTACTGAAGGGGTTAACTAGTGGGCCAGTTTTATAGGTCGGGTCGTTACGGACGCGGCGATACTAAATATGTGTACTTTTATTGTTTTTTTATTATTTAGATAAAGAAATGTATTTATGGGAGTAATATATATATTTTTTTTCATTATTTAGGAATTTTTTTTATTTTTATTTTTTACACATTTGGAAAACATTTTTTTAACTTTTTTACTTTGTCCCAGGGGAGGACATCATAGATCGTTGATCTGACAGTTTGCACAGCACTCTGTCAGATCACCGATCTGTCTGAGAGCACTGCAGGCTTACCAAGCGCCTGCTCTGGGCAGGCACTTGGAAAGCCACCTCCCTCCCTGCAGGACCCGGACGCCACGGCCATCTTGGATCCAAGCCTGCTACAGGGAGGGAGGTAGGAGACCCTCGCAGCAACGCCATCACATCGCATTGCTTTGGGGGGTCTCAGGGAAGCCCGCAGGGAGCCCCCTCCCTGCGCGATGCTTCCCTATACTGTCGGCACACCGCGATCGTGTTTGATCGCGGTGTGCCGGGGGTTAATGTGCCGAGGGCGGTCCGTGACCGCTCCTGGCACATAGTCCTGGATGTCAGCTGCGATGGGCAGCTGACACCCAGCCGCGCTCCCCCCGTGAGCGCGGCCGATTGCGTATGACGTACTATCCCGTCGGTGGTCATACGGGCCCACCCCACCTCGACGGGATAGTACGTCAGATGTCAGAAAGGGGTTAATTAACTGTAGCAAAATAGAAGCTGAGCTGTGATTGGTTGTTATTGGCAGCCTGATAAATCCCCAGCCAACAGGAAGCCCTCCCCCCTGGCAGTATATATTAGCTCACACATATACATAATAGACAGGTCATGTGACTGACAGCTGCCGTATTTCCTATATGGTACATTTGTTGCTCTTGTAGTTTGTCTGTTTATTAATCAGATTTTTATTTTTGAAGGATAATACCAGACTTGTGTGTGTTTTAGGGCGAGTTTCATGTGTCAAGTTGTGTGTGTTGAGTTGCGTGTGGCGACATGCATGTAGCGACTTTTGTGAGATGTGAGATGAGTTTTGTGTGGCGACATGCGTGTAGCAACTTTTTGTGTGTCGAGTTGCATGTGACAGGTTAGTGTAGCAAGTTGTGTGCAACAAGTTTTGTGCATGGCGAGTTTTGCACGTGGCGAGTTTTATGTGTGGTGCGTTTCGAGTATGTGCAAGTTTTGTGTGAGGCAAATTTTGCATGTGTTGCAACTTTTGTGCATGTGGCAATTTTACCGCGTATGCAAGTTTTGCGTGTGGCGAGTTTTCCATGAGGTGAGTTTTGCACGTGTGGCGAGTTTTGCCTGAGCCTAGTTTTGCAATGTGGCGAGTTTTGCATGTGGCGAATTTTGCGCGTGGTGAGTTTAGAGTGGCGACTTTTATGTTTCGACTTTTATGTGGCGAGGTTGGTATATGTGTGGTGAAATGTGTGCTGAGGGTGGTATATGTGTTCAAGCACGTGGTAGTGTGTGGCGCATTTTGTGTGTGTGTTCATATCCCCGTGTGTGGTGAGTATCCCATGTCGGGGCCCCACCTTAGCAACTGTACGGTACATACTCTTTGGCGCCATCGCTCTCACTCTTTAAATCCCCCTTGTTCACATCTGGCAGCTGTCAATTTGCCTCCAACACTTTTCCTTTCACTTTTTCCCCATTATGTAGATAGGGGCAAAATTTTTGGTGAATCGAAATGTGCGGGGTTAAAATTTCGCCTCACAACATAGCCTATGACGCTCTTGGGGTCCGGCGTGTGACTGTGCAAAATTTTGTGGCTGTAGCTGTGACGGTGCAGATGCCAATCCCAGACATACATACACACACACACAAACACACATTCAGCTTTATATATTAGATGACCAAAACCCATTTTGCTTAATACTTCCATAAATAATTCCACTTGACTCTGTTGAAAGCTTTTGTAGTGTCAAGGGACATTATTGCTCTATATCCAGCATCCCTATTACTCATTTGTATATTAAGATATGTGTCTAATGTTGATAGCCGTAGATCTGTTAGGCATAAATCCTGTTTGGTCTTCATGGATCATTTCCATTACCATTTTATTTAACATATTTGGCTTACTATCTATGAGGAGTAGTGATACTCGACTATACAAGTCTCAGTTTTTTTTCTCCCAGATTTAAGATTAAAAAGATAACTTCTTCATTCATAGATGTTGTGGGCAATCTTCCTACAGATGTGGCCTCCTCAAAACCCCCCAATAATTTTGGTAAAAATAGCTCCCCATATTCTTCATAGAGTTCTCCTGGGATCCCATCAGACCCCAGGGTTTTTTTCATTTTGGAGTTTACTCACTGCCCCCTTTAACGGTGATGGCATTATTTCCCTTTTTGCTGATATTACTCTAATTATATGTGCAGACCCTTTTTGCGCCTTTACTATTGTTGCTAGCAAATGTCTCGCACTTTCCCCCTCAATAAAATTTTTTTGTTTGGTGAATATACACCTCTGGGACACCGTCCCCATTAGATGATCCATCATGTCCTTCTGAAATTACTCCCACTTCTGCGTATTCATTTCCAAATAATTTTCTTTATAGTTTGCCTCTCACATGATGATCTCTTGCTGCATTTCTCTTATGCAAATGCCCCGAATGAAAGCCTTCATTACATCTCATCTCATCTTCATCACATTAATTCCCATCGGCTGTTCCCTCCTTATTATAGAAGTATTCCAAAATACTCAATGGGAGGAACCCTTTAATGACCTGCAGCCAATAGGGATGTAGATGCCAAGTAGGCCTTCTCAAGGGCTGACTCCCCAGTGTTCACAGGGCCTTGTCGGTCTGGGCGTGCGCCGACTAATCCATCCATGAGGTTAGTTCCGTACGGCAGATTAACATGGTATCTCCCATTTTAGTATTTCCTGTTTGCGTACAGCAACATGGGGATTCCGTTCATTTGGGCGCATGCGCCAGAAACACTTGCACTTCATCACGTTAGCTTGGCCTATTGTAGGTCCTGCCTATTGCCGATTTCCACCCAATTAACAGCACGGCTTTTGCTATTTAAACCGGCATACCCCCTGCCCTGACACGCCTCCCAAAGAAGCAGTGCTAAACACGCGTCAGGGCAGAGGGACGCCGAGGTTTTTTCACGTGGCCAACAGTGAGGTAACTCATCTTTCTACTTACCTTATGATTTTCACAATTATAGGTTGTCATACTTTATCTACCTTCATAGAATAGACAGTGTATTGATAGTTACGGCTCATACGCATATCTATGAATTATGCGGGGAATCTATTGGTAGTCTATCATTATAAGTCACACTCATTTGTCTACTGTTTGGAAAAAATCCTATGGAAGTTTAGTCCCTCGTTTTTGGATCATGTACCCTTCTTGTAATATGTAAATTACATGTTAATCTGATTTAATAAACATTGATTTTATTATAGGACCACTGTGGAGATCTGTTAATGTTTGATCACCCTGATAGTGAATTGTTGAGGGCAGAGCAAAGTACTGCAGTGCGCAGGTGCCGGAAAAGGTCAGAGAGGCACGGCACCTGCACACGGCAGTACTTTGCTCTACAGCAACAGGGCAGATAAAGTACGCCTGTGCCAGAGCCGCAGCGCGAAGACCAGAAGAGGATGTCATCTGATGAAGATAGGAGGCCCCGGACCGGAGCAGCAGCGGGAACGCCCCTGGGTGAGTATAATCTAACCTCTTTTTCTTATCTTTTAGGATACATCGGGGCTTATCTACAGCATTACAGAATGCTGTAGATAAGCCCCTGATGCCGGTGGGCTTACCTCACCCTCGATTTTGGGGGTGACAGGTTCCCTTTAATTCCTGGGTGATAAATACGCCAAAGGTCAGCCATTCTCATTTCCTTTAGTAAATAGTATAATAGTATAATGATGTGGGTCTGACATTTGGAGAGATAGAGCATGAGTGATGCTTGTACCAATAGGGATTTGTATAGGCATTAAAGTCTCCCACCACAATTACTGAGCGTTTCAGAAAATCCCCTGCAAAGGAAAATATTATCTTTAACCCCTTCACGCCGCAGCCCATTTTTATTTTTGTGTTTCTTTTTTTTGCTCCCCTGCTTCCTAGAGCCATAACTTTTTTATTTTACATCAATATGGCCATGTGAGTGCTTGCTTTTTGCAGGAAGAGTTGTACTTTTAAATAACACCATTGGTTTTACCATATCGTGTACTGGAAAACAGAAAAAAAATTCCAAGGGCGGTAAAATTGCAAAAAAGTGCAATTCCACAAATCGTTTTTTTATTACCATGTTCACCAAATGCTAAAACTGACCTGGCATTATCATTTGCAATTTTGCAAAAAAAATTAATTCTGGGGTTTTTAATTTTTTTTTCTCGCTATGCTGTTTACCGTTTGGATTAATTCTTTTTATATCTTGATAGATTGGGTGATTCTGAACGTGGCAATGCCAAATATGTGTATTTTTACATAGTAACATAGTAACATAGTTAGTAAGGCCGAAAAAAGACATTTGTCCATCCAGTTCAGCCTATATTCCATCATAATAAATCCCCAGATCTACGTCCTTCTACAGAACCTAATAATTGTATGATACAATATTGTTCTGCTCCAGGAAGACATCCAGGCCTCTCTTGAACCCCTCGACTGAGTTCGCCATCACCACCTCCTCAGGCAAGCAATTCCAGATTCTCACTGCCCTAACAGTAAAGAATCCTCTTCTATGTTGGTGGAAAAACCTTCTCTCCTCCAGACGCAAAGAATGCCCCCTTGTGCCCGTCACCTTCCTTGGTATAAACAGATCCTCAGCGAGATATTTGTATTGTCCCCTTATATACTTATACATGGTTATTAGATCGCCCCTCAGTCGTCTTTTTTCTAGACTAAATAATCCTAATTTCGCTAATCTATCTGGGTATTGTAGTTCTCCCATCCCCTTTATTAATTTTGTTGCCCTCCTTTGTACTCTCTCTAGTTCCATTATATCCTTCCTGAGCACCGGTGCCCAAAACTGGACACAGTACTCCATGTGCGGTCTAACTAGGGATTTGTACAGAGGCAGTATAATGCTCTCATCATGTGTATCCAGACCTCTTTTAATGCACCCCATGATCCTGTTTGCCTTGGCAGCTGCTGCCTGGCACTGGCTGCTCCATTTTTAATCTTTCTATTTTTAATTGTTTTATTTTGAAGGGGCGAAAGTGGGGTGATTTTAACTTATTTATTTTTTATAGATTTAAAAAACTTTTTTTTTTTCACTTGCTTCAATAGTCTCTATGGGAGACTAGAAGCTACGATCTTCTGATCACCTCAGCTACACACATGCGATTATCAGATCGCCTGTGTGTAGCAGAAATGCTCGTTATGAGCGCTGACCACCGGGCGGCGTTCATAGCAATCCGAAAATGAAAATGACAGGGGTCTGATGCAGACCCCGGGTTGTCATGCCAACCCATCTGTGACCCGCGGTCATGTGAGCGGGACTAGTGACGCGCTTCCAGCGCTATCACATTAAATGCCGCTGTCAGAGATTGACAGCGGCATTTAAAAGGTTAACTGCCGCGGGTGGATCGTGATTCCACCCGCGGCTGTTAGGGGCAGATGTCAGCTGTTCAAAACAGCTGACATGTGCCAGGAAAGATGTGGGCTCAGCTCAGTGCCGGGGCCCACATCAAAGGGAGAGACACGACATGCGCAGTACACATATGGCGCATGTCGTGAAAGGGGTTAAAACCTCCAAGGAGTAGGTATGAGGGATATACAATGTAGCAATAATGATATTAGCACTGTATATCTCACATGCCACACAAATGAATCTACCATTTGCATCTACAGTATTTTTATTGCAAGATATGCAAATGGTATAGACTTATGTACCAGTACACTTACCCCTTTGGCATGAGAAGAGTAAGGCTGCCATCACACTAGCAGTATTTGGTCAGTATTTTACATCAGTATTTGTAAGCCAAAACCAGGAGTGGGTGATAAATGCAGAAGTGGTGCACATGTTTCTATTATGCTTTTCCTCTAATTGTTCCACTCCTGGTTTTGGCTTACAAATACTGATGTAAAATACTGACCAAATACTGCTAGTGTGAAGGCAGCCTAAGTAGAATGAAATTCCGTGTCCACCATCAATCATCTGTACTTTTCCCTCTGCAACCACTCTCAGATGTGCCAAATACAACATGGAATATGGCACCTGTCTCCTCTTTACATCCATGAACTGCGCCCTTCTCCTCTTTACTTCTGCACAGAAATATGGATTTATAGATACCTTAGTACCATTGATAGATAAATCTTGCTGGTCTCTAGCTTTGTGCATATTTATGTCTCTGAAATGCAGCAGTTTCATTATAACTGGACGGTATGGTGCTCCTGGTGGTCCTGAATGGGTGGGTACCCTGTGTGCACGTTCTATGGCAAACAGTGACAAAAGACTGACTGGCATTTCCAAGCTACTATGAACAGGTGCATACTGGGAGCAGCCATCTCCATATACAATAAACAAAAAAAGTTGCACTCTGTAGTGCTAAAACATGTCAATATGAAAAATATGAAATATGAATAGCAGTACTGCTTTTGGATACTAGGAAAAAAATGAGACGCATAGCACATAATTTGGCCAATTCAAGTATGTTAAGCAGCCAACGACAAGGCGGTCTCAGATCTGATGGGTCTTACGTGTCTAGTATGAATACCTCTCTAAGGGTACCGTCACACTATAACATTTCGATCGCTACGACGGTACGATTCGTGACGTTCCAGCGATATCGTTACGATATCGCTGTGTCTGACACGCAGCAGCGATCAGGGATCCTGCTGAGAATCGTACGTCATAGCAGATCGTTTAGAACTTTCTTTCATTGCTGGATCTCCCGCTGTCATCGCTAGATCGGTGTGTGTGACACCGATCTAGCGATCTAGCGATGCGATCCAGCGATGCGTTCGCTTGTAACCAGGGTAAACATCGGGTAACTAAGCGCAGGACCGCGCTTAGTAACCCGATGTTTACCCTGGTTACAAGCGTTAAACTAAAAAAAAACAAACAGCACATACTTACATTCTGGTGTCCGTCAGATCCCTTGCCGTCTGCTTCCCGCACTGTGACTGCCGGCCGTAAAGTGAAAGCAGAGCACAGCGGCTGTGCTTTCACTTTCACTTTACGGCCGGCAGTCACTGAGTGCGGGAAGCAGACGGCAAGGGATCTGACGGACACCAGAATGTAAGTATGTGCTGTTTTTTTTTTTTTAGTTTAACGCTTGTAACCAGGGTAAACATCGGGTAACTAAGCGCGGTCCTGCGCTTAGTTACCCGATGTTTACCCTGGTTACCCAGGGACCTCGGCATCGTTGGTTGCTGGAGAGCTGTCTGTGTGACAGCTCCCCAGCGACCACACTACGATTTACCTACGATCACGGCCAGGTCATATCGCTGGTCGTGATCGTAGGTAAATCGTATAGTGTGACGGTACCCTTAGGCCAGTGTCACACTTGCGTGTGCAATGCGAGGAACTCCCTCGAGTCTCTCGCATCAATACTCGCCATTGCCGACGGCATTCCGGACTGGAGCATGCCGGGTATTGATGCAAGAGTTTCTCGTATTGAACTTGCAAGTGTGACCCCGGCCTAAGACTGAAATCTGAATTCCTGGGTAGATTTGAATACCTCTCTTCAAAGCCTAGATTTATGGGTAGGTAGGACCCTGTCACAATTAAAATCCACCACATGCTGGAGGGCGGAGTGCTCGGTCAGAGAGCTAATATTCAAATGACAAACGACTCACTGGCACTTCCAAGCTAGTGTGAAGAGGAGCATACAAGGAGCAGTCATCTCCATATACAATACAAAAAAAGTTGCACTCTGTAGTGCTAAAGCATGTCAATATGAAATATGTTGTGCAGGATAGTTTGTCGATTAAGTCCACGCTGCCACAATAATACAGATTCAAATGTAATGAAAAACTCTGGTGGTTTATTCAATGCGTTTCAAGGTCTATCTGACCTCTTCATCAGGAAAATACCACAAAGACATATTTTCCTGATGAAGAGGTCAGATAGACCTTGAAACGCTTTGAATAAACCACCAGAGCTATTCATTACATTTGAATCTGTATTACTGTGGCAGCGCGGACTTAATCCACAAACTATCCTGCACAACGTCACTGAAAAGGTCGGGTGGGCGACCCGTGGATCTGCAGCAGCTAATACGCACATGCTTTTGCCTTACACCATCAGGTTAGCAGCTCCCTGTTAAAAAACTGCACTTAATCTGAGGATAAGACCCTATATGCGCTTTTTGGTCTCCCTAATCTACGACTATGAAATATATGAAATATGAATAGCAATACTGCTTCTGGATAATAGGAAAAAACTGAGATGCTTAGCCATAATTTGGCCAATTCATGTCTTTACACATATCTACTGGGAGCTTTTCTTTGAGAAAACAATGCTAGTGTCACCTATTGTAAGGTGACATTAAGCCTGCTTGGTAGTGGAGAAGTGTCAATAAGACACCTCTCCATTACTAATCCTATAGTTGTTAAAGGGTTAATAAAAACACCACACAGTAAGAATAAAGTCTTTTAATGAAATCATACACCACACAGTTTCCCATCTTTATTAGTCTGCCAATCCAAGCGACACCCTCGATCTCCTGTAAAAATAATAAACCAACCAGATACCCATACCTGTCCGGCGTATAGTCAGTCCCATGGCGTAATCCATATCTGGGGAATGTACAGTTTACAACCGGGAGCGGTGCTAATGCGACCGCCCCATCTGTAAACTACTGGGGAATGAATGAGACGCTGGGGGTGCAGGCTCAGTAACTAGCGCTGAAGTCACTGAGTCTGTACTTGCTCCAAAACTAGCAAAAGTGTGAGATGAGTCACACCTATACAACACCCTCAGGGATATCAGTAGAATATAGCACGAGAGTCTCTCAATAAAATAAAACTTAATTTATCACTTAGATAAAATGGACAAACTAACATGATACAAACATGACACAAATAACACATGTGAGTAAAGTGCTCAAGATAAAAATTGGTTTGATCTCACCAATTGGAATGGACAAACGTCCACGGCAGGTTCCTCCTGTTGCCTTCTCTAGATAAGAGGGGAGGAAGAGGGGGAGGGGGTATAGGGCTTTACTAAACTCCCTGTCGTGCCCCTTGTATTGCTCCTGTCCTAACAAGGACAGGCCCCAAGTATACCCTGCTAGGGACAACAACCATCCACTACATATGAAATATAGGTATCCCTACGTGTTTCCTCCCCAGTCACGTGGATTCATCAGGGGAGTTAATTTAAAGCCAATGGGACATGAAGTAAATAGAAAATTAAGTGTCCATCATCTAGGTAACCCTGCAGTGGCCGGGTACCTATTAATGAGTGTGACAATTTGTGTTACTGCCTATGGGTAATCATCATGCTGTGAACGTTTGTGCTGGTGAGATCAAACCAATTTTTATCATGAGCACTGGTTTGCACGAGCACTTTACTCACATGTGTTATTTGTGTCATGTTAGTCCATTTTATCTTAGTGATTGAAAGTTAAGTTTTATTTTATTGGGAGACTCTCTGTGCTCGCTGCTTCTCATTCCCCAGTAGTTTACAGCCGGGGGCGGTCACATTAGCATGGCTCCCGGTTGTAAACTGTACATTCCCCAGATATGGATTATGCCGTGGGACTGACTGTACGCTGGACAGGTATGGGTATATTGTTGGTTTATTATTTTTACCTCTTTTTTTTTTTTTACAGGAGACCAAGGGCTTCACTTGGATTGGCAGACTAATAAAGATGGAAAACTTTGTGGTGTATGTTCCATTAAAAGACTTTATTTTTACTGTGTGATGTTTTATTAACCCTTTAACAACTATGGGATTAGTAATGGAGAGGTGTCTTATTGACACCTCTCCATTACGAAGCTGGTTTAATGTCACCTTACAATAGGAAGGTGTCATTAACCCCTCATTGCCCCACTTGCCACAGCTACAGGGCAAGTGGGAAGAACCAGACAAAACTCCAGAATTGGCACATTATAAAATGTGAAGAAGTAGTGTGAACAGTACTTTGCTTTCATGCATGTTTATTATTCAATTAAAAAGGTGTTTAAAAATCCTTCAAACAGAAAAGCAAGATACATTCATATGAAAAATTGTTAAAACAAACTCAGAAAGTATTGTTACAGTCTACATATAAATATACATATACAATACTTACTTTCACCTGTCATTACTCCTTGAGTGTAACGTTTGGGTAGCATCCCAGTATAGCCATAGAAACTGGATTGCTGCACTTGTGAAATAAAGTCAATATTCATAAGATAAAGTACATAAAAAATAACGATATAACAAAACTAGATATAAAACCTGTACCTATTAATAAATGAATAACATATGAATAACACTCAAATCATGCATGTGCAGAGCATTTTCTAATCTAGTGGAGCATACTAAAAAAATGTAGTTACCAACTTTTAAATGATTTTTTTCAGTTTCTAATAAATAATAACAGCAACTCTACCAACCACTCATATACGTCGGCAATCCAGCATTTCCAGTGTTTAGTTAACAAGCGACCAGCATGTGCCCTGATGCCGTGCTTCTGGCATGATGGCTCGCTGCTGAACAGTGATGCCAGTAAAGAACAACACAACTGTTATAGAACATATGCTGAACACTTGTAAAAACAAGACTAGGGTGACTGGGCACCTGTACTGCATAGTCAGGGGGATAACATGGGTGAATGGTGTTCTATTTAGGTTTTTTTTTAGAAAAAAATCTCCTTAAAGAGGATGTCTGGCCTTAGGGTACAAACCATGTGACTGCAGACTTGTGAGTCCTCACAGCGCATGCACTGAGCGCAGTCAGGCTTCTCTAATGCCAGTGCCAGGAGTAGGCGGTAATGTGTTGGCAAGTATGCGATTTGCATACCTCTAGCCACATTCTGACGAGACTTGTCAATAAACCTGCATTAAGTGAGGCTAAGAACATCTAGTTGGGACGTAACCGCCTGCTCCTGGCGCCAGAGACTCTGTGCACTGTGAGGATTTACAAGTCTGCAGCCACAAAGAGTGATTACAGACGCCAAGGCCCAATAACCTCTTTAAATATTTTCAGTTCAATTCAAAGTATGCTGAGTATGTCCTTATGTGTATGTTTTGTTTGAGATTTCTGTTTGTAATAAAATCTAATACATCTTAAAATTAATTTACAATTGCTATTGAAATAAGTATTAAAGTGGTTGTCTGGGTCATACATAATGATGCAGTATCTATCAAATAGATGATATCAGATAGGAAGGGTCAGACATGTACCCTCATTGATCATCTGTTAGGCGGGTTTCACATTTGCGGTTGTGTCCGCAGCGTTTTGGACACATACATCCGCATGCGTCTTGATTTCCTATCTTTTAGATTGTAGATGCAGGTGCATATCTTTGCATGCGTTCGCCTGCGTTTGCTTATGCATGCATATTTTCGAGGTGTGCGGCTGGGTGCGGCTTATGCACCATGTTAGAATTTTTGTGGCGGCAAATTTCCGCCGCCATACGCATGTGGACGCTTGCGTAAGGAGTGCGTCAAATAAACGTATTACAGTCTAAGGGAACGCATACGCACTGAAGGACTTGCGACCGCTTGCGTGCGCATATGTTCTTATGAGTAAACATGTCTAGGAACTTGTTTTAAGCAGTGGAAGTCCATTACTCTCAAGACTCTGGAAGCGATACAAGCATTGCAGCATTAAGTTTGGAAGACTCTATCAAAATGTAAGTATACAAGCTATATGTCTGTCAGTCTGTTTATCTCCCTGCAGTCTGTAATCATTTTTGTCTCTCCTGCAGCATTCCTCATCATGTCCTCCACTGAATATGAGAGCTCACACAGTGGACAGGAGACTGAAGTGAGTACATTTGCTGCTGATGGGTAAGTATTCTCTGTCACTATTACACATGTGGCAAAATATTTTTTTTTTAATTTTTACAGAACCCTTCCAGTGCAGATGAGCAGGAGCAGCAGACTCAGGCCCAAGCTCTGGTGGCAAGATGGCATGTTAGTATTCTTGACTGTTTTTATTTATTCTTGACTGTTGTTGGTACTCTTGACTGTTTTTATTTTATCTTGACTGTTTTTGGGACTCTTGACTTTTTTTCTTTTTGACTGTTTTTGTGTTAAGTGTTTTATCTTTCCAACTTTAATGTCTTTTTTTAATTTCTAGGTCCCACAACGGGAGGAGGATTTTATAAACAACAACCATCTCATCACCTTGGTGCAAGAGCGAGTTCCGTTGTGGGACACCCGGGAGCAGCAGCACTCGGACGCTATGGTGATTCGGCGGCTGTGGAATGAGGTGGCCCAAGCGCTGATGGATAACTGGGACAACGCCATGTCACGAGTCAGAAAGGCTTTTCGTAAGTATTGCAGTGTGGTCTGATGCGGCAGTGAACTTGAAGGCCGGGATCACACAACCGTGTGTGATGCGAGAAACTTCTGCAAGTTTCTCGCATCACACACGGTTGTGTGATCCTGGCCTAAAATGCATTGTTTAACCATTTTTTTCCCTATTCACAGTGATCAAAGTCAAAACCCATTGGCGTTCGATGAAGGATCACTTCAACAAGGACCTGAGACAGGAGATCCAAGTTCGCAGTAGTGCTGGAGCAAGGATAGGGAAAAACAACTACCACCGGCTGCTGGATTTTCTGAGGCCTGTCCTTGCTCAGAAAACATAAGTAATTTTGTGTTGTATTCCATTGTGTTGTATTCACTAATCTGAATTTTTCTTTTCGACAGGAGTTGGCGCTTTTACAATTGTTATTTTTTGGTAGTAATGTCTAACTTTTCTTTTCACAGAACCTGTAGCAGCACCCTCAAATCTGGATCGTCCTCTGGAGCGGTCCCTCATCAAATTGCCACGGACCAGTCCCAGCCATCCACCAGCGAAGCAGCAAGTGGGCCGGTGCACAAGCTGGAGAACAGGTAGCTGGTCCTTCAGGTGTTCCCCTGTCCCAGTCCTCTGTCTCTTTTTTGGGGGGCTCTTTCCGCCAGCAACAGAAGGCCTCAGACAGGTCACTCATGCCCGAGTTTATTCACTTGAGCTCGTTCTTCCAGAATGGCTTAAAGGCGCTGGGAGATAGACTGGAAAGTGGTCTGACCCATATTAAAAACACTTTTCCAGGATGTCAACCAATGCCTTAACCATCTGGAAGCCGACCTCCAGAGACCAGAACACTCGGTACTTCCACCAAGCACAGGTGGTATTTTCACCTATGCCACCAATTATACACTTAACATCAATTGGCCACCACCACCATGCCCAGTCCTGCCGCACACCACTACACCGCCACCACCATGCCGGGTGCTGCTACAATCCACTTCACCACCACCACAATGCCGAGTCCTGCTCCTGCATCGCTGACCACCACCTGAAGAATCTCCACAAATGCCCACCGCCACCACCACTAGGCCGCCAGAAGAACCTGAACGGCTGTCCACTGCCACCACCAGGCCAGGTCCAGTTCATACGCGCCCTGCTGACCCCACCACTCCCACCCTCCCAAGGAGACACAAAAAAAGAAGGATTTCACATAAAACTGGACAAAAAGCAGAAGTGTTGTACTATCTCCACCCTCACCTCCCAATGTGTCTGTGTTGTCCAGTTTTTCTCTCCCTTCCAATGTGTCTCTTCCGTTCCACTCCTAATGTGTCTACTTCCATCCTTGACCTCCCAGACCCCACAAGTTTAGTTACCCCTTCCCTGGAACCCCTTCATCGTCCACCCATAGCCAATCTTCCCAGCTCCACACACCCCAGGTTCATAACATTTCCCCCTCATTGGTTCGTAAAAGTTAATTATGTTTTTTTGTAAATAAATTTGTGTTGTTTTCCCCCCAATCACTGCTTGATCTTTGTCTTTTTTGTCGCCGGCAGCACACACCGTGGGCCATCAACACACATGTCGCCGTGTACATACACTGTGGTTTTTGCCACCTCATAGCTCCATGACACACAATCTACTGCTCCTCTTTTTTTATTTGCTTTACACAGCAGCTTTGCTTCTTGTTTGTGTAATGGTGCTATGAGGTGGCAAAAACACAAAGAGGACTGAAAATCCGCCAAAAATATATCAATACAGCAAAAAAGGTCAGGGGTCGCACTAGTGCACTCAGGATGCAGTGTTTTCTGCATCCTGAGTGCACTAGTTCTGACACATGGGCAGGTGAGTAAAGATATGAGGTGGATTATCTCCATCATCTCTTCAGTCTGCATTAATATATAGAAATATAGAAATTCAGACTGAAGAGACGATGGAGCTAATGTCACCTACCATAGCACTGACCTCAGAGAGAAGAGGTGTAGTGTAAAGCATGGGTTACATAACCCAATTTGGTTATAATCCAATCCCTGTCTCATGCAATCTTCATGATACAGCCAGTGTATTTTTATTAAAAAAAACTGTTGTTGTGAACCAGTGATAACCTTATTAAACTTTAAAAAAAAATATTCTAATATAGAGGGCACTAACTAGAGGTGTTTTATTGTCAGCAAACATTAAAGTACATCTTAATAATTAAAGGTATATAAAAATACACAAGATTACAAGAACACTAAACCATATCATCTTGCCAGGACAGACGTCCACTCTCAGAAACAAGGTAGGACGCAAATGTATCCCTCATTTGGGCACCTTCAACTGTTGTCTTGAGAGGGTTATGATGGTAATCTGGCAATGGGTTACAAACAGGTTCATCAAGTTCAATGTTGGGTCGCTCTTTAGCCATTATATAGTTGTGCAGAACCACACACGCCTTGACCACCTCATCGACTGTCTCAATTTTCAGATTAATGTCTGTCCCTAAAATACGCCATTTTGAGACAAGGATACCAAAGGCACACTCAACAGTTCTTCGTGCCCTGGTCAGTCTGTAATTAAAAATCCTTTTTGTGTGGTTCAAGTCCCGACTGGAGTATGGTTTCAGGAGGTTTCCACACTGAAAGGCCTCAACCCCAACCACAACAAATGGCATTGGCAGGCCTTGAGTGCTGGGAAGAGGTTGTTGCAGGGGGAAATTAAAATGATTGCCATACAACCGTTGGCCCATGTCTGAGTTTTTAAATGTCTGGAAGTAATTACCATGGCCAAAAGATCCAATGTCCACAGCGACAAACCTACAGTCCGCAGCTGCAATCACCATGAGCACTATGGAAAAATATTTTTTTATAATTAAAGTACTCGGATCCAGTTGCAGCCGGTTTGGTAATCCTGATATGTTTTCCATCCACTGCTCCTAAACAGTTGGAGAAATTACAAACTTCAAAAAATTGGTCTGCAGTTTGCTGCCAGATTTCGGTGGTGGGTAGGGGGATAAATTCCGCATGGCGAACATCCCATAAAGCCCAGCAGGTGTCAGTGATAATCCCAGAGAGTGTGCAAATTCCTATCCGGAACTGGAAATGGAGCGATGATAGGCTCTCTCCGGTAGCCAGGAATCTGCCGAAAAGAGAAAGAAAAAAATAAATCAGAACAATAATTTTTATGACTGGGGTTTTTCAAAACTGAGAAAGAAAAAAAAAAAGAGAAAGGACATACATGGCTTTTATAACAATAATATTTCGGACAGTATTTTAGCAAAAAAAAAGGAGAAAAATATAATAATAATTATGACAGGTGATAATGTTTAAATATTACGTACCTTAAAGTCACCAGCAGACGTTCCTCAGCAGGAATCGCTCTACTGAGCTGGGTGTCCTGCCTGCTGATGGCTCCTTGTACACGGTCTAGCAATTCCATAAAGCTGTCTTTACACATCCTCATGTACTTGAAATATTTCTCCGGGTTTTCACAGAGCTCACTGTATAAGGAGTGGTAGGCTTCACGGCTCTATCAGAGTTCAAGAATCGGGTGCTGCCAAAAGCGCTGATGCCGTATTCTCTGTTTTTCTCTTTTTCGTTCTTGCTCACAAGCAAATGCAAAGGAAAGAAACAAGTTGACATCCAAATCCAGATTCCGATAGAAACTCTCCATATAATAATAATAATAATAATTTTATTTATATAGCGCCAACACATTCCGCAGCGCTTTACAATTTATAGAGAGGACTTGTACAGACAATAGACATTACAGCATAACAGAAATCACAGTTGAAAATAGATACCAAGAGGAATGAGGGCCCTGCTCGCAAGCTTACAAACTATGAGGAAAAGGGTAGACACGAGAGGTGGATGCGAAGATCCATCTTGATACAGGAGCAAACTGTGAGGATTTCATCTGTACAAGGGTTTATATAGAGAAATCCCATGAGCCACGTCCATTTGGCGTGGCTTGTTTCAAGAAAATTTTCTTTAAAAATATTTTTCCAATCAAACGCATGCACATAAAAAATACGAACGCATGCAAAAACGCATGTAAGCGCGTGCAAAGGTTGCGGTTTTTTTATCCATCATGCTACGTTGGTGTGGATAAAAAAGGCAGCGTTATTATGAATTTGCAATGTGGTTGCGGACGAGACGCTGTGGACTCAAAAGCAAATGTCAACCTTGCCTTATCTGCACTAGCGGTCGCCAAATATCCACTCACACAGTTTCAAAAAAATCGCTTATACCTGGTATATGCCAGAAGAGATAACAGCAGATTGCTGGGGGAGCAACACATACCCCTCCAATCTGATTTTGAAAAGCTAGAGAGTTCATTAATATGTATGTCCTGGACAATATCCTTAATAAAACTTTCAACACTAATGATAAAGTAATTGTCCTACATTGTATCTAAAATTAGAGGCAGAGATTTCAATCAAAACAGAACAGTGCCACATGCAGTAGCAGTCAGCAAGAAGTAAATAATTTTGCAGCTTGTGTTACTCATATGTGGCAACTGTGGAAGCAGATAACTGTTTATGAAGGAGTAAGGCTACTTTCACACTTCCGTTTTCTGGTTTCCATCGTTGTGCAGTGAAATGACGTATCGACGGACATCATGAAAATAGTAAAAATGTGTGCAACGGATCCTGTGAAATGACAAGAGAGAGAGAGAGACTTTTTCTGGATCTGAAAATCCTTCCAGGCATGCTCAAACGGTAAAACGGTATCCGTCGCTGGATTCCAGTTTGCGACGGATCCTGCGTCCATAGACTTCCATTCTATTCAACGACGCATGCCGCAGGATCCGTCGCAACACGTTTTCCCGACGCAGAAAAAAAACGATGCATTGAACATTTTTTTCCAGACGACGGTCCGCCAAAACACGACGGATCCGTCGCACGATGGATGCGACGTGTGGCCATCCGTCGCTAATACAAGTCTATGGGAAAAAAACGGATCCTGCGGGCACATTTGCAGGATCTGTTTTTTTCCAAAACGACGCATTGCAACGGATCTGAAAAGACGGAAGTGTGAAAGAGGACTAAAGGGGATTGGACTGCATCAATCTTATCTTGATGACCTATCTGCACTATAATCAAAATACAAGTCCCAGACAACACCTTTAAATAGCACTTCAGCATTTTTTGTACATATAATGCAATAATCTAGCTAATGTAATTTGTTTCAACTTTCTCAGCTATATCCATACATTTTAAGTCCCATTATTGTGTTTCATGCGATCTCCAGTCTGTTCACCAGTCCAGTGCATGCTACCTAATAAATTCGTCCTGACAGCTCACAGACATCTTCCTTTCCCACGAAGTTCCACCCTTCTGTATTCACTCTAGTGTCCTTCTATCTATGTAACTAAAAATATCATTTTTGCTTTAAATAAGAAACCGACAATAGAGTAGTCCATACAATGGTTAGCTGCAGAATTACAGAGTGACTGTACCGTCACACTATACCATTTCGATCGCTACGACGGTACGATTCGTGACGTTCCAGCGATATCGTTACGATATCGCTGTGTCTGACACGCAGCAGCGATCAGGGATCCTGCTGAGAATCGTACGTCGTAGCAGATCGTTTAGAACTTTCTTTCATCGCTGGATCTCCCGCTGTCATCGCTAGATCGGTGTGTGTGACACCGATCTAGCGATCTAGCGATGTGATCCAGCGATGCGTTCGCTTGTAACCAGGGTAAACATCGGGTAACTAAGCGCAGGACCGCGCTTAGTAACCCGATGTTTACCCTGGTTACAAGCGTAAAACTAAAAAAAAACAAACAGCACATACTTACATTCTGGTGTCCGTCAGGTCCCTTGCCGTCTGCTTCCCGCACTGTGACTGCCGGCAGTAAAGTGAAAGCAGAGCACAGCGGCTGTGCTTTCACTTTCACTTTACGGCCGGCAGTCAGTGAGTGCGGGAAGCAGACGGCAAGGGACCTGACGGACACCAGAATGTAAGTATGTGCTGTTTGTTTTTTTTTAGTTTTACGCTTGTAACCAGGGTAAACATCGGGTTACTAAGCGCGGTCCTGCGCTTAGTTACCCGATGTTTACCCTGGTTACCCAGGGACCTCGGCATCGTTGGTCGCTGGAGAGCTGTCTGTGTGACAGCTCCCCAGCGATCACACTACGATTTACCTATGATCACGGCCAGGTCATATCGCTGGTCGTGATCGTAGGTAAATCGTATAGTGTGACGGTACCCTTATAAACCTCATAACGCATAATTAGGGATGAGTGGACCCGTCAAAGTTCAGGTTCTGATACTCGATCGAACTTTAGTCCAAAGTTCGGTTTTAATACAAGAACTGTCCCCGAACTCCCTCCCTCCCTACCTCTGTCTGTCTACCTCTCTCTCTATCTCTTTCCCTCACTCTACCTTTGTCTGTCTACCTCTCCCTCTCTCTACCTGTCTGTTTACCTCTCTCTCTCTCTCTCTCTACCTTAGTCTGTCTACCTCTCTCTCTATCTCTCTCCCTCTTTCTCTCCAACCAGTTTTGTAACTTGAAGCTTGTGGACCCCAGTGGAAAATGTCCAACAGGGCCCCAAACTGTCTTTAAATGTATTGGTATTCTTATATGGACAAGGGGAACTATTGGGCCCCTATACTCTCCAGGGCTAAAGAGAGACTGCAATCTCTGTAGCTACTATTAGGCTATAAGTTGGCAAACATCCATTTTTGGTGTGAAAAGAACACAATCAAAGAACAGGACTGAACACAATTAACTGTAGTTAAAGGGGTTGTCCATGCATATGTATTAACAGTCTATCCACAGGCTAGATAATCACTAGTAGATTAGTAGGGTCTGACGCCAAGCACTGATCACCTGATATTTGCTCCGGCGGTAGCAAGATACAGACACTTTGCACATAACTGTTGAACGCAGGTACATACAAATTGCAGCGACAGCAGCCAGGTGCTACCAAGTACTGCATCATAACTCCTATTTTTTTTAATAGGACATGTTCTGTAGTAACCGGCAGTCGCTGCTGCACTTTGAATGGACAATCACTTGGCTGAAGCATTACAAACTGAACGTGAGGGTGTTGGCTGTCAGACCCTCACTGATCTGCTGTGGATAGGTCACTAATATCTATGACCAGAAAAATGCTTTAAGAACAATCTGTCAGGAAATTAATGTTACACTATTTATAGACAGCAGGAAACGGGCAGAGTTTGTGCTATACACAGCTGAGAAATTAGATGAAAATGGGAGAAGCATCAGATGGACAGTTCTCTGCCAGCTTCACTGTACCTGCTTCGGCATGGCTGACAAGTCTCTCACTACACAAAAATAGTGGACTAGGTATATATGAAAACCGAGACAGACGTCTGGTTACAAACAGTTATGTTTTTCTTTGATCAGCATTTGACGTCTTAGGTAATGAGATTTTGGTGAACAGAGTCCGGACTGAACACTGGGTCTTATTGTCCTCCCCGAACCCTCCATCTGCCTCCAGTGTTTGAACAACAAGTCACTACTTTATCCAGTGACCTGCCTCCTGTTTGATCTCTTGCTCTGGTGGTGCGTGTACACATTGATTTCTCAGGCAATGTTCAATAAAATGCTGCCAATACATAAAGTTCATGCACAGTAAGGGCAGAAGCCTCATCAACAAGATGGATAAATTAGAATATTGTTGGAAGAAATTATGATATTGTGGGGATAACGGAGACATAGCTGGTTGTGAGCTATGGCTGGTCTGTTAAATTACGGGGCTATAGTATATTCAGAAATGACTGTAATTAGTGAGGGTGAGGGGTTTGTTTATATGTATCATCCTCCAAAAATCTATCCTGTGTGATATATGTAACGCTACTGAAAATGCTGAGTGGATGGAGATAAGGAGAGGTGTTGTGAATTCCGCTTTTGGGCTCCCTCCGGTGGTTGTAAGTAGCATTTTTGTGAGTTCTGCTCTTGGGCTCCCTCCTGTGGTTTTGAGTGGTATGGCTGCTTCTTGGATTTAGCTTCTGCAGCTGTTTTCACTGATCGTCTTTCTGGCTCGGCTATATTAGTCTGGCCTTATCCCTCATTCAATGCCAGTTGTCAATTGTTCCTGCCTGGAGTCATTGCTCTTAGGATTTTCCTGACACTCTGACCAGTTCAGCAAAAGCTAAGTCCTTGCTTGTCCTTTTGCAGTTCACTTGTTGTGGACTTTGTTGTTCAGCACTTTCTTTGTTTTGTTCATTTGTCCAGCTTATCAGTATGGATCTATTCAGCTAGGCTGGAAGCTCTGGGCAGCAGAGTTTGCCCTCCACACCTTTAGTCAGGGGTGGAGATTTTTGCATTCCTCTGCGGTGGACTTTTTCTAGTTTTTATTACTGACCACACAGCGTTCTGTCCTGTACTATTTCTATCTAGCTAGAAGTGGCCTCCTGTGCTTAATCTTGTTTCATACTACGTATGTCATTTCCTTCTCCTCTCATAGTCATTACTTGTGGGGGGCTAATCTATCCTTTGGGGATTTTCTCTGAGGCAAGATAGTTTTCCTGCTTCTATCTTTAGGGGTAGTTAGCTCTTAGGCTGTGACGAGATGCCTAGGCAGAGTTAGGAGCATTCCACGGCTACTTCTAGTGTTGTGTCGAGCTTAGGGACTGCGGTCAGTATAGTTACCACCTGCTCAGAGCTAGTCGCATGTCGCTCCTTAATCACCAGATCATAACAGTACAACTGGCCAAAAATGAGCTGAATGCATCTCAAAAGAAGGAAAAGAAAAAGAGTTCTGAGCCATTTTTTTTTCTTTAGTTTGTTTTGTCTTTTTCCTTCTTCTTATCTCTGGGTGATTCAGGATTTGGATGCAGGCATGGATGTTCAGGGGTTGTTTTCTCGTGTGGATCAGCTTGCTGCAAGAGTACAGAGTATTCAAGATTATGTTGTTCAGACTCCGGCCTTAGAGCCTAGAATTTCTACTCTGGATTTGTTTTACGGGGATAGATCTAAGTTTTTGAACTTTAAAAATAACTGCAAATTGTTTTTTGCTCTGAAACCCCGTTCCTCTGGTGACCCCATTCAGCAAGTAAAGATAGTTATTTCTCTGCTGCGTAGCGACCCTCAGGACTGGGCATTCTCTCTTGAGTCAGGGGATCCGGCATTGCTCAATATAGATGCATTCTTTCAATCGCTCGGATTATTGTATGACGAACCTAACTCTGTAGAGCATGCTGAGAAAACACTATTGGCCCTGTGTCAGGGTCAGGAAGCGGCAGAATTATACTGCCAGAAATTTAGAAAATGGTCTGTGCTCACTAAATTGAATGAGGACCCTCTGGCAGCAATTTTCAGAAAGGGTCTTTCTGAAGCCCTTAAAGATGTTATGGTGGGTTTTCCCACGCCTGTTGGTTTGAGCGAATCTATGTCTCTGGCCATTCAGATTGATCGGCGCCTGCGCGAACGCAAAGTGGTGCACCATATGGCAGTGTCCTCTGAGCAGAGTCCTGAGGCCATGCAATGTGATAGGATTTTGACTAGAGCAGAACAGAGGGGATACAGACGTCAGAATGGGCTGTGTTTTTACTGTGGTGATTCTGCTCATGCTATTTCTGATTGCCCTAAGCGTATTAAGAGGGTCGCTAGATCTGTTACCATTAGTACTGTGCAGCCTAAGTTTCTCCTGTCTGGGACCCTGATTTGCTCATTGTCATCTTTTTCTGTCATGGCATTTGTGGATTCGGGCGCTGCTCTGAACTTAATAGACTTAGAATTCGCTAGGCACTGTGGTTTTTCTTTGCAGCCTTTGCAGAGTCCCATACCCTTGAGGGGTATTGATGCTACACCATTGGCCAAGAATAAACCTCAGTATTGGACTCAGCTGACTATGTGCGTGGCTCCTGCACATCAGGAAGATTGCCGTTTTCTGGTGTTGCATAATTTACATGATGTTGTTGTACTGGGTTTTCCATGGTTACAAGTACACAATCCAGTGCTGGATTGGAAATCCATGTCTGTGACTAGTTGTCATGGGGTACATAGTGACGTCCCTTTGATGTCAATTTCCTCTTCCCCCTCTTCTGATGTTCCTGAATTTTTGTCAGATTTCCAGGATGTATTCGATGAGCCCAAGTCCAGTTCCCTTCCTCCACACAGGGACTGTGATTGTGCTATTGACTTGATTCCTGGCTGTAAGTTCCCTAAGGGCCGACTTTTCAATCTGTCTGTGCCAGAGCATGCCGCCATGCGGAGCTATGTTAAGGAGTCTTTAGAGAAGGGGCATATTCGGCCGTCTTCGTCACCATTGGGAGCGGGATTCTTTTTTGTTGCCAAGAAGGATGGCTCCTTAAGACCCTGTATTGATTATCGCCTTCTTAATAAGATCACGGTCAAATTCCAATACCCTTTACCTTTGCTCTCTGATTTGTTTGCTAGGATTAAGGGGGCTTGTTGGTTTACCAAGATTGACCTTCGAGGGGCATATAATCTTGTTCGTATTAAACAGGGTGACGAATGGAAAACTGCATTTAATACGCCCAAAGGCCATTTTGAATACCTGGTGATGCCTTTCGGGCTTTCTAATGCTCCTTCTGTATTTTAATCCTTTATGCATGATATTTTCCGCAATTATCTTGACAAATTCTTGATTGTGTATTTGGATGATATTTTGATTTTTTCCAATGATTGGGAGTCTCATGTGAAGCAGGTCAGGATGGTATTCCAGATCCTTCGTGATAATGCTCTATTTGTGAAGGGGTCCAAGTGCCTATTTGGAGTTCAGAAGGTCTCTTTTTTGGGGTTTATTTTTTCCCCTCCGTCTATAGAAATGGATCCTGTTAAGGTCCAAGCCATTCATGACTGGATTCAACCCACATCTGTGAAGAGCCTTCAGAAATTTTTGGGCTTTGCTAATTTTTATCGCCGTTTCATTGCCAACTTCTCTAGTGTGGTTAAACCCCTGACCGATTTGACAAAGAAAGGCGCTGATGTGACTAATTGGTCCTTTGAGGCTGTTGAGGCCTTTCAGGAGCTTAAACGCCGATTTACTTCTGCCCCTGTCTTGCGTCAGCCGGATGTTTCTCTTCCCTTTCAGGTTGAGGTTGACGCTTCTGAGATTGGGGCAGGGGCAGATTTGTCACAGAGGAATTCTGATGGTTCCTTGATGAAGCCATGTGCCTTCTTTTCCCGAAAGTTTTCGCCTGCAGAACGCAATTATGATGTTGGCAATCGGGAGTTGTTGGCTATGAAGTGGGCATTTGAGGAGTGGCGACATTGGCTTGAAGGAGCCAAGCATCGCATTGTGGTCTTGACCGATCATAAGAATCTGATTTACCTTGAGTCGGCCAAGAGGCTGAACCCTAGACAGGCTCGGTGGTCCCTGTTTTTCTCCCGTTTTGATTTTGTGGTCTCGTATCTTCCAGGATCTAAGAATGTTAAAGCGGATGCCCTCTCTACGAGTTTTTTGCCGGATTCTCCTGGAGTCCTTGAGCCGGTTGGCATTCTTTGGGAAGGAGTGATTTTGTCTGCCATCTCCCCTGATTTGCAGCGGGCGCTTCGGGAGTTTCAGGCTGATAAACCTGACCGCTGTCCTGTGGGGAAGCTGTTTGTTCCTGATAGATGGACAAGTAAGGTAATTTCTGAGGTCCATTGTTCTGTGTTGGCCGGTCATCCTGGGATTTTTGGTACCAGAGATTTGGTTGCTAGGTCCTTTTGGTGGCCTTCCTTGTCGCGGGATGTGCGTTCTTTTGTGCAGTCCTGTGGGACTTGTTCCCGGGCTAAGCCTTGCTGTTCCCGCACTAGTGGGTTGCTTTTGCCTTTGCCCGTCCCGGAGAGGCCTTGGACGCATATTTCCATGGATTTTATTTCGGATCTTCCTGTGTCCCAGAGGATGTCTGTTATCTGGGTGGTTTGTGACCGGTTCTCTAAAATGGTCCATTTGGTACCTTTGCCTAAATTGCCTTCCTCCTCTGATTTGGTTCCATTGTTTTTTCAACAGGTGTTTCGTTTGCATGGCATTCCAGAGAATATTGTGTCTGACAGAGGTTCCCAGTTTGTTTCCAGGTTTTGGCAGGCCTTTTGTGCTAGGATGGGTATTGATTTGTCTTTTTCTTCAGCGTTCCATCTTCAGACAAATGGTCAAACTGAGCGAACTAATCAAACCTTGGAGACCTATTTGGGATGCTTTGTGTCTGCTGATCAGGATGATTGGGTGACTTTCTTGCCGTTGGCCGAGTTTGCCCTTAATAATCGGGCCAGTTCGGCTACTTTGGTTTCGCCTTTCTTTTGTAATTTTGGTTTCCATCCTTGTTTTTCTTGAGGGCAGGTTGAGCCTTCTGATTGTCCTGGTGTAGATTCTGTGATGGACAGGTTGCAGCAGATTTGGACTCATGTGGTGGACAATTTGACGTTGTCCCAGGAAAAGGCTCAGCGTTTCGCTAACCGCCGTCGGTGTGTTGGTCCTCGGCTTCGTGTGGGGGATTTGGTATGGTTGTCCTCTCGTCATGTTCCTATGAAGGTTTCTTCCCCTAAGTTCAAGCCTCGGATTATTGGTCCTCATAAGATTTCTGAGATTATCAATCCTGTGTCTTTTCGTTTGGCCCTTCCAGCCTCTTTTGCCATCCACAATGTTTTCCATAGATCTTTGTTGCGGAGATATGTGGTGCCCGTTGTTTCATCTGTTGATCCTCCTGCCCCGGTGTTGGTTGGGGAGGAGTTGGAATATGTGGTTGAGAAAATTTTGGATTCTCGTTTTTCGAGGCGGAAGCTTCAGTATCTTGTCAAGTGGAAGGGTTATGGCCAGGAGGATAATTCTTGGGTTGTTGCCTCCGATGTTCATGCCGCCGATTTGGTTCGTGCTTTTCATTTGGCTCGTCCTGATCGGCCTGGGGGCTCTGGTGAGGGTTCAGTGACCCCTCCTCAAGGTGGGGGACTGTTGTGAATTCCGCTCTTGGGCTCCCTCCGGTGGTTGTAAGTAGCATTTTTGTGAGTTCTGCTCTTGGGCTCCCTCCTGTGGTTTTGAGTGGTATGGCTGCTTCTTGGATTTAGCTTCTGCAGCTGTTTTCACTGATCGTCTTCCTGGCTCGGCAATATTAGTCTGGCCTTATTCCTCATTCAATGCCAGTTGTCAATTGTTCCTGCCTGGAGTCATTGCTCTTAGGATTTTCCTGACACTCTGACCAGTTCAGCAAAAGCTAAGTCCTTGCTTGTCCTTTTGCAGTTCACTTGTTGTGGACTTTGTTGTTCAGCACTTTCTTTGTTTTGTTCATTTGTCCAGCTTATCAGTATGGATCTATTCAGCTAGGCTGGAAGCTCTGGGCAGCAGAGTTTGCCCTCCACACCTTTAGTCAGGGGTGGAGATTTTTGCATTCCTCTGCGGTGGACTTTTTCTAGTTTTTATTACTGACCGCACAGCGTTCTGTCCTGTACTATTTCTATCTAGCTAGAAGTAGCCTCCTGTGCTTAATCTTGTTTCATACTACGTATGTCATTTCCTTCTCCTCTCACAGTCATTACTTGAGGAGGGGCTAATCTATCCTTTGGGGATTTTCTCTGAGGCAAGATAGTTTTCCTGCTTCTATCTTTAGGGGTAGTTAGCTCTTAGGCTGTGACGAGATGCCTAGGCAGAGTTAGGAGCATTCCACGGCTACTTCTAGTGTTGTGTCGAGCTTAGGGACTGCGGTCAGTATAGTTACCACCTGCTCAGAGCTAGTCGCATGTCGCTCCTTAATCACCAGATCATAACAGAGAGGAAGGAAAAAAACTGATAGAGGTTTGTTATATGTCTCCAAATATAATTGAAGAGGCAGAAAATATCCTCATGAAGCAACTAGATGAGGCAGCAAATCAGGGAGAAATCATTATTATGGGGGACTTCAACTAGCCTTATATAAACTGGGGAGCAGAAAGCTGCAGATCAGGCAAAGGAAACAGGTTTTTGAGAACACCAGGAAGCAGGGAGCCTGTTTTTGCTGTAGTAAAACTGGTCATTATGTAAATACTTGTCTTCTGCTATCTAAGAAAAGCGCAACGGCAGAAAACTACTAAGCTCAGAGGGTGTGGAGGAGGCCAATCTGAGCTTATGCATATCCTCCATGGTGGTTTCTCAATGCATGCTCCCTGCCAAAGTTATGATCACTGGCAGAGAGCTGCCAATCACTGTTTTTGTGGATAGTGGTTCTGCCACTAATCTAATTGATGAGGAGTTTGCGCGCACAGCCAGTTTCAGGATCGAAAAACTGCCTCATCCTATCCGGGTGGTTACCATCAATGCTGCTCCTCTCCCACAGGGGGAGATTACTGAGTTTGTGGCTGAGGTGAAACTCCACATCGGGGTCCTACATTCTGAGCAAGTTACATGTAGGGTGCTCAGTAATCTTCCTGCACAAATGGTTTTGGGTTTTCCATGGTTATCTATACACAACCCGGTGATTGACTGGAAAACTCAGGACATAATTCAGTGGAGCGAATTCTGCCAGGAGAATTGCCTGGCCACATGTGTGTCCGCTGTGACTCCTAGCATTCCTGAGTCACTGCTTGATTTCGCGGATGTGTTCTCAGAGAAGGGTTGCTCTGAATTGCCACCACATCGCCCCTATGACTGTACTATCAGGTTTAAACCAGGGGCCAAATTGCCGAAAGCAAGGATGTTTAACATCTCTGGTCCTGAGAGGCAAGTGTTAAAGGACTACATTGCTGAAAGTTTGAGCAAAGGGCACATCAGGCCTTCGTCCTCGCCGGTGGCAGCGGGTTTCTTCTTTGTTAAGAAGAAAGATGGCGGACTACGTTCGTATCTGGATTTCAGGGAGTTAAACCAGATTACGGTTCGTGATCCATACCCTATGCCACTGATACCTGATTTGTTCAACCAGGTGGCAGGTGCTAAGTGGTTTACCAAGCTTGACCTCAGGGGGGCGTACAACCTCATAAGAGTCCGTCATGGTGATGAGTGGAAGATGGCTTTTAATACTCCAGAGGGTCATTTTGAAAATTTGGTGATTCCATTTGGGTTGACAAAAACGCGCCTGCAGTATTTCAAGATTTCATAAATGATGTGTTCTCGCATGTTTTGGGGAAATTCGTTATTGTGTACCTTGATGACATTCTCATATATTCCTGCGACCGTGATACTCATTTAGAGCATGTCAGGCAGGTTTTACAGCTTCTCAGAGAGAATAAGCTTTATGCAAAACTTGAGAAATGTGTATTTTCGGTTCAGGAGTTGCCTTTCTTGGGTTATATTGTGTCCGCTTCTGGGTTTAAAATGGACGCCGCTAAGGTGCAAGCGGTACTGCGTTGGGAACGGCCTGATAACCTAAAAGCGCTTCAGCGGTTCCTTGGGTTTTCTAACTACTATAGGAAGTTTATCAAGGATTTTTCGACCATTGCTAAACCGCTTACTGACATGACGAAAAAGGGTACCAATTTCTCCATCTAGCCAGAGGCTGCTGTGTGCGCATTTGAATTTCTTAAGAACAGTTTTGCTTCGGCCCCCATTCTGGTGCAGCCGGATGTATCGAAACCATTTACCGTGGTAGTCGATGCATCTGAGGTTGGTGTGGGGGCGGTGCTGTCACAAGGCTCATCCTTGAGCGAGTTGCGTACTTGCGCCTATTTCTCCAAGAAACTGTCGCCCGCTGAATGTAACTACGATATCGGCAACAAGGAGTTGTTGGCTATCAAGTTGGCCTTTGAGGAATGGCGGCACTTTTTTGGGGGGTCGGTTCACCAGGTTACTGTTATTACCGACCATAAGAATTTGCTTTATTTGGAGTCTGCCAAGCGTCTGTCCCCCAGGCAGGCTCGCTGGGCATTGTTTTTCTCGCGGTTCAACTTTTTTGTTACTTACCGACCTGGGTCTAAGAACACTAAGGCGGATGCTTTGTCCAGGTGTTTTCCAGGGGGAGAACCTCAGGAAGAACCTGTACCCATCCTCCAAAAGGGTGTAGTGGTCTCAGCTCTCACAACCGAGGTTGAGGCTGAGATTACCGAGGCTCAGGAGGAGGTACCACCTGAGCTTCCCAGTAACAAATCGTTTGTACCACTCCATCTTCGCCTAAGGGTATTGGCGGAGCATCATGATGCTGTTCTGGCTGGCCACCCAGGGGTTAGGGGTACCTTGGAGTTGGTGTCGCGTCGGTTTTGGTGGCCCAAAATCCGACAGGATGTGGTCTCGTACGTGTCAGCATGCACCACGTGCGCCAGTGCTAAGACGCCCCGCTCCCGTCCTGCTGGCACACTACTTCCTCTCGAGGTACCCAGTAGGCTGTGGACGGAGATCTCCATGGATTTTATCACAGACTTGCCCTCCTCAGCTGGGAACACGGTCATCTTGGTGATTGTTGATCGGTTCTCAAAGATGTCGCACTTTGTGTCCTTACCTTCGTTGCCTAACGCTAAGACTCTGGCTCAGGTATTTGTGCAGGAGGTGGTCAGACTTCATGGGGTCCCGTCTGACATGGTGTCTGATAGGGGTTCTCAGTTTGTGGCAAAATTTTGGAAAGCATTTTGCTCACGGCTGGGGATCAATTTGTCACATTCTTCGGCGTTTCATCCTTAGTCAAATGGTCAGACCGTGCGGATGAACCAAAATTTGGAGCAGTACTTACACTGCTTTGTTTCTGACAACCAGGAGGAGTGGTCGACATTCCTTCCTTTGGCTGAGTTTGCCATAAATAATCACCGCCAGGAATCTTCTGGGAAGTGTCTGTTTATTTGTGTTTACGGGCACCATCCTCAACTTTGTACTTTGAGTCAGGGGGGCTCTTCCAGCGTCCCAGAGGAGGACCCGTTAGGAGCACAACTGTCATCAGTCTGGAGGAGAGTGAAACAGCGCCTGTTGAGTGTGGGGGCAAGGTACAAACGTGTGGCTGACTGTAGACGTGTGCCGGGTCCGGACCTGAGTGTGGGTGACTGGGTGTGGTTGTCCACAAAAAACATAAGACTCAAAATACCATCCCTTAAATTGGGTCCTAGGTTTATTGGTCCATTTAGGGTCACTGCCATCATTAACCCGGTAGCCTACCGATTGGAGCTCCCTACGGTATATAAGATCCACAATGTGTTCCACAGGTCTTTATTAAAAAAGGTGGTGGGTTCCGTGGACGCGGCGCCGATGCCACCTCCAGTTTTGGTGGATGGCAATTTAGAGTTTGAAGTCTCCAAGGTGGTTGACTCTCGAGTGGTGCGCCGCACTTTACAATACCTGGTACACTGGCGTGGTTATGGGCCTGAGGAGAGGTCTTGGGTACCAGCCTTGGATATTCATGCAGACCGGCTGGTCAGTATGTTTCACCGCCGCCATCCGGACAAGCCAGGTCCTATAAGTCGTGAGGGCCCTGGGGTCCCTCGTAGAAGGCGGATCGTAGAAGGCGGGGTACTGTCATGTCGGACGCTATTCACACTAGGGCGTCCGACATACAGAGGTAATTCTGCATTCGTCCACTATGTGCTCAGTGGCGCCAGCTAGATTGTATCTAGGTTGTCCGGGGTTAATCTAGCTGGTACTCGGATTGGAGGCTGGGGCACGCCCACGGCCTTTAAATAGTTCTTCTGAACTTTGGGCGTCGCCGATTATAGCTTGTGTCTTGTGCCTGGTTATCTCGGTTCGGAGTGGTGGTCTTGGAGTGGAAATATCATATCTGGTGGTGTATGATCCTTTGTCATATTTCTCCTTCCTATATTCGTGTTTTGTTTTGCCCTGTGCACATTATAGTGTTTTCCTGAGTGTGTTTGTGGCGTGGTGCGTTTTTGGTTTTCCCTGTCTGTGCTTTCTGTAAGGGTTGGTGTTTAGATTATCACTGGGTGGAGGTTTCAGTTTAGTACTGAATCAGGAGTCAGGGTCAGGCCTGGACAAGCACACCATCAGTGTAATCTCTGGGAGAGGGACAGACAGGGTTTCCCTAGTCTTAGGGAAATCGCAGGGGCCCGGGTTATTAGATTTAGCCTACCTAGGCTCCCCGTGACAGAAGAAAAGGCCAATCCAGCAAACGCCTTTTTCTTTACAGTATTTACACAAGAAAATCCTATGACAGATGACATGATCAGAGATACCATAAACTCTCCATTAAATGTCACCTGCTTAACCCAGCAAGAAATACAGCGTTGCCTCAAAATCACTAACGAAGACAAATTCCCACGCCCAGATGACATACAAGCCCAAGTACTGCAGGAATTAAGTACCATGATACACTATTATTTCTAATATTCATTAAATAATACCTCACAGATTCTCTATGGGGTTAAGGTCAGGCGAGTTTGCTGGCCAATCAAGCACAGTGATACTGTTGTTTTAAACCAGGTATTGGTACTTTTGGCAGTGTAGACAGGTGCCAAGTCCTGCTGGAGAATTAAATTTCCATCTCCAAAAAGCTTGTCGGCAGAGGGAAGCATGAAGTGCTCAAAAATTTCCTGGTAGACGGCTGCACTAACTTTGGTCTTGATAAAACACAGTGGACCTACACCAGCAGATGACATGGCTCCCAAAATCATCACTGATTGTGGAAACTTCACACTAGACCTCAAGCAGCTTGGATTGTGTGCCTCTCCACTCTTCCTCCAGACTCTGGGACCTTGATTTCCAAATTAAATGCAAACTTTTATATAATCGGAAAACAACACCTTGGACCACTGCGCAACAGTCCAGTTCTTTTCTCCTTGGCCCAGGTAAGACGTTTCTGGCGTTGTCTATTGGTCATTAGTGGCTTGACACAAGGAATGCAACACTTGTAGCCCATGTCCTGGATACGTCTGTGTGTGATGGTTCTTTAAGCAATGACTCCAGCAGCAGTCCACTCCTTGTGAATCTCCCCTAAGTTTTTGAATGGCCTTCAAGGCTGCCGTCATCGCAGTTGTTTGTGCACCTTTTTCTACCACACTTTTTCCTTCCAATCAGCTTTCCATAAATATGCTTGTTTAAGCACTCTGTGAACAGCCAGCTTCCTTAGCAATGACCTTTTGTGGCTTACTCTCATTGTGGAGTGTCTCCATGTCTTCATGACTGCCTTCTGGACATCTGTCAAGTCGTCAGTCTTCCCCATGATTGTGGAGCCTACTGAAACAGACTAATACTTTTTTTGCATTGAAGAACTGAAACAAATTAACTTTTTGACGATATTCTAATTTTGTGAGAAGCACCTGTATGTTGGTACATAAATTCAGAGTGATGAGACTAGGGGAAATATGTGTAACTAGGTTAATAACTTTATCAGTAATAGGAAACAAAGGGTGGCTATTAATGGACACATTTATATTGGGACACAGTTAACAGTGTGGTACTGCAGGGGTCAATATTGGGCCCTTTTCTTTTTAACATATTTATTGATGACCTTGTAGAGGGCATACAGAATAAAATTTCAGTATCTGCAGATGACACTAAACTCTGAAAGGTAAGCCACACAAAGGAGGATAATTTAATGTTACATTATATAATTTATATAAGCTTGAGGCTTGGGCTGAGAAATAGCATTTGAAGTTTCATATAGATAAATGTAAGGTCATGCACTTGGGCAGAGGAAATGAAATGTATAACTATGTACTAAATTGTAAAACAATGGGTAAAACCATAGGTGAAAAAAATGATAATTACTTACGGGTAATTTGATTTTCCAGAACCATGACAGCATCGCACGTGAGAGATGGCATCCGCCCCCAGGAACAGGAAACCTGTAGCAGAGATAAAAGAATGGGGCGGCCCCTCTCTCCTCAGTTTGTTTCAGAGTATGGAAGATGACCGCTTTGTTAGTATACACTCATATATTATATTTACATTGTATAGCTATTTATTAGTTTTAATCTATACATATATTTCTTTTGTATATATATATATATATATATATATATATATATATATATATATATATATATATATATTTTTTTTTTTTTTTATTTATTTTTTTTTTTTTAATTTACTTATATATATCAACTTCTCCTTTTTTTTGTGAATCACACAACCATCACCAAGATAGGGCGGGAATTAACGCGGTGCTGTCATGGTTCTGGAAAATCAAATTACCCGTAAGTAATTATCATTTTTTCCCTTCACCATGACAGCACCGCACGTGAGAGGAAGAAATAGAAGACTCCTAGTGTGGGACAACAGCATATAATACCTTTCTCCCAATAGAAAAGTCTGATAGACCTAAGTCTAGCCTATAATGTCGGAAGAAGGTAGAGGGTGAGGACCATACTGCCGCAGAATAATTTCCTGGTCCCTATGAAATTTTGAGTTGACCTTTGGAAGGAAGGCCGGGTCGGTTTTGATGACCACTTTATCATCCTGGAAGGTAGTGTAAGGGGGGTTCACCGACATAGCTTGCAGCTCGCAGGTACGACGGGCTGAAGTTAAGGCAACCAGGAGGACCGTTTTTAGGGTTAAGGATTTTATTGAAATAGAATCAAGAGGCTCAAAGGGGGAAACGGTTAGAGCATTTAAAACTAAATTTAGATCCCAGGGAGCCACCTTAGATAATAATTTTGAGGGTCTAGATGTAAAGGAGGCTCGGATGAATCTATAGACCCAAGGGTGGTCAGCAAGTTTCTGATCAAACAGCGCACCCAGGGCAGAGACTTGCACCTTTAAGGTGCTAGTAGATAGCCCCCTCTCTAACCCTTTTTGGAGAAATTCTAGAATTTCTTTTACCGGAATTTCTTGGCTTGTCTCGGACAACTGTCGCCCCGAGAATTCCAGGAATTTTTGCCAAATTTGTTGGTATTTCTCTGAGGTGACCTTTTCCTGCTAGAGAGCAACGTGGTCACCAAAGGGTTTGAGAATCCTTTTGCTAATAGAAGCCCCCTCTCAAGTTCCAGGCGGTGAGATGTAGCCCGTGTACTTGGGGATGTTGAACTGGTCCCTGGTGTAGGAGATCCGAGGAATCTGGGAGGATCCACGGGTCCAAAATAGACATGTGTCTGAGCCACGTGAACCATGCCCTTTTCGGCCAAAAGGGAGCGATGAGGATAACTCGTGCCTTGTCTTCCCGAATTTTCTTGAGGACTGTCGGTTCTAATGGTATCGGGGGAAATGCGTACACTAGATGAAAGTTCCATCGGTATAGAAATGCATCTACTCCCTCCGGGTGTTCTCTCGGGTTCAGAGAATAGAACCTTCTCACCTTTCGATTTTCTCTTGTGGCAAATAAGTCTATTTCTGGAACACCCCAGCTGGAACAGATTTTCCCAAATATTTCCTGGTTCAGGGACCACGCTCCTTGATGTAATATGTGACGGCTCAGGAAGTCGGTCACTTGATTTTCTGACCCCCTTAAGTATGTTCCGGTTAAGGACAGAAGGTTGTTTTCGGCCCATATGAAAAGCTCTTTGGCTTCTACCATAAGAGCTGGGGATCTTGTGCCCCCTTGATGATTTACAGTTAGGGCCAGAAATATTTGGACAGTGACACAATTTTCGCGAGTTGGGCTCTGCATGCCACCACATTGGATTTGAAATGAAACCTCTACAACAGAATTCAAGTGCAGATTGTAACGTTTAATTTGAAGGGTTGAACAAAAATATCTGATAGAAAATGTAGGAATTGTACACATTTCTTTACAAACACTCCACATTTTCGGAGGTCAAAAGTTATTGGACAAATAAACATAACCCAAACAAAATATTTTTATTTTCAATATTTTGTTGCAAATCCTTTGGAGGCAATCACTGCCTTAAGTCTGGAACCCATGGACATCACCAAACGCTGGGTTTCCTCCTTCTTAATGCTTTGCCAGGCCTTTACAGCCGCAGCCTTCAGGTCTTGCTTGTTTGTGGGTCTTTCCGTCTTAAGTCTGGATTTGAGCAAGTGAAATGCATGCTCAATTGGGTTTAGATCTGGAGATTGACTTGGCCATTGCAGAATGTTCCACTTTTTGGCACTCATGAACTCCTGGGTAGCTTTGGATGTATGCTTGGGGTCATTGTCCATCTGTACTATGAAGCGCCGTCCAATCAACTTTGCAGCATTTGGTTGAATCTGGGCTGAAAGTATATCCCGGTACACTTCAGAATTCATCCGGCTACTCTTGTCTGCTCTTATGTCATCAATAAACACAAGTGACCCAGTGCCATTGAAAGCCATGCATGCCCATGCCATCACGTTGCCTCCACCATGTTTTACAGAGGATGTGGTGTGCCTTGGATCATGTGCCGTTCCCTTTCTTCTCCAAACTTTTTTCTTCCCATCATTCTGGTACAGGTTTATCTTTGTCTCATCTGTCCATAGAATACTTTTCCAGAACTGAGCTGGCTTCTTGAGGTGTTTTTCTGCAAATTTAACTCTGGCCTGTCTATTTTTGGTATTGATGAATGGTTTGCATCTAGATGTGAACCCTTTGTATTTACTGTCATGGAGTCTTCTCTTTACTGTTGACTTAGAGACAGATACACCTACTTCACTGAGAGTGTTCTGTACTTCAGTTGATGTTGTGAACGGGTTTAAATGACCATGTCGCCGCTTCCCAAGCCGATTTTAGAAAGGCATCTGCTTTCTTGTCTAGGGGATCTTTTAAGGCTCCCATGTCCTCAAATGGTAATGCTACCCCTTTAGAGGTGTTGGCAATGACAGCATCTAGCTTGGGAGCCTTTTCCCACTTCTCACAGATTTCCTCATCAAAGGGGTACTTGCGTTTTAAGGCCTGAGGGATGGATATTTTCTTGATGGGCTTTTTCCACTCCCTTTTAATTAAATTTACTATATTTTCATGGAAGGGAAAAAATTTACGCTTCTTCCCTTCCAAGTTACTGAATATTGTGTCCTGAATTGACCGCGGCTCTTTAGGAGTCTCTACCCCCATAGTTGCTCTAACGAGTTTGAGCAATTTCCCAATCTCTTCAGACTGAAAATAAGGGTGGCCATACTCTTCATCCGAGGAGTCTAGGTCTGAGGCATCAGAGGGGGTTAATATTCCTGGTTCATCCCCTGAATCTACGTCCGACCCTTGTTCACTTGTCTGGGGAGGGGGGAGTTTCTTTTGCTGTATGATGTTTCAGCTGCTCCTTTACTGTCGATTTGACTTCTTCCCGTATTATTGTTTTAATATTCTGTAATAGGGAAGAATATTCTTCTGCAACTGTCTTGTCAATACAAGGCTGGCAGGTTTTCTTGCTGTATAGGCTAGGGAGTGTGTCTTTTCATAGTGCACAGACCCTATTTTTCTTCTTGGGTGTGGCTTTCCTCCCCTATAAAACATATAGTGTACAGGGTATCAGTATGTGTGGTTTTGCCTTACAAAGGCACTCACCCCTCCAGGACCCTGGATACCGCAGTAGCTTGTGCCTCCTCAGATATCTTCGCAGGCATCATTGGTGTATCCGGATCCATCGCTGGTTCGGTCATCTTAGCAGGCAGATTGCTTGCTCTGAAGGACCAGCGATTTCCTTGGTTGCTGTATTTTATATCAGGAGTGGTGTGCGCGCCTCTGGATCAACTTCCGCCCGGAAGTGTCCAGCACACCGGCTCCCTCGGCGTGTGAAGTCACTTCCGCGCGACAGGAAATCGTCATCCTTCACTTCGGCGCCAGCGTCGGTGAAGGACACGCCCCTAAACCCCGGGCCAGCCTCCTGCACAGAGCGGACGCCGGGGAGTCCAGCGAGGGGGAAGGAAGGCACAGACACAGCAGCCTCTTCACCCGGACAGCACTGCACGCGATGCCGCCGAGTATGGCTGGCCCCCCCCCCCCGCGGACCTCGGCCTCCGGACCGGAATCATCAGAGGGGGATCCCTCCGGAGGTAGGAGCTCTGCGACAGGCATCCACCTGCAAGAACAGGAAACAAAACTGAGGAGAGAGGGGCCGCCCCATTCTTTTATCTCTGCTACAGGTTTCCTGTTCCTGGGGGCGGATGCCAATTCTCACGTGCGGTGCTGTCATGGTGAAGGGAAAAGACTTGTGTGCATGGGTGGATGGCAAACTCAACATCAGTGATCAGTGCCCAGGCAGCTGCTGCCAAGACAAATAAAATAATGGGATGATTTAAAAGAGGCATACATGCTAATAACAAAAGCATAGTTTTACTTCTATACAAGTCACTAGTGCGGCCACATTTAGAACACTGTGTACAACTTGGGGCTCCAGTGTATAAGAATGACACAGCTGAACTTGAATGGGTACAGAGAAGAGTGACCAGTCTTGGCAATTCAGGGTTAGGCTCTGCCTACATGCTGACTTGCAAGGTGCAACACTGGAATTTGTAGTGACACATTGCAACTCTGAATATAACGATTTCCTACTGTTGCACAGCAACCTGTGACATCATGCAATGCAGCGTCAACTATGTTTCCAAATATATTGGATTTTTTGTTGCTTGTGGCAAATTGCACATAACACACTTGCCATAGACTGCAATGCAAGTCACACAAGACAGGTGACTGGTTTGAAATTTTGGTGTTTTATTTAAACAAATCAAAGCTCTAAAATAGTTGTGTGACAGTACATTTCGGTTGACGTGACTTGTAGGAGAGCTGTTGTTGAACGACTCATGCCGCCGTTTATTCCCAGCCTTGTACTGACGGGATGGCCAATAAACCCTGCCACTGGCAGGATCTAATAGGTTCAAATACTTGGATAGGATATTCAAGATGACGACCATTCCGCGCTCCTCCAGAAACAAGCAAGAGAACCACAGAGTTAGAAGAGTTGCATCCTTTATTCAAGGCTATAAAACGACGCGTTTTGTGGACGTCCTGTCCATTTCCTCAGGTACATAGCCAATACTAACCACGTGGTATTACTCACATATATAGGGTGGGCTGGACACAGAAAAAATGGGTGTCAAATACACCTGACGCCCTGAACGCAGCAGTTATATTTAACATACAAACTTAAATTTGTAGCATGTCTATATAACAATAATTAAAAATACAATTTATTGGCCTAAAAAATATATATGACATTAAAATGTGAGATTTTTCTGCAAATAAAATTAAACGGAAGGGAAATAAAAAAAATCTGCTAGGATTCAAAAACTCTTTCATATTATTCTCTTGTTTTTGTTGCAGACCAGGATTAGAATCTACCATCTTTGGATACATCATGGAAGTGAATGGACCTCGGGGAACAGACCTCTGAGCTGTTTATTTGACCCCTGAAGCTTAAAAGAATAGATACCTAAAGAAACATTGATATTAGCAGTTTGAAAATCAATTAAAGTGTATATTTGAATGAAGTTCATAAAAATGTGTACAAAAAAGATTAAAAAATAATAAAGAAATAATAAAAAATAACAAAAAATTGTGATTTTATTTGTTATAAAAAAAGAAAAGAAAACACCGTATATGGATTAACATACACGTAAATCAAATTAGTGAAGACCTAATTTATGAGTATTTGTTTTTACTTTTACGTGTGTTGGGCTCTATTTATTATAAAGACATTATACTATACTATAAAAACACTTCTGATATTTCATTGAGCCCTTGTGGTTTCAGGGTGTTGAGTTTATATATCCAGAAAACCTCCTTTCTGTTGAGGCATTGGATTCTATTGGAGCTATCAGGTGGAATATGTTCAATGGGAGAGATTTTTATACACCCAAAATCTTGTTTATGGTGCATACAAATATGACGTGAGAAACCATGTTTTAGAAACTCAGTAGCCACATTGTGTCTATGGGAGTTCAGTCTATTGTGGAGCGGATGGGTAGTTCTACCCACATATTGCTTGGGACAGGGGCACTCTATTGACAGTGTGTGTAAGGCTAGGTTCACATTGCGTTAGTGGGTGTCCGCTAACGGACTCCGTTACATGGCGCAATTGTCGCAATTAACGCTATGTAACGGATTCGTTAGCGCACCCATTAACTGCAATGTGCTAACGGATCGCTAACGCATCGCAAACGTATGCCATTTTTGGCATGCGTCTGCGATGTGCCGCTAGTTTCGGATGGACCTCAAACGCTGCTTGCAGCATTCAGAGTCCGTTCCTCGCTAGCGCAGATCGGGCATCTGCGCTAGCGGGATTGCCGAACGCAATCCCTTTTTGGACATTGCGTTAGCGCAATCGTTAGCGTATCCGCTAAACGCAGTGGTCCCCAACTCCAGGCTTCGAGGGCCGCCAACAGTGCAGGTTTTCAGGATTTCTTTAATATTGCATCGGTGGTAATGTGATCATCTGCACAGGTGATTATTCCAACCCCTGTGCAATACTAAGGAAATCCTGAAAACCTGCACTGTTGGCGGCCCTCGAGGCCTGGAGTTGGGGACCACTGGCTGGATTGCACTAATGCAATGTGAACCTAGCCTAATGGATTTACAGCACAACCCCTTTCACCACATTTGGTAATTCTATTTTTTCGGTTGCTCATAAGGCTGCCCCCGGATTTACCAGGGTCCCGTAATCTGCTCGGTGCTAGTATTTTCTTTAGTGATGGAGCTTTTCTAAACACAAGGGCTGAATTAAATATCAGAAGTGTCTCTATAGTATTCTATAATGTCTTTATAATAAATAGGGCACAACACACATAAAAAGTTAAAAAAAACACAAATTAGGTCTTCACTAATTTGATTTATAACGTGTATGTTAATCTATATATATATATATATATATATATACATATATATATATATATATATATATATATATATATATATATATGTATATATATATATATATATATATATACATATACACACACATTTTCTTTTCTTATAACAAATAAAGTCACAATTTTTATTATTTTTTATATCTTTTTGTTCACATTTTTTATGAACTTCATTCAAATATACACTTTAATTGATTTTCAAACTGCTAATATCGATGTTTCTTTAGGTATTTATTCTTTTAAGCTTCAAGGGTCAAATAAACAATAGCTCAGAGGTCTGTACCCCGAGGTCCCTTTACTTCCACGATGTATCCAAAGATGGTAGGTTCTAATCCTGGTCTGATTTTTTAATTTCCCTTCCTTTTAATTTTATTTGCAGAAAAATCTCACATTTTAATGTCATATATATTTTTTATGCCAATAAATTGTATTTTTAATTATTGTTACATAGATATGCTACAAATTTAAGATTGTGTTTTAAATATAACTGCCGCGTTCAGGGCGTCAGGTGTTTGACGCCCATTTTTTCTATATCCAGCCCACCCTATAAATGTGAGTAATACCAAGTGGTTAGTATTGGCTATGCACTTGAGGGAGTGGAGAGGACGTCCACGAAACGCGTAGATTTATAGCCTTGAATACAGGAAGCAAATCTTCTGAACTCTGTGGTTCCCTTGCTTGATTCTGGAGGAACGCGGAATAGTCGTCATCTTGAATATCCTATCCAATACTTCATGAAGATCCGTCGCGGGTCCAGTGCAGTCTGCAGCCCTCCCATCATACTCATTATATATGTTGTGCATATGCACAACATGTAAAGGTGAGAATTTTACCTTACAGCAAACTAATTGTTAATTTGGTAACTGCGCTATAGTGCCCCTTTCTTTACCGTTTTTAGGTTCTAGTACTTGTCAGACCCAGAGGCCATTGTTAGGCTTCCAAATGAAACAGCAACCCATCAGCACCCAGTGATTACTCTGTGGGGGTGGGGTGGTAGAGATTGACTGAAAGGAGAGGGCTCTCATTCTATCAAAACACAACAAATGAAGTGGTTGTTTCTGAGGTGTTAGAGCTAGCTTGAGCTAGTTCTGGTCCCATGAATTGCAGCAGATACTTAGCTCTATATTACAGCGGTTGGTATGGTCACAACTACTATGCTTGCACCATCTCTTGGAGATTTAGATGCGTCCTGATGCGAGAATTTACCCCCAGCGAGGGTGCATTTGCGTTAAACAATATTTTCTCTGAAACTCTTTAGCTTTTCAGAATTGGCTGTAGCAAGGCATAGTAGCATAGTTAGCATAGTTATTAAGGCAGCCTGACCATGTTTTATGTAGCCTGAGATCAGCCAGCATTAATCTCCTGACATGCTCAATTTATTATTATTAGTAATAATAATGCATTTTTTTAAAACCGTCATCATATTCCACAGGATTTTAAAATGCGAGGGTACATGTTTTGACAAAATCATATAAGCATCTTTATTGTATGTGCCTGTATATACACACGCTCTGGATTAGTATGGCAATAATGTCATGTTTCTGCTCATACTTCTACACTCAGTACTATTTAAAAAACATGAAAAAACACTGACAAATGTATAGAAAACCCTAAGGATAATTCACTGTACAAACCGGGCAAAGAAGAATGTATATTAATATACCTCAAACACCATACTTCTACTATGCCCCTTATAGAGTCTTGGTCCTATTATAGCAGCACATAGTCACATAAAAATAGCTAAATCAGGTTTTCTGACTAAAAGCACATTTATAACAGATGGAAATGGCAGAGCCATATTCCTTAGGTAGATGTGTATGAATAAATACGGTATACATCTTAATATATACTCACCTTGTAATGTCTTCACCTCCTGTTCCGTCCAGATGTGTCTGGATCCCAGAATTCCAAGCAGAAGTTCAACGACCTCCATATTGGGACACTCAAGTGATGGGTGTCTCAATATGGAGACTGCTGGTAATACCAGCCTCTTGTGCGGTACCACCAGCAGAGCACCATCGCACCACACACACATACACTGTATACGCCATTCACACCACTTACACACGCATACACTGTATACGCCATACACACCACACACACATACTGTATACGCAGTACACAGCCTCTTGCGTGATACAACCAGCAGAACACCGTCACGAACACGCCGCTGCAGGGATCAGCCGAAAGATTCACTGACCGCTGCCATCTTTGCACAGGAGGAGCAGATGCGCAGTTTTAATGTGACCGCTATCTGTCTGCACAAACATGGCGGCAGTCTGATTTACTGCACCTGCGCGAAGGTCAAAGTAGAGATGACATGAGAGGAGACAGCAGATGGGGAGAGAAAGCGCACAGGGTTGAGAGAGAGAGCGCAGTGGGGAGACAGCTAAATCATAATATACCCCATAAAATAAATGTTATTGTTAAATAGTTAAAATACCACCAACCTGTGGTCATACCATACACACAAAACACACCGTGAAAATTTGGTATATGGATGAGTATTCTACAATGATTACTTAGCTGGTGCCTGCCTATCTGCGGGGTTTGGTGCCCTAGGGGAAGCGTTGTGGCTCCCCCGCTCCGCGATGGTTGGCCCTGGGGTCCCTAAATAAGCCCTAATAGTCCAATTGGGTCCCTCTACCCAAATGTATTGCTAAAGGTACCCCTAACCACTATACATAGATCACTCCTATAAATAAGGAATACTAATCCCCACACCGTGCTATAAAAACAATAGAGAACATGTGAGAAGGCATAGGACAGCAATTAGAAAGATGCAGAACAATGGCTATCAGTGTTGTACACAGTATGCTGTCATAGACACCTATATCTCGCATATCTTAGCATTCCAATTTGCCCAGATAATCATATGAACACTAGTGTACCACATCAGATAGTTAATATCCTTTTATGCCATGCTATAGAGGTACTATCGTGAGTACACTGATAAATCCAAATCAAAGTTCAGATCAAAAAGTACTCATCTCAAATAAAGCATGCTGTCCGCCTCTCATAAACACCGACTCAACGCGTTTCGCCCCTCTGGCTCATCAGGAGGCCCGATTCCATAACATGTATCCCGATGGTATATGATAGCTCTGAATACCGATGCACTAACCTCAGATTTAAAAGAGTCTTCCGGAACTCCGGAGCTGCCTCATTTCCTGTTGTTTAACCGGAAGTCTGCCCCCCTGATGTCTAATGGGTAAAAAATACAGCGCAGACTTGCGGCGGAACGCAACCGCGGTTCCTGCGTTTCACGGGCTGTAAACTGCGCATGCTCCTTGTGGAGCGCACAGAGAGCTGCGCTCCACATTTGTTAGAATCCACTGCGGTCTGTGTCATACTGCGCTTGCGTCAGTGGATAATATTACAAACTGCGTTTATCTTACTGGGCATAGTATATACTAAATGCCCCTGAGCAGACTTCTGATTATATGCCGCACAAGGAGACCCTAAAGTATATATAAGCAGCATTAAGGTACACCCATTTCGCTGTCAATCTTGATAGTAATAGCAAGGTCTTCTTTTTACTACCTCACTACAAAATGAACCATTCGATATCGCACTTGCTATCAGATATCATATAAAAAAACAGACTTGCAGCCTACCCACAATCTGTGGGCAGATATCCCAAATAGATGAATAACAGATATACCTTTTCTTTTCAGTGACGGACCAATATCTCTGAGGAATTTTTATCCCATGTTATAGCTTCCACACTAGTCTGTGTATCACCCTGAAAAAAAGGTGATTTCTAGAATAAAGACATGGCTAGATTTAGTTATCCTTTGCATGTTTTTGTAGCTTCTGGGCCTTATGTGGGCTATTGCTTTTTGGGTCTTCTGTTTTGTCCTCCTTTTTTGCTTGTAGATATAGTTTGGAGGGACTAAGTATTTCCACTAAGAAATCTAGCAATGTCTTTATTCTAGAAATCACCTTTTTTCAGGGTGATACACAGACTAGTGTGGAAGCTATAATATGGGATAAAAATTCCTCAGAGATATTGGTCCGCCACTGAAAAGAAAAGGTATATCTGTTATTCATCTATTTGGGATATCTGCCCATAGATTGTGGGTAGGTTGCAAGTCTGTTTTTTGATATGATATCTGATAGCAAGTGCGATATCGAATGGTTCATTTTGTAGTGAGGTAGTAAAAAGAAGGCCTTGCTATTACTATCAAGATTGACGGCAAAATGGGTGTACCATAATGCTGCTTATATATACTTTAGGGTCTCCTTGTGCGGCATATAATCAGAAGTCTGCTCAGGGGCATTTAGTATATACTATGCCCAGTAAGTTAAACGCGGTTTGTAATATTATCCACTGATGCAAGCGCAGTATGACACAGACCGCAGTGGATTCTAACACATGTGGAGCGCAGCGCTCTGTGCGCTCCACAAGGAGCATGCGCAGTTTACAGCCCGTGGAACGCAGGAACGGCGGTTGCGTTCCGCCGCGAGTCTGTGCTGTATTTTTTACCCATGACACATCAGGGGGGCAGGCTTCCGGTTAAACAACAGGAAATCAGGCAGCTCCGGACTTCCGGCGGACTCTTTTAAATCTGAGGTTAGTGCATCGGTATTCAGAGCTATCATATACCATCGGGATACATTTTATGGAATCGGGCCTCCTGATGAGCCAGAGGGCCGAAGCGCGTGGAGGCGGTGTTTATGAGAGGCGGACGGCATGCTTTATTTGAGATGAGTACTTTATTTTGATCTGAACTTTGATTTGGATTTATCAGTGTACTCATGATAGTACCTCTATAGCATGGCATAAAAGGATATTAACTATCTGATGTGGTACACTAGTGTTCATATGATTATCTGGGCAAATTGGAATGCTAAGATATGCGAGATATAGGTGTCTATGACAGCATACTGTGTACAACACTGATAGCCATTGTTCTGCATCTATGTAATTGCCGTCCTATGCCTTCTCACATGTTCTCTATTGTTTCTATAGCACGGTGTGGGGATTAGTATTCCTTATTTATAGGAGTGACCCCAATGTTAGGGGTAACTTTAGCAATACATTTGGGTAGAGGGACCCAATTGAACTATTAGGACTTATTTAGGGACCCCAGGGCCAGCCATTGTGGAGCGGGGGCGCCACAACGCTTCCCCTAGGGCGCCAAACCCCGCAGATAGGCAGGCACCAGCTAAGTAATCATTGTAGAATACTCACCCCTATACCAAATTTTCACGGTTGTGTTATGTGTGTATGGTATAACCACAGGTTGGTGGTATTTTAACTATTTAACTATAAAATTTATTTTATGGGGTATATTATGATTTAGTTTATTATTGGTTACCCTAGGACAATAATTTGATTCAGGATTTACAGGGGGAGACAGCTCAAACGAGACAGCACATGAGGGGAGAACACAGCACAGGAAGGAGACAGCAGACAAGGGGGATAGCAAATGGGGCAGACAGGTCAAATAAGAGAGCACAGACAGGAGAAGTCAGCACATGGGGAAAGAGAGAGTGGATAGGTGGGTAAGCACATGGGAGGGGGGATTCTCAACGCTGCAAAGCCTGCCCCCATTGTGACATTACTCCCCTCCCAATGCGATAGCTTCGGGCCTCCATCTAGTCAGTACTATAATACTCAAGTGTGGGTGGATTATAGATATATGCAGGTACCTGCCCTTATACCTCTGGGTGTTGTTATCAGTGTGTCAAGAGTGGGAGAAAAGGGTTGCATTGACAATCCAACACAATGGGCAGCACTTTGAACACATTTTATAAGTGGTCATAAACTTGTAAATGACTAAAGAAAGAATAAAGTTACGTTAAAACAAAGCACATCATTGTTTTTCTTGTGAAATTCTCAATAACTTTGATGTGTCACATGACCCTCTTCCCATTTAAAAAAATAAAGTTAGATCCAAAATGGACGACTTCAAAATGGCCACCATGGTCACCACCCATCTTGAAAACTTTTCCCCCTCCCATATACTAATGTGCCACAAACAGGCAGTTGATATCACCAACCATTCCCATTTTATTTAGGTGTATCCATATAAATGGCTCACCCTGTACATTCTTCTTTGACCGGATTGCACAACAAATTATCCCTAGGTTTTTTTTTATATATTTGTCAGTGTTTTTTCTTGTTTTTTTTTAAATAGTAAAATAGTACTGATTAAAGGTTAATTAATATCACCTCTTTCGCTAAAAAATACCTTCTAACATACTAATTGGTATTCTATACTCACACCCATCTATTGCTTCTAGTCTTACTCCTATACACCTTTAATTTCTTCTTAGTGGAATTACAATATTCAAATTCTAAATAAGTATTGCTAGTAGTTATTGCAGATAAACTATATGAAACTGATAAATATTATATCGTCCTGTTTAGTTAGTGATCTGAATCTCTGTATTGCTTCAAAATCCAAATTGGCTACAATTACGTTAAACAACAAACACCAATTTGTCATCTGTAAATTACCTTAAAAAGATTTTGTCCAATTTTCAAGAAAAATGTAATTTAATGATGCTGCTTTACTTACCTGTGCATCCAAAAGCTACTATGCCAACAGCAAAAAGGTTGATGGCATAAGACTGTTTAAATGTAAATAGCTCAAGCCAGACATCACAAATTCCAATAAAGATTAAAGGTCCAAGAGCAAAAATATATCCTGCAAATGTAATATATATTAACAATTACCGGTAATGATCAACTACCTGAACATAGTAAACAAAAATTGGCTAAATTACACAATCATTAAAGAAAGACAGGATCCTCATATCATGGCGGTGCAGAAGACATGTACTGTTGGTACAAAGCTCTACTGAATGAACAGGGAGATTTCAGGGATGCAATATGAACCGTTCTTTAAAGGGAACCTGTCACCCCCCTCAGGTGTTTGTAACTAAAAGAGCCACCTTGGGCAGCACAAATGCTGCATTCTGACAAGGTGGCTCCTTTAGTTATGATGCCTGCACATGCTGAAATAAACGTTTATAAAATGTGCCCCCTCATACCGTTAAACCGTCCCGGAGGCGGGACTTTCCTTCCTTATCAGACGCAGCACAGCCGTCACTCTGAGCCTGTGCACGTCGGGCGCTGCCTCCTCTTGCAGCATTATCGTCCTCGGCGCCTGCGCATTAAGTTTTTTTTTAGGGCATGCGCAGTTGCACTGCCCTTCGTACTTACAGCGCAGGCGCCGGGGACGATAATGCAGCAAGAGGAGGCAGCGCCCTGCGTGCACAGCTCCGGAGTGACGGCTGTGCTGCGTCTGATAAGGAAGGAAAGTCCCGCCTCCGGGACGGTTTCACGGTATGAGGGGGCACATTTTATAAACGTTTATTTCAGCGTGTGCAGGCATCATAACTAAAAGAGCCACCTTGTCAGAATGCAGCATTTGTGCTGCACAAGGTGGCTCTTACAAAAGCCTGAGGGGGGTGACAGATTCCTTCAAAGGGAATCTGTCACCCCATTTTTCGCCTACAAGCTAAGGCCACCGGCATCAGGGGCTTATCTACAGCATTCTGTAATGCTGTAGATGAGTCCCCAATGTAACCTGAAAGATAAGAAAAAGAAGTTAGATTGCCAAGGGGCACTCATTACGGGTGGAAGAAAGGTGATTCCAGTTAGAGCAGTGAGAATGTAGAATGCCCTACCACAAGAGGTAGTAATGTTAGACACTATAACAGCTTTTAAAAAAGGTCTGGATATTTTTTTCTTGATACACATAACATTGTGGGTTATAGTTAAAGGGAATCTGACACCCCAATATTCGCCTATAAGCTAAGGCCACCAGCATCAGAGGCTTATCTACAGCATTCTGTAATGCTGTAGATATGTCCCCGATGTCACCTGAAAGATAAGAAAAACTGGTTATATTATACTCACCCAGGGGTGGTCCCGCTGCGGTCCGGTCCGATGGGCGTTGCGGTCCAGGTCCAGCGCCTCCCATCTTCATACGATGACGTCCTCTTTGCTTCCTGCCACGGCTCCTGAGCAGGCGTACTTTATCCGCCCTGTTGAGGGCAGCGTAAAGTACTGCAGTGCGCAGGCGCCGGGCCTCTCTGACCTTTCCCAGTGCCTGAGCACTGCAGTACTTTGCTCTGCCATCAACAGGGCAGACAAAGTACACCTGCGCAGGAGCCACGGCAGGAAGCAAAGAAGAGGACCTCATCGTATGAAGATGGGAAGCGCTGGACCTGGACTACGACGCCCATCGGACCGGACCGCATTGGAGTATAATATAACCTGTTTTTCTTATCTTTCAGGTGACATCGAGGGCTTATCTACAGCATTACAGAATGCTGTAGATAAGCCCCTGATGCCAGTGGCCTTAGCTTATAGGCGAATTTTGGGGTGACCGATTCCCCTAAATTTTGTGACAAAACGCACAATTGGTGGCGAAAGGTTGAACTTGATGGACCTAGGTCTTTTTTCAACTTATGAACAGTTGTGCTCAAAAGTTTACATACCCTGGCAGAATTTTTGCTTTCTTGGCGTTTTTTCAGAGAATATGAATGATAACACCAAAACTTTTTCTGCACTCATGGTTAGTGGTTGGGTGAAGCCATTTATTGTCAAACTACTGTGTTCTCTTTTTAAAATCATAATGACAACCCAAAACGTCCAAATGACCCTGATAAAAAGTTCACATACCCCATTTCTTAATACCGTGTATTTCCCCCTCTAACATTTAATGACAGCTCCTGTAAATTCCTGGGCTGCCTAGCATGAACTGTGAGCTGGAGATCTCCTCAGAGTGTCTAAATGATATTGAGGTCAGGAGACTGGAATGGCCACTCCAGAACCTTCAATTTGTTCTGCTGTAGCCAATGACAGGTCGACTTGGCATTGTGTTTTGGATTGTTGTCATGTTGGAACGTCTAAGTACTTCCCATGCGCAGCTTCCGGGCTGATGATTGCAAATTTGTCAGTATTTGCAGATAACATGATGCATTCATATTTCCTTAAACTTTGACCAAGTTTCCTGTGCCTTTGTAGCTCCCAAATCCCAAAAACATCAGGGATCCACCTCCCTGCTTTACAGTAGGAATGGTGTTCCTTTCATTATAGGCCTTGTTGACCTCTCTCCAAATGTAACGTTAATGGCTGTGGCCAAAAAGTTCAATTTTGGTCTCATCACTCCAAATGACCTTGTTCCAGAAGTTTTCAGGCTTGTCTCTATGCTGTTTTGCGTATTGTAGGTGAGATACTTTGTAGCATTTGAACAGTAATGGCTTTCTTCTGGTGACTGGACCATGCAGCCCATTGTTCTTCAACTGCCTCCTTATTGTGCATCTTGAAACAGCCACACCACTAGTTTTTAGAGAGTCTAGTATTTCAGCTGATGTTGTGGGCTTTTCTTTGCATCCCAAACAATTTTCCTAGCAGTTGTGGATGAAATATTTGTTGGTCTACCTGACCGTGGTTTTGTTTTAACAATGCCCCTGATTTTCCATTTGTTAATCACAATTTGAACACTTCTGACTGGCATTATCAATTCCTTGGATATCTTTTTTGTATCCATTTCTTGTTTTATACAGTTCAACTATCTTTTTCCTTAGAGCAGTTGACAATTCTTTTGCTTTCCCCATGACTCACAATTCGGAAACGTCAGTGGCTGGAGGAAAGATGCAAGAGTCTGTCTGGATCCCAAAAACTCACTCAGCTTTTATGAACACATAATTATTACAAGCAAACAGGTCACAGGTGAGAATGTTACCTTTAGAGAAAAATGCAGAGATGTTTACCTGCTGAAGCCTCCAACCGAATGCACTAGCAGGGTGCGGCGGACACAATTAATGATGGCAAATACACAGGTGCAAAAAATACCGATGAAACAACCAGTGTCAATCCAGTGTTGGCTGTTTGGCATTAGTGCACAAAAAATAAGCGATGCTAGTCTGTATGTGGCGTTGTTCACACAAGCAATGCAAAGCATCTGGTTTACAGCCTATTACTGACGCAGATATATGCGGGCCGCCCAGTGCCACCTAATGCATGCTATGTGAATAGAGGCCAACAGTTTACAGAGCCATCTTGGTCCGCCCGCACCCTGCAAGATAAAGTGCAAAAAAAAACCACATATCAATGTATGTAAGGTATTAGTTTATATTGGGGCCTCAATACGTAAGCTGGCAACCCACGTCAAGGGTCCTTACATTTTGCCAGTCCTAACCCTAAATCTGGAATAAAAAAAACACACACACACAAAAGGAGGACTTAAAAATCCTCCAAAAAATTTAAAAAAATTACAGAGAAAAATGCAGAGATGTTAACCTGCTGAAGCCTCCAACCGAATGCACTAGCAGGGTGCGGCGGACACAATTAATTTTTATTCTAGGTTTAGCGTTAGGACTGGCAAAATGTAAGGACCCTTGACGTGGGTTGCCAGCTTACGTATTGAGGCCCCAATATAAACTAATACCTTACATACATTGATATGTTTTTTTTTTTGCACTTTATCTTGCAGGGTGCGGGCGGCCCAAGATGGCTCTGTAAACTGTTGGCCTCTATTCACATAGCATGCATTAGGTGGCACTGGGCGGCCCGCATATATCTGCGTCAGTAATAGGCCGTAAACCAGATGCTTTGCATTGCTTGTGTGAACAACGCCACATACAGACTAGTATCGCTTATTTTTTGTGCACTAATGCCAAACAGCCAACACTGGATTGACACTGGTTGTTTCATCGGTATTTTTTGCACCTGTGTATTTGCCATCATTAATTGTGTCCGCCTCACCCTGCAACGAATTCGGTTGGAGGCTTCAGCAGGTAAACATCTCTGCATTTTTCTCTGTGACTTTTTTCAATTTTTTGGAGGATTTTTAAGTCCTCTTTTTGTGTCGGTGAGTTTTTATTCAATGTTACCTTTAGTAGCCATTCAAACCCATTTGTGTCAACTTCTGTGCATGTTATCAGGCCAAAATCACCAGGGTATGTGAACTTTTGATCAGGGTCATTTGGATCTTTCAGGCTGTCATTATGATTTAAAAAGAGAAAACACAGTAGTTTGACAATAAATGGCAACACCCAACCACTAACCATGACTGGAGAAAAAGTTTTGGCATTATCATTCATATTCTGTGAAAAAAGGCCAAGAAAGCAAAAATTCTGCTGGGGTATGTAAAATTTTGGGCACAACTGTAACTATGTAACAGTATTGATCAGTGTATTACACACTATTATCATTTCATAAGCTAGTGTCAGTATGAAATACTATAAATGTCTTGGACAACCCCTTTAAGAGGTAACACAGTGAGATGAAAAATATAACCACTACCATTGTAAATCAATACACACATAAGGCAACATATAATTTACATACAGTGCATACCCTTGTTTGTAGGAAATCTGAAACATAAAAACAGTACAAATCTAGAATACTTGCCTTTCTACATTACAATCTTGGAATCAGACAAGGGAATACATGTGAAAAAAAAACATAAAAACGTACTTAATGGTAGTGCTCACCATAGCCATAGATTGTGATAATCTCGTGGTACAGATGTTAAACCATCTTGTGCCATATATATATGTTTTAGAAGCGTGGTATATGCTCTGCTTTACTATAATTTTTAACTGAATTGTGTACCAGGCATAAAGAAAGTCAAACACAATTATAGGTGACCATGTCTGACCACTACAACCTACGGCTGAATGGAGTTGTACCTCTGATACCTCTTTGGTGTTTTTTCAAATGTACATGCTCTGTCAATGCGAGATCATAATGGGAGCAGCACCTATTTAAAGAAAACTTTACACTTTATAACTTGAAGTGTTATAGGGAATCTGTCAGCAGATTTTTGCTATATAATCTGAAGACAGCATGAGGTAGGGGTTAAAACACAAATTTCAACAATGAGTCACATGTCAAACTGTGTGCTGTTGTTTACTTAGACTGAAGATTTAAGGTACCTTCACACATAACGATATTGTTAACGATATCGTTGCTTTTTGTGACGTAGCAACGATATCGTTAATTAAATCGTTATGTGTGACAGCGACCAACGATCAGGCCCCTGCTGGGAGATCGTTGGTCGCTGAACAAAGTCCAGAACTTTATTTCGTCGCTGGATCTCCCGTGGACATCGCTGGATCGGCGTGTGTGACACCGATCCAGCGATGTCTTCACTGGTAACCAGGGTAAACATCGGGTAACTAAGCGCAGGGCCGCGTTTAGTAACCCGATGGTTACCCTGGTTACCATGCTAAAAGTAAAAAAAAACAAACACTAGATACTTACCTACCGCTGTCTGTCCTCCAGCGCTGTGCTCTGCTCTCCTCCTGTACTGGCTGTGAGCCGGAAAGCAGAGCGGTGACGTCACCGCTCTGCTTTCCGGCTCACAGCCAGTACAGGAGGAGAGCAGAGAAGCAGAGCGCAGCGCTGGAGGACAGACAGCGGTAGGTAAGTATCTAGTGTTTGTTTTTTTTTACTTTTAGCATGGTAACCAGGGTAAACATCGGGTTACTAAGCGCGGCCCTGCGCTTAGTTACCCGATGTTTACCCTGGTTACCGGCATCGTTGGTCGCTGGAGAGCGGTCTGTGTGACAGCTCTCCAACGACCAAACAGCGACGCTGCAGCGATCCGGATCGTTGTCGGTATCGCTGCAGCGTCGCTAAATGTGAAGGGGCCTTTAATCACCTGGCGATTATCATTGTCTGGACTACCACAGTGTGTGAGCCTTGGTCTGACTCCACCCACTCTTGCGATAAGCAGCTCACTGTATTTAGACAATGTATATAAAGAGCCTGGTGTGGGCAGGGGCAGCTTTCTCAGCTCAGCTTCATTGCTAAATCTAAGAACCCTTTGTAAATGTAGATCTGTAAACCATATCTATGCAGTCATGTGAAAAAGTAAAGTAGCTGAGAAATAAGCTAAAGATGGTAAATTAATACAACATGTAGTACAACCTGTGATGGCCACAGAAGTACCCCGGACACACTTCTGAAAGGAGATGCAGTACGCGAAATGGCTTATTTTTCAGCTACTTTGCTTTTTTCACATGAATGCATAGATATGGTTTACATTAGTCTTATGTCCACCTATATCCTTTGTTTCATTTTGCACAAATGGGAGGTATGCCAGGGAGCTTTAAAATCAACATTATTCAACATTTATTCATATACCTTTTTGCTCCTTTCAGTGGCCATGTTTGCCAGTGATATATTTTTTTAAAACGTGTTTTTTCCATTTTTGTATGTTGGATTTCAATCCACAATATTGCTATTGCTATTAACTTTGGTAATATTACTCCTTTTCATGTCTATGCAATTGTACTACCATAATTGTGTCTATGCCAATTTCGCTGTATTTATTTTGGGGTACATGGTGTGGTTACGCCTACGTGTGATATTCTTTTATTGTGCTTTTAATGTTTTTCAACTTCTGTTAACCTAATAAAAGTATAATTTTGTATACCCATGGCTACTACTCCCAGGTCCTTAGTCAGCTTTTAAGATAAATGTGAGCTGAGCCTTACTACAATCTTTGGGAGACAGAATGAACAAATCAACAGCAGGTCAACAATTGGTTTTATTTTTTTTTTTTTTCGCTGTTCAACCTGCGGTGTGATTAGATGTCTAACTGGTCTGTAGGAGCCAGAACTCTTAATGGTTGATAGGGGATCAAATAGTTAATTCACACCGAAAAATGCAAATATATTTATATAATTTATACAATGTGATTTTCTGGATTTTATATTTGATATTCCATCTCTCAATGTTAAAATTAGCCTACACTTAAAATTACAGATTGTTCATCTCTTTGTCAGTGGGCAAACTTACAAAATCAGCAAGGGATCAAATACTTATTTCCCCCACTGTATGTGCTCCATGTATGCATGTACTGTTCTTTGCATACATAGGTGTGTGTATATGTGCTTGGTGTATACATGAATATTTGTTGTATGTACATACATGTTTGTGTAACATGCAATGTGTGTGTTACATATTGTGTGTGTAGCATCCACATTTATAAATCCAAACAGAGCAGATGAGAGTTCATAGGTGTAAACATCACCCAATGAAAGAGCAAAATGCTGCTCACTCATCGGGTGATTGGATTGTTTATACCAGAACATAAATCATTGTTCTCAGCAGCACATCTGCAGTGTAAGCTGCAGATATGCTGCTGATAACATGATGACAGACATATGGTGACAGATTGATCTACTAGTGATCGTTCTGTGCCCATCATTCTTTGTCAGTCTATGAAAAGAGGAGGATAAATAATCGCCGAACCACTATAAGGCTGCCGTCACACTAGCAGTATTTGGTCAGTATTTTACATCAGTATTTGTAAGCCAAAACCAGGAGTGGGTGATAAATGCAGAAGTGGTGCATATGTTTCTATTATACTTTTCCTCTAATTGTTCCACTCCTGGTTTTGGCTTACAGATACTGATGTAAAGTACTGACCAAATACTGCTAGTGCGAGGGCAGCTTAATATTGTTTATCATACACTGTTATATTATTGTTAATACACTGAATCTAAATGCAACCAAAACATTTCTTTGTGATGGAGCAATAACGTAGCTTTTAGGTCCCAACTTTAAACTTTTGCCCAGGGCCCCACTTTGTCCAGTGTTAACATCTGGACACCTTTGTCCAGTATCCTGATAAATATTTTCCCCTTTTTTTTGTTACACTGAAAACAAATAACTTGTACTTAGTAAGTCATTGACAGTTAATTACGATTATTGTTTTCTTTGAAGGGGGTAAAAAAAGCAATCTGCTAAATGAGCCATGCATAAAATATAAAGTTTATCCATTACCTCTCATATGCCATTCATTTATGATAGCTTATTTTGGAGAACTATGCAAAAAATACAGTTATTCATAACGTGCTACAAGTGGTAATATATGGCAAATTTTCAAATTGACTCTGATATCATATGATAAAATAGTGCAAACTGTGCTCAATGTGTAAATATCATTTGCTGACAGCAGGTGGATCTTTCAGTAACTCACCAGCAGTGATTCTCATATGTGTAGTAAGAAGTTCCACTGTAGCATTATTAAGGACAACAGCAGCTAATGCCACAAGGATGTATGTCAGGCTCATGTCAAATACAATCGATGTGCCTAAAATTGAAAGAGAGGCAATCATTTTTGTAATAATACTGACAAATAATATTATAGGGTTATTCCCAAAATCACAATATGGTCCTACAATAATTTACAAATATAATTATCCATTTGTACCAATATAAATATTGACTGCATCCTGCTCTACTGAGCAAGAGTTGCTAGTCAATTCCAACACATAGTATGTGCTCCCTGCTCAATATTTCTTTGAATGAGGGGTGACAGTGCATTACCTCGCCAACTCTAATGAGAACTGAAGACTCGGCAAAAAAGCATACTGTCAGTGCGCATTGAAAAGAGAATGCAGTAAGCAGGGAGAGCAGAGACCAGACCAGCCCCTGAAACAGACATTGTGATGTGATCTGTGATGTTTGTTTTTGGGGCTGGTCTGGTCTCTGCTGTCCCTGTGTGCCGCATTCTCTCCTTTTCAATACACACTGACAGTGCGCTCTCTTGATGACTCGTCACTTCTCATTAGAGACAGTGAGGGAGCAGAGCGCAGCGCAGGGAGTGCATTCTGAGCATGTAAAGCAGGTGTTAGGGCACCTCCCCTGACATGGACGTCACTGACGCTTCATTTCAGGATGGGGGGAATGGAAGGAAATGAATTCAAGTATATTAGAAAAGTGATTTGATTAATAACCTAGACACTTATGTTGAAATTCAAATTTGATTATGGAGCAACCTTTTTATTATTTAACATCAGGAACACCTTCAAACTACTTTGAAACACACAGTGATTTTTTTTGCATAATTGCTTGAAATTTCAATTGTTTGTCTAAATACTTATGAGTACAGTACAAAATAAAATCCTCTATTCTTCGGTTCTGATGAACCATTGCCATCTTCAGCTCTATCATAATTGCAAAGAGCCACGGTGAAACCAACTCTTACCTCATCCCTACTAAATTCTTGGGGTTCTCAACAGCTAAAAAAATGTGCGGACTTCATAAGTATAATGAATTAGACATCATTTATTAATCACAAAAATAGATTTCCAACAATTATACGGACGTAATAAAAAAGAGGTCAACATAAAGAAGGAATAATGTCAACGTAGGAGGAATTAAAAGGGCAGAAAAGTTCTCAGATTAGTAATATAGATCAAAATTTCATCACATGGTATGAGAAATCAGAAAATAGTTCAGTAAACCTGGTGATTAGAATCACTAATCTTGAACAACATATGAAAATATCTGTTATCAAAAAAGGCTCCTTTCATAAATATGAAGTAATGTTTACTAATTAGCCACATGGATTCTATCCCAGCATATGTATAAAGGTCACAATTGTAAAGACTTACACATAACAAAAGTGCTAATGCGAGTGCAAACTCCCAAGGGAGCGCCTCGATGAGCATTTCACGTTCGCTTTCTCACAGCAGTCTCTCTCCCCTGAGCTTCAATCATTCTCTATAGCAGGGATGGGGAACCTCAGGCCATTTCTCTGACCCCCAGCCAGATTCCTGTGCACCTTAGTGGAAGTTATGTTTTAGTTGCCACAGGTCTCTTAATTTATTCTCGGTCTATGAGAACACGCAAACAGGGTTCACTACTGAAAGCTGAGGAGAGTGTAATGAAAGATTACGTCCTTATATGAATGCCAGCATCAAGACATACTTTGTAGGCAATTAGTACGGCCCCCAAAGGATGGTTTAAATATTTAAATGGCCTTTAGCAGAAAACAGGTTTCCCCCCGCTTTATAGGGTTCCAGAAAAATGCAGCGCTTCAGAGCCCCTTTGAGAATTAATGTAGCAACCAAGCGCACTGTGCCATCATTCTAGCAGGGATAAAAGTTCACCATTCTGCTAATCGGCGCAGATCCCTATGGTCAGACCCCCACCGATCAACAAGTTATTACCTATCCCACGATAACTTATTTTCACCAGATATCCCCTTAAAGGGAATCTGTTAGTAGGATTAACCCTCCTAAATTGTATATATGGGCATGTAGATCATAGAAATCTGAATGTAATGATACCTTAACATCTGTGATCTGATATCTTATTCTAGAGAAATCCATATTTTTTTCATATGTAAATGAGCTGTTCAGGACTATGGGTCATACACAAATCTGTATGAGAATCTGCCTCCAAAGCCTATTATAAATTAAAGGGGCGTTACCATTGTAAACCAAATAATGGCTGACAATAAGCTCTCAAAATCACACACAATTAACACAGTACAGTGTTGAACCTTGTCTCATTACAAACACAACAAACACATTTGAAGTTGACCTATCACAGTGCTGTCAGTTTTGCTGCACTAAAGCACTATGAAAGAACACTTGCACTGCAAATGTGTTAGTAATGAGGCACAGTTCACTTCTGCTGTACTGTGCTAGCTCCAGTGGCATACCACTAATAACGGCAGATCACAAGGCTGCTTTGGGGCACGTGAATTGGGGTGGGAAGTTAGATGCCAGCGTCGGCACTGCCACCTCATCCGGCATCAGACTTACAACTGTATCTTCATATTGAATGCTGATACAGGTAAAAGCAGCGATGGAACAAGGAGCCATCAGCTCCCGCCTCCATCATTCTCCCTATCTCAGTGCAGTGGGCTCAATGATTTCATTATATCATGCCTGCTGTGCAGAGCTTCAGATCACATGTTGAAGAGACCGAAGCAGCAGGAGAAAGAAGAGAGGTTTTTTTTTCTTCTTATATCAGTGAATACATTGTGGGGGTCATTATGCTATTTGGAAGGTGATGTTTAGGGGCAACTATACTCTTTGGAGGTCCATATGGGGACCATCTTACAGTTTGCAGGGCTATGTTAGGGGCCATTATAATATTCGGAGAGCTATGTGGGACCATTATACTATTTTTGGGGCTATGCGGGGGCTGTGAAAGATGACACCGGAGAGATCACGCAGAATTTCAAAACTGCCACCACATGTGATGAAGCCACACCTGACATCACTGTTATGTCAGACAAATCACGTAATGAGGTCTCCCCACTTTCACCATCGTGTCCTTCCGCACCCCCTGGGGACACAAAGTCAGCTTGGTACAATTTTACAGAGATGCCCCCTGTCCACACAGGCCTAGGGACGTATGGGGAGTGAATGACTGTGTGGGCTACATCCTATGACGTGGCACCTCACTCTTCCACAACCCTGAGAGGCTGAGAGGCTGCTTTCACTAGGACCTGTGAAACAGAACACTGCCAGCCCGGTATGACTGCCACCAGTTCCTCATTAGATATAAGCCCGGTGTTAGGGCTGGCAGAACGCACCAAGTATACTTAGATATTATTATTGGCGCGTTCGCAGCCCGGGGTCCACCGTGCAGGAGACCAACCTGCTGCTAGCAAATGGTGGCACAATATGGCGGTAGAAGCGAACTCTGTTACTTCACAGAGTCGAACAGAAGGGAAAACGCTGTGCCCTGTTAGCGTCACAGGGGAACACAGCTGCCCAACAGAGCAAAAGCAATCAGTGGTCAGGGAGTAGCAAGCACACAAACACCTCCTCTCTGGTGGGGCCGGAATTCTAATGGCTTTACGCCAGCCCTGAATTCACCAAACTCCTCACCGGAGGTGACGGTATTCTATTAGCTTATTTCAGCCAGACCCTGACCACAAGCAGACCAGACCACTGAGTATCTAAAGCTCATAACATAAGCTGAACCTTTTATAGCTGCAGCAACTTCAGGACCTTCCTAGAGGACCAATGGGAGCTGCTACTGTGCCTGAGCAACTTCAGGACCTTCCTAGAGGACCAATGGGAGCTGTCACAGTACCTGAGCATGTGACCCCCGACCTCCAATGAGAGGTCTTACCCCGGGCATGCTCAGATGGGGAAAAGCAGGACTTAGTCCAAGAGACGTCTGCTCGCCGCTGACCGGTACTGGCTACAATGGCTGAGCCTGGAAAGGCAGCAGTAACCATCTGCACAGTATCAGGCTGAGCCAGACGCTGGGACCGACGTCTCCGCTGAGCAGGCTCCACTGCAGCTGGAGAAGAATGGGAGACCGCAGCGGAGATGGTTCGAGATTCCCCCTGTGCAGAGGTGGGAACTCGACCCCTAACACCCACTCCATTAACAGGATTATATCGGGCCAGAAACCAGTCCCGGTAGCATGGAATGTTAAGTCAAGAAATGGATATGTGGATTCAACAGTAGAGGGTACCCTAACTACTTCCTAGGTAACAGAATTATAGAACATAGTACACCTACTAGGTACCACCTGACTCCCCATTTGGCTTTCGTTAATACCTTTCATTCCTTTTATTATCGAGGCAACCATTGTATATTAAGACATTGGGGTATCCTACAAAGTGCCTACCCACAGGTCCCGGAATTTAATTCCAGACCCATTATCTGTAACAAGAGGTCTTAAAACATCAGAAATTACTTGGTTAGAGCATACGTGGGCCCCTCTAATAATGGTTTCAAACAAAAGTTTTTTTCCACTCCCCGTAACGGGACTTTTGAGGGTTTGAGCTGCCTACAGTATTCAAACATTGCAAAGGGGGATTCCTTTACCCATCCCCACTCGGGCCATAGGTATCTGATTAAGGGACATTTCACGTGTGATTCCTCTTATGTTGTTTATCTTATCAAGTGTCCCTGTGGTCTCGGTTATGTTGGTGAGACCACCCAACATATCTGAGACCACATTTCCCAACATAAGCCCACCATTAGATGGGGACGTAAACTTCTTCCCATTCCAGCACATTTTCAGTAGAACAATCATATTATTGCTCAATTAATCAAATTCTTGATCATGATCCCGTAATAAGAAAAGGAGGAGATAGAGTCAAAAGGCTAAAAGAGTGTGATTCGGAACGTTGAATTATATGTGTCTGTATTTTTCATTTTTTTGGGAGTCCACCATCTTGATATTTTAGTAATTAATTTTGTTAAAAATCTAATCCTGGAGTGCCAGAGTTCATCATCTATATATATAATTGTCTAAGGGTTTTTCCGTCTGTCTGTCTTTCTGTCTGTCTGTCTTTCTGTCTGTCTGTCTGTCCTGGAAATCCCGCCTCTCTGATTGGTCGAGGTCGCCAGGCCGCGACCAAACAGCGACGGGCACGGTATCGACATAGAAATCCAACGCCTCTGATTGGTCGAGGCCGCCAGGCCTCGACCAATCAGCGACGGGCACAGCGACGATGATGTCATAAAGGACGTAGACATCCCGCGTCTCTGATTCAGCGACGGGCACAGTATCGAAGTAGATGTCATAATGGTTGCCATGGCGACGATGATGTCATAAAGGTTGCCTCGACCAATCAGCGACGGGCACAGTCTGCCGCGAATTCTGGAATCATCATTGTCCATATACTACGGGGACATGCATATTCTAGAATACCCGATGCGTTAGAATCGGGCCACAATCTAGTCTATATATATATAATTGTCTAAGGGTTTTTCCGTCTCTGTCTGTCTGTCCTGGAAATCCCGCGTCTCTGATTGGTACAGTATCGACGTAGATGTCATAATGGTTGCCATGGCGACGATGATGTCATAAAGGTTGCCTCGACCAATCCGCGACGGGCACAGTCTGCCGCGAATTCTGGAATCATCATTGTCCATATACTACGGGGACATGCATATTCTAGAATACCCGATGCGTTAGAATCGGGCCACAATCTAGTTTTTTATAATGAGCATAAAATGGTCAGATATGCAAATACAGACAGTGGCAGAATATATGGGTCAGTTACTAGTAGATGAAAGGCCTGGCTGGAGAGGGAAGGGCTGTTACATGGGACGCTTGTGCAGGGCTGTGGAGTCGGAGTCGTGGAGTCGGATTTAGTTTTGGTTGGAGTCGGAGTCGGTAGAAATGTACCGACTCAGACTCCAGCTTTAAAAAAAATGTATTAATATTTCATAATTGAACTTTCATATGAATTTTATAAATGTTACTCAAATATATATGTTCTATCAAACTATGAACAACAGTGATAAGCAGTTCTGCTGGAGATAGACATTTCTTATTTCTTGTGTGTCACTGTTCTCCACTGCCCTTATCTAATCTTATACTTAGTTAACCTCATGCTGCCCCAACCCCCCTACTTACAATGTATGAAACTGAACGTGAAAATGTGTTGCAAATTCTTAGTAGTAAAGCTCCTCCTCTAGACTAGATGTTTGGAGTGCGTCTTCCAAGCATCTCACAGCTGCTACTCAGAAGAGGAAGACTGTAAGAAGTATTATCTTTTCAACAAACTTTGCATCAGTTAACTGTGAGTACATGAGGAATAACAGTATCACTGACCACTATATCAATTGTACGACCAGGCAATAATTTTGTACAATTGTTTTTAGGAAAAACAATTGTCATTTGGATTGTGAATGCAGAATTAAAAACCTGAGAATGTCAAAGAAGCGTCACATTAAATCAGCTGTATTTGAACATTTTACCATCACTAAAGATAGAAAACATTATGTCTGTCAGTGTACGACAAATGATCCAGATGAAAACAAATGCTGTGAAGCCAAGATCAGTGCATATTCAGGCAAAGATAAAAATGCTCCTACCATAGCTTCTAATCTAAAGAGACATTTACATCGCTTTCATCCAGAAGTACTGAAAGCAGTGGATGAGAAAGACTGCATCCAAACCAATGAACCAGTGCCCAGCTCTTCCAGCCAAACAAAGGAGCAGAGAACTTTGCAGCCATCAGTTGCAAGATATTTTGTCAGTGACAAAGTTACTGTGACAATGACAGTACATACATTTAAAAAACAGATCATAGAGTTTGTTGTAATGGATAGTGTGCCTATTTCAGTATTTTCACGACCAGCTTTTATGTGTCTGAATGGGGAAATGGCCCGCAAGCTTGGTGTTTCTCTGGAGAGAGTATTAGAAAATTAGTAATCGAAGAAGCTTTTACACAAAAGGAAGAACTTAAAAAAACTCTCAAGGGACGCTTTCTGTTTCTTAAAATGGATGCCTGCACACGTCACAGAGTGAACTATTTTGCCATCAATGTCCGATTTGTTTGAGACAAAAATGAAATAGTTACCAAGACATTGGCAGTAAAAGACACCAAAGCTCATCACACCAGTGAGTTTCTCCAGGTCTTGGTGGAAAAGGTTCTGCAAGACTATGAACTTAAAAAAGAGCAAGTTCTTTCTGTCGTAACTGACAATGCTTCAAATATGATAAGTACTATTAAGCTAATGAATGAGAGTAATGATGGTGACCAGCAGCTAGAAGAACATTCTGGGTCCACAGACACAGAAATGTTTGAAATAGAGGAACATAGTATTGTAACTGAGGAGCAAACTGAAGTTGCTTCAGATGAACAGCAACATGATAGTGTAGATGATCTTGCTGAAACTGTGTCAATACGTTCTTTCATTCATCACATGTGCTGTGTTGTGCATACGCTACAGCTGGCTATAAGACACAGTCTGCAAGAAGGACATGCTGCTGCACTGATTGGCAAGGTGAGAAAATTGGCTACTGTTGCCAGAACCCCTAAAGTTGACTCCATATTGAAGAGACGTGCTGGAAAAGGGGCAATTATTGATCAAGCCACACGGTGGGACAGTACTTACTTAATGATTCAGCGCTTGCTTGAACTGAAAACCTTTCTTGTAGACATGGCTAACCCTCAACTGACGCTAAATGAAAGTCAGTGGAATCATGTGACTGAGCTGGAAAAATTGCTAGAGCTAGAGCACCCATTTACAGTGACTAAAAAATTAAGAAATTTGACCGTTCATCAAAAATAACAGTGCAACAAGCGATTCCTCTGTATCCTGACATTGTCAGAGATGTTGCCCGAGTGGTTACTACTTTGCCACCAACCCAAGTTAGTGTAGAGAGGTTGTTCTCTGCTCTCAAAATAATTACCGTATATACTCGAGTATAAGCCGAGATTTTCAGCCCAAATTTTTGGGCTGAAAGTGCCCCTCTCGGCTTATACTTGAGTCAAGGTGGGTGGCAGGGTCGGCGGGTGAGGGCGCTGAGGCATACTTACCTGCTTCCAGCGATCCTGGCGCTCCCCGCCTGTCCCACGGTCTTCGGTGCTGCAGTTCTTCCACTGTTCAGCGGTCACGTGGGACTGCTCATTAGAGAAAGGGTGGAGGGGTGGAGCCACATATTCATTTCTCTAATCAGCGGTAACGGTGACCGCTGATAGAGGAAGAAGCTGCGGCACCGAAGACAGCTGTCCGGGAGAAGGAGCCGGACGCCAGGACCAGGTAAGTATCGCATATTTACCTGTCGCCGTTCCAGCTGCCGGGCGCCGCTCCATTTTCCCGGCGTCTATCTGCACTGACTGTGCAGGTCAGAGGGTGCGATGACGCATATAGTGTGCGCGCCGCCCTCTGCCTGGTCAGTGCGGAGAGACGCTGGGACCGGACGCTGGGAGCTGCAAGCAAGAGAGGTGAGTATGGCATTTTTTTTTCTATTGCAGCAGCAGCAATGGCACAGATTTATGTGGAGCATCTATGGGGAAATAATGAACGGTGCAGAGCACTATATGGGGCACAGCTATGGGACAAAAATGAACGGTGCAGAGCACTATATGGCACAGCTATGGGGAAATAATGAACGCACCGTTCATTATTGTCCCATAGCTGTGCCATATAGTGCTCTGCACCAGAGCACTATATGGCACAGCTATGGGGAAATAATGAACGGTGCAGAGCACTATATGGCACAGCTATGGGGAAATAATGAACGGTGCAGAGCACTATGTGGCACAGCTATGGGGAAATAATGAACAGTGCAGAGCACTATATGGCACATCTATGGGGAAATAATGATCTATTTTTATTTTTGAAATTCACCGGTAAATGCTGCATTTCCACCCTAGGCTTATACTCGAGTCAATAAGTTTTCCCAGTTTTTTGTGGCAAAATTAGGGAGGTCAGCTTATACTCGACTATATACGGCAGATCAGATGTGAGGGCATCCATGAAGGAGGATCTGACAGAGGCAATACTTTTTCTGAGGACAGATTTATAGATTTCTTCTTATTAACTGCATAACAGTGTTTATTGCATATTTACTTACAAGAGTTTAGAAAAGTTTATAAGTTATTTGCTATATTCTAATTGTATTCTAATAAATATAGTTTTTGCTCTAAGTGGTCTGATTACTTATATGATGGTGAGAAACTGAATAAGCACGATGTTAATATTTGACAACAGTAAATTTATTGTTACGAATTGGCCATTTATGAAAGAGTCGGAAGCTGATAAAATCCAGGATTCAAAGTCGCAACTGTGGCTTACCGACTCCACAGCCCTGCGCTTGTGGTCTCCTCTGTTCCTTGACTTCTCCTCACACGATATGTCATTGTGACCTCCCCAGAGAAAAAGCAATAGGCAATGCTTTACACAAGCATATAACCCCTTGTTCCCATCCTAACTTGTGGGCTGAACCTAAGTCCCCTCCTCTTGCCTCTAGCAGTTAAAAACTCCACAACTTAAGATGTGTCATAACTCCTTAATGAATGGTCTTAGGGAGGCGGTTTTGACACTATCTGATCCAGCTTGGCTCCAGCTGTGCCTTAAGAGCAAACAAGGGTTTGCTATCTTGTTTCTAATAGTTGTTCTATGTATCTTCATACCACTGGGCACTAGAAGAGGTTGAGACCCAGGTGGGCGTTCTGGGGATCTCGAAAATATACACTATGTACGGCTAAGACACATAATATCTACATAACTCCTTATGGAATTTTGCTTCTAGAATGTGTCTGCAACTTCAGCAGAACTCTATATGGCAAGCAGGTATTTGTCCTGCTCTGAGCTGGTCAAGGTGTGAGATCTGCCAGCTTTTTCCTTGAGTTTTTGACAATGTAAGCTGCCTTGTGAGCCCTATCAATGCTGGGCAAAGGAAGGGGTTTTATAATCCCAGGCCAAATAAAGGTACCGTCACATTTAGCGACGCTGCAGCGATCTAGACAACGATCCCGATTGCTGCAGCGTCGCTGTTTGGTCTCTGGAGAGCTGTCACACAGACAGCTCTCCAGCGACCAACGATCCCTAAGTCCCCGGGTAACCAGGGTAAACATCGGGTTACTAAGCGCAGGGCTTAGTAACCCGATTTTTACCCTGGTTACCAGCGTAAACGTGAAAAAAAAAAACACTACATTCTTACATTCCTGTGTCGGGTCCCCCGGCGCTGTGCTTCTCTGCACTGACTGTTAGCACAGCGGCCGGAAAGCAGAGCGGTGACGTCACCGCTGTGCTTTACGGCCGGCCGGCGCTCACAGTCAGTGCAGGAAAGCACAGCGCCGGGGGACAGGCACCGGAATGTAAGTATGTAGTGTTTGTTTTTTTTTACGTTTACGCTGGTAACCAGGGTAAACATTGGGTTACTAAGCGCGGCCCTGCGCTTAGTAACCCGATGTTTACCCTGGTTACCAGTGAAGACATCGCTGAATCGGCGTCACACATGCCGATTCAGCGATGTCTATGGGAGTCCAGCGACGAAATAAAGTTCTGGACTTTCTGCGCCGACCAACGATGGCACAGCAGGATCCAGATCGCTGCTGCGTGTCAAACTCAACGATATCGCTAGCCAGGACGCTGCAACGTCACGGATCGCTAGCGATATCGTTCAGTGTGACGGTACCTTAAGATACAAATGATTAGCATGAAATTATGTCTCCAATATTCTTCACAAGGGTTATTATACTATTTGGAGGGCTATGTTAGGGGCCATTAAACTATTTGAATGGCTAAGTTGGGGGCCATTATACTAGTTGGATGGCTATGTGGGGGCCACTATACTCGTTGGATGGCTATGTAAGAGCCATTTTACTATTTGGATGGACAAACTTGCAGATTGCTGGGGGTCAGTCCACTCGAACCCCAGAAACTGGGGCTTTGCAAAGCACATCCTGACTGGACTGCAGGTCCACGTTTGGCCTCAACTCCAATCATTGTCTATGGCAGAGGCATCAGATGGTGCATGGAATTTGATGCATAGAGATCTAAAGGCTCTCATACACCTATTTGTGCCATAAAAAATATCCTATTTTGTGAAATTGTGGCATATTACTAAAACATGCCATCACTTGTGATTGGTGGAGTTCCCTTTGCGAATCCCAGACACTCAGTTATGTAGGGAACTGCGACCAGTGAGAATAGCAAAACTGATGCATCCACCCAACATGTTAACTATGTGCAAATCGAAGGAGCAGCACAATTACTACATTGATAAAGTTCACACAGAGGCAAATTAAGGGTTGATAGTAATTATTACAAGAATAGTATTCAGGAATAGAAAATGTGTCAGACAATGAAGAAAACATACATAATGTAAATACGGTACTTACTAATAATAACCATTGGAACTATTAAACATATGATACACAAATCACACAATATATTTAATAGAGTAAATACAGTAAATAAAGTAAGTTTGTGTAAGATATACTCAGAATACAACACAAAAGGAAAGCAGATTCTCCAAGGGGAAAAATTCCATAGTAAAAAACAAAAATGGGTGACACGAGCTCCCCGGATTTCTATACTTGGGGACCCCAAAACCGCATCCAAACCCCTGGGAACCCGGCAATTGTGAGCCCTGGGAGTATCCAAACGGACACAGCCTAACCTCAGCGCCGAGTGAAGGCGCCGGCAGGAGCACGCAGCTCCACAGCCAGACGGCGCCATCATAGATCTCATCTGCAGCCCGGCAGTGAAGGAGCCCCTGCAGCGGAGCAGCGGCGCACACAGCAGAGCCCCGGAGCGGTCACGGAGCTGTGAGGCAAGGAGGGGGATCGCGGCGCTGAGCGGCAGGTCCGGTGAGTCAGGGAGCAGTGGCGGCGCAGGGGGAGACTGCCCGCACCCCAGCAGCAGGCAGCGCACAGAGGTAACGGCGGTCCGGGCCACTCACCCAGGGGAGATTACCACGCCCCCCGTCCCTGTCCCCTCACTCCCGCCTCCTCCGTCCCAGCCCTGCCGGATGCAGGTGAAGAGCGGAGGCTTGCGGGACATTAAAGCAGCAGCAGTCCTTGTTTTCCCTCCCCCACCCCTGGGCCTGTATTTTGGCGCCAATCGCCGCCATTAAAAGCAGGAGCGGGAACAGCTCCTTCACAGTGACGTCACACAGCCCTGGGAGCAGCATCGGTCTGGAGAGACTATATTGCACCGCCAGAGCCCTGGTTTAACCCCTGAAAACCTAGATTAAAGGGGAAGTCTTTCTGGGGAGGGGATTTTGCTGAGTGAGGAGCGGATTACGTTATGTAGCTTCTCGGATCTCCTATGTGCCCCCCACGGCCATTCATCAGCTTATAAAACTTTCTAATGTTCATGGGCAAACCCAAAAAATGCTTAAAGGCACCTCCGGTCTCAACAGCCCACTCCTCAGAGATGGATCGCTTCTTAACCACTAACAAGCAGCACAGAAACACCAGATCCCAGTCCTCTATTAGGGTCCCTGAGGATTGTTTGTCCTCACAAGGCTCACTGACTCCACACAACTCGCCTGAAAGGGCATCAGAGGAGGGCGATAACAGTAATGATCTTTCTGATGACATGACCGTACAGAACCTTAGTAAATTAATACGAACCCTGCCCACCAAAATAGACTTGGAGAAATTTGCCTGTAGAATAGAAAATTCCTATAAGAAGGAGCTCCAGGCCCTAAAATCAGAATTTACAACAAAAGTGGAAGAGGTTTAGAAAACTCAGGAACTCGTATTGCAAGAACTACAAATATACAGAGAGGTCATAACTAGCCATACTTTGAGACTGGAGGAATTAGCGACCGGAATGGAGGATCTAGAAAATCGTAATAGGCGCAATAATATCAGGATACGTGGTTTACCGGAGTCCATAGGCCCAGCCGAACTTGACCCCACAGTGCAGAAGCTATTCCTGTAAATTTTAAATGATGCGGGGTCGGGCTCCATAGAATTTGACAGGATTCATAGGTCCCTTGGCCCGAAACCACAGCCAGATTTAAGACCCAGAGACGTCATCTGCAAAGTGCACTATTATAAAACCAAGGAATCTATAATGTTAGCGGCCAGGCAGAAGGGCACAATTCATTTCTGTGGAACACAGATCCTAATATTAGCAGACTTGTCAAGGCGGACCCTGCAGCTGAGAAGAGCCCTACGTCCATTACTGTCCCTCCTCCAGGGGAAAGAAATCCCTTATAACTGTTGATTTGCCTCTTAGGCCGGGGGGCACTGGGGGGACTGAGCCTCGCCTTTGGCTCTACCTCACCCAAATTGGTGTGAGTGGTGGCATTTTGGTACGCTACCGCACCGAGATTTCCTCATCTAGGTGCTCGACCTTTACACTCTTATTCTCCTTTCTCGGCCTATACTCTATAGGCCCCTCTTTCCTCTCTTCAATGGTCTTCTCCTCCCAGTCCCTCATCCCATTCCCAGTCCAACCAACACACATGGATCCACCATGGGCCTGGTCTCACTGTTCTCACAGTCAGCTGTTCATCCAACACCTAGATCATGGCTAGGGTTAAATTTTGCTCTTTTAACACCAAAGGGCTTAACATACCAGAAAAAAGGAGACAGGTACTGTATTCTAGCCACAAGCAACGGGTCTCAATATTAATGCTCCAGGAGACTCACTTTAAAACAGGAGTGACTCCTAATTGTACTTCGTATTACTACCCTAAATGGTTTCATAGCACAAACCCTCATTCAAAATCTAAAGGGGTGTCCATTGGCTTTCACAAGTCCTTTCTTCCAGAGATCCTCGATTCGGTTGTTGACACAGAAGGGAGATTTATCTTCTTGAAACTGGCATGGCAATCCCGTGAACTCATATTGGCAAATGTTTATTTCCCTAATCAGGGTCAGCACATATTCGGCTCCACGTGCAAACAGCGTCTAGAAAGGTTTGCGGGAGGCTCACCGATCATCCTCGGAGGTGACTTCAATCTTCCAATGAAGATGTGTCATCAGGTAAGACCTCATATCCCGTATCCTCTATCAAAAAAGTGAAGAAGCAGTTGAGTGACTTGCGGTTGATGGATGTGTGGAGGGCGTTGCACCCGGGCGTGAGGGACTACAGCTTTTATTCTCCAATATATTCCACATATAGCAGAATTGATTACTTCTTTGTCTCGCACTCCTTGTTAGATAGCGGGGTGGGGGCCGATTCTGCGGTCTGACCACGCACCTATCTACCTTACGGTGCAACTGGGTCCCTCTGTGAGATCCAGGTTCTCGTGGAGATTGAATGAGAATCTTCTGCAGGATCCGACCTGTGTTTCGGATGTAAAGCGTTCCATTGAAGGTTTTATAGTGGACCCCACGTCGCCCTCGATCAAGTGGGAGACCCTAAAATGTATTCTGAGAGGCGTATTCATGTCGCATGGCGCTCGTCTTAAAAGAGAGCGCACTGAAGAAATCACAGAACTCTCCGCCCAGATACACAAACTCAAAGCAAAACATAAACAGGACCTCTCCCCGCTCACTTTATCAAATCTGTCCACGGCCAGACAAAAACTTCTCACTATCCTAGATCAGAAATCCCGGTGCCTGAGAGAGAAAATAAAGAGTCGCTTCTACCATCTAGGTAACAAAAGTGGCAAACTTTTGGCGAGGGCTCTACATCCCAGAGGTCCCCAAACATTCATCCCACACATTAAAAATTCCAGAGGCAAAAAGGTTTACAGCACGCAGGACATACTCTCTAGCTTCCACGACTACTATAGCTCACTATACAACATAAAGGGCCATTATAACGATCTCCCCCCGCACTCACTTCGGGATAAAATTAAATCGTATATCCAGTCAAATCGGTTGCCCCCTGTCGCGGAAGAGTGCTTGGTGGACTTGGAGGACGAGTTTTCGCTAGAGGAAATCTCTTCTGTGGTCGGGGATCTGAAGTCTGGTAAGAGCCCTGGTCCTGATGGCTTCACAGCCAGCTTTTATAAACAGTTCTCGGATCTGCTGTGCACTCCGCTTTTGACCTCTTGTAATTATGTGGCATCGGGGGGGGGGTCCTTCCCACCACAGGCACTAGCTGCGCATATAACAGTCATCCCGAAGCCGGAGAAAGATCTTGCGCTGTGCAGCAGTTACCGTCCCATCTCACTTATTAATATAGATGTAAAAATATATGCTAAAATGATAGCCCAGAGATTGAATGCTCATTTACCCCAGCTGATCAATCAAGACCAGGTCGGTTTAAAGGGAACCTGTCACCTGAATTTGGCGGGACTGGTTTTGGGTCATATGGGCGGAGTTTTCGGGTGTTTGATTCACCCTTTCCTTACCCGCTGGCTGCATGCTGGCTGCAATATTGGATTGAAGTTCATTCTCTGTCCTCCATAGTACACGCCCTCCCTGGTCTCCCAGTTACGCTCCTCTTTCCCATTCAGATGGCAAACTGATTCCCTTAGATACCTGGGCATTACACTAACCTCAAAAACAACACAGTTCTATGAAGCTAATTACAGACCGGCCCTTCGTAGAGTGGAGATAGATCTGGAAAAATGGAATAAACTTCATCTATCCTGGTTAGGTAGAATTAATTCCATCAAGATGGATTTGTTGCCACGTCTCCTCTACTTTTTCCAGACTATTCCTATGGCCCTTCCGCCCTCTTTTTTCTCCAGGCTCAAGGCTATGATCATACGGTACGTCTGGTCTGGCAAACGCTCATGGTTATCATACCAGCTTCTAAACAGATCCAAACAAACAGGAGGACCAGGCCTTCCAAACTTCCAACTCTATAATTATGCATCCCTGGGAACATGCGCTATGGATCTTTTCCATCATGCATGTAACAAAAAGTGGGTGAACTTGGAATTTAATCTCTCGGCGTCCAATCCTATCGCCAACATTTGGCAAAAGAAAAATGGACAGGATCTGAGAGAGGATCTTCCCTTCCTCACAAGAAATCTAGTGCTCTTCATCAAAAATGGTAGCCAAAAACTCAATATTTCCTCGATACCTGGTCCCATGACCCCAGTTATCGATAATCCGGACTTCCCGGCGGGACGGGATAAAACCTTCTTCTTACACAAACATAAGGATAGTCATCCGGTAATTTATGACTATATAACCCAGTCCGCTATAAAGCCCCTACGGTCCCTCTTTACTGATTCAGACCCACCCCCTGGATCATGGTTCCCATATGAACAGATTAAAAGTTTCATTAGTGTGATTTCTAAACAGACCAACATATTTAGACCCCTCACTCCCTTCGAGTCGGCATGCCTGGGTGCGGGCCCTCCCACGCGTTCGGTATCATTCTTATATAGGATGTTCCAAGACCATCAGGTAACTGTATTTGGTTCTCCTGCATTTTTTGCGAAATGGGAGAATGATCTAAACAAAACCTTTTCACCAGAGGATAGATCCAGGTGTCTCCTTCAGACCTTCGGATCTTCGTTGTGCGCCGACCACCAGGAGAGAAGTTATAAGCTATTGTCTCGATGGTACAGATGCCCGGACAATATCCACAATATGTTCCCATCCACTCCAGATGTTTGCTGGAGGTGTTGGACAGATAAGGGATCATACTCACATATTTGGTGGTCGTGTCCTCCCATTCATAAATTCTGGATGGATGTTTTTGATCTGCATAATAAATTATCCTTCTATAGGATGCAGCCGACTATGGAGCTGGCCTTGTTATCGATGTGTGACATCTCCATTGCCAGGTTTAAGAGAGGTCTTCTTAGACATTTCCTCACAGCCGCACGCAATCTAATACCTCGGTGTTGTGAGTTCTGTTTTTGGGCTCCCTCTGGTGGTTACTGATGGTACTGGGTGACTTGTCTTTCCTGGGTCTCTGGGTTCCACCTGTTCCATCAGGATATGGGAGTTTCCTATTTAACCTGGCTTTGCTGGCATTTCCTCGCCGGTTATCAATGTATCCAGTGTGTCTTGTTACCTCTGCTCCCTGCTCCTAGAACCTTCTGGTCAAGCTAAGTTTGGATTTTCCTGTTTTGGTGTTTTGCTTTATTTGGTTTTTTAGTCCAGCCTGCAGATATGTGATTATTGCTGCTGGTTGCTCTAGTGGGCTGAAATTGCTCCTCATGTACCATGAGTTGGCACATGAGTTCAAGTAATTTCAGGATGGTTTTTTGAAGGGTTTTTCGCTGACCGCGCAGTTCACTTTTGTATCCTCTGCTATCTAGCTTTAGCGGGCCTCATTTTGCTGAAACTGTTTTCATACTGCGTATGTGCTTTCCTCTCATTTCACCGTCATTATATGTGGGGGGCTGCTATTTCTGTGGGGTATTTCTCTGGAGGCAAGAGAGGTCTGTGTTTCTTCTAATAGGGGAAGTTAGATCTTCGGCTGGAGCGAGACGTCTAGGATCATCGTAGGCACGTTCCCCGGCTACTTTTATTTGTGTGTTAGGTTCAGGGTCGCGGTCAGCTCAGGTTCCATCGCCCTAGAGCTTGTTTGTATCTGTGCTTGTCCTTTAGTGATCCCCTGCCATTGGGATCATGACAGTATAACCGGCCCACAAAGTGTTAATTGTATTGGCTGAAGTAGGAGGATAAGTAGTCTGAGGAAGTTTTTTTTTTTTTTTTTTCCTCTTTCCCTCAGAGTTTGCTGCCTAGCCTTATTGCAGCCTGGCTACTTCCTCCTCCTCTTAATCTTTGAATGGCTCTGATCCCAGCTGTTTATCATGGACGTCCAGAGTTTGGCTTCCAGCCTGAATAATCTTGCCGCTAAGGTTCACAATATACAGGATTTTGTTGTACATGCTCCTATGTCTGAACCTAGAATTCCTGTCCCAGAGTTTTTTTCTGGAGATAGATCTCGTTTTCTGAATTTTAGGAACAATTGCAAGTTGTTTCTTTCTTTGAAATCTCGCTCCTCTGGAGACCCTGCTCAGCAAGTCAAGATTATTATATCTTTCCTGCGGGGTGACCCTCAGGATTGGGCATTTGCATTGGCACCAGGGGACCCTGCGTTGCTTAATGCGGATGTGTTTTTTCTGGCATTGGGTTTGCTCTATGAGGAACCTAACCAAGAGATTCAGGCTGAAAAAGCTTTGTTGGCCCTCTCTCAGGGGCAAGATGAAGCAGAAATTTATTGTCAAAAATTTCGGAAGTGGTCGGTGCTTACTCAGTGGAATGAGTGCGCCCTGGCTGCAAGGTTCAGAGATGGCCTTTCTGAGGCCATTAAAGATGTTATGGTGGGGTTCCCTGCGCCTACTGGTCTGAATGAGTCTATGACTATGGCTATTCAGATTGATCGGCGTTTACGGGAGCGCAAACCTGTGCACCATTTGGCGGTGTCGTCTGAACCGTCACCTGAGATAATGCAATGTGATAAAATTCAGTCCAGAAGTGAACGGCAAAATTATAGGCGGAAAAAAAGGTTGTGCTTTTATTGTGGTGATTCAGCTCATGTTATATCAGCATGCTCTAAACGCACAAAAAAGGTTGATAAGTCTGTTGCCATTAGTACTTTACAGTCTAAGTTCATTCTGTCTGTGACTCTGATTTGTTCATTATCATCCATTTCCGTCGATGCCTATGTGGATTCAGGCGCTGCCCTGAGTCTTATGGATTGGTCATTTGCCAATCGCTGTGGGTTTAGTCTGGAGCCTCTGGAAGTCCCTATTCCTTTGAAGGGAATTGACTCTACACCTTTGGCTATGAATAAACCTCAGTACTGGACACAAGTGACCATGCGTATGACTCCTGTTCATCAGGAGGTGATTCGCTTCCTGGTACTGTATAATTTGCATGATGTCCTAGTGCTTGGTCTGCCATGGTTACAAACTCATAATCCAGTCCTTGACTGGAAATCGATGTCTGTGTTAAGCTGGGGTTGTCAGGGGGTTCATGATGATGCACCTCCGATTTCTATCGCTTCATCTACTCCTTCTGAGATTCCTGTGTTTTTGTCTGACTATCGGGATGTTTTTGAGGAGCCTAAGCTCAGTTCGCTTCCTCCTCATAGGGATTGCGATTGTGTTATAAATTTAATTCCAGGCAGTAAATTTCCTAAAGGTCGTTTGTTCAATCTGTCAGTGCCAGAGCATACTGCTATGCGGGATTATGTTAAGGAGTCCTTGGAAAAGGGACATATCCGTCCATCTTTGTCCCCTTTGGGAGCAGGTTTTTTTTTCGTGGCCAAAAAAGATGGTTCCTTGAGGCCTTGTATAGATTATCGTCTTTTGAATAAGATTACCGTAAAATATCAGTATCCTTTGCCATTGTTGACTGATTTGTTTGCTCGCATTAAGGGGGCTAAATGGTTCACTAAGATTGATCTTCGGGGTGCGTATAATCTTATACGAATAAAGCAAGGTGATGAGTGGAAAACCGCATTTAATACGCCTGAGGGCCATTTTGAGTATTTGGTAATGCCTTTCGGACTTTCTAATGCTCCTTCAGTCTTCCAGTCCTTTATGCACGATATTTTCCGTGAATATCTGGATAAATTTATGATTGTGTATTTGGATGATATTTTGTTTTTTTCTGATGACTGGGAGTCTCATGTTCAGCAGGTCAGGAAGGTGTTTCAGGTCCTGCGGGCCAATTCCTTGTTTGTAAAAGGCTCAAAGTGTCTCTTTGGAGTCCAGAAGATTTCTTTCTTGGGGTATATTTTTTCCCCTTCTACTATTGAGATGGATCCCGTCAAGGTTCAGGCTATTTGTGACTGGACGCAGCCTACATCTCTTAAGAGTCTACAGAAGTTCTTGGGCTTTGCTAATTTCTATCGTCGTTTTATAACTAATTTTTCTAGTGTCGTTAAGCCTTTGACGGATTTGACTAAGAAGGGTGCTGATGTTGCTAATTGGTCTCCTGCGGCTGTGGAGGCCTTTCAGGAACTTAAGCGCCGGTTTTCTTCTGCTCCTGTGTTGCGTCAGCCAGATGTTTCGCTCCCTTTTCAGGTTGAGGTTGATGCTTCCGAGATTGGAGCGGGGGCGGTTTTGTCACAGAGAAGCTCCGATGGCTCAGTGATGAAGCCATGCGCCTTTTTTTCTAGAAAGTTTTCGCCGGCTGAGCGGAATTATGATGTTGGTAATCGGGAACTTTTGGCCATGAAGTGGGCATTTGAGGAGTGGCGTCATTGGCTAGAGGGTGCTAGACATCGTGTGGTGGTCTTGACTGATCACAAAAATTTGATTTACCTTGAGTCTGCCAGGCGTCTGAATCCTAGACAGGCACGTTGGTCACTGTTTTTCTCTCGTTTCAATTTTGTGGTTTCATACCTGCCAGGTTTAAAGAATGTGGAGGCGGATGCTCTTTCTAGGAGTTTTGTGCCTGACTCCGTTGGAAATTCTGAGCCCTCTGGTATCCTTAAGGATGGGGTGATTTTGTCTACTGTCTCCCCAGACTTGCGACGTGCTTTGCAGGAGTTTCAGGCGGGTAAACCTGATCGTTGTCCGCCTGAGAGACTGTTTGTTCCGGATAATTGGACCAGTAGAGTCATCTCCGAGGTCCATTCTTCTGCGTTGGCAGGTCATCCTGGAATATTTGGTACTAGAGACTTGGTGGCCAGGTCTTTTTGGTGGCCTTCCTTGTCGAGGGATGTGCGTTCTTTTGTGCAGTCTTGTGAGGTTTGTGCTCGGGCTAAGCCTTGCTGTTCTCGGGCCAGTGGATTGTTGTCACCTTTGCCTATCCCGAAGAGGCCTTGGACTCACATTTCCATGGACTTTATTTCGGATCTCCCTGTCTCTCAAAAAATGTTCGTCATCTGGGTTGTGTGTGATCGCTTTTCTAAAATGGTTCATCTGGTACCCTTGCCTAAGTTACCTTCCTCCTCTGAGTTGGTCCCTCTGTTTTTTCAGAATGTGGTTCGTTTGCATGGGATTCCTGAGAACATCGTTTCTGACAGGGGATCCCAGTTTGTGTCTAGATTTTGGCGGACGTTCTGTGCTAAGATGGGCATTGATTTGTCCTTTTCGTCTGCATTCCATCCTCAGACGAATGGCCAGACTGAACGAACTAATCAGACCTTGGAAACTTATTTAAGGTGTTTTGTTTCTGCTGATCAGGATGACTGGGTTACCTTTTTGCCGCTGGCCGAATTTGCCCTTAATAATCGGGCTAGTTCTGCTACCTTGGTTTCTCCTTTCTTTTGTAATTCGGGGTTTCATCCTCGTTTTTCCTCTGGTCAGGTGGAACCTTCTGATTGTCCTGGAGTGGACATGGTGGTGGATAGGTTGCATCGGATTTGGAGTCATGTGGTGGACAATTTGAAGTTGTCCCAGGAGAAGGCTCAGCAGTTTGCTAATCGCCGTCGCCGCGTGGGTCCTCGACTTCTTGTTGGGGACTTGGTGTGGTTGTCTTCTCGTTTTGTTCCTATGAAGGTCTCTTCTCCTAAGTTCAAGCCTCGGTTCATCGGTCCCTATAGGATCTTGGAAATTCTTAACCCTGTGTCGTTTCGTTTGGATCTCCCGGCATCGTTTGCTATTCATAATGTGTTCCATCGGTCGTTGTTCGGAAGTATGAGGTACCTGTTATTCCTTCGCTTGAGCCTCCTGCTCCAGTGCTGGTGGAGGGAGAATTGGAGTATGTTGTGGAGAAGATCTTGGATTCTCGTGTTTCCAGACGGAAACTCCAGTATTTGGTCAAGTGGAAGGGTTATGGTCAGGAGGATAATTCTTGGGTGGTTGCCTCGGATGTTCATGCTGATGATTTGGTTCGCGCTTTTCATAGGGCTCATCCTGGTCGCCCTGGTGGTTCTCGTGAGGGTTCGGTGACCCCTCCTCAAAGGGGGGGTACTGTTGTGAGTTCTGTTTTTGGGCTCCCTCTGGTGGTTACTGATGGTACTGGGTGACTTGTCTTTCCTGGGTCTCTGGGTTCCACCTGTTCCATCAGGATATGGGAGTTTCCTATTTAACCTGGCTTTGCTGGCATTTCCTCGCCGGTTATCAATGTATCCAGTGTGTCTTGTTACCTCTGCTCCCTGCTCCTAGAACCTTCTGGTCAAGCTAAGTTTGGATTTTCCTGTTTTGGTGTTTTGCTTTATTTGGTTTTTTAGTCCAGCCTGCAGATATGTGATTATTGCTGCTGGTTGCTCTAGTGGGCTGAAATTGCTCCTCATGTACCATGAGTTGGCACATGAGTTCAAGTAATTTCAGGATGGTTTTTTGAAGGGTTTTTCGCTGACCGCGCAGTTCACTTTTGTATCCTCTGCTATCTAGCTTTAGCGGGCCTCATTTTGCTGAAACTGTTTTCATACTGCGTATGTGCTTTCCTCTCATTTCACCGTCATTATATGTGGGGGGCTGCTATTTCTGTGGGGTATTTCTCTGGAGGCAAGAGAGGTCTGTGTTTCTTCTAATAGGGGAAGTTAGATCTTCGGCTGGAGCGAGACGTCTAGGATCATCGTAGGCACGTTCCCCGGCTACTTTTATTTGTGTGTTAGGTTCAGGGTCGCGGTCAGCTCAGGTTCCATCGCCCTAGAGCTTGTTTGTATCTGTGCTTGTCCTTTACTGATCCCCTGCCATTGGGATCATGACACCTCGGTATTGGAAACAATCCAAATCACCATCGCGCTCTGATCTTGTTATAGAATTGAATCACATATACAGAATGGAGCAGTTGATCGGGCAGGACACAGGGACCTTAGACAGAGTGCTGAACATTTGGTCTCCATGGATCATGTTCAGAGAGACTCAGGATTTGACATCTTGGATAGGCCATGGTTGATTGCAGACGGGAGACCAGGACCCATTCCCCACCCTCCCTTGTTCCTCCTCTCTCTATTCCCCCACTTCTCTCTTCTCTTCTCTCTTCTCCATCTTCTCTCAAATATAAATAAAGTTTAAGCTATTGTGAAATTATTACATAATGTGATCAGATAGTTGTTCCAACTCTTACAGCTTAACCGACTCCTTATGTTCGCACTAAGGAGGGCAGAAAGAATTTTAATAACTCAAGTTACTTCAAACATAACGCATTTTATTGTTTAAAAGTGCTTGTATCGAAACTGTTTAATTGCATTTTCGTCTGATGTTGATTTGATTTGTATTGAAAATTTCCATGCAATTTGATTCAATAAAAAAGATTTACACAAAAAACAAAAATGAAGAAGAACAGATTAATCTAATGAGAAGGAGTGAATGGCCATATCTTCTCCAAGTATTGCAGCTAGCAATCTGGGCCTACATCAAACATTAATAGTGTAACGGGGTCTACCAATCTGGGGTACCTCTTTAAGTACCACCCCGTGTTTTCGGAGGTCTACTCTGCTTTGGCTGGAGTCTGAATGAAGGACGCTGGCTGGAATACCTTGGTTACATGGGCGCATATAAAAGATCACTGTTTCTCCACGTATTTCCAGTCTGACAACACTTTACTCACAGGACACAGAATATATAACACAGATACAGATGGCAGGCCAATAGAAAAGCGGCAGGCCAGACATACATTACAATAGCCGCTATTTACTGTGGGAATTACAAAGGTGAGGGGGGGGATAAATGGGGAATATCGTGTCCCCTCTGCCCAGGGGCGCAGCCTGTGGGCTGATGCATTAGGGACATGCATTGTTATGAACTGGTGGTTTAGGAGCAACATGGGACGAGCTCTGAAGGAGGTGGTACCTGTACTGACCGCAGTCCCTAAGCTCAACACAACACTAGAAGTAGCTGTGGGATGCTCCTGTCACTCCCTAGGCACCTCGTCACAGCCTGAGAATTAACTACCCCTAAAGATAGAAACAGGAAAACTATCTTGCCTCAGAGAAAATCCCCAAAGGATAGATAGCCCCCCACAAGTAATGACTGTGAGTGGAGAGGGAAAAGACATACACAGAATGAAACCAGGATGTAGCACAGGAGGCCAGTCTAGCTAGATAGATAGGACAGGATAGAATACTGTGCGGTCAGTATTAAAAACTACAAAAATCCACACAGAGTTTACAAAAATCTCCACACCTGACTAAAGGTGTGGAGGGTAAATCTGCTTCCCAGAGCTTCCAGCTTAACTGAATTAATCCATACTGACAAGCTGGACAAAACATAGAATGCACAGAATGAATAAGTCCACAACATGTGGACAGAAAAAAGCAAAGCAAGGACTTATCTTTGCTGAACTGGTCAGGATATCAGGGAAATCCAAGAGAGATGTGAATCCAACCAGGAACCATTGACAAGTGGCACTGGCTCAAGGGAAGAGCCAGGCATAAATAGCCGAGCAGAAAGACAATCAGTGGAAGCAGCTGCAGACTGCTAAATCCAAGGAGCAGCCATTCCACTTAAAACCACCGGAGGGAGCCCAAGAGCAGAACTCACAAAAGTGCCACTTACAACCACCGGATGGAGCCCAAGAGCGGAATTCACAACAATGCATCTCACATGGAACCTATTATACATACGTATAACTGCACAACATATTCTGGGTGCTAAGTGGTTCCGTAACACGTAACAGCCATATCTTCTCCAAGTATTGCAGCTAGCAATCTGGGACTGCATCAAGCATTAATAGTGCACTTATAGTTTGCTCCATACTAAAAAGAGGAAAAATACAATCTTAAAAGTCCAGCTGAACACTACCTGGTCATATGTTGTGAAAGGCACATAACTGTGACTTAAGGCCATTAAGGTTTTATAGAAAAACATTCCCATAATCCTGACAAATCCTCATCTTTATAAGACATGCACATAAGTTGGTTCTTCAAAGTCCAAGAAAATGATGGAGCAGAAGAGCTTTTCTATGGTTAATGTAGCGCAATTTGGAGCCCTAATATTGTCTTTCAGTAAATGATTGCGCCTGGCTGCAAGTTGTTAAAAAGAAACAAATCGTGCTTTACTCCCCTTCCCCGGGTCCATCAGCAAGTCCATACCAACGCTCCAAGTGTCTGCCATCGGCTGTGGCACTGCCGTCACATGGACAGCACGGTAGCCAATCGGTACACTCAGCACTTTTGGAAGGAACGTTCAGTCTATAGTGGCAGCTGCTGATTTTACTAATTGACGTGACATCAGTGCCGCAGCAAATTATGTGCAGCAGGAGATCTCAAAACATCAGGGATGACCTTATCAGGGCTGACATTGGTGGCACTCTTGAAAAAAAAAAAAAAAAACAATAATTCCTGAGTACACCAAGACAGAGCACATTTCTCTGCCTCAATTGTGCTACCTGTTCAAATGTCATTAAGTCTGAGATGGTCGTCCCCCCTGGACGGGAAAGTCCTACCAATCAAAGGCTATTACACCTGCGAGTCAAATTTTGTGGTTTATGTGGTGAAATGTTCATGTGATCTATTATATGTGGGGAGAAAACCCAACACATCAGAGATGGAATCGCGAGTCACAAATTCACAATCAGATGTGGTAAGACATGACTTTCCTTACTATTCCATTTCTCTAATGCCAGGCATACTATCTCGCAACTCAGATTTCAAATCATCGGTACACAGGTACCAAGGCCACAACGTGGTGGGAACCATATCAAGCTCCTTCAACAAAGAGAGTCCTTTTGGATACATACCCTACAGACAGTTTCCCCCAAAGGTCTGAAAATCGAACTCAATTTGTTGATCCAATATCTCCTTTGTTCACAGACAAAGTAGCTTGCCTCCACCCATATTATCTTGCACCCTTGCATTCAGGTGAGTTCCCCTTTCCCGTTTCCCCTTCCCCTCTCCTCTCCCCTTCCCTCCTCTCCTTGTTTTTTTACCCCTTCCCTTTGGCTCTTTGTTTCTACCCCATATCACCAAATCACATTTCACACATACGTACTTGCAACTACAAACTCTTTTATTACTACCAACAACATGGGCATTTGATGCCTTTATCTTATCTGACAGGCTACCCTGAACACTTCTATTTGCCAGGACACTAGTATTCCTTAATTCTACTTTAGTGGTTATACCACTGTTCATATGGCGCGTTTCTTTTCAATCTTTTTTATACCGTTTTTTTGTGTGTTCCAAGCCTCATTCTGGTTATTTCACAGCTCGGCAGCGACGTCTGTTCTGGGGCCGTGAACTCACCTGCACACTGCTGGTCAGGTGTCCTCTTCAGCACACTATTTATAGCCACCCATGTGTCCATACTACACATTGTAGCCTATAAATCAAGGCGCAGGACCTCCCCTGGACCCAAATAATCCACGGCCCCATGACTCTTTATACATATTAGGCTATGTGCACACTTTGCAGATTTTGTTGCGGTTCCACAGCGTTTTTTCAGCGCGGAATTGCACCAAATCTGCAAAGGGTAGTTCAAGCAATGTTAATCAATGGGAATCCAGAATTGGTGTGCACATGCTGCGGAAAATTACGCACTGATTCGCAGCGTTTTATTTTCCGCAGCATGTCATTTCTTTTTGCGGATCTGCTGTGTTTCTGTACCCATTGACTTACATTGAGTCAGTCAAATCGGCAGCTAGACCGCAGGTGTAAAAAGGTTTGCGGATTTGCTGCGGATTTGCATGCCAAAAACTCTGCAGAAAGGAAGGAGGAAGAGTGTGTGAGCAGAGAATATGTGCGTGTCTGTCTGCGGGTGTCTGCGGGTGTCTGTCTGCGTGTGTAGCCAGGCATCGTCTGATGGGACTACTACTCCAATCTAGCTATGTATGCTGTCACATATAACAGTGACAGCATGAGATGATGATCGGACAGTAGTCCCATCATCCGGTGACTGTGTTCAATTGTAAAACAAAAAAAAATTCATTCTCCCCAAACACCTCCCGATGTGACTGTTCTAAACGTGAGATCGTCGTGGTCATAGTCCACTCGGTAAATGGACTACGTCGGACAGGGAGTATTTATGTTGGTTTATTATTTTATTTTTGTTGCAAGAGATCGAGGGATTCGGGGATTAGGTGATGCAGTAAATATGGTAAATTAAGATTATTAAAGGAGTCTGTGTGATTATTTCAATTAAAGGATTTTATCCTGGCTGTGTCTTTAGTTACCATATAACTATAGGATTAGTAATGGATAGGTGACTTATTGACACCTCTCCATTACTAAGCCGTGGGCTTGATGTCACCGGACAATACAAAGGTGACATCAACCCCACAAATATTACCCCACTTGCCACCGCTACAGGGCGGTACCAGTAAGTACCAGAATCGGCGCATCTATAAGATGCGCCATTTCTGGGGCAGCTGAGGGCTGATATTTTTAGCCTGGGGGGGTGCCAATATATATGGTCCCTTCCCAGGCTATTAATATCAGCCTGCAGCTGTCTGCCTAGCCTTTACTGGGTCGATGTTATAGGGGGACCCCATGTCAATTTTTTTCTGGGGTTCCCCTGTAAACTAGCCAGTAAAGGATAAGCAAACATCTGTGAGCTGATATAAATAGCCTGGGTACCTTTATGGCTATTGGCTCCTTCCCAGAATATGAACATCAGCCCTCAGCTGTCGGCTTTGCCTCTGCTGGTTAAGAAAGTTACGAGGGAGCGCACGCAAGTTTTTATACATGTTTTCTTTTTAAATTAAACAGATATTGCGTTTCACTTTTATTTAACTCTTTATGTACCAATGTCTTCATGTACCATTATGTACCATTTTATTAATGTGGGTACCAGGCTGACACCTGTTCATTACTAAACCTTGGGCTTGGTAATATATATGTGTGTATGTATGTATGTATGTATATATATATATATATATATATATATATATATATATATATATAATTATATTCACTTTTATTTGTTTTATGTGTGTAAACATTATATTTGAACATAGTATGTAATGATATTATAGTCTTCAATGGAGAATGTAAAAGAAGAGGTTGGACAAGGAAATTATACCACAATTCCTATATATATATATATATATATATATATATATATATATATATATATATATATATATATATATATATATATATACACAATTTTTTTTTTTTTTATTTAGCTGGCAAATCTGCAGACAAATCCGCACAGAAGACTGCATAAAAATCCGCATCAAAACCGAGTGGATTTTAAACTGCGTTTTCTGCCAAGAGAGGAAGAATCCGCTCAGAATTTTACAACAGCAAATCCGCAATATGCGGACATATCCTACTATGCTTATTTTTCCTATGAGCACTAAATCCCCTTTCCAACAACAGGTGTCCTTTGCAATCAGAAAATCCTTTACATCGTTCAGTGAACCTTTCTAAGGCCGGGATCACACATGCGAGAAACACGTCCGTGTCTCGCATGTGAAATCCAAGCTCTGGCGCCGGCACTCCAGAGCGGAGCGTGCGGCTCCATGTGTTGCTATGCGGCCGCACGCTCCGCTCTGGAGTGCCGGCGCCAGAGCTTGGATTTCACATGCGAGACATGGACGTGTTTCTCGCATGTGTGATCCCGGCCTAACAGGTAATATCGGCTACAACTTTCCCTACTTGCATTAACTTGACATTGATTGGGCACATCTCAGCATAAGGATATACACCATACCAAGTATTTATGACACTGTCAATTGGGGCGAATTCCCCTATATTTAAACATCCAGTCACATTGATCCTGATATTGTTTCTTGTACCTCTTTCCCTTTAAGGGATTGCAAGTTTATGCCCTTTTTTGTTTTGCCATACGATGTTATGTGATGGCTTATTCCAGACCTAAACATGACTACACTTAAACTTTGAATCATCATTACTTTGTTTCTTGTAATCTAGTAGGTCTGTTGTTTTCTGCCATGTGTATACTTGTATTTTATTTATCTGTTTTTTGTTTGTAATTTTATTTGCAGTTTATTAGTAATTTAATTTGTAGTTTATATTATGGAATTGATCTTTCATACCTTGTTTTTTCTTCTAAAGTGACTATATGAATAAGAGCCTGTGAGGGTTGAAACGTTATGTTTTTGTCGCCTCACCATTTTCTCTATCCCTGCAACTGAACTATGTTATTGCTGCATCTGTACAATAACATTCTTACAAGCATATATCAAGATTGTGCGGTGATTAAACATTACTTTGCTAATCAATTAGACACTTGTCTGTCATTCTTGGGCTACTCAAATTGTTATGTACAAATAAGGTAAGAAATTACATTAAATATGCCACTGCACACATGGGTCATAAAATATAGTGGAAATATCATCTCAGCAACACTTTAGTAGAGTTCTACTAGAGTAGAGATCTAGCTGATTTAGTAGAGATCTACTGTACGATACACGAGTGGCATATGACTTACAGAATACAACTGTGAGATTAAGTTTAACAAACCTGGAAACTTGTGGTGTAGATAATCCACATCTGTAATAAAACTGTTATAAGGAAGTAGAAACCCAACTCCAGCAAGCAGCATTGCAAAATATATCCCATGATATCGATCCTGGGGCTCGGGATTGGTATCTGTACAGAAATAATCAGAGTTACAAAGTTAGAAAAAGACATCAAAACATGAAAGTTGTGGCAAAACTAGTATGGTTATATACTAGTGGTCTTGTACTGTGGTAGATGGCATGAGTCCACTAAGCTCAGTGTTTGGCTGCAGCAGTCTCATGCAAAAAACAGTAAGTCACCACTACAGGCCTGTTAAAATGTGCCGCTATTGGATTAATCCAACTTTTTACAAAAATTAAATGAGCCACAAATGTTCTAAGCAAAAAAAATAAAAATAAAGAGAATACAACTCTACCCAGATCTTCTTTGCCTTAAGTCAGCACTGACGCTTTGGTGGTCCTTCCAGTCTTAGTCTACAAGCAATGAGACAATGATAGACGGTACGTGGAGCGCAGGGAAGAGACACAGATGAGAGATGAGAGATGAGGTTAAACCACAACGCCTTTCGACGGAGGATCCATCTTCATCAGATGGAATCTCCGTCGAAACGTGTTGTGGTTTAACCCCATCTCTCGTCTGTGTCTCTTCCCTGCGCTCCTCAGACCGTTTATCATTGTCTCATTGCTCCCATCCTCCATTGGAGGTTCTCGGCTGGAGCTGCGGTGGAGACCTGACATCCTGTCCACCTCTGGGCTGCTTCCTAAGCGCTCCTATATGATTGCTCATCACTGACTCTCATTAGTCTACAAGCAATCACATATGACCATGGCAATGACTGAAAACAATCAGTGAGTCCAGCTGCCACATGCCGTACTTTACTTACATCACCGCCCAGTGCTGGCACAAGTGACTGCTAACCCATCTGATTGGCTGCAGGAATCACATGCTGTCTGCATGTAGACAAAGACCATGAGAGCTGATGGAGTGCTACATTTCCAAGAGTAGAAGAGGCAAAGACAGACCAGAACCCCCTAACAGAATGAAGCAAATGTGGACAAGCACAAGCTGCTATGACTGCACAACATACAAACCAGATTTATTCTGTCAGGAAGTACTATTCAATTTTTGTAGTATACAATTGAAGGTGCTATGTGCCTCTTAAGTTAGCCATAAGTCCCAAGCAGTGGATCCTACTTGCTCTTTAAGGCCATGTTCACACATTCAGTATTTGCTCAGTATTTTTATATCAGTATTTGTAAGCCAAAACCAGGAGTGGGTGATAACTACAGAAGTGGTGATGAGTTTCTATTATACTTTTCCTATGATTGTTCCACTCCTGATTTTGGTGAGTTTCTATTGTACTTTTCCTCTGATTGTTCCACTCCTGATTTTGGTTTACAAGTATTGATGTAAAATACTGACCAAATGGAGGCATGGCCTAAAACAGCACGTGATAGAATACAGACACAGGAGTTCCAGTCTGGCATCTAGCTAATTACCTGCTTTCTTTAGGACCCGCAGATAACTGCTTCACTTACTGCCCTGTGCTCTGGATATATTGCTGCACCCGAAGATATCATTGCCTAGCATCACCATGAACTCAAAAAGCCAGGAGAAGACGACAGATGATGCGAGTCTCCAAATTCAAGATGGTGTGGCAGTTCTCACAGTGGAGATGGCGGGAGCTGGTGAGTCCAAGAAAAGGGAGGTGGCCACCAGGCTGGAGCAATTTACCTGGGTGGAGGTGCAGGGACCCACACAAGAGGAAAATAAGGCTGTTGCAGTCTCACCAACGCAGAGAGCAGAGGAGGATGTGGAGGAATAAGAGGAGGAGGTAGGAGACGCAGACAGTGTGACCGTGCAGGGCAGGAACCGCAAGTACGCTATTGACACCATGACATCTGAAACACAGCACAATACACAGCATAATGACCTTGAGTACCCAGAAGAACCCCCTTTGAGAGACTTTTTTTCTGGCTGTGGCCCATTGTAAGACTTCTAGATCTACTCTCACTCTGCAACTAAGGGCACCGTCACACTAAGCGACGCTGCAGCGATACCGACAACGATGTCGATCGCTGCAGCGTCGCTGTTTGGTCGCTGGAGAGCTGTCACACAGACAGCTCTCCAGCGACCAACTAACCCGAGGTCCCCTGGTAACCAGGGTAAACATCGGGTTACTAAGACGCCGATCCAGCGATGTCTTCACTGGTAACCAGGGTAAACATCGGGTTACTAAGCGCAGGGCCGCACTTAGTAACCCGATGTTTACCCTGGTTACCAGCGTAAACGTAAAAAAACCAAACACTACATACTTACCTTCTGTGTCTGTCCTCCGGCGCTGTGCTTTCCTCTGCACTGTCAGCGCCGGTCAGCCGGAAAGCAGAGCGGTGACGTCACCGCTGTGCTTTCCGGCTGGCCGGCGCTCACAGCCAGTGCAGAGAAGCACAGCGCCGGAGGACAGACACGGAAGGTAAGTATGTAGTGTTTGTTTTTTTTACATTTACGCTGGTAACTAGGGTAAACATCGGGTTACTAAGCGCGGCCCTGCGCTTAGTAACCCGATGTTTACCCTGGTTACCAGTGAAGACATCGCTGGATCGGCGTCACACACGCCGATCCAGCGATGTCAGCGGGAAGTCCAGCGACGAAATAAAGTGCTGGACTTTCCTCAGCGACCAACGATCTCCCAGCAGGGGCCTGATCGTTGGTCGCTGTCACACATAACGATTTCCTTAACGATATCGTTGCAACGTCACAAAAAGCAACGATATCGTTAACGATATCGTTATGTGTGACGGTACCTTAAGAAGACTCAGGGAGGACATGTCAAATATCTGTTGTAATTAGCAAAAAGTGAAAGATAGCGGAGGGCAGAGCCAGCACCATTGAGTATCAGCTAGAAGGCATAAACAAAGAGAGCAGGAAATTGGCACAGATAATTTCAGCAATCCTGGCTATGATTTAGAAAACAGGCCAAGACTAAAGAAGGTGAACCCGAACAGTAAAGTTCTGGGTCCGTACCGAACACCTAGGGTATGGATCTCGAACACGAACTTCTCATTGAAGTCCGTGTTACTGTTCAGGTTCAGCATCCTGAACATTGGGTATTTCCCACGGTGTTATCTGCATAACAGCGTGAGAAACACTGGCGGCTCTGATCGGCAGTAAGATTATTACTGCTTGTCATAAAGCACAGCATCTGTGACTGGCGGTAAAAAGTTTACAGCTGGTCACAGATGTTAGCTGATGAGAGAGCACTACTCCCATCAGTCTACGCCTGCTATCGCTGATAACAGCGAGAGCCAGCGGCGGCTGATGAGAGTATTCATCAGCCGGCGCCTGTTCTGAAAATAAATACATAAAAAAGTTATGTGGGGTCGCTTCTAATTTTGATAACCAGAGCAGGCAAAACTGACAGCTGTGGACTGCAGCCCGCAGCTGCCTCCTTCATCATGGCTGGTTATCAAGAATAGGGGGGTCCTCTTGCTAGTTTTTAAAAATTATTTAAATGAATAATTTTAAAAAACTGTGTGGGGTCCCCCCTTTTTTATTTACAACCAGCCCACCTAAAACAGACAGCTGGAGGCTGGTATTCTCAAGCTGTCAAGGGGCCATGGATATTGCCCCTCAGCCTAAAATAGCAGCTCGCAGTTGACCCAGAAAAGTCATATCTATTCTGCTGCTTTGCCCAGCTCTTCCCACTTGCCCTGGTGCGGTGGCAAGTAAGGTAATATTTGTGGGTTTGATATCAGCTGTTTTATAATAACTGACATCAAGCCCATACGTTTGTAATGAAGAGGTGTCTATAAGACGCCTCTCCATTACTAACTCCATAGTTAGATTGTAATAAAAGACAGTCATAATAAAATCTTTTATTTGAAAGAAAGACACACCTTTATTTGAAATAGAAATAAAAAAGAACAGTTATACTAATTTTACGGCCATTCCATTGTAGCTCTTGTCCCTTCTAAAAAAAATAAAACCATAAATAATAAACAAAAATATCTCTCACATGTCCAAAGTGAAGATGTCCCATGCCGTAATCCATGTTTGTGATATTCGGTTTACAACCTTGACGGTGCTATTATGCAACTATCCAGGCTGAAAACCATGGGAGAATGAGGTGCTGCAGGTGCAGCCTCAGTGACTAGCGGTGACGTCATCAAGGTTACCGCAGGTCACAAAGGCTGCATTCCAAGCAACAGTTCACTGTGAGCTGGGATGATGAACTGATAGATCATTGCGAGCACAGTGAGAATTCTGGAAGTTTATAAACTGAACAATAGCGGAGGTCATCATGATAAAAACATCTTTAAAAAGGACAGTGAAAGGATTTTTCACATGGGCTTTATGATCTCTAGGGGTTTCAATGCGCAAATTTCATATGCCTGCTTTTTGTAAATACAACCTTTGGTTTTGATCTGTATATATGGATAGATACTTAACTATTGCTATCTTGCTGCACTGGACATGGGGCTCACACATTTGTGTATTTAATTACGTTATCTTTTTTACATTATTTTTACTCAAGGGCTTGAATACTAGATCTACATATTTGTCAATTATTATAAAATATCCTTAATATCGATACCCATGTATGTGGCCAGATAGGATGGGGACCCCTTCTCACCCCTTCTCCCTTACTTACATTCCTGTTCATGTAAATCACCTCACTGTGTTAGGAGATATAATTTTTCACTCACTGTACCTGCCTGCATCTGAGATTATAGAGATCCTGGTCCAGGTTTTTGCAGATTATGTATCAGACTATTGCATGCGTTCCATTGTGGAAGTATAAATCCGGTCGTGCAGACATGGTGCAATCTTCTGTGCGTCCCAATATGGAACGCATTGTTTCGGTATACTTCCGGACATGCACACAGGGCACCTTCATCCATCATGCGCTCCAGCGTGAACCACATTAAGTGGCGATCATGCGCAGTGGTGACTGGATCCCATCACTTTGGGCCAGAACGGACATGTGTGTTGGAGAACAATAGTGGCTCAAACTTGGTGCTGGCGCAATGAGTAAGTAGGGATAGACATATATATATATATATATATATATATATATATATATATATATATATATATATATATATATATATATATATATATATATATAGATATAGATATATATATATAAAGCTGAATGTGTGTATGTGTGTAAGTATGTATGTATGTATGTGTGCATGTCCGGGATTGGCATCTGCACCGTCGCACCTACAGCCACAAAATTTTGCACAGTCACACGTCTGGACCCCGAGAGCGTCATAGGCTATGTTGTGAGGCGAAATTTTAACCCCGCGCGTTACAATTCATAAACAATTTTGCCCCTATCTACATAATGGGGAAAAAGTGAAAGGAAAAGTGTTGGAGGCAAATTGACAGCTGCCAGATGTGAACAAGGGGGACTTAAAGAATGAGAGCGATGGCGCCAAAGAGTATATACTGTACAGTTGCTAAGGTGGGGCCCCGACATGGGATACTCACCACACACGGGAATATGAACACACACACAAAAGGCGCCACACACTACCACGTGCTTGAACACATATCACCCTCAGCACACATTTCACCACACATACACCAACCTCGCCACATAAAAGACGAAACACAAAAGTCGCCGCTCAAAACTCACCACGCGCAAAACTCACCATGCGCAAAACTTGCTGCACACAACTTGCTACACTAACCTGTCACATGCAACTCAACACACAAAAAGTTGCTACACGCATGTCGCCACACAAAATTCATCTCACAAAAGTCGCTACATGCATGTCGCCACATGCATCTCAACACACACAACTTGACACATGAAACTCGCCCTAAAACACACACAAGTCTGGTATTATCCTTCAAAAATAAAAATCTGATTAATAAGCAGACAAACTACAAGAGCAACAAATGTACCATATAGGAAATATGGCAGCTGTCAGTCACATGACCTGTCTATTATGTGTATGCGTGAGCTAATATATACTGCCAGGGGGGAGGGCTTCCTGTTGGCGGTGGATTTATCAGGCTGCCAATTTAGCTTACAAATACTGAGGTAAAAATACTGACCAAATAACGTGTGAACGCGGTCTAATACAGGAGGAGATGACACACAGATATATACTATATACAGGAGGAGATGACACACAGGTATATACTATATACAGGAGAGATGACACAGGTATATGCTACATACAGGAGGAGATGACACACAGGTATATACTATATACAGGAGGAGATGACACACAGGTATATACTATATACAGGAGCAGATGACACACAAATATATACTATATACAGGAACAGATGACACACGTATATACCATATACAGGAGGCGATGACTTACAGGTATATACTATATACAGGAGGAGATGACACGTATATACTATATACAGGAGGAGATGACATATGGGTATATACTATATACAGGAGGAGATGACACAGGTATATACTATATACAGGAGATGACACACAGATATATACTATATACAGGAGGAGATGATACACACATATATACTATATACAGGGGAGATGACACAGGTATATACTATATACAGGAGGACATGACCCAAGTATATACTATATACAGGAGGAGATGACACGTATATACTATATACAGGAGGAGATGACATATGGGTATATACTATATACAGGAGGAGATGACACAGGTATATACTATATACAGGAGATGACACACAGGTATATACTATATACAGGAGGAGATGATACACACATATATACTATATACAGGGGAGATGACACAGGTATATACTATATACAGGAGGACATGACCCAAGTATATACTATATACAGGAGGAGATGACATACAGGTATATACTATATACAGGAGGAGATGACATACAGGTACATACTATATACAGGGGCAATTACACAGTTATATACTATATACAGTGGAGATGACACAGGTATATACTATATACAGGAGGAGATGACATACAGGTATATACTATATACTGGAGGAGATGACACACAGGTATATACTATATACAGGAGCAGATGATACACAGGTATATACTATATACAGGAGGAGATGACTTACAGGTACATACTATATACAGGAGGAGATGACACACGTATATACTATATACATGAGGAGATGACATACAGGTATATACTATATATAAGAGATGACACATAGGTATATAGAGGAGGAGATGACATACAGCAGGTATATACTATATACAGGAGATGACATACAGGTATATACTATATATAGGAGGAGATGACATACAGGTATATAATATATACAGGAGATGACATATTGGTATATACAATATACAGGAGGAGATGACATACAGCAGGTATATACTATTTACAGGGGAGATGACATACAGGTATATACTATATACAAGAGAAGACATACAGGTGTATACTATATATAAGGGAGATGACAAACATGTATATACTGAGGTGAAAATGAGGGGTGTGAGGTGAAAATGAAAAGGTGTGAGTGAAAAAATGAGAGGAGTGAGGGAAAATAGTAGAGTGATCGGAAAATGACAGATGTGAGGTCGAAATGAAAAGTGTTAGGGGGGAATGAAAGGAGTGAGGGGGAAAATAAGAGGAGTGAGGGGTGTTGTGAATTCCGCTCTTGGGCTCCCTCCGGTGGTTGTAAGTAGCATTTTTATGAGTTCTGCTCTTGGGCTCCCTCCTGTGGTTTTGAGTGGTATGGCTGCTTCTTGGATTTAGTTTCAGCAGCTGTTTTCACTGATCGTCTTTCTGGCTCGGCTATATTAGTCTGGCCTTATCCCTCATTCAATGCCAGTTGTCAATTGTTCCTGCCTGGAGTCATTGCTCTTAGGATTTTCCTGACACTCTAACCAGTTCAGCAAAAGCTAAGTCCTTGCTTGTCCTTTTGCAGTTCACTTATTGTGGACTTTGTTGTTCAGCACTTTCTATGTTTTGTTCATTTGTCCAGCTTATTAGTATGGATCTATTCAGCTAGGCTGGAAGCTCTGGGCAGCAGAGTTTGCCCTCCACACCTTTAGTCAGGTGTGGAGATTTTTGCATTCCTCTGCGGTGGACTTTTTCTAGTTTATATTACTGACCGCACAGCGTTCTGTCCTGTACTATTTCTATCTAGCTAGAAGTGGCCTCCTGTGCTTAATCTTGTTTCATACTACGTATGTCATTTCCTTCTCCTCTCACAGTCATTACTTGTGGGGGGCTAATCTATCCTTTGGGAATTTTCTCTGAGGCAAGATAGTTTTCCTGCTTCTATCTTTAGGGGTAGTTAGCTCTTAGGCTGTGACGAGATGCCTAGGCAGAGTTAGGAGCATTCCATGGCTACTTCTAGTGTTGTGTCGAGCTTAGGGACTGCGGTCAGTATAGTTACCACCTGCTCAGAGCTAGTCGCATGTCGCTCCATAATCACCAGACCATAAGAGTACAACTGGCCAAAAATGAGCTGAATGCATCTCAAAAGAAGGAAAAGAAAAAGAGTTCTGAGCCATTTTTTTTTTCTTTAGTTTGTTTTGTCTTTTTCCTTCCTCTTATCTCTGGGTGATTCAGGATTTGGATGCAGGCATGGATGTTCAGGGGTTGTTTTCTCGTGTGGATCAGCTTGCTGCAAGAGTACAGAGTATTCAAGATTATGTTGTTCAGACTCCGGCCTTAGAGCCTAGAATTCCTACTCCGGATTTGTTTTACAGGGATAGATCTAAGTTTTTGAACTTTAAAAATAACTGCAAATTGTTTTTTGCTCTGAAACCCCGTTCCTCTGGTGACCCCATTCAGCAAGTAAAGATAGTTATTTCTCTGCTGCGTGGCGACCCTCAGGACTGGGCATTCTCTCTTGAGTCAGGGGATCCGGCATTGCTCAATATAGATGCATTCTTTCAATCGCTCGGATTATTGTATGACGAAATTAACTCTGTAGAGCATGCTGAGAAAACACTATTGGCCCTGTGTCAGGGTCAGGAAGCGGCAGAATTATACTGCCAGAAATTTAGAAAATGGTCTGTGCTCACTAAATGGAATGAGGACGCTCTGGCAGCAATTTTCAGAAAGGGTCTTTCTGAAGCCCTTAAAGATGTTATGGTGGGTTTTCCCACGCCTGTTGGTTTGAGCGAATCTATGTCTCTGGCCATTCAGATTGATCGGCGCCTGCGCGAACGTAAAGTGGTGCACCATATGGCGGCGTCCTCTGAGCAGAGTCCTGAGGCCATGCAATGTGATAGTATTTTGACTAGAGCGGAACAGAGGGGATACAGACGTCAGAATGGGCTGTGTTTTTACTGTGGTGATTCTGCTCATGCTATTTCTGATTGCCCTAAGCGTATTAAGAGGGTCGCTAGATCTGTTACCATTAGTACTGTGCAGCCTAAGTTTCTCCTCTCTGTGACCCTGATTTGCTCATTGTCATCTTTTTCTGTCATGGCATTTGTGGATTCGGGCGCTGCTCTGAACTTAATGGACTTAGAATTCGCTAGGCGCTGTGGTTTTTCTTTGCAGCCTTTGCAGAGTCCCATACCCTTGAGGGGTATTGATGCTACACCATTGGCCAAGAATAAACCTCAGTATTGGACTCAGCTGACTATGTGCATAGCTCCTGCACATCAGGAAGATTGCCGTTTTCTGGTGTTGCATAATTTACATGATGTTGTTGTACTGGGTTTTCCATGGTTACAAGTACACAATCCAGTGCTGGATTGGAAATCAATGTCTGTGACTAGTTGGGGTTGTCAAGGGGTACATAGTGACGTTCCTTTAATGTTAATTTCCTCTTCCCCCTCTTCTGATGTTCCTGAATTTTTGTCAGATTTCCAGGATGTATTCGATGAGCCCAAGTCCAGTTCCCTTCCTCCACATAGGGACTGTGATTGTGCTATTGACTTGATTCCTGGCTGTAAGTTCCCTAAGGGCCGACTTTTCAATCTGTCTGTGCCAGAGCATGCCGCCATGCGGAGCTATGTTAAGGAGTCTTTAGAGAAGGGGCATATTCGGCCGTCTTCGTCACCATTGGGAGCGGGATTCTTTTTTGTTGCCAAGAAGGATGGCTCCTTAAGACCCTGTATTGATTATCGCCTTCTTAATAAGATCACGGTCAAATTCCAATACCCTTTACCTTTGCTCTCTGACTTGTTTGCTAGGATTAAGGGGGCTAGTTGGTTTACCAAGATTGACCTTCGAGGGGCATATAATCTTGTTCGTATTAAACAGGGTGACGAATGGAAAACTGCATTTAATACGCCCGAAGGCCATTTTGAATACCTGGTGATGCCTTTCGGGCTTTCTAATGCTCCTTCTGTATTTCAGTCCTTTATGCATGATATTTTCCGCAATTATCTTGACAAATTCTTGATTGTGTACTTGGATGATATTTTGATTTTTTCCAATGATTGGGAGTCTCATGTGAAGCAGGTCAGGATGGTATTCCAGATCCTTCGTGATAATGCTCTATTTGTGAAGGGGTCCAAGTGCCTATTTGGAGTTCAGAAGGTCTCTTTTTTGGGGTTTATTTTTTCCCCTTCGTCTATAGAAATGGATCCTGTTAAGGTCCAAGCCATTCATGCCTGGATTCAACCCACATCTGTGAAGAGCCTTCACAAATTTTTGGGCTTTGCTAATTTTTATCGCCGTTTCATTGCCAACTTCTCTAGTGTGGTTAAACCCCTGACTGATTTGACAAAGAAAGGCGCTGATGTGACTAATTGGTCCTCTGAGGCTGTTGAGGCCTTTCAGGAGCTTAAACGCCGATTTACTTCTGCCCCTGTCTTGCGTCAGCCGGATGTTTCTCTTCCCTTTCAGGTTGAGGTTGACGCTTTGGAGATTGGAGCAGGGGCCGTTTTGTCACAGAGGAATTCTGATGGTTCCTTGATGAAGCCATGTGCCTTCTTTTCCCGAAAGTTTTTGCCTGCGGAACGCAATTATGATGTTGGCAATCGGGAGTTGTTGGCTATGAAGTGGGCATTTGAGGAGTGGCGACATTGGCTTGAGGGAGCCAAGCATCGCATTGTGGTCTTGACCGATCATAAGAATCTGATTTACCTTGAGTCGGCCAAGCGGCTGAACCCTAGACAGCTCGGTGGTCCCTGTTTTTCTCCCGTTTTGATTTTGTGCTCTTGTATCTTCCAGGATCTAAGAATGTTAAAGCGGATGCCCTCTCTAGGAGTTTTTTGCTGGATTCTCCTGGAGTCCTTGAGCCGGTTGGCATTCTTAGGGAAAGGGTGATTCTGTCTGCCATCTCCCCTGATTTGCAGCGGGCGCTTCGGGAGTTTCAGGCTGATAAACCTGACCGCTGTCCTGTGGGGAAGCTGTTTGTTCCTGATAGATGGACAAGTAAGGTAATTTCTGAGGTCCATTGTTCTGTGTTGGCCTGTTATCCTGGGATTTTTGGTACCAGAGATTTGGTTGCTAGGTCCTTTTGGTGGCCTTCCTTGTCGCGGGATGTGCGTTCTTTTGTGCAGTCCTGTGGGACTCGTGCCCGGGCTAAGCCTTGCTGTTCCCGCGCTAGTGGGTTGCTTTTGCCTTTGCCCGTCCCGGAGAGGCCTTGGACGCAAATTTCCATGGATTTTATTTCGGATCTTCCTGTGTCCCAGAGGATGTCTGTTATCTGGGTGGTTTGTGACCGGTTCTCTAAAATGGTCCATTTGGTACCTTTGCCTTCCTCCTCTGATTTGGTTCCATTGTTTTTTCAACATGTGGTTCGTTTGCATAGCATTCCGGAGAATATTGTGTCTGACAGAGGTTCCAAGTTTGTTTCCAGGTTTTGGCGGGCCTTTTGTGCTAGGATGGGTATTGATTTGTCTTTTTCTTCGGCGTTCCATCCTCAGACAAATGGTCAAACTGAGCGAACTAATCAAACCTTGGAGACCTATTTGGGATGCTTTGTGTCTGCTGATCAGGATGATTGGGTGACTTTCTTGCCGTTGGCCGAGTTTGCCCTTAATAATCGGGCCAGTTCGGCTACTTTGGTTTCGCCTTTCTTTTGTAATTTTGGTTTCCATCCTTGTTTTTCTTTAGGGCAGGTTGAGCCTTCTGATTGTCCTGGTGTAGATTCTGTGATGGACAGGTTGCAGCAGATTTGGACTCATGTGGTGGACAATTTGACGTTGTCCCAGGAAAAGGCTCAGCGTTTTGCTAACCGCCGTCGGTCTGTTGGTCCTCGGCTTCGTGTGGGGGATTTGGTCTGGTTGTCCTCTCGTCATGTTCCTATGAAGGTTTCTTCCCCTAAGTTCAAGCCTCGGTTTATTGGTCCTTACAAGATTTCTGAGATTATCAATCCTGTGTCTTTTCGTTTGGCCCTTCCAGCCTCTTTTGCCATCCACAATGTTTTCCATAGATCTTTGTTTTGCGGAGATATGTGGTGCCCGTTGTTCCATCTGTTGATCCTCCTGCCCCCGTGTTGGTTGAGGGGGAGTTGGAATATGTGGTTGCGAAAATTTTGGATTCTCGTTTTTCGAGGCGGAAGCTTCAGTATCTTGTCAAGTGGAAGGGTTATGGCCAGGAGGATAATTCTTGGGTTGTTGCCTCCGATGTTCATGCCGCCGATTTGGTTCGTGCTTTTCATTTAGCTCGTCCTGATCGGCCTGGGGGCTCTGGTGAGGGTTCGGTGACCCCTCCTCAAGGGGGGGGGGTAATGTTGTGAATTCCGCTCTTGGGCTCCCTCCGGTGGTTGTAAGTAGCATTTTTGTGAGTTCTGCTCTTGGGCTCCCTCCTGTGGTTTTGAGTGGTATGGCTGCTTCTTGGATTTAGCTTCTGCAGCTGTTTTCACTGATTGTCTTTCTGGCTCGGCTATATTAGTCTGGCCTTATCCCTCATTCAATGGCAGTTGTCAATTGTTCCTGCCTGGAGTCATTGCTCTTAGGATTTTCCCGACACTCTGACCAGTTCAGCAAAAGCTAAGTCCTTGCTTGTCCTTTTGCAGTTCACTTGTTGTGGACTTTGTTGTTCAGCACTTTCTATGTTTTGTTCATTTGTCCAGCTTATCAGTATGGATCTATTCAGCTAGGCTGGAAGCTCTGGGCAGCAGAGTTTGCCCTCCACACCTTTAGTCAGGTGTGGAGATTTTTGCATTCCTCTGCGGTGGACTTTTTCTAGTTTTTATTACTGACCGCACAGCGTTCTGTCCTGTACTATTTCTATCTAGCTAGAAGTGGCCTCCTGTGCTTAAACTTGTTTCATACTACGTATGTCATTTCCTTCTCCTCTCACAGTCATTACTTGTGGGGGGCTAATCTATCCTTTGGGAATTTTCTCTGAGGCAAGATAGTTTTCCTGCTTCTATCTTTAGGGGTAGTTAGCTCTTAGGCTGTGACGAGATGCCTAGGCAGAGTTAGGAGCATTCCATGGCTACTTCTAGTGTTGTGTCGAGCTTAGGGACTGCGGTCAGTATAGTTACCACCTGCTCAGAGCTAGTCGCATGTCGCTCCTTAATCACCAGACCATAACAGAGGGGGAAAATGAGAGGTGTAACGGAGAAAATGAGAGGTGTAACGGAGAAAATGAGAGGCATGATGGGAAAATAAGAGACGTGAGGTGCTATAACTAACCACAGATGTTTACTATGCCCAGGCAACGCCGGACTCTTCAGCTAGTATATATATATATATATATATATATATATATATATACATACACACACACACATACTGATCCTGAACTTGTATCCCTAAACAGGAATGGGTTGGGGGGAGTGGTCTCTTTAGGAAGTGGGATATTTAAACATGTTCCTCCAGACTGAAGGCACACAATATTGCTGATATCATGATGTATTAAGTCTATGAGTCAATTGGTGAAACGCATTGAGGCAGAGGAAATCATCTAAAACACTTGTTTGGATAGGTACTGCAGTTTCCTATTTTATTCTATCTTATCAAAAAACCCTATATCCTTTGCATGGTATATTATTAAGAGGTTATTGAGGAGAGGCTAACTAGCATAATCCATCCAATTAGTAATTATCTGAGTACATTTTTGTACCCACCCTGTACCTTGTACCCACTCCACCAATTATTTAGGGCTATCTAGGGACATTGAGGGATAGCAGGCATGTAGCGGGGTGCCATTTCGCAATCTGTAGGGTGCCAACCTCAGCTGACAGGTAGAGGTCAATTCTATAGGCACATAATTGATTCTCAATCTGACAATACATCGTTATCTTTCTCACGTTATGGTGCAATGTAAGTCATTTTGGATGGACATATGTGGTCCTGTTCAAGAGATATAGTAGATTGTTGATATGTATTTATTTATCTGATCCGGAACACCTTTAATAGAGTACATCACTGACTGCTGCCAAGGAGCGGTGGCGCCATTGTCGAAATCTGTAGGGTGCCAATTTCCGCTGGTAGGTAGAGGCTAACAATAGGTGTCCCCATAGGGTGAGTTCGATCACATTGATTTATAATTACATTTTGTAGGTATTTGCTTGTCTAATTTTGGATGACAGTCCACTTTTAAAAGTATGGAATAAAGAATATATGTTCCTGGGGGGCGTGGCCAGCAGCTAAAGGAGCAAGACGCGTTCTCCATGAGCTCCTCTGCTGGTTTTTACAATCCAGCCTAATCATAAACTTAGACGACCCATCCTTTAACCCAAAGGTCACTGATTGACAGCATATCATCCAGGGAATGCTCCCTGTTCGTTTAAAGCGAAGACTCCCATGCTGAGCCACAGTGATCAGCGGATTTACACAGGCGGTCTTGGGGCCTATCGAGAGATCGCTCCCCCCACCGGCTGGCTGTCAGGTCTGGAGACCGGATTGAGGTGGCCTAAGGAGACGAACTCCCCCCCCATATCGCTGGGACACCGGGGACTGTCCGGAGTGTGCTGCGATACCTGAGGAGTAGCTTTCTCCTGTGCCCCGGCGGTCGTAAGAGGTGAGCGGGGTGAAGAGGTGCCATCTTTGATTCGCCGTGCTGTGAGGGGAGCCGCTGAGAAGAGGCGCCGCATCAAAGATATCCCTGCGATCTGGTGAGGGAGCCGGCGGGAACGCCGGCCACTATCTTGAGACAGCAAGGGGAGGGATCCAAAGAAGCGGGGGTCGGATCAGCTTGATCCCCCACTCCATACCTGTCCCCGGCGGCCGCTGTTGGGGTCCGTCTACCCGCCTGCCGGTGACTTGAAGAAGTCGCGCGGCGCCGAGGAGGCGGGCCGGCGCGTCACGGTGTGAGGCGCTAAGATAAGCCGCCAGACCGCGAGACGGCACCTGAAGAGAAGGTGCACGCTCAGCCTGGCGAGTGCAGAGACCAGCTCCAGGGGAACGCCCGCTAGCTGCGGGACTACCGGACGTTGCACCGGCGTAGTGACCCCCTTTCAGCCACCGGCGCCGTTCAGAGGATTGCTGCGACCTCTGGTACCCGCTGCAGCTGCAGAGCCGACGGAGGTGAAGACCAGCAGAACATCTATAACCCTGAGGTGGGTCCTTCCACACTGGGAAGCTGGGTGCTGGGGTTTGGTTAGAGACTGTGGGCATCGCTTGGTTCTAGACGTCTGGCGAGACCAGCCGCAGATAATTGTAGCTGCCGCTATTTGACACCCAGCGGTTCCGCCCAAATCAACCCCCATCTTTGGGGTCACTGAAGCTCTCTACACCCCTCCACAGTCGCTATCCGCGGATATCAGAACTGACCCCCGCTCCACCACCACCACCTAGCTTCCCGAAAACCCCACTGCGACACACTTTTCTGACAACATCTAAAAGACCCCTCCCCCCATCGGGACTTTACTACAATACCCTACCTTCTCCCACTCCTGCCTGTACAACGTAGGATGTAGCTATCATTAAGAGGAGTTGGAGGAGATTTGGGAGTTCCCTGTTTTTTCACTGACTTGCAGCAATTTACCTACAATGGTCAAATCTACACAAAAATCAACTAGATCGAACTCTAGATCCGTTATCTCTACTCCCCAAGCAGATATGGAAAAATTCCTAAAAAAACGAAACAACCCAGCTATCACTTGCCAATCCCCCCCAATCACAGGAGAGAGATATGGAGACTCATACAGAATCTGAATGTGAAAGCGACGGAGATACAGATGATCAAACTGGAGGAGATCAAGTCACCAGATCATTTATCAAGAGAATCCTAAGTAAAGCCCTGGGCCCTATAGGCAAAGACCTATCAACTATTAAACAAGATCTTAACCAACTGGGCCATAGATTAGAAGCGGTAGAAACCTCTCAAGCAGAATTAATTCATAGTACTAACTCCTCCCTGAGCTGCCACGTGCAGCAAGAAGAGCATATAAATCGAATTTATAACATACTAGAGGACCACGAAAATAGGGAGAGGAGAAATAATCTCAGACTAAAAGGTGTCCCGGAATCGACCCTCTCGGAAGCACTGATTCCTACTGCCATTGAAATCTTCCGCTCAATTCTCAACCCATCAGACCCTCTTGAGATTGACCTAGTAAGAGTTCATAGAGCTTTAAGACCCAAACCGAAACCTGACGAAGCTCCACGAGATGTTCTATGCCGCTTTCTCGATTATAGAACCAAAGACCTGTTGCTAAAAAGAGCCCGGGAGGCGGAGTCAATCATGCACGATGGGTCTCCAATCCAAATCTTTCAGGATCTCTCAGCCTCCACTTTATATAAAAGACGTCTCCTGAAACCCCTCACTTCTGTTCTTCAGCAGAGACACTACCCATACCGCTGGCTATTCCCCTTTGGTATTTCCATATCGGCTAAGGACCGGAAATTTGTGATCAAATCTACGGCTGATATTAAAAAGGTCTGCAAGGAACTGGAGATCCAACTTGATCAACCGCCTATCTTGGAGACTGTTCATGAAACCCATAGACTGGGGCCCCTGCCTGTACCTGCTCCCTGGCAGGATTCCTCGGCCTCAAAATCTGCACGTCCAAAACGCCGCTCCTCCAAGAATACATCACCAAGAGACAAAGACCATGAACCTGACTGAGTAAGATTAGGAGCAAAGAGTAGAAGATTCAAAAGAAAGAAGATTTTCCTGTTACTTTCTTGTTACACTACATATGTTCTCGTCTTTGAATTCATACAACTTTTGCTCTCGAGCTTACTGTTTTCTTTGCTGTTCCCCTCGGTCGGCAAAGACTTATATTCACATATTGTTCTTGCTGCATTTTTTTTTTTTTTTTGGAGTATAAAAACTCCATCATGTTGTTGTTTATATGACTCCCTTCTCTGACCTCCTTCTCCATGTCCCCTACCTAAGATATGAAAAGTTTCATATCACCTAACGTTATCTCTTCCTATCTACCATGTTCTGACCATTTTGTTTTCTTATGTTCTCATGATTTTAACTGTTTTTCCTTTTCATCCACCCTCATCCCTAGATATCCCTACTCTCCTCATGATCCGCGGGACGAGCCATCCCTCTGCTTGATCTGTTCTAAACTACACACATCATGGCGGTGAACCGTAAGTCCTTCCAAATTATTTCACACAACGTACACGGACTGAACTCACCAATCCCCAGGTCGCAAACTCTAAATTCCTTTAAAAAATCTAATTATGACATCCTACTCCTAGAAGAGACCCATTTCACTAAAGACAAAACGCCTACATTTGAAAAATGCTTTTTTGACAGGTGGTACCACGCCACATCCCCTCAAAAGGGATCAAGGGGAGTATCTATAGCATTCGCTAGAGCTGTTCCTTTCCTCCTTGTGGAATGCCTATCTGATCCTGAGGGCCGGTATATTTTTATCAAAGGCCTCATAGCTGGCAATATGGTCACTGTAGGCAACATATACGCCCCTAATAAACATCAACTAAAATGGTTGCGCAAAACCCTAACTAAATTACGGACTTTCCAAGAAGGCGCAGTAATACTAGGAGGCGACCTTAATGTAGCACTCGAACCCACTCTAGACACCTCAACCAAGAAAAGCTCCATTTCGTTAAAAGATCTAGCCCGTCTCAAATCACTATTACATTCACTTGAACTGATCGATGCATGGCGCTATTTACACCCAACAGATATTGACTACACTTTTTACTCACACCCTCACAACTCCTATCATCGCCTGGATTACATTTTAATCTCTAGACCCCTCCTCCATTCTACCATAAGCATGAATATAATTCCCGCTATCCACTCTGACCACTCTATAGTTCTAATCAATCTAGAATTCCATAAACCATACTCTAACTCTAGGACATGGAGGCTTAATGAGTCACTACTACAACGTGAAGACATTAAAAAACGTATCCGTGAATCGCTTCAAGAATATTTTAAACTTAACACTACCCCTGACATTGACCCTCCACTACTGTGGGAAGCCCATAAGGCCACGATTCGTGGTGTATTCATTTCAATTGCTTCGTTCTTAAATAGACAGAAAAAAGCAGAAATCATAGCCCTATATAATGACATTGTGGCCTTGGATGCTTGCCATAAGAAAGAACTATCAAGTGATGTACTTTCACAACTCACGAAAAAACGTCAATCTTTAAAAGATATATTAAACACTCGCACTTCCAAATATTACCTTTCTTGGAAGAACAAAATTTTTGCCCATGGAGATAAAGCATCCAAGCTCATGATCTCGTTGATCAAAAAACGCCAAGCTCGAACCTTTATTCACAAAATTAAATCCATTGAAGGTCAAACTACGCAACAGTATAACCAGATCACCGATACATTCTTGACCTTCTTTAAAGATCTCTATCAACTCCGCAAAAGTGACTCAACAGAAGACAAAAATCAAAGGCAAACCAAAACCCAAACTTTTCTATCCTCCTTACACCTTCCCCAACTTTCTGCTCTTCAACAGGAGTGCCTGCTCAGACCCTTTGACCTCTCTGAGCTTCAGTCCACCCTGTCTGGTGGGGCAAAAGGGAGGTCCCCGGGCCCGGACGGTCTCCCCAAAATATATTACAAATCCTTCTTTGACATTTTGGGCCCCCACCTAATAAATGTATGCAATGCAGTTCTGGATGGCAAATCTTTCCCCTCCCAATCGCTTGAAGCCCATATTTCCCTTCTTCATAAAGAAGGGAAAGACCCAGAAAATTGTGGAAGCTACAGACCTATCTCCTTGCTTAATGTTGACCTAAAAATGTATGCTAGTCTTATTGCAAGGAGATTAGCGGAACTACTACCACAACTCATCTCACCCAACCAAACGGGTTTTGTGACAGGCCGGGAGGGGAAGGACAACACCTCCAGAATTCTACACCTTATACAATACGCAAAAATACACAAGATTCCTCTTGTTCTATTGGGGACAGATGCCGAAAAGGCCTTTGACAGGGTGGATTGGACATTCTTACGTGAAACTCTCCTCACTTTTCACTTCCCCCCCCGGTTAGTAGATGCAATTTTCCAGATGTATACCACCCCCTCAGCTCGACTGAGAATTAATAACTTACTATCAGACCCCTTCTATATTCAAAATGGCACGAGGCAGGGGTGCCCTCTCTCTCCGATTCTATATGTGCTGGTCATGGAGCCTCTAATCCAAAGCATTCAACAAAACGCAGATATCAAGGGGATCCAAATTAGCGGCTTCCATCACAAGTCTGCAGCATTTGCGGATGACCTTCTGGTGATACTGTCTGATCCTGGGAGGGGCATCCCTGCCTTTGTCCATACAATAGAACGTTATGGGGAATTATCCAATTACAAAATCAACATCACAAAGTCAGAAGCGTTAAGCCTTAATATTCCCAAACCCGGAATCGATAGACTGAAAAAACTTTACCCCTTCAAATGGCCCCCCAAGTTCATAACAAATCTGGGTATCAAAATTGGGAGGTCAATGGGAGAGCTCTTGGAGCTCAATATTGCACCCTTACTAAAGCAGGCTACCTCCACGGTCAACTCTTGGAAAGCCCCCTTCCTATCTTGGATGGGAAGAAAAAATCTGCTGAAAAGCATTATACTACCTAAATTCTTATATCTCTTTCAGATGCTCCCTATCTATATTCCCAAACACTACCTATCCAAAATTAACTCCTTCTTCATCAACTTTGTCTGGAATAATAAACGTCCTCGAATTAATGCCATTACACTAGCTTTACCGAGATCGGAGGGAGGCATGGGTGTACCTGATATTTTCCAATATTATAAAGCCGCTATGATCTCCAGAGTGGTTGATTGGATCAGAAAACCCACTGAAAAACTTTGGCTCCCCATTGAAGAGCACCTCGCTCCTATCCCCCTACGAACCATAACACTACTACATGATTACTCCAATTTAAATCAACCTCTTTCCAACGAATTAACTACAGCTGTACTTAAAATTTGGAGAACTGTGTTCCCCAAACTAACCCCACCTATCTCTCCAATTTTGACAATACAGGACGTCATTGGACCCATCCCTCCTAAATTACCACATAAGGACCTGCCCAGACCACCGTTACCAATTGACGCCTTTTTCATTGAAGGCTCAGCAATGAATTTCTCCGAGTTTCAGACATCTAATCCTCATTTAAACATTACTTTTCTTCACTACAAAACACTAAGGGACTATTGCTATAAAAAGAAAGACCAGCTTAATTTATTTCGCCCCATCACACCCTTTGAACAACTTTGCGCTCAACATAACCCACCAAAAAAGGTCCTATCCAAACTTTACAAAATTCTGGTTTCCGAGAAAGCCGTTGCCAAGAGAGCATTTATAGGACTCTGGGAGCGGGATCTCAACATCTCGTTCACCCAAGACCAAATCACCTCCATCTACAATAACTCACACGGACCTTCCCAATGTGTGAAGTTGCAAGAAAACTCCTATAAAGTGATATCACGATGGTATCGGTCCCCCTCCCAGATACACCTATGGCACCCATCCACTCCCGAGACATGCTGGAGATGCTGCTCCGATGTGGGCTCTTATCTACATATTTGGTGGACTTGTCCAAAAATTATGCGCTACTGGCAACTGATAGCAGACATTATATTTTCAGTACTAGGCCAAACCCCAAACCTAAACCCCCAATCTGTACTACTCAACTTTCCCCTTTGGCCCAAAGATCCATTAATGTCCAAACTAGCTAGTAATATCATAGCAGCTGGAAAATACCTAATCCCCACCCTGTGGAAATCTACTCTTATCCCCACAAAAAAACAAACCCTAGACAAAATAGATTTACTGTATTACACAGCTGAATTAGTAGCCAATTCTCAGGAGTCTCTCACCTCCTTCCGGAATATTTGGGGACCCTGGTCCGTGTACCGCTCCAGCCCTGACTTTTTCTCAAGTACCTCTATAAACATAGGAAACTAAATGATTTCAAGCTATATCATACATGGGACGGCTCACCCTGAAGTTTCTGCCTGAATTCCCGCCTTGCCTTGGATCAACAACCCCTCCCCCCACCTTCTTATCCCTCTTCTCTAGCCCTCCTTTAATCCTACCCCCCCCCTTTTATTTCTCCTCATCCTCTTTTCTCCTTTCATTATTCGTAAGTTGATGAAGCACTTATCAACAGTGTTATCTTGGATCACCATGTCCTAATCTTTGTTGCAAGGAGCTAGCCCACTGATTAAAGGTTAAATTTGGGCGCTTCATCTTAGTTCCATGTAAATTACGTGATTATACATGATTGTTCCTTCTTCTTTATAAGATTTATCATATTATAATGTGTTTCGTTTTAACCTGCTCCTCTTTTTTCTTTTCCTGTAATATGTATATCTCTTTTCAATAAAAAGAAAGTTGAAAAAAAAAAGAAAGAAAAAAAAGAAAAAAAAAAGAATATATGTTCCTAGGGGTCTATACACGGTATCCTCAAATATGGCCCCAAGGAAGAAAATGAAACATTGTGTGCAGATGCTTTGCTTCGGTTCTTAGAAGATTTGCGGGGGTCTCTGGAGAGGACGATAACAGTCATCCCCACTTTCGGGAAAATCTCTGGCTTACACATAAATTGGGACAAATCGATGCTGCTCTATTTGGACTCTATGAACATCTCTTGACAGTATTCCACTGTCCAAGTGCAAGTGGCATCCCAGTTAAAATATCTTGGAATCACACTCTGTTCTAAACGCTAACTTGTGAGCAACTTAATTTGTCCCCTTTATTAAAAAAAGATATCAGCTTGGTTTAAACTATATCTCTTAGAAGTGGGTAGGGTAAATGATAATCATGCCTCAGCTCCTGTACATCCTGCACAATGCTCCGATCTGGCGTCCTTAAAAAAGATTTTACAAAATAAACTCTTTATCTACGGATGTCATTTGGAGGAAAGGACAGCCAAGAAACAAACTAGAATCCTTACAAAAACCAAAGGAGGGTTTTGCATTACCAAACGCCTGGTTGTACTATATAGCCTGCCAAGTCAACATTTACTGGGTTGGGGGAAAGTAATATAAACAATTCTGTGGGGATTGTCCTTCAACATATAGTGGGAAAGGACTGTTTGCTTCCCAGTTTTGAAGCGGGGAAATTTCGTATTTATTGTACTTTTCTAAATACCCTACATTAGCACTTACTGAGAAGATATTAAAGAAAATTAAACACCTGCAAAACATCACTGCCTTTACAAAGTATACCTCAATAATAATAATATGAATATTCCAGAGTTTCTCTCTCTACAAGTCTTTGGACATTAGCGACAAGTGGGGGTCTGGAATCTGTCTCATCTCCCGGAAGAGAATACTTTAAAAACATTTGAGGTTACAAGAGGCTACCCCCTTAGTCACAGTATGCTTTATAAATTTTGACAACTGCAACACACATTTGAGATTCAAAGTAGCTTATTCCCCATTTCTATACAAGCGGATATAGTATTAGATGTAATAGGGTCCAGAAAAGTAACAAATGGTTTATATCCCTGATCTATAGGAACCTTTTAGGATATGTGCACACGTTCGGGTTTTTTTCGCAATAAAAACGTTATAAAAACGCAGACATATACATCCTATCATTTAGAATGCATTCTGCAATTTTTGCGCACATGATGCATGATTACAGCATCGCGGTAAAAAAAGCAGCATGTTCATTAATTTTGTGGATTTTTTGCGTTTTTCCCACTATTCTATGCATTGGGAAAAACGCAAAAAAACGCACAAAAAAAGCGTCAAAAACGCATTAAAAAATGCAAAAAAAAAAACGCATGTGGATTTCTGGCAGAAATGTCCGGTTTTTGTCAGGAAATTTCTGCTAGAAATCCTGACGTGTGCACATACCCTTAGAAACATAGTCTGTAAAATATTGTTTTAAGGCCAAAACTAAATGAAAAAGTGACATGTGTCCTATCTCAGATGAGATGTGGGACTCAAATTTGGAATATGTCCCAAAAATATCTCTCAGTAAAACTAAACAATTGTTTCAGTTATGTCATATACAGAGAATACAAAACACCTTTATGGATGTATAGGGTGGGTTTGTGTACGAACTTCAGCTTTCCCAAGTACACTAAAGAGGTAGATATTTTACACATCAAGAGGACTTGTGTTTGCTTACAGATGTTTTGGACTGCAGTCTTAAAGGGAATCAGTCAGCAGGTTTTTGCTTGTAATCTGAAGACAGAAGGCGATAGAGACTGAAACACACAGTTCAAGGATGCGTCACTTGTTGTGCTGGTTACTGTGAAGGAATTATCACTAAGGGATTAACATTGCTGGACTAGCCTAGTGGGGTGGGGTTAGCTTTCTCAGCTCTGCTTCATTCTAAATCTAAAAGCTGATTGTGTCAGAACGGCTGCACCCAGTAAACTAAGTGATGCATCATTGCATTCCTCTTCTCTTTGCCTACATTACGCTGCTCTCAGGTGAGGTAGAAAAAACTTAATGACAGATTCCCCTTATATATAATTCATCTTGTAATGTTAGTGACTATGCGTAAAGACCTCGATATGCATGTTAGGGTATGTGGTTGAGATATTTGTGGATGAACATGGGAAGGTGCCGATCACTAGACTTCTGTCAGGTGCAAGAAAATTGATAGATTGATTATTAGATGCAGGTAACTCATTAACAAGGATAGTTATACTATCCTGATGTAAAAAAGGGGTATACCTTAAGAGAGCCGATCTCTTCAGTATAAAAATTTTGGGTCACTTGGCTAAATTCTCTAGGATTAGCAAGTTTTGATCTGCTGATAGGATATGTAGCGCTGGCGTCCCTGCACGCTTCCTCCCTGCCCCAACAGGGATGCCAAATTATTGAACGCCCCGGCCCTCATCCTGCATTCCCTCCTCATTCTCCTGCTGCCTGAGGTCTGCGCATGGCTTATAGATACCCGTGCACTGTGCTTAGGGCGCACTCTCCTAAAGTGTCCCCAGCCAATGTCAGAGAGACACTTATTATTTAAGGCACCTCCACCTGATGGTAGATACCTGAGCAACGCGGTTAGTCAGTACCCAACACACTTGCTAGTTGTCAGGTCCTCAGTACCCGCCAGCCTATCTGTATACCAGCTGTACCAATCTGCACCTTCCAGTGCCTATCTGTATATCAGCTGTACCCACCAGTATCTGTGGTTCCTGTGTTCATACCGTGCCTGCCTGTAACAGAAGTACTCTCCTACTGGGCCATTCCAGCTATCTGTCCCTTGGGGGGGTCATTTGCCATGCTTCCGAGGTCTGTCCTAGGGTAGCACCTGGTGTCTATTGGGAGCCAAGTCTAACCCCACCATCAGGGACTCTAGTGAAGAGACAGGTGATAATCTAGTATTGAACATGTGTCATGGTGTTACTGTAGTTGGGATCTTCAATGGACATGGCTAACTTGTGACGTGATTGCTCTTTATACTTCTATTTCACATAGTATTGCTATATGTGCAGTTCAATTTAATCTATATATATATTTTTAATCTATATATATATTTAATCTATCTAAATAAATATTGCACATACAATCAGGATTTACAAACGTACATTATTTCAGTACTTTCGCTTCTTCTGTCACACAATTACTTTTTATTTAAAAAGAGATTTTTCCTTCAAAATAATGGAGTTTCGATGGGGGTGAAGTATTACCCTTTGGTTGCTAATCTGGTAATGCCATGGTGGGAGGAACAATACATTTTCAATACTGACAATCCTTTATTTGATCACATTAAATGGTATTCAAGATACATAGATCATTTATTACTTGTCTGGCAATTTGATCCAATTTCCCATATTTTCATTCATATTTTATTCATTAACAATAATCCATATAATTTAAAATTCACTAATTCGTTTCACAACAGTTCCATTAAATTTTTGGATCTGTGTATTTATGGTATCCCTTTTAAAACTATCAGCTGCACATACTGCAAAAAAATGCAGGCAACACCATACTCCATGCACATAGTTCCCATCCATCTCATACGATCAAATCCATCTCTTTAGGTGAAACATTAGGCTATGTGCACACGTTCATTTTTTTGTTTGTTTTTTCGCGTCTTTTCGCGAAAAAAACCCTCACATTTAGCATTCTATTTTTAGAATGCATTCTGCATTTTTTGTGCATATGCTGCGTTTTTTTCAGTGGCGGAATCGCATTCCGGAAAAAAGCAGCATGTTCATTCTTTGTGCGGAATCGCATTTCTGTAAGCTAATTACGCTTGCAAAACGCTAGTGTTTAGCGGGAAACGCATGCCAATTCTGCATGCGTTTTACCTGCGGCAGGAGTTGCAGAATTGCCGCAGAAATTTTCGTGGCAATTCTGCAACATGTGCACTTAGCCTTAGGGTATGTTTCCAGGGTCAGGATTGCATTAGGATTTGACACAGGTAAAATCTGCACCAAATCAGCACCTGAGGTCACTGGCAGGTCACCTGCATTTTTTATGTTTTTACATGCGTTTTTGATGCATTTTTTTTTCATGCAGATTTGTGTGTTTTTGTAAGCTAAATAAAGATATACCAAAAGAAAAGAAGTGTGATGTAATTTCTTGTCCAACCTCTTCATTTACATACTCCATTGAAGAACAATGTTTACACACACAGACAGATAGATGATAGATAATAGATAGATAGATAGATAATAGATTGATAGATCTATCGTATCTATCTATTATCTGTCTATCTATCGATATATCTATCTAGCTATCGATAGATATATCTATCGATAGATATATTTGTAGATAGATATACATACATGGACCCGTGGAAGCGCTAGTGCGCGAAACGGCCGTCGTCCTTCCCTTCACTCCCCGCTCCCTTCACTCAGAGTGAAGGCAAAAGGGCCAACAAGTGCTAACCATCTCTGGGAAGTCCTTCAAGATTGTTGGAAGACTATTCCCGGTGACTACCTCTTGAAGATCATCAAGAGAATGCAAAGCAGTAATCAAAGCAAAAGGTGGCTGCTTTAAAGAACCTAGAATATAAGACATAATTTCAGTTGTTTCACACTTTTTTGTTAAGTATATTATTCCACATGTGTTAATTCATAGTTTTGATGCCTTCAGTGTGAATGCACAATTTTCATAGTCATGAAAATACAGAAAAATCTTTGAATGAGAAGGTGTGTCCAAACTTTTGGTCTGTACTGTATGTTGTATGTACTGTATGTGTGTAAAGTATGTTGTATGTACTGTATGTGTGTAATGTATATTGTATGTATGTTGTATGTACTGTATGTGTGTAATGTATATTGTATGTATGTTGTATGTACTGTATGTGTGTAATGTATATTGTATGTATGTTGTATGTAATGTATGTTGTATGTATGCTGTATGTACTGTATGTGTGTAATGTATTGTATATTGTATGTATGTTGTATGTAATGTATGTGTGTAATGTATGTTGTATGTATGTTGTATGTACTGTATGTGTGTAATGTATATTGTATGTATATTGTATGTTGTATGTATTGTATGTGTGTAATGTATGTTGCATGTACTGTATGTGTGTAATGTATGTTGTATGTATGTTGTATGTACTGTATGGGTGTAATGTATGTTGTATGTACTGTATGTGTGTAATGTATATTGTATGTATGTACTGTATATGTGTATGTGCTTTTTTTGTTTGTCATTCAACACATTAGTCGGATGATGGGACTACTACTGTCCCATCATTGGCTAATGTGTCACTCACTGTCACTGTAGCAGGCATTGCCCGATGGGACTTGTACCTTGTGCCTGCACACAGAGACACACACACCAATGAGACAGAGACACACACCCCCATCCGAAGCAGACCCACCGCAAAGCCCCGCAGACCCCCCTCCCGCCAGCACTCTCCAGCACCTTCCGCAGACCCACTGCGCAGAACCCCCACCGCCAGCAGATCCACAGTCGGCATATTCACCGCACAGATCCCCGCCGCCGCACAGGCTGCAAGTCCCAGCACATGAGCACGGCCGGCAGACCCCGGCCCCGCCGCCAGCAGACAACAGGCCAGCCCGCCTGCAGACCCCAGCCCTGCCCGCCCGCAGACCCCAGCCCCGCCCACAGCCCAGTCACTCTTGATGAGTGACGGCTGTCTGTGGAGGCTGGGTCACGCCTTTTCATGACGTCACGTCAATTTCCAGATCCTGGAAATTGACGTGACGTCGGCGGAAATTAGCAGCGGCTGCAGCCTGAGGTCACGTGACCCTGACTCAGCCGTCGGCATAGCGCTGCTCACAGGTGAAAACGGCAACAGAAGGTATTTAGAAAATTCATTAGGGGCCCCGGGGGGATACATTGGGGGGGGGGTAATTGAAAGTAGTGGACAACCCCTTTAAGGCCGGCGTCACAATCAACGTATAAAAATACGGTCCGTACATTACGGCCGTAATACGCAGAAAAGTCCCCAAAATAGTGGTCCGTATCTCCTCCGTAGGCAGGGTGTGTCAGTGTATTTTGCACATGGCATCCTCCGTATGTAATCCGTATGGCATCCGTACTGCGAGATTTTCTCGCAGGCTTGCAAAACCGACATACGGACATACAATGGATCCATGTGCTCCCAAAAACAGAAAAACATATATACTGTATATCTCAGTAGACACATACAGGTATATGTATATATATTAATATTTAATCCAGCGCGAGATAGCTTTAAAGCCGGTAATTCAATTGCCGGCTTTTGCTATCTCCTTCACAAACCCGACATGATATGAGACATGGTTTACATACAGTAAACCATCTCATATCCCCATTTTTTTTCATATTCCACACTACTAATGTTAGTAGTGTGTATGTGAAAAATTTGGGCGCTGTAGCTATTAAATTAAAGGGTTAAATGGCGGAAAAAATTGGCGTGGGCTCCCGCGCAATTTTCTCCGCCAGAGTAGTAAAGCCAGTGACTGAGGGCAGATATTAATAGCCTGGAGAGGGTCCATGGCTATTGGCCCCCCCTGGCTAAAAAACATCTGCCCCCAGCCACCTGAGAAAAGGCACATCTGGAAGATGCGCCTATTCTGGCACTTGGCCACTCTCTTCCCATTCCCGTGTAGCGGTGGGATATGGGGTAATGAAGGGTTAATGTCACCTTGCAAGGTGACATTAAGCAAGATTAATAATGGAGAGGCGTCATTATTAATGCAATTGAATGAAAGGGTTAAAAATCACACACACACATTATTAAAAAGTATTTTAACCCCTTAGTGATGGCGCCAAATTTTTGAAATCTGACCAGTGTCACTTTATGTGGTAATAACTTTGGAACGCTTCAACAAATCCCAGTGATTTTCATATTGTTTTTTCGTAACACATTATACTTTATGATAATGGTAAATTTAGGTCGATATGTTTTGTGTTTATTTATCCTGACATATTGAAAACTGCTGTCAGGTAGTTTATTAACCCTTCAGTTGCTTTTCAGGAATTAATGCAAAGTGACATGACAGAAATGACAATGTGCATTTATACCACCTAAATGCCTCTAACTTCTGAACAGGTTACAACAGCCATCAGACTCTTAGGCCAGAATTTGGTCATGAATTGCCAATCACAAACATCAGGACCACAAAATCATGATCTGAGGGCACCAATTTGGATTAGGAGGAAGCCCCCACAGTCTGTTAACAATTTATAATGATGTAGTCACTATTGAAAGCAGCATCTAAGGGGTTAAACAGATTTGGACGGTGGAGACACTGATCATGGCTGATGCAGAAGGTTGTCAGCTATAGTGTATGTTACGCTCACGCCCTGACTGGTGGGCGTGAGCTTGGGGGGTTTGTGGCCCCACTGTGCCACAAACCAGACTACCCTGGAAGAGGCGTGACTATGACAGCTGCCTTGGTTTTCACTGGAGCCCCTGATGGTGAGGTCAGGCTTCTGCAGCAGGCAGCTGCCAGGTGCTACTCCAGGGTGGTATCTGGCTGTGGCTGCTGATCCCACTTGGGAGACAGGAAAACCAGGATTGGTGCGGGACTGGCAGAAGAGCACGGCTGAAACTCAGATGAGTAGGCTGGCACGGCTGAGACACAGGGTTGCCAGAGACACGGCAGGGAATACAGGGCTGGCAAAGACAAGGCAGAGAACACAGGGCTGGCAGAGACACGGCAGGAACACTGGACTGGCAGGCATGGCAGGAAACACAGGACTGGTTGATGTGGTATATGAAGGAACAGGTAGGGGCCTGTTCACACTGGAGGTGCAGGTACGGATATGTAGTTTGGAGGAACAGGTAGGGACCTGTTCACACAGGAGGTGCAGGAAAGGAAACAAGCAGAAAGGAATGAGGTATGAAGAAACAGGTTAGGACCTGTTCACACAGGAAGAGAAGTGCAAGGCAGCAGATATGAGCGGAAGAGCAGCAGGAGATAGCGTAGCAAGAAAAGCTAAGTAGCAGAATCGCAAAAAATGCGAAGAGGAGCTGCAGCAAGAGAGATCTCTGCAGAAGGTAGGCAGAGCGGAGCCACAGGGAATGTGGAGAGGATCTGCAGCAAGAGGTTTCTGCAGCAACAGGAGCAGAGTAGAGTAGAACGGAGCAGAACCACAGGAGTGTGAAGCAGAGGTAAAACCAAAGGTACTGAGCAGGCAGAGCCGCAAGGGTGCAGAGTGTAAGCAGACTGAGAACACAAGGAAAGACACAGTAGGGAAGGAAGCCAAAGACAAGGAGACCGAGATAAGACTAAGTACAGACAAGGCAATGGGACAAGACACAAGGACAAAGACACAGGGACCAGGATATTCTGCCTCCTGGAGGGCGGACAACAAGATCAAGGCAATAGCACAGAGAAAAGCATCCAGAGAGGGAGTAACAGAGCAAGACCTGGCAAACTCAGAAGCTAAACACTAACTGAGCAAACACATTGCACAGGTCCAGTCCACAGGGTGGAGCTGCACTATATACTGGAGGCCTCTTGGTAATTGGTCAGGAACAGATTAGACAGATGCACCTGATACCTATAAGAACCAGAGAGTTCAGGCGCCGCCCCCTATACACACAACCATGAAGCATGCAGAGGGCAGAGGCACAGAATATGGCGCTGGATAGAAACAGAAACCGCAACATGACCTGGAGCAGTGAGTAAGAGAGTGTGAGAGATGAGAGGCCATGCCGTGATGCCAGCAGAGTTGTTACAATGTACAGCCGACAGTTGCGGGATTGTCACCTGTATGGGGACGCTATTCTCTTATATCTCAGGTCAGTTAAAAGACGTATTGGCTGTCATTAAGGGGTTAATGAAATAAACACACAGGTTGTTTTAATATTTTATTGTTCTCTCAATCCACCTGAAGACCCTCGCTCTGTAACAAAGAAAAAATAAAAAAAAAAACAATATACATACCTTCCGTTGATCTGTAACATCCCACGATGTAAATCCATCTGAAGGGGTTAAAATATTATACAGGCAGGAGCTCTGCTATAATGCATCTGTGCTCTTGCCTGTAAAACCCCAGCGAATGAAGGTAATGTAGGTCAATGACCTGTAGTTACCTTCAGTCGCGGTGATGCGCCCTCTGTTGGATGTCCCTCGGGCGTGGGAACTTTCCTGGAAAGCTCCCAGGCTCGAGTTCATATGAGGACAACCAGCAGAGGGCGCATCACCACGAATGAAGGTAACTACAGGTCATTGACCTACATTACCTTCATTCCCCGGGGTTTTACAGGCAAGAGCACAGCTGCATTATAGCAGAGCTCCTGCCTGTAAAATATTTTAACCCCTTCAGATGGATTTACATCGTGGGACGTTACAGATCAACAGAAGGTATGTATATTGTTGTTTTTTTATTTTTTCTTTGTTACAGAGCGAGGGTCTTCAGGTGGATTGAGAGAACAATAAAATATTAAAACAACCTGTGTGTTTATTTCATTAAAATACTTTTTAATAATGTGTGCGTGTGATTTATAACCCTTTCATTCAATTGGATTAATAATGGATAGTGTTATGGACCTGGTGGTTAGGAGCACCCGAAATGACCTGATGGTTAAACCGATACAGGACAAGCTCTGGGAAGTGGGAAATATGCGTCCAGGGCCTCTTCGGGACTGGCAAGGGCAAAAGCAACCCACTGGCACGAGAACAGCAGGGCTTAGCCCGAGCACAAATCCCACAGGACTGCACAAAAGAACGCACATCCCGCGACAGAGACGGCCACCAAAAGGATCTAGCCACTAAATCTCTGGTACCAAAGATTCCAGGATGACCAGCTAACACCGAACAATGAACCTCAGAGATAACTCTAATAGTCCATCTATCAGGGACAAACAGTTTCTCCGCTGGACAACGGTCAGGTCTATCAGCCTGAAACTTCTGCAGCACCCGCCGCAAATCAGGGGAGATGGCAAACAAAATTACCCCCTCTTTGAGAATACCAGCCGGCTCAGGAACATCCGGAGAGTCAGGCACAAAGCTCCTTGAAAGGGCATCAGCCTTCACATTCTTAGAGCCCGGAAGGTATGAAACCACAAAATCGAAACGGGAGAAAAACAGCGACCATCGAGCCTGTCTAGGATTCAACCGCTTGGCAGACTCGAGATAGGTCAGATTCTTGTGATCCGTCAAGACCACCACGCGATGCTTGGCTCCTTCAAGCCAATGTCGCCACTCCTCGAATGCCCACTTCATAGCCAACAACTCTCGATTGCCAACATCATAATTGCGCTCAGCAGGCGAGAACTTTCTAGAAAAGAAAGCATATGGTTTCATGACCGAGCCATCCGAACTTCTTTGAGACAAAACAGCCCCTGCTCCAATCTCAGAAGCATCAACCTCGACCTGAAACGGGAGCGAAACATCTGGCTGACACAACACAGGGGCAGTAGAAAAACGACGCTTCAACTCCTGAAAAGCCTCAACGGCCGCAGAGGACCAATTGACCACATCAGCACCTTTCTTGGTCAAATCAGTCAACGGTTTAACAACACTAGAAAAATTAGCGATGAAGCGACGGTAAAAATTAGCAAAGCCCAGGAACTTCTGCAGGCTCTTCACAGATGTAGGCTGAGTCCAATCATAAATGGCCTGAACTTTAACAGGGTCCATCTCGATAGTAGAAGGGGAAAAAATGAAACCCAAAAATGAAACCTTCTGAACCCCAAAGAGACACTTAGACCCCTTCACAAACAAGGAATTCGCACGAAGGACCTGGAACACCATTCTAACCTGCTTCACAGGAGACTCCCAATCATCCGAAAAGACCAAAATATCATCCAAATATACAATCATGAATCTATCCAGGTACTTTCGGAAGATGTCATGCATAAAGGACTGAAACACAGATGGAGCATTAGAAAGCCCGAATGGCATCACCAGGTACTCAAAATGGCCCTCGGGCGTATTAAATGCTGTTTTCCACTCATCGCCCTGTTTAATACGCACAAGATTATACGCCCCTCAGAGATCTATCTTGGTGAACCAACTAGCCCCCTTAATCCGAGCAAACAAATCAGACAGTAGCGGCAAAGGGTACTGAAATTTGACCGTGATCTTATTAAGAAGGCGGTAATCAATACAAGGTCTCAAAGAACCATCCTTCTTGGCCACAAAAAAGAACCCTGCTCCCAACGGTGATGACGATGGGCGAATATGCCCTTTCTCCAAGGACTCCTTTATATAACTCCGCATAGCGGCGTGTTCTGGCACAGATAAATTGAACAGTCGACCCTTAGGAAACTTACTACCAGGAATCAAATCAATAGCACAATCACAATCCCTATGAGGAGGTAGGGCACCGGATTTGGGCTCATCAAATACATCCCGGTAATCCGACAAATCTCAGGGACTTCAGAAGGAGTGGAAGACGAAATTGACAGCAATGGAACATCACCATGTACCCATTGACAACCCCAGCTGGACACAGACATTGATTTCCAATCAAATACTGGGTTGTGGACCTGTAGCCATGGCAACCCCAAAACGACCAGATCATGCAGATTATGCAACACCAAAAAGCGAATCTCCTCCTGATGTGCAGGAGCCATGCACATGGTCAAATGAGGAAGTGGCACTGGTGGACACGAAACGTGCGTTGGGGACCATCGACCGACCGCCCCCTCCTACCTCTGTGTAGTGGTAAGTGCTAGCACCCTTTTTTCCACCACCATACTTAATGGCATTACTATAGAATCCCACTGCTTTGGGGTGACCTTGGTTGGATAGTGTAGGTGCTTTTCCTTATGCATACCAGTACAGGGGTATTTACATCTGGGGGAGTGGGGGGGATGTGCGCTTTTCCAGCATTCCTGGGACATTCATCCTGTGCTCTAGTCATTAGATAATGTAATATTTTGATATATGTTTTTGTATTATTTATGGCAATTAAAGTTTGTTTTATAAATCAAAGCTCTGAATTGCTCTCCTTTTGACATGGTCAAATGAGTCCAGTACTGAGGCTTATTCTTGGCCAAAGGCGTAGCATCAATTCCTCTCAATGGAATAGGATACTGCAAGGGCTCCAAGAAAAAATCACAGCGCCTGGCAAACTCTAAGTCCATCAAATTCAGGGCAGCGCCTGAATCCACAAATGCCATAACAGAATAGGACGACAGAGAGCAAATCAGAGTAACGGACAAAAGAAATTTAGACTGTACAGTACCAATGGTGGCAGACCTAGCGAACCGCTTAGTGCGCTTAGGATAATTGGAAATAGCATGAGTGGAGTCACCACAGTAAAAACACAGCCCATTCTGACGTCTGTGTTCCTGCCGTTCAGCTCTGGTCAATGTTCTATCGCACTGCATGGGCTCAGGCCTATGCTCAGAGAGTACCGCCAAATGGTGCACAGCTTTGCGCTCACGCAAGCGCCGATCGATCTGAATGGCCAAGGACATAGACTCATTCAGACCAGCAGGCGTGGGAAATCCCACCATAGCATCCTTAAGGGCTTCCGAAAGACCCTTTCTGAAAATTGCCGCCAGGGCACACTCATTCCACTGAGTAAGCACAGACCATTTTCTAAACTTCTGACAATATACCTCCGCTTCATCCTGACCCTGACACAAAGCCAGCAAGATTTTCTCTGCCTGATCCACTGAATTAGGTTCATCATAAAGCAATCCAAGCGCCAGAAAAAACGCATCAACATCACGCAATGCAGGATCTCCTGGCGCAAGGGAAAATGCCCAGTCTTGAGGGTCGCCACGCAAGAAAGAAATAATAATTTTCACTTGTTGAACGGGGTCACCAGAGGAGCGGGGTTTCAAAGCAAGAAACAGTTTACAATTATTTTTGAAACTCAGGAACCTAGATCTATCCCCAGAAAACAAATCAGGAATAGGAATTCTAGGCTCTAACATCGGATTCCGAACTATAAAATCTTGAATGCTTTGTACCCTTGCAGTGAGATGATCCACACAAGAGGACAGACCTTGAATGTCCATATCTACACCTGTGTCCTGAACCACCCAGAGGTTTAGGGGAAAAGAAAGACAAAACACACTGCAGAGAAAAAAAAATGGTCTCAGAACTTCTCTTATCCCTCTATTGAGATGCATTAACACTTTGGGCCAGCTGTACTGTTATGGACCTGGTGGTTAGGAGCACCCGAAATGACCTGATGGTTAAACCGATACAGGACAAGCTCTGGGAAGTGGGAACTCTGCTGACCGCAACCCCTAATCCTATCACACACACTAGAAATAGCCGTGGAGTGTACCTAACATGGCCTAGACGCCTCGACACAGCCTAAGAACTAGCTAGCCCTAGAGATAGAAAATAAAGCCTACCTTGCCTCAGAGAAATTTCCCCAAAGGAAAAGGCAGCCCCCCACAAATATTAACTGTGAGTAAAGATGAAAGTCACAAACACAGAAATGAAACAGGTTTTAGCAAAGGGAGGCCAGACTAACTAAACAGACATAGGATAGGAAAGGTAACTTTGCGGTCAGCACAAAAACTACAAAAGACCACGCAGAGTGTGCAAAAAGACCCCCGCACCGACTCACGGTGCGGGGGAGCCACTCTGCATCCCAGAGCTTCCAGCTAGCAAGACAAAATAATGAAAGCAAGCTGGACAAGAAAACAATGAACAGAAAATAACAATCAGGGACTTAGCTTCTTGCAGGAAGAGACAGGTCACCAGAAAGATCCAAGAGCGAACTGAACCAATACAAGAACATTGACAGCTGGCATGGAGTAACGATCTGAGTGGAGGTAAATAGAGAAGCCAGCCTAAGAATAACCTAGATCACCTGTGGAAGGAACCTCAGAACCAGCAACTCCACTCACAGCCACCAGAGGGAGTCCATGGACAGAACTCGCCGAAGTACCATTCATGACCACAGGAGGGAGTTCGATAACAGAATTCACAACAGGATAGGTGTCATAATTGACGCCTCTCCATTATTAATCTGGCTTAATGTCACCTTACAATAGCAAGGTGACATTAACCCTTCATTACCCCATATCCCACCACTACACGGGAATGGGAAGAGAGTGGCCAAGTGCCAGAATAGGCGCATCTTCCAGATGTGCCTTTTCTGGGGTGGCTGGGGGCAGATGTTTTTAGCCAGGGGGGGGGCCAATAACAACTCTCTTTATTGGTTTACTACTCTGGCGGAGAAAATTGCGCGGGAGCCCACGCCAATTTTTTCTGCCATTTAACCCTTTAATTTAATAGCTACAGCGCCCAAATTTTGCACATACACACTACTAACATTAGTAGTGTGGAATATGCAAAAAAATGGGGATATGAGATGGTTTACTGTATGTAAACCATGTCTCATATCATGTCGGGTTTAGGGAGGAGATAGCAAAAGCCGGCAATTGAATTACCGGCTTTTAAGCTATCTAGCTCTGTATGAAATATTAATATATACATATATGTGTCTCAATGACATATATATATATATATATATATATATATATATATATATATATATTGTAGGGATTAGCTCAGGTGAGCAATGGCAGGGCCGCAGTAATGAGGCAACACACAGGCTTGCAGTCCAAACTTCAGTGGTTTATTGGCACTTTAAACAGTCCGTGACAAAAAGTAAGAGAAAAACCAAACATACTCCAGCTTGGAGAACCACTGGTCTCAGACTCACCCTTATACGGGATGGGCTTAACTAAACGGCTGCCAGGTCAGCGGCCTCCGCCAGGTGCCATTCCCAGGGCTGCTAACAGTTGTGTCACCAACCTTTGTGACATGTGTGGGAGACAAGACAGTTCAGGCTCCTTCCAGCCTAGCTCCATCCCCAGAATAACATGTGCCAAACAAAAGAAACTCCATTACATAGTCTATAGCCACACCCACAGGTGAGGTATCCATCACATGGGCTGATCACATGATCGTGACATCACTGCAGGTCCTCAACCTTAGGGAAATAACATGCCAAAACTTATCCTGCTGGGAGAAACATATCTTCCGTCCAGCACTACACCTTTTAGTGCACCACAATATATATATAAATATATATACTCATACATACATACATATACATATGTATATATATACCTATTCTATGTGTACAGGGCCGTATTTAGAGTTTCTGCTGCCCTAGGCACTTTTAGTGCTGCCTCCCCCTTTGGTGAGTATGACACTATCGGCAGTGACTTTGGCAAAAATCGCTGATGTGAAAGTCGCCTTTTGCAGCAGATCCGACAGTTTTTCCGCATCTGCCGCGTAATGGATCACTTAGGGCAACACTGCGTTCGGCCTCATTCATTCCCTATGGGACTTACAGACATGTGCGGCTCTTGCGGTTTTGCCGCCATCCGGCAAATGCGGTACTTGCAGCAATGAGAAAAAACACTACTAGCAGTGTTTTATGTATCATCGTAAGTGCAAAACCGCAATTGCCGCACATGTTCGCAAGTAGCCATCATTACCTGTCCCTGCACCTTGCTAGCTCATCCCTATCCAACCCTCCCTGACCTAAAACTACACTATAAAGCTTCAGAAAAGCAATTTATTAACTGCCATATTCCTATGATAATGAGGGCTCTAGGCTACGGCGTAGACTGGGACGGGCAGTCTCCGGGTCTCCATCCTCTCTGTGCACACCCTCAGTCCCTGCCTCACTGCCTGTGCACAGACCACCCTCCACCGCACCCGGTAATCACCGCTCGCAGTAGCATACCAGCAGAGGTGTATCTAGGGTTTCTGGCACCCGGGGAAAGAATTCATTTTGGTGCCCCCCCTCCGCCAAGGACATATGTGATTTGCACACTCAGTCATGTGCCCACGAGCTCCTCTCCCTAATGCTCTCAATGTTCAGTGAAAAACTAAGAGAAGCAGAAGAGAAGCTCGATGTCGCAGGACCATAAGAGTATGTGTCCACGTTCAGGATTGCATCAGGATTTGGTCATGATTTTTCATCAGTATTTGTAGCCAAAACCAGGAGTGGAACAATTAGAGGAAAACTATAATAGAACCATATGCTCCACTTCTGTATTTATCACCCACTCCTGGTTTTGGCTACAAATACTGATGTAAAATACTGACCAAATCCTGATGCAATCCTGAACGTGGACACACACCCTAAGTCTGAAAAATCGCATATGAGTGACGTGTCCATGTGACGACTACTGGAACTTGCAGAGCTGAATCCTGACATCGCAGCTTCTGAATTCTCACAACGCATGCACTGCACTTTTAGGATTCTCCCTTGCCGGTGGACGGTCATGTCAGCACAAGTATGTGATTTGTAGACTTCTGACCACATTCTGACTAGATGTGCCCGGCCTCGCTCAGTTCATTTTCATTGACGGAGGTCACGCATGTCTAGTCAGCACGTGATCGCATTAATGTAAATCCCCAGCATGAGAGAATCCTGACAGCGTGCAGTGTGCACTGTGAGAATTCAGAAGTCTGCAGTCACAAAGAATGACTGCAGACTCATCACAAGCCTGGACATCCCCTTTAAAAGGGACTCTGTCACCTGAATTTGGAGGGAACAATTTTCAGCCATAGGGGTGGGGTTTTCGGGTGTTTGATTCACCCTTTCCTTACCCGCTGGCTGCATGCTGGCTGCAATATTGGATTGAAGCTCATTCTCTGTCCTCCATAGTACACGCCTGCGCAAGGCAAGATTGCAGATTGTGCAGGTACAGTATGTACTACGGAGGACAGAGAATGAGCTTCAATCCAATATTGCAGCCAGCATGCAGCCAGCGGGTAAGGAAAGGGTGAATCAAACACCCGAAAACCCCACCCCTATGGCTGAAAATTGTTCCCTCCAAATTCAGGTGACAGTGTCCCTTTAAATCTCCTAACATATATAAAAACATGAGAGTTAGCATCACAAATAACATTTACATCCAGGTACCTGATAGATGACGTCGCCTCTGGAGCCGTTCTCCTTTTCTTCATCTTGTCCAGATCCCATGATGAGTTTTCTCATCCACAGCCGTCTCTGCAGACTTCCATCTTCGCCGCTCTTTTGCAGAAAGTCTCCACATGACGCCCTTAAAGATACAAGTGTCATTATAATGCTCCCAAATAAAAAATTGCCCCTCACTATATTGTCTGCACAAAGTATGACCCCCACACTGTCCCTCTTATGGTACATGCTCTTCACACTGTCCTCTCCTTTCTATACCAGTCCCCTCTTCACACTGTCCTCTCACACTGTGTCCCCCTTATAGGGCCCAGTATTTATACTCCATATTTATACTCCATCCTCCCACACTGCGTTCATGCCTCCCCCATCCTCCCACCCTGCGTTCATGGCTCCCCCATCCTTCTCCCCTGCAAGCATGGCTCCCCCATCCTCCCACTCTGCGTTCATGGCTCCCCATCCTTCTCCCCTGCGTTCATGGCTCCCCCATCCTTCTCCCCTGCGTTCATGGCTCCCCCATCCTCCCACTCTGCGTTCATGGCTCCCCCATCCTCCCACTCTGCGTTCATGGCTCCCCCATCCTCCCACTCTGCGTTCATGGCTCCCCATCCTTCTCCCCTGCGTTCATGGCTCCCCATCCTTCTCCCCTGTATGCACGGCTCCCCATCCTTCTCCCCTGTATGCACGGCTCCCCATCCTTCTCCCCTGTGTGCACGGCTCCCCATCCTTCTCCCCTGTGTGCACGGCTCCCCATCCTTCTCCCCTGTGTACATGGCTCCCCATCCTTCTCCCCTGTGTGCACGGCTCCCCATCCTTCTCCCCTGTGTGCACGGCTCCCCATCCTTCTCCCCTGTATGCACGGCTCCCCATCCTTCTCCCCTGTGTACATGGCTCCCCATCCTTCTCCCCTGTGTGCACGGCTCCCCATCCTTCTCCCCTGTGTGCACGGCTCCCCATCCTTCTCCCCTGTGTGCACGGCTCCCCATCCTTCTCACCTGTGTGCACGGCTCCCCATCCTTCTCCCCTGTGTACATGGCTCCCCATCCTTCTCCCCTGTGTGCACGGCTCCCCATCCTTCTCCCCTGTATGCACGACTCCCCATCCTTCTCCCCTGTATGCACGGCTCCCCATCCTTCTCCCCTGTATGCACGGCTCCCCATCCTTCTCCCCTGTGTGCACGGCTCCCCATCCTTCTCCCCTGTATGCACGACTCCCCATCCTTCTCCCCTGTATGCACGGCTCCCCATCCTTCTCCCCTGTATGCATGGCTCCCCATCCTCCTCCCCTGTGTGCACGGCACCCCACTTTTTTCCCTGTCATACTTACCTCTCACCGGCGCGCAGCACAGAACTTCCTGGCATCTCAGCGTCTTCCTTCCTGTCTTCAGCGGTCACATGGTAGCGCTAATTAAGGGTGATGAATATGCGCATATTCATCACCCTTAATGATCGGTACCATGTGACCGCTGAAGACAGGACGGCGCTGAGACGCAGTTGCAGCCACCGCTGGAGGAAGGTGAGTATTACGTCTTCAGGGAGGGAGGGAAGGGGGCGGGAAGGAGGGAGGAGGGGGGGGCGGGAAGGGGGGAGGGAGGAGGGGGGGCGGAAACTTGACCCCGGAGTTTTATAAAATAAAAAAAAAAAAAAAAAGGAAAAAACCTAGCTCAAGGGCGCCCCCCCGCATCCCGCCGCCCTAGGCACGTGCCCTCAAGTGCCTAGTGGCAAATACGGCCCTGTATGTGTACATATTTATTCTACATATTCTATTGTAAGCTGTCAGTGTGATTTTACTGTACATCGCACACTGAATTGCCGGCTTTTCTCGCCGCTGCATATTTCTCGCAAGTCACACTGCTGGTCCGTGTGTAATCCGTATTTTTCTGGCCCCCATAGACTTTCATTGGCGTATTTTTTGCGCAATATGGTGACAAACGCAGCATGCTGCGATTTTCTACGGCAGTATAAGACTGTATAATACGGATCAGTAAAATACGGCTGATAGGAGCAGGGGCATAGAGAAGCATTGTACCGTATGCAATCCGTATTTTCTGCACCTCTCTTACGTCCGTAAAACACGGTAGTGTGACGCCGGCCTAAGAACCGAGCCTTTTTGTACACTAATGATCAAGCGTCATTTTTAAAATCTGATATGCATCATTTCATGAGGTATTAACTCTGAAATGCTTCAACGTATTCAAGCGATTCTGAGACAGTTTTCTCTACACATGTTGTAATTCTTATTAATGGTATTTTGGTCAATATGATTTGTGATTATTTATGAAAATGCTTGAAAATTTGACAAAAAATGTTGAAAATGTAGCAATTTTCAAACTTTACATTTTTCAGCGCTTAACCCTTTAAGGACCTGGGGTATTTCTCCATTTTTTGTTCCCCTTCTTCCTTCCCTGAGCCATAACTTTTTATTTTTCTGCCAATATGGCCATGTGAGAGCTTGTCTTTTGCGAGACGAGTTGCACTTTTGAACGACATCATTGGATTTGCCATATCGTATATGGGAAAACAGAAAAAAAATTCAAAGTGCAGTGAAATTGCAAAAAAAAGTGCAATTCCACAATTGTTTTTTTTTTTTTACCATGTTCACTAAATGCTAAAACTGACCTGCCATTACAATTCTCCAGGTCATTACAAGTTCGTAGATATCAAACATGTTTAGGTTCTTTTTTATTTAAATGTTGAAAAAAAAATCCAAAGTTTGTAAAAAAAAAAAAAAAAAATAATTGTAATTTTCCTGAGACACATAAGGTTTCTATTTTTTGCTATATGGGGCTGAATGAAGGCTTATTTTTTGTGTACTGAGCTGATGTTTTTACTGATACCATTTTGGTGTAGATACGATCTTTAGATTGCTCTTATTGCATTTTAATGCAATGTTGTGGCGGCCAAAGAAACATAATTCTGGCGTCTTGATTTTTTTTCGCATTAGGCCGTTCACCGATCGGATTAATTCTTTTTATATATTGATAGATCGGGCAATTCTGAAAGCAGCAATACCAAATATGTGTATTTTTTATTTTTATTTTATTGTTTTATTTTTAATGGGAGTGATTTGATCTTTATATTTTTAAAAACATTTTTTTTCACTTAACACATGGGAGACTAGAAGCTGCGATTATCTGATCGCCTGTGCTACACACAGCAGATACACAGCACAGAGAAATTGCCAGCAGCATTTAATATGTTAACAGCCTCGGATGGATCGCGATTTCACCCGCAGCTGTTAGGGGCACATGACAGCTGATCAGATCAGCTGTCATGTGCCGGAAAAGGTGCTGGGCTCATCGCTGGAGCCCGTGCCAAACAGGGGGAGGCACCCACTGATGGACACGGCAAGTCATTGGGTGTTAAGGGGTTAACTTAGATAGTTATACCACACAAAATATAAATAGCTTTTCCCATATGTATGCTTTACATTCCAATCATTTTTAAAACTTTTTTTTTCTTGTTAGGATATCAGAAGGACTAAACATTATCAATTTTTCATTTTTACAACAAAATTAATAAATCTATTTTTTTTATTAGGGACCACAGCACATTTGAACTGACTTTGACAGGCAATATGACAGAGTATACCCAAAGGTGACACCATATTAAAAACTGAACTCTTCAAGGTCCTCAAACTAGATTCATTAAATATATTAACCCTTTAGGTGTATCACAAATTAAAACAATGTGAAAGGGAAAAAAATGAAAATAAAAATAAAAAAAATACATTTTTTTTCAATCTTCTTGTCAAGAGAACACAACAGAGACATCGCGTAGATACCTCCGCCTACACCAATTTGTCAAGAAACAAAACTCAGCTGCATCCAATTATCAGGAAAATTATACAATTGAGTGACGAGTGATGGACAAGGCCACAGCTGTTTTCACTTTTAGGCCGCTTATTGGGGAAGTTCCAGTGAACATATAATATATACACATGTGATTCCAACACATGCAAAATATATATACCCTGGTACAGTCACTGCCAGATGCCTCAAAAACAAAAGGTACTAGCTTCCACCATCAATGGTTTATACAATATTACAGATCGAGTATGGCCTCAGGTGTGCGGTTTATAGAGCAAGAGGAACAGAGCTATTAAATTGTATATATTTAATCTGAAAAGTTGGCAGTGTTTATAAAAATATACAAATATGTTACAAAATGGGAGCAAAACAATACAGTATATACAATTACACTGAATAAGATGGGATAACAAAAGAAAAGTACTAAACCTGTGTAAGGGTATGTGCACACGTTGCGGATTTTGCTGTAGATTCGCAGCGGATTGGCCGCTGCGGATTCGCAGCAGTTTTCCATGAGTTTACAGTACCATGTAAACCTATGGAAAACAAAATCCACAGTGCACATGCTGCGGAAAAAACAGCGCGGAAATGTAGCGTTGTTTATTCCGCAGCATGTCAATTCTTTGTGCGGATTCCACAGCGGTTTACACCTGCTCCATAATAAGAATCCGCAGGTGTAAAACCGCAGGTGGAATCCGCACAAAATACACAAAAAAACTGCGGATTACCTGCGGATTTACCAAAATCAGTCCAGAAAAATCCGCACCACTTTCCGCAACGTGTGCACGTGGCCTAACAGGAATGTCACAGATCTTTTATGGAGGGAAGCAATTCTTTTAGGGAACAGTACAGCACCACAGCTAACTGTGTTTTCCAGGACTGACAGACAAAAACTCAAAATCTGCTTTAATTAAAGGGACTCTGTCACCTGAATTTGGAGGGAACAATTTTCAGCCATGGAGGCGGGGTTTTCGGGTGTTTGATTCACCCTTTCCTTACCCGCTGGCTGCAATATTGGATTGAAGTTCATTCTCTGTCCTCCATAGTACACGCCTGCGCAAGGCAAGATTGACCACACACATATACCTCTCTTCAGTGAGCTTATATGGTGGCTGGTCATGAGATGTGGCTAGGGCGATATAAGTCAATGTGTTACGTTCTCCACTTTGTTACAACAATGGAAATATCTTTTCCATAACTGTATGTTATACGCCGTTCATAAAAAACCCAATATTCATAACTGGAATGGGAACAAAGCAGTCTGTTTTCAGATCTCTGTAAACAGGGAGGTTAGGGCTATAGGGCATCTCCACAGGCCAAATATCTGTCCCCTTTCACATCGATTTGCAAGCTGTGCCTGGAATTCTTGTCTGTGATTCATCAGATAGCCAATTTTAAAGGGAATCTGTCATCTCATTTGACTTCTCTAAACTATTAATATGGGCATACAGATTGTAGACTGCGGATTACAGTGATACTGGGATGCCTCATATCAGATGTCTGATTGTTGATAAAAGAAAGACATATAGCTTTGTACCATGTTAGCCAGTAGATAGAAAAATATTTAGAATTGATAGTCCTTAGTGGTTGATACCTTTTAATGGCTAACTGAAAAGATGGTAACAAATTGCAAGCTTTCCAGACTACTCATGTCCCTTCATCAGGCATAGATTAATACACTAATACAAATTCTGAAGAATCACATATTTATGCACAACACAGCACAGAAATAATGTCTTAGATAAGACAGGTGACGTGAAGCAAAACTACCATCCATTATGGGAGAGTGATAAAACATATGTCCATAATTATTGGAACAGTTCATAGATAAGGAGTGTGAATGTTTTATTGTCCTCTGGGGTCCGGTTCTGTGTTGCGATTCCACCACAAGGTCTGAGGAGCAAATTCCTTAACTTATGTAAAAAGACATGATTGATGATAAATCATCTTTCATCACTTTATATAAATAACCCCTTCCAGGGAATGGGGAGGATGTTGTCTGGAATATAACTCTGCCTCCAGAGTATATTCTTATTTTACAGGGGTAGTCACCAGTGCGATGTGTGATGGCCACTCTCGTCTCTCACTGCAGTGCTCTATGTGATTATAACTGACACATCTGCAAGTTCCTCTCAGTGCTTCAGCTTCCATCTCAAAGGCAGACATGGTTAAAATATTGTTGCAATACGGATGACTTGTTCAGTCTATATCTTGTATTCACATATTAATAGTTTAGATAGGCCAATGTGGTGACAGACAGATTCTCTTTAATTACGTGTTTGTAGCAGTGGGGGCTGCATAAGGTCATGTACAGGTTAATAAAATGCTAGCTTTGCTTCAATATTCACTATGAGAACTATTTTTACAATTACATCTACGGCACTTATTTTTTACCTTTTTTACTTAGTACCTCTATGGGTACTGGTTACTGCAGTCCATGACACCGATGGGATTACACAGGCAGGATGCCTGCTAGGCCATGACAACTATTGGCTCCCTGTGATTTCATCGCGAGGATGCAGTGCCGATGGGGTGAGAGAGGGAGCCCTCTCTCTTTCACAACTTTTTCAACACCACAATTGATATTGATTAAGGCATCTAGAGGGTTAATCAGCCAGTGGCAAGGTGGGCGCCAGCCCTGCACGATCACCACTAGGAGCTCGGCTGTCAGCGGAGCTGAGCTCCCAGTGGTGACCGTGAAGGAAAGGAGTGATGTTTCAGGACTTCCTTCCGATCACATGCTGTGATCGTAAAGCCGGGTTCACATTGCGTTAACAGCAGCCCGTTCAACACATACGTTAACGGGCTGCTGTTAACGCAAGTGCCGGCGTTTGCATTGCTGTAGCGCAGATAGAGCATCTGCTAGCTCTCTCTGCGCTCTCTCTGTGCAGTGGTGACGGACCTGGAATTGCTGCAGCCCGCATCTCGGGGTCCGTCACTCAATGACAGCACATAGCTAGCGCACGCCCATTGTGGGCGTGCGCTAGCGATGCGTCCAACATTGGATTCAATGGCGGCGTTAACGGACTGCGTTACACCGCGTTATGCCACGGTGTAACGTAGTCTGTCTAACGGACGGGTTCAACGCAATGTGAACACAGCCTTAAAAAGATTGACTGACCGATCACAGCATTCAGAAAGTGGGGACCGAAGAAATGGGTCTCCGCGTCTCTAGTTGTGCTGCTCAGCTGTCAGCAACATCTGTTGGCACGGAGCTGTCACTGTGTGTTTTGACACAATGACAGTTCAATTACATGACGCTTATAGCATGTCATGATGTGGGAACTGACACCTGCTCATGACATGCTATACACGTCAATGGTCAATAAGGAGTTAAGGGGCCTCTTCATAGTTTACACATGCACATCATGTAATCTGCACTCATTTCTATTTTAAGGCAAGGTTCTATAATTTCAGAACAACAACAAAAATCTCTCATACCTATTCTACAGTAGATCTCTTATGTGTATAGTGCACAGAATAACAAATAAACGGAGCTACTGCCACCTGGTTCCATGAGTGTTAGAATCCCTTGTGCTTGTTGGCTTCCTCTTCCTTGCAGTTCTTCTTCTTCAAGCTGACAGCTATCAAAACTAAAGCTCATGACCACATTTCCCTCATGAGTCATGGTTGGACTAAGCTCTCTATAACAATCACCCTTAGCTGGTTTCATATTCTGTGCAACCTGTAAAACACATAACAACAAAGACAATGCACATTAATTGAATGATAGGAGTTAAAATTTAACTTAATTCCAAATTGATTCTTTCTGGCTTATGCGACAAGCCATGCACAACTAAAGGTACCTTCACACATAACGATTTTGTTAACGATATCGTTGCAACGTCACGCTTTTTGTGACGTAGCAACGATCCCGCTAACAATCTCGTTATGTGTGACAGCGACCAACGATCAGGCCCCTGCTGGGAGATCGTTGGGGAATGATCAGGACCTTTTTTTTGTCGCTGATCACCCGCTGTCATCGCTGGATCGGCGTCACACACGCCGTTTTCACTTGTAACCAGGGTACCGTATTTTTCCGACCATAAGACGCACTTTTTTTCCTCCAAATTTGGGAGGAAAGTGTGGGTGCGTCTTATGGTACGGATGTAGCATGTGGGGAGGGGGGCAGCAGTGAGTGGGATCGCACTGTTATCCCACTTCAGGATGTCCCCGCTGCCCAGAATCAGCGCTGGGGAAACCATGTGGTCCCGATGATTAAGTGCAGTGAATATTCATTAGCGGCTCCCCGCCCAACTATCAGCTGAGCTGTGAGCAGCAAATGAATACTGCACTTAAGCAGGGACACACATGGCTTCTCCAGCGCTGATTCCTGCAGCAGCTGGGGAGGTCTGTGTGTCCGGGGGAGAGGAGGCAGCAGCAGCAGGGGCCAGAGGAGAGAGATCGCTGCATACCTGCCTGCCATGCCTGGGCTGGACGTCAAGTGCTGTGCACAAACAGGACCTGTTTGATGTCAGGAGTGGGCAGGCTGGAGCATCACATGGCAGCTCAGAGCCCTCCCTCTTCTTGACATCATCACAGGTCCTTCAGGCTCTCCACTAGAATCTGCAGCTTCCTCATAACCTGTGCTGTGGAAAGGAAACAAGGGAAGGCTCTGTGTGCAATCATGGGATGCTTTTACCTCACCACAGTGTGGCTGGCTGCCACATTTAAGAGGTTAGTCTTTACAAAACACAATAAAGCACTCTGCCACTCCTTTGGTGAACTATAACTCCCAGCATGTCATAGGATCTGCAGGACATGCTGGGAGTTATAGTTCTCCCATGGGATTTTAAAGCAGGACTCCAGTGTTATTTTGCAGTGCTGGAGTGTTGCTTTCAATATAAGCCCTGTGCCCCCATTCTTATACTCACCCTCCAGCATCTTCATATAGTACTGTACAGACACCATACTGGTCCCGCAGCTTCCAACATAATAACATACTATTATATATAATAACACCACATATAATAGTATGTTATTTATGTTATTAAATATTTTACCACATTTTTTTGCTTCAAATATTTTTTTTCCCTATTTTCCACCTCTAAAACCTGGGTGCGCCTTATAGTCCGGTGCGTCTTATAGTCCGAAAAATACGGTTTGTGCATGACATGGGCAGCGGATGCAGTTTTTCAACGCGTCCGCTGCCCATTCTGAAGTCCGGCGTGGAGGGGGCGGAGTTTCGGTCGCGCATGCACGGTAGAAAATGGCGGATGCGATGGACAAAAAAACATCCACTTGAACGCTTTTTCGTGCCGAAGGTCCGCCAAAACACGACGGATCCGTTGCACGACGGACGCGACGTGTGGCCATCCGTTGCGATCAGTCACTAATACAAGTCTATGGGGAAAAACACATCCTGCGAGCACATTTGCAGGATCTGTTTTTTTCCAAAAACGACGGATTGCGACGGATGCCAAACGACGCAAGTTTCCAAGAGGCCGAAGATAAATAACATACAAGACTAAGGCCGGCGTCACACTAGCGAGTTTTACAGACGTATGAGAGGCGCAGAAAATACGGATTGCACACGGTACAATGATTCTCTATGGCCCAGCTCCTATCTGCCGTATTTTACGTATCCGTATTATACGGTCTTGTACGGCCGTAGAAAATCGCAGCATGCTGCGTTTGTCAGCGTATTGCGCAAAAAAGACGCCAATGAAAATCAATGGGGACGAGAAAAATACGGATTACACACAGACCAACAGTGTGACTTGTGTGAAATACACCAGACATCTCCAGGTGCCAGGAATTGTGCCAAGCCCTCAATCAGGAAGCTCAGACATGTTAATTAGCTCAAAAAGCCAGACAGACATCCCGGAAGTCTGGCACTCGCCTCCACGGAGTTGCAAGCAGCATGGCATCCATCATTAATGTGGATATGCTCCTCATCCTGGTCCAAGAAAGGCCAGAAATCTGGGACCAGCGGGATCCAAATTATTTCAACCGGGCCAGGAAAGAGGCAGCTTGGAGGACCATCTGTGGGATCCTATTCCCAGATTATGACCAACGCACACGTGCGGAGCAGACACAACTTTGTAAGTACACTCATGTTGCGACTTTAATTAACCTTGAAAAATGCTTTAACTACAGGATTTCATGCAGATTATTATTTGGGTTAGTCTGGGTTTTTTTTACATAGTTACATAGTTATTAAGGTTGAAGGAAGACTATAAGTCCATCTAGTTCAACCCATAGCCTAACCTAACATGCCCTAACATGTTGATCCAGAGGAAGGCAAAATAAACCCATGTGGCAAAGAGTAAGCTCCACATTGGGGAAAAAAATTCCTTCCCGACTCCACATACGGCAATCAGACAAGTTCCCTGGATCAACGCCCTATCAAGGAATCTAGTGTATATACCCTGTAACATTATACTTTTCCAGAAAGGCATCCAGTCCCCTCTTAAATTTAAGTAATGAATCACTCATTACAACATCATACGGCAGAGAGTTCCATAGTCTCACTGCTCTTACAGTAAAGAATCCGCGTCTGTTATTATGCTTAAACCTTTTTTCCTCCAAACGCAAAGGATGCCCCCTTGTCCCTGTTTCAGGTCTATGATTTAAAAGATCATCAGAAAGGTCTTTGTACTGTCCCCTCATATATTTATACATTAAAATAAGATCACCCCTTAGTCTTCGTTTTTCCAAACTAAATAGCCCCAAGTGTAATAACCTATCTTGGTATTGCAGACCCCCCAGTCCTCTAATAACCTTGGTCGCTCTTCTCTGCACCCGCTCTAGTTCAGCTATGTCTTTCTTATACACCGGAGACCAGAACTGTGCACAGTATTCTAAGTGTGGTCGAACTAGTGACTTGTATAGAGGTAAAATTATGTTCTCCTCATGAGCAGCTATGCCTCTTTTAATGCATCCCATTATTTTATTTGCCTTTGTAGCAGCTGCCTGACACTGGCCACTGAATATGAGTTTGTCATCCACCCATACACCCAGGTCTTTTTCATTGACGGTTTTGCCCAGAGTTTTAGAATTAAGCACATAATTATACATCTTATTACTTCTACCCAAGTGCATGACCTTACATTTATCCCCATTAAAGCTCATTTGCCATTTATCAGCCCAAGCTTCTAGTTTACATAAATCATCCTGTAATATAAAATTGTCCTCCTCTGTATTAATTACCCTGTAGAGTTTAGTGTCATCTGCATGCTCTGAATACTCTGAATGCCCCCTACAAGGTCATTAATAAATATGTTAAAAAGAAGAGGGCCCAATACTGACCTCTGTGGTACCCCACTGCTAACCGCTACCCAGTCCGAGTGTGCTCCATTAATAACCACCCTTTGTTTCCTATCCCTGAGCAAGCTCTCAACCCACTTGCACATATTTTCCCCTATCCCCATTATTCTCATTTTATGTATCAACCTTTTGTGTGGCACCGTATCAAAAGCTTTTGAAAAGTCCATATACACATCCACTGGGTTCCCTTGGTCCAATCCGGAACTTACCTCTTCATAGAAACTGATCAAATTAGTCTGACATGAACGGTCCCTAGTAAACCCGTGCTGATACTGGGTCATGAGGTTATTCCGCAAAAACAAAGATGCTTAACATGAGAAAGGATTTATGTACATAGATAATATAGATGTTGCGTTGGGTACTATTTTTGGTAATGCCAGACTGGTACAGAGGGGAGTGGACCCTGTCCTTGTGTTGAATCATTTTATTGTGTATGATCCAAAAAGAAAAAAATGAGCGGCACTGTCCCACCACTCGGGTCTCACTTGACCAAATGCAGGTGCAAAATATCATAGATTTTCACTCTCCAAATGCCGTAATCTTATGCGACTTCGGGTGCTCTTTCCGAAAAACAGTCTTTGAACAAAAGTTTCTCAAGAAGAAAAAAGAGATGAAGGCACTCACCAGTCTTCCAGCAGAAATCCTTTATTAAATATCAACTCCAGATAAAAATCATGGCCGGGGGAACAAGAGCCAAAGCTCGTGTGAGCTAGGGGGGACGACGGCCGTTTCGCGCTGTGCCTGCGCTTCTTCTATTTTATTGTGTATAATGTATTTGTTGTTTTAAGCAATTTAAACTTTAAGAAAGTCATTTAAGAAGGCATTTTATTAGCATTGTTAAAATATGATCAATGCCAACTGTTTTAAGCAATGTGCAGAATGAGCTTATCGAATATTTGTTACCACGTCATTACAGTGGAAGATGTTATGACACGATGGCGCAGCATCAGGGACCAATATCACCGAGAAAGACAGCAGCGGGCAAGAATTGGGTCAGCAGCTCCACCCAAAAATCGAAAGTATATATACTATGATCGGCTTTCCTTTTTGGATCCCAGTATGGATCTTCGACCGTAAGTAAAAACATCACAACACAAATATTATTATTCTAATTTTTTTTGGTTAAAGCGCCATTTAGTACATGGCGCTTTACATGTAAGGAGGGGTATACATACTAAAAAAAAAGTACAATAATCTTAAACAATACAAGTCATAACTGGTACAGGAGGAGAGAGGACCTTGCCCGCAAAGGCTCTCAATCTACAAGGGATGGGTGAGAATACAGTAGGCAAGGGTAGAGCTGGTCATGCATTGGTTTTGTCGATTGGTGGTTACTGCAGGTTATATGCTTGTCGGAAGAGGTAGGTGTTCAGGCTCTTTTTGAATGTTTCGATGGTAGGCGAGAGTCTGATGTGTTGTGGTAGAGGGTTCCAGAGTAGGGGTGATACACGAGATAAATCTTGTATACGATTGTGCGAAGAGGAGATAAGAGGGGAGTACAGAAGAAGGTCTTGTGAGGATCGTAGGTTGCGTGTAGGTAAGTACTGGGAGACGAGGTCACAGATGTAGAACAAACTTATGTTAGCAATTTACTCAACTATTAATTAATAATAATAATAATAATCTTTATTTATATAGCGCCAACATATTCCGCAGCGCTTCACAGTTTAACAGTTTCAAACACAAAAGTCATAAGTAACAACGTTAACAATACAATAATTAAAGCAAAATAAGACGACCCTGCTCGTGAGAGCTTACAATCTACAATGATGTGGGGGAGATACAAAGCACAGGTGTGTATTTACAATGGTGTATTTACAATGATGGTCCAGCCATCTTCAGGGGTTGGGGAATAGATAGGGATAATGAATGGGCTACACACACACATAAACATAAAATGACTTTGATTAGTGAACGTGATAGGCCACTCTGAACAAATGTGTTTTGAGCGAGCGCCTAAAACTATGCAAATTGTGGATGGTCCTAATATCTTGGGGTAGAGCATTCCAGAGGATTGGTGCAGCACGGGAGAAGTCTTGGAGTCGGGAGTGGGAGGTACGGATTAGTGCAGAGGTTAGTCGAAAGTCATTTGCAGAGCGCAGTGGTCTGTTAGGGCGATAGACAAAAATGAGGGAGGAGATGTAAGGGGGTGCCGCACTGTGGAGAGCTTTGTGGGTGAGAACAAGTACTTTGAATTGTATCCTGTAATGAATGGGTAGCCAGTGTAATGACTGGCGAAGAACGATTAGCCAGATGGACGAACCTGGCTGCTGCATTAAGGATGGACTGGAGAGGGGAAAGTCGAGTGAGGGGGAGGCCAATTAGTAGAGCATTTTAGTAGTCCAGGCGGGAGTGGATCAGGGCAACAGTGAGGGTTTTAGTTGTCTCCATGGTGAGAAAAGGGCGGATTCTAGAGATGTTCTTTAGGTGTAAGCGGCACGAGCGGGCAAGAGATTGTATATGGGTGGTGAAGGAGAGATTGGAGTCAAACATAACACCCAGACAGCACGCCTGCTGCCGGGGTGTTATTATAGTGCCATCCACGGAGAGGGAAATGTCAGGTTTAGGGAGGTTAGTAGATGGCGGGAGCAGAAGAAGTTCAGTTTTGGAGAGGTTGAGTTTCAGATAGAGAGCAGACATGATGTTGGAGACTGTGGACAGACAGTCAGTGGCGTTCTGTAGTACAGCGGGGGTAAGGTCAGGGGATGACAAGTATAGTTGTGTGTCATCGGCATAAAGATGGTATTGAAGGGGGCGTGGCCTGAGAGTCCATGTGAGCGGACGTGCGGCTGTGAGCTCCCGCCGCTGTATATCTAAAATCCTGCAGAGCCGCTGCTGTTTGGTCCCTGTGGGGGCTTACCGGCTGCGGGGAGACTTGGAGAGTCCGGCGGTGCTGAGCGGTGGTGCTGGAGCCGGCGACCATGACCAGGAGAAGGCAGAGGGACGCGGGAGCCGGGGATGCAGGCGCAATCCAAGATGGCGCCGACACGAGGGAGAAGGCAGACAAGGAGAACGCCGCATGTAGAAAGCGCATGGAGGTAGCGGCAAAGCTCCAGCAGTTTGCGAGAGCGGAGGCCGCAGAGGAGGGAGCCGGAGCAGATACTGAAGAGGAGAAGGAGGAGGAGAGCCCAGCAGGAGAACATGAGGTACAACAGGGGAGAAAGGAGAGTAAAATGGCGGTGGCAGAAGGGGGACCCGAGGAAATGGCGCCAGAAGCTGAGCCTACCCTAAGAGAAGTTTTTGCGCTAGTCTCTTCATGTAAACAGTCTCTGACCTTACAGATACAGGAGGTTAAGGGGGATACAGCCCAGATAAACGCAGCCATGCAGAAGATTGACAAGCGTGTGGGGGAGGTAGAGGAGAGAGTGAGCACTGTAGAAGACCATATAGTGCAGCTGCAAAAAGCAGAGAAAAAGTTCACTCAAGCAATAGCTGAATTGGCTGCGAAAAATGAGGACCTTGAGAACAGGTCCAGAAGAAACAATATTCGCATAGTGGGCATCCCTGAAAAAGCTGAAGGGAGGAATCCAACGGAATATATTGAAAAATGGCTGTTAGAGACATTTGGAGACATGGCGCTAACAAAAGTGTTCGCAGTAGAAAGAGCGCATAGGGTCCCGCCGAAACCACCTGTCCCTGGAGCGAATCCCCGTACCATGCTCGCCAAAATTCTAAACTATAGAGACAGAGACATTATCCTGAGGAAGGCCAGAGACATGACAGATCTGACAGTTGAAGGCCAGAAGATTGCTATATACCCAGACTATTCTACTCTGGTGCAGAGACAACGGGTGATGTTCACGGGTATCAAGAGACGGCTGAGGGAGTTGGGAGTACAGTACTCCATGATGTTTCCAGCAAGACTGAGGGTGGTGGCGTTTGATAAAATTCATTTTTTTCAGAAGCCGGAGGACGCTACCCAGTGGATTGATATTAATGCTAAAAAGCTTAAAGGAAAAGGAGACTGAAACTGTGGGAAGAGTCTGATCTTGTTTACTTATCTGTCAGTTGGCAAAGAGTCATGTGATTGACAAACCAGGGGGTGTGGGGGGTGAAGAAGGGAGCTGGATTGTATTCAGTTAAAGTTAAAGGGAGAGTGTAATGGTTGCTGGGAAAGGGGGAGGAAGGGTATGCGGCATATTTTAAGTGTATGCAGGTTTCTTGCGTGTGTAAATAATTCTACGTTAAAATGTTTTGTGATATGTTATTTTTCAAAATGTCTGAAATCCTGTTATGTACAGTGGTGGGAGGAGGGTTGGGAAGGTAATGCCAAACGGAGTGTTCGCTATGGGCGATGATGCCCCACTCTTGAAAAGAGGTGGAACGGTTAGATGTGAGGGGGGAAGGGTGGGTGGGGGAGTTGGGAGGGGGGGAGGGTAGTTAGACAGCTTGGGCTCAAAATTGACGATATTTATAGTGAAGATGAGCCAAGTGATGGGGAACCGTTTTAAGATTTTGTGCTGGAATGTGAGAGGCCTAGGGGAGAAATCTAGACGTGCCGCGTGTTTGCAATATGCAAGAGACCAACGGGCCTCAATGATATGCTTGCTGGAGACGCATTTGGTAAGGGAAAAGGTGGATGTTCTGAATAGACGGTGGATCCAGAAGGGATATCATTCTACCTTCTCCACGTATGCAAGAGGAGTCTCAATCTTGGTTCCAGCGGGAGTTCAGTATGAGGAGGTGAAGGTTTGTGTGGATGTGGATGGGCAGTACGTACTAATACGGTGTATACTGTATGGAGTGATGTTGTGTGTTGCAGCGATGTATATTCCGCCTCCCTACTCTAGCAGGAAAATTAGAGAAGTAATGGAGCGAGTGGAAAGATGGGGGCCGACACCGTTAATAATTATCGGGGATCTAAACAATATCTGTGATGAATATTGGGATAAAAATAAAAATACTCAGAATAGGTCGGAGGGACATATAACAACATTTGGCACCTATATACAGGAGATAGGTTTGATTGATCTTTGGAGGGTTAGACACGTTGGAGAGAGAGGGTACTCATGCTATTCGCCGGCGCATGCCACGCTCTCTAGGATTGATATGGCTCTGGGTAACAGGATTTTGGACACATTGGTTGGGGAGGTGAGATATCTGCCAAGGGCCTTGTCGGACCATAGTCCAATTGAAGTAGAGGTTAGATTGGAGGGGGCTCACTCGCTAAGTGGGAGAGAATGGAAGATTCATCCTAATTGGTTACAGAGTATTGAGTTGGAAAGTATAGGACGGGAGGTAGAGGATTTCTTCCTCTTAAATGATGGAAGTACTGATGCTCTTACGATTTGGGATGCAATGAAGGCGTATCTGAGGGGACTACTGTTTAGGGACATTAGTAGGTGTAAGCGGAGGACGAGAGAGGCAGAAAAAGTGGCATTTGAGGAGTTGAAGGAAGCAGAAGACGGGATGGCTACACTGGGAACCCCTGAGGCAGAGAGAAGGATGAAAAACGCACAAAATCATTTGGAAAAAATTCTGTTAGGCAAAGCAGAGAGGAAGCGGGATTTCCAAAGGGTATTGTTCTATCAGGAGGGAGAAACAGTGGGACATATGCTGTCGGTAGTGGCTGCTGCTCAGAGAGGTTCTTCATATATACACTCTTTGGACTCTGCTAGTGGAGGTAAAATAACGGAAACGCCTGAAATCTTGAGAGCTTTTGCGGACTTCTATGCAGATTTGTATTCCTCTCGGGTTGGTGAATCGGTCGAGGACACACTGACTTTCTTGGAAGGTCTGGATCTGCCGAGACTGAGTGAGACAGATAGGGAGAGCCTTGAGGCCCCTATCACTGAGGAGGAATTGAGTCGGGCATTGATGTCTATGGCTAATGGGAAAGCGCCTGGGGTCGATGGGCTACCCGCTGAGATCTATAAAGGGTTGGCAGAAGTGTTGATTCCTAGATTAAAAATGGTATTGGAGGAAGCTAGGTCCTGTGGGTGCTTGCCAGCCTCTATGAGAGAGGCCATAATAGTGGTCATTCCAAAAGAGGATAAGGACTTGGGGAAACCGGAGTCGTACCGCCCAATTTCTTTACTAACTATTGATGTCAAGCTTCTGGCCAAGGTGTTGGCTCTCCGCCTCTCTAGTGTTATTGCGAGTCTGGTGCATTCGGATCAATCTGGCTTTATGCCGGATAGATCAACGGTGATCAATTTGCGGAGGTTATATGTAAATTTGCAGGTAGAGTCTGATAACTGTGGTCGAAGAGTGATTGTATCGCTAGATGCACATAAGGCGTTTGACAGTGTCGAATGGGGGTACCTCTGGCAGGTGCTGGAATGTATGGGGTTTGGTCCGCAGTTTGTGGCCTGGATACAGCTGTTGTACTCATTACCGTCCGCTAGAATTAGAGTAAACGGGGAGCTATCTCGACCTATAGGGCTGGCTAGGGGTACTAGGCAGGGATGGCCGCTTTCACCCCTTCTGTTCGCGTTGGCTGTAGAACCTCTTGCTGCTAAGATTCGGCAGTCGGATGGGGTCCCTGGGTTTAGGTATGGGAAAGTAGAGGAAAAAATAGCGTTATACGCGGATGATGTTTTGCTGTTCCTGGCGGATCCAGACGAGTCACTAAGAGGGGCCGTTGAAATTGTTGAGAGATTTGGTACTGTGTCGGGACTAACAATTAATTGGGATAAGACGGTTCTTTTTAGAGTGGATGACGTAGGAGAGAATGTGAGTGAGGATGTTGGGGATGAGAGGCTGAAGGTGGTCTCCCAATTTAAATACCTTGGAATATGGATTTCGGTGCCAGTTGCGGAGTTCCTGCAAAGAAATTTGACTCCTGTTATGGGGGTACTCAGGGCAAAGGTAGATGCCTGGAATAAGCTACATCTATCGGTCGTCGGTAGGGTAAACCTTATTAAAATGGTTCTGATGCCTAAAATTCTTTATGTTCTACATAACGCACCAATTTGGATCCCTCGGGGGAAGTTCAGGCAGATTAACGCCCTTTTTAGAAGTTTGATATGGGGAAGACAATATCCACGTATTAGCCTGGAGACGCTTCAGCGACCCAAGGAAGATGGTGGTTTGGCTTTGCCCAACCCGGAAATATACTTCCTTGCGGCCCAGAGCCAGCATTTGAAGGGCTGGGCGCGAGGGGCGTCATCCAGTGCAGTACAACAGCTAATGGAAGAGGTGACGGACCGACGACCGGTGGCCAGGTGTTTGGAAGATGGCTCTTTGAGCGCTCTGGGGAAAGTATACCCAACCCTGTTCCTGATTCGTAAATTATGGAATAGACTAAGGCAGATTCGTGGGGTTACAGGTTGACTAAATTCACACCGATATGGTCTAACCACAATTTAAAGGAATTTGAGGCCTTGGGAGGACTATTGGAATGGCAGAATAAGGGAATTTGCTTTGTTCACCAGATAATCCAGCGACAGGAGCTGAAGTCCTTCTCCCAATTGCAGGAAGAATTTGGTTTGCGATCCACAGGGGAATATCAGTATGCGCAGATGAGACATGCCTTTAGAGCTCAGAATAAGAAGGCTGATATCAGGGTTCAAGATGATATAGTGTTGGAGTATGTGTGTGGTGACGGAACTACAAGGGGAGTTACTTCTACTCTGTACAAGGACCTTATGCACACGTTCCTGTTAGATTTCCCTATAAAGGCGAGAGCTAAGTGGGAGAGAGAAGTGGGACCGATGGAAAATGAAACCTGGGAGTCGGTGATGGAGTGGGTTCCGCGACTATCCTTGAGTGAACCATATAGGCTCTCGCAGCTATACATTCTGCATAGGGTATATAAATCTCCGGAAGTGCTATACAAAGCGGGATTGCGTGCCAATTCTGAGTGTCCGAGGTGTGCGAGTGAGAATGCAGGAATATATCACATGATGTGGACGTGTCCGAGACTGGCTGCCTTTTGGGTGGTGGTTTTGAGCCAAGTTGAAGCTGCGTATAAGTGCAGAGTTCTTAGAGACCCGATAGTATGCGTGCTGGGATATGTGGAAGAAATTGGAGTTGACAATACTTGGAAGATTGCAATCGCTAGGCTACTCTACATGGCCAGGAAAGTAATAGCACGAAATTGGATAAATGCGGAACCACCTGTGAGAAGGGAATTTCTCCAATATGTTCAACATGGTCTGAAATTGGAAAAGGGGGTGTACAAAAAAAGGGGGAAATTAGTAACGTTTAATAAAATATGGTCTCCTTGGCTTGATTTGGATTGAGGAGTATAGTCGTCGAGTTTCCTAGGACTTGGATGAGGATAAATTATACGAGGCAGAGAAGGCCTCAGTGGGGTGAAGATTGAGACTGAGCTGTCGTAGGGGGGAGGGGGGTAGTTGGGGTAATGTTGGGGTTTATTAAAATAAGAAAACGTGTATGTGATATAATGCAATGTAAATGGCATTCTGATGTTCTTCCTTATTTTGTTAATAAAAATCTATTTAAATAAAAAAAAAAAAAGATGGTATTGAAAGCCAAAGCTGCTGATGGTCTGTCCAATTGGGGCCAAGGACTGAGCCCTGAGGTACCCCGACAGCGAGAGGAAGAGGAGATGAAGTGGAGCCAGAGAACAGAACACTGAAGGAGCGGTCAGAAAGGTAGGAGGAGAACCAGGAGAGAACAGTGTCCTTAATGCCTAGTGACTGGAGCCTAGAGAGCAGGAGAGGGTGGTCAGCAGTGTCAAAAGCTGCAGAAAGGTCAAGAAGAATGAGCAGAGAGTGGTCATCATTACGTTTTGCTGTCAGAAGGTCATTGGTCACTTTGATGAGTGCAGTTTCTGTCGAATGTAGGGGGCAGAAACCAGACTGTGAAGCGTCTAGGAGGGAGTGAGTGGAGAGGTAACAGGTAAGGCGGGAGTATATCAGGCGCTCCAAGAGTTTAGAGATGAAGAGATTGGAGACCGGTCTGTAGTTGTTTGTGCAGGATGGGTCAAGGGTGGGTTTCTTTAGTAATGGAGTAATGATAGAGTGTTTGAAGGAGGAGGGGAAAATGCCAGAGGAGAGGGAGAGATTAAAGATTGTAGTTAGGTGACTTGTGACGACTGGAGAGAGAGACTGGAGGAGATGTGAGATGTGGTCGGTAGTGCATGTAGTCGGACGAGAAGAGGAGAGGAGCTTGGAGACTTCTTCTGTGATGGGATCGAATGTGGAGAGTGAGCCAGGGGAAATGAGGGGAGGGATGGGAGTCACTGAACTTAGTGGTTGGGAGCGGATGTCCTGACGGATATTGTCTATTTTCTCTATAAAGTGGGAGGCCAGGTCATCAGCACAAATGTCTGTGATAGGGGCTGAAAGGTGTCAAAAAGTTTCTTGGGGTTGTTGGATAGTGAGGAGATCAGGGTGGTGAAGTAGGTCTGTTTGGCGAGGTGAAGGGCAGAGTTATAGGTCCTTAACATAAATTTGAAGTGTATGAAGTCTTCTGGTGTGCGTGTTTTCCTCCATAAGCGTTCAGCACACCTAGAGCATCGCTGGATAAATCGGGTTTGCGATGTGAGCCAGGGCTGTTTCACTCTGTGGTTGGAGGTTCTGAGGGTGAGGGGAGCTACTTGGTCAAGGGTGCTTCTAAGAGTGTCATTGAAGTGATGTACAGCCAGATCAGGACAGGAAAAAGAAGAGATAGGGGACAATGATGAGCGTAGGGAGTCTGAATGTGTATGAGGGTTAATGGCTTGTAGATTTCTGACTGAATGGTAGGTAGGAGGGTGCTGGGGTGAGCGAGGATTTGTGAGTGTGAAGGAGAGAATGTTGTGGTCAGAGAGGGGAAGCGGTGAGTTATCTAGGTAGGAGATTGAGCAGAGCCGGGCGAAAACCAGGTCCAGGGTGTTACCGTCTTTGTGTGTTTCAGAGGTTGAGAGCTGTGAGAGGCCAAGAGAAGTGGTTAGTGATAGAAGCTGGGATGCAGATGTGGAAGTGGGGCTGTTAATGGGAATATTGAAGTCTCCCAGGATAAGGGTTGGTAGTTCCGAGGACATGAAGTGCGGCAGCCAGGCAGAGAAATGGTCCAGGAAGTGGGTGGGTGAGCCTGGGGGCCGGTATATGACCGCTACTCTGAGGGAGAGGGGACGAAAGAGCCTGATTGTGTGGACCTCAAATGAAGAGTGATGGAACTGGGGAGATGACCTGGAAAGTGCATTGTGGGGACAGGACTATGCCAACTCCACCACCAGGTCTGTTTGTTGGTCTCGGGGAATGGGAGAATTGTAAGCTACCATGGGTAATGGCAGCAGGAGAGACAGTGTCAGAATCCAGGTTTCCGTGAGGGCCAGCAGATTCAGAGAGTTTTTCAGAAAGTAATTGTGTAGGAAAGGAAGCTTGTTGCATACAGACCGTGGATTCCAAAGGGCACAATTAAAATAAGGGGATGAAGGAGTGCAATTAATATTAGTAAGATTATTAAGGTTTCGATGTGAGGTAGGGTAGGGGTTGAGGTTGGTGGATGGTGGACCGGGGTTTGGGGAGATGTCCCCTGATATCAGCAGGAGTAGGAAGATAAAAAGCAAGTAGCTTGTGGAATTGTATGAAGTTTTTTTATGCAGTCTGTTTGGGCAAGATGGACTTTCAGGTTTTTCAAGAAGGTGAGAAGTGCATGGGAGCTGTACATGGGAGAGGGAAGTATAGAGGGGATGATGTATATGAGTCGTGGTGGAGGGGGGATTGGGCGGTGAAACTGGACTGTAAGGGAGCCTACGAGGATAGGAATAAAGCACATGGACAGAGGGGAGGGGCAGAGTGTGGGTTACCTGACTCCTGCCCTGACTAACTGCCATGGAATAACTGCGGTATCACGACGCTTATCTTCTGTGAATTAATTTGTGTTTTTTTCATAACAGTCCAACCTCACTGAGAGGGAGACCGGGTCGGACTCGGAGGTTGTGATACATCCTGTTGGTGGAGAAGAAGAGGTGGCAGGCCCATCTTTGGCCTCTTCTACCTCCATCCTTCCTGGACCATCGGCTTCTTCATCCCAAGAGACAGCAGCAAGTGTCCAAGATGCAGCACAACCACCATCAGCAGCACCTGATCCTGTAAGCCAGGAAAAGCAAGGACACAGCAGCAGCCCTACTGTCCCACTGGTGTCCTCCCCACAGGCAGCTGTCCCTTTACACAGAGGCCGCAGAAGGAGAGAGATGCAAGCCAGTAGGAGGGATGTGGGCAGGGGTCCTCAATTATTTGGCCAGGGCAGCCATGGATGATGGTGAGGAGGTGTTTGCTCGCAGCCTGGCCCAATACCTTCATCCCCTTCACCGTGAGGTGAGGCTACGTGTGAGAGGGTGTATTCAAATCCTGATTGATTTATGCACCTTCCCAAATAACCTCTATGAGGTTTTTGAATTTATTGAGAGAAGGCAGCTTTCACCAAATAACCTCTTGCGTCTTCCACGATCTCAACAGGTGCATGGTCAATCAGGATTTGAAGCACCTCCTCCACGTGTGCCTACACCTTAACCCCTCCCCACCCAAAATCAACCAAGGCCAGCACCGTACCATATGGCAGCCTACAACTCAACTTCCCAATATGCCCACTTTTCCAGACCCAGTGCTGTAGGCTGTTCCCAACCTGGGAACATATGCTCTGTTCATAACCATGTGGTAATTAAGTAAATACAACACACAGAGTACAGTTTATGTAGGCATAAATTATTTTATGTTGATAATCTGTTTAGGAAATGAGGAAATCACAACTGAGAAACAGCATAATCTTGCCAGGGATTAGCACCCTGAGGAGAAACAAAATAATTTGTGAAAATATCTCTCACTTTTATTCCAGAAAGGGGATGGTGCGGAGGAGGGCCATGTCGTGTAGGCCTACTCTCATTGGGCAACATTTCTTCACCAATAACAGATGACGGGCAATCATGAAGTCTAGTAAAATTGTGCAAAACAACACACGCTTTAACCCCTTAGTGACAGAGCCAATTTGATACTCAATGATCGAGCCAATTTTTACAATTCTGACCACTGTCACTTTATGAGGTTATAACTCTGGAACGCTTTAACATATCAGTCTCTGATTCAGAGACTGTTTTTTTGTGACATCTGGTACTTCATGTTACTGGTAACATTTCTTCGATATTACTTGCAATTATTTATTTAAAAAAAGGAAATATGGCGAAAAATTTTTAAATTTTGCAATTTTCAAACTTTGTATTTTTATGCCCTTAAATCAGAGAGAGATGTCACAAAAAATAGTTAATAAATAACATTTCCCACATGTGTACTTTACATCAGAACAATTTTGGAAACAATTTTTTTTTTTGTTAGGGAGTTATAAGGGTTAAAAGTTGACCAGCAATTTCTTATTTTTACAACACCATTTTTTTTTAGGGACCACATCACATTTGAAGTCATTTTGAGGGGTCTATATGATAGAAAATAACCAAGTGTGACACCATTCTAAAAACTGCCCCCCCCCAAGGGTGCACATTCAAGAAGTTTATTAACCCTTTACGTGCTTCACAGAAACTGAAACAATGTGGAAGGAAAAAATGAACATTTAACTTTTTTTGCAAACATTTTACTTCAGAACCATTTTTTTAATTTTCACAAGTGTAAAAACAGAACCATAAATGCTTTCTCCTGAATACGCCGATACCCCATATGTGGGGGTAAACCACTGTTTGGGCGCACGGCAGAGCTTGGAAGAGAAGGGGCGCCGTTTGACCTTTTCAATGCAGAATTGGCTGGAATTGATATCGGATGCCATGTCACGTTTAGAGAGCCCCTGATGTGCCTAAACAGTGGAAACGCTCCAAAAGTGACACCATTTTGGAAACTAGACCCATTAAGGAACTTATCTAGATGTGTGGTGAGCACTTTTAACCCCAAAGTGCTTCACAGAAGTTTATAACGTAGAGCCGTGAAAATAAAAAAATCACATTTTTTCTACAAAAATGATCTTTTTGCCCCCAAATTTTTATTTTCACAAGGGTAACAGGAGAAATTAGACAACAAAAGCTGTTGTGCAATTTCTCCTGAGTATGTCGATACCCTATATGTGGGGGTAAACCACTGTTTGGGCGCACCGCAGAGCTTGCAAGAGGAGTACCGTTTTACTTTTTCAATGTATAATTGGCTGGAATTGAGATCGGACGCCAAGTCGCGTTTGGAGAGCCCCTGATGCACCTAAACAGTGAAGAAACCCCACAAGTGACACCATTTTGGAAACTAGACCCCTTAAGGAACTTATCTAGATGTGTGGTGAGCACTTTAAACCCCTAGGTGCTTCACGGAAGTTTGGGCGCACGGCAGAGCTCGGAAGGGAAGGAGCGCCGTTTTGGAATGCAGACTTTGATAGAATGGTCTGCGGGCGTTATGTTGCGTTGCGTAGGTTCTGTAGAAGGACGTAGATCTGGGGATTTATTATGATGGAATATAGGCTGAACTGGATGGACAAATGTCTTTTTTCGGCCTTACTAACTATGTTACTATGTTTGCAGAGCCCCTGATGTACTTAAACAGTAGAAACCCCCCACAAGTGACCCCATTTTGGAAACTAGACACCCCAAGGAACTTATCTAGATGTGTGGTGAGAACTTTGAATGCCCAAGTGCTTCACAGAAGTTTATAATGCAGAGTCGTGAAAATAAAAAATATTTTTTTTTCCACAAAAAAAGATTTTTTAGCCCCCAAATTTTTATTTTTACAAGGGTAACAGGAGAAATTGGACCCCAAAAGTTGTTGTCCAATTTATCCCGAGTACGCTGATGCCCCATATGTGGGGGTAAACCACTGGGCACATGGCAGAGCTTAGAAGGGAGGGAGCACCATTTGACTTTTTGAGCGCAAAATTGGCTGTCACGTTTGGAGACCCCCTGATGCACCTAAACAGTGGAAACCCCCCAATTCTAGCTCCAACCCTAACCCCAACACACCCCTAACCCTAATCCCAACCCGATGCATAATCCTAATCACAACCCTAACGATAATCACAACCCTTACCCCAAAACAACCCTAATGTCAACCCTAACCATAACCCTAATCAAAACCCTAAATCCAACACACCCCTAATCCTAATCTCATCCCTAACCCGAATCCCAATACACCCCTAACCCTAACCCCAACCTTAACCCTAATCCCAACCCTAACCCTAATCCCAAACGTAACCATAATGCTAACCCTAACCCTAATACCAACCCTAATCCAAAACCTAACCCTAATCCCAACTCTAACCCTAACTTTAGCTGCAACCCTAGCCCTAACCCTAACTTTAGCCCCAACCCTAACCCTAGCCCTAACTTTAGCCCCAACCCTAACCCTAAGGCTGCTTTCACACTTGTGCCTGGGATAAGGCCTCATGACATTCCTTGTCAACTGGAAGGCCTCATCTCCCACAAGAACATATGGCACTGCTTCAGCATTGGAGCCTGGGAGTTGTTGTGGTGGTGGGAGGTCTAACTGGTTTTCACGTAGCCGCCGACCCATAATGGACGAATTGAAGACCCTTGAGTCTCCTCTTCGCCCATAGGCACCAATGTCTACAATTATAAACCTTTAGTTACTGTCAACTACAGCTAACAGAACTACAGAGAAAAACTGCTTGTAACTGTAGAATTGGGAGCCAGAGTTCGGCGGCTTACGCACCCTGATATATTTCCCATCCAGGGCTCCAATGCAGAGTGGGAAGTCACAAGCGTCATTGAACCCACGGGCTATTTTGAGCCAATCAGCCATTTTTGGCTCAAGCATGACAAGTTCATGTAGTTTCGCCCATATTTCACTACATGTTGAGCGCACAATGCCTGAAATTGTGGAGCGACCAATGAGAAACTCCAGGTGTAGTCCTGCATAAGACAGGAAGCCGAAAGGACACAAAAAATAATAATAGTAAGGTAACAATAGTTTAGAGAAAACATGATAAAGCGCAAGTATGTAGTGTCATAAAAAAGCCAGGAAAATAAAGGAAATTAATTGATATTTACCTAGTGTACATAAGTAGAACATTACAAATACATATTTTTATTGTGGTTTTGTCCTAAGTTACACATATCTTTTAAAAAAGCTGCTAGAAAACAACCCTGAAAAAAAAACACATCAAAATACAGTATGTGAGGATGTTGAATACATACCGTAAGGTAAGGAGAAGACGCTCTTCTGCGTATATGCTTTTTCGCACCCTGGTCTCCTGATACGTGAGTCCTGGACGTACTGTCTCCAATAAGATATCAAATGTTGGTATTGTCATTTGACAGTATAGGTAAAACTTATCAGGATGTGCACGCAGAGCTGTATATAGCCTCTGAAAATGGCCTTTAGTGAGGCGTTGAGTCAAACAAGGATGCACCCACATTCTTCTTCTCCTCCTTCGCAGATCTACAATCACAGGGTATGGCTGGCCAAACCGACGCGACAAGACCCAGTTAAACAAACCTCGCTGAGTTGGGGTAAAGTGCAGTAAGTCAGACATGGTGCAAATGTTACCACAACACACCAACAGATGCACAACCACAAAATGGCCATATGGGAGGGTGCCACCTGTTGTAGAGGCCTTAAATAGGGTTGCTGATGCTGATTTAAATTAATTTCAGGCTCCAAAACCGTTAAATGTCCATTTTGTCAGTTTGCGTGGAAAAAACGAATTACGGATGTCATACGGATTACATATGCAACATTACATGAGCAAAATACGCGACCACACTTTGCCAACGGATTACATACGGATCACTATTTTTGGATTTTTTCTGCGTATTACGGACGTAAAAAACGGAACCGTATATCCATACGCTGAGTGTGACGCCGGCCTAAAAGGGGATATTTGGGACTTTACAAAAAATATATCTAAGCATTAACAGGCAGGTAATTGCTACTTACCTACCTGTTATGTCCGGCGCCTTTCTTCCCCGACACAGAACAGTCACAAACCGCTACTGCCGGGGATTCAGAAGCCTCTGCTGACATCACGTCTAGAGAGTGGAGCTTCTCTGTCCTGGCCACAGTGCAGATCAACATTTTTAGGGTATGTGCACACATTGCAGATTTGTCTGTAGAAATTTCTGTGCATATTCTGCATCTCTTGGCAGAAAACGCAGGTAAAAATCAGTGCGGATTTGATGCGGATGTGATGCAGATTTGTATGCTTTTTTGTAAGCTAAATAAAGATCTATTATTTAACAACAACAAAAAATTGTGATATAATTTCTTGTAAAACCTCTTCATTTACATACTCCATTGAAAAATAATGTTTGCACACAGATAGATAAATCTATCGATAGATAGATCTATAGATAGATAGATAGATATGGGATAGACAGATAGATCTATAGATAGATATGGAATAGACAGATCTATAGCTAGATAGAAATGGGATAGACAGATAGATCTATAGATAGATAGATCTATCTATAGATCTATCTATACCATATCTATCGATCTATCCATCTACAGATCTAAAAAAGAAACTTGGATCTTTTTGCATTTACCCAAGAGAATAGGACAAGTCATGGATGTGATTAACAAGGTTGTACACCTGTTCTATCATTACCAATTGTTGTCTAAATGCATATTTTTCAATGCTTTTTTATCTATTTCTATCCACTGCACTTTATGTGATGAATAATTCCTGTATCACTGCCTGCACTTTATGCATGTCAATTATAATGTAAATACATGCTCTTACAATGATGATTAATGCAAATGATTATAATTATGTATACTCTTTATATACCTGGCACTTTCACATGTTCACTGCTTGAGGCCGGTTTCACACGTCAGTGGCTCCGGTACATGAGGTGACAGTTTCCTCACGTACCGGAGCCACTGACACACGTAGACACATTAAAATCAATGCATCTTTTCAGATGTCATTGATTTTTTGTGGACCGTGTCTCCGTGTGCCAAACACGGAGACATGTCAGTGTTCGTGGGAGCGCACAGATTACACGGACCCATTAAAGTCAATGGGTCCGTGTAAAACACGTACTACACACGGACATTGTCCGTGTGCAGTCCGTGTGCCGTGCAGGAGACAGCGCTACATTAAGCGCTGTCCCCCCCCACTGGTGCTGAAGCCGCGATTCATATCTTCCCGGCAGCAGCGTTTGCTGCCGGGAAGATATGAATAATAGTGTTTAAAATAAAGATCTATCTGCCCATCGCCCTCCCACCCCCTGTGCGCCCCCCCGCTGTTCTGAAAATACTCACCCAGCTCGCACTCTCACCGGCGCTGCTTCCTCTCCTGGCCACGTCTTCTTCTGTATGCGGTCACGTGGGGCCGATTACAGTCAATGAATATGCGGCTCCACCTCCCATAGGGGCGGAGCCGCATATTCATTACTGTAATCGGCGGCCCCACGTGACCGCATACAGGAGAAGCTGCGGCCAGAAGAAGAAGCAGCGACAGCCAACGAGGGAGCCAGGTGAGTATTTTCAGAACAGCGGGGGGGCGCACAGGGGGTGGGGGGGCGCACAGGGGGTGGGAGGGCGGGGGTCAGATAGATCTTTATTTTAAACACTATTATTCATATCTTCCCGGCAGCAAACGCTGCTGCCGGGAAGATATGAATCGCGGCTTCAGCACGATGCCAGGGACAGCGCTAAACTTTAGCGCTGTCTCCGGCACGGTGCATGTGGAACCCAGTGGGCACACGGGCGGCACAAGTGTGCCGCACGTGTGCCGCACGTGTGCCACACTGATGTACCACAGAAATGCACCGGCACACGGACACGGATAATTCCGGTACCGATTTTTCCGGTACCGGAATTATCTGGATGTGTGGGACTGCCCTGAGAAAGGTTCCTGTTGGGACCGAAACGTCGCTTTCTGGGCTGATTAAATAGCTCTTTTTCACAACAAACGGTGTGCTGCCTCGAATTTTCCTTTTTTATAATTGAGGTTTGGTATCTGCCTGGGGGGCTCTGCACCCGGACTCTTTCTTTGTGCTGCTCTAATTCTCTTTTTTTCTTATCTACAGATCTATCGATCAATATATCTATCGATAGATCTATCTATCTATAGATAGATATATCTATAGATAGATAGTAAGATATATCTATAGATATAATTATCTATCTATAGATATATCTATTGTGGTGCAGTGACCCCTGTGGTAGCTAGGGGGCTCTGTGATTTTTCCGGTACCGGAATTATCTGGATGTGTGGGACTGCCCTGAGAAAGGTTCCTGTTGGGACAGAAACGTCGCTTTCTGGGCTGATTAAATAGCTCTTTTTCACAACAAACGGTGTGCTGCCTCAAATTTTCCTTTTTTATAATTGAGGTTTGGTATCTGCCTGGGGGGCTCTGCACCCGGACTCTTTCTTTGTGCTGCTCTAATTCTTTTTTCTTATCTACAGATCTATCGATCAATATATCTATCGATAGATCTGTCTATCTATAGATAGATATATCTATAGATAGATAGTTAGATATATCTATAGATATAATTATCTATCTATAGATACTGTATATTTATTGTGGTGCAGTGACCCCTGTGGTAGCTAGGGTGCACTGTGTCTGCTCCTTGGGATGTGCATGGAGGCATATCTATTGTGATAATCGTGGTGAAACAGTGACTGGCAGAATTCTGAGTGGCCGATATGTGTCGCAGAGGGAGTCTGTGTGGTAAGTCTGATGCAATGTTGTTGTTCTGGGACCTGTAGTCCCTCAACAGTGTGTATATGTTTGGTGTAGTTGTAAGGGAGACTTACTAGGCTAGTTGTGTGAGATGGCCGGGACAAACTAGCCACACATCCACACTCCCACCCAGGGGAGTGGTTAAGGGTATATAATGTGACCAGGGTGTGGGTCACATGTTCCTGTGTGGTTCCAGTGGAAGGTCCTGGAGAGCCTATGTGTTGGATCTCCTGGGAGTAGAAATCCTGAAGAGCACATGGTGGGGCTTTGGACCTGGTGGCCTGGGGTGTTGGACAAAGGTCCTGAATAGCACTTGGACAGGTCACATACTTGTGTGTTGGGAGGCCCTGGGAGTAGGACCGGATCCCTGAATAGCACACTGAACAACCTGTGTTGGATTTCCTGGGAGTAGGAGTCCTGAAGAGCACATGGTGGGGCTTTGGACTTGCTAGTGGCCTGGCGTGTTGGACTACGTCGTGAATAACACCTGGACAGGTTATATGCCTGGGGTGTTGGACGAGGTCCTGAATAGTACCTGGACAGGTCATATGCCTGGGGTGTTGGACGAGGTCCTGAATAGCACCTGGACAGGTCACATGTGCGGTTCATGTGAGGAGGAGATGCCAGTGTGTTGGATTTCCTGGGAGTAGGAATCCTGAATAGCACACTGGCCAACCTGCGTTGGGAGACCCGGGAGGAGGCTTCCTGAAGAGCACATGCTGGTGTTTTGGGAGGTCCTGGGGCTAGGGCCGAATCCCTGAATAGCGCACAGAAAGACTATGGTTCTGGATGGTCTGTGTGGGGGAAGCTACCGTCCTTCGGTGGGTCTGGACTGACTAAGGTATGCCGCCAGGCAAGTTGGTGATCCCTGTGAGGCAGCTTTCCCGGAGGAATGGACTGACAAGGAGTCAGCAGGTGGAGCAGGAGCTCCCGTCAGGTACCTATACAGACTGTTGGTGCTTGTAATGTTCTATGAACTGTGTGGTCTCCCACGGTGACTGAACGGAGTGAGGTTCGGCGTGTTTAGAGACCGCAACCCAGTGTCATATGCGCTGTATGTGACTTGGGACATTGGTGAACTGTACGGCGTACGGACTCCCATGGTAACTGGGCGAAGTGAGAGGTCCAGCATGTTTAGTGTCCGTGAGTCAAAGCCGTAAATGAAGTGTTAAGATAAAGCTGCAAGTTAATATCACCAGTTGGTGCCTGTTGTGTTTCTAAGAAATGTACATAATGAACTGTGCATAACCCGGTTTATGACCCTTTAATAAACCGCATGGACTGTGTTTAAGCGAAAAATCGTGCCTGACTACGTTAATCCCGTACCAAGCGAGTGTCCCCCAATACACTTAGTGAGAGCAATCTTACACTATCTATAGATACATCTATCTATCTATAGATATATCTATCTATAGATAGAAAGATATATTGATAGATAGATAGATAGATACCAAGCCCAATGTTTAGTAATAAACATAATAAAATGTTACATAGAGAGTTAAATAAAGACACACACACAAAAAATCTGCGTTAGGCCGGGGTCACATTTGCGAGAAACTTGCACGAGTCTCGCACCTCAATACCTGGCACTGCCGCTGGCACTTGAACTGGAGCATTCAGCTGCATAGAAATACATGCAGCCGCGCACTCAGGTCCAGAGTGCCAGCGGCAGTGCTGGGTATTGAGGTGCGAGACTTGTGCAAGTTTCTCGCAAGTGTGACCCCGGCCTTAAACACGTTTAATTTTAAAAAAAAATTAAAAAAAATGGCGTGGGCTCCCACGCAATTTTCTGTGCCAGAGAGGGAAAGCCAGCGACTGGGGGCCGATGTGTATAGTCTAGTATGGGGTTAATACCCATGGATCTTCCCAGGCTATGAATATCAGCCCGCAGTTGTATATTTAGCTTTTACTTGCTATTAAAATAGGGGAATCCCCCCAAAAAACAATGTGGGGTCTCCCTATAATAGCCAGAAAAGGCTATGGTGACAGTTGCGGGCTGATATTCATAGCCTAGAAAGGGGCCATGGATATTGGCCCCCTGGCTACAAACACCAGCTCAGAGCCGCCCCAGAAATGGTGTATCTCTAAGATGCGTCAATTCCGGAACTTAGCCTCTCTCTTTCCAGTGCCCTGTAGCGGTGGCATATGGGGTAATATTTGTGGGGTTGATGTCACCTTTGAATTGTAAGGTGACATCAAGCCGGCTTAGTAATGGAGAGGCGTCAATAAGACATCTATCCATTACTAATCCTATAGATGTTAAAGGGTTAAATAAACACACAGCCAGAATAAAGTATTTTCATGAAATAAAACACTACACATTTTTCCTATCTTTTATTGTTCTCCTAATTCCTGCGATGCCCTCGATCTCCTGCAAAAAAATTAAAATAATAAACCAACACAAATAATCCCTGGTCCGATGTAATCCATTTAATAATGAGTGTCCCTCAACAATCTCCCCTATAGAGCAGTCACATCAGAAGATGTGACTGCTTTATAGGCCTCCCACGATGCACTGACAGGAGGTAATGGCTCCTGCAGTGCATCACTGAAGAGGTTACCTGAGTTCAGGCTCTCACTTTACAAGTGACCGCGACCTCCGATGGCGGAGATATACAGTGCGGAAAGATACCTGCTGTCATAGCATCACTGGAGCCTCTGGAGAGTGGTCACATCTGCCGATGTGACAGCTCTCCACGGGAGATCGTCGTGGGATTCTCATTATTAAATGGACTACATCGGAACAGGGAGTATACTGTTGGTTTATTATTTTATTCTTTTTTACAGGTGATTGAGGGCGTCAGGGATTAGCTGTATGGTGAGTATGTGTGTATGTGTTTTTTGTTTTTTTTTATACTTGAACAGTAGCCGGATGATGGGACTACTGCTGTCCCATCATTGGCTAGCTGTCTCTGTAGCAGGCATAGCCGGATGTGACTAGTAGTCCCATCGGACGATGTTTGCCTACATACAGCCCCGCACACACCCGCAGACCCCCGCATACACACAGATACACACAAACACCCGCACACAGACACGCACATCTTCTCTGCACACAGTCTCCACCCACACACAGTCTCCACCCACACACTCTTCCTCCTCCTGATCTGCAGCATTTCTCGCACCCAACTCCGCAGCAAAACCACAGATCTTTTCAAACCTGCGGTTTTGCTGCAGATTTGACTGAATCAATGGAAGTCAATAGGTGCAGAAACGCTGCAGATCCACCTAAAGAATTGACATGCTGCGGAAAATAAAATGCTTCAAATCCCCGCGTTTTTTTCCGCAGCATGTGCACACCACCTGTCAATTTCCCATTGAATAACATTGCTTGCGCACTACACTGCAGATTTGATGCAATTCCGTGCATCCAAAAACGCTACAGAAATGCATCAAAATCCACAACGTGTGCATATAGCCTTATGCTATTAGTCGCTGCCATTGTTCAAGCTTATCTAGATCCTTCCGAATCCTTTCTGAATCTTCAATCTTCTCAAGTGTTAGCTATCCCTCCCAGCTTTGCATCATCTGCAAATTTGATTAGTTTAGATTCAGTTCCCTTTTATACAGTTCTCACGGATAGTATTCAGATCCCTTTTCAAATTTTTCACTCTTGTTTCATTTCAGCCGTTTGGTAAATTCAAAAAATTTCATTTTTTTTTTCACATTAATGTACAACCTGTACCCTATCTTGACAGAAAAAAACAGAAATGTAATAATTTTTGCAAATTTAATAAAAAAGAAAATCTGAAATATCACATGGTCATAAGTATTCAGACCCTTTGCTCAGTATTGAGTAGAAGCACCCTTTTGAGCTAGTACAACCATGAGTCTTCTTGGGAATGATGCAACATTTTTCACACCTGGATTTAGGGATCCTCTGCCATTCTTCCTTGCAGAACTTCTCCAGTTCCGTCCTGTTGCATGGTGAACGTTGGTGGTGCCCGCCCAACCACTGGCTGATTAACCCTCTAGATGACATAATAGCGAGCGTGGCATTTAAAAAGTTGTGAAAGAGAACCATCCAACCTGACGGAACTGGAGAGGATCTGCAAGGAAGAATGGCAGAGGATCCTCAAATCCAGGTGTGAAAAACCTATTGCATTGTTAAAAAGAAAGAGATATAGCCAAAACAACTTTGATAACTTTAAGAATACTAATGTCCCATTATTCAGGTATGCTTATCATGCCCTCTTGGGGGACTATCAATGGCATCGTCTGGTGATCTTCTCGGTGGTTGCCGACCTCCATTCCTCCGAAGAGTGGCTGTTTCTTGATTGGGATTTCGATTTCAGTAGTCCTTTGGTGAAGGCTTCTGCCTTGTCCAGGGAAAGAAAAGTATGAGAAACGCAGGAGCCTTCTCTAATCAGGAGGATTGCAAGGTATTTGAGCTGGAAACTGATTCCTTCTTGGTATTCCTCGTACAGATAGTGCTAAAGACCTTACGTCTCCTTGTGACTTCAGCTGAGAAATCGTCAAAAATTTGGATTTTGTGGCCATTAATTTCCACCAGCTGGGTCCGCCTCCAATAATCTTGTAAGATGTCCATTTTGTCATTGAAGTCCAAGAAGCGCATGATGGTCTGGCGTGAGTGCTTTAAATTTCTTCCATCAGCTGTAGTCCAAGATGGCAACAGCCCGACCCTGTGGGCCCTTTCCACTTTACGACCCTCAGAAAGCTGCAGGGCTTTAGGGAGATCTACCTCACAAATTGTCTTTAGATCCTTCTATTATTCCCATCAGCCTACCCCTGCTGTCACTAATAACAGCGACAGCAGGAGTGGCTGATGGGGGTATTTATCACCTGCCGCCTGTGTTATAAATAAATAATAAATAAATGAATGAAAAAAGGCGTGGTTTCCCCTGTATTTTCTATAACCAGCCAAGCAAAACCCATAGCTGGGGGCTGGCAGCTTCATTAAGGTTGGTTATCAAGAACAGAGGGGTCTTATAGACACCTCCCCATTACTAATCAGTTGGCTTGATGTCACTTGACAATACAAAGGTGACATCAACCCTACAAATATGAATCCCACTTGCCACTGCTACATGGCAAGTGGGAAGAGCTGGAAAAAGCAACAGAATTGGTGCATCTAATAGATGAGCCTTTATGGGCAGCTGTGGGCTGCTGGGGGGGTCAATATCCATGACCCATTACCAGCCTGAGAATACCAGCCCCCAGCTGTGAGCTTTAGCAAGACTTGTTGTCAAGAATGGGGGGGGAACATACCAGCGTGTTTTGCCCACGGACACATTTTGTGTGGAAACACACTGACGTGCACAGACCCATTCACTTGATTGGGGCTACATGTGTACGTGTTTTCGGTATGTGTCAAAATTGTAATCACATGTAGCGGAGACATGGAAGTGCGAAAGTGGCCTAAATCTGGAATTGCTGCAACCGCACCGACTGGAAGAATAAAGGCGCCTAATCACGTACACCGCACGAAGAATGGCATACAAAAATAAATAAAACCAATTCTTCACATGATGTTTATTTTTTCATTCTGTCTCCCAAAGATCGCAGTAAGGCTCGGCACACATGTATCCTGCGCTGAGCACTTGCATCGGGGTTTCAGTGTAAATCTCTAAAATATGTGATTCAGACGGAACCCACAGCAGAAGATTCCATATAGTGACGCAGATGGAGGCACTGTGGACGCCAACTAACCTGTGATCCGGCAGTGTCCGTCTTTTTAGGATTGCATAAAAGTGCCGTAGGCCACAGATTTGTGAACTTCTGAAAAGAAGGACGCCACTGAACAGAGGCCAGACGGAGTCCAAAGTAACTCTGCTGCCTCACTATAGTCAATGGATCCCTCAGGGGTTTCATCTGAATCAAGTCACTCGGAGATTTAGATGGAATCCCCAAAGTAAGTGCTCAGCGTAGAGCGCCAGATAAATGTGATTTCAATAAAAGCTTCAACTCAATCCACAAAAAAAGCAAGCCCTAACTCAGGTCCATCATCTGTTAATGGAAATAGAGGGGGCTTCCACATTACTGCTTGTACAAAGGCTCTGGAAAAGCATTATGGCTCCTCATCCCCTAAAAGAAATTCTGTGCTTTCAAATTCAAATGCCCACCTCCCTTCTAAGCCCCAGTGTCTAAACCACATATAGCATCCACATATTTGGCATTTCTGTAGTGATGAGAGCCCACCTAATTTATGGGTGCATGTCTCCAGAAGCACAGGTTGGGCATAACGTATTGGTCACTAGAGCATACTGGTCACTACAACGGCAGTTTGCAATTTTCACTTGGCAACATTCATTGCTGTTTGTTTCTGGAAAATTCCCATGAAGTCAAAATCGTCACTACACCTGTAGATAAATTCTCCAGGGGGTAAAGTTTCCAAAATGGGGTCATTTGAGGGGGAATTCTGCTCTTCTAGCAATTAGGGGCTCTACATATGGAGTCCGCAAACTGTTCTAGGAAAATCTGCGCTCCAGGAGGCAAACAGCGTTCCATCTCTACCAAGACTCTAAGTATGGCTAAGCAATACTGCACAGCCACATATGGGGTGTTGCCAAACTCAGTAAAAATTGTGGGACACATTTTGGTGCCATTTTTACCCACTCCTTGTGTGAAAATGTAAAATCTTTGGCTAAAATAAAATTTTGGTGGTAAAAATGTAGTTATTTTGTCTTCACTGCCCAATGGTATAACATTCTGTGACTCACCCATGGCATCCATATGATCACTGCACCCTTAAATGAATTAATTGAGAGGTGTCGTTTGTAAAATGGGGTCACTTATGGAGGGTTTTGCTGTTCTGGCACATCATGGGCTCTCCCAGTGGGTCATGGTACCTGCAAACCATAACAGTAAAATCTGGAGCTCCTTCCGAACTTTGCACTGCGCCTGAAAAATATTTGCTGATTACATGTAGGGTATTGGCACATTCAGAAAAAAATGGACCCCAGTTGGTTGTAAAAAAAAAATCCTATTCGCCCTTAGAAAAATTAAAAACTTGGGGATAAAACAACATTTTAGTGGTAAAACTGTAATTTATTCTTTCTTCACCGCTCAGTGGTATAAAATTCTGTGAGGCACATGTGGTGTCAATATGATCACTGCACCCCTAGATGAATTCATAATAAATAATAAATAATAATAAACTTCTTGATGGTTTTGAGCACCTTGAGGGGTTCAGTTTTTAGAATGGTGTCACTTTTGGGTAACTTCTATCATATAGACCAGACCTGGGCAAAGTGCGGCTCGTGGACCAAGACAGCCGTGGGGCTGGAAACCAGACGTCCATGGACGGCATGGTATCCGCCCGCTCGCTTTCTCTATGGCCGGCGTCACACACAGCGTAAAACAATACGGTCCGTATATTACGGCCGTAATACACTGAAAAGTCCCGAAAAAAGTGGTCCGTAGCTCCTCCGTAGGCAGGGTGTGTCAGCGTTTTTTGCGCATGGCATCCTCCTTATGTAATCCGTATGGCATCCGTACTGCGTGGTTTTCTCGCAGGCTAGCAAAACCAACATACCGCTATAGAAGTGATCCATGTGTCCCAAAAAGAAAAGAAAATATATATACACTGTCTATATATATATATATATATATATATATATATATATATATATATATATGTCAGTAGACACATATGTTAGAGAGAAAAGCCGGTAATTCAGTGCGGTGTACAGTAAAATCACACTGACAGCTTACAGTAGAATAGGTAGAATAAATGTGTACACATAGAATAGGTATATATATATATATATGTCAGTGAGACACATATATGTATATATATTAATATTTATTCCAGCGCTAGACAGCTTGAAAGCCGGTAATTCAATTACCGGCTTTTTCCTTCTCCTTCCTAAAACCCGACATGATTTGAGACATGGTTTACATACAGTAAACCATGTATTCTCTCCATTTTTTTGGCAGATTCCACACTACTAATGTCAGTAGTGTGTATCTGCAAAATTTGGCCGTTCTAGCTCTTAAAATAAAGGGTTAAATGGCGGAAAAAATTGGCGTGGGCTCCCGCGCAATTTTCTCCGCCAGAGTAGTAAAGCCAGTGACTGAGGGCAGATATTAATAGCCTGGAGAGGGTCCATGGTTATTGGCCCCCCCCTGGCTAAAAATATCTGCCCCCAGCCACCCCAGAAAAGGCACATCTGGAAGATGCGCCTATTCTGGCACTTGGCCACTCTCTTCCCATTCCCGTGTAGCGGTGGGATATGGGGTAATGAAGGGTTAATGCCACCTTGCTATTGTAAGGGGACATTAAGCCTAATTAATAATGGAGAGGCGTCAATTATGACACCTATCCATTATTAATCCAATTGTAGTGAAGGGTTAAATAAAACACAAACACATTATTTAAAATTATTTTAATGAAATAAAAACAATGGGTGTTGCAGTATTTTATTCAACGCCCAATCCAGTCACTGAAGACCCTCGTTCTGTGAGTAAAAAAACATAATAAACCAACAATATACTTACCCTCCGCAGATCTGTAACGTCCAACGATGTAAATCCTTCTGAAGGGGTTAAAACATTTTGCAGCAAGGAGCTGTGCTAATGCAGGCTGCTCCTCGCTGCAAAACCCCAGGGAATAAGGCTAAAAATAGATCAATGATCTATATTTAGCTTTATTTGCGGTGAGGCGCCCTCTGCTGGCTGTTCATAGATCGTGGGAAATTACCTAGAAAGCTCCCTGGCTTTCTAGGTAATTTCCCACGATCTATGAACAGCCAGCAGAGGGCGCCTCACCGCAAATAAAGCTAAATATAGATCATTGATCTATTTTTAGCCTTATTCCCTGGGGTTTTGCAGCGAGGAGCAGCCTGCATTAGCACAGCTCCTTGCTGCAAAATGTTTTAACCCCTTCAGAAGGATTTACATCGTTGGACGTTACAGATCTGCGGAGGGTAAGTATATTGTTGGTTTATTATGTTTTTTTACTCACAGAACGAGGGTCTTCAGTGACTGGATTGGGCGTTGAATAAAATACTGCAACACCCATTGTTTTTATTTCATTAAAATAATTTTAAATAATGTGTTTGTGTTTTATTTAACCCTTCACTACAATTGGATTAATAATGGATAGGTGTCATAATTGACGCCTCTCCATTATTAATTAGGCTTAATGTCCCCTTACAATAGCAAGGTGGCATTAACCCTTCATTACCCCATATCCCACCGCTACACGGGAATGGGAAGAGAGTGGCCAAGTGCCAGAATAGGCGCATCTTCCAGATGTGCCTTTTCTGGGGTGGCTGGGGGCAGATATTTTTAGCCAGGGGGGGGGCCAATAACCATGGACCCTCTCCAGGCTATTAATATCTGCCCTCAGTCACTGGCTTTACTACTCTGGCGGAGAAAATTGCGCGGGAGCCCACGCCAATTTTTTCCGCCATTTAACCCTTTATTTTAAGAGCTAGAACGGCCAAATTTTGCAGATACACACTACTGACATTAGTAGTGTGGAATCTGCAAAAAAAATGGAGAGAATACATGGTTTACTGTATGTAAACCATGTCTCAAATCATGTCGGGTTTTAGGAAGGAGAAGGAAAAAGCCGGTAATTGAATTACCGGCTTTCAAGCTGTCTAGCGCTGGAATAAATATTAATATATATACATATATGTGTCTCACTGACATATATATATATATATACCTATTCTATGTGTACACATTTATTCTACCTATTCTACTGTAAGCTGTCAGTGAGATTTTACTGTACACCGCACTGAATTACCGGCTTTTCTCTCTAACAGCGCTGCGTATTTCTCGCAAGTCACACTGCTTGTCCGTGTGTAATCCGTATTTTTCACGCTTCCATAGACTTTCATTGGCGTATTTCTTGCGCAGTACGGTGACAAACGCAGCATGCTGCGATTTTGTACGGCCGTAGAAAGCCGTATAATACTGATCAGTAAAATACGGCAGATAGGAGCAGGGGCATAGAGAATAATTGTGCCGTATTTTTTGCGAGTTTTACGGACGTAGATTCTGCGCTCTTACGTCCGTAAAACTCGCATGTGTGACGCCGGCCTATCTGTTACACCGCTGACTTCTTTGGTGGAGGGGCCTCAGGTTACTTTCTGTTTGGGTGGGCATGGGGAGGTTATGGGGGTGACATGGTGCTGCACACGTGGGCTGACATGGTGCTGCACACATGGGGTGACATGGTGCTGCACACATGGGGTGACATGGTGCTGCACACATGGGGTGACATGGTGCACTTGGTGCTGCATATGGGGGTGACATGCTGCACATGGTGCTGCATATGGAGGCGACATGCTGCACATGGGGAGGCTATGGGGCGACAAGAGTGTATATAGGGAGGCTGTGTGGAGCTCATGCAGTGTATCTAGGGAGGTTGTGTGGGGCTCATGCAGTGTATATAGGGAGGCTGTGTGGGGCTCATGCAGTGTATCTAGGGAGGTTGTGTGGGGCTCATGCAGTGTATATAGGGAGGCTGTGTGGGGCTCATGCAGTGTATATAGGGAGGTTGTGTGGGGCTCATGCAGTGTATATAGGGATGCTGTGTGGGGCTCATGCAGTATATGGGGAGGCTGTGTGGGGATCATGCAGTATATGGGGAGGCTGTGTGAGGCTCAAACAGTGTATATAGGGAGGTGTGTGGGTCTCATGCAGTGTATGGGGAGGCTGTGTGGGGCTCATGCAGTATATGGGGAGGCTGTGTGGGGCTCATGCAGTATATGGGGAGGCTGTGTGGGGATCATGCAGTATATGGGGAGGCTGTGTGGGGCTCATGCAGTGTATATAGGGAGGATGTGTGGGGCTTATGCAGTGTATATAGGGAGGCTGTGTGGGGCTCATGCTGTATATAGAGAGGCTGTGTGGGACTCATGCAGTATATGGGGAGGCTGTGTGGGGCTCATGCAGTATATGGGGAGGCTGTGTGGGGCTCATGCAGTTTATGGGGAGGCTGTGTGGGGTTCATGCTGTATATAGAGAGGCTGTGTGGGACTCATGCAGTATATTGGGAGGCTGTGTGGGGCTCATGCAGTATATGGGGAGGCTGTGGGGCTCTTGCAGTATATGAGGAGGCTGTGTGGGGATCATGCAGTATATGGGGAGGCTGTATGGGGCTCATGCAGTATATGGGGAGGCTGTGGGGGGCTTATGCAGTGTGTATAGGGAGGCTGTGTGGGGCTCAAGCAGTGTATATAGAGAGGCTGTGTGGGGCTCATGCAGAGTATAAAGGGAGGCTGTGTGCGACTCATGTAGTATATAGGGAGGTTGGTGGGGCTCATGCAGTGTATATAGAGAGGTTGTGTGGGGCTCGTGCAGTGTATATAGGGAGGCTGTGTGGGGCTCGTGCAGTGTATATAGGCAGGCTGTGTGGGGCTCTTGCAGTGTTTATAGGGAGGCTGTGTGGGGCTCAAGCAGTGTATAGAGAGGCTGTGTGGGGCTCATGCAGTATATGGGGAGGCTGTGTGGGGCTCATGCAGTATATGGGGAGGCTGTGTGTGGCTCTTGCAGTGTATATAGGGAGGGTGTGGGACTTATGCAGTGTTTATAGGGAGGCTGTGTTGGGCTCAAGCAGTGTATAGAGAGGCTGTGTGGGGCTCATGCAGTATATGGGGAGGCTGTGTGGGGCTCATGCAGTATATGGGGAGGCTGTGTGGGGCTCATGCAGTATATGGGGAGGCTGTGTGGGGCTCATGCAGTGTATATAGGGAGACTGTGTGGGGCTCATCCAATGTATATAGGGAGGCTGTGTGGGGCTCATTCAATGTATATAGGGTGGCTGTGTGGGGCTCATTCAATGTATATAGGGAGGCTGTGTGGGGCTCGCTCAATTTATATAGGAAGGATGTGAAGGGCTCATGTACTGTATATAGGGAGGCTGTGTGGGGCTCATTCAGTGTATATAGGGAGGCTGTGTGAAGCTCATTCAATGTATACAAGGAGGCTGTGGGGTCTCATGCAGTGTATATAGGGATGCTGTGTGTAGCTCATTCAGTTTATATAGAGAGGCTGCGTGGGGCTCATGTAGTGTGTATAGGGAGGCTGTGTGGGGCTCATGCAGTGTATGGGAAGGCTGTGTGGGGCTCATGCAGTATATGCGGAGGCTATGTGGGGTTCATGCAGTGTATGGGGAGGCTGTGTGGGGCTCATACAGTATATGGGGAGGCTGTGTGGGGTTCGTGCAGTGTATGGGGAGGCTGTGTGGGGCTCATGCAGTGTATATAAGGAGTCTGTGTGGGGCTCATGCCACATATGGAGAAGGCTGTGTGGGGCTCATGCCGCATATATAGGGCTGTTGGGGGGCTCGTACGATATACAGAAGGAGCTGTACTTGTTTTTCACAAATAAAATGCAAGTCATATCAAAGAAATTTTACCATTGTTATGAAGTACAATATGTCACGAGAAAATGTCAGAATCACCTGGACCCATTGAAGCGTTCCAGAGTTATTACCTCATAAAGGGACAGTGGTCAGAATTTTAGAAATTGTCCTGGTCATAAGGGTATGTGCACACGTAGATGGAACCTCTGCGGATTTTTCCGCATCTGTTTTGAGAAATCCACAGGTAAAAAGCACTGCGTTTTACCTGCGGATTTACTGCGCATTTATCGCGGATTTTATGCGGTTTTTGTGCGGATTCCTATTATGGAGCAGGTGTAAACCGCTGCGGAATCCGCACAAAGAATTGACATGCTGCGGAATAAACAACGCTACGTTTCCGAACGTTTTTTTCCGCAGCATGTGCTCTGCGGATTTTGTTTTCCATAGGTTTACATGGTACTGTAAACGCATGGAAAACAGCTGCGAATCTGCAGCGGCCAATCCGCTGCAGATCGGCAGCAAAATCTGCAGCGTGTGCACATACCCTTAATGTGCAAACCACCCTCGGGGGTAAAGGGGTTAAAATGTGCAACACCGTTTTTTTTTTTACATTCAATATTTTTCAGAAGAAGCCTAGAGAGAAAAAATGCACCAAAATTGTTCAGCAGCATCTCAAGGCCAGGCGGAGATTTCATGGAATCACATCCACTTTGCTTGGAAATGTAGACCTTGTTCACATGTAGCATAAATGCTGCACATTTTTGTATTTGTTTTTGCACAAAAACTCTGCTGTGTTTAACTGTCCAAGCAAAGTGGATATGATTTCATGAAAACTGCGCCGCCTACGCATCTAAACACGCTGCAGAACTTTGCGGATTGGTGCTTTTTTTTTCTCTCGTCTTCTACGTGGAGTCTAAGAAAAGTTATGCATGCTTTTCTGTACACATTAAAAAGTGGCTTTTGCAGAAAAAAAAAGTGTTTATACAAAGTGTGAACACGACCTTACAGACACAAAAAAGACAGATGTCATATAGTGAAGCTGCATAAAGATGAGAAAGTTCTAGGGGTTCCGACTGTGAATCAAGGAACAAAAATTAAATTCATAGGTCCCAACTAGAGAGGAGTACAGATAACGTTGCGCTGCCCGGACTAATCAAAAGAGGTGTCGGGGACACCGGAAGGTTAGAGATTTGCGGCCTCCCATCAAGCTGCCAGGTAGCACTGACTTGCACGCTGGACCAGAGACCTGTGAATCGATCCGCTCACCTCTAGTACCAACTGTCCCATATACAGTGAGCAGTTCCGAATTTGGGTCTACGCCCTGCAGTCTTAGGAATCTGCAGAATTTCCCTCACTATCATCGCCCCCCTGACATCTCCTCTACCGGGGAAGAAAGAAATAGTAAATGGGGGTGTGGCCAGCAGCATGGGCCAAATTTGCGAAGGCGCATGGTGCAACGAATCTTCTGTCCCTCTTTCTGTTCTTCAAAAGTTGGGAGGTATTTAAATGGTATATTCAATTTTCCTACGTTCCTAATATCCAAGAATAGGCTTATATATGTCAGTCTATGAGGGGCTGAGAAGCTGACAGGTTTACTGCAGATGGACCTATACAAACTTTAGATTGACTAAGGGGTGTACAGCTTACATATTTTTTGTAGCAAGTCCCCTGTATTACACGGGGACGGGGGTTGCCGACAGCAATAACTTCTGCATAAATAATCTTTAAGCAGACAAGTTAGTGTTTTTCCTGGTATCTGCAGATTACTGCTATGTTTACATGGGTCAATAATCAGGAACAAGTGTTCTTCTAACCCAGGGTGGGGAACGTCCACAGCCACTTTGCCCGTTGTTTGGCAGCGGGCCCTTTAATTCTTCAGAGGTGCGAACCACGCCGCCCCCATCACTCATTCAACTTATCCGCATCATAGATGCAGATACAAATGAAAGTAGTGATGGAGGAGAGAGCGTCAGACGTTCCCTCTCCCATCACTTCCCCTCTGCTTGTGACTCAGCAGGTACGCGATGACGTTACTTCATTGTGTGCCATTGTAAGGTTTTTGAACTCCAAGAGTGAACCCGCAGATCTGTGACAATGAACCTCCCAAGGGCGAGCTAGCCAGATGGACCACCCCCTATACAGGTAACATTAGGGACAGGCCTGAGGGAGAGACTATTGCCACAGAAGCTGGGACCCGGGGACGGGAAGTAGGAGATACAAAGTAGAGTAGCAGAGCATAGGACGGACTGTGCGAGAAACGACTCAGAGCGGATTGATAAGGACTGGGTACAGGCAAGACTCGAGGAAAGCTGGGAATAGCGGAGACGCAGAGGAGACTAGGAAGGACCGAGGCACTAGGCTGACAGGGATTGGAGAAGACACAGGACTAACTGGACAGGAAGGAGAGACAAGGAAGTCTAACTACAGCGGAGAAGCCGGGCTGGCTGGGCTGAACAGAGACACAGGACTGATAGCACGGAGGCAAGAGAGAACCTGGGTCAAAAGAAACACAAATGACAGACAGGCAGGGAGAAGAGAAAGTGATCACCTTAAATACAAGGCGTGCTGAAGGACTTCCGGGTCAGGATCTCCCAGGAACACAGAAAGGAGGAACGGAGCACCAGTAAATCAGAAAGGGGAAGTGCGAGTGTGCAGAAGAGCGCTGAGGTGAGCGGTGCGCACGCGCACCCGACGAGACCCAGGAAGCAGCGGTGGGTCATGAAGAGGATGCGTGCCTGCAGGAGGAGTGCGCCGCAGCTGGTAAGTATGAGCGGAGGAAGAGGCGGCGGTCACGGCAGCAGGGACGGCAGGAGGAGCGGCGGCCGTGACAGCCATGCTGCACCAAGCAGTGGAGCCGATGAGACCAGAGCAGCAAAGCCTGGAACAGCGCAAGGAACAAGGGGGATGGGTGAGTATCGTGTGAGTGTGTGTGTATATGCATTAATGTGTGTTTGTGTGCAGGGGCTGCACTATACTGTGTGTGTATGTGTCTGCACTATACTGTGTATTGGGGGAGCTGCACCTGCACTATACTGTGTGTTGGTGGCAGGGCCGGCTCCAGGTTTGAGGGCCCTGTGCGAAGAAGTCTCAGTGGCCCCCCCTTTAACACATACCACGATTCATGATGCACAGATACAGCAGATAAATATAGGTATAGTACAATGCCAGATTTCACTTCTTACATGAGAGACAGCTATTGTAAATTCTACAATACCATACAGCAGAGGGGCTTAATATAAGTCAACCCCTTATATGCCAATTTTTGTGACCTACTCCCTCTTCCTCAGTTACCAGTAGGCATTTTATTGTTAGCTGCACTTTTGCTACAAAGAAAAAACTGCAGACATTGAATATGACAATTTTTGAATGCAAAACTTTTTGCCACGTAGCATATAACAGAGCCAATGTAGTATATTACACAGCCATGTAGTATATAGCACAGCCCGCATCCCCCCCCCCAACAAGAATGGCCCCACAGTCCAGTACTCACTGTTATAGCTAAAAACAAAACAAAAAAAAAACACTCCTCACATCTCCTCGTGCCCGCGCTGCTCCCTGCTCCTGTCTCAGCGGCTGCACTGCCTGGCACACAGTGAGTACTCGATGATCTCATCGCGCACCCGCAGTGTCAGAGGTAGAGCAGGGAATGATGGGAGAGGGAGCGTCAGCTGATGTTCTCTCCTCCATCATTGCTTTGAACTGTATCGGCAGACGCTGGTATAGTTCAATGCGGCGGCGGCGGGGGAGTTGGTGCTGGCGGAAGGCGGCCCCCCGCCTCACAGGGGCCCCATAGCGGCTGCGTGATGTGCCGCTAGCTGAGGACCCCTGGGGGAGCCCCCCGGAGCCTCAGTGTACCGTACCGTGAATGGGTCCCCCTGTTTCGCCAGGGCCCAGACATTTGCCCGGGTGCTGACGCCGGCCCTGGTTGGTGGGGAGCTGCACTGTACTGTGTGTTGGGAGGAGCTGCACTATACTGTATGTTCATGGTGCTGCACTATACTGTATATTGGGGGAAGCTGCATTACACTGTGTGTTGGGGAAGCTGCACTATACTATGTATTGTGGGAGCTATACTATACTGTGTGTTAGGATAGTTGCACTATACTATGTGCTGGGGGAGCTGCACTATACTGTGTGTTGGGGGAGCTGCACTATACTGTGTGTGGGGGAGCTGCAAATTATTTAAAAGTTTGAATAAATATAGTTGGCTTATGCTTAAGTTAACAATAAAGGGTCCTTAGCGCCCTTCCATTTAATTGTTTATGACTGCCGAAGTGCAGTAAAGTATAGACATACAACAGGTGAAAGAAGTAGAGATGAGCAAACCTTTCAAGGTTCAGTTTGCAATGGTGAATGTGAGAACGTTCTGATGTTTGCAAAACAGTTCGTTGAACATATCTGAATATCATTGAATTCAATGGGAGGCAAAACCAAATGCATAGACAACACCTTCAGTGGGGCCCAAAAAGCTGCGAAAACAGCTCAAATTACCAGCAGACACCAGGAAAAGTAGCATCAATTGACCCAGAGTACAAATAGTATACTGTAATTGCGCAGCATATATGCATGGGACAGCGATTGGACTAGCATTTTTAGCTTAACCCCTTAATCCCATATGACGTACTATCCCGTCAAGGTGACCTGGGACTTAATTTCCAGTGACGGGATAGTACGTCATATGCGATCGGCTGCGCTCACGGGGGGAGCGCAGCCGATCGTGGCACTATGTGCCAGGAGCGGTCACGAACCGCCCCCGGCACATTAACCCACGGAACACTGCGATCAAACATGATCGCAGTGTTCCGGCGGTACAGGGAAGCATCGCGCAGGGAGGGGGCTCCCTGCGTGCTTCCCTGAGACGATCGGTACAAGGCGATGTACTCACCTTGTACCGAGCGTCTCCTCCCTGCAGGTCCTGGATCCAAAATGGCGGCGGGGCTACTTCCGGGTCCTGCAGGGTAGTGGCTTACCAAGTGCCTGCTCAGAGCAGGCGCTGGTAAGCCAGGAGCAGTGCACGTCAGATCGCTGATGTGTAAAAAAAAAAAAATTTCCTAAATAAAGAGAAAAAAAATATTGTTCCCATAAATACATTTCTTTATCTAAATAATACAAAAAAACAATAAAAGTACACATATTTTGTATCGCCGCTTCCGTAACGACCCGACCTATAAAACTGGCCCACTAGTTAACCCCTTCAGTGAACACCGTAAAAAAAAAAAAAATAGTTAATAGTTTTTATCGTATAAAAGCGCCAAAACATAAAATAATAATCTAAATGAGGTATCGCTGTAATCGTACTGACCCGAAGAATAAAACTGCTTTATCCATTTTACCAAACGTGGAATGGTATAAACGCCCCCCAAAAAAAGAAATTCGTAAATAGCTGGTTTTTGGTCATTGTGCCTCACAAAAATCGGAATAAAAAGCGATCACAAAAGTCACATGCCCCAAAATGGTACCAATTAAAACGTCAACTCGTCCCGCAAAAAACAAGACCTCACATGACTATGTGGACCAAAATATGGAAAAATTATAGGTTTCAAAATGTGGTAACGCAAAAAATATTTTTTGCAATAAAAAGCGTCTTTTAGTGTGTGATGGCTGCCAATCATAAAAATCCGCTAAAAAACCTGCTATAAAAGTAAATCAAACCCCCCTTCATCACCCCCTTAGTTAGGGAAACATAAAAATTTTTTTAAAAAATGTATTTATTTCCATTTTCCCGTTAAGGTTAGGGCTAGTGCTAGGGTTAGGGCTACAGTTAGGGTTAGGGCTACAGTTAGGGTTTGGGCTAAAGTTAGGGTTGCGGCTAAAGTTAGGCTTAGGATTTACGGTTGGGATTAGGGTTAGGGGTGTGGTTAGGGTTATGGTTGGGATTAGGGTTACAGGTGTGTTTGGGATAGGGTTTCGGTTAGAATTGGGGGTTTCCACTGTTTAGGCACATCAGGGCTCTCCAAACGCGACATGGCGTCCGATCTCAATTCCAGCCAATTCTGCGTTGAAAAAGGAAAACAGTGCTCCTTCCCTTCTGAGCAATCCCGTGCGCCAAAACAGGGGTTTACCCCAACATATGGGGTATCAGTATACTCAGGACAAATTGGACAGCAACTATTGGGGTCCAATTTCTCTTGCTACCCTTGGGAAAATAAAAATTTGGGGGGCTAAAAAAACATTTTTGTGGAAAAAAATTTTTTATTTTCACGACTGCGTTATAAGCTGTAATGAAACACTTGGGGGTTCAAAGTTCTCACAACACATCTAGATAAGTTCCTTGGGGGGTCTAGTTTCCAATATGGGATCACTTGTGGGGGATTTCTACTGTTTGGGTGCATCAGGGGCTCTGCAAATGCAACGTGACGCCTGCAGACCAATCCATCTAGGTGTGCATTCCAAATGGCGCTCCTTCCCTTCTGAGCTCTCCCATGCACCCAAACGGTGGTTCCTCCCCCACATATGGGGTATCAGCGTACTCAGGACAAATTGGATAACAACTTTTTGGGTCCAATTTCTCCTGTTACCCTTGGGAAAATACAAAACTGGGGGCTAAAAAATAATTTTTGTGGAAAAAAAAAGAATTTTTATTTTCACGACTCTGCGTTATAAACTGTAGTGAAACACTTGGGGGTTCAAAGCTGTCAAAACACATCTAGATAAGTTCCTTAGGGGGTCTACTTTCCAAAATGGTGTCACTTGTGGGGGGTTTCAATGTTTAGGCACATCAGGGGCTCTCCAAACGCAACATGGCGTCCCATCTCCATTCCAGTCAATTTTGCATTGAAAAGTCAAATGGTGCTCCTTCCCTTCCGAGCTCTGCCATGCGCTCAAACAGTGGTTTACCCCCCATATGGGGTATTGGTGTACTCAGAACAAATGGCACAACAACTTTTGGGGTCCAATTTCTTCTCTTACCCTTGGGAAAATAAAAAATTGGGGGCGAAAAGATCATATTTGTGTAAAAATATGATTTTTTATTTTTACAGCGCTGCATTATAAACTTCTGTAAAGCACTTGGTGGGTTAAAGTGCTCACCATACATCTAGATAAGTTCCTTAAGGGGTCTAGTTTCCAAAATGGTGTCACTTGTGGGGGGTTTCAATGTTTAGGCACATCAGGGGCTCTACCATGCATCCAAACAGTGGTTTACCCCCACATATGGGGTATCAGCGTACTCAGGACAAATTGTACAACAACTTTTGGGGTCCATTTTCTCCTGTTACCCTTGGTAAAATAAAACAAATTGGAGGTGAAGTAAATTTTTTGTGAAAAAAAGTTAAATGTTCATTTTTTTTTAAACATTCCAAAAATTCCTGTAAAACACCTGAAGGGTTAATAAACTTCTTAAATGTGGTTTTGAGCACCTTGAGAGTGCAGTTTTTAGAATGGTGCCACACTTGGTTATTTTCTATCATATGGACCCCTCAAAATTACTTCAAATGTGATGTGGTCCCTAAAAAATATTGGTGTTGTAAAAATGAGAAATTTCTGGTCAACATTTAACCCTTATAACTCCCTAACAAACAAAAAAATGTGGTTCCAAAATTGTGCTGATGTAAAGTAGAAATGTTACTTATTACGTATTTTGTGTGACATATCTCTGATTTAAGGGCATAAAAATTCAAATTTGGAAAATTGCTACATTTTCAAAAATGTTCGCCAAATTTCCATTTTTTTCACAAATAAACGCACATTATATCTAAGAAATTTTACCACTATCATGAATATGAATATGTCACGAGAAAACAATGTCAGAATCGCCAAGATCCGTTGAAGCGTTCCAGAGTTATAACCTCATAAAAGGACAGTGGTCAGAATGGTAAAAATTGGCCCGGTCATTGACGTGCAAACCACCCTTGGGGCTTAAGGGGTTAAACATTGATCAGTAACAAGTGGATGAGTGACAAATGTAGGCCTGGTACCCAGAGACCCCTGCCAAATTCAGAGAACACACATGAAGGAGACCCAACTTGGAGTCCAAACATTAGGGGCAGATATCAGGAAAAGTGGCACTTGACCAAAAGTAGATATTTGATAATGATTTGATAATGGCACAGCAGCAGTCAGGCATGGGCCATGCATGATGTATCAAGATCTGGGCCAGCATTTACAGCCTTGAATTTAAGTTTAAATTACGACGAGAAGGGGGAGGGTGTTGTGAATTCTGCTCTTGGGTTCCCTCTGGTGGTGATGAGTGGTAGTGCTGCTGTCTTGGGATCGCAGCATTCATCAGGTGGGTCCACTTATCGCAATTTGGTCTGGGCTATTTAGTCTGGCTTGATTCTTTAGTCAGTGCCAGTTGTCCATTGTTTTTGGAGGATTCACATCTCTGACTGGTCTCTCCTGTTTTGCAGTCCATGTCTACAAAGATAAGTTCTGGCTTTGTTTTTGCAGTTCACATGCTGTGGGCTTAATAGTTCAGTGCATTTTCTTGTTTTGTCTTTTCCAGCTTTGTCTGTGTAAGGATTCCTTCAGCCTTGCTGGAATCTCTGGAGATGCAGATATACCCTCCATGTCTTTAGTCAGATGTGGAGTTTTTGTATTTTCTGTGGTGGATATTTTCTAGTGTTTTTATACTGAACGCATAGTTCTCTGTCCTATACTTTCTATTTGGCTAGAGTGGCCTCCTCTGCTGAATTCTGATTTCAGTCTGCGTGTGTCATTTCCCTCTCCTCTCACGGTCAATATTTGTGGGGGGCTGTCTTTCCTTTGGGGATTTTCTCTGAGGCAGGATAGTTTTCCGTTTCTATCTTTAGGGGTATTTAGTCCTCGGGCTGTGTCGAGGTGTCTGGGGAGCATTGGGTGCATCCCACGGCTACATCTAGTTGTGTTGTTGGGTTCGGGGTCTGCGTTCAGTACAGGTACCACCTTCTCCAGAGTACGTCTCATGCTGCTCCTAGGCCACCAGATCATAACAGGAGGGGGAGGGACTGGTGTAGGCCTGCTGTGCTTGGAGCCCTGATACCTCATACAGCAGCTCAAACTGCTTTTCTGCTCATCCGCACTCAGGTGCCACAAACATCGTTTGACTACTAATGGTAAAAACGCGTCGACTGGGTCATGTCGACCATGTAAATATTTTTTTGTATGCACTACATTTTCTTTTGAAAAAGAAAAGGAAAATACAGTCCTATTGAGCCGGACTCCAATTTTTTCTATTATCCTTGATGTGAGGCCAGGGCGAGGCCGTTGTCCCAGGTGGATGAGCATAGAGCAACTGGGTGAGCTGGAATCAAGTTTCTTTAATTATAAAATGTGGCCTGGTATATGGCCCACACTATTAGCATAAAGAATTTAGATTCTGAAATGTGTCCTGGTCTCTGGCCCACAGTATTAGCACAAACGATTTAGATTCTGATATGTGGCATGGTCTCTGGCCCACAGTATTAGCACAAACTATTTCGATTCTGAAATATGGCTTGGTGTATGGCCCATAGTATTAGCAAAAATGGATTTAGATTCTGAAATGTGGAATCCTGGATGGACCACACTATTAGCACACACAATTTAGATTCTGAAATGTGGCCTGGTGTATGGCCCACACCATTAATAGAAAGGATTTAGATTCATAAATTTGGCCTAGAGCATTGCTTATACTATTACTACAAGCTATTCAGATTCTGAAATGTGGCCTGATGTATGGCCCACAGTATTATCAAAAAGGATTTAGATTCTGAAATGTGAAATCCTCGCTGGACCACACACAATTTAGATTCTGAAATGTGGCCTGGTATATGGCCCATACTATTGGCAGAAAGGATTTAGATTCTGAAATGTGGCCTGGTCTCTGGTCCACAGTATTAGCACAAATAATTTAGATTCTGAAATGTGGCCTCGTGTATGGCCCACACCATTAGCAGAAAGGATTTAGATTCTGAAATGTGGCCTGGTGTATGGACCACGCTATTAGCAGAAAGGATTTAGATTCTGAAATGTGGCCTGGTGTATGGACCACACTATTAATAGAAAGGAATTAGATTCTAAAATGTGACCTGGTCTCTGGCCCACAGTATTAGCACAAATAATTTAGATTCTGAAATATGGCCTGGGGTATGGCCAACACTATTAGCACAAACTATTTTGATTCTGAAATGTGGTCTGGGGTCTCTGGCTCACACTTCGCACAAACGATTTAAGCTATGTGCACACGTCAGGATTCTTTGCAGAAATTTCCTGAACAAAACCGGACTTTTTCTGCAGGAAATCCACATGCGTTTTTATTTTGCGTTTTTTGTGAGGATTTTTTGCATTTTTTCCCGGAGCTTCCCAATGCATTAAATAGCGGGAAATTCACAGACAGCTGTTTCGGGGTATTTTGCCCCTCATCAGTGTGGAGTAGGAATCTGGCTATTAGGAGCAGTGCCTAGTAAAAAGGCTATAAAGGCACAGATGAAACAGCTGTCTGTGGATGGATACCATGCTTGGCATAGGTGGCTTTCCTTCATAGGATGCTGCCCTTCCCGTGGTTGTTCCTTCCCGGGGAAAGGCCTGGCTATTCACTGCTTGCGTCGAGAAACACGTGATGGTGTCTCCGCAGCTTCTTTACATGCATCTGCATATTTCCCATAAGGGATGGGGGCAGTGTTCTGGAATCACTGCGTTGAGAAACACGTGATGGTGTCTCCGCGGTGTTGGATGTTTTGGTCTCCCCGAGGCCAATCATCTGTGCCTTTATAGCCTTTTTACTAGGCACTGCTCCTAATAGCCAGATTCCTACTCCACACTGATGAGGGGCAAAATACCCCGAAACAGCTGTCTGTGGATGGATACCATGCTTGGCATAGGTGGCTTTCCTTCATAGGATGCTGCCCTTCCCGTGGTTGTCCCTTCCCGGGGAAAGGCCTGGCTATTCACTGCTTGCGTCGAGAAACACGTGATGGTGTCTCCGCAGCTTCTTTACATGCATCTGCATATTTCCCATAAGGGATGGGGGCAGTGTTCTGGAATCACTGCGTTGATAAACATGTGATGGTGTCTCTGCGGTGTTGGATGTTTTGGTCTCCCCGAGGCCAATCATCTGTGCCTTTATAGCCTTTTTACTAGGCACTGCTCCTAATAGCCAGATTCCTACTCCACACTGATGAGGGGCAAAATACCCCGAAACAGCTGTCTGTGGATGGATACCATGCTTGGCATAGGTGGCTTTCCTTCATAGGATGCTGCCCTTCCCGTGGTTGTTCCTTCCCGGGGAAAGGCCTGGCTATTCACTGCTTGCGTCGAGAAACACGTGATGGTGTCTCCACAGCTTCTTTACATGCATCTGCATATTTCCCATAAGGGATGGGGGCAGTGTTCTGGAATCACTGCGTTGAGAAACACGTGATGGTGTCTCCGCGGTGTTGGATGTTTTGGTCTCCCCGAGGCCAATCATCTGTGCCTTTATAGCCTTTTTACTAGGCACTGCTCCTAACAGCCAGATTCCTACTCCACACTGATGAGGGGCAAAATACCCCGAAACAGCTGTCTGTGGATGGATACCATGCTTGGCATAGGTGGCTTTCCTTCATAGGATGCTGCCCTTCCCGTGGTTGTTCCTTCCCGGGGAAAGGCCTGGCTATTCACTGCTTGCGTCAAGTACGAGTTCATAGACACCAAACATGACTAGGTTATTTTTTACCTAAAGGTACCGTCACACATAACGATATCGTTAACGATATCGTTGCTTTTTGTGACGTAGCAATGATATCGTTAACGAAATCGTTATGCGTGACAGCGACCAACGATCAGGCCCCTGCTGGGAGATCGTTGGTCGTTGGGCAAAGTCCAGGACTTTATTTCGTCGCTGGATCACCCGCTGACATCGCTGGATCGGCGTGTGTGACGCCGATTCAGCGTTGTCTTCACTGGTAACCAGGGTAAACACCGGGTTACTAAGCGCAGGGCCGCGCTTAGTAACTCGATGTTTACCCTGGTTACCATTGTAAATGTAAAAAAAAAAAAAACACTACATACTTACATTCCTGTCACATCCCTCGCCTTCAGCTTCCCGCACTGACTGTGAGCCCCGGCCGGCCGTAAAGCAGAGCACAGCGGTGACGTCACCGCTCTGCTTTACGGCCGGCGCTCAGTCAGTGCGGGAAGCTGAAGGCGAGTGACGTGACCAGACACCGGAATGTAAGTATGTCGTGTTTTTTTTTTACATTTACAATGGTAACCAGGGTAAACATCGGGTTACTAAGCGCGGCCCTGCGGTTAGTAACCCGATGTTTACCCTGGTTACCCGGGGACTTCGGCATCGTTGGTCGCTGGAGAGCTGTCTGTGTGACAGCTCTCCAGCGACCAAACAGCGACGCTGCAGCAATCGGCATCGTTGTCTATATCGCTGCAGCGTCGCTTAATGTGACGGTACCTTATGTGGTGAAAAAAAATTCCAAACTTTGCTAAAAAAAAAAAAAAAAAAATTGTGCCATTTTCCGATACTCGTAGCGTCTCCATTTTTCATGATCTGGGGTCGGTTGAGGGCTTATTTTTTGCGTGCCGAGATGACGTTTTTAATTATAGCATTTTGGTGCAGATACAGTCTTTTGATCGCCCGTTATTGCATTTTAATGCAATGTCGCAGCGACCAAAAAAACGTAATTCTGGCGTTTCGAATTTTTTTCTCGCTACGCTGTTTAGCGATCAGGTTAATGCTTTTTTTTAATTGATAGATCGGGCGATTCTGAATGCGGCGATACCAAATATGTGTAGATTTGATTTTTTTTAATTGATTTATTTTGATTGGGGCGAAAGGGGGGTGATTTAAACTTTTATATTTTTTTTTATTTTTTTCACATTTTTTTTAACTTTTTTTTTATTTTTTACTTTTGCCATGCTTCAATAGCCTTCATGGGAGGCTAGAAGCAGGCACAGCACGATCGCCTCTGCTACATAGCAGCGATCTGCTGTTCGCTGCTATGTAGCAGGAAATCAGGTGTGCTGTGAGCACCGACCACAGGGTGGCGCTCACAGCTACCGGCGATCAGTAACCATAGAGGTCTCAACGACCTCTATGGTTACAATGGAGAAGCATCGCCGACCTCTGATCATGTGACGGGGATCGGCGATGCCGTCATTTCCGGCCGCCCGGCCGGATGCGGTAGTTAAATGCCGCTGTCTGCGTTTGACAGCGGCATTTAACTAGTTAATAGGCGTGGGCAGATCGCGATTCTGCTCGCGCCTATTACGGGCACATGTCAGCTGTTCAAAACAGCTGACATGTCCCGGCTTTGATGCGGGCTCACCGCCGGAGCCCGCATCAAAGCGGGGCTTCTGACCTCGGACGTACTATCCCGTCCGAGGTCAGAAAGGGGTTATAGAAGTTGTCCACTACTATAAAGTTTTTTTGTTTTTTTTTCATAAATCTTGCTATTATGTGCCACTGAAAACATCCACTGTGTTTATTTCAGTAATATTACCTGTTATCATGCTGTAGCAGCACATCTTTAGTGCTGGATCCAGCTCTCATGGGGTTAATCGACAACTTCCTTTCTCCTGAGTTATTGTGGTCTAATACTACAAGTTCCATGATGCATTGCACTCGCCTGTAACTGCACCTGGCACACCCACTCCAAAACACACCCGAAACCCTCCCTCCTCTCCCTACTCTATGTATGCAAACTCGGCTTTGAGAAAATGGCCGCCGCGATCTCTTCTGCGCACGCGCGGCATCCCGCGGCCATTTTCCTGAAGCCCCGTGCAGCAGAGCACTCCATCTGCGCACGCGCGGCCCCAGGAAGATGGCCGCCCCCACCGATGACAGGGGGTAATAGCGCAGATCGCGCGCTGCTTCTTCACGTGCGCGCAGTGGATTCGTCACTGCGACATGCGCACACCACTACGCCACCAACGGAAAGCTGGGGAAGAAAAGAGCGATGTCACCACGCCCACCTGACCTGACCAGCCTGATTGACAGGCGAAAACGGCGACTTTGGTAATGTATTTCTCAGCATAGGTGGGGAATCAGGGTACACTACATACACTATAGTAACGCACAGCGCAGGCCCTATTTAACAGTATTTATATCTCAATCTGAAAAAACGGGGTGACAGGTTCCCTTTAACCCTTTCTCACTATTGGATTAATAATGGATAGGCGTCTTATTAACGCCTCTCCGTTATTAACCCGGCTTAATGTCACCTTACAATAGCAAGGTGACATTAACCCCTTATTACCCCATATCCCGCTACACGGGAGTGGGAAGAGAGGGGCTAAGTGCCGGAATTGGCGCATCTTACAGATGTGCCATTTCTGGGGCGGCTGCGGACTGTTATTTGTAGCCGGGGAGGGGCCAATATCCATGGCCTCTCTCTAGGCTATGAATATCAGCTGCTGCGTAGCCTTTCTGGCTATAAAATATAGGGGGACCCCACGTCATTTTTTGGGGGGTCCCCCTATTTTAATGGCCAGTAAAGGCTACGCAGACAGCTGCGGGCTGGTATTCATAGCAGGCTACAAATATTGGCCCCCGGCCGTCGGCTTTCCCCCTCTGGCGCAGAAAATTGCGCGGGAGCCCACGCCATTTTTTTTTCGCTTTTTCTTGTAAATTCAACGCTCATTAAGGCCTCTTTCACTCTTGCGTCGGTACGGGTCCGTCGCTATGCGTCGGGCCGACGTACCGACGCACGTTGTGAAATTTGTGCACGACGTGGGCAGGGGACATACTATTATATATAATAACACCACATATAATAGTATGTTATTTATGTTATTAAATATTTTACCACATTTTTTTGCTTCAAATATTTTTTTTCCCTATTTTCCACCTCTAAAACCTGGGTGCGCCTTATAGTCCGGTGCGTCTTATAGTCCGAAAAATACGGTTTGTGCATGACATGGGCAGCGGATGCAGTTTTCCAACGCATCCGCTGCCCATTCTGAAGTCCGGGGAGGAGGGGGCGGAGTTTCTGCAGCGCATGCGCGTTAGAAAATGGTGGGCGCGATGGCCAAAAAAAGTTCACTTGAACGTTTTTTCCGTGCCGATGGTCCGCCAAAACACGACAGATCCGTTGCACGACGGACGCGACGTGTGGCCATCCGTCGCTAATACAAGTCTATGGGTACAAAACGCATCCTGCAAGCACATTTGCAGGATCCGTTTTTTTCCGCCGGATTTTTTTTTTCCGTCGGATCCGTTTTTTTCCACCGGATCGTTTTTTTCTGCCAGATCCGTTTTTTTCTCATAGAGTTGTATTAGCGCCGGAGTGTGCCTGATGGCCACACGTTTCATCTGTTTTTTGCTATATCTGTCGCTGTGCGTTTTTTCGACGGACAGAAAAACCGTTCCTCTGTATGTGTTTTCCATCCGGCGGAAACAGCTTTTTTGACGGATCCTGCAAAAAACGGATGAAACGTGTGGCCATCAGGAGCAATCCGACGCTAATACAACTCTATGAGAAAAAACGGATCTGGCGGAAAAAAACGGATCCGGCGGAAAAAAAACAGATCCGGCGCAATAAAAAACAGATCCGGCGGAAAAAAAACAGATCCGGCGGAAAAAAAAACAGATCTGGTGGAAAAAAACCAGATCCGGCGGGAAAAAAAACAGATCCGGCGGGGAAAAAAACAGATCCGGTGGAAAAAAACGGATCCGGTAGAAAAAAAAACGGATCCTGCAAATGTGCTCGCAGGATGCGTTTTACCCATAGACTTGTATTAGCGACGGATGGCCACAAGTCGCGTCCGTCGTGCTACAGATCCGTCGTGTTTTGGCGGACCGTCGGCACGAAAAAACGTTCAAGTGAACGTTTTTTTGGCCGTTGCACCCGCTATTTTCTACTGTGCATGCGCGGCAGAAACTCCGCCCCCTCCTCCCCACACTTCAGAATGGGCAGCGGATGCGTTGAAAAACTGCATCCGCTGCCCACGTCGTGCACAAATTTCACAATGTGCGTCGGTACGTCGGTCCGACGCATAGCGACGGACCCGTACCGACACAAGAGTGAAAGAGGCCTTAATGAGCGTTGAATTAAAAAAAAAAAGTGGTGTGGGCTCCCGCGCAATTTTCTGCGCCAGAGGGGGAAAGCCGACGGCCAGGGGCCAATTTTTGTAGCCTGCTATGAATATCAGCCCGCAGCTGTCTGCGTAGCCTTTACTGGCTATTAAAATAGGGGGACCCCCCAAAAAAATGACGTGGGATCCCCCTATATTTTATAGCCAGAAAGGCTACGCAGACAGCTGCGGGCTGATATTCATAGCCTAGAGAGGGGCCATGGATATTGCCCCCCCCCCCCCCCCCCGGCTACAAATAACAGTCCGCAGCCGCCCCAGATGCGCCAATTCCGGCACTTAGCCCCTCTGTTCCCACTCCCGTGTAGCGGTGGGATATGGGGTAATAAGGGGTTAATGTCACCTTGCTATTGTAAGGTGACATTAAGCCGGTTTAATAACGGAGAGGCGTCAATAAGACGCCTATCCATTATTAATCCAATAGTAATAAAGAGTTAATAAAACACGCACACATTCGGAAAAAATTATTTTAATATTCTTCATTTAACCATACTTCAGCGCCTGCAAAAAACGTAAAATAAACCGTATACTACCTGTCCGCCGTAGTCCAATTAACCCCTTTCTGACCTCATACGGGATAGTACATCCGAGGTCAGAAGCCCCGCTTTGATGCGGGCTCCGGCGGTGAGCCCGCATCAAAGCCGGGACATGTCAGCTGTTTTGAACAGCTGACATGTGCCCGTAATAGGCGCCGGCAGAATCGCGATCTGCCCGCACCTATTAACTAGTTAAATGCCGCTGTCAAACGCAGACAGCAGCATTTAACTACCGCATCTGGCCGTGCGGCCGGAAATGACGGCATCGCCGACCCCGTCACATGATAGGGACAATGGCTCCTGCAGTGCATCACTGAGGTTACTAAAGTTCAAAGTCTCACTTTATGGCAATTGCTGCGTGGGAAAATTTCTCACACAGCAATGGCATAAAGTGAGACTAGGGACTATTTTCTCACAGGGGCGTAGGAATACATTGTGAGGAATACATTGTGGAAGGATACCTTCCATCATTGTGTTCCTGGAGCCCCTGGAGAGCGGTCGCATCAGCTGATGCTCCTGCTCTCCACGGGAGAATTGGATTTCTGCGGATCAGGGAGTATAGTGTTTGTGAATTGGATTTCTGCGGATCAGGGAGTATAGTGTTTGTTTATTATTTTTATATTTTTTTACAGGTGACAATGGCTTCGGGGAACAAAGTGACAAGTGATGGTGAGTATGTACTCTATGTTATATGTACTGTATGTCTGTCTGTATGTATGTTGTATGTACTGTATGTATGTACTGTATGACCAAATACTGCTAGTGTGAGGACAGCCTTGGTTTGTAGAGGAAATACATAGGAGACACGGTCAAAATACCAAAAAATAAAGTTTATTAACGAGAAATATTAGTAACATTTAAGAAAATAACTGGTACAGATAAAATCCCAACAGGACATTTACACAACATTGTCCTGCCATGACACACGTCCAATATATGTTTAAAAAAAGGCAGCAAATTGGTCCTGCATGTGGCCAACTTCAGCAGTTGACCGCAGCGGGTGATGCTGGTAATCGGGCAATGGGTGTGCAACTGGTTCATCCAGTTCAATGTTGGGCCGCTCCTTAGCCATTATGTAATTGTGCAGAACCACACAGGCTTTGACCACCTCGTCGACTGTCTCCATTTTTAGATTAATGGCTGATGTAAGAATGCGCCATTTTGAGACTAGAATCCCAAAGGTACACTCTACTGTTCTTCGGGCCCTGGTCAGTCTGTAGTTAAAGATCCTTTTAGTGTGGTTTAAGTCCCGACTGGAATATGGCTTTAGTAGGTTTTCACACATCTGAAAGGCCTCATCCTCAACCATAACAAATGGCATTGGTGGACCTTGAGTGTTGGGGAGAGGTCGTGGCCGTGGAAAATTACAATTTTTGCCATAGACACGGCACCCCATATCCGAGTTCTTGAAAGTCTGGGAATCGTTGCCACGGCCAAAAGCTCCAATGTCCACGGCGATGAAGCGACAGTCCGCATCAGCTATTGCCATGAGCACAACAGAAAAATATTTTTTATAGTTGAAGTACTCCGATCCTGTTCTGGCTGGTTTGATAATGGTATGTGCTTTCCATCCACGGCTCCTAAACAGTTGGGGAAATCGCAACACACTCCAGAATTTTTCTGCAATTGCCACCCACATGTCCGCGGTGGGTAGGGGTATAAACTCATCCCGGTGTACATTCCACAAAGCCCGGCAGGTGTCCGCACAGGGTGGAAATTCCAAGCCAGTATTGGAAGTGGAGGGATGATAAACTCTCTCCGGTTGCCAGAAATCTGGAATAAAAAAAATAAATAAATTCTATGTATGGTGTTGTTCTGCTAAAGACATAAAGGAAAATACCAAAAAATACATGTCTGAACACCCAAAATTAGAACTGCCATTTGTTTAGATTTGTTCCGTACCTTAATGTAACCAGCAGACGTTCCTCTGGTGGAATCGCTCGACGTAGCTGGGTGTCCTATCTCAGTATGGCTCCTTGGACACGAGCAAGCAAATCCCGGAAAGAGTCTTGTGACATCCTTGTATATTCCGTGAATTTGTCCAGGTTGGCATTAAGCTCGCCATACAGCGTGTGATAGGCTCCACGTCTCTCACGTAGTTCAATAATGTGGTGTCTCCAAAAACGCCTACGACGTCTCCTTCTCCATCTTTCGCGATTTCTGTCTTGCTCCCAAGCAAACGCACAGGCAAGAAACAGCTTGATGCTTAAATCCAGGTTGAAATAAAAGCTCTCTATGCGAAGATCCATCATGACACAGGATACAGGAGCAAAATCTGCAGATTACAGCTGTTCAAGGGTCTATATAAAGATATCCCATAATACACGCCCATTGTAGTCACATTGGCGGTGTCTGGTTATCTAGATTTTTCTCCTGTAAAATTTGTCACCATGCACACCAAAAACGCAAACGCAGAAAAAAAAATGCATGGAAAAGCGTGCAAACACAGCGTTTTTTTAACTGCATGTGTTCCCGCATGCATCTAATAAACGCCGCCTTTGTACGTGTTTATATGCGTTTTTTCCAGCACTTGCGGATGCGGATTAAACGCTGCGGATTCTAACGCAAATATGAAACTAGCCTAACACATTACTCTTTTTTCTTCCTCTTACAGTAAGATCCTTTTTTTTTATGTGATCTATATCTTTTACCTTTACTTTCTCTATCTTATTGGTGCACATAGTTCTAGCCACACATGTATGGTTTATGATAACATCGGATAGCTCTGCCTCCCTCTTTCACACCCAATTTTGGTTGTATAACATTTAATTGACCACCCTGGCCATGACATGCTTGCCAAACATGGATGCCATATTACCTGAGCGGACAACTCTACCCTCTTGCCAGAGCCCTGGTTTAACTGAGGTTCCTTGTATATTTCTATAACTGGTGAATCCTCTTGTCCTGATCAGGTCCTAGGTTTATACATACCTATTCACTAAATCATTTTGACCATTTACCAATTATATTATCCCTGTTACTCTTTTTGTTTTACTATATACTTCATCCAAATTTATATTTTCTGGAAATAGTCTATTAATCTTCTCTCTATACATTAGTTACTATATGGAGAATTATATACTGTATATAAATTATATATTTAATTTGTTATGCTAGGTCTCTGATCTATACTTGCACAATTTTCTTTTGTGTAATGTCTATGTTAACAAGGATTAGACGAAATGTCTTTTATTTAAAGGGCTCTGTCACCTGAATTTGGAGGGAACAATTTTCAGCCATAGAGGCGGGGTTTTCGGGTGTTTGATTCACCCTTTCCTTACCCGCTGGCTGCATGCTGGCTGCAATATTGGATTGAAGTTCATTCTTTGTCCTCCATAGTACAGGCCTGCGTAAGGCAAGATTGCCTTGTGCAAGCATGTACTACGGAGGACAGAGAATGAACTTCAATCCAATATTGCGGCCAGCATGCAGCCAGCGGGTAAGGAAAGGGTGAATCAAACACCCGAAAACCCCGCCTCTATGGCTGAAAATTGTTCCCTCCAAATTCAGGTGACAGAGTCCCTTTAAAGTCACAGTTTCTATAATGTATTAACTGCTGAATAAAAATCACTGGTTTATGGAACCAGAGTGCTGTATCTGAACAATCTGACTCACCCAGCCAGGACCCTCACCTTCATGTAACTGACACCCAGCCAGGACCCCCTCCTTTATGTAACAGACACCCAGCCAAGACCCTCACCTACATGAACTGTACACCCAGCCATGACTCCCACCTTCATGTAACGTACACCCTGCCGGGATCCCCACCTTCACGAACTCGAGCCTGGGAACTTTTCAAAATATTTTCCCACGCTCAAGTTCATATGAGGACATCCAGCAGAGGGCGCCTCACCGCAACTTGAGGTAACCACAGGTCATTCACCTACATTCCATTCATTCTCCGGGTTTTTACAGGCAGGGGCGTGTTATGACCTGGTGGTTAGGAGCACCAGGAATGACCTGATGGTTAAACTCACAGGACAAGCTCTGGGAAGTGGGAACTTTGCTGACCGCAATCCCTAATCCTATCACACACACTAGAAATAGCCGTGGAGCGTACCTAACAGGCCTAGACGCCTCGACACAGCCTAAGAACTAGCTAGCCCTAGAGATAGAAAATAAAGCCTACTTTGCCTCAGAGAAATTTCCCCAAAGGAAAAGGCAGCCCCCCACAAATATTAACGGTGAGTAAAGATGAAAGTCACAAACACAGAAATGAAACAGGTTTAGCAAAGGGAGGCCAGACTAACTAGACAGAGGATAGGAAAGGTATCTTTGCGGTCAGCACAAAACTACAAAAGACCACGCAGAGTGTGCAAAAAGACCCCCGCACCGACTCACGGTGCGGAGACGCCACCCTGCATCCCAGAGCTTCCAGCAAGCAAGACAAAATCATGAAAGCAAGCTGGACTAGAAAACCATAAACAGAAAATAACAAACGGGGACTTAGCTTCTTGCAGGAAGAGACAGGTCTCCAAAAAGATCCAAGAGCGAACTGAACCAGCACAGAAACATTGACAGCTGGCATGGAGTAACGATCTGAGTGGAGTTAAATAGAGCAGCCAACCAAAGGATAAACCACGTCACCTGTGTAAGGAACCTCAGAAGCAGCAGCTTCACTCACAGCCACCAGAGGGAGCCCACGGACAGAACTCGCCGAAGTACCATTCACGACCACAGGAGGGAGTTCAACAACAGAATTCACAACAGGGGCGGCTGCATTAGCAGGCTTCTGCTTGTAAAATTAGTTAACCCTTTCAGATGGATTTACAGCGTGGGATGAGACTGATCGTCGGAAGGTATGGAATATTGTTGTTTGTTTTGTTTACATTTGTTTCAGGTGACAAGGGTCTTCAGGTGGATTACCAGTATAATAAAATATTACAACAACCTGTGTATTTATTTCATTAAAATACTTTGTAATAATGTGTGTTTTTTTAACCATTTGATACTATTGGATTAATAATTGATAGGTGTCATAATTGACTCCTCTCCATTATTAATCTGGCTTAATGTCACCTTACAATAGCAAGGTGACATTAACCCTTCATTACCCCATATCCCACCTCTACACGGGAATGGGAAGAGAGTGGCCAAGTGCCAGAATAGGCGCATCTTCCAGATGTGCCTTTTCTGGGGTGGCTGGGGGCAGATGTTTTTAGCCAGGGGGGGGGCCCAATAACCATGGACCCTCTCCAGGCTATTAATATCTGCCCTCAGTCACTGGCTTTACTACTCTGGCGGAGAAAATTGCTCGGGAGCCCATGCCAATTTTTTCCGCGATTTAACCCTTTAGTTTAATAGCTAGAGCCACCAAATTTAACATACAGACACTTCTTCCATTACTAAAGAGAAATATGTAATAAAAGAAGGGATATGAGATGGTTTAATGTATGTAAACCATGTATCATATGTCGGGTTTCAGAAGGAGATAGGAAAAGATGGCAATTGAATTACCGGCTTTTCTGCTATCTAGCGCTGTATGAGATTATATATATATATATATATATATATATGTATATATATATATATATATGTATATATATATATATATACATATATATATATATATATCTCACTGACATATACACACACATATATATATGTAACAGGCACCCAGCCAGGACCCCCACTTTCATGTAACAGACCACCACATTCATGTAGCGGACACGCAGCCAGGACCCCCGCCTTCATGTAACGGACACCCAGCCAGGACCCCCACCTTCATGTAACGGACACCCAGCCAGGACCCCCACCTTCATGTAACGGACACCCAGCCAGGACCCCCACCTTCATGTAACGGACACCCAGCCAGGACCCCCACCTTCATGTAGCGGACACGCAGCCAGGACCCCCACCTTCATGTAGCGGACACGCAGCCAGAACTCCCACCTTCATGTAACGGACACCCAGCCAGGACCCCCACCTTCATGTAGCGGACACGCAGCCAGGACCCCCACCTTCATGTAACGGACACCCAGCCAGGACCCCCACCTTCATGTAACGGACACCCAGCCAGGACCCCCACCTTCATGTAACGGACACCCAGCCAGGACCCCCACCTTCATGTAGCGGACACGCAGCCAGGACCCCCACCTTCATGTAGCGGACACGCAGCCAGAACCCCCACCTTCATGTAACGGACACCCAGCCAGGACCCCCACCTTCATGTAGCGGACACGCAGCCAGGACCCCCACCTTCATGTAACGGACACCCAGCCAGGACCCCCACCTTCATGTAGCGGACACGCAGCCAGGACCCCCACCTTCATGTAACGGACACCCAGCCAGGACCCCCACCTTCATGTAGCGGACACGCAGCCAGGACCCCCACCTTCATGTAACGGACACCCAGCCAGGACCCCCACCTTCATGTAACGGACACGCAGCCAGGACCCCCATCTTCATGTAACGGACACGCATACAAGGACCTCCACCTTGATGTAACGGACACGCAGCCAGGACCCCCACCTTCATGTAACAGGTGAGGCGTGAGAGCACCTCGCCCATCGTTCCTGCTTGGAGCCGCGTTCCGCCTAAGGCTACAGTGGGAATAAGCCCTGGATCTTCCCAGCCCATCAGCTCTGTGACTTTCCTCCTCCTATGGCCGGTGTGTCTGGCTGACAGAGCGGAGGAGGCGCCTCTCTCACAGGTTCCATCTTCTGCAGGACATCAGAAACTGCCACAAGAACCTGATGGAACCAACAAATGCTCCATTGCCCAGCGGCTCCGTGTACCATGGTCGCCCATCTCGGGGGTGGCTCCTGCCGGACCGGGCAGACACCAGCGGCCGTGCAGCACCAGCTCCGGCCATCTGTTGAGCGTCGCCCACATATTAGGGCGCTATCAGCCGCCACCGGCACTCACAGCCTGCCATTACCGAGAACGTATTACAGTCTGCAGGACGAGCTGGCGACGAGTCTCCCGGTAGCTTACCTTCAGAACAAAGGACAGCGCCGACAATCCTGGCAGTCAGTCAGTGCTCCTGAGCAGCACACAGGGCAGCTGCAGAAACAGACGCCCGTCCAATCCCGCCTCCTATAGTCTCTCCTCCTCACAGCTGACTGCAGAGCGCTGGCCCTCCTCCATGTCATCGCCTCCAGCACCGTGTAATGGAAGAGTCGGGACCACTCAGTGCAGAGGACGCCCCGTGATAGCAGCAGCCACCTGCAGACCTCCAGATGTGGGCAGCCGGACATGACTGTGCCAGATTGGGTGGTCTCAGGCCCCATGATGGCAGGTGCCAGCCTCTGTGTGTAGAGTACTCTCCCACATGCTGCATGTAGCTGGCCTGTGCTCCTCCGGCTACTGACACCTTTTCTAAGGCCGGTTTCACATGTCAGTGGCTCCGGTACGTGAGGTGACAGTTTCCTCACGTACCGGAGCCAGTGACACAAGTAGACACATAAAAATCAATGCATCTGTTCAGATGTCATTGATTTTTTCCGGACCGTGTCTCCATGTGCCAAACACGGAGACATGTCAGTGTTCATGGGAGCGCACGGATTACACGGACCCATTAAAGTCAATGGGTCCGTGTAAAACACATACCGCACACGGACATTGTCCGTGTGCAGTCCGTGTGCCGTGCAGGAGACAGCGCTACATTAAGCGCTGTCCCCCCCATTGGTGCTGAAGCCGCGATTCATATGTTCCCTGCAGCAGCGTTTGCTGTAGAGAAGATATGAATAATCGTGTTTAAAATAAAGATCTATCTGCCCCCCGCCCAGGGCCGTATTTGCCACTAGGCACTTGAGGGCACGTGCCTAGGGCGGCGGGATGCGGGGGGGCGCCCTTGAGCTAGGTTTTTTCCTTTTTTTTTTTTTTTTTATTTTATAAAACTCCGGGGTCAAGTTTCCGCCCCCCCTCCTCCCTCCCCCCTTCCCGCCCCCCCCTCCTCCCTCCTTCCCGCCCCCTTCCCTCCCTCCCTGAAGACGTAATACTCACCTTCCTCCAGCGGTGGCTGCAACTGCGTCTCAGCGCCGTCCTGTCTTCAGCGGTCACATGGTACCGATCATTAAGGGTGATGAATATGCGCATATTCATCACCCTTAATTAGCGCTACCATGTGACCGCTGAAGACAGGAAGGAAGACGCTGAGATGCCAGGAAGTTCTGTGCTGCGCGCCGGTGAGAGGTAAGTATGACAGGGAAAAAAGTGGGGTGCCGTGCACACAGGGGAGGAGGATGGGGAGCCATGCATACAGGGGAGAAGGATGGGGAGCCGTGCATACAGGGGAGAAGGATGGGGAGTCGTGCATACAGGGGAGAAGGATGGGGAGCCGTGCACACAGGGGAGAAGGATGGGGAGCCGTGCATACAGGGGAGAAGGATGGGGAGCCGTGCATACAGGGGAGAAGGATGGGGAGTCGTGCATACAGGGGAGAAGGATGGGGAGCCGTGCACACAGGGGAGAAGGATGGGGAGCCATGTACACAGGGGAGAAGGATGGGGAGCCGTGCACACAGGGGAGAAGGATGGGGAGCCGTGCACACAGGGGAGAAGGATGGGGAGCCGTGCACACAGGGGAGAAGGATGGGGAGCCGTGCACACAGGGGAGAAGGATGGGGAGCCATGTACACAGGGGAGAAGGATGGGGAGCCGTGCATACAGGGGAGAAGGATGGGGAGCCGTGCACACAGGGGAGAAGGATGGGGAGCCGTGCACACAGGGGAGAAGGATGGGGAGCCATGTACACAGGGGAGAAGGATGGGGAGCCGTGCACACAGGGGAGAAGGATGGGGAGCCGTGCACACAGGGGAGAAGGATGGGGAGCCGTGCATACAGGGGAGAAGGATGGGGAGCCGTGCATACAGGGGAGAAGGATGGGGAGCCATGAACGCAGGGGAGAAGGATGGGGAGCCATGAACGCAGAGTGGGAGGATGGGGGAGCCATGAACGCAGAGTGGGAGGATGGGGGAGCCATGAACGCAGAGTGGGAGGATGGGGGAGCCATGAACGCAGGGGAGAAGGATGGGGGAGCCATGAACGCAGGGGAGAAGGATGGGGAGCCATGAACGCAGAGTGGGAGGATGGGGGAGCCATGCTTGCAGGGGAGAAGGATGGGGGAGCCATGAACGCAGGGTGGGAGGATGGGGGAGGCATGAACGCAGTGTGGGAGGATGGAGTATAAATATGGAGTATAAATACTGGGCCCTATAAGGGGGACACAGTGTGAGAGGACAGTGTGAAGAGGGGACTGGTATAGAAAGGAGAGGACAGTGTGAAGAGCATGTACCATAAGAGGGACAGTGTGGGGGTCATACTTTGTGCAGACAATATAGTGAGGGGCAATTTTTTATTTGGGAGCATTATAATGACACTTGTATCTTTAAGGGCGTCATGTGGAGACTTTCTGCAAAAGAGCGGCGAAGATGGAAGTCTGCAGAGACGGCTGTGGATGAGAAAACTCATCATGGGATCTGGACAAGATGAAGAAAAGGAGAACGGCTCCAGAGGCGACGTCATCTATCAGGTACCTGGATGTAAATGTTATTTGTGATGCTAACTCTCATGTTTTTATATATGTTAGGAGATTTAAAGGGACACTGTCACCTGAATTTGGAGGGAACAATTTTCAGCCATAGGGGTGGGGTTTTCGGGTGTTTGATTCACCCTTTCCTTACCCGCTGGCTGCATGCTGGCTGCAATATTGGATTGAAGCTCATTCTCTGTCCTCCGTAGTACATACTGTACCTGCACAATCTGCAATCTTGCCTTGCGCAGGCGTGTACTATGGAGGACAGAGAATGAGCTTCAATCCAATATTGCAGCCAGCATGCAGCCAGCGGGTAAGGAAAGGGTGAATCAAACACCCGAAAACCCCACCCCTATGGCTGAAAATTGTTCCCTCCAAATTCAGGTGACAGAGTCCCTTTTAAAGGGGATGTCCAGGCTTGTGATGAGTCTGCAGTCATTCTTTGTGACTGCAGACTTCTGAATTCTCACAGTGCACACTGCACGCTGTCAGGATTCTCTCATGCTGGGGATTTACATTAATGCGATCACGTGCTGACTAGACATGCGTGACCTCCGTCAATGAAAATGAACTGAGCGAGGCCGGGCACATCTAGTCAGAATGTGGTCAGAAGTCTACAAATCACATACTTGTGCTGACATGACCGTCCACCGGCAAGGGAGAATCCTAAAAGTGCAGTGCATGCGTTGTGAGAATTCAGAAGCTGCGATGTCAGGATTCAGCTCTGCAAGTTCCAGTAGTCGTCACATGGACACGTCACTCATATGCGATTTTTCAGACTTAGGGTGTGTGTCCACGTTCAGGATTGCATCAGGATTTGGTCAGTATTTTACATCAGTATTTGTAGCCAAAACCAGGAGTGGGTGATAAATACAGAAGTGGAGCATATGGTTCTATTATAGTTTTCCTCTAATTGTTCCACTCCTGGTTTTGGCTACAAATACTGATGAAAAATCATGACCAAATCCTGATGCAATCCTGAACGTGGACACATACTCTTATGGTCCTGCGACATCGAGCTTCTCTTCTGCTTCTCTTAGTTTTTCACTGAACATTGAGAGCATTAGGGAGAGGAGCTCGTGGGCACATGACTGAGTGTGCAAATCACATATGTCCTTGGCGGAGGGGGGGCACCAAAATGAATTCTTTCCCCGGGTGCCAGAAACCCTAGATACACCTCTGCTGGTATGCTACTGCGAGCGGTGATTACCGGGTGCGGTGGAGGGTGGTCTGTGCACAGGCAGTGAGGCAGGGACTGAGGGTGTGCACAGAGAGGATGGAGACCCGGAGACTGCCCGTCCCAGTCTACGCCGTAGCCTAGAGCCCTCATTATCATAGGAATATGGCAGTTAATAAATTGCTTTTCTGAAGCTTTATAGTGTAGTTTTAGGTCAGGGAGGGTTGGATAGGGATGAGCTAGCAAGGTGCAGGGACAGGTAATGATGGCTACTTGCGAACATGTGCGGCAATTGCGGTTTTGCACTTACGATGATACATAAAACACTGCTAGTAGTGTTTTTTCTCATTGCTGCAAGTACCGCATTTGCCGGATGGCGGCAAAACCGCAAGAGCCGCACATGTCTGTAAGTCCCATAGGGAATGAATGAGGCCGAACGCAGTGTTGCCCTAAGTGATCCATTACGCGGCAGATGCGGAAAAACTGTCGGATCTGCTGCAAAAGGCGACTTTCACATCAGCGATTTTTGCCAAAGTCACTGCCGATAGTGTCATACTCACCAAAGGGGGAGGCAGCACTAAAAGTGCCTAGGGCAGCAGAAACTCTAAATACGGCCCTGCCCCCGCCCTCCCAACCCCTGTGCGCCCTCCCACCCCCTGTCCACCTCCCATAAGGGCGGAGCTGCATATTCATTACTGTAATCGGTGGCCCCACGTGAACGCATATAGGAGAAGCTGCAGCCAGAAGAGGAAGCAGCGACAGCCGGCGAGGGAGCCAGGTGAGTATTTTCAGAACAGCGGGGGGGGGGGCACAGGGGTGGGGGGGCGCACAGGGGGTGGGGGGCGCACAGGGGGTGGGGGGGCGCACAGGGGGTGGGAGGGCGGGGGGCAGATAGATCTTTATTTTAAACACTATTATTCATATCTTCCCTGCAGCAAACGCTGCTGCAGGGAACATATGAATCGTGGCTTCAGCACGATGCCGGGGACAGCGCTAAACTTTAGCGCTGTCTCCGGCACAGTGCGTGTGGTACCCAGTGGGCACACGGGCGGCACACGTGTGCCACACTGATGTACCACAGAAACGCACCGGCATACGGACACGGATAATTCCGGTACCGATTTTTCCGGTACCGGAATTATCTGGACGTGTGGGACTGCCCTAACACTGGCTGGCACTTTTCAGCCTGGGGGCAATCACAAGGCAATGGCCCTCCAGTTGCGGTGGCCCTCCTTTTCCCTGCTTATCTCTGGCCGTTGCATTAAAGCTGCAGAGATAACAGACTTTAAAAACAGGCTGGTACATAGATATGGGATATACAATATGATGTCCCACTGCCTCCTATACTGTATATAGTGTGAGGCTTTACAGTTTTCTATGTACCGTATAAAGAACGTGCTTGTGGCATGGTATCAGGTCAGAAACACAATTACAACAGGGATATAAATAGATTAATTTTTATTATTTATTTGCATGGTAACAATAAATTAAAATTAATTAAATATTAAAAACAATTTCATTATATATACACATGTATGTAATTTTATGTGCCCATACCTATTTGGCTACCATTATATGTGGTATATATATATATATATTTTATACATACAGCGACTGAATATATGGAAAAAATAGTACTAAAATAGCAGAGGGTATATCTAAAAACATGTGAAAAAAAGACCCATGTGTGCAATAATTTATTTTTTATATATATATATATATATATATATATAAAAGAAGCACTAATTAAAGTGCTATAGTGAAAAGGAGGTGCTAGTGCAATAGTGCAAAAAACGCTAAGGATATATAAGGTGCTGCTAGTTATACTCAATATCTCCAGTCACTTACTTTAATATATATGTAGTATTGGGTAGGTAGCCAGTGCGGTATGATGCACCCCGACGCGCGTTTCGGACGCTTAACTCCTTCGTCAGGGGGTGTAGTGATGTTAATAGTATCTGGGGGTTTATATAATGCTCAAAATCTAATCTCGCGCCAATGTACACGGCCATGGTCTGTACGGCGCACGCGCAGTCTGGGTAACCCGGAAACCAGTAACCGCCGCGTCATGTGACCGGACGCACAGGATGTGAAACCTGGCGTTGCCAAGGGCACCAAGACGCCGCAGTCCCGGTCTCAAGGCCCCGACGACGCATGCGCACTACCAGAGATGCGACATGGGCTGACGAGAGGGAAACATACAAGGCTGCACAATATGCCCGTACTATCAAATGGGCAGAAGTTGTATGTATATATAAGATGGACCATATATCCGGAATATATACCTTGTAATAATCTTACACCTATCTATACCACGTTTTTTAGTGTATCAGTCCACATATAGCAGTAATGTTCTTAGAACCTAACAAAAGTATTTAAAGGATTATTATGTTACATCATTCGTCACAGAATCATATAAACCAAAAAAAGGGAAGGAGAAATATAATAATAACCAATAATATATAAATAATACCTATTAAGAGAAATTAATAACAAGGAGGGGTGAAATAATAATTGGAAAAACAATAAATAATATAAATGTAATATATAAATAAATAACCCAAAAAAACGAAAAAAGAAAAGATATAGAAAAATATATAGGATATATATATATATATATATATATATATATATATATATACATATATATGTGTACAACATACAAAAATTATATATTTTTAAATAATTTTTACAATAATTAATAAAATTAATCAATTAGTGAAAAATCATGATAATAAAATTATTCATGTGTAAATCATGTGACTAAAGAAATTATATATATATACATTATATGTGTAATTTTCATATGTATATAATGTGTAAAAATATATACCGTATATACTCGAGTATAAGCCGAGATTTTCAGCCCAAATTTTAGGGCTGAAAGTGCCCCCCTCGGCTTATACTCGAGTCACGGTAGCGGTGGGGTCGGCAGGTGAGGGGGTGAGGGCGCTGGGGTATACTTACCTAGTCCCAGCGATCCTCGCGCTGTCCCTGCCGTCCCACGGGCTTCGGCGCTGTAGCTTCTTCCTCTCTTCAGCGGTCACGTGGGACCGCTCATTACAGAAATGAATAAGCGGCTCCACCTCCCATAGGGGCGGAGCCGCTTATTCATTTCTCTAATCAGCGGTGCCGGTGACCGCTGATAGAGAAAGAAGCTGCAGCGCCGAAGACAGGAGGGGACAGCGCGAGGATCGCCAGGACTAGGTGAGTATGTTATATTCACCTGTCCTCGTTCCAGCCGCCGGGCGCCGATCCATCTTCCCGGCCGGCGCCTCCATCTTCCCGGCGTCTGCGCTCTCTGACTGATCAGGCAGAGGGCGCGATGACGCATACAGTGTGCGCGGCGCCCTCTGCCTGATCAGTCAAAGCAGAGACGCCGGGAAGATGGAGGCGCCGGAACGAGACGCCGGGAGCTGCAATCAAGGGAGGTGAGTATGTGTTTTTTTTTTTTATTGCAGCAGTAGCAGCGGCAGCACAGATTAATGTGGAGCATCTATGGGGCACAGTGAACGGTGCAGAGCACTGTATATGGCACAGCTAGGGGGCACAATGAACGGTGCAGAGCACCGTATATGGCACAGCTATGGGGCACAGTGAACGGTGCAGAGCACTGTATATGGCACAGCTAGGGGGCACAGTGAACGGTGCAGAGCACTATATGGGGCACAGCTATGGGGAAATATGAATGGTGTAGAGCACTATATGGCACAGCTATGGGGAAATAATGATCTATTTTTATTTTTGAAATTCACCGGTAAATGCTGCATTTCCACCCTAGGCTTATACTCGAGTCAATAAGTTTTCCCAGTTTTTTGTGGCAAAATTAGGGGGGTCGGCTTATACTCGGGTCGGCTTATACTCGAGTATATACGGTATATTGAAAATTAATTTAATGTATGTATGTGTAGTCATATCAATTAATCATAAAAATAAAAATAAAATAATAAGTATGAAAAATAAAAATACAAAATATATAAATAAAAAATAAAAAATAATAATAAATAATAAATAAGTAATAAGTAATAATTCATTCCAATATCTAATTCCCTTCCAGGTACACAAATTTCAAATGGGGAACAAACAATTCATATTTGGGCCAAAGAAGATCCGAACAAAATCTGAGAAAATATCAAAAAATATATATATATATAAATAATTTTTGAGAAAAATAAATATCAAAAAGAGTCCTTATCAAGGTTCTAATGTTCATCTGTTCCGTTCCAGAATATTGAATCACCCGAAGATCCGGATCCGCATATGAAGACATCAGAACCAGCAACCCGATCACCCACACATGGAATTCGAAATGGTAAGTATTATACAACATCCTATGATAGAACATGTGATAATTAATATCAATAACAACCAGATACATTATCATCAATTAAAATAAAATATATAAAAAAATATTTTTAAATTTTTTTTTAATAAAAATTACTACTATCCAAAAACATACATATATATTATATTCACAAACATTTACGTACAAAAAAGGAGAAGCAAATTGAATTCACATTGGCCCTCTCACCTCACAAAAATGGAGCAAAGCTTAAATTTTCATTTAGACCTTTGGGGGCAACAGTGTCAAGTAACCAAATCCACTTGGTTTCAAGTTTGGCCAAGGGCATACTAATTTTTCCACCTCTTTCATTCAATTCTATTTTATCAATTCCGAACACCTTTAAAAGAGAGGCATCACAATTGTGATACATTTTAAAATGCTTCGGTATTGTTTTTAGTAGGTTAACATCCTCAATATCCCTGGCTGCTTGGATCCCCAAGACGTGCTCGCGTGTACGAATTTTAAGTTGGCGAGTTGTCATCCCAATATATATAAGGGAACAAGGGCATTGGGCATAATAAATTACCGCTCTAGATGTACACGTAATAGAGTGTTTGATCTTAAATGTAGTTGTGCCTTTTGCATTCTTAAACGTTTGGGACCTCATAATGTTTGGGCAGGCCACACACTTCCCACAGGGTCTACACCCCATTGGTGGTCTAGTTTCAGTTAAGAAAGATGGTCTGGGATTGCCCATATAGTGGCTTTTTACCAATACATCACCTATATTACGTGCTCTCCGATATGTAATATTTGGGCGTTCGCCGATATATTGAGATAGTATTGGATCACCCTGAAGAATCGGCCATGCCTTAGTTAAGAGTTGGTACATTAGTTCAGACTAACCATGGAATTGGGTTATATATCTAATTGGTTGTATTGTGGGTGATGTTTTTGTTGAATATAAGGCTTGGTGTCTCGTGGTATATTTTGCCCTATTATAGGCCTTTTTAATAGATCGACGACTATATCCCTGCTCCTGAAATCTCTCCCTTAAATCCACCGACTGCTTTTCAAAATCTACCTCACTTGAGCAAATCCTCCTTAGCCGCAAGAATTGGCCAATGGGTATCGATCTTATCATGGTTTTGGGATGTGAGGATGTCGCATGTAGAAATGAGTTCACTGATGTAGGTTTACGATATAAGTCTGTACCAAGAACATTATCACTCCCTCTCAATACATTGACATCCAGGAATTCAATATGGTCAGGGTCACATTTGTATGTCAAATGTATATTAAAAGCATTTTGATTCAGCTGCTGCATAAATGTATCAAGCAGCTCTCTAGTCCCCTGCCAAATAAAGAAAATGTCATCAATGAACCGCACCCACAATGGGATGCGGTCCACGGATGACATAAAATCAGAAATAAGGAGGTCCCTCTCCCACAGCCCCAGGAATAAATTTGCATATGCAGGCGCAAATGAAGCACCCATGGCGGTGCCCTGGAGCTGTAGGTAGAAGGACCCCTTAAAAAGAAAAAAATTGTGAGACAGAGAAAACTGTAAAAGCTTCAAAACCAATTCACCCATATTCTTTGATATCAGAGAGGAATCCAAAAAGTATTTTACTGCCCGTAACCCATCATTATGTCGTATATTCGTGTAGAGTGACTCCACGTCACATGACACTAACAGTGTGTCACTGTCGACGTGGAGCCCATCCACTTTCTTGAGAAAATCATTTGTATCCTTCACAAACGAAGGCAAAACCTCAACCAATGGTTGCAATTTGGAGTCAATGAATTTGTTAATATTCTCCATAAAATTACCACACCCCGATATGATGGGCCTACCCGGTGGATTGTTAGAGTTTTTATGGATTTTGGGCAGTTAATATAGTGTCGGTATTGTCGGTTCACTGATTTGTAAGGCCTTCAGTAGCTCCTTATTTATAACCCCACCATCATTGGCCTCTTTAAGAATCAATATGAGTTCCTTATGAAATTTCTCGAGTGGATTAAAAGTTAATTTTTTATAACATATCTCGACTCTCAATTGCCTGAATGCTTCTGCCTCATAGAGTGCCTTCGGCCAGATCACTATGTTTCCGCCCTTATCCGCCGGTTTTATTAATATGTCATCCATGCCCTGTAGTTTCCTTAAGCTTTTCCTTTCCTCGTGGCTTAGGTTTTCCATATTAGGATACCTAGGGATTTTATCAAATTCCTTACTTACAGTCTGTACAAAGATCTCTAGGGTGGGACATGTAGACAAGGGTGGAAATTTGCAAGAACGCACTTGTATTGAACTTGGAATCTTACCTTCCTCTGATTCACTATGTTCATGAGCCAGCTCTTCCAAGGTATTCAGTGCCTCCTGTTCCGTCTCTGTAGGGAATAGTCTAATTAGATCCTCATTATGAAAATGCCGTTTAAAGATTAATTTTCTGGCGAATAAATGTAAATCTTTAATCGCAGTAAACTTGTCAAAGTTTGCGACTGGACAGAACATCAGACCTTTACTTAATACATCAATGTCTGTTTGTGTGAGACAATGAGAACTTAGGTTAATTACCTTATTATTGTCTCTATAGTTGTCAGGAGAATATCTGAAGTTCCGTTTTGATGGCATATATCGAGGTTCCCGTTTTCGTTTGAGGGTAGAGTTAATTGACGCAGATACAAAGACGGAAGAGGAGGCACCTGAAATGTCACCAATGGTTCTATCTGATGCTGTAGACATTGTTCGTTCACGAGCCACATCCTTGTTAGGGATCGTACGCCACCTATATATTTTTCCATGTGCGAAATCACTCTGATCTCTCAATAGCTTGCTCATTTGCTTCTCCTGTATGTCTTTTACCCACTGATCCACCAATTTATCCAGTTGGGGATTAATAGATTTGATTCGGATCCAAGCAGCCAGGGATATTGAGGATGTTAACCTACTAAAAACAATACCGAAGCATTTTAAAATGTATCACAATTGTGATGCCTCTCTTTTAAAGGTGTTCGGAATTGATAAAATAGAATTGAATGAAAGAGGTGGAAAAATTAGTATGCCCTTGGCCAAACTTGAAACCAAGTGGATTTGGTTACTTGACACTGTTGCCCCCAAAGGTCTAAATGAAAATTTAAGCTTTGCTCCATTTTTGTGAGGTGAGAGGGCCAATGTGAATTCAATTTGCTTCTCCTTTTTTGTACGTAAATGTTTGTGAATATAATATATATGTATGTTTTTGGATAGTAGTAATTTTTATCAAAAAAATGTAAAAAAAAATTTTTTTATATATTTTATTTTAATTGATGATAATGTATCTGGTTGTTATTGATATTAATTATCACATGTTCTATCATAGGATGTTGCATAATACTTACCATTTCGAATTCCATGTGTGGGTGATCGGGTTGCTGGTTCTGATGTCTTCATATGCGGATCTGGATCTTCGGGTGATTCAATATTCTGGAACGGAACAGATGAACATTAGAACCTTGATAAGGACTCTTTTTGATATTTATTTTTCTCAAAAATTATTTATGTATATATTTTTTTTTTTATATTTTCTCAGATTTTGTTCGGATCTTCTTTGGCCCAAATATGAATTGTTTGTTCCCCATTTGGAATTTGTGTACCTGGAAGGGAATTAGATATTGGAATGAATTATTACTTATTATTTATTTATTATTTTTTATTATTTATTATTTATTATTATTTGTTATTTTTTATTTATATATTTTGTATTTTTATTTTTTATACTTATTATTTTATTTTTATTTTTATGATTAATTGATATCACTACACATACATACATTAAATTAATTTTCAATATATATATTTTTACACATTATATACATATGAAAATTACACATATATATATATTTCTTTAGTCACATGATTTACACATAAATAATTTTATTATCATGATTTTTCACTAATTGATTAATTTTATTAATTATTGTAAAAATTATTTAAAAATATATAATTTTTGTATGTTGCACACATATATATATGTATATATATATATATATATATATATATATATATATATATATTTCCTATATATTTTTCTATATCTTTTCTTTTTTCTTTTTTCGTTTTTTTGGGTTATTTATTTATATATTACACTAGCTGAAGAGCCCGGCGTTGCCTGGGCATAGTAAATATCTGTGGTTAGTTATAGCACCTCACTTCTTTTATTTTCCCATCACGCCTCTCATTTTCCCAATCACATCTTTCATTTTCCCCCTCATATCTCTCATTTTCTCCCTTACACCTCTCATTTTCTCCCTCACTCCTCTCATTCCCCCCTAACACTTGTCATTTCGACCTCACATCTGTCATTTTCCGATCACTCCACTATTTTCCCTCACTCCTCTTTCGACCCCACATCTGTCATTTTCCGATCACTCCACTATTTTCCCTCACTCCTCTCATTTTGCACTCACACCTTTTCATTTTCACCTCAGTATATACATGTTTGTCGTCTCCCTTATATATAGTATACACCTGTATGTCATCTCCTGTATATAGTATATACCTGTATGTCATCTCCCCTGTATATAGAATATACCTGCTGTGTGTCATCTCCCCTGTATATAGTATATACCTGTATGTCATCTCCTCCTATATATAGTATATACCTGTATGTCATCTCCTTCTATATATAGTATATACCTGTATGTCATCTCCCCTGTATATAGTATATATCTGTGTGTCATCTCCTCCTGTATATAGTATATACCTGTATGTCATCTTCTATATATAGCATATACCTGTATGTCATCTCCTCCTGTATATAGTATATACCTGTAGGTCATCTGCTCCTGTATATCGTATATACCTGTGTGTCATCTCCTCCTGTATATAGTATGTACCTGTATGTCATCTCCTCTATATAGTATATACCTGTGTGTCATCTCTCCTGTATATAGTATATATCTGTGTGTCATCTCCCCTGTATATAGTATATACCTGTGTGTCATCTCCTCCTGTATTAGACCTCGTTCACACATTATTTGCTCAGTATTTTTACCTCAGTATTTGTAAGCTAAATTGGCAGCCTGATAAATCCCCAGCCAACAGGAAGCCCTCCCCCTGGCAGTATATATTAGCTCACAAATACACATAATAGACAGGTCATGTGACTGACAGCTGCCGTATTTCCTATATGGTACATTTGTTGCTCTTGTAGTTTGTCTGCTTATTAATCTAATTTTTATTTTTGAAGGATAATACCAGACTTGTGTGTGTTTTAGGGCGAGTTTCGTTTGTCAAGTTGTGTGTGTTGAGTTGCGTGTGGCGACATGCATGTAGCGACTTTTGTGAGATGAGTTTTGTGTGGCAACATGCATGTAGCAACTTTTTGTGTGTCGAGTTGCATGTGACAGGTTAGTGTAGCAAGTTGTGTGCAGCAAGTTTTGCGCATGGCGAGTTTTACGCATGGCGAGTTTTATGTGTGGTGCCTTTTGAGTATGTGCAAGTTGTGTGTGAGGCAACTTTTGCATGTGCTGCAACTTTTGTACATGTGGCAATTTTTCCGCGTGTGCAAGTTTTGCGTGTGGCGAGTTTTCCATGAGGTGAGTTTTGCACTTGTGGCGAGTTTTGCGTGAGCCTAGTTTTTGCATGTGGCGAGTTTTGCGCGTGGCGAGTTTTGAGCGGCGACTTTTGTGTTTCGACTTTTATGTGGCGAGGTTGGTGTATGTGTGGTGAAATGTGTGCTGAGGGTGGTATATGTGTTCAAGCACGTGGTAGTGTGTGGCGCATTTTGTGTGTGTCCATATCCCCGTGTGTGGTGAGTATCCCATGTCGGGGCCCCACCTTAGCAACTGTACGGTATATACTCTTTGGCGCCATCGCTCTCACTCTTTAAGTTCCCCTTGTTCACATCTGGCAGCTGTCAATTTGCCTCCAACACTTTTCCTTTCACTTTTTCCCCATTATGTAGATAGGGGCAAAATTGTTTGGTGAATTGGAAAGCGCGGGGTTAAAATTTCGCCTCACAACATAGCCTATGATGCTCTCAGGGACCAGACGTGTGACTGTGCAAAATTTTGTGGCTGTGGCTGCGACGCCTCCAACACTTTTCCTTTCACTTTTTTCCCCATTATGTAGATAGGGGCAAAATTATTTGGTGAATTGGAAAGCGTGGGGTTAAAATTTCACCTCACAACATAGCCTATGACGCTCTCGGGGTCCAGACGTGTGACTGTGCAAAATTTTCTGGCTGTAGCTGCGACGCCTCCAACACTTTTCCTTTCACTTTTTCCCCATTATGTAGATAGGGGCAAAATTGTTTGGTGAATTGGAACGCGCGGGGTTAAAATTTCGCCTCACAACATAGCCTAGGACGCTCTCGGGGTCCAGACGTGTGACTGTGCAAAATTTTGTGGCTGTAGCTGCGACGGTGCAGATGCCAATCCCGGACATACATACATACATACATACACACACACACACACATTCAGCTTTATATAGTAGATTTATATTATTTATTATTTTTCCAATTATTATTTCACCCCTCCTTGTTATTAATTTCTCTTAATAGGTATTATTTATATATTATTGGTTATTATTATATTTCTCCTTCCCTTTTTTTGGTTTATATGATTCTGTGACGAATGATGTAACATAATAATCCTTTAAATACTTTTGTTAGGTTCTAATAACATTACTGCTATATGTGGACTGATACACTAAAAAACATGTGGTATAGATAGGTGTAAGATTATTACAAGGTATATATTCCGGATATATGGTCCATCTTATATATACATACAACTTCTGCCCATTTGATAGTACGGGCATATTGTGCAGCCTTGTATGTTTCCCTCTCGTCAGCCCATGTCGCATCTCTGGTAGTGCGCACGCATCGTTGGGGCCTTGAGACCGGGACTGCAGCGTCTTGGTGCCCTTGGCAACGCCAGGTTTCACATCCTGTGCGTCCGGTCACATGACGCGGCGGTTCCTGGTTTCCGGGTTACCCAGACTGCGCGTGCGCCGTACAGACCATGGCCGTGTACATTGGCGCGAGATTAGATTTTGAGCATTATATAAACCCCCAGATACTATTAACATCACTACACCCCCTGACGAAGGAGTTAAGCGTCCGAAACGCGCGTCGGGGTGCATCATACCGCACTGGCTACCTACCCAATACTACATATATATTAAAGTAAGTGACTGGAGATATTGAGTATAACTAGCAGCACCTTATATATCCTTAGCGTTTTTTGCACTATTGCACTAGCACCTCCTTTTCACTATATCACTTTAATTAGTGCTTCTTTTATTGCTATATATATATATATATATATATATATATATATATATATATATATAAAAATAAATTATTGCACACATGGGTCTTTTTTTCACATGTTTTTAGATATACTCTCTGCTATTTTAGTACTATTTTTTCCATATATTCAGTCGCTGTATGTATAAAATATATATATATATACCACATATAATGGTAGCCAAATAGGTATGGGCACATAAAATTACATACATGTGTATATATAATGAAATTGTTTTTAATATTTAATTAATTTTAATTTATTGTTACCATGCAAATAAATAATAAAAATTAATCTATTTATATCCCTGTTGTAATTGTGTTTCTGACCTGATACCATGCCACAAGCACGTTCTTCTTCCTAGGGTTTAGTAGTGTTGCACTACACTTTTCTGACACACTGGTGTGTGGGGGTAGTCTGTTTTTATACGATTTTATTTATTTATACAATATATATGCAATTTTAATTGGTAGATTTTTTATACTTTATACCCTTATAGATCTAGTGTGTTTTAATTACGATATTTGCTGTGTTTTGCACAGGTAACTCTCGTGCTGTGACATGGATTTTAGGAGTAGGGAACAATCCTGGCAGGGACAGATCAATATGGTATTTGGTAATAGTGGTGTACAGACAACCACAAATGCTGATATACAATTCAATGATTTTTTTCTACACTATTAAAAATTTTACGTACAAACGAACACGGTCATGGTGGAACCGTGCGTTTTTGGAGAACTACGTGCAAAGACAACTGATCCCCAGGGGCCTACGGATCCAAATTACTCCATCATTTCCAATTAATGATGAGGACTTCATAAAGAAATAGGAAACAATTTGTAACAAAACATCTTTGAAATTGATGGAGTTATTGATACAATACAATGGGAAAATTTTATCTGAGATAGATAAATCCCTGGATGAGGCCCTTATTAAGGCAAAAACTGGTTTAACGACGGAACAGTTCAAATCTATTAATCCCCAACTGGATAAATTGGTGGATCAGTGGGTAAAAGACATACAGGAGAAGCAAATGAGCAAGCTATTGAGAGATCAGAGTGATTTCGCACATGGAAAAATATATAGGTGGCGTACGATCCCTAACAAGGATGTGGCTCGTGAACGGACAATGTCTACAGCATCAGATAGAACCATTGGCGACATTTCAGGTGCCTCCTCTTCCGTCTCTGTATCTGCGTCAATTAACTCTACCCCCAAACGAAAACGGGAACCTCGATATATGCCATCAAAACGGAACTTCAGATATTCTCCTGACAACTATAGAGACAATAATAAGGTAATTAACCTAAGTTCTCATTGTCTCACACAAACAGACATTGATGTATTAAATAAAGGTCTGATGTTCTGTCCAGTCGCAAACTTTGACAAGTTTACTGCGATTAAAGATTTACATTTATTCGCCAGAAAATTAATCTTTAAACGGCATTTTCATAATGAGGATCTAATTAGACTATTCCCTACAGAGACGGAACAGGAGGCACTGAATACCTTGGAAGAGCTGGCTCATGAACATAGTGAATCAGAGGAAGGTAAGATTCCAAGTTCAATACAAGTGCGTTCTTGCAAATTTCCACCCTTGTCTACATGTCCCACCCTAGAGATCTTTGTACAGACTGTAAGTAAGGAATTTGATAAAATCCCTAGGTATCCTAATATGGAAAACCTAAGCCACGAGGAAAGGAAAAGCTTAAGGAAACTACAGGGCATGGATGACATATTAATAAAACCGGCGGATAAGGGCGGAAACATAGTGATCTGGCCGAAGGCACTCTATGAGGCAGAAGCATTCAGGCAATTGAGAGTCGAGATATGTTATAAAAAATTAACTTTTAATCCACTCGAGAAATTTCATAAGGAACTCATATTGATTCTTAAAGAGGCCAATGATGGTGGGGTTATAAATAAGGAGCTACTGAAGGCCTTACAAATCAGTGAACCGACAATACCGACACTATATTTACTGCCCAAAATCCATAAAAACTCTAACAATCCACCGGGTAGGCCCATCATATCGGGGTGTGGTAATTTTATGGAGAATATTAACAAATTCATTGACTCCAAATTGCAACCATTGGTTGAGGTTTTGCCTTCGTTTGTGAAGGATACAAATGATTTTCTCAAAAAAGTGGATGGGCTCCACGTCGACAGTGACACACTGTTAGTGTCATGTGACGTGGAGTCACTCTACACGAATATACGACATAATGATGGGTTACGGGCAGTAAAATACTTTTTGGATTCCTCTCTGATATCAAAGAATATGGGTGAATTGGTTTTGAAGCTTTTACAGTTTTCTCTGTCTCACAATTTTTTTCTTTTTAAGGGGTCCTTCTACCTACAGCTCCAGGGCACCGCCATGGGTGCTTCATTTGCGCCTGCATATGCAAATTTATTCCTGGGGCTGTGGGAGAGGGACCTCCTTATTTCTGATTTTATGTCATCCGTGGACCGCATCCCATTGTGGGTGCGGTTCATTGATGACATTTTCTTTATTTGGCAGGGGACTAGAGAGCTGCTTGATACATTTATGCAGCAGCTGAATCAAAATGCTTTTAATATACATTTGACATACAAATGTGACCCTGACCATATTGAATTCCTGGATGTCAATGTATTGAGAGGGAGTGATAATGTTCTTGGTACAGACTTCTATCGTAAACCTACATCAGTGAACTCATTTCTACATGCGACATCCTCACATCCCAAAACCATGATAAGATCGATACCCATTGGCCAATTCTTGCGGCTAAGGAGGATTTGCTCAAGTGAGGTAGATTTTGAAAAGCAGTCGGTGGATTTAAGGGAGAGATTTCAGGAGCAGGGATATAGTCGTCGATCTATTAAAAAGGCCTATAATAGGGCAAAATATACCACGAGACACCAAGCCTTATATTCAACAAAAACATCACCCACAATACAACCAATTAGATATATAACCCAATTCCATGGTCAGTCTGAACTAATGTACCAACTCTTAACTAAGGCATGGCCGATTCTTCAGGGTGATCCAATACTATCTCAATATATCGGCGAACGCCCAAATATTACATATCGGAGAGCACGTAATATAGGTGATGTATTGGTAAAAAGCCACTATATGGGCAATCCCAGACCATCTTTCTTAACTGAAACTAGACCACCAATGGGGTGTAGACCCTGTGGGAAGTGTGTGGCCTGCCCAAACATTATGAGGTCCCAAACGTTTAAGAATGCAAAAGGCACAACTACATTTAAGATCAAACACTCTATTACGTGTACATCTAGAGCGGTAATTTATTATGCCCAATGCCCTTGTTCCCTTATATATATTGGGATGACTACTCGCCAACTTAAAATTCGTACACGCGAGCACGTCTTGGGGATCCAAGCAGCCAGGGATATTGAGGATGTTAACCTACTAAAAACAATACCGAAGCATTTTAAAATGTATCACAATTGTGATGCCTCTCTTTTAAAGGTGTTCGGAATTGATAAAATAGAATTGAATGAAAGAGGTGGAAAAATTAGTATGCCCTTGGCCAAACTTGAAACCAAGTGGATTTGGTTACTTGACACTGTTGCCCCCAAAGGTCTAAATGAAAATTTAAGCTTTGCTCCATTTTTGTGAGGTGAGAGGGCCAATGTGAATTCAATTTGCTTCTCCTTTTTTGTAGGTAAATGTTTGTGAATATAATATATATGTATGTTTTTGGATAGTAGTAATTTTTATAAGAAAAAAATATTTTTTTATATATTTTATTTTAATTGATGATAATGTATCTGGTTGTTATTGATATTAATTATCACATGTTCTATCATAGGATGTTGTATAATACTTACCATTTCGAATTCCATGTGTGGGTGATCGGGTTGCTGGTTCTGATGTCTTCATATGCGGATCCGGATCTTCGGGTGATTCAATATTCTGGAACGGAACAGATGAACATTAGAACCTTGATAAGGACTCTTTTTGATATTTATTTTTCTCAAAAATTATTTATATATATATATATATGTTTTGATATTTTCTCAGATTTTGTTCGGATCTTCTTTGGCCCAAATATGAATTGTTTGTTCCCCATTTGGAATTTGTGTACCTGGAAGGGAATTAGATATTGGAATGAATTATTACTTATTATTTATTTATTATTTATTATTTATTATTATTTTTTATTTTTTATTTATATATTTTGTATTTTTATTTTTTATACTTATTATTTTATTTTTATTTTTATGATTAATTGATATGACTACACATACATACATTAAATTAATTTTCAATATATATATTTTTACACATTATATACATATGAAAATTACACATATATATATATTTCTTTAGTCACATGATTTACACATAAATAATTTTATTATCATGATTTTTCACTAATTGATTAATTTTATTAATTATTGTAAAAATTATTTAAAAATATATAATTTTTGTATGTTGTACACATATATATGTATATATATATATATATATATATATATATATATATATATATATATATATATATATATATCTCCTATATATTTTTCTATATCTTATCTTTTTTCGTTTTTTTTGGGTTATTTATTTATATATTACATTTATATTATTTATTATTTTTCCAATTATTATTTCACCCCTCCTTGTTATTAATTTCTCTTAATAGGTATTATTTATATATTATTGGTTATTATTATATTTCTCCTTCCCTTTTTTTGGTTTATATGATTCTGTGACGAATGATGTAACATAATAATCCTTTAAATACTTTTGTTAGGTTCTAATAACATTACTGCTATATGTGGACTGATACACTAAAAAACATGTGGTATAGATAGGTGTAAGATTATTACAAGGTATATATTCTGGATATATGGTCCATCTTATATATACATACAACTTCTGCCCATTTGATAGTACGGGAATATTGTGCAGCCTTGTATGTTTCCCTCTCGTCAGCCCATGTCGCATCTCTGGTAGTGCGCACGCGTCGTCGGGGCCTTGAGACCGGGACTGCGGCGTCTTGGTGCCCTTGGCAACGCCAGGTTTCACATCCTGTGCGTCCGGTCACATGACGCGGCGGTTCCTGGTTTCCGGGTTACCCAGACTGCGCCGTACAGACCATGGCCGTGTACATTGGCGCGAGATTAGATTTTGAGCATTATATAAACCCCCAGATACTATTAACATCACTACACCCCCTGACGAAGGAGTTAAGCGTCCGAAACGCGCGTCGGGGTGCATCATACCGTACTGGCTACCTACCCAATACTACATATATATTAAAGTAAGTGACTGGAGATATTGAGTATAACTAGCAGCACCTTATATATCCTTAGCGTTTTTTGCACTATTGCACTAGCACCTCCTTTTCACTATAGCACTTTAATTAGTGCTTCTTTTATTGCTATATATATATATATATATATATATATATATATATATATATATATATAAATAAATTATTGCACACATGGGTCTTTTTTTCACATGTTTTTAGATATACCCTCTGCTATTTTAGTACTATTTTTTCCATATATTCAGTCGCTGTATGTATAAAATATATATATATATATACCACATATAATGGTAGCCAAATAGGTATGGGCACATAAAATGACATACATGTGTATATATAATGAAATTGTTTTTAATATTTAATTAATTTTAATTTATTGTTACCATGCAAATAAATAATAAAAATTAATCTATTTATATCCCTGTTGTAATTGTGTTTCTGACCTGATACCATGCCACAAGCACGTTCTTCTTCCTAGGGTTTAGTAGTGTTGCACTACACTTTTCTGACACACTGGTGTGTGGGGGTAGTCTGTTTTTATACGATTTTATTTATTTATACAATATATATGCAATTTTAATTGGTAGATTTTTTATACTTTATACCCTTATAGATCTAGTGTGTTTTAATTACGATATTTGCTGTGTTTCGCACAGGTAACTCTCGTGCTGTGACATGGATTTTAGGAGTAGGGAACAATCCTGGCAGGGACAGATCAATATGGTATTTGGTAATAGTGGTGTACAGACAACCACAAATGCTGGTATACAATTCAATGATTTTTTTCTACACTATTAAAAATTTTACGTACAAACGAACACGGTCATGGTGGAACCGTGCGTTTTTGGAGAACTACGTGCAAAGACAACTGATCCCCAGGGGCCTACGGATCCAAATTACTCCATCATTTCCAATTAATGATGAGGACTTCATAAAGAAATGGGAAACAATTTGTAACAAAACATCTTTGAAATTGATGGAGTTATTGATACAATACAATGGGAAAATTTTATCTGAGATAGATAAATCCCTGGATGAGGCCCTTATTAAGGCAAAAACTGGTTTAACGACGGAACAGTTCGAATCTATTAATCCCCAACTGGATAAATTGGTGGATCAGTGGGTAAAAGACATACAGGAGAAGCAAATGAGCAAGCTATTGAGAGATCAGAGTGATTTCGCACATGGAAAAATATATAGGTGGCGTACGATCCCTAACAAGGATGTGGCTCGTGAACGGACAATGTCTACAGCATCAGATAGAACCATTGGCGACATTTCAGGTGCCTCCTCTTCCGTCTCTGTATCTGCATCAATTAACTCTACCCCCAAACGAAAACGGGAACCTCGATATATGCCATCAAAACGGAACTTCAGATATTCTCCTGACAACTATAGAGACAATAATAAGGTAATTAACCTAAGTTCTCATTGTCTCACACAAACAGACATTGATGTATTAAATAAAGGTCTGATGTTCTGTCCAGTCGCAAACTTTGACAAGTTTACTGCGATTAAAGATTTACATTTATTCGCCAGAAAATTAATCTTTAAACGGCATTTTCATAATGAGGATCTAATTAGACTATTCCCTACAGAGACGGAACAGGAGGCACTGAATACCTTGGAAGAGCTGGCTCATGAACATAGTGAATCAGAGGAAGGTAAGATTCCAAGTTCAATACAAGTGCGTTCTTGCAAATTTCCACCCTTGTCTACATGTCCCACCCTAGAGATCTTTGTACAGACTGTAAGTAAGGAATTTGATAAAATCCCTAGGTATCCTAATATGGAAAACCTAAGCCACGAGGAAAGGAAAAGCTTAAGGAAACTACAGGGCATGGATGACATATTAATAAAACCGGCGGATAAGGGCGGAAACATAGTGATCTGGCCGAAGGCACTCTATGAGGCAGAAGCATTCAGGCAATTGAGAGTCGAGATATGTTATAAAAAATTAACTTTTAATCCACTCGAGAAATTTCATAAGGAACTCATATTGATTCTTAAAGAGGCCAATGATGGTGGGGTTATAAATAAGGAGCTACTGAAGGCCTTACAAATCAGTGAACCGACAATACCGACACTATATTTACTGCCCAAAATCCATAAAAACTCTAACAATCCACCGGGTAGGCCCATCATATCGGGGTGTGGTAATTTTATGGAGAATATTAACAAATTCATTGACTCCAAATTGCAACCATTGGTTGAGGTTTTGCCTTCGTTTGTGAAGGATACAAATGATTTTCTCAAAAAAGTGGATGGGCTCCACGTCGACAGTGACACACTGTTAGTGTCATGTGACGTGGAGTCACTCTACACGAATATACGACATAATGATGGGTTACGGGCAGTAAAATACTTTTTGGATTCCTCTCTGATATCAAAGAATATGGGTGAATTGGTTTTGAAGCTTTTACAGTTTTCTCTGTCTCACAATTTTTTTCCTTTTAAGGGGTCCTTCTACCTACAGCTCCAGGGCACCGCCATGGGTGCTTCATTTGCGCCTGCATATGCAAATTTATTCCTGGGGCTGTGGGAGAGGGACCTCCTTATTTCTGATTTTATGTCATCCGTGGACCGCATCCCATTGTGGGTGCGGTTCATTGATGACATTTTCTTTATTTGGCAGGGGACTAGAGAGCTGCTTGATACATTTATGCAGCAGCTGAATCAAAATGCTTTTAATATACATTTGACATACAAATGTGACCCTGACCATATTGAATTCCTGGATGTCAATGTATTGAGAGGGAGTGATAATGTTCTTGGTACAGACTTATATCGTAAACCTACATCAGTGAACTCATTTCTACATGCGACATCCTCACATCCCAAAACCATGATAACATCGATACCCATTGGCCAATTCTTGCGGCTAAGGAGGATTTGCTCAAGTGAGGTAGATTTTGAAAAGCAGTCGGTGGATTTAAGGGAGAGATTTCAGGAGCAGGGATATAGTCGTCGATCTATTAAAAAGGCCTATAATAGGGCAAAATATACCACGAGACACCAAGCCTTATATTCAACAAAAACATCACCCACAATACAACCAATTAGATATATAACCCAATTCCATGGTCAGTCTGAACTAATGTACCAACTCTTAACTAAGGCATGGCCGATTCTTCAGGGTGATCCAATACTATCTCAATATATCGGCGAACGCCCAAATATTACATATCGGAGAGCACGTAATATAGGTGATGTATTGGTAAAAAGCCACTATATGGGCAATCACAGACCATCTTTCTTAACTGAAACTAGACCACCAATGGGGTGTAGACCCTGTGGGAAGTGTGTGGCCTGCCCAAACATTATGAGGTCCCAAACGTTTAAGAATGCAAAAGGCACAACTACATTTAAGATCAAACACTCTATTACGTGTACATCTAGAGCGGTAATTTATTATGCCCAATGCCCTTGTTCCCTTATATATATTGGGATGACAACTCGCCAACTTAAAATTCGTACACGCGAGCACGTCTTGGGGATCCAAGCAGCCAGGGATATTGAGGATGTTAACCTACTAAAAACAATACCGAAGCATTTTAACCCCTTTACCCCCAAGGGTGGTTTGCACGTTAATGACCGGGCCAATTTTTACAATTCTGACCACTGTCCCTTTATGAGGTTATAACTCTGGAACGCTTCAACGGATCCCAGTGAATCTGACATTGTTTTCTCGTGACATATTGTACTTCATGACAATGGTAAAAATTATTTGATAGTACCTGCGTTTATTTGTGAAAAAAATGGAAATTTGGCGAAAATTATGAAAATTTCGCAATTTTCCAACTTTGAATTTTTATGCAATTAAATCACAGAGATATGTCACACAAAATACTTAATAAGTAACATTTCCCACATGTCTACTTTACATCAGCACAATTTTGGAACCAAAATTTTTTTTTGTTAGGGAGTTATAAGGGTGAAAAGTTGACCAGCAATTTCTCATTTCTACAACACCATTTTTTTTTAGGGACCACATCTCATTTGAAGTCATTTTGAGGGGTCTATATGATAGAAAATACCCAAGTGTGACACCATTCTAAAAACTACACCCCTCAAGGTGCTTAAAACCACATTCAAGAAGTTTATTAACCCTTCTGGTGCTTCACAGGAATTTTTTGAATGTTTAAATAAAAATGAACATTTAACTTTTTTTCACAAAAAATTTAATTCAGCTCCAATTTGTTTTATTTTACCAAGGGTAACAGGAGAAAATGGACCGCAATCATTGTTGTACAATTTGTCCTGAGTACGCCAATACCCCACATGTGGGGGTAAACCACTGTTTGGGCGCATGGCACAGCTCGGAAGCGAAGGAGCGCCATTTGACTTTTCAATGCAAAATTGACTGGAATTGAGATGGGACGCCATGTTTCGTTTGGAGAGCCCCTGATGTGCCTAAACATTGAAACCCCCCACAAGTGACACCATTTTGGAAAGTAGACCCCCTAAGGAACTTATCTAGAGGTGTGGTGAGCTCTTTCACCCACCAAGTGCTTCACAGAAGTTTATAATGTAGAACCGTAAAAATAAAAAATCATATTTTTTCACAAAAATTATCTTTTCGCCCCCAATTTTTTATTTTTCCAAGGGTAAGAGAAGAAATTGGACCCCAATAGTTGTTGTACAATTTGTCCTGAGTAAGCTGATATCCCATATGTGGGGGTAAACCACTGTTTGGGCGGATGCGAGAGCTCGTAAGGGAAGGAGCGCCGTTTGACTTTTCAATGCAAAATTGACAGGAATTGAGATGGGATGCCATGTTGCGTTTGGAAAGCCACTGATGTGCCTAAACATTGAAACCCCCCACAAGTGACACCATTTTGGAAAGTAGACCCCCTAAGGAACTTATCTAGAGGTGTGGTGAGCACTTTGACCCACCCAGTGCTTCACAGAAGTTTATAATGCAGAACCGTAAAAATAAAAAAATCATATTTTTTCACAAAAATTATCTTTTCGCCCCCAATTTTTTATTTTTCCAAGGGTAAGAGAAGAAATTGGACCCCAAAAGTTGTTGTACAATTTGTCCTGAGTGCGCTGATACCCCATATGTGGGGGTAAACCACTGTTTGGGCGGATGGGAGAGCTCGGAAAGGAAGGAGCGCCGTTTGACTTTTCAATGCAAAATTGACAGGAATTGAGATGAGACGCCATGTTGCGTTTGCAGAGCCCCTAATGTACCTAAATAGTAGAAACCACTCACAAGTGACACCATTTTGGAAAGTAGACCCCCTAAGGAACTTATCTAGATGTGTGGTGAGCGCTTTGACCCACCAAGGGCTTCACAGAGGTTTATAATGGAGAGCCGTAAAAATAAAACAAAAATTTTTTCCCACAAAAATTATTTTTTAGCCCCCAGTTTTGTATTTTCCCGAGGGTAACAGGAGAAATTGGACCCAAAAATGTGTTGTCCAATTTGTCCTGAGTGCGCTGATACCCCATATGTGGGGGGAAACCACTGTTTGGGCGCATGGGAGGGCTCGGAAGGGAAGGAGTGCCATTTGAATGCAGACTTAGATGGAATGGTCTGCAGGCGTCACATTGCGTTTGCAGAGCCCCTAATGTACCTAAACAGTAGAAACCCCCCACAAGTGACACCATTTTGGAAAGTAGACCCCCTAAGGAACTTATCTAGATGTGTGGTGAGCGCTTTGACCCACCAAGGGCTTCACAGAGGTTTATAATGGAGAGCCGTAAAAATAAAACAAAAATTTTTTCCCACAAAAATTATTTTTTAGCCCCCAGTTTTGTATTTTCCCGAGGGTAACAGGAGAAATTGGACCCAAAAATGTGTTGTCCAATTTGTCCTGAGTGCGCTGATACCCCATATGTGGGGGGAAACCACTGTTTGGGCGCATGGGAGGGCTCGGAAGGGAAGGAGTGCCATTTGAATGCAGACTTAGATGGAATGGTCTGCAGGCGTCACATTGCGTTTGCAGAGCCCCTAATGTACCTAAACAGTAGAAACCCCCACAAGTGACACCATTTTGGAAAGTAGACCCCCTAAGGAACTTATCTAGATGTGTGGTGAGCGCTTTGACCCACCAAGGGCTTCACAGAGGTTTATAATGGAGAGCCGTAAAAATAAAACAAAATTTTTTTCCCACAAAAATTATTTTTTAGCCCCCAGTTTTGTATTTTCCCGAGGGTAACAGGAGAAATTGGACCCAAAAATGTGTTGTCCAATTTGTCCTGAGTGCGCTGATACCCCATATGTGGGGGGAAACCACTGTTTGGGCGCATGGGAGGGCTCGGAAGGGAAGGAGTGCCATTTGAATGCAGACTTAGATGGAATGGTCTGCAGGCGTCACATTGCGTTTGCAGAGCCCCTAATGTACCTAAACAGTAGAAACCCCCCACAAGTGACCCCATATTGGAAACTAGACCCCCCCGGGAACTTATCTAGATGTGTTGTGAGAACTTTGAACCCCAAGTGTTTCACTACAGTTTATAACGCAGAGCCGTAAAAATAAAAAATCTTTTTTTTCCCCACAAAAATTATTTTTTAGCCCCCAGTTTTGTATTTTCCCGAGGGTAACAGGAGAAATTGGACCCCAACAGTTGTTGTCCTATTTGTCCTGAGTACGCTGATACCCCATATGTTGGGGTAAACCCCTGTTTGGGCACACGGGTGAGCTCGGAAGGAAAGAAGCACTGTTTTACTTTTTCAACGCAGAATTGGCTGGAATTGAGATCGGACGCCATGTCGCTTTTGGAGAGCCCCTGATGTGCCTAAACAGTGAAAACCCCCCAAATATAACTGAAACCCTAATCCAAACACTCCCCTAACCCTAACTCCAACGGTAACCCTAACCACACCTCTAACCCTGACACACCCCTAACCCTAATCCCAACCCTATTCCCAACTGTAAATGTAATCTAAACTCTAACTGTAACTTTAGCCCCAACCCTAACTGTAGCCCTAACCCTAGCCCTAACCCTAGCCCTAACCCTAGCCCCAACCCTAACCCTAGCCCTAACCCTAGCCCTAACCCTAGCCCTAGCCCTAACCCTAGCCTTAACCCTAGCCCTAACCCTAACCCTAGCCCTAACCCTAGCCCTAACCCTAACCCTAGCCCTAACCCTAACCCTAGCCCTAACCCTAGCCCTAACCCTAGCCCTAGCCCTAGCCCTAACCCTAGCCCTAACCCTAGCCCTAACCCTAACACTAGCCCTAACCCTAGCCCTAACCCTAGCCCTAATGGGAAAATGGAAATAAATACATTTTTTTATTTTTCCCTAACTAAGGGGGTGATGAAGGGGGGTTTGATTTACTTTTATAGCGGGTTTTTTAGCGGATTTTTATGATTGGCAGCCGTCACACACTGAAAGACGCTTTTTATTGCAAAAAATATTTTTTGCGTTACCACATTTTGAGAGCTATAATTTTTCCATATTTTGGTCCACACAGTCATGTGAGGTCTTGTTTTTTGCGCGACGAGTTGAAGTTTTTATTGGTAACATTTTCGGGCACGTGACATTTTTTGATCGCTTTTTATTCCGATTTTTGTGAGACAGAATGACCAAAAACCAGCTATTCATGAATTTCTTTTGGGGGAGGCGTTTATACCGTTAAGCGTTTGGTAAAATTGATAAAGCAGTTTTATTCTTCGGGTCAGTACGATTACAGCGACATCTCATTTATATCATTTTTTTATGTTTTGGCGCTTTTATACGATAAAAACTATTTTATAGAAAAAATAATTATTTTGGCATCGCTTTATTCTCAGGACTATAACTTTTTCATTTTTTTGCTGATGATGCTGTATGGTGGCTCGTTTTTTGCGGGACAAGATGACGCTTTCAGCGGTACCATGGTTATTTATATCTGTCTTTTTGATCACGTGTTATTCCACTTTTTGTTCGGTGGTATGATAATAAAGCGTCGTTTTTTGCCTCGTTTTTTTTTTTTTTTTCTTACGGTGTTTACTGAAGGGGTTAACTAGTGTGCCAGTTTTATAGGGCGAGTCGATACGGACGCGGCGATACTAAATATGTGTACTTTTATTGTTATTTTTTTTATTATTTAGATGAAGAAATGTATTTATGGGAATATTTTTTTTTTTTTTCATTATTTAGGAATATTTTTTTTTTTTTTTTTTTACACATTTGGAAATTTTTTTTTTTACTTTTTTACTTTGTCCCAGGGGGGGACATCACAGATCAGTGATCTGACAGTTTGCACAGCACTCTGTCAGATCACTGATCTGACATGCAGCGCTGCAGCCTTCACAGTGCCTGCTCTGAGCAGGCTCTGTGAAGCCACCTCCCTCCCTGCAGGACCCGGATCCGCGGCCATCTTGGATCCGGGACCTGGAGCAGGGAGGGAGGGCGGCAAGACCCTCGCAGCAACGCGATTACATCGCGTTGCTGCGGGGGTCTCAGGGAAGCCCGCAGGGAGCCCCCTCCCTGCGCGGTGCTTCCCTGCACCGCCGGCACATCGCGATCATCTTTGATCGCGGTGTGCCGGGGGTTAATGTGCCGGGGGCGGTCCGTGACCGCTCCTGGCACATAGTGCCGGATGTCAGCTGCGATAGGCAGCTGACACCCGGCCGCGATCGGCGCCGCTCCCCCCGTGAGCGCTGCCGATCGCATATGACGTACTATTGCGTCCTTGGGAAGTAGGGCCCACCCCCCATGGACGCAATAGTACGTCTGATGGCAGAAAGGGGTTAAAATGTATCACAATTGTGATGCCTCTCTTTTAAAGGTGTTCGGAATTGATAAAATAGAATTGAATGAAAGAGGTGGAAAAATTAGTATGCCCTTGGCCAAACTTGAAACCAAGTGGATTTGGTTACTTGACACTGTTGCCCCCAAAGGTCTAAATGAAAATTTAAGCTTTGCTCCATTTTTGTGAGGTGAGAGGGCCAATGTGAATTCAATTTGCTTCTCCTTTTTTGTACGTAAATGTTTGTGAATATAATATATATGTATGTTTTTGGATAGTAGTAATTTTTATAAAAAAAAAATTTAAAAATTTTTTTTATATATTTTATTTTAATTGATGATAATGTATCTGGTTGTTATTGATATTAATTATCACATGTTCTATCATAGGATGTTGTATAATACTTACCATTTCGAATTCCATGTGTGGGTGATCGGGTTGCTGGTTCTGATGTCTTCATATGCGGATCCGGATCTTCGGGTGATTCAATATTCTGTAACGGAACAGATGAACATTAGAACCTTGATAAGGACTCTTTTTGATATTTATTTTTCTCAAAAATTATTTATATATATATATATATATATATTTTTTGATATTTTCTCAGATTTTGTTCGGATCTTCTTTGGCCCAAATATGAATTGTTTGTTCCCCATTTGGAATTTGTGTACCTGGAAGGGAATTAGATATTGGAATGAATTATTACTTATTATTTATTTATTATTTTTTATTATTTATTATTTATTATTATTTTTTATTTTTTATTTATATATTTTGTATTTTTATTTTTCATACTTATTATTTTATTTTTATTTTTATGATTAATTGATATGACTACACATACATACATTAAATTAATTTTCAATATATATATTTTTACACATTATATACATATGAAAATTACACATATATATATATATATTTCTTTAGTCACATGATTTACACATAAATAATTTTATTATCATGATTTTTCACTAATTGATTAATTTTATTAATTATTGTAAAAATTATTTAAAAATATATAATTTTTGTATGTTGTACACATATATATGTATATACAGTGGGGCAAAAAAGTATTTAGTCAGTCAGCAATAGTGCAAGTTCCACCACTTAAAAAGATGAGAGGCGTCTGTAATTTACATCATAGGTAGACCTCAACTATGGGAGACAAACTGAGAAAAAAAAATCCAGAAAATCACATTGTCTGTTTTTTTAACATTTTATTTGCATATTATGGTGGAAAATAAGTATTTGGTCAGAAACAAAATTTCATCTCAATACTTTGTAATATATCCTTTGTTGGCAATGACAGAGGTCAAACGTTTTCTGTAAGTCTTCACAAGGTTGCCACACACTGTTGTTGGTATGTTGGCCCATTCCTCCATGCAGATCTCCTCTAGAGCAGTGATGTTTTTGGCTTTTCGCTTGGCAACACGGACTTTCAACTCCCTCTAAAGGTTTTCTATAGGGTTGAGATCTGGAGACTGGCTACGCCACTCCAGGACCTTGAAATGCTTCTTACGAAGCCACTCCTTTGTTGCCCTGGCGGTTTGCTTTGGATCATTCCAAGCTAAACCAGGGATTCAAGCTTCAGGAGGCTAATTTGCATATTCCAGGTGCCTTCTGGGAAAAGCAAAGAGTCTCCCTAAGCTAGAAGATCGTTGGGTACAGCCGGGACCAGCTGCTTGGAAAGCATCACCAAACGAATTTTTGCCTGTAGGACATTATTGCAAGAGAGCTTGGCTGAGTAGATTACACAAGAAGGAAAACACACAGCAAGTCAGCAGGATCTAGGAGCAACATGGCAGATGTGACAACCTACATGGTGAGCTGCAGCATGTGCTACATGTTCACAGATCGACCAGAAGAAGAATCCAATTTCACCTGTCAGAAGTGTAGACTAGTGGCCCTTTTAGAAGAAAAGGTGCGGGGTCTGGAAGAAAGAATAGCAACTTTGAAACTCATCAAAGAGAATGAAGACTTTCTAGACAGAACAGAAGCATCTCTACTGGTCACAGAAGGTGCAAAAAGTGTCAGAGAACCTCCAAAAGCAGATGAGTGGAAGCATGTGACCAAAAGAAGCAAGAAGACCATGGAGAAATCACCAACCACACAACTGAAGAACCGATATCAAATCTTTGTAGAGGATGAAGATGGCACACCTAAGAATGAAGCAATACCAGCAAGCAAAAAAGAAAAGGGCACACAGCAACAAGTGACAGCAAAAAGTACAGCCAAGAAGCAACGAAGAGTGGTGGTGGTGGGAGACTCACTACTGAGAGGCACAGAAGCAGCCATCTGCAGACCGGACATAACTGCAAGAGAAGTATGCTGCCTTCCAGGTGCGATGATCAAGGATGTGACCGATAGGATACCAAAGCTCTTCAGCTCCAAGGACGTCCACCCATTTCTTCTGATACATGTTGGCACCAATGACACGGCAAGGAAGGACCTACCGACAATCTGCAAGGACTTTGAAGAGTTGGGGAAGAAAGTAAAGGAACTGGATGCACAGGTAGTTTTTTCTTCTATCCTTCCAGTAGATGGGCATGGCACCAGGAGATGGAACAGGATCCTTGATGCAAACAACTGGCTAAGACGATGGTGCAGACAACAAGGATTTGGATTCCTGGACCACGGTGTGAATTACTGGTATGATGGACTCCTCGCCAGAGACGGACTACACCTCAACAAACCTGGGAAACACACATTCGCCAGAAGACTCGCTACACTCATCAGGAGGGCGTTAAACTAGAAGAAGAGGGGACGGGAAGAAAAACATTAGACTCGAACAAAGACGACCCAGGAAAACATACTCAGAAGGGAGGTAAGAACATTTCTAAAACAATCCACAGTGAGGAGATTGGAACAAAACAAAATCCTCTAAACTGCATGCTCGCAAACGCCAGAAGCCTGACAAACAAGATGGAAGAACTAGAAGCAGAAATATCTACAGGTAACTTTGACATAGTGGGAATAACCGAGACATGGTTAGATGAAAGCTATGACTGGGCAGTTAACTTACAGGGTTACAGTCTGTTTAGAAAGGATCGTAAAAATCGGAGAGGAGGAGGGGTTTGTCTCTATGTAAAGTCTTGTCTAAAGTCCACTTTAAGGGAGGATATTAGCGAAGGGAATGAGGATGTCGAGTCCATATGGGTTGAAATTCATGGAGGGAAAAATGGTAACAAAATTCTCATTGGGGTCTGTTACAAACCCCCAAATATAACAGAAAGCATGGAAAGTCTACTTCTAAAGCAGATAGATGAAGCTGCAACCCATAATGAGGTCCTGGTTATGGGGGACTTTAACTACCCGGATATTAACTGGGAAACAGAAACCTGTGAAACCCATAAAGGCAACAGGTTTCTGCTAATAACCAAGAAAAATTATCTTTCACAATTGGTGCAGAATCCAACCAGAGGAGCAGCACTTTTAGACCTAATACTATCTAATAGACCTGACAGAATAACAAATCTGCAGGTGGTTGGGCATTTAGGAAATAGCGACCACAATATTGTGCAGTTTCACCTGTCTTTCACTAGGGGGACTTGTCAGGGAGTCACAAAAACATTGAACTTTAGGAAGGCAAAGTTTGAACAGCTTAGAGATGCCCTTAATCTGGTAGACTGGGACAATATCCTCAGAAATGAGAATACAGATAATAAATGGGAAATGTTTAAGAACATCCTAAATAGGCAGTGTAAGCGGTTTATACCTTGTGGGAATAAAAGGACTAGAAATAGGAAAAACCCAATGTGGCTAAACAAAGAAGTAAGACAGGCAATTAACAGTAAAAAGAAAGCATTTGCACTACTAAAGCAGGATGGCACCATTGAAGCTCTAAAAAACTATAGGGAGAAAAATACTTTATCTAAAAAACTAATTAAAGCTGCCAAAAAGGAAACAGAAAAGCACATTGCTAAGGAGAGTAAAACTAATCCCAAACTGTTCTTCAACTATATCAATAGTAAAAGAATAAAAACTGAAAATGTAGGCCCCTTAAAAAATAGTGAGGAAAGAATGGTTGTAGATGACGAGGAAAAAGCTAACATATTAAACACCTTCTTCTCCACGGTATTCACGGTGGAAAATGAAATGCTAGGTGAAATCCCAAGAAACAATGAAAACCCTATATTAAGAGTCACCAATCTAACCCAAGAAGAGGTGCGAAACCGGCTAAATAAGATTAAAATAGATAAATCTCCGGGTCCGGATGGCATACACCCACGAGTACTAAGAGAACTAAGTAATGTAATAGATAAACCATTATTTCTTATTTTTAGTGACTCTATAGCGACAGGTTCTGTTCCGCAGGACTGGCGCATAGCAAATGTGGTGCCAATATTCAAAAAGGGCTCTAAAAGTGAACCTGGAAATTATAGGCCAGTAAGTCTAACCTCTATTGTTGGTAAAATATTTGAAGGGTTTCTGAGGGATGTTATTCTGGATTATCTCAATGAGAATAACTGTTTAACTCCATATCAGCATGGGTTTATGAGAAATCGCTCCTGTCAAACCAATCTAATCAGTTTTTATGAAGAGGTAAGCTATAGACTGGACCACGGTGAGTCATTGGACGTGGTATATCTCGATTTTTCCAAAGCGTTTGATACCGTGCCGCACAAGAGGTTGGTACACAAAATGAGAATGCTTGGTCTGGGGGAAAATGTGTGTAAATGGGTTAGTAACTGGCTTAGTGATAGAAAGCAGAGGGTGGTTATAAATGGTATAGTCTCTAACTGGGTCGCTGTGACCAGTGGGGTACCGCAGGGGTCAGTATTGGGACCTGTTCTCTTCAACATATTCATTAATGATCTGGTAGAAGGTTTACACAGTAAAATATCGATATTTGCAGATGATACAAAACTATGTAAAGCAGTTAATACAAGAGAAGATAGTATTCTGCTACAGATGGATCTGGATAAGTTGGAAACTTGGGCTGAAAGGTGGCAGATGAGGTTTAACAATGATAAATGTAAGGTTATACACATGGGAAGAAGGAATCAATATCACCATTACACACTGAACGGGAAACCACTGGGTAAATCTGACAGGGAGAAGGACTTGGGGATCCTAGTTAATGATAAACTTACCTGGAGCAGCCAGTGCCAGGCAGCAGCTGCCAAGGCAAACAGGATCATGGGGTGCATTAAAAGAGGTCTGGATACACATGATGAGAGCATTATACTGCCTCTGTACAAATCCCTAGTTAGACCGCACATGGAGTACTGTGTCCAGTTTTGGGCACCGGTGCTCAGGAAGGATATAATGGAACTAGAGAGAGTACAAAGGAGGGCAACAAAATTAATAAAGGGGATGGGAGAACTACAATACCCAGATAGATTAGCGAAATTAGGATTATTTAGTCTAGAAAAAAGACGACTGAGGGGCGATCTAATAACCATGTATAAGTATATAAGGGGACAATACAAATATCTCGCTGAGGATCTGTTTATACCAAGGAAGGTGACGGGCACAAGGGGGCATTCTTTGCGTCTGGAGGAGAGAAGGTTTTTCCACCAACATAGAAGAGGATTCTTTACTGTTAGGGCAGTGAGAATCTGGAATTGCTTGCCTGAGGAGGTGGTGATGGCGAACTCAGTCGATGGGTTCAAGAGAGGCCTGGATGTCTTCCTGGAGCAGAACAATATTGTATCATACAATTATTAGGTTCTGTAGAAGGACGTAGATCTGGGGATTTATTATGATGGAATATAGGCTGAACTGGATGGACAAATGTCTTTTTTCGGCCTTACTAACTATGTTACTATGTTACTATGTATATTGTCATGTTGAAAGACCCAGCCACGTTTCATCTTCAATTCCCTTGCTGATAGAAGGAGGTTTGCACTCAAAATCTCACGATACATGGCCCCATTCATTCTTTCATGTACCCTGATCAGTCGTCCTAGCCCCTTTGCAGAGAAACAGCCCCAAAGCATGATGTTTCCACCACCATGCTTTACAGTTGGTATGGTGTTTGATGGATGCAACTCAGTATTCTTTTTCCTCCAAACACGACAAGTTGTGTTTCTACCAAACAGTTCCAGTTTGGTTTCATCAGACCATAGGACATTCTCCCAAAACTCCTCTGGATCATCCAAATGCTCTCTAGCAAACTTCAGACGGGCCCGGACATGTACTGGCTTAAGCAGTGGGACACGTCTGGCACTGCAGGATCTGAGTCCATGGTGGCGTAGTGTGTTACTTATGGTAGGCCTTGTTACATTGGTCCCAGCTCTCTGCAGTTCATTCACTAGGTCCCCCCGCGTGGTTCTGGGATTTTTGCTCACCGTTCTTGTGATCATTCTGACCCCACGGGGTGGGATTTTGCGTGGAGCCCCAGATCGAGGGAGATTATCAGTGGTCTTGTATGTCTTCCATTTTCTAATTATTGCTTCCACTGTTGATTTCTTCACTCCAAGCTGGTTGGCTATTGCAGATTCAGTCTTCCCAGCCTGGTGCAGGGCTACAATTTTGTTTCTGGTGTCCTTTGACAGCTCTTTGGTCTTCACCATAGTGGAGTTTGGAGTCAGACTGTTTGAGGGTGTGCACAGGTGTCTTTTTATACTGATAACAAGTTTAAACAGGTGCCATTACTACAGGTAATGAGTGGAGGAAAGAGGAGACTCTTAAAGAAGAAGTTACAGGTCTGTGAGAGCCAGAAATCTTGATTGTTTGTTTCTGACCAAATACTTATTTTCCACCATAATATGCAAAAAAAATGATAAAAAAAACAGACAATGTGATTTTCTGGATTTTTTTTCTCAGTTTGTCTCCCATAGTTGAGGTCTACCTATGATGTAAATTACAGACGCCTCTCATCTTTTTAAGTGGTGGAACTTGCACTATTGCTGACTGACTAAATACTTTTTTGCCCCACTGTATATATATTTCCTATATATTTTTCTATATCTTTTCTTTTTTCGTTTTTTGGGTTATTTATTTATATATTACATTTATATTATTTATTATTTTTCCAATTATTATTTCACCCCTCCTTGTTATTAATTTCTCTTAATAGGTATTATTTATATATTATTGGTTATTATTATATTTCTCCTTCCCTTTTTTTGGTTTATATGATTCTGTGACGAATGATGTAACATAATAATCCTTTAAATACTTTTGTTAGGTTCTAATAACATTACTGCTATATGTGGACTGATACACTAAAAAACGTGGTATAGATAGGTGTAAGATTATTACAAGGTATATATTCCGGATATATGGTCCATCTTATATATACATACAACTTCTGCCCATTTGATAGTACGGGCATATTGTGCAGCCTTGTATGTTTCCCTCTCGTCAGCCCATGTCGCATCTCTGGTAGTGCGCACGCGTCGTCGGGGCCTTGAGACCGGGACTGCTGCGTCTTGGTGCCCTTGGCAACGCCAGGTTTCACATCCTGTGCGTCCGGTCACATGACGCGGCGGTTCCTGGTTTCCGGGTTACCCAGACTGCGCGTGCGCCGTACAGACCATGGCCGTGTACATTGGCGCGAGATTAGATTTTGAGCATTATATAAACCCCCAGATACTATTAACATCACTACACCCCCTGACGAAGGAGTTAAGCGTCCGAAACGCGCGTCGGGGTGCATCATACCGCACTGGCTACCTACCCAATACTACATATATATTAAAGTAAGTGACTGGAGATATTGAGTATAACTAGCAGCACCTTATATATCCTTAGCGTTTTTTGCACTATTGCACTAGCACCTCCTTTTCACTATATCACTTTAATTAGTGCTTCTTTTATTGCTATATATATATATATATATATATATATATAAAATAAATTATTGCACACATGGGTCTTTTTTTCACATGTTTTGTTTTTAGATATACCCTCTGCTATTTTAGTACTATTTTTTCCATATATTCAGTCGCTGTATGTATAAAATATATATATATATATACCACATATAATGGTAGCCAAATAGGTATGGGCACATAAAATTACATACATGTGTATATATAATGAAATTGTTTTTAATATTTAATTAATTTTAATTTATTGTTACCATGCAAATAAATAATAAAAATTAATCTATTTATATCCCTGTTGTAATTGTGTTTCTGACCTGATACCACAAGCACGTTCTTCTTCCTAGGGTTTAGTAGTGTTGCACTACACTTTTCTGACACACTGGTGTGTGGGGGTAGTCTGTTTTTATACGATTTTATTTATTTATACAATATATATGCAATTTTAATTGGTTGATTTTTTATACTTTATACCCTTATAGATCTAGTGTGTTTTAATTATGTACCGTATACTATAGCTCCTCACAAATAGTATGTCTCCAACAGCTCTCTAAGGCTACTTTCACACTAGCGTTTTCTGGCGGCCATCACGAGTTGGCGACAGATGCGTCAAAAATAGTGAAAAACTGATGCAACGCATCGAGTATTTCAACGGATCCGCTAGACAGATCCGTTTTCCATGCCTAAAAAAAAATGGGAGTCTCCCAAATGTGATTGTCTACTGGAAAATAGGGAAAGCTATATATTGACTGTTTTTACAGCACATCTTTGACAGGGTTTAGAGAAAGTGGCAGAGATGGAAGGAGTGCTTGTGAGGATTGTGAACGTAGTTACTGATGTTATTTTTGAGACCAATCGGCTGGATATAATAGTTCGGGAGAAGGAGGCAGCAGCAAGGATTCTTCAACAGCGACGTTGCCAGCAACACCTATAGATACATCCCATAAACGCACAGCAGATGACCCGGGGGCGTGTGTTCAACTCTCTACATGGAGTTGCAGCAGAACCCTCTTTATCAATAACAAACTCTCCTTCCTCGGCATCACTGAAACCTGGCTCACCCCTTCTGACATAGTCTCCCCTGCTGCACTCTCTTACGGTGGCTTCCACCTTTCCCACACACCCCGCCCCAGCAGCAAACATGGCGGAGGAGTTGGTTTTCTCCTGTCAGATAACTGCTCCTTCACCCCAATCCCACTGCCACCCTCTGTTACCATCCCTTCCTTTGAGGTGCACTCTGTGCGCATCTACTCCCCCTCCAACCTCCAACTGGCTGTCATCTACCGTCCTCCAGGGCCAGCCACCACCTTCTTTGACCACTTCAACACCTGGCTACTCCATTTCCTCGCCGCTGACATCCCCACTATCATCATGGGCGACTTCAACATCCCCATTGACACTTCCCTCTCAGCTGCCACTAAACTTCTATCTCTCACTGCCTCCTTTGGCCTCACTCAATGGTCTTCTACAGCCACCCACAAAGATGGTCACACACTGGACCTCATTTTCACCCGCCTCTGCTCCCTATCTAACCTCTCAAACTCACCTCTTCCTCTTTCTGACCACAACCTACTTACATTCTCTTCCCTTTCCACTCCTTGTCTACAACCCCCACCCCACAAACTCTCACACCCTCGCAGAAATCTTAAACAACTTGATCTTCACTCACTCTCTGAATCCCTCCTCCCTGTCACAGACATAAGCTCCCTACACAATGTGGATGATGCTGCCGCTCTATATAACACCACAATAGCTGCAGCTTTGGAATCTCTTGCCCCTCTCACACATACCAAAGCTCGCAAAATCAACAGACAACCCTGGCACACCAGCATGACCAAAGAACTGAGGCGAGCTTCCAGAGCTGCTGAGCGCAGATGGAAAAGATCCCACTCCAACGAGCACTTCATCGCATTCAAACAGTCTCTCACTACTTTCAAAACCACGCTCGCCACAGCAAAACAATCCTACTTCTCATCTCTCATATCCTCCCTGTCTCACAACCCCAAACAGTTATTCAACACCTTCAACTCTCTCCTCCATCCCCAAGCACCTCCTCCCTCCCCACTCATCTCAGCTGAAGACTTTGCCTCATTTTTCAAGCAGAAAATTGAGAACATCAGAGACAGTTTTAGTAAACAACCCCCAGAACCCTTCCTCCCAACTACCCAGCCCTCCACCTCCAAAACCAACTTCTCCACCATTACAGAAGACGGACTCTCCACTCTACTCTCAAGATCGCATCTCACCACCTGTGCACTTGACCCACTCCCATCCCACTTCATCCCAAACCTCACCACAGTCTTCATCCCAACCCTAACCCATCTCTTCAACCTATCACTAACAACTGGCATTTTCCCCTCAAGCTTTAAACATGCCTCAATCACACCTATCCTCAAAAAGCCCTCTCTTGACCCATCCTCTGTATCTAGCTATCGCCCTATATCACTTCTCCCCTTTGCCTCAAAACTACTGGAACAACATGTCCATCTTGAACTGTCCTCCCATCTATCTTCCTGCTCCTTCTTCGACCGCTTTCAATCAGGCTTCCGGTCACACCACTCCACTGAAACTGCCCTAACTAAGGTCAACAATGACCTATTAACCGCCAAGAGCAAACGACACTACTCTATCCTCCTCCTCCTGGACCTGTCCTCTGCCTTTGACACAGTGGATCATTCCCTGCTGCTGCAGACCCTCTTATCCCTTGGAATCACAGAATTGGCCCTATCCTGGATCTCATCATACCTAACTGACCGTGCATTCAGCGTCTCCCACTCACACACCACCTCCTCACCTCGCCCCCTATCTGTCGGAGTCCCGCAAGGTTCAGTTCTAGGACCCCTGCTTTTCTCCATTTACACCTTTGGCCTGGGACAGCTCATAGAATCTCACGGCTTTCAGTATCATCTCTACGCTGACGACACACAGATCTACATCTCTGGACCAGATATCACCTCCCTACTAACCAAAATCCCTCAATGTCTGTCTGCTATTTCATCCTTCTCCACTAGATTTCTAAAACTTAACATGGACAAAACAGAATTCATCATCTTTCCCCCATCTCACACGACTTCCCCAACGAACCTAAGCATTACAGTAAACGGCTGCCCGCTCTCTCCAGTCCCACAAGCCCGCTGTCTTGGGGTAATCCTTGACACTGATCTCTCCTTTAAACCACATATCCAAACCCTTTCCACTTCCTGCTGCCTCCAACTCCAAAATATTTCACGGATCCGCACATTCCTAAATCAAGAGTCTGCAAAGAGCCTAGTCCATGCCCTCATCATCTCCCGCCTTGACTACTGTAACCTCCTGCTCTGTGGCCTCCCCTCTAACACTCTTGCACCCCTCCAATCTATTCTAAACTCTGCTGCCCGACTAATCCACCTGTCCCCCCGCTATTCCCCGGCCTCTCCCCTCTGTCAATCCCTGCACTGGCTCCCCATCACCCAGAGACTCCAGTACAAAAGCCTAACCATGACATACAAAGCCATCCACAACCTGTCTCCTCCATACATCTGTGACCTCGTCTCCCGGTACTTTCCTGCACGCAACCTCCAATCCTCACAAGATCTCCTTCTCTACTCCCCTATTATCTCCTCTTCCCACAATCGCATACAAGATTTCTCTCGTGCATCCCCCCTACTCTGGAATTCTCTACTACAACATATCAGACTCTCGCCTACCATCTAAACCTTCAAAAAGAACCTGAAGACCCACCTCTTCCGACAAGCCTACAACCTGCAGTAACCACCGATTGACCAAACCGCTACATGGCCAGCTCTACCCTCACCTACTGTATACTCACCCATCCCTTGTAGATTGTGAGCCCTCGCGGGCAGGGTCCGCTCTCCTCCTGTGCCAGTTGTGACTTGTATTGTTCAAGATTATTGTACTTGTTTTATTATGTATACCCCTCCTCACATGTAAAGCGCCATGGAATAAATGGCGCTGTAATAATAAATAATAATAATAATAATAATAACCCGGATACATTTTTTATTATGTTCAGATGATGCAGGAACACTTTGATTTTTTGCTGGAACAAGTTGGGGATGTCATCCAAAGGCAGGACACACGCATGAGGTTTTCCATCACACCGGCGGAGCTGCTAATGGTGACACTGCGGTAAGTCTTTTTTTTTTTTAAATCATTGTTCATATTTAATGCCATGTAAACATGTTTTAACCTATGGAAAACCACATCAGCAGTGAACATGCTGCAGAAAATACTGCGCTGAAACACTGCGTTGCATTTTCTGCAGCATGTCAATTATGTTATTGTTTGTGCCCATTCCACAGTGTTTAACACTTGCTCCATAATAGGAATGCACAGATGTAAAAATGCTGGTTTTAATGTGCACTACAACAGAACAAAAACTTCCGCAGTGCCATGTATTGAAACTTAAAAAAAAAAAATGTCATATTTGTGTAAATTGCTTAAAAATTTTACGTTGGTCTTTGCAATTTTTACTAACATTTTTATTTGTTTTTCACAGATTCCTTGCTACCGGGGAATCACTAACATCACTGCATTAACAGTTCCGCCTTGGAATATCGACAATTTCGGGAATTGTGAAAGTGACCTGCCGCGCAATATGGGATACCTTGCACCAGGAATACATTCCAAAACCGACTATGGACATCTGGCTGCAGAGTGCTGAACATTTTGAGAAACTGTGCCATTTCCCAAATTGCTTAGGTGCCGTAGATGACAAACACATCTGTATTGCAAAACCTCCAGGATCGGGCTCAGAGTACTTTAACTACAAGAAATACTTTTCAATAGTACTCATGGCCATAGCAGATGCCAACTGCAAATTCATGGCTGTGGACATTGGAGCCTATGGCCGGTCCAATGACTCGCAAGTCTTCAAAACTTCTCCGATGGACCGTTTTTTGTATGGTAATACGTATGATTTTCCACCAGCAAGACCACTCCTGGGAACAACTGGACCACCTATGCCATATGTCTGTGTTGGTGATGAGGCATTCCAGTTGTCACTACACCTACTAAGGCCGGTTTCACACGTCAGTGGCTCCAGTACGTGAGGTGACAGTTTCCTCACGTACCGGAGACACTGACTCACGTAGACACATTGAAATCAATGTGTCTCTGCACATGTCAGCGTGTTTTCACGGACCGTGTGTCCGTGTGCAAAACACGGAGACATGTCAGTGTTCGTGGGAGCGCACGGATTACACGGACCCATTAAAGTCAATGGGTCCGTGTAAAACACGTACCGAACACGGACGCTGTCCGTGTGCAGTCCGTGTGCCGTGCAGGAGACAGCGCTACAGTAAGCGCTGTCCCCCCCACATGGTGCTGAGTTACATCCATTCCGTCATACGACGTGTCACGACGGATCCTGCATCCATAGGCTTCCATTCTAGCCAATGACGCATGCCGCAGGATGCGTCGCGACACGTTTTCCCGACGCAGACAAAAAACGTTACAATTAACGTTTTTTCCAGACGACGGGCCGCCAAATTCCAACGCATCCGTTGCACGACGTACACGACGCTTGACAATCCGTTGCGATGCGTCGTCAATACAAGTCTATGGGAAAAAACGCATCCTGCGGGAGATTTTGCAGGATGTGTTTTTTTCACAAAACGACGCATTGTGACGTCCGCCAGAAAACGCTTGTGTGAAAGTAGCCTAATTGTGATATATAGTATGATGATCCCGCATCCCCTCTATATATAGTATCATGTCCCTACAGCCCCCTATATCGAATATGGTGGTCCCCACAGTTTCTTTTATTTATATATATTATATATAGTATGAAGGTATCCCACTGCCCCACATATATAGTATGATGGTCCCCACAGCCCCACACATATAGTGCGATGGCCCCAGTTCCCGCCATAAATAGAGTACGATGGCACCAGTTACCCATATGTAGTATAATAGCCCCAGTTCTCCCATATATATAGCAGGATGGCCCCAGTTCTGCCCAAGTATGTAGTAAGATGGCCCCAGTTCCCCCATATATATATATAGTATGATGGCCCCAGTACTCCCCATGTATGTGGAGTGCCCCCAACCGCAGGGCAATGGGGTACTCGGTACCGGGTCCTTCAGTTCCCTCGGCTGGGATGTCACGGTGGCCCGACCCGGACCGTGGCCCCATGAGGGGCGCCCAATTAAAAGGTGGAATAAGTTTGTAGATTTTAGTAGTGTTCGTGACGCCACCTGTGGTATTCGGTCAGGGTGACCGACGCTGCTTAGGGGTCCGCTGGGGTGATAGAATGGCAGCTAGATGGTATACCTTCCCACAGGTGAAGTATATCCCCAGGGCTTCCCAAAAGTGTAGATGTTGATGGTGGATGGTGCAAGGCGCGGTGAATAACGAGGACACAAGGGGTACAGTCTCTTTACCTTTACTGAAGGCTTCAGCATCCACAGTCCAGGGTGCCGGATGACAGGGTAGGCAGAGTCCGGCCGGTCTGATGGCAATTCCAGAGTTCCCTTATCCAGGTGGAAATCAGTAGCCTACCCCTTGCGCACAGTAATGTAGTAGGTCCCTACGTGCATTAGCTCTCATAGGGTCCTCACTCTTGTTACTCTTCTCTCGGTACCCCAGATGGATAGGACCAACCCGTATGACGGTGGTCGCCTGAGGCTATTTTATAGGTACCCTAGTGTCGCCCCTCCTCCGCGTTGCCACCTTGTCTGCTCAGGTTCTTAGGTCGGGCAGCCAACTTGGAATCGACTGTCCTGCCGGTCTCTGAAGTAAAGCATAGAGTCTATTACTCCCTCTGTGTTCCGGCTACCAGATCTGCGCACAGTGGGAGGCAGCCTGCTTCTAGCTGGTCTCCCACTGGTGCTATACTCCTGTTGCTACGACTTCGGTGCTCACTCACTACGGCACACTTCCTTTCTTGTCCATTCCTTGGAGGCTGCCGCAATCAGGTGCAGGCGCAGCTCCGTATCCTTCTTTCCTTCCTGGGCCGAGCCCAGTCTGCTCCTCTCCTCTCCAGCTGACTATCTCCTTCTCCCTCCAGTCAGAACTGCCTTTCTCCTCTAACTGACCTCACTTCCTAACCAAACCCCCAGTTTTACCCAAGTGTGAGGAGTGGCCTAATAGATAGAACCTTTTGCTCCCCCTGGTGGCCTGCGTGTGAAGTGTGTGTGGGGCTGTGATACCTGGCAGGGTGAACTCCTTTGGTGCCATCAGACGTAACATCGCTCCCCCTGGTGGAAGAACGACATTACTGCAACGACCAGGACTCTGGGGCGCTTCATATGTAGTAAGATGGCCCCAGTTCTCCATATTAAAGATAATGAAGTTTATACTCACCTCATAATAATAATAACCTCATCCTGATTCCCGGCACTGCAGCCTCCATTTTCTCTTCCGGTCTGCAGAGCGACATGAAGTAATAATGTCATGGCGCCGCCTGCGTGAGCACACTGAAGTCTCAGGCTAATTTCATATTTGTGGATGAGGGCTTTGTGGAGGACTGCGTACTTCCTCCATTAACCCCTTTACCCCCAAGGGTGGTTTGCACGTTAATGACCGGGCCAATTTTTACAATTCTGACCACTGTCCCTTTATGAGGTTATAACTCTGGAACGCTTCAATGAATCCCAGTGATTCTGACAATGTTTTCTCGAGACATATTGTACTTCATGATAGTGGTAAAAATTATTTGATATTGCCTGCCTTTATTTGTGAAAAAAATGGAAATTTGGCGAAAATTTTGAAAATTTCGCAATTTTCCAACTTTGAATTTTTATGCAATTAAATCACAGAGATATGTCACACAAAATACTTAATAAGTAACATTTCCCACATGTCTACTTCACATCAGCACAATTTTGGAACCAAAATTTTTTTTGTTAGGGAGTTATAAGGGTTAAAAGTTGACCAGCAATTTCTCATTTTTACAACACCATTTTTTTTTAGGGACCACATCTCATTTGAAGTCATTTTGAGGGGTCTATATGATAGAAAATACCCAAGTGTGACACCATTCTAAAAACTGTACCCCTCAAGGTGCTCAAAACCATATTCAAGAAGTTTATTAACCCTTCTGGTGCTTCACAGGAATTTTTGGAATGTTTAAATAAAAATGAACATTTAACTTTTTTTCACAAAAAATTTACTTCAGCTCCAATTTGTTTTATTTTACCAAGTGTAACAGGAGAAAATGGATCCAAAAGTTGTTGTACAATTTATCCTGAGTACATCAGTACCCCATATGTGGGGGTAAACCACTGTTTGGGCGCATGGGAGAGCTCGGAAGGGAAGGAGCGCCGTTTGACTTTCCAATGCAAAATTCACAGGAATTGAGATGGGATGCCATGTTGCATTTGGAGTGCCACTGATGTGCCTAAAATTGAAACCCCCCACAAGTGACACCATTTTGGAAAGTAGACCCCCTAAGGAACTTATCTAGAGGTGTGGTGAGCACTTTGACCCACCAAGTGCTTCACAGAAGTTTATAATGCAGAACCGTAAAAATAAAAAATCATATTTTTTCACAAAACTATCTTTTCGCCCCCAATTTTTTATTTTCCCAAAAGTAAGAGAAGAAATTGGACCCGAAAAGTTGTGGTCCAATTTGTCCTGAGTGCGTTGATACCCCATATGTGGGGGAGAACCACCGTTTGGACGCATGGGAGGGCTCAGAAGGGAAGAAGCGCCATTTGGAATGCAGACTTAGATGGAATGGTCTGCAGGCGTCACATTGCGTTTGCAGAGCCCCTAATGTACCTAAACAGTCGAAACCCCCCACAAGTGACACCATTTTGGAAATTAGACCCCATAAGGAACTCATCTAGATGTGTTGTGAGAGCTTTGAACCCCCAAGTGTTTCACTACAGTTTATAACGCAGAGCCGTGAAAATAAAAAAAAAAAACTTTCCCCAAAAAATTATTTTTTAGCCCCCAGTTTTGTATTTTCCCGAGGGTAAGAGGAGAAATTCAACCCCAAAAGTTGTCCAATTTGTCCTGAGTACGCTGATACCCCATATGTGGGGGGAACCACCGTTTGGGCGCATGGGAGGGCTCGGAAGAGAAGGAGTGCCATTTCGAATGCAGACTTAGATGGAATGGTCTGCACTCGTCACATTGCGTTTGCAGAGCCCCTAATGTACCTAAACAGTAGAAACCCCCCACAAGTGACCCCATATTGGAAACTAGACCCCCCATGGAACTTATCTAGATGTGTTGTGAGAACTTTGAGCCCCCAAGTGTTTCACTACAGTTTATAACGCAGAGCCGTGAAAATAAAAAATCCTTTTTTTCCCACAAAAATTATTTTTTAGCCCCCAGTTTTGTATTTTCCCAAGGGTAACAGGAGAAATTGGACCCCAAAAGTTGTGGTCCTATTTGTCCTGAGTACGCTGATACCCCATATGTTGGGGTAAACCCCTGTTTGGGCACACGGGAGAGCTCAGAAGGGAAGGAGCACTGTTTTACTTTTTCAACGCAGAATTAGCTGGAATTGAGATCGGACGCCATGTCGCGTTTGGAGAGCCCCTGATGTGCCTAAACAGTGGAAACCCCCCAAATTATAACTGAAACCCTAATCCAAACACACCCCTAACCCTAATCCTAACAGTAACCCTAACCACACCTCTAACCCTGACACACCCCTAACCCTAATTCCAACCCTATTCCCAACCGTAAATGTAATCTAAACCCTAACCGTAACTTTAGCCCCAACCCTAACCCTAACTTTAGCCCCAACCCTAACTGTAGCCTTAACCCTAGCCCTAACCCTAACCCTAATGGGAAAATGGAAATAAATACATTTTTTTTAATTTTTCCCTAACTAAGGGGGTGATGAAGGGGGGTTTGATTTACTTATATAGCGTGTTTTTTAGCGGATTTTTATGATTGGCAGCCGTCACACACTGAAAGACGCTTTTTATTGCAAAAAATATTTTTTGCGTTACCACATTTTGAGAGCTATAATCAGTGGCGTAGGAAGGGGGAGCGGGGGGGGCGGGCCGCCACGGGTGGCACAATGCGGGGGGCGGCCGGCGCTGCAGGAGGAGGAAGAAAAAAAAAAAAAGACGCGGGCCCTTTAAATCTTCGGGCGGCGCCGTCCGCCGCCAAGACCAGGCTCCCCCCACCCCTGGCCCCTGCTCTAATACTCACCTCTCCTGGTTCCTGCGGCAGCTACAGCGTCTTCAGCGCCCTCTGACTCTGCGACGTGTCAGGGCAGAGAGCGCGATGACGTCATCACTGTGCGCGCCGCTCAGCCTCTCTGTCTTGAGCGTTGCAGAGCCGGAGAGACGCTGACTGACTGCACCGGACCTGCGCTAGGAACGGGAGAGGTGAGGATTTTTTTTTCTTTATGTCTGACTGTGTCTGGGGGCAATGCTGGAGACACTGGGGCAATACTGGAGACCATGGGGCAGATTGCTGGACACACCGGGGCAATACTGGAGACCATGGGGCAGATTGCTGGACACACTGGGGCAATACTGGAGACCATGGGGCAGAATGCTGGACACACTGGGGCAATACTGGAGACCATGGGGCAGAATGCTGGACACACTGGGGCAATACTGGAGACCATGGGGCAGAATGCTGGACACACTGGGGCAATACAGGAGACCATGGGGCAGATTGCTGGACACACTGGGGCAATACAGGAGACCATGGGGCAGATTGCTGGACACACTGGGGCAATACAGGAGACCCTGGGGCAGATTTCTGGACACATTGAGGCAATGCTGGAGACCCTGGGGCAGACTTCTGGACACACTGGGGTAGATTTCTGGACATACTGGGGCAATGCTGGAGACCGTGGGGCAGATTTCTGGACACTGGGGCAATGCTGGACACTGAGGCAGATTGCTGTACACGCTGGGGCAATGCTGTGCACTCTGGGGCAGATTGCTGTGCACGCTGGGGCAGATTGCTGTGCACGCTGGGGCAGATTGCTGTGCACGCTGGGGCAGATTGCTGTGCACCCTGGGGCAGATTGCTGTGCACATTGGGGCAGATTGCTGTGCACATTGGGGCAGATTGCTGTGCACACTGGGGCAGATTGCTGTGCACACTGGGGGCAATGCTGGACACACTGGGGACAATGCTGGAGACCATGTGGCAGATTTCTGGACACACTGGGGCAATGCTGGACACTGGGGCAGATTGCTGGACACACTGGGGCAATGCTGGACACTGGGGCAGATTGCTGGACACACTGGGGGCAATGCTGGACACACTGGGGCAATGCTGGACACACTGGGGCAATACTGGAGACCCTGGGGCAGATTTCTGGACACATTGAGGCAATGCTGAAGACCCTGGGGCAGATTTCTGGACACACTGGGGCAGATTTCTGGATATACTGGGGCAATGCTGGAGACCCTGGGGCAGATTTCTGGACACTGGGGCAATGCTGGACACTGGGGCAGATTGCTGGACACGCTGGGGCAATGCTGAACACTGTGGCAGATTGCTGTGCACACTGTGGCAGATTGCTGTGCACACTGTGGCAGATTGCTGTGCACACTGTGGCAGATTGCTGTGCACACTGTGGCAGATTGCTGTGCACACTGTGGCAGATTGCTGTGCACACTGTGGCAGATTGCTGTGCACACTGGGGCAATGCTGGAGACCCTGGGGCAGATTTCTGGACACACTGGGGCAATGCAGGACACTGGGGCAGATTGCTGGACACACTGGGGGTAATATGCTGGACACACTGGGGCAATGCTGGACAACATGGGGGTAATATGCTGGACACACTGGGGGCAGGACTTGAGGCATGGGCAGAATGTAGATACGGGGCATGATTGGAGACACGGGGCAGGATTGGATCATGGGGCAGGATTGGATCATGGGGCAGGACGGATACGATGGAGGCTGGTGGGGCAGGATGGGGAGATCATATGGGGTAGAATGGATACTCATGAGGGCAGGATGCGAGAACATATGGCTGGAGCCAGGAATGAGATAAACGGGGCCAGGGTGGGGAATAGTATTACCATAGGGGCTAATTAAGGGATATTATTACTGCAGTGATGTATTTATTTTATTTTTTGAGTATACTGTTTTAAATGGGGGGGCGGTCCTGTTACTGTGCAGAGTGACACTATATCACCTTTTTTTTCTTCATGTGGTGTTATGTAGAAGTTGTGAAAAATTAAGTAATGTGTTCTGCAAGCGGAGCTCGAGATAACTGTGTTATTTCCTGCAGAAACGAGTCCTGGCTGGAAGGAATGATGGCGGTCTGTACTCGATGAAAGATGAAGGACTTCACCTAGAGACGTCACTGGTGAGTCAGTGTTACCTATACACTGACACTATACACTGTATACTATATACAGCGGTCCTGTGTACAATGTCACCAGTGATCACTGTATTATCTATACATTATATACAGAGTTCCTGTGTATAATACCCCCAGTGATCTCTGTATTACCTCTACACAGACACTGCATACTAAGTACAGATCTCCTGTGAATACTGGCACTTATGGTGATAGTATTGTGGTTTTTTTTTAATTACTGATCAGTATTGTAGTATTCAGTCACTATGTGGTGGTAATATGTGGTCTGGAAATGGTGTTGTGGTATTTGTCCCTTGTATGTAGTATTATTCGGTCACTATGTGGTCTGGTCATGGTGTGGTGGTATTAAGTCACAGGTTTGGCATGTGGGGGTGACACCTTTAGGCCCAGTTTAAGTTCTACAAAACAGGAAAACCATTTTTGGTAACCTTAGTGTGTATTGAGCCGGGGGAGGGGGGGGGGGGGGCGCCAAACTCGGGAACAGCCCCGGGCGGCAAAAGCTCTAGCTACGCCTCTGGCTATAATTTTTCCATATTTTGGTCCACAGAGTCATGTAAGGTCTTGTTTTTTGCGGGACGAGTTGACGTTTTTATTGGTAAAATTTTCGGGCACGTGACATTTTTTGATCGCTTTTTATTTCGATTTTTGTGAGGCAGAATGACCAAAAACCAGCTATTCATGAATTTCTTTTGGGGGAGGCGTTTATACCGTTGGTAAAATTGATAAAGCAGTTTTACTCTTCGGGTCAGTACGATTACAGCGATACCTCATTTATATCATTTTGTTATGTTTTGGCGCTTTTATACGATAAAAACTATTTTATAGAAAAAATAATTATTTTTGAATCGCTTTATTCTCAGGACTATAACTTTTTTAGTTTTTTGCTGATGATGCTGTACGGCGGCTCGTTTTTTGCAGGACAAGATGACGTTTTCAGTGGTACCATGGTTATTTATATCCGTCTTTTTGATCGCGTGTTATTCCACTTTATGTTTGGCGGTATGATAATAAAGTGTTGTTTTTTGCCTCGTTTTTTTTCTTACGGTGTTTACTGAAGGGGTTAACTAGTGGGCCAGTTTTATAGGTGGGGTCGTTACGGACGCGGCGATACTAAATATGTGTACTTTATGTTTTTTTTTATTTAGATAAAGAAATGTATTTATGGGAATAATATATATATTTTTTTTCATTATTTAGGAATTCTTTTTTTTTCTTTTTTTTTACACATTTGGAAAAAATTTTTTTTTACTTTTTTACTTTGTCCCAGGGGGGGACATCACAGATCAATGATCTGACAGTTTGCACAGCACTCTGTCAGATCACCGATCTTACTTACAACACTGCAGGCTTACCAAGCGCCTGCTCTGAGCAGGCACTTGGTAAGCCACCTCCCTCCCTGCAGGACCCGGATGCTGCGGCCATCTTGGGGGAGCCTGGAGCAGGGAGGGAGGTAGGGAGACCCTCGCAGCAACGCGATCACATCGCGTTGCTGCGGGGGGCTCAGGGAAGCCCGCAGGGATTCCCCTCCCTGCGCGATGCTTCCCTATACCGCCGGCACATCGCGATCATGTTTGATTGCGGTGTGTCGGGGGTTAATGTGCCGGGGGCGGTCCGTGACCGCTCCTGGCACATAGTGCCGGATGTCAGCTGACAGCCGGCCGCAATCGGCCGCGCTCCCCCCGTGAGCGCAGCCGATCGCGTATGACGTACTATCCCGTCGGTGGGCATACGGGCCCACCCCACCTCGACGGGATAGTACGTTATATGTCAGAAAGGGGTTAAGCCCCGCCCTCTGCTGCACCTCTTCCTTCAGCTCCTCCTACGTCGGCATGCATCCTGCGTACCCTATCTTTAACGTTGGGTACGCAGGCCATGCAGATGTGTGCGGATGCCTCCACATGTGTCGTGTTCACGCTGCACCGACCGCAACAAAATGCAACATGTTGCGTTCGACACAGGTCGGCGCAGCGTGAAAACGATGCATGTGGAGGCATCCGCATACATCCACATGGCCTGCGTACCCAACATAAAACATAGGGTACTCAGGACGCATGCCGACGTAGGGGGAGCTGAAGGATGAGGCGTGACAGTGGGTGGTGCTTAACTGAGGAACTACGCAGTCCCCCGCAAAGCCCTCGTCCGCAAATGTGAAACCAGCCTCAGGAAGCTGCGGTCTGCAGCTTATGAGACAGACCAGGGTTTCCACTTGGAATTTCGGGGCCCCATCCAGGCAAAATTTTCAGGTTCCCTTGAGACTCCACCCAGGCTGCACACCAGCGCCGTCTCCACCGTCCCACCGCCCACTCTTGGAAAAACTCAACTTGTCCACCACATCCTCACCGAACAGATATTAACAGTTCCCATCAAACACCAGATCACATTCATAACAAGCAGCTTTTGTTCTGGCCAAAATAATTTTTAAGCTGACACCACAAGACGGATGACTCTTTCGGCGGGGCTCTACTCTAAACTATTAAAAATAAATATATTTTTATGTATTTTTTTAAGGGAATGAGTCACATACATTTACATTGCTTTTAAACAACCATTAATACCACATACAAGGGACAAATATTGTCACACCATGACCAGACCACATACTGTATTATGACCACATAGTGACCAAATAATACCACATTCAAGGAACAGAAAACACAAGGAAAAACCGAAGCAAAGTCCAATGTAAAGTATATATAGCAAAATTTATTAAAATATATGGTAATGTGGTAGGGTGGAAAGAATACCAGAAATAGGCACTACACCAGGGACATACAAATAGCAATCATAAATAATAAATATAGCCACAGTGGGAAATCCAACATATATATGCATATCTATGTATATATGCCAAGAACATGTAATTAGCAGCAATACCAGAAACTATATATATTATTAAAGTGCATGTGCATAATTAGTAAGGTGGCAAGAGAACCTGATCACAAAAAAACGATGCTAAAAAAAGCCAATGAATAACATTGTGAACATAGTGAAGCCAGTGTAATGTGAAACAATGTGCTGGCGAAAAAACAAATGAAAAGAAAGAGCCACCTGGTATTTACCTGCTGTATAAGGAGATAGTCCCTGGGATGTGCAGAGCCCCGAAGGCAGATGCCGAAACGCGCATCGGGGCTCGGCCCATCCCAGGGACTATCTCCTTATATAGTAGGTAAGTACCAGGTGGCTCTTTCTTTTCATTTGTTTTTTTTCGCCAACATATTGTTTCACATTACACTGGCTTCACTATGTTCACAATGTTATACATTGGCTTTTTTTAGCATCGTTTTTTTGCTATCAGGTTCTCTTGCCACCTTAGTAATTATGCACATGCACTTTATTAATATATATAGTTTCTGGTATTGCTGCTAATTACATCTTCATGACATATATACATAGATATGCATATATATGTTGATTTCCCACTGTGGCTATATTTATTATTTATGAATGCCATTTGTATGTCCCTGGTGTAGTGCCTATTTCTGGTATTCTTTCCACCCTACCACATTACCATATATTTTAATAAATTTTGCTATATATACTTTACATTAGACTTTGCTTCGGTTTTTCTTTGTGTTTTCTGATAGAGTTCCGATTTGTCCATTATATATCCTATTGGTGCACATTGGTGGTCATGGTTCCCTCCTTTACATGATTCGTTTAAGTGTATCGTGCCTTGAGTTTTCTATATTTCACATACAAGGAACGAATACCCCCACACCATGACCATACCACATATTACCACCACATAGTGACCCAATAATACCACATACAAGGAACAAATACCGCCACGCTATGTCCAGACCACATATTACCACCACATAGAGACCGAATAATACCACATACAAGGAACAAATACTGCCACACCATGGCCAGACCACATATTACCACCACATAGTGACTGAATAATGCCAATGCCACACCATAGCCAGACCACATATTACCACCACATAGTGACCAAATAATACCACATACAAGGAACAAATACCACCACACCATGGCCAGACGATATATTAGCATCACATAGTGACTGAATCATACCACATACAAGGAACAAATACCGCCACACCATGACCAGACCACATATTACCATAGTGACTGAATACTACAATACTGATCATTAATGTAAAAAAAACAATACTAAGTACCATTATATACAGGAACTTTGTATTTACTGTTACTGTACAGGTAATACAGTGATCACCAGTGACATTATACACAGAAGCTCTGTATATAGTGTCAGTGTACAGGTAATACAAGGATCACCAGTGACATACACAGGAGCTCTGTATATAGTGTCAGTGTACAGGTAATACAGGGTTCACCAGTGACATTATACACAGAAGCTCTGTATAAAGTGTCAGTGTACAGGTAATACAGTTATCACCACTGCCAGTGACATTATACACAGGAGCGCTGTCTATAGTATACAGTGTATAGTGTCAGTGTACAGATAACACACTGACTCACCAGTGACGTCTCTAGCTGAAGTCCTTCAGCTTTGCTTTTCTTTTTCATCCAGCACAGACAGCCATCACTTCCAGCCAGGACTCGTCTCTGCATAAAATAACACAGTTACCTAGAGCACGGCTTCCAGAGCACATTCCCCACTTTTTCCCTTTCTTCTACACTACACATCTGAATAGAGAGGTGCACCCACAATCAATATATAATTGGTTATTATGCAACCTCATAGATTGTAAGCTTGCGAGCAGGGCCCTTATTCCTTTTGGTATCTGTTGATCTATGTGTTTATTGTTATGCTTAATGTCCATTGTCTGCACAAGTCCCCTCTAAAATGTAAATGTTGCGGAATGTGTTCGCGCTATAGAAATAATATTATTATTATTATTAACCCACAATTCCAAATATAAATTATAATCCACCACTGTGCACCCACTAACTATAAATGGCCACTTTCCCCATTTAATATATAAATTAGCACCTGTACTCTTTCCGCCAATTCATTACCAGTATCTTCATCCTCAACACCCCCACTATGTACCTCCCGCTCTAACCCTAACCCTGATTCATTATATTTACATGCCCCTCCCACCCCAATTCATTGCCATGTCTTTCTCTCCCACCCTCTATTCATTATCAACTGCTCTACCCCACAATCATCATTTACTCCTCCACCTTCAAAATTCATTTTATATTTGTTCTCCCCTGGATCATTTGCTCTCCCCACCCCCTTCAATTCATCATTTGCTTTCCCCACCCCCACTTTCAGTTAAACTGCTGTCCCCCGTCCCTCACACTGAATTCATCATTTGCAGTTCCCTGTGCTCTCCCCACTTCATCATTTGCAGTCCCCCATTTTAATATGAAGTCCCCTTACTTCATCCATTGCAGTCCCCTATCACCCCCTCACTTCATCTGCTGTGCTCCTTCATCATTTGCAACCCCCTATCCCCCTTCCATTTCATCATGTGCAGTCCCCCTTACCTCCCACTTCATGTGTAGTCCACCTTACCCCCACTTCATCTTGTGCACTCCCCCTTAACCCCCCAATTCATCATGTGAAGTCCCCCTTACTCCCCCACTTCATCATGTGCAGCCCCACTCCCAGATCATAATATACAGCCCCACTCCCCATTCATCATGTGCAGCTCCACTTACCCCCCCACTCCATCATGTGCAGTCTCCTTTAAACCCAAACTCCATCATGTTCAGCCCTACTCCCCCATCATCACGTGCAGCCCCACTCCCTTTCATCATGTGTAGCCCCACTTACCCCCCACTCCATCTTGTGCAGTCTCCTTTAACCCGCAAACTCCATCATGTGTAGCCCCACTCCCCTTTCATCATGTGCAGCCCCACTTACTCCCCACTCCACCAGGTGCAGTCTCCTTTCACCTCCCAAACTTCATATGTGCAGCCACACTTACCCCCGACTCCATCATGTGCAGTCTCCTTTAACCTCCAAACTCCATCATGTGCAGTCCCCCTTACACCCCCCACTTCATCACTTGTAGTTACCCTCACCCATTGAATTCATTTTATAAAGAAAACAAAGAAATTTTTCATACTTTCCTCACAGTCGCTCCCCTGTAGCGCCTGTGCCTCTCTGCTTACAGCGTCCGGGGCATATCGGCACGTGCGCGATGACGTCATCGCACACGCTCGACACCTGACCCCGAAGTACAGAGAACATGGAGGGAGCTGCACAGCCATAAAGGTGACAGCTATGCATAGCTCCCGGCCCCGGCACAAACGTGTGCGCTGATAGACTATGATGCAGCTGTGTCTGCTGCCAGCCACGTCCAGTACAGCGGACACGACCGAGCACAATTTGCTGTGCGTAGCCATCAGGCGGCCGACCCTGTACAGCTGCTGGTGTAGCAGCTCGGGGGGCGTTTACCTCTCTGCCACCCGGCCCAGCCCGCCCCTGTTTGGCATTACTGTAATGAGAGCCCAATTAAGAACTTACGGGGTGTGGGTCTCCAGAAGCACAAGCTGGGTACCAGGGGCATTGCTAGGGTCCCAAAACATCCGGGGCTCAGGCCCAGTGTATCATAATGTATCATCGGCACCACATACTTTCCAACATATTGACACCACGATTACCTGTTACTGAACAACATAGCTATACAGCATCTATAGAAGAATACTATAGTGTAGTAACTGAATAACCCCATATTAGGGAACAGCCAGAGTATTATGCTGTTGTGGCACCCCAAGAATTTCGGGTACCACAGTGGTGCTGCCTTCCTCTCGGGGAGGGTAATGCCATGCCTGGAGACAGGAGGGATCCCTTTTGCAGGTAATCTTACATGCAACGTATTCTAACTCCAGGCCAGAAGGGGGAGCTCTGAACCCAGTTTAAGGGGAGCTTCCCTATATACATCCTGGTCTGGAGGAGGAGTTCGACAGTCTGGTGCAGACAAGACACAGGGAAGGAGCAGAGGAGTATTCAGGAGCTAGAGGAGGCCTGCTATAGGGCCTCCTCTAAGCTAGAGCGCAGAAATCAGGCATCGGGAGCCCGAGGTCGTGGAAAACTACAGGTCACACGGCAGAACCGGAGGGCAAGAAGCTAACAGTGACTTGCCCACATAACACCTGAGGTACAACAGCAGTTAGAGCCCGGAGCCACCGTGTACTGAGACCCCAAGGGAATGGCTCAAGTTGCCTACTGTGCAGGTACTGTCCCAGGACAGGAGAGAAAGGGTACCTTGTCAGACAACCACAGGTAGCAAGAGACCAGAAACAAGCGCAAAGTGGAAGGCTCCCAAACTGACCTGTCAAAGGGATTCCCACTTGTTTCCGGGCTGCCTGGACTCCATCGACACCTGTTGCCAGTACCTTGAACTGAGGCTGAATGCAACATCAGTAAACCAGGTAAAGACTGCAACCCCGTGTCTTCCATTTATTTGCCGGCATTCACCATCCCTGCCCAACACACCGGGAACCCTGGGGACCCCACTTCACCTGTGGGAAGCGTCACCATCTTTGCTGCAGTAATATCACCCCAGAGGACCCCTTTAAGCAGCGTTGGTCCCCTCTGACTGAGAACCGCAGGCGGCGTCACGAACACAAACGTTATTCCTATAATCCCTTTTAAGATTTTACCCTTAACTTGGGCGCCCAGGGCCATGGACCGTGTCGTTGCTATCTTGACCAACCCTGTAATTGCGACCGGACCCGGTACAGAGTACCCCACTGCCCTGGTGGGCGACTCACTGTTATCCCACCACTGACACAGATATGTCAGAACAGCCAGGAGGTCCCACAGATATCTCCACAGATATCACAAACCAACACTCCACTGCCTCCAATCATTAAGACAATTACGCAATTGGCTGAGAATTGATAGGCGAGGCTGTGACTGCTTTCACCACTAGGCCATATATTGGGGAGCTCACAGTGAACATATAGTACCGTATATACATCCGATTCCAATGCATGGAATATATATACACACACACACACACGGTCACTGACAAGCTTCGCAAATACCCATGAAAAAAAAGCTGCCACCATCCATTGTTTATACAAGCCGATTTCTACACCCGTTGCAGGTAGCGTAAGGCTCAGGGGTGCAGTTTATAAAGCAAGAGGTTCAAAGCTGTTCCATTTTATTTACTTAATCCAAAATAAGGCAGTGTATGAAAAAATACAATGATGTTACAGATTCAGAACAAAACAATAAAATATATACAATCACATAAAATAAAAAGGATAACCAAAAGAAATGTACTAATACTGTGAGCCATTTCCATGACACAGGTTAACAGTGTGTGTCTTCCAGGCAGGGCCCATTTTAGACAAAGTGGGGCCCTGAGCAAAAGTTTAAAGTGGGACTCCAAATGCTAACATATTGCATCATTACACAGAAACATTTTGGTTGTATTTAGAAGTGCTAAGTTCAGGCCGTTAAACGAGCGTGATCGACAATATTGCAGTTGTTCAACCGACTGAGGAAGAATGATGGGCACTGATCAATCTGTCCCCATAAAATATCATGTTATCAGCAGCATATCTGCAATTTTCACTAGGCGATGTGCTGCTGAGAACAATAATTTTTATTCCGGCATAAACAATCCAATCACCCGATGAATAAGCAGCATTTTGCTTGTTTAGTATAATGCACCCCATAGTCCTCCACATAGTATAATGCACCCCATAGTCCTCCATATAGTGTAATACACTCCTAATAGTCATCAATATAGTGTAAATGTCACTCTGTGTGAGGGAGAAGTAAGGTGCACAACAACGGGGAGATGGAAGGGAAGGACGGTGGATAAAGGAGGGGATACACTTAGCTTGAGAAGACCACCAATATATCATGTCAGCAATCCTCCAAGAAGACACTAGCCAACTGCTAGTACTTCCAACCAGACAGAGGGAAATTTGAGATAACACTACCAATCTGCTCAAGTGACTGCAGGTATACAAACCTTCACATGGATGTGTTAATTAGCAGCAGAAGGTGGAGGTAACTGTTGGGTTCTAGAGAGAGAAAGATATCACTCCATAACAAAGATGAAAAAATCAAGAAGGTGCTTGTAGAGCTAATTTCAAAAGTCTTCTACAGCCGGGTCCAGGATGACTGTCTATCACACCTGACACACCCGTGACAGTACCCCCCCCCCCGCCCCCCATCTACGAGTGGCCTCCGGACACTCATGACCTGGATTCTCAGGATGAGAGGCATGGAACGAACAAACCAGTATAGTGACGTTCACCTCTGATGCTGACACCTACATCCTCTCCTCTGGACCATAATCGTGCACCAAGTACTGCAGGAAACGACACTGAAGGTGACAATCAACAATCCTGGAAATCTGGAACGCCAAATTACCAGCAACCAGAGGCTGGCTGGTAGTATAACAGAAGCAAGCTGACTACATAGACACGAGACCGCAACCAAGATTGCTATGTAGACAAGGAAACTGACTGGAGCTTACTACAGAGATATGGGAGCAGAACCAAACTTACCACAGAGATATAGGAGCAAAACTGAGCTTACTACAGAGATATGGGAACAGAACGGAGCTAGCTGCATATATATGGAAGCAGAACCAAGCTTGTTGCCTACATAGATACTGTAACAGAAGCAAGCTGACTACATAGACACAAGACCGGAACCAAGATTGCTATGCAGACAAACTGATTGGAGCTTACTACAGAGATATGGGAGCAGAACCAAGCTTACCACAGAGATATAAGAGCAGAACTGAGCTTACTACAGAGATATGGAAGCAGAACCGAGCTTACTACAGAAATATAGGAGCAGAACTGAGCTTACTACAGAGATATGGGAACAGAATGGAGCTTACTATAGCGCTATGGGAGCAGAACCGAGCTTACTGCAGAGATATGGGAGCAGAACGGAGCTAACTACAGAGCTATGGGAGCAGAATCGAGCTTACTACAGAAATATGGGAGCACAACCGAACTTACTGCAGAGATAAGGCAGCAGAACCGAGCTTACTACAGAGATATTGGCGCAGAACCAAGCTTACTACAGAGATATGGGAGCAGAACCGAGCTTACTGCAGAGATAAGGGAGCAGAACAGAGCTTAGTTTGTCTACTACAAGATACGGAAACAGAACCAAGCTTACGGCATACATATGGTACCAGAACCTAGATTACTACATCAATACAGTACCAGAACCAAAGTTACTGCTTAGATATGATACCATAACTGGGCTTACTTACAAACATACAGACAATTCCAGAAACAAGGACATGTAAACCCACAGTACGGCAGGGGCATTGCTAGGGTCCTTAAAGTACAGGGGCCCAAGCCCCAAAGTGCATGTCACCCCATACGACCAAACTTTAGCCATTTAAAATAGAATGTATATATTATTACTGTATACCACTATTGCTAACGAAAAACACACAATGCAAAGACCAATATTATCAATATTACTACTATAAAAGGCCAAAACAATACGGCTGCACAATGCTCACTACCATCACCACCACACCGCGAATACATAAGATAATATGACCATTACCTCTACATAACAAAACACTCTATACAAAGACCAATGACACCACCATACAGCTTCTACTATATAATGACCGAAACACATTAAGCTGTTACTAAATAAATAAATTAATAAAAACCTACTAAAAAGAGCAATATTCACACCTTACAGGAACCGTATATTAGTAGATACCAGTCCTGCAAAACACACACATGTTTACAGTCAGGGCTGCCACTAGGAATTTCATGGCCCCCTACTGGCCAAATTTTTCGGACCCCCTTGAGATTCCGCCCAGGCTCCACCTCCACACCTCGAGCCTCCCACAGTCCCACCGCCCGCTCTTGGAAAAACTCATCTTCTACACCACGTCCTTACTAATCTGATATTAACAGTTCCCAGCAAACACCAGATCACATACATAACCAGCAGCTTTTGTTTTGGCCAAAATAATTTTTAAGCCACCACCACAACAAGGTAGACACTTTTTGCAGGTCCCTATTCTACTCTAATCTATTGAACATTTCCTAAAATATCCAATACTGTTTTTAGGTTTATTTTATTTATTTTTCTTTAACCCCTTAGTGACAGAGTCAATTTGGTACTTAATGACCGAGCCAATTTTTACAATTCTGACCACTGTCACTTTATGAGGTTATAACTCTGGAACGCTTCAACGGATCCCGCTGATTCTGAGATTGTTTTTTCGTGACATATTGTACTTCAGGTTAGTGGTAAGATTTCTTCGATACTACTTGCGATTATTTATGAAAAAAATGGAAATATGGCAAAAAAAAATTAAACTTTTGCAATTTTCAAACATTGTATTTTTATGCCCTTAAATCAGAGAGATATGTCACGAAAAATAGTTAATAAATAACATTTCCCACATGTCTACTTTACATCAGCAGAATTTTGGAAACAAATTTTTTGTTTGTTAGGGAGTTATAAGGGTTAAAAGTTGACCAGCAATTTCTCATTTTTACAACACCATTTTTTTTTAGGGACTACATCACATTTGAAGTCATTTTGAGGGGTCTATATGATAGAAAATACCCAAGTGTGACACCATTCTAAAAACTGCACCCCTCAAGGTTCTCAAAACCACATTCAAGAAGTTTATTAACCCTTTACGTGCTTCACAGGGACTGAAACAATGTGGAAGGAAAAAATTAACATTTAACTTTTTTTTGCAAACATTTTAATTCAGAACCATTTTTTTTTATTTTCACATGTGTAAAAACAGAAATGTAACCATAAGTTTTGTTATGCAATTTCTCCTGAACACGACAATACCCCACATGTTGGGGTAAACCACTTTTTGGGTGCACCGCAGAACTTGGAAGTGAAGGAGCGCCATTTGACTTTTTCAATGCAGAATTGGCTGGAATTGAGATTGGACGCCATGTCACGTTTAGAGAGCCCCTGATGTGCCTAAACAGTGGAAACTCCCCACAAGTGACACCATTTTGGAAACTAGACCCCTTAAGGAACTTATCTAGATGTGTGATGAGCACTCTGAACCCCCAAGTGCTTCACAGAAGTTTATCACGCAGAGCCGTGAAAATAAAAAATCTCATTTGTTTACACAAAAATGATCTTTTCGCCCACAAATTCTTATTTTCACAAGGGTAACAGGAGAAATTAGACCACAAAAGTTGTGCGATTTATCCTGAATACGTCGATACCCCATATGTGGGGGTAAACCACTGTTTGGGCGCACCGCAGAGCTTGGAAGAGAAGGAGTGCCGTTTTACTTTTTCAATGTAGAATTGGCTGGAATTGAGATTGGACGCCATGTCGCGTTTGGAGAGCCCCTGATGTGCCTAAACAGTGGAAACCCCCCACAAGTGACAACATTTTGGAAACTAGACCCCTTAAGGAACTTATTTAGATGTGTGGTGAGCACTTCAAACCCCCAGGTGCTTCACAGAAGTTTATAACGTAGAGCCGTGAAAATAAAAAATCGCATTTTTTCTACAAAAATGATCTTTTTGCCCCCAAATTTTTTTTTTCACAAGGGTAACAGGAGAAATTAGACTACAAAAGTTGTTGTGCAATTTCTCCTGAGTACGTTGATACCCAATATGTGGGGGTAAACCACTGTTTGGGCGCACCGCAGAGCTTGGAAGAGAAGGAGTGCCGTTTTACTTTTTCAATGTAGAATTGGCTGGAATTGAGATTGGACGCCATGTCGCGTTTGGAGAGCCCCTGATGTGCCTAAACAGTGGAAACCCCCCACAAGTGACACCATTTTGGAAACTAGACCCCTTAAGGAACTTATTTAGATGCGTGGTGAGCACTTCAAACTCCCAGGTGCTCCACAGAAGTTTATAAAGTAGAGCTGTGAAAATAAGAAATTGCATTTTTTCTACAAAAATGATCTTTTTGCTCCCAAATTTTTATTTTCACAAGGGTAACAGGAGAAATTAGACCACAAAAGTTGTTGTGCAATTTCTCCTGAGTACGTCAATACCCCATATGTGGGGGTAAACCACTGTTTGGGCGCACTGCAGAGCTTGGAAGAGAAGGAGTGCCGTTTTACTTTTTCAATGTAGAATTGGCTGGAATTGAGCTCGGACGCAATGTCGCGTTTGGAGAGCCCCTGATGGGCCTAATCAGTAGAAACCTGTTGTGAATTCTGTGGTCAAGCTCCCTCCTGTGGTCATGAGTGGTACTTCGGCTGGTTCTGTCTATGATCTTCCTCTGGTGGATGTGAGTGGGGCTGCTGTTGTGAATTCTGTGGCTGAATTCACTCCTGTGGTCACAAGTGGTACTGCAGCTTCTGGGCTTCCTCCCTCAGGTGTTCTGGTGAGCTCGTTGGCTGCCTTGTTATTTAACTCCACCTGATTCTGTCTTCCTTGCTCCTTGTCATTGTTCCAGTGTTGGACCTGAGCTTCTGGATCTTTCCTGTGGCCTGCTGTTCTGCTTAGATAAGTGCTTCTTTGCTTTTGTTGCTACTTTTTCTGTCCAGCTTGTCTATTCGTTTTTGCTGGAAGCTCTGAGACGCAAAGGGTGCACCGCCGTGCCGTTAGTTCGGCACGGTGGGTCTTTTTGCCCCCTTTGCGTGGTTTTTTGCTTTAGGGTTTTTTGTAGACTGCAAAGTTCTCTTTGCTATCCTCGCTCTATCTAGAATATCGGGCCTCACTTTGCTGAATCTATTTCATCCCTACGTTTGTCTTTTCATCTTGCTAACAGTCATTATATGTGGGGGGCTGCCTTTTCCTTTGGGGTATTTCTCTGAGGCAAGTCAGGCTTGTTTTTCTATCTTCAGGCTAGTCAGCTCCTCAGGCTGTGCCGAGTTGCATAGGTAGTGACAGGCGCAATCCACAGCTGCCTTTAGTTGTGTTTAGGATAGGTTCAGGTATTGCGGTCTACAGAGATTCCACGTCTCAGAGCTTGTTCTATTGTTTTTGGGTTATTGTCTGATCACTGTATGTGCTCTGATTGCTGGCACACTGTGTCACTGGATTGCCTACATAACAGTACAAGGAGCCATACTAATGATTCTCAATAGAGGGAAAAAAGAAGTTCTGACATCATTTTTTTTTCTCAGCTCTGTGTTCAGTCTTTTTTTTCCCCTAGACATTTGGGTGTTTCAGGACACAGCTGTGGACATGGATATTCAGGCTCTGTGCTCTTCAATGGAAAATCTCGTTATAAATGTACAAAAGATTCAAGATACTATTGATCAGAAATATATGCTAGAACCAAGAATTCCTATTCCTGATTTGTTTTTTGGTGATAGAACTAAGTTTCTGAGCTTCAAAAATAATTGTAAGCTATTTCTGGCCTTGAAACCTCATTCTTCTGGTAATTCAGTTCAACAGGTTTTGATTATTATTTCTCTTTTGCGCGGCGACCCTCAGGACTGGGCATTTTCTCTTGCGCCAGGAGACCCTGCATTGAGTAGTGTCGATGCGTTTTTCCTGGCGCTCGGATTACTGTACGATGAGCCTAATTCAGTGGATCAGGCTGAGAAAAATTTGCTGGCTTTGTGCCAGGGTCAGGATGATATAGAAGTATATTGTCAGAAATTTAGGAAGTGGTCAGTACTCACTCTGTGGAATGAATCTGCGCTGGCAGCTTTGTTCAGAAAGGGTCTCTCTGAGGCTCTTAAAGATGTCATGGAAGGTTTTCCTATGTCTGCTGGTTTGAATTAGTCTATGTCTTTGGCCATTCAGATCGGTCGTCGCTTGCGCGAGCGTAAATCTGTGCACCATCTGGCGGTATTGTCTGAGATTAAACCTGAGCCTATGCAGTGCGATAGGACTATGACCTTAGTTGAACGGCAAGAACACAGACGTCTGAATGGGCTGTGTTTCTACTGTGGTGATTCCACTCATGCTATTTCTGATTGTCCTAAGCGCAGTAAGCGGTTCGATAGGTCTGCCGTCATTGGTACTGTACAGTCCAAATTCCTTCTGTCCATTACCTTGATATGCTCTTTGTCATCGTATTCTGTCATGGCGTTTGTGGATTCAGGCGCTGCCCTGAATCTGATGGATTTGGATTATGCTAAACGTTGTGGGTTTTTCTTGGAGCCTTTGCGTTGTCCTATTCCGTTGAGAGGAATTGATGCTACGCCTTTGGCCAAGAATAAACCTCAGTACTGGGCCCAGCTGACCATGTGCATGGCTCCTGCACATCAGGAAGTTATTCGCTTTCTGGTGCTGCATAATCTGCATGATGTGGTCGTGTTGGGGTTGCCATGGCTACAAACCCATAATCCAGTATTGGATTGGAACTCTATGTCGGTATCCAGCTGGGGTTGTCAGGGGGTACATGGTGATGTTCCATTTTTGTCTATTTCGTCATCCACTCCTTCTGAGGTCCCAGAGTTCTTGTCTGATTATCAGGATGTATTTGAAGAGTCTAAGTCCGATGCCCTACCTCCGCATAGGGATTGTGATTGTGCTATCAATTTGATTCCTGGTAGTAAATTCCCTAAAGGTCGTTTATTTAATTTATCCGTGCCTGAACACGCCGCTATGCGCAGTTATGTGAGGGAATCCCTGGAGAAGGGACATATTCGCCCATCGTCATCACCACTGGGAGCAGGGTTCTTTTTTGTAGCCAAGAAGGATGGTTCGCTGAGACCGTGTATTGATTACCGCCTTCTTAATAAGATCACTGTTAAATTTCAGTATCCCTTGCCATTGTTATCTGACTTGTTTGCTCGGATTAAGGGGGCTAGTTGGTTCACTAAGATAGATCTTCGTGGTGCGTATAATCTGGTGAGAATCAGGCAAGGAGATGAATGGAAAACTGCATTTAATACGCCCGAGGGTCATTTTGAGTATCTAGTGATGCCGTTCGGACTTGCCAATGCTCCATCTGTGTTTCAGTCTTTTATGCATGACATCTTCCGTGAGTATCTGGATAAATTCCTGATTGTTTACTTGGATGACATTTTGATCTTCTCAGATGATTGGGAGTCTCATGTGAAGCAGGTCAGAATGGTTTTCCAGGTCCTGCGTGCTAATTCTTTGTTCGTGAAGGGATCAAAGTGTCTCTTCGGTGTGCAGAAAGTTTCATTTTTGGGGTTCATCTTTTCCCCTTCTACTATCGAGATGGATCCGGTTAAGGTCCAAGCCATCCAGGATTGGACTCAGCCGACATCTCTGAAAAGTCTACAAAAGTTCCTGGGCTTTGCTAATTTTTATCGTCGCTTCATCTGCAATTTTTCTAGCATTGCCAAACCATTGACCGATTTGACCAAGAAGGGTGCTGATTTGGTTAATTGGTCTTCTGCTGCCGTGGAAGCTTTTCAGGAGTTGAAGCGTCGTTTTTGTTCTGCCCCTGTGTTGTGTCAACCAGATGTTTCTCTTCCGTTCCAGGTCGAGGTTGATGCTTCTGAGATTGGAGCAGGGGCGGTTTTGTCACAGAGAGGTTCTGGTTGCTCAGTGTTGAAACCATGTGCTTTCTTTTCCAGGAAGTTTTCTGCTGCTGAGCATAATTATGATGTGGGCAACCGAGAGTTGCTGGCCATGAAGTGGGCATTCGAGGAGTGGCGTCATTGGCTTGAAGGAGCTAAGCATCGCGTGGTGGTATTGACTGATCATAAGAACCTTACTTATCTCGAGTCTGCCAAGCGCTTGAATCCTAGACAGGCCCGTTGGTCGTTATTTTTTGCTCGCTTCGATTTTGTGATTTCGTACCTTCCGGGCTCTAAAAATGTGAAGGCAGATGCTCTGTCTAGGAGTTTTGTGCCCGACTCTCCGGGTTTATCTGAGCCGGCGAGTATCCTCAAGGAAGGAGTCATTGTGTCTGCCATCTCCCCTGATTTGCGGCGAGTGTTGCAAAAATTTCAGGCGAATAAACCTGATCGTTGTCCGGCAGAGAAACTGTTCGTCCCTGATAGGTGGACTAGTAAAGTTATCTCTGAACTTCATTGTTCGGTGTTGGCTGGTCATCCTGGAATCTTTGGTACCAGAGAGTTAGTGGCTAGATCCTTCTGGTGGCCATCTCTGTCACGGGATGTACGTACTTTTGTGCAGTCCTGTGGGATTTGTGCTGGGGCTAAGCCCTGCTGTTCACGTGCCAGTGGGTTGCTTTTGCCCTTGCCGGTCCCGAAGAGGCCTTGGACACATATTTCGATGGATTTCATTTCTGACCTTCCCGTTTCTCAAAAGATGTCAGTCATTTGGGTGGTCTGTGATCGCTTTTCTAAAATGGTCCATCTGGTGCCCTTGGTTAAATTACCTTCCTCCTCTGATTTGGTGCCTTTGTTCTTCCAGCATGTGGTTCGTTTGCATGGCATTCCTGAGAATATTGTTTCTGACAGAGGTTCCCAGTTTGTTTCAAGGTTCTGACGAGCCTTTTGTGGTAGGATGGGCATTGACCTATCTTTTTCCTCGGCTTTCCATCCTCAGACTAATGGCCAGACCGAACGAACCAATCAGACCTTGGAAACATATCTGAGATGTTTTGTTTCTGCAGACCAGGATGATTGGGTGTCCTTTTTGCCGTTGGCTGAGTTCGCCCTTAATAATCGGGCCAGCTCGGCTACCTTGGTCTCTCCTTTTTTCTGCAATTCTGGGTTCCATCCTCGTTTCTCTTCAGGACAGGTTGAGTCTTCGGACTGTCCTGGTGTGGATTCTGTGGTGGACAGGTTGCAGCAGATCTGGACTCAGGTAGTGGACAATTTGACCTTGTCCCAGGAGAAGGCTCAACTTTTCGCTAATCGCAGACGCCGTGTGGGTCCCCGACTTCGTGTTGGGGATCTGGTTTGGTTATCTTCTCGTCATATTCCTATGAAGGTTTCCTCTCCTAAATTTAAACCTCGTTTTATTGGTCCGTATAGGATTTCTGAGATTCTCAATCCTGTGTCCTTTCGTCTGACCCTCCCGGACTCCTTTTCCATACATAATGTATTCCATAGGTCGTTGTTGCGGAGATACGTGGCACCTATGGTTCCGTCTGTTGAGCCTCCTGCCCCGGTTTTGGTGGAGGGGGAATTGGAGTATATTGTGGAGAAAATTTTGGATTCTCGTGTCTCTAGACGGAAACTCCAGTATCTGGTTAAATGGAAGGGTTATGCTCAGGAAGATAATTCCTGGGTTTTTGCCTCTGATGTCCATGCTCCAGATCTTGTTCGTGCCTTTCATGTGGCTCATCCTGGTCGGCCTGGGGGCTCTGGTGAGGGTTCGGTGACCCCTCCTCAAGGGGGGGGTACTGTTGTGAATTCTGTGGCTGAATTCACTCCTGTGGTCATAAGTGGTACTGCAGCTTCTGGGCTTCCTCCCTCAGGTGTTCTGGTGAGCTCGTTGGCTGCCTTGTTATTTAACTCCACCTGATTCTGTCTTCCTTGTTCCTTGTCATTGTTCCAGTGTTGGACCTGAGCTTCTGGATCTTTCCTGTGGCCTGCTGCTCTGCTTAGATAAGTGCTTCTTTGCTTTTGTTGCTACTTTTTCTGTCCAGCTTGTCTATTCGTTTTTGCTGGAAGCTCTGAGACGCAAAGGGTGCACCGCCGTGCCGTTAGTTCGGCACGGTGGGTCTTTTTGCCCCCTTTGCGTGGTTTTTTGCTTTAGGGTTTTTTGTAGACTGCAAAGTTCTCTTTGCTATCCTCGCTCTATCTAGAATATCGGGCCTCACTTTGCTGAATCTATTTCATCCCTACGTTTGTCTTTTCATCTTGCTAACAGTCATTATATGTGGGGGGCTGCCTTTTCCTTTGGGGTATTTCTCTGAGGCAAGTCAGGCTTGTTTTTCTATCTTCAGGCTAGTCAGCTCCTCAGGTTGTGCCGAGTTGCATAGGTAGTGACAGGCGCAATCCACAGCTGCCTTTAGTTGTGTTTAGGATAGGTTCAGGTATTGCGGTCTACAGAGATTCCACGTCTCAGAGCTCGTTCTATTGTTTTTGGGTTATTGTCTGATAACTGTATGTGCTCTGATTGCTGGCACACTGTGTCACTGGATTGCCTACATAACAGGCTGCGGCTTCTGAGTTTCCTTCCTCAGGTGACGAGGTTAAGTCGTTAGGGGCTGCTCTATTTAACTCCACCTAGTTCTTTGTTCCTGGCCTCCAGTCAATGTTCCAGTATTGGTCTTGCTTTCTCCTGGATCGTTCTTGTGGCCTGTCTGCTCTGCATAAGCTAAGTTTTGCTTGTGTTACTTTTGTTTGCTATATTTTCTGTCCAGCTTGCTTAATTGGTTTTTCTTGCTTGCTGGAAGCTCTGAGACGCAGAGGGAGCACCTCCGTACCGTTAGTCGGTGCGGAGGGTCTTTTTGCCCCTCTGCGTGGTTGTTTGTAGGTTTTTGTGCTGGCCGCAAAGCTATCTTTCCTATCCTCGGTCTATTCAGTAAGTCGGGCCTCACTTTGCTAAAATCTATTTCATCTCTGTGTTTGTATTTTCATCTTAACTCACAGTCATTATATGTGGGGGGCTGCCTTTTCCTTTGGGGAATTTCTCTGAGGCAAGGTAGGCTTATTTTTCTATCTTCAGGGCTAGCTAGTTTCTCAGGCTGTGCCGAGTTGCATAGGGAGCGTTAGGCGCAATCCACGGCTACCTCTAGTGTGGTATGATAGGATTAGGGATTGCGGTCAGCAGAGTTCCCACGTCTCAGAGCTCGTCCTATGTTAGTAACTATCAGGTCACTTTGTGTGCTCTTAACCACTAGGTCCATTGTGGTTCTGAATCACCTGTTCATAACAGTACTGGAGGCCCAAAGTACTAATGCTTCTCAATAGAGGGAAAAGAGAAGTTCTGAGACCATTTTTTTTTCTCTGTACTGTGTTTTGTCTTTCTTTTCCCCTAGACATTTGGGTGGTTCAGGACACAGGTGTAGTGATGGACATTAAAGATCTGTCTTCTTGTGTGGATCATCTCACTGCAAGAGTACAAAATATTCAAGACTTTGTGGTTCAGAATTCTATGTTAGAGCCAAGAATTCCTATTCCTGATTTGTTTTCTGGAGATAGAGCTAAGTTTCTGAGTTTTAAGAATAATTGTAAACTGTTTCTGGCTTTGAGACCCCACAACAAGTTAAGATCATTATTTCTTTATTACGTGGCGACCCTCAAGACTGGGCATTTCCCCTTGCGCCAGGAGATCCTGCATTATGTAATATTGATGCGTTTTTTCTGGCGCTCGGATTGCTGTATGATGAACCTAATTCAGTGGATCAGGCAGAGAAAAATTTGCTGGCTCTGTCTCAGGGTCAGGATGAGGTAGAGATATATTGTCAGAAGTTTAGGAAGTGGTCTGTGCTCACTCAATGGAATGAATGTGCGCTGGCAGCAAATTTCAGAAAAGGTCTCTCTGAAGCCCTTAAGGATGTCATGGTAGGATTTCCTATGCCTGCTGGTCTGAATGAGTCTATGTCTTTGGCCATTCAGATCGGTCGACGCCTGCGTGAGCGTAAAACTGTGCACCATTTGGCGGTATTATCTGAGCATGGACCTGAGCCTATGCAGTGCAATAGGACTTTGACCAGAGCTGAACGGCAAGAACACAGACGTCAGAATGGGCTGTGTTTTTACTGTGGTGATTCCACTCATGCTATCTCCGATTGTCCTAAGCGCACTAAGCGGTTCGCTAGCTCTGCCACCATTGGTACGGTACAGTCGAAATTTCTTTTGTCCGTTACTTTGATCTGCTCTTTGTCATCCTATTCTGTCATGGCATTTGTGGATTCAGGCGCTGCCCTGAATTTGATGGACTTGGAGTATGCTAGGCGCTGTGGGTTTTTCTTGGAGCCCCTGCAGTATCCTATTCCATTGAGAGGAATTGATGCTACGCCTCAGTACTGGACCCAGCTGACCATGTGCATGGCTCCTGCGCATCAGGAGGATATTCGCTTTTTGGTGTTGCATAATCTGCATGATGTGGTCGTGTTGGGGTTGCCATGGCTACAAGTCCATAACCCAGTATTGGATTGGAAATCAATGTCTGTGTCCAGCTGGGGTTGTCAGGGGGTACATGGTGATGTTCCTTTTCTGTCTATTTCATCATCCACCCCTTCTGAGGTCCCAGAGTTCTTGTCGGATTACCGGGATGTATTTGATGAGCCCAAGTCCAGTGCCCTACCTCCGCATAGGGACTGTGATTGTGCTATAGATTTGATTCCTGGTAGTAAGTTTCCTAAGGGGCAACTGTTTAATTTGTCTGTGCCTGAACACGCCGCTATGCGGAGTTACGTAAAGGAATCCTTGGAGAAGGGTCATATTCGCCCGTCGTCGTCGCCATTGGGAGCAGGGTTCTTTTTTGTGGCCAAGAAGGATGGTTCGCTGAGACCTTGTATTGATTACCGCCTTCTAAATAAAATCACGGTCAAATTTCAGTACCCCTTGCCGCTGATGTCTGATTTGTTTGCTCGGATTAAGGGGGCTAGTTGGTTCACCAAGATAGATCTTCGTGGTGCGTATAATCTTGTGCGCATTAAAAAGGGCGATGAATGGAAAACAGCATTTAATACGCCCGAGGGCCATTTTGAGTACCTGGTTATGCCATTCGGGCTTTCTAATGCTCCATCAGTGTTTCAGTCCTTTATGCATGACATCTTCCGAGAATACCTGGATAAATTCCTGATTGTATACTTGGATGATATTTTGGTCTTCTCGGATGGTTGGGAGTCTCACGTGAAGCAGGTCAGAATGGTGTTCCAGGTTCTGCGTGCGAATGCTTTGTTTGTGAAGGGGTCAAAGTGTCTCTTTGGTGTTCAGAAGGTTTCATTTTTGGGGTTCATTTTTTCCCCTTCTACTATCGAGATGGACCCTGTTAAAGTTCAGGCCATTTATGATTGGACTCAGCCGACATCTCTGAAGAGTCTGCAAAAGTTCCTGGGCTTTGCTAATTTTTATCGTCGCTTCATCAATAATTTTTCTACTATTGCTAAACCGTTGACTGAGTTAACCAAGAAGGGTGCTGATGTGGTCAATTGGTCTTCTGCTGCTGTGGAAGCTTTTCAAGAGTTGAAGCGTCGTTTTTCTTCTGCCCCTGTGTTGTGCCAACCAGATGTTTCGCTCCCATTCCAGGTCGAGGTTGATGCTTCTGAGATTGGAGCAGGGGCTGTTTTGTCGCAAAGAAGTTCTGATGGCTCGGTGATGAAACCATGCGCCTTCTTTTCCAGGAAGTTTTCGCCTGCTGAGCGTAATTATGATGTTGGCAATCGAGAGTTGTTGGCCATGAAGTGGGCATTCGAGGAGTGGCGTCATTGGCTTGAAGGAGCTAAGCATCGCGTGGTGGTCTTGACTGATCACAAGAACTTGACTTATCTCGAGTCTGCCAAACGGTTGAATCCTAGACAGGCTCGTTGGTCGCTGTTTTTCTCCCGTTTTGATTTTGTGGTTTCGTACCTTCCGGGCTCTAAAAATGTGAAGGCAGATGCCCTGTCTAGGAGTTTTGTGCCCGACTCTCCGGGTTTGTCTGAGCCGGCGGGTATTCTCAAAGAGGGGGTAATTTTGTCTGCCATCTCCCCTGATTTGCGGCGGGTGCTGCAAAAATTTCAGGCTAATAGACCTGACCGTTGCCCAGCGGAGAAACTGTTTGTCCCTGATAAATGGACGAGTAGAGTTATCTCTGAGGTTCATTGTTCGGTGTTGGCTGGTCATCCTGGAATCTTTGGTACCAGAGATTTGGTGGCTAGATCCTTTTGGTGGCCGTCTCTGTCGCGGGATGTGCGTTCGTTTGTGCAGTCCTGTGGGATTTGTGCTCGGGCTAAGCCCTGCTGTTCTCGTGCCAGTGGGTTGCTTTTGCCCTTGCCAGTCCTGAAGAGGCCTTGGACACATATCTCTATGGATTTTATTTCGGATCTCCCCGTCTCTCAAAAAATGTCAGTCATTTGGGTTGTTTGTGATCGCTTCTCTAAAATGGTCCATTTGGTACCCTTATCTAAATTGCCTTCCTCCTCTGATTTGGTGCCATTGTTCTTCCAGCATGTGGTTTGTTTACATGGCATTCCGGAGAACATCGTTTCTGACAGAGGTTCCCAGTTTGTTTCGAGGTTTTGACGAGCCTTTTGTGCTAGGATGGGCATTGATTTGTCTTTTTCCTCGGCTTTCCATCCTCAGACAAATGGCCAGACTGAACGAACCAATCAGACCTTGGAAACATATCTGAGATGTTTTGTTTCTGCCAATCAGGATGATTGGGTGTCCTTTTTGCCTTTGGCTGAGTTCGCCCTTAATAATCGGGCCAGCTCGGCTAGTTTGGTTTCGCCGTTTTTCTGCAATTCTGGTTTCCATCCTCGTTTCTCTTCAGGGCAGGTTGAGTCTTCCGACTGTCCTGGTGTGGATACTGTGGTGGATAGGTTGCAGCAGATTTGGACTCATGTGGTGGACAATTTGACATTGTCTCAGGAGAAGGCTCAACGTTTCGCTAACCGCAGGCGCTGTGTGGGTCCCCGACTTCGTGTTGGGGATTTTGTTTGGTTGTCATCTCGTTATATTCCTATGAAAGTTTCCTCTCCTAAGTTTAAGCCTTGTTTCATTGGTCCGTATAGGATTTCTGAGGTTCTTAATCCTGTGTCTTTTCGTTTGACCCTTCCAGCTTCTTTTTCCATCCATAACGTATTCCATAGGTCATTGTTGCGGAGATACGTGGCACCTGTGGTTCCATCCGTTGATCCTCCTGCCCCGGTTTTGGTTGAGGGGGAGTTGGAGTATATAGTGGAGAAGATTTTGGATTCTCGTGTTTCGAGAAGGAAACTCCAGTACCTGGTTAAGTGGAAGGGTTATGGTCAGGAAGATAATTCCTGGGTCTTTGCCTCTGATGTTCATGCTGCCGATCTGGTTTGTGCATTTCATTTGGCTCATCCTGGTCCCTGGGGGCTCTGGTGAGGGTTCGGTGACCCCTCCTCAAGGGGGGGTACTGTTGTGAATTCTGTGGTCAAGCTCCCTCCTGTGGTCATGAGTGGTACTTCGGCTGGTTCTGTCTATGAGCTTCCTCTGGTGGATGTGAGTGGGGCTGCGGCTTCTGAGTTTCCTTCCTCAGGTGACGAGGTTAAGTCGTTAGGGGCTGCTCTATTTAACTCCACCTAGTTCTTTGTTCCTGGCCTCCAGTCAATGTTCCAGTATTGGTCTTGCTTTCTCCTGGATCGTTCTTGTGGCCTGTCTGCTCTGCATAAGCTAAGTTTTGCTTGTGTTACTTTTGTTTGCTATATTTTCTGTCCAGCTTGCTTAATTGGTTTTTCTTGCTTGCTGGAAGCTCTGAGACGCAGAGGGAGCACCTCCGTACCGTTAGTCGGTGCGGAGGGTCTTTTTGCCCCTCTGCGTGGTTGTTTGTAGGTTTTTGTGCTGGCCGCAAAGCTATCTTTCCTATCCTCGGTCTATTCAGTAAGTCGGGCCTCACTTTGCTAAAATCTATTTCATCTCTGTGTTTGTATTTTCATCTTAACTCACAGTCATTATATGTGGGGGGCTGCCTTTTCCTTTGGGGAATTTCTCTGAGGCAAGGTAGGCTTATTTTTCTATTTTCAGGGCTAGCTAGTTTCTCAGGCTGTGCCGAGTTGCATAGGGAGCGTTAGGCGCAATCCACGGCTACCTCTAGTGTGGTATGATAGGATTAGGGATTGCGGTCAGCAGAGTTCCCACGTCTCAGAGCTCGTCCTATGTTAGTAACTATCAGGTCACTTTGTGTGCTCTTAACCACTAGGTCCATTGTGGTTCTGAATCACCTGTTCATAACAGAAACCCCCCACAAGTGACCCCATTTTGGAAACTAGACCCCCTAAGGAACTTATCTAGATGTGTGGTGAGAACTTTGAATGCCCAAGTGCTTCACAGAAGTTTATAATGCAGAGTCGTGAAAATAAAAAATATTTTTTTTTCCACGAAAAATATATTGTAGCCCCCAAGTTTTTATTTTCACAAGGGTAACAGGAGAAATTGGACCGCAGAAGTTGATGTCAAATTTATCCCGAGTATGCTGATGCCCCATATGTGGGGGTAACCCACTGTTTGGGCGCACGGCAGAGCTCAGAAGGGAGGGAGCACCATTTGACCTTTTAAGCGCAAAATTGGCTGTCGTGTTTGGAGACCCCCTGATGTACCTAAACAGTGGAAACCCCCCAATTCTAGCTCCAACCCTAACCCAAATACACCCCTAACCCTAATCCCAACCCGATCCATAATCCTAATCACAACCCTAACGATAATCACAACCCTTACCCCAAAACAACCCTAATGTCAACCCTAACCATAACCCTAATCAAAACCCTAAATCCAACACACCCCTAATCCTAATCTCAACCCTAACCTCAAACCTAACCCTAATCCCAATACACCCCTAATTCCAATCCTAACCTTAACCCTAATCCCAAACCTAACCCTAATCCCAAGCGTAACCCTAATGCCAACCCTAACCCTAATACCAACCCTAATCCAAACCCTAACGCTAATCCCAACTCTAACCCTAACTTTAGCCGCAACCCTAGCCCCAACTTTAGCCCCAACCCTAGCCCTAACCCTAAATTTAGCCCCAACCCTAACCCTAGCCCTAACTTTAGCTCCAACCCTAACCCTAGCCCTAAGGCTACTTTCACACTTGCGTCGTTTGGCATCCGTAGTAATCCGTCGTTTTGGACAAAAAACGGATCCTGCAAATGTGCCCGCAGGATGCGTTTTTTGCCCATAGACTTGTATTGCCGACGGATCGCGACGGATGGCCACACGTCGCGTCCGTCGTGCACTGGATCAGTTGTGTTTTGGCGGACCGTCGGCACAAAAAAAGTTCAATGTAACATTTTTTTGTACGTTGTGTCCGCCATTTCCGACCGCGCATGCGTGGCCGTAACTCCGCCCCCTCCTCCCCAGGACATATATTGTGACATCACCGCTCTGCTTTCCGGCCGCTGTGCTCACAGCCAGACCAGAGAAGCAGAGCGCCGAGGACAGACAGCGGTAGGTAAGTATGTAGCGATTGTTTTTTTTACTTTAACGATGGTAACCAGGGTAAACATCGGGTTACTAAGCGCGGCCCTGCGCTTAGTAACCCGATGTTTACCCTGGTTACCGGCATCGTTGGTCGCTGGAGAGCTGTCTGTGTGACAGCTCTCCAGCGACCAAACAGCGACGCTGCAGCGTCGCTTAGTGTGACGGTACCTTAAGATTGACCTTCGGGGGGCTTATAATCTTGTTCGTATTAAACAGGGTGCTGAATGGAAAATTGCGTTTAACACGCCCGAAAGCCATTTTGAATACCTTGTGATGCCATTCAGACTCTCTAATGCTCCATCTGTTTTTCAGTCCTTCATGCATGATATCTTCGGGATTATCTTGACAAATTCTTGATTGTATATTTGGACGATATTTTGATTTTTTCCAATGATTGGGAGTCTCATGTGCAGCAGGTCAGGATGGTATTTCAGATCCTTCGTGACAATGCCTTGTTTGTGAAAGGGTCTAAGTGTCTTTTTGGGGTGCAGAAGGTTTCCTTTTTGGGCTTTATTTTTTCTCCCTCGTCTATAGAGATGGATCCGGTTAAGGTTCAGGCCATTCATGATTGGATTCAGCCCACATCCGTGAAGAGCCTTCAGAAATTTTTGGGTTTTGCTAATTTTTATCGCCGTTTCATTGCTAATTTTTCCAGCCTGGTTAAACCCTTGACTAATTTGACGAAGAAGGGCGCTGATGTGGCGAATTGGTCCCCTGCGGCTGTCTCTGCCTTTCAGGAGCTTAAACGTCGTTTTACTTCTGCTCCAGTGTTGCGTCAACCAGATGTTTCTCTTCCATTTCAGGTTGAGGTTGACGCTTCTGAGATTGGGGCAGGGGCTGTTTTGTCTCAGAGGGATCTTTTTCTTCTTTTTTTCTTCTTTTTTATTTTTATATAGCGCTAACATATTCCGCAGCACTTTACATTTTTTGCACACATTATCATCACTGTCCCCGTTAGGGCTCACAATCTAAATTCCCTATCAGTATGTCTTTGGAATGTGGGAGGAAACCGGAGTGCCCGGAGGAAACCCACGCAAACACGGAGAGAACATACAAACTCTTTGCAGATGTTGTCCTTGGTGGGGTTCGAACCCAGGACTCCAGCGCTGAAACCGTGTGCCTTCTTTTCGCCTGCTGAACGCAATTATGATGTCGGCAATCGGGAGCTGTTGGCTATGAAGTGGGCGTTTGAGGAGTGGCGACATTGGCTTGAGGGAGCTAAGCACCGTATTGTGGTCTTGACCGATCATAAGAATCTGATTTACCTCGAGTCTGCCAAACGGTTGAATCCTTAGACAGGCTCGATGGTCTTTGTTTTTTCCTCGTTTTGATTTCATGGTCTCGTACCTTCCGGGTTCTAAGAATATTAAGGCTGATGCCCTCTCTAGGAGTTTTTTGCCTGATTCTCCTGAGGTCTTAGAGCCGGTCGGTATTCTGAAAGAGGGGGTGGTCCTTTCTGCCATTTCCCCTGATTTACGATGGGTTCTTCAGGAATTTCAGGCTGGCAAACCTGACCGCTGTCCTGTGGGGAAACTGTTTGTTCCTGACAGATGGACTAGTAGAGTGATTTCTGAGGTTCACTGTTCCGTGTTGGCTGGTCATCCTGGCATTTTTGGTACCAGAGATTTGGTTGCTAGGTCCTTTTGGTGGCCTTCATTGTCGCGTGATGTGCGTTCTTTTGTGCAGTCCTGTGGGACTTGTACGCGGGCCAAGCCTTGTTGCTCCCGTGCTAGTGGGTTGCTTTTGCCATTGCCGGTCCCTGAGAGGCCCTGGACGCATATTTCTATAGATTTTATTTCTGATCTTCCTGTTTCCCAGAGGATGTCGGTTATCTGGGTTGTTTGTGACTGATTCTCTAAGATGGTTCATTTGGTGCCTTTGCCTAAATTGCCTTCTTCTTCTGATTTGGTTCCGTTGTTCTTTCAGCATGTGGTCCGTTTGCATGGTATTCCGGAGAATATTGTGTCCGACAGAGGTGCCCAGTTTGTTTCTAGGTTTTGGCGGGCCTTTTGTGCCAAGCTGGGCATTGATTTGTCCTTTTCCTCTGCATTTAATCCTCAGACAAATGGCCAGACCGAGCGTACTAATCAGACTTTGGAGACTTATTTGAGATGCTTTGTGTCTGCTGATCAGGATGATTGGGTGGCTTTTTTGCCATTGGCCGAGTTTGCCCTTAATAATCGGGCTAGTTCGGCTACTTTGGTTTCGCCTTTCTTTTGTAATTTTGGTTTTCATCCTCGTTTTTCTTCTGGGCAGGTTGAGCCTTCTGACTGTCCTGGTGTGGATTCTGTGGTTGACAGGTTGCAGCAGATTTGGGCTCATGTGGTGGACAATTTGGTGTTGTCTCAGGAGGAGGCTCAGCGCTTTGCTAACCGTCGTCGGTGTGTTGGTTCCCGGCTTCGGGTTGGGGATCTGGTCTGGTTGTCTTCCCGTCATGTTCCTATGAAGGTTTCTTCTCCTAAGTTTAAGCCTCGGTTTATTGGTCCTTATAGGATTTCTGAGATTATTAATCCGGTGTCTTTTCGACTGGCGCTTCCGGCCTCTTTTGCTATCCATAATGTCTTCCATAGATCTTTGTTGCGGAAATATGTGGAGCCTGTTGTTCCCTCTGTTGATCCTCCAGCCCCTGTGTTGGTTGATGGGGAGTTGGAATATGTTGTTGAGAAGATTTTGGATTCCCGTTTTTCGAGGCGGAAGCTTCAGTACCTTGTCAAATGGAAGGGTTATGGCCAGGAGGATAATTCTTGGGTTTTTGCCTCTGATGTCCATGCTGCTGATTTGGTCCATGCCTTTCATCTGGCTCATCCTGATCGTCCTGGAGGTCCTGGTGAGGGTTCGGTGACCCCTCTTCAAGGGGGGGTACTGTTGTGAATTCTGCTCTTGGGTTCCCTCCAGTGGTTGTAGGTGGGAATGCAGTTGTCTCTGAGTCACAGCACTGGCCAGGTGTATCAGCTAATTGCTGTTCTGACTGGGATATTTAAGTGTGCTGGATTCATTAGCCCTTGCCAGTTGTCAATGTTTCTTTAGAAGTATTGGATCTCTGCCTGGCCTCACCTGCTTAGCTGCCAGTTCAGCAAAGATAAGTGTCTGTTTCTTTTTCTGAAGCACCCTTGCTGTGTGCTTATTTTCAGTGCTGATCTTTTGTTTCTATTTGTCCAGCTTAGACTGTGTCAGCTGTTTTTTCTCAGTCTGGTTGGATTCTCTGGAGTTGCAGTTATACTCTCCACGTCTTCAGATAGATGGTGGAGTTTTTGTATTTTCTGCTGTGGATATTTTGGAAGGGTTTTTTACTGACCGCACAGAACTCTGTCCTGTCCTTTTCTATTTAGCTAGAAGTGGCCTCCTTTGCTAAGCCTGTTTTCTGCCTGCGTGTGTCTTTTCCTCTCCAACTCACAGTCAATATTTGTGGGGGGCTGCCTATCCTTTGGGGGTCTACTCTGAGGCAAGATAGTTTTCCTATTTCCATCTTTAGGGGTATTTAGTTCTCCGGCTGTGTCGAGGTGTCTAGGTTTTGTTTGGTACACCCCACGGCTACTTCTAGTTGCGGTGATAGGATCAGGGTTTGCGGTCAGTATAAGTTACCACCTACTCCAGAGGAGATTTTCATGCTGCTCCAAGGCCACCTGATCATAACAGACGGCCCCATACCGACGTAAGTGTGAAAGAAGCATAACACTAAATTTAGCCCCAACCCTAACCCTAAATTTAGCCCCTACCCTAACACTCGCCCTAACCCTAACCCTAGAGTTAACCCTAACCCTAACCCTAATTTTAGCCCCAACTGCTCTTCTCCTGCCGGCCGGCAGATGGCGACAGATGGCGGGCGCACTGCGCATGCGCCCGCCATTTTGTTTGCCAAAGAAGACGCCGGCGGCCAGGAGAAAAAGCAGGAGGACCCAGGGACACCGGTAAGTATAATAGGGTTCCCGAATCCCCCTATTTCTCTGTCCTCTGATGTGCGATCACATCAGAGGACAGAGAATTACACATCGCTTTTTTTTTGCGATCGCCAGTAAACAGTTAATTACCGGCGATCGCAAAACAGGGGTCGGTAAAACCGACCCCGATCATGTTCTTTGGGGTCTCAGCTACCCCGGCAGCCGAGACCCCAAAGATCCGCCCAGTGCCGGCCGGCGGGCGCACTGCGCATGCGCCCGCCATTTTTTTGCCGGAAAAAGATGACGGCGCCCATCAGGAGCCACGAGGAGCACCGGGGGAGACAGGTGAGTATCGGGGGGCTATCTGGGACCCCTTTTCTCTGTCCTCTGATGTGCGATCACATCGGAGGACAGAGAAATTAAAAGGGAAATCGCGTTGGTCTTTTTTGCGATCGCCGGTAAACGGTTAATTACCGGCGATCGCAAAAGCGGGGTCGGTAAAAAAAAACCAAAAAAACCAAATCATGTTCTCTGGGGTCTCAGGTACCCCCGCAGCCAAGACCCCGGAGAAAATCGGACTCGGGGGGGCGCTATTTACTTTTTCCCAGCGCCGTTAACTGCGCTGTGGTTTAAGTACCCTTAACTGCCGCCGTTAAAAGGCGTATCGGCGGTCGTTAAGGGGTTAAGGGAATGAGTCTCATATTTTTTTAGAATGACCATTAATACCACATACAAGGGACAGAAACCGTCACACCATAACCAGACCATATATTACCACCACATAGTGACCGAATAATGCCACATACAAGGAACAAATACCTCCATACTATGACCAGATCACATATTACCATCACATAGTGACCAAATAATACCACATACAGGGAGAAATACCACCACATCATAAACAGATCACATACAACCACCACATAGTGACCGAATACTACAATAATGATCATTAATAAAAAAACACACAACACTAATGCCATTATACACAGGAGCTCTGTATATAGTGTATAGTGTACAGGTAATACAAAGATCACCAGTGATATTATGCACATGAGCTCTGCATATAGTGTATAGTGTATATGTAATACAGTGATCACCAGTGACATTATACACAGGAGCTCGGTATATAGTGTCAGTGTACAGGTAATACAGTGATCACCAGTGACATTATACAGAGGAGCTCTTTATATAGTGTCAGTGTACAGGTAATACAGTGATCACCAGTGACATTATACACAGGAGCTTTGTATATAGTGTCAGTGTACAGGTAATACGGAAATCACCAGTGATATTATACATAGGAGGTCTGTGTATAGTGTCAGTGTACAGGTAATATAGTGACTACCAGTGATATTATACAAAGGAGCTCTGTATATAGTGTACAGTGAACAGGTAATAGAGTGTATAGTGTCAGTGTACAAGTAATACAGAGATTACCAGTGACATTATACAAAGGAGCTCTGTATATAGTGTAGAGTAAACAGATAATAGAGTTTATAGTGTCAGTGTAAAGGTAGCACACTGACTCACTCAGAAAAAACGGAAATTGTTTAGAAATGTTTTTTTAAAAAAAACCGAACATTACATTTTTTTCACAAAAAATTTACTTCAGCTCCAATTTGCTTTATTTTACCAAGGGTAACAGGAGAAAATGGATCCAAAAGTTGTTGTACAATTTGTCCTGAGTACACCGATGCCCCATATGTGGGGGTAAACCACTGTTTGGGCGCATGGCAGAGCTCAGAAGGAAAGGAGCACCATTTGACTTTTCAATGCAAAATTGACTGGAATTGAGATGGGACGCCATGTTGCATTTGGAGAGCCCCTGATGTGCCTAAACATTGAAACACCCCACAAGTGACACTATTTTGGAAAGTAGACCCCCTAAGGAACTTATTTAGATGTGCGGTGAGCACTTTGACCCACCAAGTGCTTCACAGAAGTTTATAATGCAGAGCCGTAAAAATAAAAAATCATATGAGGTATCGCTGTAATCGTACTATCCCGAAGAATAAAACTCCTTTATCAATTTTACCAAATGTGGAACGGTATAAACGCCCCCCCCCAAAAAAAAAAAGTAATTCATGAATAGCTGGTCTTTCTTCATTCTGCCTCACAAAAATCGGAATAAAAAGCGATTAAAAAAGTCACGTGACCGAAAATGGTACCTATGAAAACGTCAACTCGTCCCGTAAAAAACAAGGCCTGACATGACTCTGTGGACCAAAATATGGATAAATTATAGCTCTCAAAATGTGGAGACACCAAAACTATTTTTTGCAATAAAAAGCGTCTTTTAGTGTGTGACGGCTGAAAATCATAAAAATCCGCAAAAAAACCTGCTATAAAAGTAAATCAAACCCAACTTCATCACCCCTTTAGTTATTGAAAAATAATAACATTTAAAAAAATGTATTTATTTCCATTTTCCCATTAGGGTTGGGGTTAGGGTTGAGGCTAAGGTTAGGGTTGGGGCTAGAATTGGGGCTAGGGTTAGGGTTGGGGCTAGGGTTAGGGTTGGGGCTAGGGTTAAGGTTGGGGCTAGGGTTAGGGCTAGGGTTAGGCTTGGGGTTAGAGTTAGGGTTAGGGTTGGGTATAGGGCTACAGTTAGGGTTGGGGCTAAAGCTAGGTTTGGGGCTAAAGTTAGGGTTAGGGTTGAGGCTAAAGTTAGGGTTAGGGTTTGGATTACATTTACGGTTGGGATTAGGGTTAGGAGTGTGTCAGGGTTAGGGGTGTGGTTAGGGTTATGGTTGGGATTAGGGCTAGGGGTGTGTTGGAGTTAAGGGTGTGGTTAGGGTTGGGATTAGGGTTAGGGGTCTGTTGGGGTTAGGGTTAAGGGCATGTTCGGGTTAGGGGTGTGGTTAGGGTTATGGGTAGAGTTGGGATTAGGATTAGGGGTGTGGTTAGGGTTATGGTTTGGGTTGGGATCAGGGTTAGGGATGTGTTTGGGTTAGGGTTTCAGTTAGAATTGGGGGCTTCCACTGTTTAGGCACATCAAGGGCTCTCCAAACGCGACATGGCATCCGATCTCAATTCCAGCCAATTCTGCATTGAAAAAGTATAACAGTGCTCCTTCCCTTTAAAGCTCTCCCGTGCGCCCAAACAGGGGTTTACCCTAACGTATGGGGTATCAGCGTACTCATGACAAATTGGACAACAACTTTTGGGGTCCAATTTCTCCTGTTACCCTCGGAAAAATACAAAACTGGGGGATAAAAAATAATTTTTGTGGGAAAAAATTTTTGTTTAATTTTTACGGCTCTGCATTATAAACTTCTGTGAAGCCCTTGGTGGGTCAAAGTGCTCACCACACATCTAGATAAGTTCCTTAGGGGGTCTACTTTCCAAAATGGTGTCACTTGTGGGGGGTTTCAATGTTTAGGCACATCAGTGGCTCTCCAAACGCAACATGGCGTCGCATCTCAATTCCTGTCAATTTTGCATTGAAAAGTTAAATGGCGCTCCTTCCCTTCCGAGCTCTCCCATGCGCCCAAACAGTGGTTTACTCCCACATATGGGGTATCAGCATACTCAGGACAAATTGTACAACAACTTTTGTGGTCCTATTTCTTCTCTTACCATTGGGAAAATAAAAAATTGGGGGCAAAAAGATAATTTTTGTGAAAAAAATGATTTTTTATTTTTACGGTTCTGCATTATAAACTTCTGTAAAGCACTTGGTGGGTCAAAGTGCTCACCACACCCCTAGATAAGTTCCTTAGGGGGTCTACTTTCCAAAATGGTGTCACTTGTGGTGGGTTTCAATGTTTAGGCACATCAGTGGCTCTCCAAACGCAACATGGCGTCCCATCTCAATTCCTGCCAATTTGGAATTGAAAAGTCAAACGGCGCTCCTTCCCTTCCGAGCTCTCCCATGCACCCAAACAGTGGTTTACTCCCACATATGGGGTATCAGCATACTCAGGACAAATTGTACAACAACTTTTGTGGTCCTATTTCTTCTCTTACCATTGGGAAAATAAAAAATTGGGGGCAAAAAGATAATTTTTGTGAAAAAAAATGATTTTTTATTTTTACGGTTCTGCATTATAAACTTCTGTGAAGCACTTGGTGGGTCAAAGTGCTCACTACACCTCTAGATAAGTTCCTTAGGGGGTCTACTTTCCAAAATGGTGTCACTTGTGGGGGGTTTCAATGTTTAGGCACATCAGTGGCTCTCCAAACCCAACATGGCGTCCCATCTCAATTCCAGTCAATTTTGCATTGTAAAGTCAAAATGCGCTCCTTCGCTTCCGAGCTCTGTCATGCACCCAAACAAAGGTTTACCTCCACATATGGGGTATCGGCGTACTCAGGACAAATTGTACAACACCGTTTGTGGTCCATTTTCTCCTGTTACCCTTGGTAAAATAAAACAAATTGGAGCTGAAGTAAATTTTTTGTGAAAAAAAGTTAAATGTTAATTTTTATTTAAACATTCCAAAAATTCCTGTAAAACACCTGAAGAGTTAATAAACTTCTTGAATGTGGTTTTGAGCAGCTTGAGGGGTGCAGTTTTTAGAATGGTGTCACACTTGGGTATTTTCTATCATATAGACCCCTCAAAATGACTTCAAATGAGATGTGGTCCTTAAAATAAAATGGTGTTGGAAAAATGAGAAATTGCTGGTCAACTTTTAACCCTTATAACTCCCTAACAAAAAAAATTTTGTTTCCAAAATTGTGCTGATGTAAAGTAGACATGTGGGAAATGTTACTTATTAAGTATTTTGTGTGACATATCTCTGTGATTTAATTTCATAAAAATTCAAAGTTGGAAAATTGCGAAATCTTCTAAATTTTCGCCAAATTTCCGTTTTTTTCACAAATAAACGCAGGTAATATCAAAGAAATTTTACCACTATCATAAAGTACAATATGTCACGAGAAAACAATGTCAGAATCACCGGGATCCGTTGAAGCGTTCCAGAGTTATAACCTCATAAAAGGACAGTGGTCAGAATTGTAAAAATTGGCCCGGTCCATAAAGTGCAAACCACCCTTGGGGGTAAAGGGGTTAAGATCCGGTCAGCGGGAAAATGGATTCCCTGTGCAGCTATGGTGGATTCAGGAGCAGGAGGAAATTTTATAGACATAGCTTTTGCCAGGGAATATGACATACAGACTCAGCAGAGAGCTGCTCCGGTAACTATGGAAACGGTGGATGGCTCACCTCTAGCTTCTGGACCTGTAGATCAGGAGACGGGACTTCTGGAAGTTTTCATAGAGCCTGATCACCAGGAAAAGCTGTCATTTATGTTGATCTCTTCCCCAAATTTCCCTTTAATTTTAGGAATTCCATGGTTGCAGTTACACGATCCTACTATCAACTGCTAGACTAAGGAGATCACCTTTCCATCAAAGGAGACACTGGTAAAAGGCCAGACAAGTCTACGGGCTACAGTACGGGTTACTGAGGTATCGTCTTTACCACCTGCTTATAGTGAATTTTCAGACATTTGTGAGAAAAAGATGGCAGACCAGCTTCCTCCTCACAGACCGTATGACTGTCCCATTGAGCTGCTTCCCTGAGCAGCTATTCCCTTCAAAAATGTCTATCCACTAGCAGCCCCAGAGTTGCAAGCATTGAAAGAGTCCTCATCACCAGCAGGAGCACCCATTTTTTGTTAAAAAGAAAGATGGAACTCTTAGACCATGTATTGACTATCGAGAGCTCAATAAAGTGACCGTCCGGAATCGCTACCCGTTACCATTAATTCCTGAACTGCTGGAAAGGTTACGACAGGCCAAGATCTTCTCCAAGTTGGATCTCCGAGGAGCATATAATTTAATTAGGATCCGTTCTGGAGATGAATGGAAGACAGCATTTAGGTGTCGGTATGGACATTTCGAATATCTTGTGATGCCTTTCGGTCTCTGCAATGCTCCGGCTACTTTCCAACATCTAGCAAGTGATATATTCAGAGATCTGTTGTACCATTTTGTTGTGATCTACCTGGACGACATTTCGATTTTCTCTGACTCTTTGCAGGAACATCAGGAGCATGTGAAGACCGTCCTGAGGCGTCTAAAAGAGAATCACCTCTACATTAAGCGTGAGAAATTCGAATTCCATCGCACAGAGATTCAGTTCCTTGGGCATGTCATCTCGGCGCAGGGGCTTAACATGGAGGCAAGTAAGATCCAGGCTATTCTTGATTGGCCTGCACCTAAAAATGTCAAGGAGGTACAGCGTTTCATTGGATTCGCAAACTTCTATAGACGATTCATTCGTAATTTCTCTGAGATTGTGCGGTCCATTACACAACTAACTAAGAAGGAAAAGACTTTCTTGTGGTCCGCACTGGCTCAGGAAGCTTTTGATTGTCTTAAATCCCGGTTTACGTCTGCAACTGTACGAATTCATCGAAACCCAGCACTTCCGTTCATCGTAGAAGTGGACGCTTCGGACTGTGCTTTGGGGGCCATCCTCTCACAGAAAACAGGAGAGAAAAGCTTGCTACATCCATGTGCTTTTTTTCTCGCAGACTTTCCGCAGCAGAAAAGAACTATGATGTGGGAGATAAGGAGCTTCTTGCCATTATCACTTCATTTAACCCCTTCATGACCCAGCCCATTTTGACCTTAAAGACCTTGCCATTTTTTGCAATTCTGACCAGTGTCCCTTTATGAGGTAATAACTCGGGAACGCTTCAACGGATCCTAGCGATTCTGAGATTGTTTTCTCGTGACATATTGGGCTTCATGACAGTGATAAACTTAGGTCAATAAATTCTGTGTTTATTTGTGATAAAAACGGAAATTTGGCTAAAATTTTGAAAATTTTGCAATTTTCACATTTTGAATTTTTATTCTGTTAAACCAGAGAGTTATGTGACACAAAATAGTTAATAAATAACATTTCCCACACATCTACTTTACATCAGCACAATTTTGGAAACAAAATTTTTTTTTGCTAGGAAGTTATAAGGGTTAAAATTTGACCAGCGATTTCTCATTTTTACAACAAAATTTACAAAACCATTTTTTTTAGGGACCACCTCACATTTGAAGTCAGTTTGAGGGGTCTATATGGCTGAAAATACCCAAAAGTGACACCATTCTAAAAACTGCACCCCTCAAGGTGCACAAAACCACATTCCAGAAGTTTATTAACCCTTCAGGTGCTTCACAGCAGCAGAAGCAACATGGAAGGAAAAAATTAACATTTAACTTTTTAGTCACAAAAATGATCTTTCAGCAACAATTTTTTTATTTTCCCAATGGTAAAAGGAGAAACTGAACCACGAAAGTTGTTGTCCAATTTGTCCTGAGTACACTGATACCTCATATGTGGGGTTAAACCACTGTTTGGGCGCACGGCAGGGCTTGGAAGGGAAGGAGCGCCATTTGACTTTTTGAATGAAAAATTGGCTGCACTCTTTAGCGGACACCATGTCACATTTGGAGAGCCCCCGTGTGCCTAAAAATTGGAGCTCCCCTACAAGTGACCCCATTTTGGAAACTAGACGCCCCAAGGAACTTATCTAGATGCATAGTGAGCACTTTAAACCCCCAGGTGCTTCACAAATTGATCCGTAAAAATGAAAAAGTACTTTTTTTTCACAAAAAAATTCTTTTAGCCTCAATTTTTTTCATTTTTACATGGGCAACAAGATAAAATGGATCCTAAAATTTGTTGGGCAATTTCTCCTGAGTACACCGATACCTCACATGTGGGAGTAAACTACTGTTTGGGCACATGGTAAGGCTCGGGAGGGAAGGAGCGCCATTTGACTTTTTGAATGAAAAATTATCTCCATCGTTAGCGGACACCATGTCGCGTTTGGAAAGACCCTGTGTGCCTAAACATTGGAGCTCCCCCACAAGTGACCCCATTTTGGAAACTGGACCCCCCAAGGAACTTATCTAGATGCCTAGTGAGCACTTTAAACCCTCAGGTGCTTCACAAATTGATCCGTAAAAATTAAAAAGTACTTTTTTTTCACAAAAAAATTATTTTCACCTCAATTTTTTCATTTTCACATGGGCAATAGGATTAAATAGATCCTAAAATTTGTTGGGCAATTTCTCCCGAGTACGCCGATACCTCATATGTGGGGGTAAACCACTGTTTGGGCACTCGGCAGGGCTCGGAAGGGAAGGCGCACCTTTTGACTTTTTGAATGGAAAATTAGCTCCAATTGTTAGCGGACACCATGTCGCATTTGGAAAGCCCCTGTGTGCCTAAACATTGGAGCTCCCCCACAAGTGACCCCATTTTGGAAACTAGACCCCCCAAGGAACTTATCTAGATACATACTGAGCACTTTAAACCCCCAGGTGCTTCACAGAAGTTTATAACGCAGAGCCATGAAAATAAAAAATAATTTTTCTTTCCTCAAAAATGATTTTTTAGCCTGGAATTTCCTATTTTGCCAACGGTAATAGGAGAAATTGGACCACAAATTTTGTTGTCCAGTTTGTCCTGATTACGCAGATACCCCATATGTGGGGGTAAACCACTGTTTGGGCGCACGGCAGGGCTCAGAAGGGAAGGCACGTCATTTGGCTTTTTAAATTTAAAATTAGCTCCAATCATTAGCGGACACCATGTCGCGTTTGGAGAGCCCCTGTGTGCCTAAACATTGGAGATCCCCCACAAATGACCCCATTTTGGAAACTAGACCCCCAAAGGAACTAATCTAGATGTGTGGTGAGCACTTTGAACCCTCAAGTGCTTCACAGAAGTTTATAACGCAGAGCCATGAAAATAAAAAAAAAATTTATTTTCTCAAAAATGATTTTTTAGCCCGCAATTTTTTATTTTGCCAAGGGTAACAGGAGAAATTTGACCCCAAAAGTTGTTGTCCAGTTTCTCCTGAGTACGCTGATACCCCATATGTGGGGGTAAACCACTATTTGGGCACATGCTGGGGCTCGGAAGTGAAGTAGTGACGTTTTGAAATGCAGACTTTGATGGAATGCTCTACGGGCGTCACGTTGCGTTTGCAGAGCCCCTGATGTGGCTAAACAGTAGAAACCCCCCACAAGTGACCCCATTTTGGAAACTAGACCCCGAAAGGAACTTATCTAGATATGTGGTGAGCACTTTCAACCCCCAAGTGCTTCACAGAAGTTTATAACGCATAGCCGTGAAAATAATAAATACGTTTTCTTTCCTCAAAAATAATTTTTTAGCCCAGAATTTTTTATTTTCCCAAGGGTTACAGGAGAAATTGGATCCCAAAAGTTGTTGTCCAGTTTCTCCTGAGTACGCTGATACCCCCCATGTGTGGGGGTAAACCACTGTTTGGGCACACGTCGGGGCTCGGAAGTGAGGGAGCACCATTTGACTTTTTGAATACAAGATTGGCTGGAATCAATGGTGGCGCCATGTTGCGTTTGGAGACCCCCTGATGTGCCTAAACAGTGGAAACCCCTCAATTCTAACTCCAACACACCCCTAACCCTTATCCCAACTGTAGCAGTAACCCTAATCACAACCCTAACCCCAACACACCCCTAACCACAACCCTAACCCCAACACACCCCTAACCCTAACCACAACCCTAATTCCAACCCTAACCCTAAGGCTATGTGCCCACGTTGCGGATTCGTGTGAGATTTTTCAGCACCATTTTTGAAAAATCCGCGGGTAAAAGGCACTGTGTTTTACCTGCGGATTTACTGCGGATTGCCAGTGTTTTTTTGTGCGGATTTCACCTGCGGATTCCTACTGAGGAACAGGTGTAAAACGCTGCGGAATCCGCACAAAGAATTGACATGCTGCGGAAAATACAATGCAGCGTTTCCGCGTGGTATTTTCCGCACCATGGGCACAGCGGATTTGGTTTTCCATATGTTTACATGGTACTGTAAACCTGATGGAACTCTGCTACGGATCCGCAGCCAAATCCGCACCGTGTGCACATAGCCTAATTCTAAAGGTATGTGCACAAGCTGCGGAAAACGCTGCGGATTCGCAGCAGTTTCCCATGAGTTTACAGTTCAATGTAAACCTACGGGAAACAAAAATCGCTATACACATGCTGCAAAAAAACTGCACGGAAACGCAGCGGTTTACATTCCGCAGCATGTCACTTCTTTCTGCGGATTCCACAGCGGTTTTACAACTGCTCCAATAAAAAATCGCAGTAGTAAAACCGCAGTGAAATGCGCAGAAAAACCGCGGTAAATCCGAGATAAATCCACAGCGGTTTAGCACTGCGGATTTATGAAATCCGCTGCGGAAAAATCCGCAGAGGACCAGAATACATGTGCACATTCCTATCCCTAACCCTATCCCTAACCCTACCCCTATTCCTACCCCTAACCCTAGTTCTAACTCCAACCTTAGTGTGGAAAAAAAAAAAATTCTTTATTTTATTATTGTCCCTACCTATGGGGGTGACAAGGGGGGGGGGTCATTTACTGGTTTTTTTTTATTTTGATCACTGTGAGGTTTTATCACAGTGATCAAAATTCACTCTGGAACGAATCTGCCGGCCGGCAGATTCAGCGGGCGCACTGCGCATGCGCCCGCCATTTTGGAAGATGGCGGCGCCCAGGAAAGAAGACGGACGGACCCGGGAGGCTAGGTAAGTATAAGGGGGGATTTCAGGGCACGGGGGGGTGGATCGGAGCATGGGGGTGGGGGATCGTAACACGGGGTGGTGGATCGGAGAACAGGGGGTGGATCAGAGTGCGGGGGGGTGGATCGCAGTGCGGGGGGGTGGATCGGAGTGCAGGGGGGTGGGATTGGAGCACGGGGGGTGGGATTGGAGCACGGGGGTGGGATTGGAGCACGGGGGAGCGGACAGGAGGACGGGGGAGCGGAGCACAAGACGGAGGGAAGCGGACCACAGATCGGAGGGCTGGGGGGGCAATCGGTGGGGTGGGGGCACATTAGTGTTTCCAGCCATGGCCGATGATATTGCAGCATCGGCCATGGCTGGATTGTAATATTTCACCAGTTTTTTTGGTGAAATATTATAAATCGCTCTGATTGGCAGTTTCACTTTCAACAGCCAATCAGAGTGATCGTAGCCACGGGGGGGTGAAGCCACCCCCCCTGGGCTAAAGTACAACTCCTCCTGTCCCTGCAGATCGGGTGAAATGGGAGTTAACCCTTTCACCCGGCCTGCAGGAACGCGATTCCGCCATGACGCATATGCTGCGTCATGGGTCGGAATGGCACCGACTTTCATGACGCAGCGTATGCGTCAAAGGTCGGGAAGGGGTTAAGGAATGGAGACACCATCTGCAGGGGGCATCACAACAAGTTATTGTGCTCACAGATCATCGCAACCTGGAGTTCCTTAGATCTGTGAGATGTCTTTCTCTACAGCAGGCTCGTTGGAGTCTTTTTTTTTAATCAATTTAACTTTGTCATTTCGTACCGCCCAGGTTCACGTAATGGTAAAGCGGATGCTTTGTTCACGTAATGGGAAAGCAGATGCTTTGCCACAGATTCCGTACCTGGGACCCCGTCTAAGACCGTCCTGTCTGATGCCAACTTTATCGGAGTCATTCAGAATAAGGACTTATGGAAGACCATTAAGGAGGCCTATGACGCAGATCCATTTCTCGCCAACCCGACTGCTGATGGAACTTGGTTCTCAGAAACGGTATGTGGGTCCGGGATCAACGTTTATACGTTCCAGAGGCCGTAAAGCTGCATGTACTCAAGTTTGTCCATGATTCCAAGTTTGCGGGTACAGAAGACACAGGAGTTTCTGAGCCGTTTTTTTTGGGGCCTACCTGTCTGAAGGACGTGAAGAGCTATGTTCTCTCTTGTGAGGTATGTGCACGTTTCAAGACTCCCCGTGTATCTCCTACTAGACTGCTTTAACCACTACCTGTCCCCTCTCGTCCTTGGGGGTCTATTTCAATGGACTTCATAGTTGAATTGCCCACCTCTGGGGGAAAAAATTATATTCTGGTGGTTGTAGATCACCTTACTAAGGCTGCCCACTTCATTCCCTTCACTGGTCTTCCCTCAGCCAAGGAGACGGCAGATCTGGTCATCCAGAATGTGTTTCGGCTGCATGGAGTTCCGGACGAAGTCATCTCAGATCGGGGAGTGCAGTTTACGTCCAAGTTCTGGAGAGGATTCTGTGATTCGCTTGGTGTTAATGTTTGTCTGTCCTCTGCATACCAACCACAGACTAATGGGCAGACAGAACAGACGAATCAGACTCTAGAACAGTATCTTTGATGTTGTATCAACCATTCTCAGGATGATTGGTTGGAGTTGCTCCCGCTCGCAGAATTCTGTTATAACAACTCTCAGAGTTCTTCTACTAAGGTAACACCTTTTTTTTGCCAACCTAGGTTATCACCGCAGTATTCTTCCCAGATCTCCAATCAACACACCGGTGCCTGCAGTTCATGAAAGGTTGGCGGCAATGAGACAGAATCTGGAAACCCTGAAGGAATCGCTATCTACTGCACAAGAGAGATATAAGAGATCTGCCGACAGGTTTCGGAAGCCTGCACCTATGTTCAAGGTAGGGGACTCTGTGTGGCTATCTGCTAAAATCTTGAGATTGAACATTCCATCACAGAAAATCGGACAAAAGTTCATTGGCCCGTTCAAGATCTCTGGGATCATGAGTTCCGTTGCGTGTCGTCTGAAGTTGCCAAGAACCTTGAAGGTACACCCTGTGTTTCTTGTCTCCCTGTTAAAACCGGTGTCTCCAAATACATTTAAGGTCAGATTACACCTCCTCCTCAGCCTGTGTTAGTGGACGGACAAGTACAGTTTGTGGTAGAAAAGATTCTGGACTCCAGGATGCGCAGAAATCAACTGTAGTACCTCATTAAATTGCAAGGATATCCGTCGGAGAACTCTTGGGAGCCGGTGGGTAATATCTGTGTTTCTCAAAAAATTCCTCTGTTCCATCAGAAATATCCTGACAAACCTGGTCCTGGATCGTCCTGAGGCCGCTTCTGAGGTGGGAGTAATGTAAGGATTCTGGACTTTCCTGGTGCCCGTTCGCCCTGATCCAAGATGGAGTCTTGGATCTCACCCTGTCATGGAACTTCCTGTCTTTCCTGATTATTTAAGTCCGGGTCATGTGTGCTAAGGTGCCTGAGTATTTTGTGCTGCTGGCTCCTGAGCTTCTGCCGGTTTGCTGGTGAACTCCCTGCTTCTTCTGCTCACTACTCGGTGGTCTGCCTTTCTCCATTCAGCTACCTCTCGCCTCTGAAACTTCTGCAACGGGCTGCGCACCTGTGGAAGTATCTTCCTTGTTTGCAAAACTTTTCCCAGTGTTGTGCCTCTTTGCACAACCACACCAGGTGAGCAAGATTCAAGTTGTGCTTGTCTCATCCAGAAATATTTACTAATCTGCTACACTTAGATAGCGCTCTCCCTCTTTTCCCCTCGTCCTCTCTTTCCCAGGACTGCATTTACACAACGCATCATCTGTGAATTATTGGACACCTACTAACAAGTACTGGCACATGTGCATACCTCCCAACCGTCCCTCATTGTGCGGGACTTTCCCGGATTTCATGCTTGTCCCGGCTGTCCTGCACGGGACGCAGAGCGTCCTGCAGAGCTGACAGAACAGGAGAAGCTGCTGTCACACGCCCCCTTTTGTTAGGCCACGCCCCTTCCCCGTCGGTATGTTCCTGAGTCTTCCAGTGTGCCTCACAGTTCAGAGAGAGAGGGGACACCTGAGGTGAACATAACACAGCCTGGGTGCCGGCGGCAATGTAAGCAGCAGACCATGAGTGGACTGGAGGCTGCTAACGGGACAGATGCAGATCAGTGAGTAGTGGATGTCACAGAGATGACTCGCTCCGTCCAGTGCATTGTGGAGGAGGAGCGGCTGCAGCCTCCTGGGAGATAGTGACAACACATCAATGTGGCTGCTTTATTTCCCCAGACATTAAAGGGCTAAGCCTAAGCCCCTATGACAGTCAGTCACTGTATCATCATGTGCTAATTACAAGCTGCAGCTCCGCTTGGTACACACACACGGCTGAGGCTCCGCTCGGTACACTTCATACACAGACACACACGCAGCTCTGCTCGGTGCACCTCGTACACACACGCGGCTCCGCTCGGTTCACCTCGTACACGCACGCGCGGCTCCGCTCGGTTCACCTCGTGTACACACACACACGCGGCTCCGCTCGGTGCACCTCATACACTCACGCGGCTCCGCTTGGTACACCTCACACACGCACGCAGCTCCGCTTAGTACACCTCGTACACACGCCGCTCCGCTCGGTGCACCTCATACACACACGCGGCTCCACTTGGTACACCTCGTACACACGCGGCTCCGCTCGGTGCACCTCGTACTGTGAAAGGTGTACGGAGCAGAGTCGTGTGTAAGAGGTGTACGAAGCCATGTGTACAAGGTGTATAGAGCACAGCCGCGTGTGTACGGAGCGGAGCAGCATGTGAAAGGTGTACGGAGCGGAGTCGTGTGTAAGAGGTGTACGGAGCACAGCCGCGTGTGTACGAGGTGTACGGAGCACAGCCGCATGTGTACGAGGTGTACGAAGCACAGCCGCGTGTGTACGAGGTGTACGGAGCGGAGCAGCATGTGAAAGGTGTATGGAGCGGAGTCGTGTGTGTACGAGGTGTACGGATCAGAGCAGAGTGTGAAAGGTGTATGGAGCGGAGCCACGTGTGTACGAGGTGTACGGAGCGGAGCCACGTGTGTACAGAGCAGAGCCACGTGTGTACGAGGTGTGTGGAGCAGAGCCATGCGTGTACAAGGTATACGGAGCGGAGCAGCGTGTGCAATGTGTATAGAGCGGAGCCGTGTGTGTATGAGATGTATGGAGAGGAGCCGTATGTGTACGCAGCGGAGCCGTGTGTGTGGAAGGTATACGGAGCGGAGCAGCGTGTGCAATGTGTATGGAGCGGAGCAGTGTGTGTATGAGGTGTACGGAGTAGTGCCGTGTGAACGAGATGTATGGAGCGGAGCCGTTTGTGTATGAGGTGTATGGAGCGGAGCCGTGTATGAGGGTGTATGGAGCAGAGCTGAATGTGTACGAGGTGTATGGAGCAGAGCTGAATGTGTACGAGGTGTACGGAGCGGAGCCGTGTGTGTATGAGATGTATGGAGTGGAGCCGTGTGTGCAAAGTGTAGGAGTAGCTATGCGTGGCCATTATACGATACGAAGTATCATGTGCGGCCAATATACAGTAACTATGGAGCATCATGTGTGGCCATTAAACAGTATGGAGCATCATGTGGGGTCATTATACAGTATGGAGCATCATGTGTGGCCATTATACAGTATGGAGCATCATGAGCGGCCATTATACAGTATGGAGCATCATGTGCGGCCATTATAGAGTATTGAGCATCATGTGGGGTCGTTATACAGTATGGAGCATCATGTGGGGTCGTTATACAGTATGGAGCATCATGTGGGGTCGTTATACAGTATGGAGCATCATGTGTGGCCATTATACAGTATGGAGCATCATGTGGGGTCGTTATACAGTATGGAGCACTGTGTGGGGTCGTTATACAGTATGGAGCATCATGTGGGGTCGTTATACAGTATGGAGCATCATGTGGGGTTGTTATACAGTATGGAGCATCATGTCGGGTCATTATACAGTATGGAGCACTGTGTGGGGTCGTTATACAGTATGGAGCATCATGTGGGGTCATTATACAGTATGGAGCATCATGTGTGGCCTTTATACACTATGGAGCATCATGTGGGGTCATTATACAGTATGGAGCACTGTGTGGCCATTATACAGTATGGAGCATCATGTGTGGCCATATTTTTTTGTTTATAATTATTCTTTATGAACAGTGTGATCAGCAGTGCTAAATCGGTGTGGTTGGGACGTGGATATGGGTGTGACTAGTGAATGGGTGTGGTCAGAGGCGTGGCCTAAAATTTGCCACGGCCCGCGTTGCGCGCCGCAAACTTTGTCCCTCTTTCCCAACTTCAAAAGTTGGGAGGTATGCATGTGTGATCAAGTTTTGCTGGACTTCCTCATTTAAAGTACTGTGTGCATTCGCACTATAAAATGGACTTCCTTGTTTAAATATCTGTTTGCCTCTAAGTTTGCTGTGATTTACTTTATTGTGCTGAGGACCTTGTTACTCCAGCAGGAATACCTGTATTATGCTCTGTCTGCTATTTACTATATAGAGCTGAAGACCTCATTGCAATTGCAGAAATATTCTGTTTACTTTTCTGTTTCGAGTAAAAATATTCTTTGCTGCAACTTTGTTCTCGGACTGGCTTTATCCCATGCTATTAGATTCCGTAGTATCCATATAATTATTACACAACCACACAAAGTCATTCACACTTGTACTTGTCTATTTATATAATTGCCTTATATTTTTTCATTTCCTGCTCTGTCCAGATGTCACCGTATCTCAGAATTCCAACCAGAGGAAGTTCACCGACCGCCATACGGGAAAACCCAAGTGATGGGTGTCTCAATATGGAAACTGCTGCTGGTACCCACCTATTGCGATGTACCACCAGCAGAACACCGTCGCACCACACACACATTAAAAACCAGAGAAAGACTAGACTAATGAAGGTATGCACAACCACATGTAAAAAATTGCAAAAATCTTTATTATCACCTTAATCAATACATCTAAAAACATTTAAAAATATGTGAAACACCAAAACCACATCCCCACTATCGAATGTGTATACATCTTAATGAAATGGGAGCCTGTACAAGCAACAATATATAAATTGCAGAACCTGCTATATAAAGGAATGCATATAAAAGACCTTGTCTATATCAATAAATAAATCCTAACATTCCAACTGTATGTCTCTAAAATTTCAAAAGAGCATATGTATAATATACAGACAAAGAAGCACTCTGGATAAATGCCATGTATAATGGGCCCTTAAAAAGATCCCAAGAAATCATACACAAGGGTATATGCATGGATACAACCTGATAGTTGTCCACAGAGGCCTATTATTGGAATAGTATGCTTAAGGTGGATGGATAAGCCGAGATGTCCCATGATACAGTATATGCATCAAGACCGCCATGTATCCGGTTCAAAGATAGGCTCCAAAAATGGAATCAAGCTGATACAAGCGCCATGGAATAAATGGCGCTATAACAATAAATAATAATAATAATAATACAATGACCCAAAAGTAAAGAGGGGAGTGAGGAAAGCCCCACGCGTATCGCCAGGGCTGCCACTAGAAATTTTGGGGCCCCATACTGGCAAAATTTTCAGGGCCTCCTTGAGACTCCACCCAGGCTCCACCCCAGCCCCGCCTCCACGCTCCACCCCTCGAACTGTCCACAGTCCCACCGCTCTCTCTTGGAAACACTCCACTTCTCACCTATCACACATTAACAGTTCCCATCACCAGATCACATACATAGCCAGCAGCTTTTGTTTTGGCCAAAAGATTTTTTAAGCCGCCACCATAACACGGTAGACACTTTTGGCCGGGCCCTACTCTGCTGTAACCTATTAAATATTTGTTAAAATATGCAATACAATTTAGGTATATTTTTATTTCTTTTTCAATTTTTAAAATAACCAATAATATCACATACAAGGAACAAATACCGCTACACCATGACCAGACCGCATATTACCACCAGTGATCGAATAATATCACATACAAGGAACAAATACCACAACACCATGACCAGACCACATATTGCCACCAGTGACCGAATAATATCACATACAAGGAACAAATACCACCGCACCATGTCCAGACCACATGTTACCACCACATAGTGACTGAATACTACAATTCTGATCAGTAATAAAAAAAAGCTCCATACTATCACCATAAGTGCCATTATACACAGGAGATCTGTACTTAGTATGCAGTGTCTGTATACAGATAATACAGTGATCACTAGTAAAATTATACGCAGGACCTCTGTATATAGTATACAGTGTATAGTGTCAGTGTATAGGTAACACTGACTCACCAGTGACGTCTCTAGGTGAAGTCCTTCATATTTCATCCAGCACAGACCGCCATCATTTCTTTCAGTCAGGACTCGTCTCTACAGGAAATAACACGAGCTCCACTTGCAGAACACATTACTTAATTTTTCCCAACTTCTACATTACACCACATGAAGAAAAAAAGGCGACATAGCGTCACTCTACACAGTAACAGAACCGCCCCCCCCCCATTTAAAACAGTATACTCAAAAAATAAAATAAATACATCACTGCAGTAATAATATCCCTTAATTAGCCCCTATGGTAATAATATTTGTCATCCTGGCCCCGTGTGTCTCATTCCTGGCGTCAGCCATATGTTCTCCCATCTTGCCCTCATGAGTATCCATTCTGCCCCATATGATCTCCCCATCCTGCCCCATCATATCCATCCTGCCCCATGATCCTGCACGGTCTGTCTCCAATCCTGCCCCATCTGTCTTCAATTCTGCCCACAGTGTCTCCAATCATGCCCCCATGTCTTTCATCCTGCCCTGTGTCTCCATTCTGCCCCCTATGTCTCCAATCATGCCCCCATGTCTGCAATCCTGCCACTTGTCTCCAATCATGCCCCCTGTGTCTCCATTCTGCCCCATCTGTCTCCAATCCTGCCCCATCTGTCTCCAGCCATGCCCCCATGTCTTTCATCCTGCCCCGTGTCTCCAATCATGCCCCGTATCTCCATTCTGCCCGTGTCTCACATTCTGCCCCTGTGTCCAGCATTCTGCCCCTGTGTCCAGCATTCTGCCCCTGTGTCCAGCATTCTGCCCCTGTGTCCAGCATACTGCCCCTGTGTACAGCATACTGCCCCTGTGTCCAGCGTTCTGCCCCTGTGTCCAGCGTACTGACTCTGTGTCCAGCATACTGCCCCTGTGTCCAGCAAACAAAGCCCCCCAGCCCTGGGCCCTGTTTGAATCCATGCAGGTGCGTGCAGACAGCAAACAAAGCCCCCAGCCCTGGGCCCTGTTGAAATCCATGCAGGCAGCAAACAAACCCCCCTACCGGGCTCCGGGCCCTGTTTGAATCCGTACAGGTGCGTGCAGCCAGCAAACAAAGCCCCCCAGCCCTGGGCCCTGTTGAAATCCATGCAGGCAGCAAACAAACCCCCCACCGGGCCCCGGGCCCTGTTTGAATCCGTGAAGGTGCGTGCAGCCAGCAAACAAAGCCTCCCAGCCCTGGGCCCTGTTGAAATCCGTGCAGGCAGCAAACAAATCCCCCCACCGGGCCCTGTTTGAATCCATGCAGGTGTGTGCAGCCAGCAAACAAAGCCCCCCAGCCCTGGGTCCTGTTGAAATCCATACAGCCAGCAAACAAAGCCCCCCAGCCCTGGGCCCTGTTTGAATCCATGCAGGTGCGTGCAGACAGCAAACAAAGCCCCCCAGCCCTGGGCCCTGTTGAAATCCATGCAGGCAGCAAACAAACTCCCCCACCGGGCCTCGGGCCCTGTTTGAATCCGTGCAGGTGCGTGCAGCCAGCAAACAAAGCACCCCAGCCCTGGGCCCTGTTGAAATCTGTGCAAGCAGCAAACAAACCCCCCACCGGGCCCCGGGCCCTGTTTGAATCCGTGAAGGTGCGTGCAGCCAGCAAACAAAGCCCCCCAGCCAGGGCCGTATTTGCCACTAGGCACTTGAGGGCACGTGCCTAGGGCGGCGGGATGCGGGGGGGCGCCCTTGAGCTAGGTTTTTTCCTTTTTTTTTTATTTTATAAAACTCCGGGGTCAAGTTTCCGCCCCCCCTCCTCCCTCCCCCCTTCCCGCCCCCCCCCCTCCTCCCTCCTTCCCGCCCCCTTCCCTCCCTCCCTGAAGATGTAATACTCACCTTCCTCCAGTGGTGGCTGCAACTGCGTCTCAGCGCCGTCCTGTCTTCAGCGGTCACATGGTACCGATCATTAAGGGTGATGAATATGCGCATATTCATCACCCTTAATTAGCGCTACCATGTGACCGCTGAAGACAGGAAGGAAGACGCTGAGATGCCAGGAAGTTCTGTGCTGCGCGCCGGTGAGAGGTAAGTATGACAGGGAAAAAAGTGGGGTGCCGTGCACACAGGGGAGGAGGATGGGGAGCCATGCATACAGGGGAGAAGGATGGGGAGCCGTGCATACAGGGGAGAAGGATGGGGAGTCGTGCATACAGGGGAGAAGGATGGGGAGCCGTGCACACAGGGGAGAAGGATGGGGAGCCGTGCATACAGGGGAGAAGGATGGGGAGCCGTGCATACAGGGGAGAAGGATGGGGAGTCGTGCATACAGGGGAGAAGGATGGGGAGCCGTGCACACAGGGGAGAAGGATGGGGAGCCATGTACACAGGGGAGAAGGATGGGGAGCCGTGCACACAGGGGAGAAGGATGGGGAGCCGTGCACACAGGGGAGAAGGATGGGGAGCCGTGCACACAGGGGAGAAGGATGGGGAGCCGTGCACACAGGGGAGAAGGATGGGGAGCCATGTACACAGGGGAGAAGGATGGGGAGCCGTGCATACAGGGGAGAAGGATGGGGAGCCGTGCACACAGGGGAGAAGGATGGGGAGCCGTGCACACAGGGGAGAAGGATGGGGAGCCATGTACACAGGGGAGAAGGATGGGGAGCCGTGCACACAGGGGAGAAGGATGGGGAGCCGTGCACACAGGGGAGAAGGATGGGGAGCCGTGCATACAGGGGAGAAGGATGGGGAGCCGTGCATACAGGGGAGAAGGATGGGGAGCCATGAACGCAGGGGAGAAGGATGGGGAGCCATGAACGCAGAGTGGGAGGATGGGGGAGCCATGAACGCAGAGTGGGAGGATGGGGGAGCCATGAACGCAGAGTGGGAGGATGGGGGAGCCATGAACGCAGGGGAGAAGGATGGGGGAGCCATGAACGCAGGGGAGAAGGATGGGGAGCCATGAACGCAGAGTGGGAGGATGGGGGAGCCATGCTTGCAGGGGAGAAGGATGGGGGAGCCATGAACGCAGGGTGGGAGGATGGGGGAGGCATGAACGCAGTGTGGGAGGATGGAGTATAAATATGGAGTATAAATACTGGGCCCTATAAGGGGGACACAGTGTGAGAGGACAGTGTGAAGAGGGGACTGGTATAGAAAGGAGAGGACAGTGTGAAGAGCATGTACCATAAGAGGGACAGTGTGGGGGTCATACTTTGTGCAGACAATATAGTGAGGGGCAATTTTTTATTTGGGAGCATTATAATGACACTTGTATCTTTAAGGGCGTCATGTGGAGACTTTCTGCAAAAGAGCGGCGAAGATGGAAGTCTGCAGAGACGGCTGTGGATGAGAAAACTCATCATGGGATCTGGACAAGATGAAGAAAAGGAGAACGGCTCCAGAGGCGACGTCATCTATCAGGTACCTGGATGTAAATGTTATTTGTGATGCTAACTCTCATGTTTTTATATATGTTAGGAGATTTAAAGGGACACTGTCACCTGAATTTGGAGGGAACAATTTTCAGCCATAGGGGTGGGGTTTTCGGGTGTTTGATTCACCCTTTCCTTACCCGCTGGCTGCATGCTGGCTGCAATATTGGATTGAAGCTCATTCTCTGTCCTCCGTAGTACATACTGTACCTGCACAATCTGCAATCTTGCCTTGCGCAGGCGTGTACTATGGAGGACAGAGAATGAGCTTCAATCCAATATTGCAGCCAGCATGCAGCCAGCGGGTAAGGAAAGGGTGAATCAAACACCCGAAAACCCCACCCCTATGGCTGAAAATTGTTCCCTCCAAATTCAGGTGACAGAGTCCCTTTTAAAGGGGATGTCCAGGCTTGTGATGAGTCTGCAGTCATTCTTTGTGACTGCAGACTTCTGAATTCTCACAGTGCACACTGCACGCTGTCAGGATTCTCTCATGCTGGGGATTTACATTAATGCGATCACGTGCTGACTAGACATGCGTGACCTCCGTCAATGAAAATGAACTGAGCGAGGCCGGGCACATCTAGTCAGAATGTGGTCAGAAGTCTACAAATCACATACTTGTGCTGACATGACCGTCCACCGGCAAGGGAGAATCCTAAAAGTGCAGTGCATGCGTTGTGAGAATTCAGAAGCTGCGATGTCAGGATTCAGCTCTGCAAGTTCCAGTAGTCGTCACATGGACACGTCACTCATATGCGATTTTTCAGACTTAGGGTGTGTGTCCACGTTCAGGATTGCATCAGGATTTGGTCAGTATTTTACATCAGTATTTGTAGCCAAAACCAGGAGTGGGTGATAAATACAGAAGTGGAGCATATGGTTCTATTATAGTTTTCCTCTAATTGTTCCACTCCTGGTTTTGGCTACAAATACTGATGAAAAATCATGACCAAATCCTGATGCAATCCTGAACGTGGACACATACTCTTATGGTCCTGCGACATCGAGCTTCTCTTCTGCTTCTCTTAGTTTTTCACTGAACATTGAGAGCATTAGGGAGAGGAGCTCGTGGGCACATGACTGAGTGTGCAAATCACATATGTCCTTGGCGGAGGGGGGGCACCAAAATGAATTCTTTCCCCGGGTGCCAGAAACCCTAGATACACCTCTGCTGGTATGCTACTGCGAGCGGTGATTACCGGGTGCGGTGGAGGGTGGTCTGTGCACAGGCAGTGAGGCAGGGACTGAGGGTGTGCACAGAGAGGATGGAGACCCGGAGACTGCCCGCCCCAGTCTACGCCGTAGCCTAGAGCCCTCATTATCATAGGAATATGGCAGTTAATAAATTGCTTTTCTGAAGCTTTATAGTGTAGTTTTAGGTCAGGGAGGGTTGGATAGGAATGAGCTAGCAAGGTGCAGGGACAGGTAATGATGGCTACTTGCGAACATGTGCGGCAATTGCGGTTTTGCACTTACGATGATACATAAAACACTGCTAGTAGTGTTTTTTCTCATTGCTGCAAGTACCGCATTTGCCGGATGGCGGCAAAACCGCAAGAGCCGCACATGTCTGTAAGTCCCATAGGGAATGAATGAGGCCGAACGCAGTGTTGCCCTAAGTGATCCATTACGCGGCAGATGTGGAAAAACTGTCGGATCTGCTGCAAAAGGCGACTTTCACATCAGCGATTTTTGCCAAAGTCACTGCCGATAGTGTCATACTCACCAAAGGGGGAGGCAGCACTAAAAGTGCCTAGGGCAGCAGAAACTCTAAATACGGCCCTGCCCCCAGCCCTGGGTCCTGTTGAAATCCATACAGGCAGCAAACAAACCCCCCCACCGGGCCCCGGGCCCTGTTTGAATCCGTGCAGGTGCGAGCAGCCAGCAAACAAAGCCCCCCAGCCCTGGGCCCTGTTGAAATCCATGTAGGCAGCAAACAAATCCCCCCAACGGGCCCTGTTTGAATTCCAATCCTGCCCCATCTGTCTCCAGCCATGACCCCATGTCTTTCATCCTGCCCCGTGTCTCCAATCATGCCCCGTATCTCCATTCTGCCCGTGTCTCGCATTCTGCCCCTGTGTCCAGCATTCTGCCCCTGTGTCCAGCATTCTGCCCCTGTGTCCAGCATTCTGCCCCTGTGTCCAGCATTCTGCCCCTGTGTCCAGCATACTGCCCCTGTGTCCAGCATACTGCCCCTGTGTACAGCATACTGCCCCTGTGTCCAGCGTTCTGCCCCTGTGTCCAGCGTACTGCCTCTGTGTCCAGCATACTGCCCCTGTGTCCAGCAAACAAAGCCCCCCAGCCCTGGGCCCTGTTGAAATCCGTGCAGGCAGCAAACAAATCCCCCCACCGGTCCCCGGGCCCTGTTTGAATCCATGCAGGTGCGTGCAGACAGCAAACAAAGCCCCCAGCCCTGGGCCCTGTTGAAATCCGTGCAGGCAGCAAACAAACCCCCCTACCGGGCTCCGGGCCCTGTTTGAATCCGTGCAGGTGCGTGCAGCCAGCAAACAAAGCCCCCCAGCCCTGGGCCCTGTTGAAATCCATGCAGGCAGCAAACAAACTCCCCCACCGGACCTCGGGCCCTGTTTGAATCCGTGCAGGTGCGTGCAGCCAGCAAACAAAGCCCCCCAGCCCTGGGCCCTGTTGAAATCTGTGCAGGCAGCAAACAAACCCCCCACCGGGCCCCGGGCCCTGTTTGAATCCGTGCAGGTGCGTGTAGCCAGCAAACAAAGCCTCCCAGCCCTGGGCCCTGTTGAAATCCGTGCAGGCAGCAAACAAATCCCCCCACCGGGCCCTGTTTGAATCCGTTCAGGTGTGTGCAGCCAGCAAACAAAGCCCCCCAGCTCTGGGCCCTCTTGAAATCCATACAGGCAGCAAACAAACCCCCCCACCGGGCCCCGGGCCCTGTTTGAATCCGTGCAGGTGCGAGCAGCCAGCAAACAAAGCCCCCCAGCCCTGGGCCCTGTTGAAATCCATGCAGGCAGCAAACAAATCCCCCCACGGGCCCTGTTTGAATTCGTGCAGGTGCCGAGGTGCGTGCAGCCAGCAAACAAAGCCCCCACCCCCCGGGCCCTGTTTGAATCCGGACAGACCGGTACTCACCGGGCCCCGGGCCCTGTTTGAATCCGTGCAGCAGGTGCCGAGGTGCGTGCAGGCGCAGCCAGCAAACAAAGCCCTCCCCCCCGGGCCCTGTTTGAATCCGGACAGACTGGTACTTACCCTGCTGGCCCGCCGCCTTCACCTGCTCCTCCGGTCTGCAGAGCTGCTGCAGCAGCCTGCACGTCCTGCCAGTGTCCTCACTCCCCCGTCCGGTCCCTCGTCGTCAGGTGGTCCCCCGCTGCCGACTTTCTCTTCTCCTCCCGGTCCTCCGCCGTCTGCTCCTCCCGGTCCTCCGCCATCTGCTCCTCCGCCGTCCGCACCCACCCACGTGGCACACCGCACGCTGCTCTGCTCCGGAAAGAGGAAGTGGAGCAGGGCAGCGTGTGACGTCACTGGCCCATGATGCACCGGGCCTTAAAGCTACAGTGCTCACAGTGCAAACAGCAGCCAGCAGCCTGAATAAAATGTCAGGAGGGCCCGAGCGGAGCGCGGACCGGGCTGCCAACGTGCTCGGGCCCCCCTTTTTGCTCCTCACCACCGGGCCCCATACAGGTGTAATGCCTGTCATGCCCTGATGGCGGCCCTGCGTATCGCTGCCGCAGCAGCTTCATCAAGGGAAAGTGAGTCTAAGGCCTTTTTCACACTTCAGTCTTTGGCGTCAGTTTGAAACTGCCATTTTCGTCAAATTGCGGATCTGCCATTTTTTGAGGCGGATCCGCTATTTTCCCATAGACTTGCATTAGCGACGGATTGTGGCGGATGGTCGTCCGTTCCATCTGGCATGTGACGGATCCGTCGAGATGTGGCGGACGTCGTCTAGACATTGACAGACATTGTAACTTTTTTGTTGGCGCCGAAATAGCGGTTCACGGCGGATCCGTCACGTCCGCCATTTCCTAGAATGGGCGCCTATGGGCCATCATTTGGCGGATCCGTCGCCCCAATCCGCTTTTTTAATTGAGCATGCTCCAAAAAGTGGATACTTTGCCCAGACAACCCCAAAACTATATAAACAAGACAGGTGGGCTTCATTCCTCAATGTGCCAGCCAGCAAGACAGACCCTGCCAGCAAGACAGGCCTTGCCAGCAAGACAGGCCCTGCCAGCAAGACAGACCCTGCCAGCAAGACAGGCACTGCCAGCAAGACAGACCCTGCCAGCAGCCAGCAAGACCCTGCCTGAGACAGCCATGTGAGTACTGCCAACCAGCATGAGTTCTGCCAGTGTATGTGTGCGTGTGTGTGTGTGTGTGTGCCCGCCCTGCATATTTTTTTTTTCATACTGTGCTGGTATTTTGAATGGCAGTGCTGTGACATGTGTGTGGTGTGTGTGTATAAATGCCGTGTGATGTGTGTCCTGCATTTTTCTTATTTTTCATACTGTACTGGTATTTAAAATAAAGAGCAGTGTAGCTCCTACTTTCCCCCAAAAAAATAAAAATAAAAAAAATATAGTAATAAAAATTTCACAAAACTGTCCGTAGTCTGATTTCAAGATAAATTTAAAACTGGGTATACATGCAATAAAGGTTCTATATACAAATGTGGAAGGCAAACCTTTAGTATAGAAAATGTTATCTGGTTTTAGAAAATACTAACTGTAGGGTAATCATAATTGACATTTTTGGGTATTGGTATTTTAACTTTGAATGAGGGAAATTTTTTATGAGGTTGATACTTTGTCTAGGTACGTTTACCAGCATGCGCATGGCGCATATCAAGTTCAAAGTAGTTTTGGTGTTGCTTTCAAGGAATTTTTGTTTTTTTTGTGGGGGAAACAGGAGGTGGAGGGTTTGGCAGCTTGCGCATCAAGCATATCAAGTTTGAAGGTTAACAACTCTTTTTTTTGGGGGGGGGTGGTAATAATTTTTTGTAGGGGGGAATCAAAATGTAAGTTGGCATACCAATTCATAATCATTCTAATTAAAACTGTCTTTAAATTGGAAGATTTTAGAGGGACCAAGCAAGGGACCGACCCAAGACAGACGCAGGCAGGCCCCTCAAGTTTAAAACAGGGACCATAATGTCTTTTGGGAGCCCCCCATCACATTGTCAGCCAACTGAGGTGTTTATTTTTGTTCTTCATAAATTTTTTTTGGTACAACTATGGTAATTGTTTTTGAACCCTATATGTATTTATTCTGTTTTCACAGGAAGATGAAGCAGAGGGGCTTCCAGAAGGAGACGGACAGGATGGAGAAATGCAAGGAGCGGGAGCGCATAGTGTAAGTTTTGCAGAGACAGATCCTCGCATACAACACACTACACCCAACACAAACATTCAGCACAGCACACACAATACATATGCCTCCATCCAGGCACATAATTTTTTTTTTTTTTTATTATTAGTCTTCACAATCCGGGGCTCGCCTTAGAGTTCCTTGAAGCACCTCCCATAGTCGTCGGAATGCTAATCGCGGTGGTCACCGAAGAGTAAGTTCGTTTTTGGTTTGGTGTTTAGTAAATTTAAAAATTCATGTGGTATAATCTTTCCCTTTTTAATTTTTCTTTTTTTGTTAAAGGCTTCACAGCGTGCTCCCGAACAGGCTGAGGAAGAGGAGGGGATAGATGTGGACACCCTCATCCAAGAGGTTCAAAATCGGGAGCCGCTTTGGAACATGGCGGACCGCCGCCATGCTGACCAGTCCATCACCCGACGGCTATGGAAGGAAGTGTGCCCTGTCGTTCCTCCAGTCGACGCTGCTGAGCAGAAGGTAAATATTCAACATCACATGTTTTCAGTCAAACTGTTAAAATGTGTAACCTTCAATTTTTGGGGGCAGCAAGGGCAATTGTAATATCAAGATACAAATTTTTTTTTCTTCTTTAACAGCACTGTCTGCAGCACTCGGGAGCCTGCATCCGAGTTGCACCCCTCTGGAACGACCTCACAGGAGTCCGCCACCTGGGACCTCTGTATCTGAACCTTCCCTTTTGCGTGATCCCTCGGCCCCATCCACCAGCGCTGGAGCAGCAGGACGGACTTGGTCACATGAAGCTGCAGGTGATGTAGAGTTCCCTTTACCCCACCCCTCTGACATTGCCGCAACATCTAGAACACCTTTGGTTTCAGGACGGCAGTGCCAGAGAGGTCAGGAAAGGAGCTATGCGCCTGAGTTTTTGCATCTGAATGCAGCCTTCCAGAATGCCATCAAGCTTTTGGGTGAGCAAACATCTGCTGGGTACAATATGGTTAACAAAAGCATACTTGAACTAAGCAGTCATCTGGATAGGATGCATTCAGATGCAAACCAGTCACCAAGACACTGTTTTTTTCAGTCGGTCCTCAGGCACATGGAAAATTTAACTCTTGACCTGCAGATGCATGTGATGCAAGGCTGCCACACTGCTCTAGCGCAGGCGAGGTCCCAAACCCCTCCACCTACCCTTCATGTTTCAACACCTTTCCCCCCTCAAGCTGCTGTCTATCCTCCCGTCCATCCTCCTCCTGTCCATCCTCCTCCTGTCCATCCTTCTCCCGTCCACCCTCCTTTTACTCCTTCGCCATTCCTTCCTTCCCCCCTTAGTATTTCCCAATACCTACCTTCCCCTTTCCATTCTTCCCCTTTAACTTCATCGTTCCCAATCCCACCAACACCTTCAACATACAATACTGCGAGGTAAAAGTCCAAAGGTTTTGTTACAAAACCAAAAACATGGTATATTTACAAGTGTGAAGAAAAAAAACCAAAAACATTTTTCACCATTTCGTACTGCCAGTCAACTGATCCTTGAGGAGACATGAAGTAGTCTGCAAAATTGTCCCGCATTCTGGAGACTGCAACTGGACTGCGAAAACTTGTGTTGTGGTAATCCTGCAAGGTGGTTTCAGACACATTTTCCTCCAGGGAAACATGTTCTTTGGATAATACAAAATTGTGAAGTACCACACAAGCCTTCACCACATCATCACCAGTCTCAGTCTACAGTTTAAGTGCAGTTAGCAGGACTCTCCATTTAGCAGTTAATATGCCAAAGGCACATTCAACAACTCTTCGTGCTCTGGTTAACCGATAATTAAAAATTTTCTTCCTCTGGGTCAGTCCGCTACTTCCATAGGGTTTTATCAAGTGTGGTGAAAGCTGGAAGGCGTCATCTCCAACACACACAAATGGCAATGGTGGAGCGGTGATTCCAGGGAGAGGTCTAGGCAGTGGAAAGTCAAATGTATCTCCATACAAACGACGCCCCATTGGTGAAGTTTTAAAAATCTGGGAGTCATTTGCGCGTCCATACGCACCAATATCCACAGCGATAAATTTGCAGTGTGCTTCGGCTATGGCCATCAATACAATTGAAAAGTGCTTTTTGTAATTGTAAAATTCAGATCCAGAGCCATAAGGTTTGACAATCCTTATATGCTTGCCATCGACTGCTCCAACACAATTTGGGAACTGGCATATTTCTTCCAAATTGTGGGCAATCTCCAGCCACCTCTCCTGTGATGGCTCTGCCTGTAAGCAATCCCACAATGCCCGGCAGGTCTCTCTGATGATCCCTGAGATTGTGGATATCCCAAGCCTGAACTGGAAATGTAGGGATGAAAACGATTCTCCAGTTGCAAGGAATCTATTAACAAGAGAAAAAGAAAATAATTAATAAAAAATTCAAAAAACAACATTACAGTTATAATTCTGATGAATGAGAATCATTAAAAAAAAAAGAATAACTTACCGAATAGTCACCATCAGACGCTCCGCTGGTGATATGGAGAAGCACATCTGGGTGTATCGTCTCTGTAATGATTCTCCAACATGGCCCAACAAAATTTCAAAATGTTCCGCTTTCATGCGCACATAGCTGGAAAATTTTTCAGAATTTTCCCTCAATTCGATATACAGTGTGGAATAAACGCCACGGGTCATGCGTTGGGCTGTCATAGGATGGATTCACAGCCTTCTCTTCCGCAGGATGCGCAGTCTTTCTTCCTCCTTGTCCCGAACGATGACTGCCAACCGATTAGCCTCAAAATTGAAATCCGCACATACAGTTATATGAAAACGTTTGGGCACCCCTATTAATCTTAAGCTTAATGTTTTATAAAAAATGTTTTTTTTTTGCAACATTTATTTCAGTTTCATATATCTATTAACTGTTGGACACAGTAATGTTTCTGCCTTGAAATTAGGTTTATTGTACTAACAGAAAATGTGCAATCTGCATTCACGTAAACATGTTTTTATTGAAGTTTTTGAAATAAGGGGAAGGGAGGATGAGGGAGAGGGAGGGAAGGAAAGGGTGGGATATGAAACATGGAGAAATATTTAAAATTTAGAGAACTCACAGTGCACATTTGCATTGCAATCATTATTTGTAACAATGATAATGTAATATAGAGTACTTTAAACCCTGAAAAAGAACAAAAACACAAAAACACAAAGAAAAACAATAAATTTGCGGAAAGAGATAAGTATGGCATTATTGAATCAGAGAACCAGCCGGGACTTCCATTTGGTCAGACAATATAAAACTTGTCGCTCCAAACTCTCCATTTCCTGAGAAACCTGGGAATATTGTTATTATTTAGAGCGAATCTCCATTCCAGGGAGCGGTGTAGATGTATCTGATCAATTATTTCTTTTAGTGTGGGAGGATTGGTATCTTTCCAGTGATATGCTATTGCATTCTTGACCACTAAGAAAATATGAATAATGACCAATCTCACCGAAATATCGAATTGGTCCAATTCAAGGGATAGCAATGCTCTTTGTGGAGTAATTGTAAAGTTATTAACAAATGAAGCAATATGTTCTGCTACTTGTAGCCATAGTTTTTTAATTTTTGGACAGACCCAAAAGAGATGATAAATACTCCCCGGGAGCCCACATCCCTTCCAGCAAAGAGAAGAATGTTCATGGCTCATGTGAGACAATCTTATTGGTGTTAGATACCACCTTGTCATGACTTTAAAGAAAGATTCGTGTAAGGTCATGGAGATGTTAGACTTATATGTGTTGACTATAGCGCTGTCCCACTGTTCAGCCGAGAATTTTTTGTTGATATCAGCTTCCCATCTATTCATATATATATTTTTAGATATGGTGTCTCTGGTAAATCTTCTATATAGGCTGTTCAGACTCCACAAATTTTTGTTATTAGGGCTGCACAGTAGCGAGACGCAGACCTCCAGATCCAAATTTTTAACCAGCATAATTTTTTGGATGGCCTCTTTCAACATGAAGTAGACCAACAATTCGTTTGAGGGGAGGCTGTATTTTATTTTAATTTCACTAAAAGTGAGAAAACTGTTGCCATCAAAGATGTTTCCAATTCTTTTTAATTTTGAATCATGCCAAATTGTGGGTAGGGGAATTTTATAAATATGAGCTAGTAGATGGAGGGGAAACTTTTTAATTTGCTCTATTTTGTCTGTGGTTTTGTTTGGTTTAAGAAGGGTTTTCCATGCAGAGAATATTGCGTTAAAAATGGAATGAGAAGGTTCCTTTACCGTCCTAAGAAACAGGTAGTCTAGAAGCGCCTCCTGCACCGACTCTGATGGACAAATGTCTTTTTCCAAACAAGACCATGCGGGTTGGTTTTTAGAACCACTGATCCAGTACCAGCTATGTTTTACTAGTGAGGCTTGGTAATATGCCTGTATGTTAGGCAGACCAGCTCCGCCGTTGCGCTTGCTTTTATATAGTATGTCTAAGGACATTCTTGCTGGTTTATTGTTCCAGACAAAAGAAAGCAGAACTTTTTGAATCTTGAGTATGACTTTGAGAGGAAGAGCCACAGGGAGGGTTCTAAAGACATATAAAATTTTGGGTAGTATGAAGGATTTGATAGTCATAATCCTACCAAATATGGAGAGGTCAGATTGTTTATAGTGTTTTATGTCAGTGGATACTGTCTTAAGAATATTATCAGCGTTAATTTTGGCAATCGTGTGGATAGAGTTTGTTATCATTATTCCTAAGTAGGTCACTCCTTCCTTCTCCCAAGTAAATTCAACATGCTTCCCTAATTCCTCAATTTCCCCCTCGCTCATGTTTATTGTGATGAATTTAGATTTATTGGAATTAATTTTAAAGTAAGAAGTTTTGGAAAATGAATCTAGAGCTTTTATGAATAAAGAGCTTTTATGGAAGTAATGGGGTCCTGAAGGGTAAGAAAGATATCATCTGCAAACAATCCCAATTTGAAATTACGGGAGGGTGTTTCGAACCCTTTTATCTCTTTGTTTATCCTAATCTGCTCAGCCAGGGGTTCTATTGCAAGGGCGAATAACAATGGGGACAAGGGGCAACCTTGCCTGGTACTGTTTGAAATATCAAATGGGTCTGACAAGAAGTTGTTCGCAGAGATCCTAGTGCTTGGGACTGAGTAGAGTGCCAATACCAAAGAGATAAACTTATCATCGAAGCCAAATTTGTTGAGCGTTGCTTTCAGAAAGGCCCAGTTCAACGTGTCGAAGGCCTTCTCTGCATCGAGTGCTAGAAAGGCCACTTTCAGGTTAGAGGATTTAGCTAAATTGATCAGGTTCAACACTCTCCTCGTCCCATCGGATGCCTGTCTTCCCTTGGTGAAGCCAATTTGGTCGTCTGACAATAAACTTGGGAGAACATTCGCCAAGCGGTCAGCTAGAATTTTTGAATACAGTTTAACATCATTGTTAATTAATGAAATGGGTCTATAATTCTGTATTTTTTCCGAAGGGGGGCTTTTGGAATCATGATAATTATAGCCTCAAGCATCTCTTTCGGGAAAAAACTTTTGGAAGATGCTAGGCTAAAGACAGAGGACAGGTGTGGTGCTAGTTGTTTTGAGAAACATTTATAGTATTCATTGGAAAACCCATCAGGTCCCGGTGCTTTTTGTCCTTTCAGCTTGTTGATGGTGTCAACAATCTCCTTCTCAGAAAAGGGATCGTTTAAGTACTCTAGATCTTTTTTATCGATCAATGGAAGATTAATTTTGGCCAGATATTCATTAATTGAGCCTAACTGAACGAGAGGGGTTGAGAGATCGTTTTTTAAATTGTAGAGATTACTAAAAAACTCCCTAAAGGAGTTCACAATGTCTTTTGGGTGGTATTTTACCTGTCCGGAAAGTGACAAGATTTTGTTTATTCTTTGGTTAACTCTTTCTCTTTTTAGTTTTGTCATCATGTATTTGGTTGGTTTATTGATTGATGAATATGTTTTAAACTTGGAATTGTTGATATATTTTTCATAATCTTGAGTAATCTCTAATTGCAACTCTCTTCTAAGTTTCAATATCTCTGCCTGGACTGACTGAGAAGGGGTCCCTAGATTATGTTGAATATTTTCCTGTTTGGAAATCTGATCCTGCAAGGCAACAATCTTCTCCCTGTTTTTTTTCCTGTGCCTAGATAGAATTTGGATGAGACTACCTCTAACAACCGCCTTATGTGCATTCCACACCGTAAAGGCGTCCACGTCTGTTGAAATATTTTCATTAAAATAATTGTTAATGATTTTCTCTATCTCTAGTTTATATTCTGGAATCTGATACAGAATAGTATTATTTTTCCATGGGCGAGTGTGAGCAGAGGAAGGACCAATGGCGATCTCTGCTAGTACTGGGTTGTGGTCAGAAACTGTCTTTTTTAAGAATTCAATTTTTTTATATTTGCCAATGGTAAATATATTCGTGAGGATTAGGTCTATTCTGGAGGACGATTTGTGGACATCCGAATAGTGAGAGTACTCACGTGATGAAGTGTTTAGACATCGGAAGACATCAAACATTTCATTTTGTATTAACCAGTTTTTTAGCATTGGTGCTTTGCTACGAGCAGCTGAAGAGGAATCTATTGCGCTATCCGGAACCATGTTGAAGTCACCCAACATAATTAAGTTTCCGGATATTACTTGATTAATTTTTCTTTGTAATTTATTTAGAAATGGTATATGTTTGGAATTTGGAGCGTATACGTTCACCACCGTGCAGACCGTGTTGTCGATAGAGCACACCAGGATATGGAACCTACCCATGGGGTCTGATATTTCTTTAATCAGCTGAAATGAAACAGCGCTACTCACCAGCATTATTACTCCGGCCTTCTTTGTGGAGCATAGTGATTTGAACATATGTGGGAAGTTTTTGTGCTGGAATCTGGGCTGGTTCTCCAGTGCCAACTTTACCTCCTGTAAACAAACAATGTCAGCATGAATACGGATTATTTCTTTCCAGATAAAAAACCTTTTGTTTGGGCTATTCAAGCCTCTAACATTATATGACAAGACCTTCATAACCTAAACAGGAACTGGGAAAGAAAAACTATTAACTGACAAGTATCAAATGACAGGAGATCTCCTGGAGAACTCCAATGTATTGGAGTTTCACCTATTTGTGGGGGAAAGAAAAAAAGTTATGGCTGAGATCCCACCAAGACCATATTAGTCAGAGACCTTGATCAAATCTATCATTCTTTAAACTTTGGATCCTCCATCAGGAAGTTGATGAACCTAGAACCTTCTTGGGGGGAAAAAATTGAGTAATGTTTGTTATTATGCCATATTAGTAGCTTTGTTGGAAAGCCCCATCTGTATGGAACCTTCAGTTCTCTCAATTTGGCAGTGATCTCTTTGAAGGATCTACGAGTGTCCATAGTAGCCTTTGAAAAGTCCGAGAAGACCTTGATATCTCTAAATGGTTCCGGAAGGGATCCCTTCTCTCTGATGGATCTCATTACTTTCTCCTTTGTCTCGAAGAAGTGGACCCTCAAGATGGTATCCCTCGGTTTGTCCTGCGGAATTCCCCGCGGCCGAGGGAGGCGATGGATCCGGTCAATTTTCATGTCTAGTTCTGATAGACTTGGAATAATTTTCTTAAAGAGATTTTTTGTATATCCCGAGAGGTCATCCTGGGGAACTGCCTCTGGTATTCCTCTTATTTTTAAATTATTTCGTCTATTACGATCCTCCATATCTGTCAATTTGTTCTTAAGGAGCAGAACCTCTTCCTTGAGATTGGCATTTTGTTTGGAGAGATAGACTGTATCCTTTTCCAGCAGGTTGATTTTCTCTTCAACTTTTTCAAATTTTTGATTAAAGCCGCTGCACGCCTCTTGGAGCGCTTTTGTTTGTATATCCAGTCCCAGCCTTAGAGCGTCGTTAAAGGACTTAAAAAGTCCCGCCAGAAAGCCTTCTGTAACCTGTTTGTTTGACTTCAGGTATTCGTCCAGATTAATTGGTGTAAACGCCGCTGTTTCAGAAGATGTGTGAACCTTCTTTGCCCTTTGTTTTTCGGGGCTAGTGTTGGGTGTATAGTCCTCTGAACACGAGTCGGAGTCCACTGTGACTTGATTGTCAATTTCTTTTTGGGTCGCCATCATTTTTCTGTTATTTGATTTACTTGAGTCCATATCCTCTGTTGGTGGAATGTCAGGGAGGACTGTTTTAGTATTTTTTGTCTGTTGGTTTTTTGTTTGATAAGTGGGACTTGATGGTACGGTTTTGAAAGATTTAGGTCCCCCTCCAGCCTTCAAAGTTTTGTTACTTGATATTTTTGGGTCGTCTTTTTTGGGTGACGGCCTAGATTTGATGGGACTAATGAGGCTAGGAAAGTCTTCATAAGATTTTGAGAATGCTCCCAGGGAGTTGCTTCTGGAGTTGTGGGGTTTGCCTTGAAATCTCTCGCTTCTGTTAAACATGTTGATTTGAAGATAAAGAGGTACCTCTTAATTATGTAGATCAAAAGTTTTTAGAGGGCTAGGATCATAAGCGCCTCAATAATGGATGTTATGAAGGTCAGCGGCACGTGTGACGCAGATATGCGGTCAGCCCAGCGCTTATTATTCACTGTAGTTTTCGTTTTATGAAATTTGCAATGGCTTCAGACGTTTTTATTCATTGAAGCTTTGTTTTATGAAATTTACGGTGCTTATTTGCTGTAGCCTTTGTTTTATGAAATTTGCAATGTCCTCAGGAAAAGTAGAGCGCCTCCGTAAGGAATGGTATGGAGGTCAACGGTACGTGCGGCGCAGATATGCGGTCAGCTCAGCGCTTATTATTCACTTTAGTGTTTGTTTTATGAGATTTGCAATGGCTTCAGACATTTTTATTCACTGAACTTTGTTTTATGTAGTTTTTGGCATTTATTCGTTGTATCCTTTGTTTTATGAACTTTACAATATCCTCAGGAGAAATAAGAGTTCCATAGGGCAATCATCAGAGTGGCAAATATACAGTTAATGTTTAGATGTGAGCTGCCATGAGTTCTTCACTAAATGGTATATAAGAAGTGTAATGCACTTAAATTTCAGTATAGACGCTGTGAAGACGTCTTCTTTAACTTTACCAGGCACTAGGGGGGATTTTTCCACCGTCCTGGCCAGTAAGCGAGGTAGCAGAGCTGAGCCTGTGTCCCTCTATGCTCCTTGTTTGTAGTGGGTCTATTTTGTGTGTCACAGTATAGCCCAGCGGTAGCTCAGGTGATCCCCAGGATGAGAATGCAATTTATTGTTGTCCTGTGTTATTTTCAGGGGGGCCCAGGATGTCAGGTGTTTTATATGCCACAAGGGGGAAGCCTATTATGTCCCTCTTTAACTGGTGTGCCGTCCCTCTGACGTTGCTGCAGAGCCGAGGACAGAGCCCTATGAGGTGAGTGCTGCGCTGCGGTGCGGCCGGGACTATAGATCCCACCGCCCTGCACAGAGCACCGCTCACCCAGAAGTATGCAGGAGGCTGCAGCTGAAGCTTTTTCTCCTCCCGTGAAGCCTGTGCGGCTGTGTTGCGGCCGGAACTACTTTTCCGACGCTCAGTAACAGGCGGCCGGGAAGTGTCCCTCCGCCGGTTGTGCTGGACTTTCCCAGCTATGTGCCCTCTCTGATGGAGTGGTGGGGGGTCCGCAGATGTGCGGTCAGGCGTGGGAGAACGTCCCCCAATATTTTACTGGTGGCACAAGTCCGTATTAGTGACAGTAAGTCCGGGCTGCGGCAGGGACTATTTTTGTCCTCTTTGTATATGCGGCCGGTGTATTAAATGAGCGCTGCTTCTGGGCTTAATCCGCCTGTCAGCATTAACAGGCAGGGCTGTGTGCTTCCGCCGGCTGTATCTGGCTTTCCTGCTTTTGTGCCGCGTATGGCGGGGGAATGGGCAGTCTGTAGGAGTTAGACTAAGTGCCCGGAGGAGCTCCGCATACTTATTTTGTTGGCACCCCGTCCACAACTGTATTTAACTTGTCTGTGCTGCGGGAGGGACTTCTTTGCCGCCTGTGACGTCTGAGGATCTACTTTATGGCAGCTTAACAATAGCAGACATGGCGATGTGCTTCCGCCAACTGTGTGGGGTGAACCCGTCTATGTGCCCCCTATGGTGGGCTAGTAGGGAGTCCCCCGATGTCCGGACAGTCAAAATATATTGCCCCACGAGGTTGTAATAGAGGCACTTAGTCAATAAATGCGGCGGTATAGCTGGGTTGTGGCTTGGACTATTTTTTAATCTCACTTCAGTGAGATGCAGTACAGGGCTCCTTAATGGTGAATCCCTTTGGAGGAAGGTGGTATGAAACCTTGCCTAAATGGGCATCCGGGGGGTCTCCTGACTGTTTGGGGCACAGGTGAGAGTACCTTATAGTCCAGGCGATGAGGCCCCGCTCCTTCTCCTCTGCACGCTGTTGTGTATTGGAGATATCCCTCCGCCACTTTCACCTCACAGATCTTCACAGTTCAGAGAAGGTTTTTTATCCCAAATAAGGGTCCAATTCTTCCGGAACCAGTTTCCAGGTGGTCCAGGTTCCTTTAGGAGAGCCTTTAGTCATAGAAATCCGGTCTCACGTCCGCTTTTTGTCGCTTTTAAGTCTTGGCTTGGTAGGAGCTCTGAGCTCTTGCCTCCTACATTAGCAATGCTCAGGCCACGCCCCCCTGCAATCTGCATTCAAACAAAATTTGACAGGTGCATAAGTATGGGCACCCCACCAGAAAAGTGACATTAATATTTAGTAGATCCTCCTTTTGCAAAAATAACAGCCTCTAGTCGCTTCCTGTAGCTTTTAATGAGTTGCTGGATCCTGGATGAAGGTATTTTTGACCGTTCCTCTTCACAAAACAATTCCAGTTCAGTTAAGTTTGATGGTCGCCAAGCATAGGCAGCCCTCTTCAAATGATCCCACAGATGTTCAATGATATTCAGGTCTGGGGACTGGGATGGCCATTCCAGAACAGCGTAATTGTTCCTCTGCATGAATGCCTGAGTAGATTTGGAGCGGTGTTTTGGATCACTGTCTTGCTGAAAGATCCATCAACTGCATAACTTCAACTTTGTCACTGATTCATGAACATTATTGTCAAGACTCTGCTGATACTGAGAGGAATCCATGTGTCCCTCAACTTTAACAAGATTCCTGGTGCCGGCTTTGGCCACACAGCCCCAAAGCATGATGGAACCTCCACCAAATTTTACTGTGGGTAGCAAGCGTTTTTCTTGGAATGCTGTGTTTTTTGGCCGCCATGCATAACGTCTTTTTGTATGACCAAACAACTCAATCTTAGTTTCATCAGTCCACAGGACCTTCTTCCAAAAAGAAAAATTGGCTTCTCCAAATGTGCTTTTGCATACCTCAGCCGACTCTGTTTGTGGCGTGCTTGCAGAAACGGCTTCTTTCGCATCACTCTACTTTACAGCTTCTCCTTGTGCAAAGTGGGCTGTATAGTTGACCGATGCACAGTTACACCATCTGCAGCAAGTTGATGCTGCAGCTCTCTGGAGGTGGTCTGAGAATTGTCCTTGACTGATCTCACCATTCTTTTTCTCTGCCTTTCTGATGTTTTTCTTGGCCTGCCACTTTTGGCCTTAACAAGAACCGTACCTGTGTTCTTCCATTTCCTTACTATGTTCCTCACAGTGGAAATTGACAGGTTAAATCTCTGAGACAGCTTTTTGTATCCTTCCCCTGAACAACTATGTTGAATAATCTTTGTTTTCAGATCATTAGACAGTTGTTTTGAGGAGCCCATGATGCCACTCTTCAGAGGAGATTCAAACAGGAGAACAACTTGCAAGTGGCCACTTTAAGTAGCTTTTCTCATGATTGCATACACCTGGCTATGAAGTTCAAAGCTCAATGAGGTTAGAAAACAAAAAAAAAGTGCTTTAGTAAGTCAGTAAAAAGTAGGTAGGGGTATTTAAAACAAGAAAATGATAAGGGTGCCCATACTTATGCACCTGTCAAATTTTGTTTGAATGCAGATTGCACATTTTCTGTTAGTACAATAAACCTCATTACAATGCAGAAACATTACTGTGTCCAACAGTTATTAGATACTAGCTATTGAACCCGTTCTACGCCCGGGTGGCGAGCATTTATATTGGTATATGGTCTCCATCCTGGTATGTGCTGCTCCATCCTGCGTCCCCATCCTGTCATGTGCTGCTCCATCCTGTGTCCCCATCCTGTCATGCGCTGCTCCATCCTGCGTCCCCATCCTGTCATGTGCTGCTCCATCCTGCGTCCCCATCCTGTCATGCGCTGCTCCCATCCTGCGTCCCCATCCTGTCATGCGCTGCTCCCATCCTGCGTCCCCATCCTGTGATGCTCTGCTCCCATCCTGTGATGCGCTGCTCCCATCCTGCGTCCCCATCCTGTCATGTGCTGCTCCATCCTGCGTCCCCATCCTGTCATGTGCTGCTCCATCCTGCGTCCCCATCCTGTCATGCGCTGCTCCATCCTGCGTCCCCATCCTGTCATGTGCTGCTCCATCCTGCGTCCCCATCCTGTCATGTGCTGCTCCATCCTGCGTCCCCATCCTGTCATGTGCTGCTCCCATCCTGCGTCCCCATCCTGTCATGCGCTGCTCCATCCTGCGTCCCCATCCGGTCATGCGCTGCTCCCATCCTGCGTCCCCATCCTGTCATGTGCTGCTCCATCCTGCGCCTCCATTCTGTCATGTGCTGCTCCCATCCTGCGTCCCCATCCTGTCATGCGCTGCTCCATCCTGCGTCCCCGTCCTGTCATGCACTGCTCCCATCCTGTGTCCCCATCCTGTGATGCGCTGCTCCCATCCTGTGATGCGCTGCTCCCATCCTGCGTCCCCATCCTGGTATGTGCTGCTCCATCCTGCGTCCCCATCCTGTCATGTGCTGCTCCATCCTGCGTCCCCATCCTGTCATGCGCTGCTCCATCCTGCGTCCCCATCCTGTCATGTGCTGCTCCATTCTGCGTCCCCATCCTGTCATGCGCTGCTCCCATCCTGCGTCCCCATCCTGTCATGCGCTGCTCCCATCCTGCGTCCCCATCCTGTGATGCTCTGCTCCCATCCTGTGATGCGCTGCTCCCATCCTGCGTCCCCATCCTGTCATGTGCTGCTCCATCCTGCGTCCCCATCCTGTCATGTGCTGCTCCATCCTGCGTCCCCATCCTGTCATGCGCTGCTCCATCCTGCGTCCCCATCCTGTCATGTGCTGCTCCATCCTGCATCCCCATCCTGTCATGTGCTGCTCCATCCTGCATCCCCTGTTGTGAGTTCTGTTTTTGGGCTCCCTCTGGTGGTTACTGATGGTACTGGGTGACTTGTCTTTCCTGGGTTTCTGGGTTCCACCTGTTCCATCAGCATATGGGAGTTTCCTATTTAACCTGGCTTTGCTGGCATTTCTTCGCCGGTTATCAATGTATCCAGTGTGTCTTGTTACCTCTGCTCCCTGCTCCTAGAACCTTCTGGACAAGCTAAGTTTGGATTTTCCTGTTTTGTGTTTTGCTTAATTTGGTTTTTAGTCCAGCCTGCAGATATGTGATTCTCTGCTGCTGGTTGCTCTAGTGGGCTGAAATTGCTTTTCATGTACCATGAGTTGGCACATGAGTTCAAGTAATTTCAGGATGGTTTTTTGAAGGGTTTTTCGCTGACCGCGCAGTTCACTTTTGTATCCTCTGCTATCTAGCTTTAGCGGGCCTCATTTTGCTGACACTGTTTTCATACTACGTATGTGCTTTCCTCTCATTTCACCGTCATTATATGTGGGGGGCTGCTATTTGCTGTGGGGTATTTCTCTGGAGGCAAGAGAGGTCTGTGTTTCTTCTGATAGGGGAAGTTAGATCTTCGGCTGGAGCGAGACTTCTAGGATCATCGTAGGCACGTTCCCCGGCTACTTTTATTTGTGTGTTAGGTTCAGGGTCGCGGTCAGCTCAGGTTCCATCGCCCTAGAGCTTGTTTGTATCTGTGCTTGTCATTTTTGTGATCCCCTGCCATTGGGATCATGACAGTATAACTGGACACAAAGTGTTAATTGTATTGGCTGAAGTAGGAGGATAAGTAGTCTGAGGAAGTTTTTTTTTTTTTTCTTTCCCCTTTCCCTCAGAGTTTGCTGCCTAGCCTTATTGCAGCCTGGCTACTTCCTCCTCCTCTTAATCTTTGAATGGCTCTGATCTCAGCTGTTTATCATGGACGTCCAGAGTTTGGCTTCCAGCCTGAATAATCTTGCCGCTAAGGTTCAAAATATACAGGATTTTGTTGTACATGCTCCTATGTCTGAACCTAGAATTCCTGTCCCAGAGTTTTTTTCTGGAGATAGATCTCGTTTTCTGAATTTTAGGAACAATTGCAAGTTGTTTCTTTCTTTGAAATCTCGCTCCTCTGGAGACCCTGCTCAGCAAGTCAAGATAATTATATCTTTCCTGCGGGGTGACCCTCAGGATTGGGCATTTGCATTGGCACCAGGGGACCCTGCGTTGCTTAATGCGGATGCATTTTTTCTGGCATTGGGTTTGCTCTATGAGGAACCTAACCAAGAGATTCAGGCTGAAAAAGCTTTGTTGGCCCTCTCTCAGGGGCAAGATGAAGCAGAAATTTATTGTCAAAAATTTCGGAAGTCGTCGGTGCTTACTCAGTGGAATGAGTGCGCTCTGGCTGCAAAGTTTAGAGATGGCCTTTCTGAGGCCATTAAAGATGTTATGGTGGGGTTCCCTGCGCCTGCTGGTCTGAATGAGTCTATGACTATGGCTGTTCAGATTGATCGGCGTTTACGGGAGCGCAAACCTGTGCATCATTTGGCGGTGTCGTCTGAACTGTCACCTGAGATAATGCAATGTGATAGAATTCAGTCCAGAAGTGAACGGCAAAAGTATAGGTGGAAAAAAGGGTTGTGCTTTTATTGTGGTGATTCAGCTCATGTTATATCAGCATGCTCTAAACGCACAAAAAAGGTTGATAAGTCTGTTGCCATTAGTACTTTACAGTCTAAGTTCATTCTGTCTGTGACTCTGATTTGTTCATTATCATCCATTTCCGTCGATGCCTATGTGGATTCAGGCGCTGCCCTGAGTCTTATGGATTGGTCATTTGCCAATCGCTGTGGGTTTAGTCTGGAGCCTCTGGAAGTCCCTATTCCTTTGAAGGGAATTGACTCTACACCTTTGGCTATGAATAAACCTCAGTACTGGACACAAGTGACCATGCGTATGACTCCCGTTCATCAGGAGGTGATTCGCTTCCTGGTACTGTATAATTTGCATGATGTTCTAGTACTTGGTCTGCCATGGTTACAAACTCATAATCCAGTCCTTGACTGGAAATCAATGTCTGTGTTAAGCTGGGGTTGTCAGGGGGTTCATGATGATGCACCTCCGATTTCTATCGCTTCATCTACTCCTTCTGAGATTCCTGTGTTTTTGTCTGATTATCGGGATGTTTTTGAGGAGCCTAAGCTCAGTTCGCTTCCTCCTCACAGGGATTGCGATTGTGCTATAAATTTAATTCCAGGCAGTAAATTTCCTAAAGGTCGTTTGTTCAATCTGTCAGTGCCAGAGCATACTGCTATGCGGGATTATGTTAAGGAGTCCTTGGAAAAGGGACATATCCGTCCATCTTTGTCCCCTTTGGGAGCAGGTTTTTTTTTCGTGGCCAAAAAAGATGGTTCCTTGAGGCCTTGTATAGATTATCGTCTTTTGAATAAGATTACCGTAAAATATCAGTATCCTTTGCCATTGTTGACTGATTTGTTTGCTCGCATTAAGGGGGCTAAATGGTTCACTAAGATTGATCTTCGGGGTGCGTATAATCTTATACGAATAAAGCAAGGTGATGAGTGGAAAACCGCATTTAATACGCCTGAGGGCCATTTTGAGTATTTGGTAATGCCTTTTGGACTTTCTAATGCTCCTTCAGTCTTCCAGTCCTTTATGCACGATATTTTCCGTGAATATCTGGATAAATTTATGATTGTGTATTTGGATGATATTTTGTTTTTTTCTGATGACTGGGAGTCTCATGTTCAGCAGGTCAGGAAGGTGTTTCAGGTCCTGCGGGCCAATTCCTTGTTTGTAAAAGGCTCAAAGTGTCTCTTTGGAGTCCAGAAGATTTCTTTCTTGGGGTATATTTTTTCCCCTTCTACTATTGAGATGGATCCCGTCAAGGTTCAGGCTATTTGTGACTGGACGCAGCCTACATCTCTTAAGAGTCTACAGAAGTTCTTGGGCTTTGCTAATTTCTATCGTCGTTTTATAACTAATTTTTCTAGTGTTGTTAAGCCTTTGACGGATTTGACTAAGAAGGGTGCTGATGTTGCTAATTGGTCTCCTGCGGCTGTGGAGGCCTTTCAGGAACTTAAGCGCCGGTTTTCTTCTGCTCCTGTGTTGCGTCAGCCAGATGTTTCGCTCCCTTTTCAGGTTGAGGTTGATGCTTCCGAGATTGGAGCGGGGGCGGTTTTGTCACAGAGAAGCTCCGATGGCTCAGTGATGAAGCCATGCGCGTTTTTTTCTAGAAAGTTTTCGCCGGCTGAGCGGAATTATGATGTTGGTAATCGGGAACTTTTGGCCATGAAGTGGGCATTTGAGGAGTGGCGTCATTGGCTAGAGGGTGCTAGACATCGTGTGGTGGTCTTGACTGATCACAAAAATTTGATTTACCTTGAGTCTGCCAGGCGTCTGAATCCTAGACAGGCTCGTTGGTCACTGTTTTTCTCTCGTTTCAATTTTGTGGTTTCATACCTGCCAGGTTCAAAGAATGTGAAGGCGGATGCTCTTTCTAGGAGTTTTGTGCCTGACTCCCTTGGAAATTCTGAGCCCTCTGGTATCCTTAGGGATGGGGTGATTTTGTCTGCTGTCTCCCCAGACTTGCGACGTGCTTTGCAGGAGTTTCAGGCGGGTAAACCTGATCGTTGTCCGCCTGAGAGACTGTTTGTTCCGGATAATTGGACCAGTAGAGTCATCTCCGAGGTCCATTCTTCTGCGTTGGCAGGTCATCCTGGAATATTTGGTACTAGAGACTTGGTGGCCAGGTCTTTTTGGTGGCCTTCCTTGTCGAGGGATGTGCGTTCTTTTGTGCAGTCTTGTGAGGTTTGCGCTCGGGCTAAGCCTTGCTGTTCTCGGGCCAGTGGATTGTTGTCACCTTTGCCTATCCCGAAGAGGCCTTGGACGCACATTTCCATGGACTTTATTTCGGATCTCCCTGTCTCTCAAAAAATGTCCGTCATCTGGGTTGTGTGTGATCGCTTTTCTAAAATGGTTCATCTGGTACCCTTGCCTAAGTTGCCTTCCTCCTCTGAGTTGGTCCCTCTGTTTTTTCAGAATGTGGTTCGTTTGCATGGGATTCCTGAGAACATCGTTTCTGACAGGGGATCCCAGTTTGTGTCTAGATTTTGGCGGACGTTCTGTGCTAAGATGGGCATTGATTTGTCCTTTTCGTCTGCATTCCATCCTCAGACGAATGGCCAGACTGAACGAACTAATCAGACCTTGGAAACTTATTTAAGGTGTTTTGTTTCTGCTGATCAGGATGACTGGGTTACCTTTTTGCCGCTGGCCGAGTTTGCCCTTAATAATCGGGCTAGTTCTGCTACCTTGGTTTCTCCTTTCTTTTGTAATTCGGGGTTTCATCCTCGTTTTTCCTCTGGTCAGGTGGAACCTTCTGATTGTCCTGGAGTGGACATGGTGGTGGATAGGTTGCATCGGATTTGGAGTCATGTGGTGGACAATTTGAAGTTGTCCCAGGAGAAGGCTCAGCAGTTTGCTAATCGCCGTCGCCGCGTGGGTCCTCGACTTCTTGTTGGTGACTTGGTGTGGTTGTCTTCTCGTTTTGTTCCTATGAAGGTCTCTTCTCCTAAGTTCAAGCCTCGGTTCATCGGTCCCTATAGGATCTTGGAAATTCTTAACCCTGTGTCGTTTCGTTTGGATCTCCCGGCATCGTTTGCTATTCATAATGTGTTCCATCGGTCGTTGTTGCGGAAGTATGAGGTACCTGTTGTTCCTTCGCTTGAGCCTCCTGCTCCAGTGCTGGTGGAGGGAGAATTGGAGTATGTTGTGGAGAAGATCTTGGATTCTCGTGTTTCCAGACGGAAACTCCAGTATTTGGTCAAGTGGAAGGGTTATGGTCAGGAGGATAATTCTTGGGTGGTTGCCTCGGATGTTCATGCTGATGATTTGGTTCGCGCTTTTCATAGGGCTCATCCTGGTCGCCCTGGTGGTTCTCGTGAGGGTTCGGTGACCCCTCCTCAAGGGGGGGGTACTGTTGTGAGTTCTGTTTTTGGGCTCCCTCTGGTGGTTACTGATGGTACTGGGTGACTTGTCTTTCCTGGGCTTCTGGGTTCCACCTGTTCCATCAGCATATGGGAGTTTCCTATTTAACCTGGCTTTGCTGGCATTTCTTCGCCGGTTATCAATGTATCCAGTGTGTCTTGTTACCTCTGCTCCCTGCTCCTAGAACCTTCTGGACAAGCTAAGTTTGGATTTTCCTGTTTTGTGTTTTGCTTAATTTGGTTTTTAGTCCAGCCTGCAGATATGTGATTCTCTGCTGCTGGTTGCTCTAGTGGGCTGAAATTGCTTTTCATGTACCATGAGTTGGCACATGAGTTCAAGTAATTTCAGGATGGTTTTTTGAAGGGTTTTTCGCTGACCGCGCAGTTCACTTTTGTATCCTCTGCTATCTAGCTTTAGCGGGCCTCATTTTGCTGACACTGTTTTCATACTACGTATGTGCTTTCCTCTCATTTCACCGTCATTATATGTGGGGGGCTGCTATTTGCTGTGGGGTATTTCTCTGGAGGCAAGAGAGGTCTGTGTTTCTTCTGATAGGGGAAGTTAGATCTTCGGCTGGAGCGAGACGTCTAGGATCATCGTAGGCACGTTCCCCGGCTACTTTTATTTGTGTGTTAGGTTCAGGGTCGCGGTCAGCTCAGGTTCCATCGCCCTAGAGCTTGTTTGTATCTGTGCTTGTCATTTTTGTGATCCCCTGCCATTGGGATCATGACAGTCCCCATCCTGTCATGTGCTGCTCCCATCCTGCGTCCCCATCCTGTCATGCGCTGCTCCATCCTGCGTCCCCATCCGGTCATGCGCTGCTCCCATCCTGCGTCCCCATCCTGTCATGTGCTGCTCCATCCTGCGCCTCCATTCTGTCATGTGCTGCTCCCATCCTGTGTCCCCATCCTGTGATGCGCTGCTCCCATCCTGTGATGCGCTGCTCCCATCCTGCGTCCCCATCCTGTCATGTGCTGCTCCATCCTGCGTCCCCATCCTGTCATGTGCTGCTCCCATCCTGCGTCCCCATCCTGTCATGTGCTGCTCCATCCTGCGCCCCCATCCTGTCATGTGCTGCTCCATCCTGCGTCCCCATCCTGTCATGTGCTGCTCCATCCTGCGTCCCCATCCTGTCATGTGCTGCTCCCATCCTGCGTCCCCATCCTGTCATGCGCTGCTCCCATCCTGCGTCCCCATCCTTATGTGCTGCTCCATCCTGCGTCCCCATCCTTATGTGCTGCTCCATCCTGCGTCCCCATCCTTATGTGCTGCTCCATCCTGCGTCCCCATCCTTATGTGCTGCTCCATCCTGCGTCCCCATCCTTATGTGCTGCTCCATCCTGCGTCCCCATCCTTATGTGCTGCTCCATCCTGCGTCCCCAATCTTTATTTGCTGCTCCATCCTGCGTCCCCATCCTTATGTGCTGCTCCATCCTGCGTCCCCATCCTTATGTGCTGCTCCATCCTGCGTCCCCAATCCTTATGTGCTGCTCCATCCTGCGTCCCCAATCTTTATTTGCTGCTCCATCCTGCGTCCCCATCCTTATGTGCTGCTGCATCCTGCGTCCCCATCCTTATGTGCTGCTCCATCCTGCGTCCCCATCCTTATGTGCTGCTCCATCCTGCGTCCCCATCCTTATGTGCTGCTCCATCCTGCGTCCCCATCCTTATGTGCTGCTCCATCCTGCGTCCCCATCCTTATGTGCTGCTCCATCCTGCGTCCCCATCCTTATGTGCTGCTCCATCCTGCATCCCCATACTGCCTCTGACCCGCTCGGCGCCGAGTGCTGGGGGGCCTGAGCAGGCGGGGACACCGGCACGCTGTGGGGGTCAGGTGCCGGTATCGCCGCCAGCTCAGGCCCCCCAGCACTTCCTATACTCACCTGTCTGTCCCGTTCCAGCGCTGCGCGCCGCCATCTTCCCGGTCTCCTGGCCGTGACTGTTCAGTCAGAGGGCGGCGCCGGCGCGCATTGAGCGCGTCACCGCGCCCTCTGAACTGAAGGTCACAGACCGAAGACCGGGAAGATGGCGGCGCGCAGCGGTGGAACGGGGACAGGTGAATATGGCCGATACTCACCCTCCTGGCGGTCCCTGCTTCTCTGTTGGATATCGCGGTGTGCGTTCAGTGTGAACGCACACCGCGATCTCCCGGGAGCGTCACTCTGTGAGGCCCAGACTGTGCCGGCGCTTGCGCCTGCGCAGTCTATAAAGGCTTTGGACAGAGTGACGCTCCCAGCGTTATATTATAGATATGAAACTGAAATAGCTGTTGCAAAAAAAAAACAATTTTTATAAAACATTAAGCTTAAGATTAATAGGGGTGCCCAAACTTTTTCATATAACTGTATCTTCAAAATATTCACCAGTACTCCTTCCATCTTTCTCTACAAGCCACTTTCTCTACAACCTTTCAAAGATGTGGTGTAAATGCACTGTATATATACAGTAGTTTCCCAGTAGTTTCCAGTAGCCAGTCACATTTCCCTGTACTTTGCATAGCCAATCACATTGAGATTTCCAAAAATTGGATCCGTAAAAAAACGGTTCCAACGGATGTAAAAAACGGTCGCAACGGTTCTAACGGATCCATTTTTTTTACGCATCTGTGTAAGGGATACGTCAAAAAAACGGATCCGTTAGAACCGTTTTCTTAACAATTTTGACGGATCCGTCACGATGTCGGAGCAGACTGATGCCAAACAACTGAAGTGTGAAAGAAGCCTAAGATGAGTATACCCAGTTTAAATATATCTATAATTTAAGTAACAACATACCGCTGTGTTAGGGGTTGAGCCAGAAAGTTCCAGGGGGGACGCAGACCGCATAAGAGATAGGCGGGGAATAAGTTGCCGAGTGGAAGCATATCCTGTAGCCTAGGCAGAAAACCGCGCAGGCGCACTCACGGCTCAATGCAGAGTCACGGTGCGCGTGCGCCAATAAAGCATAAAAAACAAAGGAGAAGCGGGGAAGGGGAATGTGCGCAAGGGCTGGTACCAGCCGGATCGAGCGGCAAGAAGAGCAAGTGCTCATAGGAATAACACATCCCTGTGTATCCCATTGGGCATAATTTACTTAGGCATCAACAAGCTTTCATTTGAATGCAACAAGGAAAATGGAGGCTTGGAAATGGTACACATGCAAATATACTGTATAACCCTAAATCAGCAAACATATATATCCATATATATAGAGCCACTAAATTTTATTGTCAACATATAAATATATGGGCAAGTATGTCATGATAAGTGTATACTCATTACATCTATAATATAACGCTAGGAGCGTCACTCTGTCCGAAGCCTTTATAGACTGCGCAAGCGTAAGCGCCGGCGCAGTCTGGACCCCACAGAGTGACGCTCCCAGGAGATCGCGGTATGCATAAACACTGAACGCACACCGCGATCTCCAACGGAGAGGCAGGGACGCGCCAGGAGGGTGAGTATAATATTCACCTGTCCCCCGTTCCAGCGCTGCGTGCAGCTCCGTGTTCCGGGTCCTCTGCCTGTGACATTCACAGTTCAGAGGGCGCGATGACGCGCTTAATGCGCGCCGCCCTCTGACTGAACAGTCACAGCCAGAGGACCCGGAAGAAGCGGCACGCAGCGCTGGAACGGGACAGGTGAATATAGCAAGTGTCGGGGGCCTGAGCTAGCGGCGATACCGGCACCTGACCCGCACAGCGCGCCGGTGTCCCCGCCTGCTCAGGCCCCCCAGCACTCGGCGCCCAGCGACGATAGGTGAGTATGGTATTTTTTTTTATATATATTGCAGCTGCATATGGGGCATACACTATAGAGCATGTTATGGGAGCCATAAACCTTTATGGAGCAGTGTATGGGGGCATATACTATGGAGCATCTTATGGGGACCATAAACCTTTATGGAGCAGTGTACGGGGGCATATACTATGGAGCATCTTATGGGGCCATCAACCATAATGGAGCAGTGTGCGGGGCATATAATATGGAGCATCTTATGGGGCCATCAACCATAATGGAGCAGTGTACGAGGGCATATTCTATGGAGCATCTTATGGGGGCCATAAACCTTTATGGAGCAGTGTACGAGGGCATATACTATGGAGCATCTTATGGGGGCCATAAACCTTTATGGAGCAGTGTACGGGGGCATATACTATGGAGCATCTTATGGGGGCCATAAACCTTTATGGAGCAGTGTACGGGGCATATACTATGGAGCATCTTATGGGGGCCATAAACCTTTATGGAGCAGTGTACGGGGCATACACTATGGAGCATCTTATAGGGCCATCAACCATAATGGAGCAGTGTACGAGGGCATATACTATGGAGCATCTTATGGGGGCCATAAACCTTTATGGAGCAGTGTACGGGGCATATACTATGGAGCATCTTATGGGGGCCATCAACCTTTATGGAGCAGTGTACGGGGGCATATACTATGGAGCATCTTATGAGGGCCATAAACCTTTATGGAGCAGTGTACAGGGGCATATACTATGGAGCATCTTATGGGGGCCATAAACCTTTATGGAGCAGTGTACGGGGCATATAATATGGAGCATCTTATGGGGGCCATAAACCTTTATGGAGCAGTGTACGGGGCATATACTATGGAGCACCTTATGGGGGCCATCAACCTTTATGGAGCAGTGTACGGGGCATATACTATGGAACATCTTATGGGGGCCATCAACCTTTATGGAGCAGTGTACGGGGCATATACTATGGAGCATCTTATGGGGGCATAAACCTTTATGGAGCAGCGTATGGGGCATATGGATGGGAGCAGCAAATTAAAGAATGGTGGCGCAGGATGGGAGCAGCACATGACAGAATAGGGCAGCACATGACAGAACGGGGGTGCAGGATGGAAGCAGCACATGACAGAATGGGGGCGCAGGATGGAAGCAGCACATGACAGAACGGGGGCGCAAGATGGGAGCAGCACATGACAGAACGGGGGTGTAGGATGGCAGCAGCACATGACAGAACGGGGGCGCAGGATGGAAGCAGCACATGACAGAACGGGGGCGCAGGATGGGAGCAGCACATGACAAGGGGGGCGCAGGATGGCAGCAGCACATGACAGAACGGGGGTGCAGGATGGAAGCAGCACATGACAGAACGGGGCGAAGGATGGCAGCAGCACATGACAGGATGGGTGCGCAGGATGGGAGCAGCAAATGACAGAATGGAGGCACAGGATGGGTGCAGCACATGTCAGAATGGAGGCGCAGGATGGGAGCAGCACATGTCAGAATGGGGGCACAGGATGGGAGCAGCACATGTCAGAATGGGGGCACAGGATGGGAGCAGCACATGACAGAATGGGGGCACAGGATGGGAGCAGCACATGACAGAATGGGGGTGCAGGATGGGTGCAGCACATGACAGGATGTGGACGCAGGATGGAGCAGCACATGACAGGATGGGGGCGCAGGATGGAGCAGCTCATGACAGGATGGGGACGCAGGATGGAGCAGCACATGACAGGATGGGGACGCAGGATGGAGCAGCACATACCAGGATGGAGACCATATACCAATATAAATGCTCGCCACCTGGGCGTAGAACGGGTTCAATAGCTAGTACATTATATAAGGGTAGAGAACAGTAATTCCTTGAAGGAATCCCTTAACTCATTCACTTGTATATTTACCAATAGGATGACCAGAGTGTTCATAACTTTCATGAATACCATCCATACAGTTAGCCAAAAGGACCATCTGCTTTCACCTCTACGTTCTTTCCTCATCATAAGTCCTGATGACTGTGCTGTGTCCATGTGCTTCCCATAGCATCCAGTCTGATGGCATTCCGAATCCCTGGTTTAATGTCCATAAATGCTGAATATAAACTAGCCAGAGAATCATCAGCATCCACCGGTATCCTTTTCCATTAGGATTTTTTCTTCCAATCCACTTCCATTATCAGATATGTTGGTCCCGTCGTTCCATATAAGTGAACTCAATCCATGTGTTTAGGGGGGAGGAGGGAGATAAAGATGAACAATCCGGTGGCAAAGGGAGTAGTACCAAATATCCGAAATTCCGCAATGCCCAAGGAATGGATCCCAAAGGTCGTTCCATATGCCTCATATTATGGATACAGAAAACAGGAGTAAGTATATCAACTGCAGAAATGTATCCAACCTTGCGATAGTTCATCCCAGAAAACCAGTAAAAAAAGCTCCTCATTCAACCCTATAGGTGCCACTGATTGAAGTTCATATTGAAATCCACCTGAATTCCGTTCGTAGTAGAAGTTTACATATGTCACCTCCCCTGCCACCGGAGAGGACCTTCTGTAGTCCCACAATCCTCAAATCTGAGGAACAACCCCTGTGTGCTGCTAAAAAATGAGCGGCTACAGGGGTCAGGACCTTGCCCTTCCTGAGATCTGTGGCAGCCAGATTTATTGTAGATATATGTTTCTGGGCCCTCTTCCTCAACTCCTGGGAAGTTTGCCCTACATACGTCTTATTGCAGAGACAAAGAAGGACGTAAACCACATGCCTAGATTTACTATTGATGTACGCCTTTAGTGGATGACTTTTGTGATTAACTGGATTCGTAAATGTGTCTCGGGTGGGAGTCGTGAAGGGGCAGTTGTTGCAGTCACCACATGGAAATGACCCTCTCAAGATTATGCCTCTATTCAATTTAGTGGTGGGTCTAGAGAAGTGACTCCTTGTCAACAAATCCTGTAAATTGGGGGCCCTTTTAGCCGTTAGTGGCTGCTTCTCACTAGTAACCTCACACGTTTGGGCATCCGCTCTGAGTATAGACCAATGCCTGGACAGGATATCTCTCACCTGCTGCCAATTGCTGTTGTAATCTGTAATAAATCTCGTCTGTGACTCCTGGCGACGTTGTCCAGATGACAAGAGCGATGTTTCATCATACTGTTTCGCACGTTGAAAAGGTGTAGATATCACCCGTTTAGGATAGCCCCTCCGTTTAAAAACGATCCGTAAGACCCTGGGCCTGCAGCAAAAAATCCTGGTCAAGGGTACAATTGCATCTCATGCGCAAGAATTGTTTCGTGGGTATACCCACCTTAGTTTGCCAAGGATAGAAACTGTTAAATTCCAAGATCGAGTTTGTTGCCGTTGGTTTGCGGTAGAGATCAGTGGCCAGCCGATGTTTCTGTACAAATATCCTCAAATCCAGGAAGGTGATAGAGCTGTTGGAAACAGAATGTGTAAGAAAAATGTTGTGAGAATTGATGTTAAGCTCATTTAGAAACCCATCCTTGGTACCCATCCACAGAAAGAATATATCGTCTATATAACGATGCCAATGGCGGACCTGATTTTGAAAGGTCCTGGATGGGTACACAACATTTTCTTCCCACCAGCCTAAGAAAATATTTGCATAGGCTGGCGCACATTTAGCCCCCATCGCCACTCTTGACATCTGTACGAAAAATGCACTATCAAATAAAAAGAAGTTATGGTGGAGAACGAACTTCAAAAGATCTACAAGAAAAGAATTGTGTCCACGATCCGTGTGTCTGTTTTTATCCAAAAAGAAGGTCACCGCATTAATACCACCATTGTGACTGATGTTGGAATAAAGTGACTCAACATCACAGGTGACTAGATAAAATTCTACTAGTAATTCAATACCGCCACAAATTTCAATAAAGTGGGCAGAGTCTCTAACAAAGGAAGGTAGAGAAGAAAGGTTGCAAAAAGAAGTCCAAATACTCACTTGCTTTTTCACAGATACTGCCAATACTTGAGACTATTGGTCTAACGGGGGGTCTCTTATCATCTTTGTCGATTTTTGGCAACATATAAAATGTTGCAATAACCTGATATACCACCCACAAGTATTTATTTTCTTGATAAGAGATGATTCCAAACTGCAGAGCCCTGCAGAGTAATGTCTGAAATTTAGAGAGAAATATTTGTGTTGGAAATAAGGCCGGGATCACACACAGCGAGATACGGCCGAGTCTCGCAGGTTAAAAGCAAGCTCTGGCACCTGCACTCTGGAGCGGAGCGTGCAGCTCCATGTATTGCTCTGCGGCCGCACGCTCCGCTCTGGAGTGCCGATGTCAGAGCTTGGTTTTAACCTGCGAGACTCGGCTGTATCTCGCTGTGTGTGATCCCGGCCTTACGGTAATCTCTGATAAACCCATGAGTTGCTGAGCTGCCTGTTGGCCTCAGCGAGATAAATGTGGATAGACCACAAGACAACATTGCCCCCTTTATCAGCCTCCTTGATTAAACTCTTTATTATTTTGTAGGTCTAAGAGGGCTCGTCTTTCTGCTGAGTTAAAATTAGACAATGTACCCACCTGGGCAGGCATCGCGAAGATATCCTGTTTGACCAGCTCAAAAAATATTTTGATGGCAGGTACCAGGGAAAAAGAGGGAGTTTTCAGGTACTTGTTTCTGTATGGAAATCGTCTCCTATTTAGACCAGATTCATTCTCTTCCAACAAGTCCAATAAGTCTTGAAAACTCTGCCGTTCATCCAGAGGGATTGATTGCATGAGATCAGGTTTCCTATAGATGACCTGAAATGTGAGTTTCCTACAAAAAAGGTAAAGATCCTTTAATAAAGTAAATTTATCCACTGCATGTGTAGGAACAAAAGTCATCTCTTTTTAGAGAACAGAGAGTTCTGCAGTAGTCAGAACATGATCCGAAAGGTTGATCACGTGTAATGTTGACGGGGATATTTCAGAGTCTAGTGTGGTCACATGTGAAGTGTCCATATGATTCACTTCCGTCTGGTAGGATATTTGTGACGGTATGGAGGCGTGTGACCTCTGTAGCGTGCTGTGTTGTGACCTGGTGGTCAGGACAATAATGGACCTGGTGGTTAAGAGCGCACGAAATGACCTGATAGTTGCTGATAATAAGGACGAGCTCTGGGACGTGGGAACTCTGCTGACCGCAATCCCTAATCCTATCAAACACACTAGAAATAGCCGTGGATTGCGCCTAACGCTCCCTATGCAACTCGGTACAGCCTAAGAAACTAGCTAGCCCTGAAGATAGAAAAATAAAGCCTACCTTGCCTCAGAGAAATTCCCCAAAGGAAAAGGCAGCCCCCCACATATAATGACTGTGAGTAAGATGAAAATACAAACACAGAGATGAAATAGATTTAGCAAAGTGAGGCCCGACTTACTGAACAGACCGAGGATAGGAAAGGTTACTTTGCGGTCAGCACAAAAACCTACAAAACGACCACGCAGAGGGCGCAAAAAGACCCTCCGCACCGACTCACGGTGCGGAGGCGCTCCCTCTGCGTCCCAGAGCTTCCAGCAAGCAATACAACAATAAAAATTGCAAGCTGGACAGAAAAATAGCAAACCAAAGAAATACAAGCTGGAACTTAGCTTCTGCTGGGGAGACAGGACACAAGAACGATCCAGGAGTGAACTAAACGAATACTGGAACATTGACAGGTGGCCTGGAGCAAAGATCTAAGTGGAGTTAAATAGAGCAGCCAGCTAACGAATTAACCTCGTCACCTGAGGAAGGAAACTCAGAAACACCCACCAGAGGAAGTCCATGGACAGAACCAGCCGAAGTACCATTCATGACCACAGGAGGGAGCCCGACAACAGAATTCACAACAGTACCCCCCCCTTGAGGAGGGGTCACCAAACCCTCACCAGAGCCCCCAGGCCGACCAGGATGAGCCAAATGAAAGGCACGAACCAGATCGGCAGCATGAACATCAGAGGCAAAAACCCAGGAATTATCTTCCTGACCATAGCCCTTCCACTTGACCAGGTACTGGAGTTTCCGACTCGAAACATGAGAATCCAAAATCTTCTCCACCACATACTCCAACTCCCCCTCAACCAACACCGGGGCACGAGGATCAACGGATGGAACCACAGGCGCCACGTATCTCCGCAATAACGACCTATGGAACACATTATGGATGGCAAAAGAAGCAGGAAGGGCCAAACGAAATGACACAGGATTGATAACCTCAGAAATCTTATACGGACCAATGAAACGAGGCTTAAACTTAGGAGAGGAAACCTTCATAGGAACATAACGAGACGACAACCAAACCAAATCCCCAACACGAAGTCGGGGACCCACACAGCGCCGGCGGTTAGCGAAACGTTGAGCCTTCTCCTGGGACAATGTCAAATTGTCCACTACATGAGTCCAAATCTGCTGCAACCTATCCACCACAGTATCTACACCAGGACAGTCCGAAGACTCAACCTGCCCTGAAGAGAAACGAGGATGGAAACCAGAATTGCAGAAAAACGGCGAAACCAAAGTAGCCGAGCTGGCCCGATTATTAAGGGCGAACTCAGCCAACGGCAAAAAGGACACCCAATCATCCTGATCAGCAGAAACAAAGCATCTCAGATATGTTTCCAAAGTTTGATTAGTTCGTTCGGTTTGGCCATTTGTCTGAGGATGGAAAGCCGAGGAAAAAGACAAATCAATGCCCATCCTAGCACAAAAGGATCGCCAAAACCTCGAAACAAACTGGGAACCTCTGTCAGAAACGATGTTCTCCGGGATACCATGTAAACGAACCACATGCTGGAAAAATAATGGCACCAAATCAGAGGAGGAAGGCAATTTAGACAAAGGTACCAAATGGACCATCTTAGAAAAGCGATCACAAACCACCCAAATGACCGACATCTTTTGAGAGACGGGGAGATCCGAAATAAAATCCATAGAAATATGCGTCCAGGGCCTCTTCGGGACCGGCAAGGGCAAAAGCAACCCACTGGCACGAGAACATCAGGGCTTAGCCCGAGCACAAGTCCCACAGGACTGCACAAAAGAACGCACATCCCGTGACAAAGACGGCCACCAGAAGGATCTAGCCACCAAATCTCTGGTACCAAAGATTCCAGGATGCCCAGCCAACACTGAACAATGAATCTCAGAGATAACTCTACTAGTCCATCTATCAGGGACAAACAGTTTCTCCGCTGGGCAACGGTCAGGTCTATCAGCCTGAAATTTTTGCAGCACCCGCCGCAAATCAGGGGAGATGGCAGACAAAATTACCCCCTCTTTGAGAATACCCGCCGGCTCAGGAACACCCGGAGAGTCAGGCACAAAACTCCTTTACAGGGCATCAGCCTTCACATTCTTAGAGCCCGGAAGGTACGAAACCACAAAATCAAAACGGGAGAAAAATAATGACCATCGAGCCCGTCTCGGATTCAACCGTTTGGCAGACTCATGATAAGTCAAATTCTTGTGATCTGTCAAGACCACCACGCGATGCTTGGCTCCTTCCAGCCAATGATGCCACTCCTCGAATGCCCACTTCATGGCCAACAACTCACGATTACCAACATCATAGTTACGCTCAGCAGGCGAAAACTTTCTAGAAAAGAAAGCACATGGCTTCATCACCGAGCCATCAGAACATCTTTGCGACAAAACAGCCCCTGCTCCAATCTCAGAAGCATCAACCTCAACCTGAAACGGGAGCGAAACATCTGGCTGGCACAACACAGGGGCAGAAGAAAAATGACGCTTCAACTCCTGAAAAGCCTCTACAGCTGCAGAAGACCAATTGACCACATCAGCACCCTTCTTGGTCAAATCAGTCAACGGTTTAGCAACACTAGAAAAATTAGCGATGAAGCGCCGATAAAAATTAGCAAAGCCCAGGAACTTTTGCAGGCTCTTCACAGATGTCGGCTGAGTCCAATACTGGATTATGAACCTGTAGCCATGGCAACCCCAAAACGACCACATCATGCAGATTATGCAACACCAGAAAGCGGATATCCTCCTGTTGTGAAGGAGCCATGCACATGGTCAATTGGGTCCAGTACTGAGGCTTATTCTTGGCCAAAGGCGTAGCATCAATTCCTCTCAATGGAATAGGATACTGCAAGGGTTCCAAGAAAAAACCACAGCGCCTAGCATACTCCAAGTCCATCAAATTCAGGGCAGCGCCTAAATCCACAAATGCCATAACAGAATAGGATGACAAAGAGCAAATCAGAGTAACAGACAATAGAAATTTAGACTGTACCGTACCAATGGTGGCAGACCTAGCGAACCGCTTAGTGCGCTTAGGACAAATGGAGATAGCATGAGTGGAATCACCACAGTAGAAACATAGCCCATTCCGACGTCTGTGTTCTTGCCGTTCAGCTCTGGTCAAAGTCCTATCACATTGCATAGGCTCAGGCCCATGCTCAGAGAGTACCGCCAAATGGTGCACAGCTTTTCGCTCACGCAAGCGTCAATCGATCTGAATGGCCAAGGACATAGACTCATTCAGACCAGCAGGCATGGGAAACCCCACCATGACATCCTTAAGGGCTTCAGAGAGACCCTTTCTGAAGATTGCTGCCAGGGCACATTCATTCCACTGAGTGAGCACAGACCACTTTCTAAACTTCTGACAATATATCTCCGTTTCATCCTGACCCTGACACAGAGCTAGCAAGATTTTCTCTGCCTGATCCACTGAATTAGGTTCGTCATAAAGCAATCCAAGCACCAGGAAAAACGCATCAACATCACGCAATGCCGGATCTCCTGGCGCAAGGGAAAATGCCCAGTCTTGAGGGTTACCATGTAACAAAGAAATAATGATCTTTACTTGTTGAACAGGGTCACCTGAGGAGCGAGGTTTCAAGGCAAGAAACAATTTACAATTATTTTTGAAATTCAAGAACTTAGCTCTATCACCAAAAAACAAATCAGGAATAGGAATCCTAGGCTCTGACATCGGATTCTGAACCACAAAATCTTGAACGTTTTGTACCCTTGTAGTGAGATTATCCATCCAAGAGGACAGACCTTGAATGTCCATGTTTACACCAGTGTCCTGAACCACCCAGAGGTAAAGGGGAAAAAAGAGACAAAACACACTGCAAAGAAACAAAAATGGTGTCAGAACTTCTCTGATCCCTCTATTGAGATGCATTAGTACTTTGGGCCACCTGTACTGTTGTGACCTGGTGGTCAGGACAATAATGGACCTGGTGGTTAAGAGCACACGAAATGACCTGATAGTTGCTGATAATAAGGACGAGCTCTGGGACGTGGGAACTCTGCTGACCGCAATCCCTAATCCTATCAAACACACTAGAAATTGCCGTGGATTGCGCCTAATGCTCCCTATGCAACTCGGCACAGCCTAAGAAACTAGCTAGCCCTGAAGATAGAAAAATAAAGCCTACCTTGCCTCAGAGAAATTCCCCAAAGGAAAAGGCAGCCCCCCACATATAATGACTGTGAGTAAGATGAAAATACAAACACAGAGATGAAATAGATTTAGCAAAGCAAGGCCTGACTTACTGAACAGACCGAGGATAGGAAAGGTTACTTTGCGGTCAGCACAAAAACCTACAAAAAGACCACGCAGAGGGCGCAAAAAGACCCTCCGCACCGACTCACGGTGCGGAGGCGCTCCCTCTGCGTCCCAGAGCTTCCAGCAAGCAAGACAACAATAAAAATTGCAAGCTGGACAGAAAAATAGCAAACCAAAGAAATACAAGCTGGAACTTAGCTTCTGCTGGGAAGACAGGACACAAGAACGATCCAGGAGTGAACTAAACCAATACTGGAACATTGACAGGTGGCCTGGAGCAAAGATCTAAGTGGAGTTAAATAGAGCAGCCAGCTAACGAATTAACCTCGTCACCTGAGGAAGGAAACTCAGAAACACCCACCAGAGGAAGTCCATGGACAGAACCAGCCGAAGTACCATTCATGACCACAGGAGGGAGCCCGACAACAGAATTCACAACAGTGCTGGTCGCATTTTTACAGTTCGTTCGTCCCTTACCCCTTCTGGTCCGCGGTCTATTTCGCTTCCGGTGGACGATAAAAAAAAATCACTCGAACTTGCTTCCCTAAGGGAGGGTCCAGTGGCCACCGGTGGAGAGTGACTCCTACTGAATTTGCTCCTGTGTCCCCATTTATATGCAGTTTGTTGTTCATAATCGGTCTTATCCCTCAGAAAACGTAAGAAATTTCAATGTGTCACTTCCGCCTCATATTTATCCAAAGTGTCCTTGAGTTTATTCTTAAAAGCATTAATCTGGATTACCTCAAAGGTGCCCAGTTTAGTCTCTAAAGCGATGTGCACACGTTGCGGATTGTTTGCGGGTTATTGTTTTTTTGCATTTTTTCGCTATAAAAACACATAAAAAACGCATACATTATGCATCCCATCATTTAGAATGCATTCCGCAATTTTTGTCTAGCAAAAAAACGCATCGCGGTAAAAAAACGCAGCATGCTCATTAATTTTGCGGATTTTTTGTGTTTTTCCCGCTATTTAATGTATTGGGAAGCTCCGGAAAAAAAACACATCAAAAACGCACAAAAAAATGAGTCAAAAACGTGTAAAAAAACGCATGTGGATTTCTTGCAGAAAATGTCCGGTTTTGCTCAGGAAATTTCTGCAAGAAATCCTGAACGTGTGCACATAGCCTAAATCTTTAATAAGTGCTTTGGTAGAGGTAAATAGATTTCTATCATGCTCCAAGAGCAAATTCATCAAAATATTAGAACAGCGCGTGAGCCCCTGTTCCCACGTCTGTTTGAAGGAGGCCGATGGCTCCCCAGCTGGAAAAATTGGTACCCTGAGACGACGTGGTATGAAGCCTGATTTCAAATATTCTTCCAGGCTTCTCATATTCCACCAAAGCCTGACACCTGTTTTATGAGCCCTTGTAAGATCAGAGCATAATGCAGAGAAACCCGAATCTGAATCATCAGTCGGCATCCCTGTCACCTGAAAAACACTAGATGGCTTGGCCAACCAAGCAGCCTCCCTAGCTTCCTAATCCATAGTCTAAGGCCGGCCTCACACTCAGCGTATAAAAATACGGTCCGTAATTTACGGCCGTAATACGCAGAAAAGTCCCCAAAATAGTGGTCCGTATCTCCTCCGTAGGCAGGGTGTGTCAGCGTATTTTGCGCATGGCATCCTCCGTATGTAATCCGTATGGCATCCGTACTGCCAGATTTTCACGCAGGCTTGCAAAACCGACATACGGACATACAATGGATCCATGTGCTCCCAAAAACAAAAAAACATATTTACTGTCATATATATATATATATATATATATATATATATATATATATATATATATATATATCAGTGAGACACATATATATATTAATATTTCATCCAGCGCTAGATAGCTTTAAAGCCGGTAATTCAATTGCCGGCATTTGCTATCTCCTTCCTAAACCCAACATGATATGAGACATGGTTTACATACAGTAAACCATCTCATATCCCCATTTTTTTTGCATAATCCACACTACTAATGTTAGCAGTGTGTATGTGCAAAATTTGGGCGCTCTAGCTATTAAATTAAAGCGTTAAATGGCGTAAAAAAAATTGGCGTGGGCTCCCGCGCAATTTTCTCCGCCAGAGTAGTAAAGCCAGTGACTGAGGGCAGATATTAATAGCCTGGAGAGGGTCCACGGTTTTTGCCCCTCCCCCCCCCGGCTAAAAACATCTGCCCCCAGCCACCCCAGAAAAGGCACATCTGGAAGATGCGCCTATTCTGGCACTTGGCCACTCTCTTCCCATTCCCCTGTAGCAGTGGGATATGGGGTAATGAAGGGTTAATGTCACCTTGCTATTGCAAGGTGACATTAAGCCAGATTAATAATGGAGAGGCGTCAATTATGACACCTATCCATTATTAATCCAATTGTATGAAATGGTTAAAAAAAAACACACATTATTACAAAGTCTTTTAATGAAATAAAAACACAGGTTGTTGGAATATTTTATTATCCTGGTAATCCACCTGAAGACCCTCGCTCTGTAACAAAGGAAAGATAAAAAAACAACAATATCTCATACCTTCCGATGATCTGTCACGTCCCACGATGTAAATCCATCTGAAGGGGTTAAATTATTTTACAGGCAGGAGCTCTGCTATAATGCAGCTGTGCTTCTGCCTGTAAAACCCCAGCGAATGAATGGAAAATAGGTCAATGACCTGTAGTTACCTTCATTCGCGGTGATGTACCCTCTGCTGGATGTCCTCATATGACCTCGAGCGTGGGAACTTTTCAGAATATTTTCCCAGCCTCGAGGTCATATGAGGACAACCAGCAGAGGGCGCCTCACTGCAACTGAAGGTAACTACAGGTCATTGACCTATTTTCCATTCATTCGCTGGGGTTTTACAGGCACGAGCACAGCTGCATTATAGCAGAGCTCCTGCCTGTAAAATAATTTAACCCCTTCAGATGGATTTACATCGTGGGACATATCGACGGAAGGTATGATATATTGTTGGTTTATTATTTTTAATTTGATACAGGTCGAGGGTCTTCAGGAGGATTGAGAGTGGAATAAAATATTACAACAACCTGTGTGTTTATTTCATTAAAGTACTTTGCAATATTGTTTGTGTGTTTTTTTTAACCATTTCATGCTATTGGATCAATAATGGATAGGTGTCATAATTGAAGCCTCTCTGTTATTAATCTGGCTTAATGTCACCTTACAATAGCAAGGTGACATTAACCCTTCATTACCCCATATCCCACCGCTACACGGGAATGGGAAGAGAGTGGCCAAGTGCCAGAGTAGGCGCATCTTCCAGATGTGCCTTTTCTGGGGTGGCTGGGGGCAGATGTTTTTAGCCGGAGGGGGGGGGGGCAATAACCATGGACCCTCTCTAGGCTATTAATATCTGCCCTCAGTCACTGGCTTTACTACTCTGGCGGAGAAAATTGCGCGGGAGCCGACGCCAATTTTTTTCCGCCATTTAACCCTTTAATTTAATAGCTAGACAGCCCACATTTTGCACATACACACTACTAACATTAGTAGTGTGGAATATGCAAAAAAAAAAGGGGATATGACATGCCTTACTGTATGTAAACCATGTCTCATATTATGTCGGGTTTAGGAAGGAGATAGCAAAGCCGGCAATTGAATTACCGGCTTTTAAGCTATCTTGCGCTGGATGAAATATTAATATATATATATATATATATATATATATGTACCTATTCTATGTGTACATATTTATTCTACCTATTCTATTGTAAGCTGTCAGTGTGATTTCACTGTACCCCGCACTGAATTGCCGGCTTTTCTCTCTAACACCGTTGTGTATTTCTCGCAAGTCACACTGCTGGTCCGTGTGTAATCCGTATTTTTCTCGCCCCCATAGACTTTCATTGGCGTATTTTTTGCGCAATACGGTGACAAACGCAGCATGCTGCGATTTTCTACGGCCGTAGAAGACCGTATAATACGGATCAGTAAAATACGGCTGATAGGAGCTGGGGCATAGAGAAGCATTGTACCGTGTGCAATTCGTATTTTCAGCACCTCTCTTACGTCCGTAAAACATGGTAGTGTGACGCCGGCCTAAAAGGCAGGATTCCGCTGAAAGAGTGCCAAAAAGGCATATTAAAGAAGTGGCGTAAAGCTATAAGAAACCTGAGTGACAGATCTCAGCCCATAAAGAAAAAGCGACAGCTACTAAAGCAGACCGGCGGGTTTATCGGACTTCTTTTAGGTTTTGCAATTCCAATAATAACAAGTCTGCTCACAGGCAAATAATGAAGCATACAGAGAAAATGTATCTAGTCCCCAAACAGGAGCTAGTCAAACTAAGACACCGTACTACAGATAACATACCCGAAAGTGTTATTCGTCGCCTTGATGAAATTAGTGCCGTTTTACAACGTCGTGACATCCCCGATGATGTGAAAATTAAAATGTATAGCTCCATGCTACAGCGCTACTTTGTACATACGCGGCACAGCTCAAAAGAAGTAACGGCTTTAAATCTCGTTAGCACTCCTGACTCTGATCAGCAACAATTGTCAAATACCGACCCTGATAAAAATCAGGCTGAAATTGTCAGCCATATAAACCAAAGATATACAAAGAATGCTGAATTTTTACTAAACAGGTTACTGCAGAATAAAAATGTTACAGCCTGGAATAATAAAGCCGAATTTATTTTCAAAGGATCTGTAATACCCGGGTCTAACTTACTGGATTTGGTACGTAGTACAACACAGAGTCATGCTCTGACCAGCAGAAATTTATCGCCAGGTTGGGATTCATTTATGCAGCCTAAGGCCGAGCGAAATATTCCATCTACAAATGTGCGTAATCCCACTACTAGGCAGCTTTTAGATGGATTAAAAATTTCCATCAGTGAGAGAAGCGCTGTATCTACACCCCAGAAGCTATCCCCGCCGCCCCGTACAATTCAATCTTTACATTCCCCGTCATTAGGCACCACACGCGGAACTCTGCTACCTAAAAAAAAAAGGTCTCTACCAATACTACAATCCATGTGGCTCACGATAAAACATTTTAAGCTGATCTGTGTGCTTCTGCATCTAGTGTTTGTTTCATTTCTGTGACCCAGAACTCATAACACCCTCATCTGTTTGTTGTACTGTTACAAAGCAGGATGTCTGGACATATCTGTACCCCACATGTAGTGGAAAGATTGCACAGCTGCTGCTAATTCCATGGCTAATTAATTACTGCATATAAAATAAGAATCACAGTCAAGTCTCACAGCTTTGCCTTTATAAACAAAGGATGGCTGGTTTACTACAATTAGATATTGCTCTGTTCCCTGCATGAGCACATCTGCCTGTATTTAAGTCTATAAATACATTAGCAAAGGAGTACGCAGCGTGGTAGTAATGAAACAATGGTATCAAATATAAAGGTAAATGATTAAAAACGTAAATACTACCAAGAAGCTGGACTAGTTTTCCTGTATGTATAGGGAACTGAAATCTAAACAACACACGAAAGCAACAAAATCCGACCAAGCAGTCCAATAATGTTAGTTTTTATTAATATAAAATTCAAGTAAAGGATAATAAACAATACGGGAGAGGACGCCGTCCAGGTGCCAGGGCTTCATAGCTTCACTGTAAGTGACATACTACACTTTTCCATGTGAATACTTTTCTGCCCAATGATGACAGAAGGATTCTAGGAGTGATACCTTTATTGGCTAACCAGAAAATGTTAGCCAATAAAGGTATCACTCCTAGAATACGTCTGTCATCATTGGGCAGAAAAGTATTCACATCGATTGTTCTGGTTAACACGGTACGGTACCACAATACAATTTGTTATTGTACATCATACTACACTTTTACCACGTGTTATATATCCCTGTTCACAGAAAAAAAAAGTATATTTCAGCTCACCCTTAGTTCATCTGTCCGATGTGGTAAGTATCCATCCGAGGACAGAAACAAAGTGTTGCTGCCACAACACTGGTCAACGTGTAGAGAAAGGAAATATGGATCCAGCTCCAGGAATAAAATGTAAAAACTTTATTAGTTCACATTAAAATGCTGCTGAGACATGACCGGCATAGTGGGTAAAGGAGAGCAACCAGTAGCCGACTGGACGCGTTTCGAGCAACAAGTGTGCCCTTAGTCCTCAGTATGCTGATAGAAACACAGGTTGCAATAAGTATGTTCACAGCAGGTGAGTACAATTAAAATGGACATGTGATATAGATACAAACGTGATAAACTCGACATAGTGAACAAATTAAAACTACTTAACAAAAAGGTTGACAGAAAAATATATAAATAAAGAACGTGCGATTACACAGAAAAATGAAAATAGTAAGGAAAGAAAAAAAAAAAACCACAAGATTCGTTAATAATGGAGCATAATCTCCTTTCTGAGATTTGACCCTGAAGGGGCTCTGGTATTGAGTCTGAAAATCCAGAAAGCCTCCATATCACGCAGTTTCTTTTCCCGATCACCACCGCGTGTATCTTTGTGTATTTGCTCAATGGCAAATGTCTTGAGATGCATAGTTTGCCTATTATGATTATTAATAAAGTGGTTAGATACATTGGATACAATGTGACCGTTCATAATTATATGGAGAGATTCCATTGATTTTATTGCTTTTTTCACTGGTGTTCACTATTTAAGTGTTTTTTCTTACACGATTTGGTTGGCTTTTTGCAAACATGGATTTCTTAATTGATCTCTTGAGAAGGGAACGTGCAGCACAAGTTTTCCAATCAGTTGGTCCATGTTCAGACACATCTTCTGACACATTAAATCTCATGTCTTCAATAGAAAAAGCATCATTAAATGAAATGCGCATCTGGTGGGATCAAACCACCTTAACGCATTATTTGGAACAAAATATTATCCCTAGAGGACTGAGAATTAAAAAATTTCCAACTACTGTTTATAATAGAGATTTTGTCAAGGATTGGAATTTTATACTATCCACTTGTTCCACACAATTGATTCAGCTTATTGTGAAACATGAGAATGAAGAGTTATTAAAATTAAAATCTGACTTGGACAAAGAACTGACATCATATAAGTCGATGGTCACCAATCAGGAATATGAGGACTTTCAAAAAAATCTTAAAACCAAGTTGCAATCTCTGGAGGAATCCAGCATTTTTGTAAAGAAAAGAAAGTTTAACAGAGATTTATTTGATTATACCAATGACCAGGTCTATGAATTGGGCAGGTGGGAGAGACAACCAGTCACACCCAGATCTATTCTCAAAAAACGCAATCGTGAATCATCCCTCACCTACTGTATTCTCACCCATCCCTTGTAGATTGTGAGCCTTCGCGGGCAGGGTCCTCATTCCTCCTGTACCAGTTATGACTTGTATTGTTTAAGATTATTGTACTTGTTTTTATTATGTATACCCCTCCTCACATGTAAAGCGCCATGGAATAAATGGCGCTATAACAATAAATAATAATAAAAATAATAATCATTCACACGTCGTAGTCAAGTCACATTCTTCTCTTCGGATCCTGAATCGTCTGACACATCGGTGGGCCCATCCAGTCGAGACATTGATCCACCTGCATTTAATGAGAACTTTAAAACTCAATCACGTTATTATCGGAAAAATAAATCCAAGTCGTATTCTTCAAGAAACAGGTCAAGAAACGCTCCAGGAGGGGCAGAAGAAAACATTCCAAGTGCTCCCACAATCTTTCAGAATCGTCTCAGGAGCCAGAACAGAACCTTTCATTAAATGTCCTCAATCTGTCATCTACTGTTTTTTTCTGATGCTGATATCAAATTGTTATCCCGCGGTTTGAATTTTGCACCCACCAATAAGGAACTGGATGTTTTTTGCAACTCTAAAGGACATCAATAAATTTGTTCGAGATTTAACAGTCAAAAGACATTTTTATGAAGAGCATGGTAAGGAAATTAATCCTACAAATATTTTTCTTCCCAATGATTTTTCCAAAAAAGATTTTTGTGAACAGTTCACACTTACCATACTTTTGGATATGGACTCTGAAAAATCACTAGTGAAGGACATAAATTCTATTCCATCCTTCAGGATAAAAAATCCCACTTTTTACTGAACATCTATATGTTGATAACCCTATCATTCCTATATTACATGCGCTACCAAAAACCCACAAAGGTGTCTTTCCACCTCCCATGCGACCTATCGTTTTGGGCATAGGCTCATACAGTGAACACCTTGGGGAATGGTTGGATACCATTTTACAACCATTGGCACAACGTGTCCCAGGCTATCTTAAAGATTCTAGAGACGTTTTGAATATGTTTAAAGGGGTTTTATGGAATCAGCAATGGTCTTGGCTAACTTCTGATGTTTCTTCTTTGTACACTTCCATTCCACACAAAGTTGCACTGACAGCGGTTGAATTTCATTTGTTCAAGTACAGTAATTTTTCTCATGATTTTCAGTCTTTTATTTTATCAGTGTTATCTTTTTTTGTTATCACACAATTATTTTTTATTTGATGGCAAATTTTTCATTCAAACCAGTGGCGTGTCAATGGGTGCTAAATTTTCCCCTTCAGTCGCCAATCTAACAATGTCATGGTGGAAAGAACATTATATCTATTCTCACAATAATCCTTTTTTGGACAATATCAAATGGTATTCTAGATACATTGATGATTTATTGCTTGTGTGGGAAGGTGATCAGGAATCCATATCTAATTTTATTTTTTATATCAATAACAATCCGTTTTATTTAAAGTTCACTCATTTATGGAATAAAAATCGTATTAATTTTCTGGACCTTTGCCTTGAGGGTATTCCTTCTGAAAACATCAGAAGTCACACATACCGAAAAGAAACTGCAGGTAACACCATTTTACATGCTAAAAGTTTCCATCCCCCACATACCATTCAGTCGATTCCTTTAGGTGAAGCCTTGAGAGCACATAGAAAACTGCAGTCTTGAATCCTCATTCAGCCGTGAAAAAACAATTATCAAACAGCGGTTTCACTACAGAAAATATCCTAATTGGACTTTGAACAGAGCCTTTAACATTGCTGATTCCAGACAGAGGTCAGAACTCATTGAACCTACAGTGATTGATAGTGGCACTCAAATAGATACTGCGTCTAACATAAATTCCCTTCCCAATGTGCACTCAGCACAGCCTGTGCTGGTTCTTACTTATAGTACTTTTTTCAAATCTGTCTCCCAAATTGTCACACGCAATCTAAATTTACTCAGAGACGACCATATCATGGATTCTATCTTGAAAGACTGCATCAGAATCGTATCAAGACGAGCCCCCACTTTGGGGAATGCTTTATCGCCTAGTTTTTTACATTCCCAAAAAACTAAAAATCATGCAGATTGGTTGTCCATCACAGGCTGTTTCAAGTGCGGTTCGCACTCCTGTAAAACTTGTGCTTACATGAAAAAAAAAACGCATTTTTTAATTGTTCACAAAATTTAACCACTTTTCCCATAAAAAAGATTCCTTAATTGTAACTCTGATCACGTGGTTTACATTGTTGAATGTACCGAATGTAAATTGTTCTATGTTGGATCTACTATTAGGAAGTTCAGAGAAAGATTCAGAGAACATCTTTATGATATAGTACATCCCACACTTCAACATGTATCCAATGTATCTTTGCAAAAAAGAAAAAAAAGAGAAAAAAAAAGAGCATGAACCGCACATCCCAAAATCATACGTTGATCTAAAGCCGCTAGGCAAAAATTAATATAACTGAATATGAGGTTTTCAGTTTAACATTCTGATCAGACTATATGAAGCCCACTGACACTTCACAGCAAATCTCGTAGTAGGTCCTATTGCCCTAACGGAGCGGAGCCGTGCGGCGACCACCGCCACAGCGGCCACGCACCAGCAGGGCCGATGGCCTGTTGCCCCACAGCACCCATGCTGCGAGACTGAGTCCCCATGACTCCAGACCGCGCCGCCCAGCGGCTTTAGATCAAGGTATGATTTTGGGATGTGCGGTTCATGCTCTTTTTTTTTTCTTTTTTGCAAAGCATGTTCTAGTCTTCTTCTTGGACCAGCACTCCTCCCATTTGGCACAGGTGATTTTAATTAGCAGGAGACTGCAAAGTAAGGGGTCTAGCCCATTTTGGCTCTCACTGAAGAGCTGGAGGAAGGTGAGTTTAAGTGCTCCTTTCATTTTGGTGTTGGTGCTGTGTGGCGGCCATTGTTGCTGTGGATTTGTGCTGGTGGGGCAGCGCGGTCTGGAGTCATGGGGACTCAGTCTTGCAGCACGTGTGCTGTGGGGCAACAGGCCGTCCGCCCTGCTGGTGCATGGCCGCTGTGGCGGTGGGCGCCGCACGGCTCCACTCCGTTAGGGCCATAGAACCCACTACGAGGTTTGCCGTGACGTGGCAGTGGGCTTCATACAGTCTGATCAGAATGTTAAACTGAAAACCTCATATTCAGTTATATTAATTTTTGCCTAGCGGCTTTAGATCAACGTATGATTTTGGGATGTGCGGTTCATGCTCTTTTTTTTTTCTTTTATCCAATGTATCTAACCACTTTATTAATAATCATAATAGGCAAACTATGCATCTCAAGACATTTGCCATTGAGCAAATACACAAAGATACACGCGGTGGTGATCGGGAAAAGAAACTGTGTGATATGGAGGCTTTCTGGATTTTCAGACTCAATACCAGAGCCCCTTCAGGGTTAAATCTTAGAAAGGAGATTATGCTCCATTACTAACAAATCTTGTGTTTTTTTTTTTTTTTTTTTTTTTTTTCTTTCCTTACTATTTTCATTTTTTCTGTGTAATCGCACGTTCTTTATTTATATATTTTTCTGTCAACCTTTTTGTTAAGTAGTTTTAATTTGTTCACTATGTCGAGTTTATCACGTTTGTATCTATATCACATGTCCATTTTAATTGTACTCACCTGCTGTGAACATACTTATTGCAACCTGTGTTTCTATCAGCATACTGAGGACTAAGGGCACACTTGTTGCTCGAAACGCGTCCAGTCGGCTACTGGTTGCTCTCCTTTACCCACTATGCCGGTCATGTCTCAGCAGCATTTTAATGTGAACTAATAAAGTTTTTACATTTTATTCCTGGAGCTGGATCCATATTTCCTTTCTCTACATATCCCTGTTACCTATCTGCATTGTTCCTAAGTCACTAAGTATCGGCATATTGGCATATCTGCCCTCACTTGTTTCACTTGATTGCAGTGAGTTTTTGCCTTGCGTGTTTACTTTGGTTCACACCGCTTTCACCATGTTTTCACCATTTTTATTCTTAATTTGATGTTTGTATTTGAATATGGTTTTGCAATTTTACACCACCTAATTTATTCAGGGCTATATATGCGAGATATGTGACACTTTTTACTACTGCCCTCTCTTTTATCTGTCAGCACAAACTCTCTACTTACATGATACACATGTATGTGTCTAAAGGTACCGTTACACTAAACGACTTACCAACGATCACGACCAACGATACGACCTTTGCCGTGATCGTTGGTAAGTCGTTGTGTGGTCGCTGGGGAGCTGTCACACAGACCGCTCTCTCCAGCGACCAACGATCAGGGGAACGACTTCGCTGTTTGGTCGCTGGAGAGCTGTCATACAGACAGCTCTCCAGCGACCAACGATGCCGAAGTCCCCGGGTAACCAGGGTAAACATCGGGTTACTAAGTGCAGGGCCGCGCTTAGTAACCCGATATTTACCCTGGTTACCATTGTAAAAGTAAAAAAACAAAACAAAACAGTACATACTCACATTCCAATGTCTGTCACGTCCCCCGCCGTCAGCTTCCCGCACTGACTGTGTCAGCGCCGGCCGTAAAGCAGAGCACAGCGGTGACATCACTGCTGTGCTCTGCTTTACGGCCGGCGCTGACAGTCAGTGCGGGGAAGCTGACGGCGGGGGACGTGACAGACATCGGAATGTGAGTATGTAGTGTTTGTTTTTTTACTTTTACAATGGTAACCAGGGTAAATATCGGGTTACTAAGCGCGGCCCTGCACTTAGTAACCGATATTTACCCTGGTTACAAGTGAACACATCGCTGGATCGGCGTCACACACGCCGATCCAGCGATGACAGCGGGTGATCAGTGACCAAAAAAAGGTCCTGTTCATTCCTGTGGTGCAGTCTTTGATCAGCAGCGATACTAATCAGTAGAGTTGAGCGACCTTGACCTTTTTAGAGTCGAGCCGGGTTTTGCGAAACCCGACTATGTCCAAAGTCGGGTCGAGTGAAATCGGCCGATTATGACGTAAAGTCGGGATCGACCGAAACACGAAACCCAATGCAAGTCAATGGGGCAGCATAGTCGGCAGTGAGTGGGGGCCAGGAAAACACCTAGAGTGCCCATTTTAATGTCAAAACCATCCATTCTTCTTAATGAAGCTTGTCAAGCGTAATTTACCTTAAAATAATTGGAAGGCATTTGAAATTGGGGGTCATTTGGCTAAAGTTGTGGGGGGTAGGGCTGGTTCAAGTAATTAGTGGGCCCAGTAAATCTGGACCACGTCACGGCAGTGGAGCAGGGAGAGGTAAGTATTTCAACTTTGCAAGTGCTGTGATCCTGAGCAAGCAGGGGGGGGCCCACTCGTTGGCATTGGCACTGGCACAGGGCCCCTCAAAGTACAGCGGTGTGTTTGCACGGCGGGGGCGCCTCCCACCGGCAGCAACACTTTTGCGTACTATGAGAGGCCCTGTGCCAGTGACGTCGCCAACTAGTATTCCTCCCCCCACCTGATGAAGGAACCTGCACTTTCATCTGCACCTTCCTCTTTGTCCCCGTGTAAGGTGGTATGGTATGCGGGAAGAGCAACCTGACTTTCAGCAGGGTCACAATGTTGTTGTGTAGCGTGCACGGGGAATGTTGCGTTATGGGTCAATGTACCAGCAGACTCATCTATCACTGGCTGGGCAATGGGCACGATGAAGTGGAAACACAGATATAGGCCCAAAGAAGAAAGTGGGCTAAATGCAGTTCAAAATTGGTAACACAGGAATAACCAGGGGGCATTGCAGTGGAGGACAACTGGAATGAGAGGCTGACACAGAGAGTAGGGCCAAATCAGTAAGTAGTCGAAATGCAGTTCAAAATTGGCAACCGTAGTAAACAGGCGGCACAGCTTTGTTCAGTGGAGGAGAACAGCAAGGAGTGGCAGACACCGATAGTAGGCCCCAACCCAACTAGTAGGCCAAATGCAGTCTAACATTAACAACTACTTAACGAGAGGCTGAAAATGGAATTTCAGGACAGGAAACCAGGAGAACAGCAAGGAGTGGCAGACACCGATAGTAGGCCCCAAACCAACTAGTACGCCAAATGCAGTTGTTCCATTTAACCACAATTTAATGAGAGCCTGAAGATAGAAGCTCAGGAAAGGCAACCTGGGGAACACCTTGGAGTGTAACACACCATCTCTCTCCACCCCATACCCATTTTGTAGGCCTAATGCTGTGTACTTTTCTACACCTACTAAACGAGAGTCGGAAGACCGAAGCAATGGCAAGGAAACCTGGGGAACACCTTGGAGTGTAACACACCATCTCTCTCCACCCCATACCCAATTTGTAGGCCTAATGCAGCCTACTTTCCGACACCTACTAAACGAGAGCATGAAGATCGAAGCTCAGGAAAGGCAACCTGGGGAACACCTTGGAGTGTAACACACCATCTCTCTCCACCCCATACCCATTTTTTAGGCCTAATGCAGTGTACTTTTCTACAACTACTAAACGAGAGTCGGAAGACCGAAGCAATGGCAAGGAAACCTGGGGAACACCTTGGAGTGTAACACACCATCTCTCTCCACCCCATTCCCCATTTTTTAGGCCTAATGCAGCCTACTTTCCGACACCTACTAAACGAGAGCATGAAGATCGAAGCTCAGGAAAGGCAACCTGGGGAACACCTTGGAGTGTAACACACCATCTCTCTCCACCCCATACCCATTTTGTAGGCCTAATGCTGTGTACTTTTCTACAACTACTAAACGAGAGTCGGAAGACCGAAGCAATGGCAAGGAAACCTGGGGAACACCTTGGAGTGTAACACACCATCTCTCTCCACCCCATACCCAATTTGTAGGCCTAATGCAGCCTACTTTCCGACACCTACTAAACGAGAGCATGAAGATCGAAGCTCAGGAAAGGCAACCTGGTGAAAACCTTGGAGTGTAACACAACCTGTCTCTACACCCCATACACAATTAGTAGGCCTAATGCAGCGTAGTTTCCAACAGCTACTAAACGAGAGCCGGAAGATCGAAGCTCAGGAAAGGCAACCTGGGGAACACCTTGGAGTGTAACACAACCTCTCTCTACACCACGGAAGGGCTGATTCTTAGGAAGGAAGGCTGTTGTAAATAAGCATTGCGCGTCCGAGGGTGATTATATTCTTATTCGGTATCTACTCACCCTCGGACGCGCCATGCTTCTTGATTTGTAATTAATGTTTATTTGCAATGTGCTTTTGACTTACTCAATTATTTTTTTAATTATTGATTTTATTAAATTAATAGTTTAACATCTTATTGGAAATAATTTAAAGGAGACGCGACAGGACAACACTCGGTGGATGCCATATCTGTGTTAACAACTCCAAAAAACTTTCAGTTAACTTCTTGCAGGAGAAAGAAATTGTAGCTGTTGGACCTTTGTAGTACAGTTCCAGATATTTGTTGTGTGTTTGTTTTGATTGTTAAAATGTCTGCATTTGAGATCTCAACACGATCTTATTTTTTATAATCAAATTAATTTTTTAAATATTTTATTAGGTTGGTTCAAGGGGTACACGGGCCGCAGTAGACAGGTCAGTGGAGGCCTAGTGGAAGGAGGGACCACAGACAGGCATCGAAGGCCTAAAATAATAACACATGGCTGTAGGCAATTTTAAATTGGTTCCAGGGGTACACGGGCAGCAGTGCCCTGGTCAGTGTAGTAGTAGTTGAAAGAATGGACCGCAGACAGGCATCGAAGGCCTAAAATAAAAAAATTGGGCTGGCTGTAGGCAATTTTAAATTGGTTCCAGGGGTACACGGGCAGCAGTGGTGTGGTCAGTGGAGGCCTAGTGGAAGGAGTGACCGCAGACAGGCATCGAAGGCCTAAAATAATCACACATGGCTGTAGGCAATTTTAAATTGGTTCCAGGGGTACACGGGCAGCAGTGGTGTGGTCAGTGGAGGCCTAGTGGAAGGAGTGACCGCAGACAGGCATCGAAGGCCTAAAATAATAACACATGGCTGTAGGCAATTTTAAATTGGTTCCAGGGGTACACGGGCAGCAGTGGTGTGGTCAGTGGAGGCCTAGTGGAAGGAGTGACCGCAGACAGGCATCGAAGGCCTAAAATAATAACACATGGCTGTAGGCAATTTTAAATTGGTTCCAGGGGTACACGGGCAGCAGTGCCCTGGTCAGTGTAATAGTAGTTGAAAGAATGGACCGCAGACAGGCATCGAAGGCCTAAAATAAAAAAATTGGGCTGGCTGTAGGCAATTTTAAATTGGTTCCAGGGGTACACGGGCAGCAGTGGTGTGGTCAGTGGAGGCCTAGTGGAAGGAGTGACCGCAGACAGGCATCGAAGGCCTAAAATAATAACACATGGCTGTAGGCAATTTTAAATTGGTTCCAGGGTTACACGGGCAGCAGTGGTGTGGTCAGTGGAGGCCTAGTGGAAGGAGTGACCGCAGACAGGCATCGAAGGCCTAAAATAATAACACATGGCTGTAGGCAATTTTAAATTGGTTCCAGGGTTACACGGGCAGCAGTGGTGTGGTCAGTGGAGGCCTAGTGGAAGGAGTGACCGCAGACAGGCATCGAAGGCCTAAAATAATCACACATGGCTGTAGGCAATTTTAAATTGGTTCCAGGGGTACACGGGCAGCAGTGGTGTGGTCAGTGGAGGCCTAGTGGAAGGAGTGACCACAGACAGGCATCGAAGGCCTAAAATATTAACACATGGCTGTAGTCAATTTTAAATTGGTTCCAGGGGTACTTGGGCAGCAGTGCCCTGGTCAGTGTAGTAGTAGTTGAAAGAATGGACCGCAGACAGGCATCGAAGGCCTAAAATAAAAAAATTGGGCTGGCTGTAGGCAATTTTAAATTGGTTCCAGGGGTACACGGGCAGCAGTGGTGTGGTCAGTGGAGGCCTAGTGGAAGGAGTGACCGCAGACAGGCATCGAAGGCCTAAAATAATAACACATGGCTGTAGGCAATTTTAAATTGGTTCCAGGGTTACACGGGCAGCAGTGGTGTGGTCAGTGGAGGCCTAGTGGAAGGAGTGACCGCAGACAGGCATCGAAGGCCTAAAATAATCACACATGGCTGTAGGCAATTTTAAATTGGTTCCAGGGGTACACGGGCAGCAGTGGTGTGGTCAGTGGAGGCCTAGTGGAAGGAGTGACCACAGACAGGCATCGAAGGCCTAAAATATTAACACATGGCTGTAGTCAATTTTAAATTGGTTCCAGGGGTACTTGGGCAGCAGTGCCCTGGTCAGTGTAGTAGTAGTTGAAAGAATGGACCGCAGACAGGCATCGAAGGCCTAAAATAAAAAAATTGGGCTGGCTGTAGGCAATTTTAAATTGGTTCCAGGGGTACACGGGCAGCAGTGGTGTGGTCAGTGGAGGCCTAGTGGAAGGAGTGACCGCAGACAGGCATCGAAGGCCTAAAATAATAAAACATGGCTGTAGGCAATTTTAAATTGGTTCCAGGGGTACACGGGCAGCAGTGGTCTGGTCAGTGGAAGTCTAGTGGAAGGAGTGACCGCAGACAGGCTTCCAAGGCCTAACATAACAAAATTGGGCTGGCTGTAGGCACTTTTAAATTGGTTCCAGGGGTACATGGGCAGCAGTGTATGGTCAGTGGAAGTCTAGTGGAAGGAGTGACGGCAGACAGTCTTCGAAGGCCTAACATAACAAAATTGGGCTGACTATAGGCACTTTTAAATTGGTTCCAGGGTAACACGGCCAGCAGTGGCCTGGTCAGTGTAGTAGTTGTAGAAAGAAGGGACCGCAGACAGGCTTCGAAGGCCTAACATAACAAAAATGTCAAAACAATGGTATTGTCAGTGCCAGGCATTGAAGGATGTCAGCGCCTAGACTACACATTGGTGAAGCTGTGAGAGATAATTTTGCTAGTGGTAGAGCACTGTTTGAGCTGGGGGGGGAACTGGCTTGTGGCCGGCGGTACAGGCACAGGGCCCTTCATATTACAACGGTGTGTCTGACGTTGGGTGCGCACCACCACCGCCAGAGACACTTTATTGTACTATGAGGGACCCAGTGGCAGTGCCGTCGACCAAAAGCGGCCACACCCACCTCTTCAGACAAACAGCACTCTCAAGGGTCCAAGCGCAAAGTGGCGATAGCACGGCCCCGTGTGGGGAGTTTGGCCATTTCGTGAGGTGGAAACATGTCGTATGCTGGACAATCAGGTGAAGAAAATTACGAGATTGGAAAAGTCATTCAGAATAGTCCACAGGCAAGACCTTTTCATAGGAAAGCTAGGTGTCAGCCGGGCAGGGTGGGGCAAAAGATTTTGAAATCCAGTTGTGGTTCATTTTAATGAAGGTTAGATCATCTACATTTTGGGTAGCCAGACGAGTCCTTTTTTCTGTTAGTATTGAACCTGCAGCACTGAATACTCTTTCTGATAGGACACTAGCTGCCGGGCAAGCAAGCTCCTGCAATGCATATTCTGCCAATTCTGGCCAGGTGTCTAATTTGGATGCCCAGTAATCAAATGGGAATGACGGTTGAGGGAGAACGTCGATAAGGGATGAAAAATAGTTTGTAACCATACTGGACAAATGTTGTCTCCTGTCACTTTGAATTGATGCTGCAGTACCTGTCCTGTCTGCGGTCATAGAAAAATCACTCCACAACCTGGTCAGAAAACCCCTCTGGCCAACGCCACTTCTGATTTCTGCCCCTCTAACACCTCTGGTCTGCTGGCCCCTGGAGCTCGTGTGAGAACGATCACGGGCGCTGTGTGCAGGGAATGCCAGAAGCAAACGGTCAACAAGAGTTGATTGTTTTGTTGCTAATATTAGTTCCAAGTTCTCATGTGGCATAATATTTTGCAATTTGCCTTTATAGCGAGGATCAAGGAGGCAGGCCAACCAGTAATCGTCATCGTTCATCATTTTTGTAATGCGTGTGTCCCTTTTGAGGATACGCAAGGCATAATCCGCCATGTGGGCCAAAGTTCCCGTTGTCAAATCTGCGGTTGTGCTTGGTTGAGGGGCAGTTGCAGGCAAATCTACGTCACTTGTGTCCCTCAAAAAACCAGAACCCGGCCTTGCCACGCCACCAATTTCCCGTGCCCCCGGGAAAGCTTCCTCATTAAAAATATACTCATCCCCATCATCCTCCTCATCCTCCACCTCCTCTTCGCCCGGTACCTCGTCATGTACACTGCCCTGACCAGACAATCGCTGACTGTCATCAAGGCTTTCCTCTTCCTCTGGTGCAGACGCCTGATCCTTTATGTGCGTCAAACTTTGCATCAGCAGACGCATTAGGGGGATGCTCATGCTTATTATGGCGTTGTCTGCACTAACCAGCCGTGTGCATTCCTCAAAACACTGAAGGACTTGACACATGTCTTGAATCTTCGACCACTGCACACCTGACAACTCCATGTCTGCCATCCTACTGCCTGCCCGTGTATGTGTATCCTCCCACAAAAACATAACAGCCCGCCTCTGTTCGCACAGTCTCTGAAGCATGTGCAGTGTTGAGTTCCACCTTGTTGCAACGTCTATGATTAGGCGATGCTGGGGAAGGTTCAAAGAACGCTGATAGGTCTGCATACGGCTGGAGTGTGCAGGCGAACGGCGGATATGTGCGCAAAGTCCACGCACTTTGAGGAGCAGGTCGGATAACCCCGGATAACTTTTCAGGAAGCACTGCACCACCAGGTTTAAGGTGTGAGCCAGGCAAGGAATGTGTTTCAGTTGGGAAAGGGAGATGGCAGCCATGAAATTCCTTCCGTTATCACTCACTACCTTGCCTGCCTCAAGATCTACAGTGCCCAGCCACGACTGCGTTTCTTGCTGCAAGAACTCGGACAGAACTTCCGCGGTGTGTCTATTGTCGCCCAAACACTTCATAGCCAATACAGCCTGCTGACGTATGCCAGTAGCTGCCCCATAATGGGAGACCTGGTGTGCAACAGTGGCAGGTGCGGATGGAGTGTTTGTGCGACTGCGGTCTGTGGACGAGCTCTTGCTTCTGCAGGAGGACGAGGAGGAGGAGGAGGAGGAGGGGGTGCGAACGGCTACAGACAACTGTTTACTAGACCGTGGGCTAGGCAGAACTGTCCCAAACTTGCTGTCCCCTGTGGACCCTGAATCCACCACATTTACCCAGTGTGCCGTGATGGACACGTAACGTCCCTGGCCATGCCTACTGGTCCATGCATCTGTTGTCAGGTGCACCTTTGTGCTCACAGATTGCCTGAGTGCATGGACGATGCGCTCTTTAACATGCTGGTGGAGGGCTGGGATGGCTTTTCTGGAAAAAAAGTGTCGACTGGGTAGCTCGTAGCGTGGTACAGCGTAGTCCATCAGGTCTTTGAAAGCTTCGCTTTCAACTAACCGGTAGGGCATCATCTCTAACGAGATTAGTCTAGCTATGTGGGCGTTCAAACCCTGTGTACGCGGATGCGAGGCTAAGTACTTCCTTTTTCTAACCATAGTCTCATGTAGGGTGAGCTGGACTGGAGAGATGGAGATCGTGGAACTAGCGGGGGTGCCGGTGGACATGGCAGACTGAGAGACGGTGGGAGATGGTATTGTTGCCGCCGGTGCCCTAGATGCAGTGTTTCCTACTACGAAACTGGTGATTCCCTGACCCTGACTGCTTTGGCCTGGCAAAGATACCTGCACAGATACAGCAGGTGGTGCGCTAAATGGTGGTCCTACACTGCCGGAAGGGATGTTGCGTTGATGACTAGCTTCATTGGCCGAGGGTGCAACAACCTTAAGGGACGTTTGGTAGTTAGTCCAAGCTTTCAAATGCATGGTGGTTAAATGTCTATGCATGCAACTAGTATTGAGACTTTTCAGATTCTGACCTCTGCTTAAGGAAGTAGAACATTTTTGACAGATGACTTTGCGCTGATCAATTGGATGTTGTTTAAAAAAATGCCAGACTGCACTCTTTCTAGCATCGGATACCTTTTCAGGCATTGCAGACTGAGCTTTAACCGGATGGCCACGCTGTCCTCCACCAGGTTTTGGCTTTGCCACGCGTTTTGGGCAAGATACGGGCCCGGCAGATGGAACCTGTGGCGATGTTGATGCCTGCTGCGGCCCCTCCTCCTCCTCTGCTTCAGAACTGCTGCCGCCTGCACCCTGTTCCCCCAATGGCTGCCAATCGGGGTCAAGAACTGGGTCATCTAATAACTCTTCTTGTACCTCCTGCGCAACTTCGTCTGTGTCACCGTGTCGTTCGGTGGTATAGCGTTCGTGATGGGGCAACATAGTCTCATCAGGGTCTGATTCTTGATCAGCACCCTGCGAGGGCAATGTTGTGGTCTGAGTCAAAGGACCAGCATAGTAGTCTGGCTGTGGCTGTGCGTCAGTGCACTCCATGTCAGATTCAATTTGTAATGGGCATGGACTGTTAACTGTTTCACTTTCTAAGCCAGGGACGGTATGTGTAAAGAGCTCCATGGAGTAACCCGTTGTGTCGCCTGCTGCATTCTTCTCTGTTGTTGTTTTTGCTGAAGAGGACAAGGAAGTGACTTGTCCCTGACCGTGAACATCCACTAACGACGCGCTGCTTTTACTTTTACCAGTTTCACGAGAGGAGGCAAAAGAGCTAGAGGCTGAGTCAGCAAGATAAGCCAAAACTTGCTCTTGCTGCTCCGGCTTTAAAAGCGGTTTTCCTAATCCCAGAAAAGGGAGCGTTCGAGGCCTTGTGTAGCCGGACGACGAACCTGGCTCCACAGCTCCAGACTTAGGTGCAATATTTTTTTCCCCACGACCACCTGATGCTCCACCACTACCACTACCCTCATTACCAGCTGACAATGAACGCCCCCGGCCACGACCTCTTCCACTAGACTTCCTCATTGTTTTAAAAACGTAACCAAACTAACGTTATTTGTTGCAGTCACACAACTTACACGGTGAGCTATAACTTCAGTATGATTTAGCTACCCCTTTACAGGTTGGTGAGACCACAGCGAAAATCAGGCCCAATGTTACACACTCTTTTTTTGGTGGCTGCAAATTAGAGAGATGCCCCACACGCAGGACTGTCACTGAAGCACAAATGTTAATATTAATGTCACACTATTATTTTTTTTTTATTTTTATTTTTTTCAGGAACACTTTAGAAACCCCCCCAAAAAAAAAAAATAGATTTTTGCAGGGAGAATTTAGAAAACAAATGTAACAAACTATATGCTTTCTATGGGCCACTGAGTGAGAGATGACGCACACAGGAATCAGGAGTGGCACACAAGCCCAGAGGCCAATATTTTTCTACCAATGATTGATGGAGTTATTTTCTCTGGTAGATTTTGGAACCCAAATCAAGGAAAAAAAATATAGGCTTTCTATGGACCACAATTGAGAGAGAGAGAGAGAGAGAGAGAGAGCGAGAGAGATGGCACACCCAGGAGTCAAGACTGGCACACAAGCAGAAAGGCCAATATTAATCTCCCACTGTTTTTTTTGTTTGTTTGTTTTTTTTTTTTTTCAGGGAGACTTTAGAAAAAAAAATAATAAAAAAAATATGATTTTATCAGGAAGAATTTAGAAACCAAATAAAATAAAATGATTTTTTCAGGGAGAATTTATAAAAAAAATAAAAACAAAAATAGGCGTTCTATGGCCCACTGACTGAGAGATGACGCACACAGGAGTCAGGAGTGGCACACAAGCCCAGAGGCCAATATTTTTCTACCAATGATTGATGTAGTTATTTTCTCTGGTAGATTTTGGAACCCAAATCAAGGAAAAAAAATATAGGCTTTCTATGGACCACAATTGGAGAGAGAGAGAGAGAGAGATGGCACACCCAGGAGTCAAGACTGGCACACAAGCAGAAAGGCCAATATTAATCTCCCACTGTTTTTTTTGTTTGTTTTTTTTTTTTTTTTTTCAGGGAGACTTTAGAAAAAAAAATAATAAAAAAAATATGATTTTATCAGGAAGAATTTAGAAACCAAATAAAATAAAATGATTTTTTCAGGGAGAATTTATAAAACAAATAAAAACAAAAATAGGCGTTCTATGGCCCACTGACTGAGAGATGACGCACACAGGAGTCAGGAGTGGCACACAAGCCCAGAGGCCAATATTTTTCTACCAATGATTGATGTAGTTATTTTCTCTGGTAGATTTTAGAACCCAAATCAAGGAAAAAAAATATAGGCTTTCTATGGACCACAATTGGAGAGAGAGAGAGAGAGAGAGAGAGAGAGAGATGGCACACCCAGGAGTCAAGACTGGCACACAAGCAGAAAGGCCAATATTAATCTCCCACTGTTTTTTTTGGTTGTTTTTTTTTTTTTTTTTTCAGGGAGACTTTAGAAAAAAAAATAATAAAAAAAATATGATTTTATCAGGAAGAATTTAGAAACCAAATAAAATAAAATGATTTTTTCAGGGAGAATTTATAAAACAAATAAAAACAAAAATAGGCGTTCTATGGCCCACTGACTGAGAGATGACGCACACAGGAGTCAGGAGTGGCACACAAGCCCAGAGGCCAATATTTTTCTACCAATGATTGATGTAGTTATTTTCTCTGGTAGATTTTGGAACCCAAATCAAGGAAAAAAAATATAGGCTTTCTATGGACCACAATTGGAGAGAGAGAGAGAGAGAGAGAGAGAGAGAGAGATGGCACACCCAGGAGTCAAGACTGGCACACAAGCAGAAAGGCCAATATTAATCTCCCACTGTTTTTTTTGGTTGTTTTTTTTTTTTTTTTTCAGGGAGACTTTAGAAAAAAAAATAATAAAAAAAATATGATTTTATCAGGAAGAATTTAGAAACCAAATAAAATAAAATGATTTTTTCAGGGAGAATTTATAAAACAAATAAAACCAAAAATAGGCGTTCTATGGCCCACTGACTGAGAGATGACGCACCCAGGAGTCAAGACTGGCACACAAGCAGAAAGGCCAATATTAATCTCCCACTGTTTTTTTTTTTTTTTTTTTTTTTTTTCAGGGAGACTTTAGAAAAAAAAATATTAAAAAAAATATGATTTTATCAGGAAGAATTTAGAAACCAAATAAAATAAAATGATTTTTTCAGGGAGAATTTAGAAAACAAATAAAACCAAAAATAGGCGTTCTATGGCCCACTGACTGAGAGAGAGAGAGAGATGGAACGCTTAGTACTGGCACACAAGCCCAAAGGGCAATATTAATCTCCCTTTTTTTTTCCAGGGAGAATTTCTAAAACCCCAAAAAAAAAAAAAATAGGCTTTCTATGGCCCACTATTTGTGAGAGAGATGGGACGCTCAGGACTGGCACAGATGGCACGCTCGGGACTGGCACAGAAGCCCAGAGGCCAATATTAATCTCCCTTTTTTTCTGGGAGAATTTATAAAACCAAAAAAATATTTAAATAGGCTTTCTATGGCCCACTATTTGTGAGAGAGATGGCACGCTCAGGACTGGCACAGATGGCACGCTCACAACTGGCACACAAGCCCAGAGGCCAATATTAATCTCCCTTTTTTCAGGGAAAATTTATAAAACCAAAAAAAAAATTAAATAGGCTTTCTATGGCCCACTATTTGTGAGAGAGATGGCACGCTCAGGACTGGCACAGATGGCACGCTCACAACTGGCACACAAGCCCAGAGGCCAATATTAATCTCCCTTTTTTCAGGGAAAATTTATAAAACAAAAAAAAAAATTAAATAGGCTTTCTATGGCCCACTATTTGTGAGAGAGATGGCACGCTCAGGACTGGCACAGATGGCACGCTCAGGACTGGCACACAAGCCCAGAGGCCAATATTAATCTCCCTTTTTTTCAGGGAGAATTTATAAAACCCAAAAAAAAATAAAATAGGCTTTCTATGGCCCACTATTTGTGAGAGAGATGGCACACTCAGGACTGGCACACAAGCCCAAAGGCCAATATTAATCTCCCACTGTATTTTTATCAGGGAGAATTTATACACCCCACAAAAAAAAATACAGAAAAATGAAAAGGCTTTCTATGGCCCACTATGTGAGAGAGATGGCACACACAGGGATGGCACTCTAGCAGAAATGCCAAATTGCCAATCTTAATCTTTCACCAAAAAAAAAAAAAAAAAAAAACAGGGAATGTCCTACAATTACTATCTCCCTGCCTGCAGTAATCTCAGCCAGGTATGGCAGGCAGCTACTATCTCCCTGCCTGCAGTAATCTCAGCCAGGTATGGCAGGCAGCAATAAGGAGTGGACTGATGCACAAATGAAATAAAAAGTGTGGACAAACAAAAAAGATAGCTGTGCAGAAAGGAAGGAACAAGAGGATTTGTGCTTTGAAAAAAGCAGTTGGTTTGCACAGCGGCGTACACACAGCAATGCAGCTATCAGGGAGCCTTCTAGGGCAGCCCAATGAGCTACAGCGCTGAGGGGAAAAAAAAAAAAAAAAAAACTTCCACTGTCCCTGCACACCGAGGGTGGTGTTGGACAGTGCAAATCGCTGCAGCACAAGCGGTTTTGTGGTTAATGGACCCTGCCTAACGCTATCCCTGCTTCTGACAAAGCAGCAGCAACCTCTCCCTAAGCTCAGATCAGCAGCAGTAAGATGGCGGTCGGCGGGAACGCCTCTTTATAGCCCCTGTGACGTCGCAGACAGCAAGCCAATCACTGCAATGCCCTTCTCTAAGATGGTGGGGACCAGGACCTATGTCATCACGCTGCCCACACTCTGCGTTTACCTTCATTGGCTGAGAAATGGCGCTTTTCGCGTCATTGAAACGCGACTTTGGCGCGAAAGTCGCGTACCGCATGGCCGACCCCGCACAGGGGTCGGATCGGGTTTCATGAAACCCCGACTTAGCCAAAAGTCGGCGACTTTTGAAAATGTTCGACCCGTTTCGCTCAACCCTACTAATCAGAGCACTGCGGACACAGGAAGAACACAAATGCTCTGTGCAGGGCGCAGCGCACACAAAAAAAGGTGCAAAAAAGTGTGCTAAAAATTCATTTGGAGGGGGTACTGGAACAGGGATGGGAAAGAGGACGTCACCAAACACTGACCCCGGCTACGCTACGTTTAAAACTACACTGTACTAACTACTATTATTAAAAAAAAAAAAAAATCGGACGTCCCTTAGACTGTGATGTCCGCTACGCTATCTAAGAAAAGAAAAATTCCTGTGGCGCAGTCTCTGATCAGCAGCGATACTGATCAGAGAGCTGCGGTCACGGGAAGAGCACGAATGCTCTGTGCAAGACACCGCGTACAGGCAAAAAGCGCAAAAAAGTGGACTACAATTTCAATTGGAGGGGGGTACTGGAACAGGGATGGGGGAGGTGCTGCTGCTCTGCTGTGATCACAGGAATCACACAGCAGGCAGATCCCAGCAAAAAGTAGAGAGCACAGCAGGAAGCTGAAGGTGGAGGCTGGAGATCGCTGGGGAAGATCACACTGCCACCAATGGATTCTTTTCTCAGGTGACACAGAAGGGCTTGGATAACCGCTCTGCACTCCAAATCTGAGGTAAAGATGGTGTCCAGGGCGGTGATTGCTATTTTAGATTAACCCCTTTGGTGCGGATTGGCTAGAAGCTATTTTTCAGCCAATCAGCGCCATAGGGATTATGCTGGTGAGGTGACGTGGGGATCACCCCACCCATGGCTGTGATTGGTGCTACATCACTCAGCAAAGATCACAGCCGGTCACCTGCTTTTTTTTTTTTTAAATAACTTTATCGTCACATTGCTGTTGTTGGCGGGTCAAAGTTGAGCAGCCAATCACAGCGATCGCCGATGTGGGGGGGGGCAGTGCAACCCCCCGAGGCTACCTGCAGAGATGGTCAGCTGTCAGGGGCAGCAGCCATCGGAACCCGGTCCAATGGTGGTGCCGTACTAGTACTGCTCTGGGCAGAAATGCACCTCTCGCAGAGCAGTACTAGTACGGCGGAAGTCAGGAAGTTGGAAGTGACCAATCACATGATAGATTTCATTATCTGCTCGTAAGGCACTGAAATCAGCAGGCCTTTGGGTGATAAGACGTCCAACAAGGTAATCCATCTGGTCTTCTTTTGTGCTAGGCATTTTTTCCAATCACCGCCACGTACATTCATGTAGAATCTATCAATACCACGTACCTTAAACTGGGATGGGTCACAATTGTGGTAAAGGTGGCAAGGTATGATCTTCAATTGTGTGATATCAGAAACTTCTTCTGCCATTATAGTATCTAAGACATGTTTTCTTACGCTTCTGCATACTGTAATGTGTGTGTGTTGTTAGAACCATGGAATATTATGAGTAATTTTGTATGTTTTGGAATTTGAGGAATTGGTAAAACACTTTGTTTTATCAATGTTCGGGAATGCAACACAGGGTTGACAACCCATGTGGGTCCTTGAGAGTTAAAAATGGTAGTTTCTTTTAGTTTAGCAAAATTACTTTTAACTAAGATGTTCTTTAGGTTGTGTGATCATCGGTAGGTACCATAATTGCAGGGTTTTTGGTAATACATGTAGCAAAGGTGTTGTCAAGTTTCAAAATGTTCCAATATTTATAAAGGGCACTCCACATTTCTGAGATTGTTAGCTTGTCATTGAAAGTTAACGATATTTTTTTTTTCAATTCTTTATTATTTTAACAAAAGAAACATATAACACTCATCACAATATGTCTTATAAGGAGCAAATGTTCATAGTACAAATGAAGTTATGCATTTGAATTATAAAGTATCAATAGAACCAAGCAAAGCAAAACAACCGAACAAGTGTCACTTATGATCCAGCGAAGGCGTAAGACCAACATATGCGTACCAAATTTAGGCTGAATATTAACCCCTTTACCCCAAGGGTGGTTTGCACATTAATGACCAAGCCAAGTTTTACAATTCTGACCACTGTCCCTTTATGAGGTTATAACTCTGGGACGCTGGTTTTCTCGTGACATATTGTACTTCACGATAGTGGTAAAATTTCTTTGATATTACCTGCATTTATTAGTGAAAAAAATGGATATTTGGTGAAAATTTTGAAAATTTCGCAATTTTCCAACTTTGAATTTTTATGCAATTAAATCACAGAGATGTCACACAAAATACTTAATAAGTAACATTTCCCACATGTCTACTTTACATCAGCACAATTTTGGAACCAACTTTTTTTTTGTTAGGGAGCTATAAGGGTTAAAAGTTGACCAGCAATTTCTCATTTTTACAACACCATTTTTTTAGGGACCACATCTCATTTGAAGTCATTTTGAGGGGTCTATATGATAGAAAATAATCAAGTGTGACACCATTCTAAAAACTACACCCCTCAAGGTGCTCAAAACCACATTCAAGAAGTTTATTAACCCTTCAGGTGTTTCACAGAAATTTTTGGAATGTTTAAAAAAAATGAACATTTAACTTTTTTTCACAAAAAATTTACTTCAGCTTCAATTTGTTTTATTTTACCAAGGGTAACAGGAGAAAATGGACCGCAAAAGTTGTTGTACAATTTGTCCTGAGTACACCGATACCCCATTTGTGGGGGTAAACCACTGTTTGGGCGCATGACAGAGCTCGGAAGCGAAGGAGCACCATTTGACTTTTCAATGCAAAATTAACTGGAATTGAGATGGGACGCCATGTTGCGTTTGGAGAGCCCCTGATGTGCCTAAACATTGAAACCCCCACAAGTGACACCATTTTGGAAAGTAGACCCCCTAAGGAACTTAACTAGATGTGTGGTGAGCACTTTGACCCACCAAGTGCTTCACAGAAGTTTATAATGCAGAGCCGTAAAATTAAAAAATCATATTTTTTCACAAAAATTATTATCGCCCCCAATTTTTTATTTTCCCAAGGGTAAGAAAAGAAATTGGACCCCAAATGTTGTTGTGCAATTTGTCCTGAGTATGCTGATACCCCATATGTAGGGGTAAACCACTGTTTGGGCGCATGGCAGAGATCGGAAGGGAAGGAGCGCCATTTGACTTTTCAATGCAAAATTGACTGGAATGCGTTTAGAGAACCACTGATGTGCCTAAACATTGAACCCCCCCCACAAGTGACACCATTTTGGAAATTAGACCCCTAAGGAACTTATCTAGATTTGTTGTGAGAGCTTTGAACCCCCAAGTGTTTCACTACAGTTTATAACGCAGAGCCGGGAAAATACAAAATCTTTTTTTTTTCCACAAAAATTATTTTTTAGCCCCAAGTTTTGTATTTTTCCAAGGGTATCAGTTGAAATTGATGGAATGGTCTGCAGGCGTCACATTGCGTTTGCAGACCCCCTAATGTACCTAAACAGTAGAAACCCCTCACAAATGACCCCATATTGGAAACTAGATCCCCCCAAGGAACTTATCTAGATGTGTTGTGAGAACTTTGAACGCCCAAGTGTTTCACTACAGTTTATAATGCAGAGCCGTAAAAATAAAAAATCTTCTTTTCCCACAAAAATTATTTTTTAGCCCATTGTTTTGTATTTTCCTAATGGTAACAGGAGAAATTGGACACCAAAAGTTGTTGTCCAATTTGTCCTGAGTACGCTGATACCCCATATGTTGGGGTAAACCCCTGTTTGGGCACACGGGAGAGCTCGGAAGGGAAGGAGCGCCGTTTGACTTTTCAACGCAGAATTGGCTGGAATTGAGATCGGACGCCATGTTGCGTTTAGAGAGCCACTGATGTGCCTAAACAGTAGAAACCCCCCACAAGTGACCCCATATTGGAAACTAGACCCCCCGAGGAACTTATCTAGATTTGTTGTGAGAAATATGAACCTCCAAGTGTTTCACTACAGTTTATAACACAAAGCCGTGAAAATAAAAAATCTTTTTTTCCCACAAAAATTATTTTTTAGCCCCCAGTTTTGTATTTTCCCAAGGGTAAGAGTTAAAATTGGACCATAAAATTTGTTGTCCAATTTGTCCTGAGTACGCTGATACCCCATATGTTGGGGTAAACCCCTGTTTGGGCACACAGGAGAGCTCGGAAGAGAAGGAGCACTGTTTTACTTTTTCAACGCAGAATTGGCTGGAATTGAGATCGGACGCCATGTCGCATTTGGAGAGCCCCTGATGTGCCTAAACAGTGGAAACCCCCCAATTATAACTGAAACCCTAATCCAAACACACCCCTAACCCTAATCCCAACGGTAACCCTAACCACACCTCTAACCCTGACACACCCCTAACCCTAATCCCAACCCTATTCCCAATCGTAAATGTAATCTAAACCCTAACCCTAACTTTAGCCCCAACCCTAACTTTAGCCCCAACCCTAACTGTAGCCTTAACCCTAGCCCCAACCCTAACCCTAGCCCTAACGGGAAAATGGAAATAAATATTTTTTTTAATTTTTTTTTTAATTTTTCCCTAACTAAGGGGGTGATGAAGGGGGGTTTGATTTACTTTTATAGCGGGGTTTTTAGCGGATTTTTACGATTGGCAGCCGTCACACACTGAAAGACCCTTTTTATTGCAAAATATTTTTTGCGTTACCACATTTTGAGAGCTATAATTTTTCCATATTTGGGTCCACAGAGTCATGTGAGGTCTTGTTTTTTGCGGGACGAGTTGACGTTTTTATTGGTAACATTTTCGGCACGTGATTTTTTTTATCGCTTTTTATTCCAATTTTTGTGAGGCAGAATGACCAAAAACCAGCTATTCATGAATTTCTTTTGGGGGAGGCGTTTATACCGTTCCACGTTTGGTAAAATTGATAAAGCAGTTTTATTCTTCGGGTCAGTACGATTACAGCGATGCCTCATTTATATCATTTTTTTATGTTTTGGCGCTTATGTACGATAAAAACTATTATAGAAAAAATAATTATTTTTGCATCGCTTTATTCTGAGGACTATAACTTTTTTATTTTTTTCTGATGACGCTGTGTGGCGGCTAGTTTTTTGCGGGACAAGATGACGTTTTCAGCTTTACCATCGTTATTTATATCAGTCTTTTTGATCGCATGTTATTCCACTTTTTGTTTGGTGGTATGATTATAAAGCGTTATTTTTTGCCTTTTTTTTTTACGGTGTTCACTGAAGGGGTTAACTAGTGATATAGTTTTATAGGTGGGGTCGTTACGGACGCAGCGATACTAAATATGTGTACTTTTACTGTTTTTTTATTTAGATAAAGAAATGTATTTATAGGAACTAATATATATATATATATATATATATATATATATATATATATATATATATATATATATAATTATTTTTTATTTTATTTTTTTTTTGTTAGGAATTTTTTTAAATTTTTTTTTTTTTTACACATGTGAATTTTTTTTTTTTTACACTATAACATTGCCCCGGGGGGCATCATGACATGATATAGTGTAAGATTGCTGATCTGACACTTTGCTGTGCACTGTGTCAGATCAGCGATCTGACGTGCACTCCTGGGGGCTTCCCGGCACCTGCTCCGAGTAGGCGAAGTGAAGCCACCTCCCTGCAGGACCCGGATGCAGCGGCCATTTTGGATCCGGGCCTGATGCAGAGAGGATGAGGTAGGAGACCCTCGGAGCAAAACGATCACATCGAGTTGCTCCGGGGGTCTCAGGGAAGCCCGCAGGGCATGTTTGATCGCAGTGTGCTGGGGGTAATTGTGCCAGGGGCGGTCCGTGACCGCTCCTGGCACTTAGTGCCGGATGTCAGCTGCGATAGTCAGCTGACACCCGGCCGCGATCGATCGCGTATGAGGTACTATCCCGTCAGTGGTCATACGGGCCCACCCCACTTCGACGGGATAGTATGTCCAAAGTCCGAAAGGGGTTAAATTATAATAAACCTTTTGAAATCAAAATAGGAATAATAAGTTTGTTTACTGAGGCTGAAATAGGGGGAGGAGACTCTTTCATACTTGTATAAATGGAAATAATTCCTTAGGCTGTCCCAAACACCGAAGAATACAAAAAAAAAAATTAAGTCAGATAATGCTCCTGATTTTGTCCAATCCAGTTGGACCAAGGGGGCCAGATCTTTAGGAAACGGTCGTGAGAGAGCGTTTCCCAGCTTGTCAATTTTTCCAGACGAAAAATATCCCTAACCTTCTCAATCCAATTTCCCAGGGATGGTGGGGATGTTTGCTTCAATTTCAACGCAATCAGATGTTTTGCTGCTCCCAGCAGTAGAGGTGGGAGATCATGCTTAGGTTTAAAATTCGGTGAGGGAAGAGACAGAAGGACTTCTGGGGCTGTGAGATCTGTTGTGAATTCAGCTTTTGGGCTCCCTCCGGTGCTTGTAGAGGGTAATGCAGTTTTACCTGGATTGCAAGAGTGGACATGTGTATCTACTAATTGCAGAACTGACTGGGGTATATAGCTTTGCTGGATCCTTTAGTCAGTGCCAGTTGTCCATTGTTCTTGAAGGATTCACTTCCTGCTGGTCTCTCCAGTTTGCTGTGCTTTTCTACAAAGATAAGTCCTGGCTTTGTTTTTGCTGTCCACCTGCTGTGGACCTTAAAGTTCTGTGCATTTTCATGTTCTTGTCTTGTCCTGCTTAGTCTGTGAAGGATTTTTTGCAGCCTAGCTTTTTCTCTGGAGATGCAGATATACCCCCCATGTCTTTAGTCAGATGTGGTGATCCGTATTTTCTGCGGTGGATATTTTCTAGTCTTTTATACTGACCGCATAGTACTCTGTTCTATTCTTTCTTTTTAGCTAGTATGGCCTCCTATGCTAAAATCTGATTTCATTTCTGCGTATGTTATTTCCCTCTCCTCTCACAGTCAATATTTGTGGGGGGCTATCTATCCTTTGGGGATTTTCTCTGAGGCAAGATAGGTTTCCTGTTTCTGTCTTTAGGGGTAGTTAGATCTTAGGCTGTGTCGAGGGGTCTAGGGAGTGTTAGGTACCCCCCACGGCTACTTTTAGTTGCGCTGCTAGGTTCAGGGTTTGCGGTCAGTACAGGGACCACCTTCTCCAGAGTCCGTCTCATGCTGCTCCTAGGCCACCAGATCATAACAGAGATCCGACTTCAAAACTCCCATGGCTCTCGGGCGTGTCCTGGCCATGATGGAGGAAGGCTGCTAATCCCTGAGCTCCTGCTTCTCCGGCCGAATAAAGCCCTGCTACAGCCCAGAAACTGACTTTACCGGAGTCTATGCCTGCTAAACGGAAGCCTGCACGCCCCACCACCCCTTCTGGTCCCCTGTGGAGTTCTCTGCGAGTATATCTCGCTTTCTAAGAAGCTCTGGGAAGGGGCCTTGGAGCTGCACTGATCCTAAAATGGCAGATTCCCCCCCAAAACCCTGCAGCACTATGCATGAGGCAACAAACAAACAGAGAGAGAGGGAGACACCACAGGCTCACATGGAGGTTTCCAGAGTGTCTGTCACCAGACTGTTTACTCAGGAGAGGCCCCCGGAGACCCCCCTGCAGGGGGTCACGGATGAAGGTACTGGAGGGGAGAGGGAGGATTGTGGGGGCTCGGAACTTGAGACTGTACAAACAGAGGGAATAGTGGTGAAGTCCTGGACACAGAGAGCTGAGCTCTACCCCTCCCAAACTGAGTGGTCTGTGCTGCAGGAGACTCGGCTGCCTCTTAACCTTACACCTACAGAGGGGGTGCTGCAATAACTATTCAGAAACCGGGCTGTGGAGCAAGTTATCCCCCCTCTCTACTAAACCACCCCACAGAAGCCTCAGGGGGTGAGCGACGAGTGGAACCGACCATCAGTGGAGGCCCCAGTGGTTCCCCTATATTATCAAATATGCGGCCACAAGATAGCCCTGACCCAGATATGTGGGAAGCTTTTAAGGCCCGTATTAGCAACGTTCCAACTAAAGAGGAACTGGAGGGCTTTATCTCCAGGGTGGAGAACTCCTTTAAAGCTGAAACAATGGCCCTGAGAGGGGACGTCTCGGCTCTAGATGGCAGAGTCACACTTACTGACACTACTGTGGAAAATCTTTCCAGCAAGATCCTAGCCCTTGAGGATAAACTGTCAGCCCAGACGTCCACCTTTGAAAGCTTTCTAGACCATATGGAGGACTTGGAGAATCGGGAGAGAAGGCAAAATCTGAGAGTGAGGGGTCTACCGGAATCAGTCCAAGCCAGTGACCTAACTGCGACTCTTCAAGCTTTGTTTAACTCCGTTAGAAACACTGCCCCAGAGCTGGGTATTGAATTTGACAGAGCTCATAGGTCGCTGGGTCCTCCCCCTGAGGATGGTGGTCTTCCTAGAGACGTGATTTGTCGTTTTCATAGGTACCAAGTGAAGGAAGAAATCCTCAACTGTTCCAGAAAGATCCAGGAGATCCGATTCCAAGATTACCAATTACAGTTCCTCTCGGATCTGTCACGGAGAACCCTCCAAAAGAGGAGTGCTTTGCGACCTCTACTTAACCTCCTTCGCCAGAGCCAGATCCCCTATTCCTGGGGATATCCGTTCCGTCTTCAGGTTCGGCGGGGAACCCAGATGGTGTCCTTATCTCACCCCAGGGAGTATCGTTCATTTCTCTCCCTTCTGAACCTCGAGGATCCGGGCCTACAATTTCCTGACTGGCCTTATCCCGTTGTTTTCTGCTCTTATCTCTCAGGTGGCAGGATAACTCGTGTTTGGGGCCTAACGGTTCGGTATTCAACGTTCTATTGAAAAATGGGTTCCTTAAAATTTGGTTCCCTAAATGTACGGGGATTCAATACTCCCCAAAAACGAAGCCATGTACTTTCAGATATGCACAAGCTAGGGGTTCAGATACTTTTTCTTCAAGAAACTCATTTTAGAGCTGACCGGATACCTGTTGTCGGGGGTAAACTTTATGATAGATTGTCCCATAGTTCCAACCCCGAATCGAGGACAAAAGGTGTCTCAATAGCCTTTTGTAAGAATTTAAATATCATATTGTTAGACAAGGTCATAGATGAAGGGGGACGCTATATTTTTATGAAAGTTAAAGTTGCTGATCGGATCCTGACCCTAGTTAACTGGTATCTCCCGAACCGGGAACAGCCTAAGGTCTGCAAGTCCCTATTGTTGAAACTGTCTTCATTTGCGGAGGGCCAGGTTGTGATAGGTGGTGATTTTAACTTTGTCTTTGATCCCAAACTAGATACTTCCTCTGGTCGGGGGGCGGTCCCATCGAGAAAGGTGAGAGCCCTACAAAAATTCCTACTTAAACTACATCTGATAGATGTTTGGAGAATCCTCAATCCTAGAGGTAAGGATTATACTTTCTTCTCTTCTCCACACAACTCCTACAGCAGAATTGACCTTTTTCTGGTCAGCAGGGGGGTCTTATCTTGGAGGCCTGATGCCAAGATTGGTAATATGGTTCAGTCTGATCATTGCCCTATTTTTCTATCCTTGGAGATACCCGGGCTGGCTGTGAAAAAATTCTCATGGAAATTGAATGGCAACCTTTTACGAGACACCACCTGTTTTAGTGACTTGAAATCTGACATTGCAGCGTTTGCCCATACTCATGCGTCAGATCCCACACCTCAGGCAATTAAATGGGAAGCACTGAAGTGCGTCATGAGAGGCACCTTAATCAAACATGGGGCTAGAATTAAAAAACTTCAGACTGAGGAAATAGACGCTTTGCTGTCACAAATTCAGACCCTGGAAAGTAGGCATAAGAATTTGAGGTCCTCTAAGACTTTGGTTGAGCTCACTACAAAAAAGCTTGAACTTAAAGGCCTGCTGGATAGACGGTTTATGGATGACAAGGAAAGAACTAAAGGGTTTTTCTACAAAAGAGCTAATGTTTGTGGTCGCCCTCTAGCACGACTGCTTCATCCCAGATCGGATCCCACCCTTATCTCATCACTTAAAAATGATAAGGGCCAACTGGTCCATAGTAAAGAGGAGATCCTAGAGGTCTTCCAAAAGTTCTATAAATCCCTGTACAACATCAAGGGCAGGTTCGCTGATTTGGATTCCACCACGTTGAAAAATAAAATTAAATCTTATATGAATAGGATCAAGGTCACGTCCCTCTCTGAGGCGGATTTGGCGGTCCTGAAAAAGGACGTAACCCCTGAGGAGCTGGCAGAAGCTGTTAAATCCACGTCCACCTCTAAATGTCCTGGGCCGGATGGGTTCACTCCCTTATTCTATAAATCCCTTCTATCTGACTTGCTTCCCCAAATGGTCCTCACCTTTTAATGCGATTTCTGAGGAGAATAGTTTTACCCCCTAGTCTCTAGAGGCTCATATTTCTGTTCTGCCAAAGCCTAATAAAGATCCCCTGCTGGCCGGGAGTTATAGGCCAATCTCCCTGATCAACGTCGATGTAAAATTATTTGCTAAGGTATTGGCTGACAGATTGTCGGGACTTTTCACATCTATTATCGACCTTGATCAGGTGCGCTTCGTCAAGGGCCGGGAGGCGCGGGACAGCATTATCAGGTCTCTTTTCCTTATTGAGAGGACCAAGATGCAAAAGTCCCCTCTTTGTCTTCTGTTGATTGACGCGGAAAAGGCCTTTGATAGAGTCCATTGGGACTTTTTACGGGAAACCCTGACCCACATTGGCTTACAATCCAATTTCCTGGGGAAAATGATGTCATTATATTCAAAACCCTCAGCTCGTGTTAGAGTCAATGGATCTTTGTCCGATCGTTTTTATATTCAGAACGGTACTAGACAAGGCTGCCCGTTGTCGCCCCTATTATATGTTTTAGTTATTGAGCATTTGGCTAAGGCTATCCGAGTTAATGACAGTATCTCAGGGATTCAGGTTGGAAACTCTAACCATAAAACGGCCCTATTTGCCGACGACATCCTCCTCTTCGTCTCTAACCCAGTCATCTCTTTTCCAGTGCTTATGAAGGAGTTCGAATCCTTCGGGGATTTAAGTAACTTCAAGATTAATTACTCCAAATCTGAGGTCCTAAACATTTCTCTATCTTCTTCCGTGGTGGCTTCCTTGAAGCGGACCTTCCCCTTCAGATGGCAATGGGATCAGATTTCATATCTCGGGGTGAACCTCACCTCGGATCCTCTTCAATTATTTTCTTTGAACTATCAGGTCATTTTTAACAAGGTGGGATCCCTTCTGGAATCTTAAGGCCCATTAAGGCTGTCGTGGCTCGGTAGGATTCAGGTTGTTAAGATGGATATCCTGCCGAGATTTCTTTATATCTTTCAGGCGATTCCCATTTGGCCACATAAATAGTTTTTTATTAAAATACAGTCCTTGATTTCCCGTTTTATCTGGAAGGGGAAAACACCGAGGGTGAGTTACAAGGTTTTATCTAGGCCACGTCAGTTTGGTTGGGTGGGTCTTCCCAACCTCCGAAGCTATTGCTGGGCGGCCATATTAGTTCGCCTCTTGGACTGGAAATATAAAATTAAATTTAAAAAATGGGTAGAGTTGGAACAAGAATGGTCCGATTTGCCTCTTCATTATCTTCAGTGGATCCCAAAGCAATATGCTCTTCAATGGGGGAGATTTTCTTTCCTAACCTCAGAGGCTATGAGGGCATGGCACTGCAGTGGTGTGAAGGGGTCTGCTCCTTCTGGGGCCAGCCTTCTTACACCTATTTTTTGCAACCCGGCATTTCCTCCGGGCATTCACAGGAAAGCCTTCATGGGTTGGAAATACGAGGATGACATACGGGTTGGTGATATCTTACAGCGTGGCGAGATTCCCACCCTCTGTTCCCTCCAAACCCAATCTCCCTCCACTAAACTTCTTTGGTGGGAGTACTTGCAGGTCCGGTCCTTCCTGGCCTCTTTAAATTTGCCAAGGGGTTCGCACTGTAAACTCTCTCCCTTGGAACTGTTGTTTGCCAGTGGAGACACCCCGAGCAGGGGAATCTCTTCCCTCTACTCAATTCTTTCAACACCTGACTCTGACACAAGGCTCTATTTCCAGTCTGCTTGGGAGAAGGATTTGGGGCGGACTTTGTCGGATGAGGAATGGTAGCGTTGCTTCCTGATGAACCATAAACTCCCGAGTTCCAGTGAGGCCTCGGAGAAGGGGTATAAACTGCAATATAGGTGGTACCTCACTCCTGACCGGTCACACAAATTTTCTCCCTCAATTTCAAACTGCTGCTGGAGGTGTGGAAATGGCATTGGCTCCCTTTTGCATATCTGGTGGGACTGCCCCTTGATTAGAACATTCTGGGACCAAGTTTTCCGAAATTATGGTTTGATCACAGGCAAGCACATCACCGGTACTCCGAAGATAGCATTGCTCTCCATGATTCCCGGTTCGGTGGGATCCCAAAAAAAGGATATCCTTAAGTTTTGCCTAGCGGCTGCTAGGACGGTGATCCCCCGCCGATGGCGAGACCCGGTTCCCCCCGATGTTGTGGAGTGGTTTTCAGAATTTGAAACCATCTTTAGGTTGGAGGAAATTGATGCAGACATTTCACAGACAAGGGTCTCCTTTTTAGGTATCTGGACTGAATGGATTTTATTTAAAGATTCTGCTCGTTTCCCTGACCTGTTTACCTGATACGCCTGTCTATTCTACAGTTGATTACTAAGCTATTTTTCTTTTCTTTTCGTATTCTCATTTTATTTTTCTTTTCTTGAGCCCCACCTACTTGGGCTCCCCCCTCTATTTCCTCCTCTTTCTATCTCCCCCCTGGGTGAGCTGTTCTCCTTCCACCAGTTCGATGTGATAGGTCTGTACCATGATTTACCAGTTACTTTTATAATTATAATAATACTATTTGCGTTCATGTCTCGCTCTTGGGGACATGGGCGATCTGATTTTAGGTATGCTTTCTTTTATTTACGGTTTTGAAAGTCCTCGCCTGTTGCGGGGGCAAGGAGTTTTTGCTTATAAGTGTCACGCCCTACAGACGTGTCTATCAGGTGGACCCACTGGACCGCAAATACAGCGGTTACTGATACCAGGAAGGGAGAACCAGACCAGGAAAGCAGGTTCAAACGCTTTATTGTACAGTAATAAAAACACTAGGGGAGACACCCCAAAGGAAGGCCACAGGGCCACAACACCAGAAAGCCTCTAAGGAGACCAAGGCTTGGAGTGACCCCTATACAGGGATTTCCCCTAGACCACCAATAGAGGGTCCGATGAGGCAGACACCTGTGTTAAACCGACCTAGGAGGTAGGAAGAAAAGAATAAACAAAACAGGGCTGAATGTGGAACTTGGAAGCAGGAAGAAGACTGCAGGGAACCACACAGGATACTGGACTCAGGATGCTGTGGAGACCAGACTCGATCCTTATATGCCTCCAGGTGATAGGCCGGGAGGAGGGGCAGTGAGTAGGGAGGGGCTGACCCTTTAAGAAGCCAGAGAGCTCGCCTGCCCGCCCCCTATGCACTCCCTAGGAGAGGGAGAGAAAGGAGGAAGTGCAGCAGACATGGGAGCAAGGACCCGGGCAGCATGTCTGCAGGGACGGACCCCAGAGCGCCGGCGGACGACCGGAGTGTGACCCTGCTGGCTAAGGACAGGACCAGAAGAGGTAAGAGCAGGCGGGGAAGAGAAAGAAGGCGCCCCGGACTGCGAGGTGGTGACAATAAGTTAGTTACCGTAGTCATTCTGGAGGGTTTACTCACTCTAATTTTTTTTTTTCTTTTCTCTCTTTTATGTAAGATTTATGCAAGGTTTGTGAATGAGTGTTTTTTGTGTTACTCTTCTCGAATTGTATATTATAAGGAAAAGTACTTTGCTCATTGTCGTAGTTTTTAACTACTGTTTTTCTTGTAAAATTCTCTTCTCTTTAATAAAAATATATTTACAAAAAAAAAAAACTCTCATGGCTCTCATAGATTGATTAATTTGATGCCAGAAGTACTGAAGTGTCTGACAAGACCAAAAAATGTGTGTTGGTGTACCCCTTGAAGACTTACATCTCCAGCACATTGGAGAATCAGTGAGGCCTAAATTAAAAAGTCTCTCCAGGGTATAATACCAAAGTGATAGTATTTTATAAGCAGATTCCTAGAGAAGGATGCATCTAGAAAAGCCGTGGGAGTTCGAACAAATTCTGTATGTCTTCGGATGATAGGGAGATTCTGAGTTCAACCTCCCAGGAATGGAGGAACATGGGTTTAGTATTGATTTTAGAGATTAGGAGGTTAGCTTAAGGTACCGTCACACTAAACGATATTGCTAGCGATCCGTGACGTTGCAGCGTCCTGGCTAGCGATATCGTTCAGTTTGACACACAGCAGCGATCAGAATCCTGCTGTGATGTCATTGGTCGCTGCAGAAAGTCCAGCACTTTATTTCGTCGCTGGACTTCCTGCTGACATCGCTGAATCGGCGTGTGTGACGCCGATTCAGCGATGTCTTCGTTGGTAACCAGGGTAAACATCGGGTTACTAAGCGCAGGGCCGCGCTTAGTAACCCGATGTTTACCCAGGTTACCAGCGTAAAAGTAAAAAAAAATAAAAAAACACTACATACTTACCTTCCGCTGTCTGTCCCTCGGCGCTCTGCTTCTCTGCCCTGTGTAAGCACAGCGGCCGGAAAGCAGAGCGGTGACGTCACTGCTGTGTTTTCCGGCCGCTGTGCTTACACAGGGCAGAGAAGCAGAGCGCCGAGGGACAGACAGCAGAAGGTAAGTATGTAGTGTTTTTTTATTTTTTTACTTTTACGCTGGTAACCAGGGTAAACATCGGGTTACTAAGCGCGGCCCTGCGCTTAGTAACCCGATGTTTACCCTGGTTACCGGCATAGTTGGTCGCTGGAGAGCTGTCTGTGTGACAGCTCTCCAGCGACCAAATAGCGACGCTGCAGCGATCCGGATCGTTGTCGGTATCGCTGCAGCGTCGTTTAGTGTGACGGTACCTTTAGACTTCTGATAATAATCTCGGGACAGGTGGCTTAATTTTGGTCATTAAGTCCAACTAAAGCAATTCTGAGGGTGGAGTGGATAGTGTTTTAACTTGTGTCATAAAATATGTCACATGTGCCTGTGGAATAAAATTACGTGGACGCTTTGAGGCCTTTAAGGGCCATGAGTTATAACAAGGAATATTGCTATTTAGTAAGTGGGAGATTGGTATATTCGGAAGGGGGGACCATAAACCATAGGGGTCTGTGAAATCCGGATTGAAGATGTATGGGATCAAACCAATTGGAATTTTGTCCAGGAAAGGACCAGAAGTTGGCTGATTAGGAATCAGTGAGCGTTTAATTAGAATGGTCATGGAAAGGATTTCATTAAAGCTTATGTTTGAGGTAGGGTAATAGGTCCATAACAATTTTCCCAAATCCTGACCCAATAATTGCATTTAAAAATGTGCTTGTGCCTCTTTATTTACCAAATGTGTTAATTTTAACCATCTGGCTATATGTATGGCATGATAATACGATTGGAGATCCGAAAGGCCCAGGCCCCCTCGTTGTTTTGGAAGGATAAGCGCCTTAAAGGGTAATCTAGCCTTTTTAGCTTTCCAGATGAATTTTGACATAATTTTATTTAGTGTGTTAAAGAAAGATTTCGGAAGTGAGATGGGAACCATGTTCATGACATAGAGGATTTTGGGTAGGATACAGTGGGGCAAAAATGTATTTAGTCAGTCAGCAATAGTGCAAGTTCCACCACTTAAAAAGATGAGAGGCGTCTGTAATTTACATCATAGGTAGACCTCAACTATGGGAGACAAACTGAGAAAAAAAAATCCAGAAAATCACATTGTCTGTTTTTTTAACATTTTATTTGCATATTATGGTGGAAAATAAGTATTTGGTCAGAAACAAACAATCAAGATTTCAGGCTCTCACAGACCTGTAACTTCTTCTTTAAGAGTCTCCTCTTTCCTCCACTCATTACCTGTAGTAATGGCACCTGTTTAAACTTGTTATCAGTATAAAAAGACACCTGTGCACACCCTCAAACAGTCTGACTCCAAACTCCACTATGGTGAAGACCAAAGAGCTGTCAAAGGACACCAGAAACAAAATTGTAGCCCTGCACCAGACTGGGAAGACTGAATCTGCAATAGCCAACCAGCTTGGAGTGAAAAAATCAACAGTGGGAGCAATAATTAGAAAATGGAAGACATACAAAACCACTGATAATCTCCCTCGATCCCACCCTGTGGGGTCAGAATGATCACAAGAACGGTGAGCAAAAATCCCAGAACCACGCAGGGGGACCTAGTGAATGAACTGCAGAGAGCTGGGACCAATGTAACAAGGCCTACTATAAGTAACACACTACGCCACCATGGACTCAGATCCTGCAGTGCCAGACGTGTCCCACTGCTTAAGCCAGTACATGTCCGGGCCCGTCTGAAGTTTGCTAGAGAGCATTTGGATGATCCAGAGGAGTTTTGGGAGAATGTCCTATGGTCTGATGAAACCAAACTGGAACTGTTTGGTAGAAACACAACTTGTCGTGTTTGGAGGAAAAAGAATACTGAGTTGCATCCATCAAACACCATACCTACTGTAAAGCATGGTGGTGGAAACATCATGCTTTGGGGCTGTTTCTCTGCAAAGGGGCCAGGACGACTGATCCGGGTACATGAAAGAATGAATGGGGCCATGTATCGTGAGATTTTGAGTGCAAACCTCCTTCCATCAGCAAGGGCATTGAAGATGAAACATGGCTGGGTCTTTCAACATGACAATGATCCAAAGCACACCGCCAGGGCAACGAAGGAGTGGCTTCGTAAGAAGCATTTCAAGGTCCTGGAGTGGCATAGCCAGTCTCCAGATCTCAACCCTATAGAAAACCTTTGGAGGGAGTTGAAAGTCCGTGTTGCCAAGCGAAAAGCCAAAAACATCACTGCTCTAGAGGAGATCTGCATGGAGGAATGGGCCAACATACCAACAACAGTGTGTGGCAACCTTGTGAAGACTTACAGAAAACGTTTGACCTCTGTCATTGCCAACAAAGGATATATTACAAAGTATTGAGATGAAATTTTGTTTCTGACCAAATACTTATTTTCCACCATAATATGCAAATAAAATGTTAAAAAAAGACAATGTGATTTTCTGGATTTTTTTTTGTCAGTTTGTCTCCCATAGTTGAGGTCTACCTATGATGTAAATTACAGACGCCTCTCATCTTTTTTAAGTGGTGGAACTTGCACTATTGCTGACTGACTAAATACTTTTTTGCCCCACTGTATATGACTTAAAAATATTCACTCTACCTATCCAGGACAGACAGGCTAAGTCAAATGAGGTGAGAAGGCTTCTAATGTTCTCCAGGATAGGGAAAAAGTTATGAAGGAAAAGGGAGTTTGGGTCTTTGGAGATAAAGATGCCAAGATATTTAATTTTGTCTTTACCCCATTTAAAGGGCAAAGTATTTTTCAGGAAGTGAACATCCGACGCATTTGATGAAATATTAAGGGCTTCGGACTTATCAAGGTTGATCTTAAAATTAGAAAGGTCCCCAAATAACGTGAAGGTTTGTAACAGCTTTGGGAAAGCGGTTTTCAGGTTGGAAATCAAAAGTAAGAGATTGTCTGCAAAGGCCGCTGCTTTTACTTCTAATTGGTTTATCCTAACTCCTCTGATTTCCCTGTCTTGCCTAATCTATATATATAATTGTCTAAGGGTCACTTCCGTCTGTCTGTCCTTCTGTCACGGTTATTCATTCGCTGATTGGTCTCCCCAGCTGCCTGTCATGGCTGCCGCGACCAATCAGCGACGGGCACAGTCCGGAAGAAAATGGCCGCTCCTTACTCCCCACAGTCAGTGCCTGTCGCCCGCATACTCCCCTCCGGTTACCGCCAACACAGGGTTAATGCCGGCGGTAACGGACCGCGTTATGCCGCGGGTAACGCACTCCGTTACCACCGCTATTAACCCTGTGTGTCCCCAACTTTTTACCATTGACGCTGCATATGCGGCATCAATAGTAAAAAATGTTAAAAATAATTTTAAAAAAACCAACCTGCTATACTCGCCCTCCGCTGCAGCTCGCGCCGGCCGCCATCTTCCATTGCAGGTTCCGGTGGCAGAAGGACCTGCCATGACGTCACGGTCATGTGATTGTGACGTCATCACAGGCCATGCGCGCCTGCGCGACAAGGACCTGCCATGACGTCACGGTCATGTGACCACAACGTCATCACAGGTCCTGCGCTAATACCAACCCTGGGACCGGAACCTGCCGTGGACTACAAGGGCTCCCTCGGAAAGGTGAGTATATGTTTATTTTTTCACCTGTGACAAACCTGGCTGGGCAATATACTACATGGCTGGGCAATATACTACGTGACTGGCCAATACACTACGTGGCTCTGTGCTGTATACTACGTCACTGGGCAATATACTACATGGCTGCGCAATATACTACGTCACTGGGCAATATACTACATGGCTGCGCAATATACTACGTAACTGGGCAATATACTATGTGGCTGGGCAATATACTATGTGGCTGTGCAATATACTACGTCACTAGGCAATATACTACGTAACTGGGCAATATACTACGTGGCTGGGCAATATACTACGTCACTAGGCAATATACTACATGGCTGGCCAATATATTACGTCACTGGGCAATATACTACATGGGCTGTGCAATATACCACGTAGCTCAGCATTATACTACGTGGCTGCGCAATATACTACGTCACTAGGCAATATACTACGTAACTGGACAATATACTATGTGGCTGGACAATATACGTGGCTGGGCAATATACTACGTCACTGGGCAATATACTACGCGGCTGGGCAATATACTACGCGGCTGGGCAATATACTACGCGGCTGGGCAATATACTACGTCGCTGGGCAATATACTACGTGGCTGGGCAATATACAACGTGGGCTGTGCAATATACTACGTGGACATGCATATTCTAGAATACCTGATGCGCTAGAATCGGGCCACCATCTAGTATGTTGTATGAGTGTCTCCATGACCAGAATAAACGAGGGGGAGAGAGGGCAACCCTGCCTAGTACCATTGCTTATCTGAAAGGATTCTGATAGGATTCCATTAACTCTGACTTTAGTCGTGGGTTGAGCATACAAGGACATTATAGCTTCAATAAATTGTCATGTCAGACGCTATTCACACCAGGGCGTCCGACAGACAGCGGTAATTCCACATACATCCACTATACGCTCAGTGGCGCCGGCTAGACTTGATCCAGGTTGCCGGCTTTAATCTAGCTGGTACTCAGGTTGGAGGCTGGGTCACGCCCACGGCCTTTAAATAGTCGTGCTGGACTTTGGGCATCGCCGATTTATAGCTTGTGCCTCGTGCCTAGTGATACCGGTCTGGAGTGGTGGTCTTGGAGAAGAAATATCGTATCTGGTGGTGTATGATCCTTTGTTATATTTCTCCTTCCTATATTTGTATTTGTTTTGCCCTGTGCACATTATTGTGTTTTCCTGTGTGTCTGCGGCGTGGTGCGTTTTAAGTTTTCCCTGTCTGTGCTTTCTGTGGGGGTTGGTGTGTGGTCTCTTCACTGGGTGGCGGGTGGTGGTTTCAGCATAGGGCTGAAACAGGAGTCAGGGCCAGGCCTGGTGGCCCAGACAAGCACACATTTAGTATAAATTCTGGGAGAGGGACAGACAGGGTTCTGTTGTGAAAGGCAATTCCGTATCACAATGGACATGAAGGTCAGAGCACATACAGTGATCTGACAATAACCCAAAATAATAGAACGAGCTCTGAGACGTGGGAACTCTGCAGACCGCAATCCCTGATCCTCTCCAAACACAACTAGAGGCAGCCGTGGATTGCTCCTAACGCTACCTATGCAACTCGGCACAGCCTGAGAAACTAACTAGCCTGAAGATAGAAAAAATAAGCCTACCTTGCCTCAGAGAAATACCCCAAAGGAAAAGGCAGCCCCCCACATGTAATGACTGTGAGTAAGATGAAAAGACAAACGTAGGGATGAAATAGATTCAGCAAAGTGAGGCCCGATATTCTAGACAGAACGAGGATAGGAAAGATAACTTTGCGGTCTACACAAAACCCTAAAGAAAACCACGCAAAGGGGCAAAAAGACCCTCCGTACCGAACTAACGGCACGGAGGTACACCCTTTGCGTCCCAGAGCTTCCAGCAAAACAAATAGACAAGCTGGACAGAAAAAATAGCAACAAATAGCAAAGAAGCACTTAGCTATGCAGAGCAGCAGGCCACAGGAATGATCCAGAGAAACACAAGTCCAACACTGAAACATTGACAGGAAGCATGAATCAAAGCATTAGGTGGGGTTAAGTAGAGAAGCACCTAACGACCTCACCAGATCACCTGAGGGAGGAAACTCAGAAGCAGCAGCACCAGTTTCCTCCACAAACGGAAGCTCCCAGAGAGAATCAGCCGAAGTACCACTTGTGACCACAGGAGGGAGCTCTGCCACAGAATTCACAACAGTACCCCCCTTGAGGAGGGGTCACCGAACCCTCACCAGAGCCCCCAGGCCAACCAGGATGAGCCACATGAAAGGCACGAACAAGATCGGGAGCATGGACATCAGAGGCAAAAACCCAGGAATTATCCTCCTGAGCATAACCCTTCCATTTAACCAGATACTGGAGTTTCCGTCTTGAAACACGAGAATCCAAAATCTTCTCCACAATATACTCCAATTACCCCTCCACCAAAACCGGGGCAGGAGGGTCAACAGATGGAACCATAGGTGCCACGTATCTCCGCAACAATGACCTATGGAAGACGTTATGTATGAAAAAAGAATCTGGGAGGGTCAGACGAAAAGACACAGGATTAATAACCTCAGAAATCCTATAAGGACCAATGAAACGAGGTTTAAACTTCGGAGAGGAAACCTTCATAGGAATATGACGAGAAGATAACCAAACCAGATCCCCAACACGAAGTCGGGGACCCACACGGCGTCTGCGATTAGCGAAACGTTGAGCCTTCTCCTGGGACAAGGTCAAATTGTCCACTACATGAGTCCAAATCTGCTGCAACCTGTCCACCACAGTATCCACACCAGGACAGTCCAGAGACTCAACCTGTCCTGAAGAGAAACGAGGATGGAACCCAGAATTGCAGAAAAATGGCGAAACCAAGGTAGCCGAGCTGGCCCGATTATTAAGGGCGAACTCAGCCAAAGGCAAAAAGGACACCCAGTCATCCTGATCGGCAGAAACAAAGCATCTCAGATAGGTTTCCAAGGTCTGATTGGTTCGTTCGGTCTGGCCATTAGTCTGAGGATGAAAAGCCGAGGAAAAAGACAAGTCAATGCCCATCCTACCACAAAAGGCTCGCCAAAACCTCGAAACAAACTGGGAACCTCTGTCAGAAACGATATTCTCTGGAATGCCATGCAAACGAACCACATGCTGGAAGAACAATGGCACCAAATCAGAGGAGGAAGGCAACTTGGACAAGGGTACCAGATGGACCATCTTAGAAAAGCGATCACAGACCACCCAAATGACTGACATCTTTTGAGAGACGGGAAGATCTGAAATAAAATCCATAGAGATATGTGTCCAAGGTCTCTTCGGGACCGGCAAGGGCAAAAGCAACCCACTGGCACGAGAACAGCAGGGCTTAGCCCGAGCACAAATCCCACAGGACTGCACAAAAGAACGCACATCCCGCGACAGAGACGGCCACCAAAAGGATCTAGCCACTAACTCTCTGGTACCAAAGATTCCAGGATGACCAGCCAACACCGAACAATGAACCTCAGAGATCACTTTATTTGTCCACCTATCCGGGACAAACAGTTTCTCCGCTGGACAACGATCAGGTTTATTAGCCTGAAATTTTTGCAGCACCCGCCGCAAATCAGGGGAGATGGCAGACACAATTACTCCTTCCTTGAGGATACCCGCGGGCTCAGATAAACCCGGAGAGTCGGGCACAAAACTCCTAGACAGAGCATCCGCCTTCACATTTTTAGAGCCCGGAAGGTACGAAATCACAAAGTCAAAACGGGCGAAAAACAGCGACCAACGAGCCTGTCTAGGATTCAAACGCTTAGCAGACTCGAGATAAGTCAGGTTCTTATGATCAGTCAATACCACCACGCGATGCTTAGCTCCTTCAAGCCAATGACGCCACTCCTCGAATGCCCACTTCATGGCCAGCAACTCTCAGTTGCCCACATCATAATTCCGCTCAGCAGGCGAAAACTTCCTGGAAAAAAAAGCGCACGGTTTCATCACTGAACAATCAGAACCTCTCTGCGACAAAACAGCCCCTGCTCCAATCTCAGAAGCATCAACCTCGACCTGGAACGGAAGAGAAACATCAGGTTGACACAACACAGGGGCAGAAGAAAAACGATGCTTCAACTCCTGAAAAGCTTCCACAGCAGCAGAAGACCAATTGACCAAATCAGCACCCTTCTTGGTCAAATCGGTCAATGGTTTGGCAATACTAGAAAAATTGCAGATGAAGCGACGATAAAAATTAGCAAAGCCCAGGAATTTTTGCAGACTCTTCAGAGATGTCGGCTGAGTCCAATCATGGATGGCTTGGACCTTAACAGGATCCATCTCGATAGTAGAAGGGGAAAAGATGAACCCCAAAAATGAAACCTTCTGCACACCAAAGAGACACTTTGATCCCTTCACAAACAAAGAGTTAGCATGCAGGACCTGAAAAACCGTTCTGACCTGTTTCACATGAGACTCCCAATCATCCGAGAAGATCAAAATGTCATCCAAGTACACAATCAGGAATTTATCCAGGTACTCTCGGAAGATGTCATGCATAAAGGACTGAAACACTGATGGAGCATTGGCAAGTCCGAATGGCATCACTAGATACTCAAAATGACCCTCGGGCGTATTAAATGCAGTTTTCCATTCATCGCCTCGCCTGATTCGCACCAGATTATACGCACCACGAAGATCAATCTTGGTGAACCAACTAGCCCCCTTAATCCGAGCAAACAAATCAGATAACAAAGGCAAGGGGTACTGAAATTTAACAGTGATCTTATTAAGAAGGCGATAATCAATACAAGGTCTCAGCGAACCATCCTTTTTGGCTACAAAAAAGAACCCTGCTCCTAATGGCGACGATGACGGGCGAATATGCCCCTTCTCCAGGGATTCCTTCACATAACTGCGCATAGCGGTGTGCTCAGGCACGGATAAATTAAACAGTCGACCTTTTGTGAATTTACCACCAGGAATCAAATTGATAGCACAATCACAATCCCTATGCGGAGGTAGGGCATCGGACTTGGGCTCATCAAATACATCCCGGTAATCAGACAAGAACTCTGGAACCTCAGAAGGGGTGGATGACGAAATTGACAAAAATGGAACATCACCATGTACCCCCTGACAACCCCAGCTGGACACCGACATGGATTTCCAATCCAATACTGGATTATGGGCTTGTAGCCATGGCAACCCCAACACGACCACATCATGCAGATTATGCAACACCAGAAAGCGAATATCCTCCTGATGTGCAGGAGCCATGCACATGGTCAGCTGGGTCCAGTATTGAGGCTTATTCTTGGCCAAAGGCGTAGCATCAATACCTCTCAATGGAATAGGACACTGCAAGGGCTCCAAGAAAAACCCACAACGCTTAGCATATTCCAAGTCCATCAAATTCAGAGCAGCGCCTGAATCCACAAACGCCATGAAAGAATATGATGACAAAGAGCAGATCAAGGTAACGGACAGAAGAAATTTTGACTGTACCGTACCAATGGTGGCAGACCTAGTGAACCACTTAGTGCGCTTAGGACAATCAGAGATAGCATGAGTGGAATCACCACAGTAGAAACACAGCCCATTCAGACGTCTGTGTTCTTGCCGTTCAACTCTGGTCAAAGTCCTATCGCACTGCATAGGCTCAGGTTTAAGCTCAGGTAATACCACCAAATGGTGCACAGATGTACGCTCACGCAAGCGTCGACCGATCTGAATAGCCAAAGACATAGACTCATTCAAACCAGCAGGCATAGGAAATCCCACCATGACATCCTTAAGGGCTTCAGAGAGACCCTTTCTGAACATAGCTGCCAGCGCAGATTCATTCCATTGAGTGAGCACTGACCATTTTCTAAATTTCTGGCAATATACCTCTATCTCATCCTGACCCTGACAAAGAGCCAGCAAATTCTTTTCTGCCTGATCCACTGAATTAGGCTCATCGTACAGCAATCCGAGCGCCAGGAAAAACGCATCGATATTACTCAATGCAGGATCTCCTGGCGCAAGAGAAAATGCCCAGTCCTGAGGGTCGCCGCGCAAAAAAGAAATAATAATCAAAACCTGTTGAACTGGATCACCAGAGGAACGAGGTTTCAAGGCCAGAAATAACTTACAATTATTTTTGAAACTCAGAAACTTAGTTCTATCTCCAAAAAACAAATCAGGAATAGGAATTATTGGTTCTAACATAGATTTCTGATCAATAGTGTCTTGAATCTTTTGTACTCTTGCCAAGAGCTGATCCACAAATGAAGACAGACTTCTAATGTCCATCGCTACACCTGTGTACTGAACCACCCAAATGTCTAGGGGAAAAAAAAGACAAAACACAAAGCCAAGAAAAAAAAATGGTCTCAGAACTTCTTTTTTCCCTCTATTGAGAATCATTAGTACTTTTGGCTTCCTGTACTGTTGTGAAAGGCAATTCCGTATCACAATGGACATGGAGGTCAGAGCACATACAGTGATCTGACAATAACCCAAAATAATAGAACGAGCTCTGAGACGTGGGAACTCTGCAGACCGCAATCCCTGATCCTCTCCAAACACAACTAGAGGCAGCCGTGGATTGCTCCTAACGCTACCTATGCAACTCGGCACAGCCTGAGAAACTAACTAGCCTGAAGATAGAAAAAATAAGCCTACCTTGCCTCAGAGAAATACCCCAAAGGAAAAGGCAGCCCCCCACATGTAATGACTGTGAGTAAGATGAAAAGACAAACGTAGGGATGAAATAGATTCAGCAAAGTGAGGCCCGATATTCTAGACAGAACGAGGATAGGAAAGATAACTTTGCGGTCTACACAAAACAATAAAGAAAACCACGCAAAGGGGCAAAAAGACCCTCCGTACCGAACTAACGGCACGGAGGTACACCCTTTGCGTCCCAGAGCTTCCAGCAAAACAAATAGACAAGCTGGACAGAAAAAATAGCAACAAATAGCAAAGAAGCACTTAGCTATGCAGAGCAGCAGGCCACAGGAATGATCCAGAGAAACACAAGTCCAACACTGAAACATTGACAGGAAGCATGAATCAAAGCATTAGGTGGGGTTAAGTAGAGAAGCACCTAACGACCTCACCAGATCACCTGAGGGAGGAAACTCAGAAGCAGCAGCACCAGTTTCCTCCACAAACGGAAGCTCCCAGAGAGAATAAGCCGAAGTACCACTTGTGACCACAGGAGGGAGCTCTGCCACAGAATTCACAACAGGGTTCCCCCTAGTCTGAGGGATATTGCAGGGGCCTGGGTAACCAGCCTTAGCCTCACTAGGCGTCCTGTGACATAAATGGAGCGGGGAAGGCAAATTTCTGTAAGACACACACCAAATAGTGCCAACTTATACGATCAAAAGCCTTCTCGGTGTCAGTAGAGAGAATCGCGAGTGGCTGATGAGTATGTTTTGCATAGGAGATGGCCTGCAGAATCCTGGTGGAATTGTCTTTACCTTCTCTGCTTCTTGGTCGGGGTGGATCAGGTCCGCCAAAACCAAATTGATTCTAGTTGCCAAGAGCTTGGCCCATAATTTAACATCTGTGTTAAGCAGTGATATAGGGCGGTAACTGCTGCACAGGGTGTCATCTCTCCCCTCCTTAGGGATTATTGTAATATAAGCTTCTAAGGTCTGTGGGGGGGGGGGGGTGTCGTGCCTCGTAGGAAGGAGTTAAAGAGTTCAACTATGCATGGGATTAAAACATCTGCAAATTTTTTGTAGTAGACTATTGGAAAGCCATCTGGGCCTGGGGATTTCCTGTTCAGGATAGACGCTAATATATCGGTCTCTTCTTGGGTCGTGACTTCTTTCAAGAGTAAGGTTTGGCCCAGAGGGGAAATCCCGGGGAAAGAGAGTGGGGTAAGGAAGTTATGTATGTTCTGTGAAGCCTGGAGGGGGTCTATAATGGAAACGGGTGTGTCTAAATTATACAGGGAGTGGTAGTAATTTTGAAAGGCTTGAGCTATGTCCTTTGATTCGTTAGTTCTAACATTGCCGTTTCAGCGAATCAGTTTTATTAAATATTTTTCTTGTTTTTTAAGTAACCTGGAAGTTTACTACCTTTGTTGCCGTGCATATAGACTTTTTGTCTACATCGTGCAAACATTTTACCAGTAGAAATGTTTAGTAGATCTTTAAGTCGGCCACGCAGAGCACAAAGGTCAGCTAGTGAACTTTCAGATCTATCTTTTTTTATGAAGCCTTTCCATCAGACCAATTTGATGCAAAATTTAATGTAGGCACTCAATGCTATTAGTTCACCCCTAAGGACTGCCTTGTGGGTTTCCCAAATAATGGGAGTAGTGCCGTTCTCCAATATACGGTATTTTCTCTAAAAAAAAAAATCTAGTGATGAGACTTTTAATTGGGATACATGGTTCTTATTGTCTAATAAGGAGTCGTTTAATCTCCATGTCGGGACGGTTCGTGGAAGAAAGGTGATACGTAATTTTAGAAAGATAGGAGCGTAGTCTGATATTGTGATAGAACTTATTGATGTGTCTTCAATTAGTGAAACAGATGAAGATTGCAACAATAAATAATCTAGTCTTTGATATGAGTTATGGGGTGTTGAATAAAAAGTAAAAAAAATTTTTGTAGTGGGGTGCAGAAGTCTCCATGGATCAATCAGATTTAACGAATTTAGGTTGTGTGAAATATTTTCCTCTCGTTTAGTGGTATGGAGGACTTGCCATTTGAAGTATTAAGATGTGAGTTTAGTGTTAAGTTAAGATCTCCCGCTAGAACCAAAAGACCCTCCTTGAACAAGGCCAGTGAATCTAGGGTTGTAGATAACCAACGCGCTTGTCCCTTGTTAGGGTCATATACATTCCCGAGTGTGATCATGGTATTGGCTAGAAAACCTTTCACAAAGATGTATCTACCCTCTGCATCTGCTAGGGAGTCTTTTAAAGTGAAAGGAAGCTCTTTTTTGAAAGCAATGGCAACTCCCTTTGTTGCTGAGGGAGAGCAGCTATGAACCATGTAGGGTAACGAGAAAATGAGGTGTTAGGGGCGCTGCTTACCTTGAAATATGTTTCCTGGAAGAGAAGAATCTGTGCACCACTTTTCCGAAGTAATGTGAGTATTTGACTACGCTTTGCAGGAATGTTAATACCTTTTACATTGAATGAGGCCACCGTGACCGAGTCTCCCTGATTCTTTTCAGCCATTAATAGTAATAGGAGTAGGAGGTCTTAACGCCAGAAGTGTACACCTGGGGTAGAATAACACATTAATTAACATTAAACTATACATAAAATTTCTCATCTTTGGGAGGGGGGATTAAAGACCCCAATATTAAAGATGGGACATAAATTGACCCAATCAGCAATTGAAGAAGATAAAACAGAATAAACAGCCTGAAAAGCTCTCACGAGAAATTGAGCTCAACCAAAAATTGACCTCTTCCCGCAACACCCACAAACAACATTGACATTGGTGAACAGTACAAATATTAACAATCAATGCCAATAAGCAATGTAAATATAAAAGGGGTATTGATGAGGATGAGAGGTCACTTGAAACCTGTTCAGATCCAAGGAACAACATTAGCTCCTTGTCCACCAGTAGAATTCAAGGGCGGGTTCAGGTCCGACGAAATAGAGCGAGAAAGAAAGACCCTAGAGCAGTTCATGTTAGATGTCTTTTGAAGGAGTTCTTCGTGACCTTTGGCGAGGTGGATTTCTTCTTTGTGGACCATTCCTGTTGCCTGTCTAGTTTCGGAATGTCCAGTCCAAGATACAAAGGCATTCAGGAAGGAACTTGAATCGGATTAATATTCAATAAGTCCAAAGAGTTTTCCAAATCTTCCGGGGTTCGAATGGTGACTTGACGTCTATCTTTAGTGATCCCGATGAATCGTAGTCCGTTAGCTACCAGTAGATCTGTCAGCAGTTTCAAAATTAGAGTAGAGGGTGAAATATCCTGAAAAATTTTAAAAAATTTGTGTCCCCATACATCAGTGGGGATTTCTCTCTGGCTCCTACCAAAATTGCTGCAGTGTCAAGGTAATTTAGAAGACCACAGATGATATCCCTGGGTGGATCAGAGATTTTAGGTTTCGGTCTGAGCGCTCTATGGACTCTTTCAATTATAATAGCGTCTGCTTGGTCTTGGCTCAAGATGGTGGAGAAAATCTCTTTGCAGACTTTATTAAGTGATTCTGGGGCAAAGGACTCTGGTATACCCGAGTCTGATATTTTTCCCCCTACTTCTGTTCTCTTGATCTTCTATGGCTAGAGAGACTGAATTTATGTGTTTTTGGTGAGCCAATAGGTGTTCTCTCATCATATTAGAGGTTTCAATCATGTCAGACTGTGTGCTGCTTTCCAGTGTTTCCACTCTATGGCCGATGTGTTTCAAATCGGACCTCAGGCCCGCAACCTCTTCAATCAAAGGTTTCATGTTGGTGGCTAAGTTTTTTCATGAAATATCGTGAGATGGGACTTAATCGGCTGTTATAGATTCGCATTCTGACTCATCCGGATTAACGTTTAAATTTTCAGGTAATACAGAGGATTCATTATCCTGTCCTTGTAATTTGTAAATAGACCGTCTAGCCTCTGATTTTTTCATTAGAAATTAATCAAGTTCACCGCGTGGGGTAGACTTCAGGTTTACAGAGGGGTTTCTGGTTAAGCTTTTTGCCCGTTCTTTACTGGAGCGCACCATTTTATTAGCAGTTGAATACAGGCGTGCTGTGATCGCTGATTGGCTCCACAAATGTGGTTAGATAGCCCTAGAACGCATATTGGGGGCCTTTTAGGCCCCCATGCTTACATTTTTGCTATTATCTGCAAAATTACTTTAGCTAGAATTTTGAAACTCCAGGTATTCCTGAAGTATGTCGTTGTTGATAATATCCAGTTGTTCATATAATTTTTTTCATAGGCATTATGGTGTAACAATGCTTGTTTGGTGAAAACTACATCTGTATGAATTGGGGGCCTTTTAGGCCCCCGCTATTTTTATCATGTTCTCAGTAGTGTTTGTGTCTCAAGTTACTTTATTTGTACTCCGTAATGCTGGTGGAGGGGTCAGGGTGTAGATAATAACATGTGAGGATGTCATGCGATTTTTGGAGGGAGTGATAAGGCCATGACATCACCTCAGGTCCTTCGGAATACAGTAATGAGCTGTGTATAGAGTACTGAGGACAGTATACACTGTGAACTAATTGCTGAAGGACCTGTGATAAGATAAGCTGTTGAGAGGAAATCTGATTCATTTTCAGTTTCTGTTTCTAAGAAGCTTGCAAAGGCTAGAGCTTGTGAGCCACAAAAATCCAGAGAATTGTACACCACCTAAAAGTATAAAAGGTAAGAGCTGCTGAGGGTGAGAGGAAGAAGGGGGGACATTACACATACAGTGTGTCACACACAAGCAAAGAGTGGACAACCCTGATTCTGTTGATTGTTTTTTCTTTTAGTTTGCTAACATCTAGTCAGCAATGGCACACTCTTCCTCCAAGTGTCTGACTGACCAAGAGATTGAAGCGATTGTTTCAAAGCGATCATGAAAGTGAAATATCTTTGTCTGATGAAGAATATCTGCCACCAGCTAATCAAACATCCTCATCCAGTGATTCTTCTGATGATGAAGAAGTGAATCTAGTGGATCCTCAAGAAGTGATAAGCAGAACATCCAAAACGAATGTTTTTTTGGGACAGTAATCCTACATTAGTCGGACGTACTCCAACACACAATATTGTGAGACAGGCTCAAGGAGCTGTGGGAAGTCCCAGTTATTTTACCCCTAAAGATGTATTCTGTACTTATTTTTCTGACAATATTGCAGAAGAGGTCCTATTATGTTCAAACCTAGAATGAAGATGTATCGCTTCTGCAAAAAATAAGTCTTGGAAAAATATCTCAAAAGATGAACTTTATGCATATATTGGACTTTTACTGCTGGCAGAGAGTCAGAAATCGTATGATGTCCCAATACGAGAATTATTTCTGGACCCACTTTCTGATCCACACTATAAGGCGATAATTTCAGTGGGCAGATATGAGGAAACTAGAAGAATTATTCGCTATGATGATAAGCGAACTCGTGCAGCGAGGTTTGAAATAGACAAATTAGCCCCTATCAGTTATATCTGGAACATATTCACCAAAAATTGCACAAAACTTCTGAAAAAATAACATGTCAGAATTGTTTGGAAGACTAATATAATAGAAAATAAAGTTAGAATAAAAATGTAGCTGCAGCTAGTTTGCTATAGATTTCTATGCGTTTTTGTGTGTTTTCATGTCTTTGTGTGAAATTTGGGAAAAAAATGATTTTTTGGTGTTTTCTGTGAAAAATTATAATTAAAGTTTTGTCCACTATTCATATTTTATTGAGCAATTTTGAAATAAACTTGTAAAAGTTATTTAAGTGTGTTTTTCTACATTATGTGTATGGGGGCCTAAAAGGCCCCCAATACGTTAATACGTATATTTTTAACGTCATGCGTTCTAGGGATAGACATATTCATGGAATGGACTTTATTCAAGAAATTCAAGATGAAATGGACACTAGGTGTCACTGTTGCATCATTAAGAAGATATATTTGAGTGGAAGCTCTCGTAACCTCAGTTTGTTAGAGGACAATATATGTAGGCTCCAAGACAAAATATATAGGAAGTTTGCCCCTAATAATAATAATAATCTTTATTTTTATATAGCGCTAACATATTCCACAGCGCTTTACACACATTATCGTCGCTGTCCCCCGATGGGGCTCACAATCTAAATTCCCTATCAGTATGTCTTTGGAATGTGGGGGGAAACCGGAGTACCCGGAGGAAACCCACGCAAACATGGAGAGAACATACAAACTCTTTGCAGATGTTGTCCTTGGTGGGGTTTGAACCCAGGACTCCAGCGCTGCAAGGCTGCTGTGCCAACCACTGCGCCACCGTGCTGCCCACTCACTGTTATTCACCAGGGGGTTCAGGGGAACAAAACGCCCTAGCTCCAGAATGACAGATAAGCAGTGCTTTATGACTGATGTCTTTGGGAGTGCATTGCTCGGTATGATAAGGTAGGTGAGAGTTGTCCACTGTGAGTGTCCCCAGGTGAGAGCACCAGTCCAAGGACACAAGCAAAACTAGGTGTAATGTCCAATATTGCCTTTGATCAACTGATCGGTCAAGCCGAGGTTACCTGAAGTCCAATAATCACCCTGATAGGATTAATGTTCTAGATGCTGGCTGTAATGGATGTTATGGTTATAGTCTAAGGCTAGGTTCACATTGCGTTCAGTGTCTGTTTAACGGACTACGTTACACAGCGGCATAACGCGGTGTAACGTAGTCCGTTAACGGCGCCATTGAATGCAATGTTGGATGCATCGCTAGCGCACGCCCACAATGAGCGTGCGCTAGCGATGCGTCCGATATTGAGTGACGGACCCGAGACGCGGGCTGCAGCGTTTCCGGGTCCGTCACCACTAGCGCAGATGGAGCTAGCAGATGCTCCATCTGCGCTAGCACTGTGCAAAGTCGGCACTTGCGTCAGCGCAGTCCGTTTAACGTATGCATTGAACGGACTGCACTAACGCAATGTGAACTTAGCCTAAAGGAGCTAAATGCTGGGTACACAGTTCAGATCGATCATATACCCCCTTTAGGGACAGTCCAGAAGCCACCAGCAGAGCTATGAACACTGCTGAAAAGCTATTGTCCCGAAATTGAGCTGTTATCAGCCACTAGGGGTGCAGTGTTGTTTGTTCCTGAAGTCTCCCTCCAGGTTGGCGCGCCAGATGTGATGGATGCAGCGGTAATACTGCTGCTGGAGTATTGTGCTTTATTGGGGCTGATAACTAAAGTTGTGGCCGTGTTATTATGCAAAGGCCGTTACCCCCATCAGCGTGTAGGACTCAGTCACACTAGGGGGTTAATGTCCGAGTGGCGCGCTGCTCCCGGGACTTCCTACCTTCCGGTCTTGTTTTCTCTGCAGAGGGTCCAATGCCGGTGAGACTGCCCCGGCCGTGCAGGGCTCCAGGGAGTTACGGCACCTTTAGTCAGCGTAGGAGGATCTGGTCCAACTCCAGACAGCCAGGGAGACCGGGGAAGTATGTGAAGGGGTGGAATGCCTGTATAAGTAGGAGATCTGGTATTTCAATGGGTCCTCCACGGGTTACTACCCTTGATTCTTGATTGGAGGTCAGCATCTGCGGAGGGTCAGGAGTCCTCCTGCTGCCAGCAAGAAAAGTTTATAAAAGAGCTGGTGGGGGAGCCTCTTAGTAGGCCGGGTGGTAGGCCTTAGCTATGCGGTCCAGGCAAAGTTCTCTAAGCTGCTCCAAAAATGGTAATTTTGGTATCAAAATACTCCTGATGATGTGTGGAGATATATTGCGTGTAAATATTGAAAACATTATTTCTGCCAGCAATGAATGTCGAGTTATGAGGATGCTTCCTCAGAGCTCACAGACAGCACTTCCTACACCATAGCTGCCTAGGCCACGCCCCTCCAAAAGTTAACATTATTTGAGCATATTATGCCCATTCTAAGGAATTGGCTCATTGGATTACTGCAGATGAGGCTTTTTGGGTGAGATGAGACGGCATGGAGCAAGGTATTTACAGTAGTAGGTTTACGATGTACATCAGTCTGGATCAAACAAAATTTCTCAATGTCAAAATGGACATCCAAAAAGTCAATCTTGTGTCTCCTTGATCTGTTTGTTAGTTTGATATTAAGGTTATTGTTGTTCAACGTCTCAGTGAAGCTTGATAAATCATCACCTGTGCCCTGCCAGAGAAAAAAAATGCCATCAAAGTGACTCGATGGAAACATCTTTTCTATCTGAGGTGTAAGATCAGATAGAAATAGGTCCCTTTCCCAGAGACCCAGAAACAGGTTGGCGAAAAAGGGCATACAAGACGCCCCCATGGCTGTACCCTGGAACTGTATGAAGAAGGACCCCTTGAATAAGAAAAACTGATGAGTCAATGTAAAATGGAGAAGCTCGAGGATGAGTTTGGTCATCTCCTCCCCTATACTTGACATTTCATTGAAAAAAATCTCACAGATCTGATGCCATCATCACACACCACCATAGTTGTATCCCATCTGTCTTTTAATGTCCAAGGTATCTTTCAGGTATGTAGGTAAGGCTTCTACCAAATGTCTCAAAATATTATTTATGAACCCACAGATAGGTATTGATAACATGTGTGAACCTAAGATGATGGGTCTCCCTGATGGATTATCAAGGATTTTATGAATTTTTGGCAGTATGTAAAATGCTGCAATCCTCGGATTTTTCTTGAAGAGACACTTTATTTTTTTGTTTGTTGCTTGTGCATTTCATTACTGATATTTATGATAATTGGTTACGTGTACAACTCAGTTTTCACTGGATCTCCAGCAAGTAGCTTACTATATTTTGAATATTGACTCTTTATGATGCATTTGTAATTAACTTGTAAAGAGGAATTTTTCTATATGGACACATCTCCCTATACCTATGCACTTCATCCGTAATTATTTACTTATTGTGAGTATTTATACATATTACTATTTATTACTGTTGTTCTGTTAGTCTAACATATATTCCTTGTCTATTGTTAAATGTGTACATATCATTTATTATTTTGTTAATTTTTATATTATGTGCATCTAAGTAGCTCAGTAGTTAGCATTGCAGCGCTGGAGTCCTATGTTGAAATCCCACCAAGGACAACATCTGCAAGGAGCTTGTATGTTCTCCCCATTTTTGCGTGGGTTTCCTCCAGGTTCTCCAGTTTCCTCCGAGACTCCAAATACATACTGATAGGCATTCTAGATTGTGAGCCTCTTCGGGACAGTGCCAATAATGTCTGTAAAGCGCTGTGAAATTAATGGTGCTATATAAATGAGTAAAATAAATAAATTGTTCTATATACTCATATTTTTCCATACACCTCCCTGCCAACTTTATTCCACTCGTGGAAATTTCCCTTTTTTAATGTTATGAATTATTGTAATAACATTTAAAATATTTTGAATCATTGCTTGGTTGTGTATCATATTTTAGGTCTTAGATTTTCTACAGGGTGTAATTTCTCACAGTTTTCCCGCACAGGAGCAACCGAGAGAACAGTGTGGTGTCACCCACATCGTCCACTCTCAGTCTGCTAGGCAGGACCTTATCCCTTGTCACCTCACAGTGCTTTAAGGTGATTCACGGTGGCCAGTCCTTGTCTGTTCCCCATCCCTCTCAGAGCAAGCCGGAAGACGGAGGTCACTTTGTAGTGACCTTCCCCATTTTAGGGGTCGACACAGTCTTCTGCACTTTCTAGGACCATGACGGTGCTGGAAGGATGCCCATTCTTTTCCAGTGACCCACCGTCTCATCATGAGACTTCTGATGCCGTCCTTGTTTATGAGAAGGAGTCGTTACTCACATAGCAGGTACTGCCTCTTCTTCAAAGTCCTCCTTTATGGAGGCGGGGGACCATCGGTGGGGTCTGCAATCAGCTATTCCGATGAGTCACAATAGAAGCTCCATGGCACCATTTAATTTAATCTCTGGCTTCTCATAGGGCCTTCACGTATGGGCACACCCCTTTCCCTGGTACCCCATCCAATCAGCGCATGGCTTCCTGCTTGCACGCTTTTTAATCCCATGAGGGCGAACGTCTTTTTTTTTTCGGTGGCTGGTGCACAGCCTCTCCAGTGTGCACCAGCCCATCAGAATGCAGCAGTTCTCATATGCGCTTTCTGGCCTATAACAGTGCTCTTTTCTGCCAGCTACTCCACGCCCTCGGCAGGCCTGACAATCAGCGTGCTAAGCTTCATGAGCGCCATTTTTTCTCATTAGCCTATCATATCGCCCGGCTCACATCTGTAGGGTTCCGCTTGTCTGGCGATGGACTCCACGTCTGCAGCACCACAGCAGGGCTGCGCCCATACCTGAGTATTCTAACCAGTGCCTTCCCTTAAAGGGCAATTAGTACTATAGTCTGTTAAACAGAGCTAACACTTACTTCACCAGCAATCACTTTACGTAACTGATGAAGGTCATGTGTTTATGACCGAAACGTTTGCTCTTACATATGCCCAGACCTAGGGATCCTCACACTTGCCTGTGCCCTCTGTAAAAAGGAGTGGCTAATCGGCCAGATCTTGGCCTTCTGACAGACCTGCATACTCATCACAGGAGCCCCCCACAGCTTGGAACAACAGCACACCCTCTCCCCCAGAATGGCCTGCTGCTATTTCTCAATCAGTTTTTGACCTAAGGTGTCTTTTTACCGCTCAAATAAAAAATAACCTACACGTTTGGTATCTTCGAATTTGTAATAACCTGGAGAATCAAAATCGCAGGTCAGTTTTAGCATTTAGTGAACATGATAGGAAAAAAACTGAGATTATATTTTTGTTTACAATTTCACCGCACTTGGAATTTTTTTTCCCATTTTCCAGTACACGATATGGTAAAATCAATGTTGTTGTTCAAAAGTACAACTCGTCCTGCAAAAAACAAGCATGGCCATATTGATTAAAAAATGAAAAAGTTATGGCTCAGGGAAGAAGTTGAGCAAAAAACAGAACCGCAAAAATGGAAAATGGTCCTGGTGTGAGGGGGTTAAAGAATTTAGATTGAATGCCACACAGGACACTTATAAGTTGATCATTTGTCATAAAGTAATCTACACAGGCTAAAAATTCCTTGGAATGGAATGTATGCTGTATTCCATGCATGGGCTATAGTTTGATTCACAGCTAAAATGAGAAAAGTGAGAAGTCTGTATTGAGACCAAGCATGGATGATTTATGATTTAATAAAGTTTTGCAGAGATCCCAAGTGAGAGGAATATGGAAAGAGTACGGGCTAAATTATATACACAAGACCATAAGTGCGGTATCTGTGGGCAGGTCCTACATATGTGTAACATGTTACCCCCCAGAAGCAGTTCGCAATATAACCAGGAACCATGTGTGCTATCCATGTGGGAACCACATACCAATGTATGAGAGCTTTATATGCAGATTCTATTGCATTGGAGTTCATTGCGAAGGAAGACAGTGGCTCATTCATTATTCCAAGAAGCTCTATCACGCGTGCCTAGCAAATCTGACTTCCATTTAAATACATAGCTGTGAACGGTGTGGTGAGAAACTTTGTTCAACAATGAATAGAGAGTGGAGATGATTGGCAAATATGTTCAAATTACTGGTAGTGACCTACAACCCACAGCTTGAAATACTGAGAAAAACGGCTTAGAAACTTCACCATATCCTACACAAAGATGACGGGTTAAAAATATTATTCAAAGACCCCCCTTGCGATGTTACAGGCAACCTTCTAATTTAAGAAACATCATGATCTGAATTTCAATGCCCTCAGATTCACCAAGAGGGACATATCCTTGCAATGGGAGGATATGCAAAACCTGCATTCATATAGAGACCAACCACAAGATCCAAATCCCCAACACACAGCAGGACTATAAGATCACTGGGACATTCACATGTTCCTCTTCCAATGTGGTGTATTTAATTCTATGCTATATATCTCCTGTGGGGGGCCTGTATGTTGGAGAAACAGGACAGAGACCGAGAGCAAGGATGATGTCTCATCGCCATACAATTACTGAAAAAAAAACCATTTACCTGTGGCCAAACATTTCCGTGCTCCAGGACACAACATAGGCAATATGAAAGTTGTAATTTTGAAAGGCAATTTCAAATCACAGGGTTTTGGAATACAAATTCATTATCATCTTTGATTCTGTTCATACATGACTCAATTTGTCAGGAGAATTTATGGTTCACCACCAAATCTGAGCAATTTCCTCCAAAAACAATGAAGGCACCACCAGCCCTTTGATCTCACATGCATATGGGGTCCATGAAACGTTCACACCATTTGTCTAATATTACCTAATTAACCCCTTTACCCCCAAGGGTGGTTTGCACGTTAATGACCGGGCCAATTTTTACAATTCTGACCACTGTCCCTTTATGAGGTTATAACTCTGGAACGCTTCAACGGATCAATATGATTCTGACATTGTTTTCTCGTGACATATTGTACTTCATGATAGTGGGAACATTTCTTTGATATTACTTGCGTTTATTTGTGAACAAAAAACGGAAATTTTGCAAAAATGTTGAAAATTTCTCAATTTTTCAACTTTGCATTTTTATGCCCTTAAATCACACAGATGTTACACAAAATACTTAAGTAACATTTCCCACATGTCTACTTTACATTAGCACAATCTTGGAACCCAATTTTTTTTTATTAGGGAGTTATAAGGGTTAAAAGTTGACTGGCGATTTATCATTTTTACAACACCATTTTCTTTTAGGGACCACATCACATTTGAAGTCACTTTGAGGGGTCTATATGATAGAAAATAGCAAAAAGTTACACCATTCTAAAAACTGCACCCCTCAAGGTTCTCAAAACCACATTTAAGAAATTTATTAACCCTTCAGGTGCTTCACAGGAATTTTTGGAATGTTTAAAAAAAATGAACATTTAACTTTTTTCACAAAAAAAAATACTTCATATCCAATTTATTTTATTTTACCAAGGGTAACAGGAGAAATTGGACCCCAAAAGTTGTACAATTTGTCCTGAGTACGCCGATACCCCATATGTGGGGGTAAACCATTGGCAGAGCTGAGAAGGGATGGAGCGCCATTTGACTTTTCAATGCAAAATTGGCTGGAATTGAGATAGGATGCCATGTCGCGTTTGGAGAGCCCCTGATATGCCTAAACAGTGGAAATCCCCCACAAGTGACACGATTTTGTAAAGTAGACCCCCTAAGGAACATATCTAGATGTGTGGTGAGCACTTTGAACCACCAAGTGCTTCACAGAAGTTTATAATGTAGAGCTGTAAAAAATAAAAAATATTTTTTTTTCAAAAAATGATCTTTTCGCTACCAATTTTTTATTTTCCCAAGGGTAACAGGAGAAATTGGACTGCAAAAGTTGTTGTGCAGTTTGTGGGTAAACCACTGTTTGGGCGCATGGCAGAGCTCGGAAGGGAAGGAGCGCCAATTGACTTTAAACGCAGAATTGGCTGGATTTGAGATCAGATGCCATGTGTCGTTTGGAGAGCCCCTGATGTGCCTAAACAGTGGAAAGTCCCCACAAGTGACCCCATTTTGGAAAGTAGACCACCTAACGAACTTTTCTAGATGTGTGGTGTGCACTTTGGACCCCCAATTGTTTCACTAAAGTTTATAATGTTGAGCTGTAAAAATAAAAAAAATCATTTTTTTCCCACAAAAACGATATTTTAGCCTCCAGTTTTGTATTTTCTCAAGGGTTAGGCCAGGTTCACATTGCTTTAACAGCAGCCCATTCAACACATGCGTTATCAGGCTGCTGTTAACGCAAGTGCCAATGTGTCATTGCGCTAGTGCAGATAGAGCTAGCACATTGCTCTATCTGCGCTAGCAGTGATGGACCCGGAAACGCTGCAGCCCGCGTCCCAGGGTCCGTCACTCAATGACGGCACATCGCTAGTGTACGGCCATTGTGGGCATGCGCTAGCGATGCATCCAACATTGGACTCAATGGCGGCGTTAATGGACGGTGTTACACCGCGTTATGCCATGGTGTAATGTAGTCTGTCTAACGGACGCCAGTAATGTAATGTGAACCCAGCCTAACAGGAGAAATTGGACCCCAAAAGTTGTGTTGAGTACGGTAATACCCCATATCTGGGAGAAAATTACTGTTTGGGCACACGTCGGGGCTCGTAAGGGAAGAAATGGCGTTTTGGAATGCAGACTTTGATAGAATGGTCTGTGGGCGTCACGTTGCATTTACAGAGCCGTTGATGTACCTAAACAGTAGAAACCCCCCACAGGTGATGCCATATTGGAAACTAGACCCTTCAAAGAATTTATCTAGATGTGTTATGAGAACTTTGAACCCCCAAGTGTTTCATCAAAGTTTATCATGCAGAGTCGTGAAAATAGTAATTTTTTTCCCACAAAAATGATTTTTTTAGCCCACAAATGTATATTTTTCCAAGGGGAACCGGACAAATTCTGCAATTTCTCCTGAGTAAGCTGATACCCCATATGTGGGGGTAAACCACTGTTTGGCTGCACAGCAGAGCTCGGAAGGGAAGGTTCACCACTTGACTTTTTCAACGCAGAATTGTATGGAATTGAGATCGGACGTCATGTTGCGTTTGCAGAGCCCCTGATGTGCCTAAACAGTGGAAACACCCCAATTGTAACTCCAACCCTAACCCCAACACACCTCTAGCCCCAACACACCCCTAACCCTAACCACACCCCTAACCCTAACCACACCCCTAACCCTGAGACCACCCCAACCCAACCTTAAAAATAATCCAAACCCTAACTTTACCTCCAAACCTAACTTAAGCCTCAACCCTATCCCTAGCCACAACCCTAACCCTAACTTTAGCCCCAACCCTAACGGGAAAATGGAAATAAATACATTTTTCTTATTTTATTATTTTTTCCCTAAGGCGGTAAATAAAGGGTTTTTTATTTACTATTTATAGCGGGTTTCTATGTTTGGCAGCTGTCACACACTGAAAGAAGCTTTTTATTGCAAAAAAATTTATTTGCATCACCACATTTTGAGAGCTACAATTTTTCCATATTTTGGCCCACAGAGTCATGTGAGGTCTTGTTATTTGTGGGACGAGTTGACGTTTTTATTCATGCCATTTTCGTGAACATGACATTTTTTGATCATTTTTTATTCCGATTTTTGTTAGGCAGAATGAACAAAAACTAGCAATTCATGAATTTCTTTTGGGGGGAGGGGCGTTTAAACCGTTCCGCATTTGGTAAAATTGATAAAGCAGTTTTATTCTTCGGGTCAGTACAATTACAGCGATACCTCATTTTTTTATGTTTTGGCGCTTTTATACAATAAAAACTATTTTATAGAAAAAATAATTATTTTTGCATCGCTTTATTCTGAGGGTTATAACTTTTTCGCTGATGACGATGTATGGCAGCTTGTCTTTTGCGGGACAAGATGACGTTTTCAGCGATACCATGTTTATTTATATCCGTCTTTTTGGTTGTGTGTTATTCCACTTTTTGTTCGGCGGTATGATGATATGTGTACCTTTATTGTTTTGTTTTTTTTATTTACATAAATAAATTTATTTATTGGAACAATATTTTTTTTTCTTTATTTAGGATTTTTTTTTTTTTTTACTGTTTTATTTTGTCCCAGGGTGGGACATCGCTGTATAGTGTCAGATCGCTGATCTGACACTTTGCAAAGCACTGTCAGATCATCAATCTGACAGGCAGTGCAGGAGACTTGCTGGCGCCTGCTCTTAGCAGGTGTTTGCAAGCCGCCTCCCTGCAGTAGCCGGAAGGACCCCCGCAGCCATCTTGAATCCGGGGCCTGCAGGGAGGACGGAGGAGACACTCGGAACAATGCGATCACATCGCGTTGTTCCGAGGGTCTCATGGAAGCACGCAGGGAGCTTCCCTATGCCGCCGGAACGCTGCAATCATGTTTGATCGCAGTGTTTCGGGAGTTAATGTGCCGGGAGCAGTCCATGACCGTTCCTGGCACATAGTGTCGGATCTCAGCTGTAATAATCAGCTGACATCCGGCCGCGCTCCCCCCCATGAGCACGGCTGATTGGTGATTACGTACTATCCCTTCGGTGGTTATACGGGCCCAGGCCACCTCGATGGAATAGTACGTCAGATGTCATAAAGGGGTTAAGGATTCTGTCTTTAAGCTCAGTGTTTGTTTATTTAAATGTCCATGTATCACACCTTGCCTGTGCTCCATATTGTATATAATTGGGTTTCTTCTAATATTTTGTGATACCAAAAACCTACTCGAAAGTGAATATTGAAAATCCAAATAACCATTACTTTAAAATATTTTTATTGAATAAAATTAAAAACCAGGAGAAACTAACACAAACAACAAGCATCACCATATATATCATAGTATAAAAAAAGTACGTATCATTGGGAACACAGATACAATATAATATCTACTATATAATTGTCTAAGGGTCACTTCCGTCTTTCTGTCGGTCTTTCTGTCACAGATATTCATTGGTCCCGGCCTCTGTCATGGAATCCAAGTCGCTGATTGGTCTCACGAGCTGCCTGTCATGGCTGTCGCGACCAATCAGCAATGGCCACAGTCCGATTAGTCCCTCCCTACTCCCCTGCAGTCAGTGCCCGGCGCCCGCTCCATACTCCCCGCAGTCACCGCTCACACAGGGTTAATGCCAGTGGTAACGGACCGCATTATGCCACGGGTAACGCACTCCGTTACCGCCGCTATTAACTCTGTGTGACCAAGTTTTTACTATTGATGCTGCCTATGCAATGTCAATAGTAAAAGGATCTAATGTTAAAATAAAAATGTTTTAAAATCATTATATACTCACCGTCCGCTGCCTTTCCCGCTCCTCGCGACGCTCAGGTAACCGCTCCATGCAAGCGGCAGTTTCCGGTGGCAAGGATGGTATGCGACAAGGACCTGCCATGACGTCACGGTCATGTGACCGCGACCTCATCACAGGTCCTGCGCGCCTGCGTGAGAAGGACCTGCCATGACGTCATGCCATGCCATCACGGGTCCTGAGCTACCAACTCTGGGACCGGAAGTTGCCGAGTGCACCGCACACAGGCGACATGACTACAAGGGCTCCTTCGGAAGGTATGTTTATTTTTTAACCTGTGACATATGTGGCTGAGCAATACACTACGTGACTAGCCAATATACTATGTGGCTGGGCATTATACTACGTGGCTCTGTGCTGTATACTACGTGACTGGGCAATATACTACGTGGCTCTGCGCTGTATACTACGTCACTGGGCAATATACAACATCACTGGGCAATATACTACGTGGCTCTGTGCTGTATACTATGTCACAGAGCAATATATTACATGGCTCTGTGCTGTATACTACGTAACTGGGCACTATACTAGGTTATACCAGCCTGATGAAGAGACGTAAGCAGTCTTGAAAGCTTGCTTTGTAACATCATTCACTATATTTTGTTAGCCATTAAAAGGTATCACACCCACAAGATTCCTATTTTGTTTTTCCCACTGAGAGCACTCTATACAGTTGTGGCCAAAAGTATTGACACCCCTGCAATTCTGTCAGATAATACTCCGTTTCTTCCTGAAAATGATTGCAAACACACATTTTTTGTTATTATTATCTTCATTTAATTTGTCTTAAATGAAAAAACACAAAAAGAATTGTCCTAAAGTCAAATTGGATATAATTCCACACCAAACATAAAAAAGGGGGTGGACAAAAGTATTGGCACTGTTCGAAAAATCATGAGATGCTTCTCTAATTTGTGTAATTAACAGCACCTGTAACTTACCTGTGGCACCTAACTGGTGTTGGCAATAACTAAATCACACTTGCAGCCAGTTGACATGGATTAAAGTTGACTCAACCTCTGTCCTGTGTCCTTGTGTGTACCACATTGAGCATGAAGAAAAGAAAGAAGACCAAAGAACTGTCTGAGGACTTGAGAAACCAAATTGTGAGGAAGCATGAGCAATCTCAAGGCTACAAGTCCATCTCCAAAGACCTGAATGTTCCTGTGTCTACTGTGCGCAGTGTCATCAAGAAGTTTAAAGCCCATGGCACTGTGGCTAACCTCCCTAGATGTGGACAAAAAAGAAAAATTGACAAGAGATTTCAACGCAAGATTGTGCGGATGTTGGATAAAGAACCTCGACTAACATCCAAACAAGTTGAAGCTGCCCTGCAGTCCGCGGGTACAACAGTGTCCACCCGTACTATCCATCGGCGTCTGAATGAAAAGGGACTGTATGGTAGGAGACCCAGGAAGACCCCACTTCTTACCCCGAGACATAAAAAAGCCAGGCTGGAGTTTGACAAAACTTACCTGAAAAAGCCTAAAACATTTTGGAAGAATGTTCTTTGGTCAGATGAGACAAAAGTAGAGCTTTTTGGGCAAAAGCATCAACACAGAGTTTACATGAGAAAAAAGAGGCATTCAAAGAAAAGAACATGGTCCCTACAGTCAAACATGGCGGAGGTTCCCTGATGTTTTGGGGTTGCTTTGCTGCCTCTGGCACTGGACTGCTTGACCGTGTGCATGGCATTATGAAGTCTGAAGACTACCAACAAATTTTGCAGCATAATGCCCAGTGTGAGAAAGCTGGGTCTCCCTCAGAGGTCATGGGTCTTCCAGCAGGACAATGACCCAAAACACACTTCAAAAAGCACTAGAAAATGGTTTGAAAGCACTGGAGACTTCTAAGGTGGCCAGCAATGAGTCCAGACCTGAATCCCATAGAACACCTGTGGAGAGATCTAAAAATGGCAGTTTGGAGAAGGCACCCTTCAAATATCAGGGACCTGGAGCAGTTTGCCAAAGAAGAATGGTCTAAAATTCCAGCAGAGCATTGTAAAAAACTCAGTGATGGTTACCGGAAGTGGTTGGTTGCAGTTATTTTGGCTAAAGGTTGTGCAACCAAGTATTAGGCTGAGGGTGCCAATTCTTTTGTCTGGCCCATTTTTGGAGTTTTGTGTGAAATGATCAATGTTTTGCTTTTTGCTTCATACTCTTTTTTTTTTTTTTTCATTTAAGACAAATTAAATGAAGATAATAATACCAAAGAATTTGTGATTGCAATCATTTTCAGGAAGAAACTGAGTATTATCTGACAGAATTGCAGGGGTGTCAATACTTTTGGCCACAACTGTATCTTTTGTTCAAATTATGTAATGGCGTATAGAGTTAAAACTAGGCAGGTAACCTGACAATGGATGCTTTATTTGTAAATATCTGAAACATTCAGAAGGCATCTCATTCAGGACCTCACTCCTGTCAGTCAGTGCTTACTTGGATTCAGGAGGATTGATTGCAGTCTTCTTCCTCTGGCTCCATCTTGACCCTACAGCCATCACCACATTGATGCCAGGAATTCACAGCTTCCTGATTGGCTGTGCAGCTGAGAGCTACTGAGAGGATAAGTTGATACAAAGTAGGGAAAGCTATTCTCCCCTTCTGAGGAAAAGCTAGAGACATTGAACAACATGTGTTGTGGGCAGTGGCGAACACATAAATCACAGGACTCCATAGAAAAAGTTCTAATTGACCCCCTCTAAAAAAAAAATGACATCCCTATTGAAGCCCATTCTCATCAGAGATACCCCTATTAGGGCTTTTATAGAGTACAAGCTGAAGAGCCCGGCGTTGCCTGAGCATAGTAACTAACTGTGGTAAGTTATAACAAATTATGATTATATTGCACATAAAAACATTTCACATCATATATTCAACACTACAGTTTTGCAACAAAAATTAACTGATTACTGTGAGTTTCTGCCACCCGTTGCAAACCTTTGCTCCTTTTGTGAAGCACAATGTCAGGGCTGTGAAACTCATTGCCCACAATCAAAATAGCTACCTCATCAAATGTGGGAGCATTGAAACGCTGCTGATGCTCACCTTGTGGTGTTTTGTCAGCTCGAATAACAACCTTGTAATCGTCATTTGGCATGCATTCAAGTGCAGTCTCAAAAAGTTGAACATATGGATTGTTTAAGTGAACAAACTGCTGCAAGTGAGTGACAATATCAAGGTGAGTGTTTGGAATTAAAGAGCATCTCTGCATTTCCCATGAAGTAGAGTTGAGGAAATTGAGGTTCTTTTCCTTGTAATGAAACCAGTGAGCCAATTGAGTAGTAAATCTGTCCTGAGAGAAATTGTACTAATTGCAATAAAGAATATCGTATACACAGCCTACCTCTTCTGCAACACCACACTTTTCTTCTTTAGACTTCTTACACACGTTATTTGATCAGTATTTTTTACCTCAGTATTTGTTAGCTAAAACTTGGAGTAAAACAATCAGAGGAAAAGTAGATTAGAAACACGTCACCACTTCAGTATTTTTCTCTCACTCGTGGTTTTTGCTTATAAATACGGAGGTAAAATGCTGACCAAATACTGAACGTGTGAATGTGGCCTTATACACAACCTCCACCTGCAGTGCTTCACTCTTCTCTATACACAGCCTCATATTGCAGCAGCACCTCACTTCTCTCATTTCCCCCCCCCCCTCACACCTGTCATTTTCCGATTGCTCCACTATTTTCCCCTCAATCCTCTCATTTTCCACTCACACATCTCATTTACCACTCACTCCACTGTTTTCCCCTCACTCCACTGTTTTCCCCTCACTTCTCCCTTCCCCTCACACGTGCACAGCAACATCCAGTTATGAGCACAGTGGAAAAATATTTAGAATTGAGATTCCTAAGTGGTTGATACATACCATGCCGTTACTGCCGGCATTAACCCTGTGTTAGCGGTGACCGGAGGGGAGTATGGAGCGGGCGCCGGGGACACTGACTGCGGGGAGCGGAGCGCCGGGGACACTGACTGTAGGGAGCGGAGCGCCGGGGACACTGACTGTAGGGAGCGGAGCGCCGGGGACACTGACTGCGGGGAGCGGAGCGCCGGGGACACTGACTACGGGGAGCGGGGAGTATAGAGCGGGCGCCGGCCACTGACTGCGGGGAGTATGGAGCGGCCATTTTCTTCCTGACTGTGCCCGTCGCTGATTGGTTGTGGCTGTTTTGCGGTGACCAATCAGCGACTTGGATTTCCATGATAGACAGAGGCCACGACCAATGAATATCCGTGACAGACAGACAGACGGAAGTACCCCTTAGACAATTATATAGTGTACTAGATTGTGGCCCGATTCTAACGCATCGGGTATTCTAGAATATGCATGTCCCCGTAGTATATGGACAATGATGATTCCAGAATTCACAGCAGACTGTGCCCGTCGCTGATTGGTCGAGGCACCCTTTATGACAACATCGTCACCATGGCAACCATTATGACATCTGCGTCGATACTGTGCCCGTCGCTGAATCAGAAACGTGGGATTTCTACGTCCTTTATGACATCATCATCGCTGTGCCCGTTGCTGATTGGTCGAGGCCTAGCGTGTTATGAACTGGTGATTCAGAACCACAATGGACCTAGTGGTTAAGAGCACACAAAGTGACCTGATAGTTACTAATAACATAGGACGAGCTCTGAGACGTCGGAACTCTGCTGACCGCAATCCCTAATCCTATCATACCACACTAGAGGTAGCCGTGGAGCGCTCCTGACCAGACCTAGGCGCTTCGGGCACAGCCTGAGAAACTAGCTAGCCCTGAAGATAGAAAAATAAGCCTACCTTGCCTCAGAGAAATTCACCAAAGGAAAAGGCAGCCCCCCACATATAATGACTGTGAGTAAAGATGAAAATACAAACATAGAGATGAAATAGATTTTAGCAAAGTGAGGCCCGACTTACTGAATAGACCGAGGATAGGAAAGATAGCTTTGCGGTCAGCACAAAAACCTACAAACCACGCAGTGGGCGCAAAAAGACCCTCCGCACCGACTAACGGTACGGAGGTGCTCCCTCTGCGTCTCAGAGCTTCCAGCAAGCAAGAAAAACCAATATAGCAAGCTGGACAGAAAATATAGCAAACAAAAGTAACACAAGCAAAACTTAGCTTATGCAGGGCAGACAGGCCACAAGAACGATCCAGGAGAGAGCAAGACCAATACTGGAACATTGACTGGAGGCCAGGAACAAAGAACTAGGTGGAGTTAAATAGAGCAGCACCTAATGACTTAACCTCGTCACCTGAGGAAGGAAACTCAGAAGCCGCAGCCCCACTCACATCCACCAGAGGAAGCTCATAGACAGAACCAGCCGAAGTACCACTCATGACCACAGGAGGGAGCTTGACCACAGAACTCACAACACTGGCGGCCTTGACCAATCAGAGACGCGGGATGTCTACGTCCTTTATGACATCATCGTCGCTGTGCCCGTCGCCCAATCAGAGACGCGGGATTTCTACGTCGATACTGTGCCCGTCGCTGATTGGTCGAGACCTGGCGGCCTCGACCATTCAGAGACGCGGGATTTCCAGGACAGACAGACGGAAAGACAGACAGACAGACGGAAAAACCCTTAGGCAATTATATATATAGATATATATTGTTACAGAACCCCAACACCAAGAATATGTTATGCTATATATATTATGTATAATAGGTTCCATGTGAAATGCATCAGTCCACAGGCTGCATCCCTGGGCAGAGGGGACAAGATATTCTCCTTCTGACCTCCCCCACCTTTGTAATTCCCACAGTAAATACCAGCAGGCTCCGGCCCCTGTGGCTATTGTAATGTATGTCTGGCCTGTTTTTTCTATTGGCCTGCCCTGTGTATCTGTGTTATATATTCTGTTTGCTGTGAATAAAGTGTGTTCTTTTAGACTGGAAATACGTGGAGTAGCAGTCAGCTTTTATATGCTCCCATCTAATCAGGAATTCCAGCCAGCGTCCTTCATTCAGAATCCAGCAAAAGCAGAGTGAACCTCCTGAAACACGGGGGGTGCTGAAAGAGGTACTACAGCACAGTAGACCCGTTACATATATATATATATATATATATATATAGATTCAAAGAAGAGGCAGCATTCCTTCAGTAAGAACGTGGAAGATTTAATCGACCCACATGTCTGGGAGACATTTTGGCTCCATATGGCTTGAGAAAGGCTCATATGGAGCCGAAATGTCACCCAGACATGTGGGTTGATTAAATCTTCCATGTTCTTACTGAAGGAATGGAGTACTGCCTCTTCTTTGAATCTTTGTGAATTTGGTGTAATCATTGGATGGATTGCCTGGGGGCCTTGCACCCAAAGATAAGTGAAGTGTTGTGCTGTTCCATTTTTTTTTTATACCATATACAGGTCCTTCTCAAAAAATTTGCATATAGTGTTAAATTTCATTATTTACCATAATGTAATGATTACAATTAAACTTTCATATATTATAGATTCATTATCCACCAACTGAAATTTGTCAGGTCTTTTATTGTTTTAATACTGATGATTTTGGCATACAACTCCTGATAACCCAAAAAACCTGTCTCAATAAATTAGCATATTTCACCCATCCAATCAAATAATAGTGTTTTTTAATAACAAACAAAAAAACCATCAAATAATAATGTTCAGTTATGCACTCAATACTTGGTCGGGAATCCTTTGGCAGAAATGACTGCTTCAATGCGGCGTGGCATGGAGGCAATCAGCCTGTGACACTGCTGAGATGTTATGGAGGCCCAGGATGCTTCAATAGCGGCCTTAAGCTCATCCAGAGTATTGGGTCTTGCGTCTCTCAACTTTCTCTTCACAATATCCCACAGATTCTCTATGGGGTTCAGGTCAGGAGAGTTGGCAGGCCAATTGAGCACAGTAATACCATGGTCAGTAAACCATTTACCAGTGGTTTTGGCACTGTGAGCAGGTGCCAGGTCGTGCTGAAAAATGAAATCTTCATCTCCATAAAGCATTTCAGCCGATGGAAGCATGAAGTGCTCCAAAATCTCCTGATAGCTAGCTGCATTGACCCTGCCCTTGATGAAACACAGTGGACCAACACCAGCAGCTGACATGGCACCCCACACCATCACTGACTGTGGGTACTTGACACTGGACTTCAGGCATTTTGGCATTTCCTTCTCCCTAGTCTTCCTCCAGACTCTGGCACCTTGATTTCCGAATGACATGCAAAATTTGCTTTCATCAGAAAAAAGTACTTGGGACCACTTAGCAACAGTCCAGTGCTGCTTCTCTGTAGCCCAGGTCAGGCGCCTCTGCCGCTGTTTATGGTTCAAAAGTGGCTTTACCTGGGGAATGCGGCACCTGTAGCCCATTTCCTGCACACGCCTGTGCACGGTGGCTCTGGATGTTTCCACACCAGACTCAGTCCACTGCTTCCTCAGGTTCCCCAAGGTCTGGAATCGGTCCTTCTCCACAATCTTCCTCAGGGTCCGGTCTCCTCTTCTCGTTGTACAGCGTTTTCTGCCACATTGTTTCCTTCCAACAGACTTACCATTGAGGTGCCTTGATACAGCACTCTGGGAACAGCCTATTTGTTGAGAAATTTCTTTCTGGGTCTTACCCTCTTGCTTGAGGGTGTCAATGATGGCCTTCTTGACATCTGTCAGGTCGCTAGTCTTACCCATGATGGGGGTTTTGAGTAATGAACCAGGCAGGGAGTTTATAAAAGCCTTAGGTATCTTTTGCATGTGTTTAGAGTTAATTAGTTGATTCAGAAGATTAGGGTAATAGGTCGTTTAGAGAACCTTTTCTTGATATGCTAATTTATTGAGACAGGTTTTTTGGGTTATCAGGAGTTGTATGCCAAAATCATCAGTATTAAAACAATAAAAGACCTGACAAATTTCAGTTGGTGGATAATGAATCTATAATATATGAAAGTTTAATTGTAATCATTACATTATGGTAAATAATGAAATTTAACACTATATGCTAATTTTTTGAGAAGGACCTGTATATGCTAATTTTTTGAGAAGGACCTGTATGAGAGAGAGAGAGAGAGAGAGAGAGAGATGCTGCTTCCAAAAATTCCCACACACGCTGGACAGGGTATTCCCGCGCATACAGTTTGATGACTCCACACTGCCTCTGGCAAAGTCTGATGTCCCCACAATGCAACCAAAACAGTATAAAGCCCCCACAGCATAGTGCCCCATAGCATAATACCCTTTTAAAAAAAATATATAATCTGTATTTCGGATTGCAGAATATTGTATTGTTGTATTAAATTTATGGAAGCTGCTCTCTTGACCGTTTGGCGATAAGGACATTGGACAAATGTATGTATATATATATATATATATATATATATAATGTACATATAAATATATATACTGTATATCAAGACATTATAAGGGACTATTTTCTTTGGAGTTACACATGTTCTCATGTTTAGTGACATGCAGATGTCATTGTGCAAAAAGGGGTAAGAGGTGAGCTGTTACACTACCTATTGAAAATTGTGGATTCTGGTAGCTCTCATTTTAATCCTGCTTGTTATGATAATGGGGTGACTGATGAAAAGGGAGCTCTTCTGGAAATTTCAAAAAAGCAGTTTCTGTTTATTATTTTATGATATAAGCGGTGACAACCTTTTAAAGTAAATTCTTCCAAAACCTTAAAGGGAACCTGTCACCCCGCAAATCGCGGGTGAGGTAATCCCACCGGCATCAGGGGCTTATCTGCAGCATTCTGTAATGCTGTAGATAAGCCCCCGATGTTACCTGAAAAAGGAGAAAAAGACGTTAGATTATACTCACCCAGGGGCGGTCCCGCTGCTGGTCAGGTCGGATGGGCGTCTCCGGTCCGCTCCGGCGCCTCCTATCTTCTTTCCATGACGTCCTCTTCTGATCTTCAGCCACGGCTCCGGCGCAGGCGTACTTTGCTCTGCCCTCTTGAGGGCAGAGGATAGTACTGCAGTGCGCAGGCGCCGGAAAGGTCAGAGGCCCGGCGCCTGCGCACTGCAGTACTTTGTCTGCCCTCAACAGGGCAGAGCAAAGTACGCCTGCGCCGGAGCCGTGGCTGAAGATCAGAAGAGGACGTCATGGAAAGAAGATAGGAGGCGCCGGAGCGGACCGGAGACGCCCATCCGACCTGACCAGCAGCGGGACCACCCCTGGGTGAGTATAATCTAACATCTTTTTCTCCTTTTTCAGGTAACATCGGGGGCTTATCTACAGCATTATAGAATGCTGCAGATAAGCCCCTGATGCCGGTGGGATTACCTCACCCGCGATTTTCGGGGTGACAGGTTCCCTTTAACCTATGAGTCCCCCTTAAAGGGCACCTGTCACCCTGAAAATCGCGGGTGAGGTAAGCCCACCGGCATCAGGGGCTTATCTACAGCATTCTGTAATGCTGTAGATAAGCCCCCGATGTTACCTGAAAAAGGAGAAAAAGACGTTATATTATACTTACCCAGGGGCGGTCCCGCTGCTGGTCAGGTCGGATGGGCGTCTACGGTCCGCTGCGGCGCCTCCCATCTTCTTTCCATGACGTCCTCTTCTGATCTTCAGCCATGGCTCCGGTGCAGGCGTACTTTGCTCTGCCCTGTTGAGTGCGCAGGCGCCGGGCCTCTGACCTTTCCGGCGCCTGCGCACTGCAGTACTATCCTCTGCCCTCAAGACAGCATGGGATCCACGGTACTCGGACCAGTGGTGATGATTTTACCACCAATCAGAAGAGGTCTTTGCCACGCTGTAATGCACATGACAGTACGACAAACACCCGGTGTTCGGGCAGCTGAACCTGAACCGTAAAATGGACTTCCTGGTGAAGTCTGTGTTTGGTACCCATGCCTGAACTATAGGTGTTCGGTACAGATGCCAAACTTTACTGTTCGGGTTCGCCCATCTCGATTTATGAGGAAACTCTGGAACGCTTCAACGGATCCCATTGATTCTGAGAATATTTTTTTCACAAGGTATTGTACTTCATGTTAGTGTAAGTTTAGTCTGATAAAAAAAAAGCATTTATTTGTGAAAATTGGACATTTAGTGCAAATTTGGAAAATAAATGGCCCATAAACCATATAGAAAAATAGTTAACCAACATTTATCAGATAGCTTCTTTATATCAGAATAACAACGTTTTATTGCTAGGAAGTTTCAAGACTTAAAAGTTGATAAGCAATTTCTCAATTTTCCAACAAAATTTACAAAACCAATTTTTGTAGGGATCATGTCATATTTGAAGTGTGACTTTGAGGGGTCACCACATTCAATACGTTTATGAACCCTTTAGGTGCTCCACATGAATTAAAGCAATTTTGAAGGAAAAAAATAACATACTTTTTCCCTCAAAAATGCCGATTTTTACTTTTTCCCCTCAAAAATGTTGATTGATCCCCCAATTTTTCATTTTCACAAGGGTAACAAGAGAAAATGGACCATACACGTTCTTGTGCAATTTCTCCTGAATATGCAGATACCCCATTTGTGGTGGAAAACTACTGTTTGGACACACGGCAGGACTTGGAAGGGAAGGAGCACCGCTTAACTTCTAGAGTGCAAAATTGACTGAAATAGATAGCTGGGACACCATGTTACATTTGCAGATCCCCTGATGTGCCTAAACAGTAGAAACCCCCATAAGTGACCACATTTTGGAAACTACACCCCTTAAAGGGAACCTGTCACGCCCAAAATCGAAGATGAGCTCAGCCCACCGGCATCAGGGGCTTATCTACAGCATTCTGTAATGGTGTAGATAAGCCCCTGATGTAAAATGAAAGATGAGAAAAAGAGGTTGGATCATACTCACCCAGGGGTGGTTTTGCTGCGGTCCGGTCCGATGGGCGTTGCGGTCCGGGGCCTCCCATCTTCTTACGATGATGTCCTCTTCTTGTATTCACACTGCGGCTCCGATGCAGACATACTTTGTCTGCCCTGTTGAGGGCAAAGTACGGCCGTGCGTAGGCGCCGGGAAAGATCAGAGAGGCCCAGTGCCTGCGCACTGCAGAACTTTGCTCTGCCCTCAACAGGGCAGACAAAGTACGTCTGCACTGGAGCCCCAGCATGAAGACAAGAGGACGTCATCCTATGAAGATAGGAGGCGCCGGACCGGACCGCGACGCCCATCGGACAGGACCGCCCCCCCAGGTGAGTATAATCTAACCTCTTTTTCTCATCTTTCAAGATACATCGGGGCTTATCTACAGCATGCTGTAGATAAGCCCCTGATGCTGGTGGACTTAGCTAATCTTCGATTTTGGGGGTGACAGGTTCCCTTTAAGGAACTTATCTAGAGATGTGGTGAGCACCATGAATCCTCAGGTGCGCCACAGAATTTTATAATATTGAACTGTGAAAATGAAATTTATAAATTTTTCCCTAAAAATGTTGGTTTTGCCCCATATTTTTCATTTTCAAAAGGGTAAAAGGAGAAAATTGACAGTAAAAGTTGTTGTGCAATTTCTCCCTAGTATGCAGATGCCCCATATGTGGTGGCAATCTACTGTTTTGGCGCACGGCAGGGCTTGGAAAGGAAGGAGGACTAACCGAATTCTGGAGCTTAATTTTAGCTGGAATATATTCCGGATGACGTTACATTTGAAGAGCCCTTGTCATGCCAAAACAGCAGAATCTACACCTCTTGAGGAATCCATCTAGGGGTCTAGTGAGCATTTTTAACATTCAGATGATTCATAGAATTGTATAACAATAAGCTGAATAAATGGAAAATTAACATTTTACCACTAAAATATTGCTTTGGTCCCAAGTTTTAAATTTTTAAAGGGGATAATAGGAGAAAATGAATGGCACGATTTGTTATGCAATTACTTACTGAGTATGCCAATATCCTATATGTAGGATTAATACATCTCTCTCCTCGCTACTCCTCTGCAAATCTCTTCACTGGCTCCCATTCCCTCAGCGTATCCAGTTCAAATTACTAATACTGACCTACAAAGCCATCCACAACCTGTCTCCTCCATATATATCTGAACTAATCTCCCGATATCTTCCCTCACGTGATCTCCGGTCCTCCCAAGACCTCCTTCTCTCTTCCACACTTATTGGCTCCTCATCCAACCGCCTCCAAGACTTCTCCTGAATATCCCCCATCCTCTGGAATTCTTTGCCCCAACGCGTCCGACTATCAACCACATTCGGATCCTTTAGACGGAACCTGAAAACCCATCTCTTCAGGAAAGCCTACAGCCTGCACTGACCCCGCTGCCGCCTCATCACTACCGAAGCTACCGCCTCACCAACAACGGAGCTCCTGCAACCCTCAACCTGTCTCCTTCCCCATAATCCTGTAGAATGTAAGCCCGCAAGGGCAGGGTCCTCGCCCTTCTGTATCAGTCCGTCATTGTTATTTTGTTTACTGTAAGTGATATCTGTAACTTGTATGTAACCCCTTCTCATGTAAAGCACCATGGAATCAATGGTGCTTTATAAATAATAATAATAATAATATGTAGTGAAGAAACTAGAGAGTGATAGAGCAAATAGTGTTATACAAAAGGTGAATAAACATGGGGTGTAAGCTCACCTTGTTTTGTTGAAATTGCAATAATGAATACGCTTGGACACCTTCAGCAGACCGTGGGTGATAGACCATGAGGATAGTAAAAGGAAATGGACAGCTTTCCTGATCTGCTGTCAGTGTTCCACAAAGGAGAATAAAATAAAAACATTTGTTTATTCTGTGGTGTATATTTACACATTTTGAGGTACTCCAACCTCATCCTCAGGAAATAGCCGCATTGTAGCCAATATTCCATGAGTAGTGGAAAATTACTTTCGAGGGCACAGAGCAAAGCTCAGAAGGGAAGAAACACCATATTTGAGTTCAGATTTTGTTGGGATGGTTTGAGGGTGCAATGTCACACTGGCAGAACCCCTGAGGTCAAGAACAGCAGAAACCATCCATAAGTGACCTCATTTTACAAACTACACTTCTCAATTAATTTATCTGGAGTGCAGTGAGCATGTTGTCACTGCATGTACCTCTTAGAATTAGATATCATTGGGTGATAAAGAAAGAATAATTACATTTTTAGCACTAAAATGTTGTTTTAGTCTCAAATTTTAAATTTTTATAAGTGCTAAAAAAAAAAAAAGGATCTCAGCTTGTTGTGCAATTTCTACTGAGTGCGCCAATACCTTACATGTAGTCAGGCACAGTCCAAAGCTCAGAAGGGAAGGAGCGCCATATTATAGTGCAGAGTCTAAGGTTATGGTTTTCTGGTGACATGACCCACTTCTAGAGGTGTGTAGTGTATCATGTTGACATCAAGGGTGTGCACAGAATTTTTTTTCGTTTCAATAAGTTTTTATTTTTATAAAACCAAGAAATTCTTACAACAGGATCTTATTAGAGTAATCATATTCCAACTTAACTTTAACAGATTTAAACACTAAAACAGAGAGACAAAGACGACAGGGTAAAGAGACGAGAGGAAGGGGGGGAGGGTAAGAGATCTTAAACTGTATTGAAACAAAGTCATTGAATGGGGGTACAGGACAAGTCTGGGGGAATTCGCCGCATTTCGTATTGTCCTCAGAGTGAAAGCATGAGGACCTGGCCAAGGTTAATATTGACGTCCCTTTCGATCCATGGTTTCCAGACTTGGTAGAAGATTTCCCATGAATCCTTTCTTGTACCTTGAATTCTTTCATAAAGCATAATAGTGTTCATCTTGTCAATTACTATTGAAAGAGAGAGGGAAGTTGTTTTCCATCTCATCGCGATGTGCAACTTGGTGGCCAGGAACAGCTGGGCTGGATAGGTTGTGAAGTTTGTTGGAGAAGCCAGGGTATTTAGCTCCCAGGAGGAACACAGTTGGGTCTAGGCAGATCGCTCTACCGAACAAGCTCTCCACTATAGATTTAATCTTTAGCCATAATGCAGAGACAATTGGGCAATCCCACCATATATGCTTCATGTCTCCCAGAGCACCACACCACCTAAAACATCGATCTGATAGATTTGGGTAAATAGCATGTAACTTGGTCGGAAACCTGATATGTCCTATGTAGCAGTCTAATGGATGTCTCAATAGGAGGTCTGGAGGCTGCCCCTGGAGAAAGGCATTCGCCGAAACGCGTGTCGGGGTGGACAGGGGTGGTGTGCCTATATATCCTACTTCGCTATTCTTTACGGTTGATCGGTATGTATACTATATTTATGGCTGTTCTTACTGCTGTGGGAATATAGCTCATCAGGGATCTCTGCTTTGGCCCAAGCAGGTGGCTATGGAGTCACAACGAACAATAGCAGGCTAGCGAGTTCCACACAGGTATGTGTCAGGTGTATTTATTGTACACATTTGCCGTACAATGTTACACGTGCCAAACATGAAATAAAATGTCTAAGGCCGTCTGGCCACTAACTAACAACAAGATACTAACTGCAAAATAAACCTACACAACAAGAAAGAAGTTTGTGCAACCTTACTGTGTCAGCTTCCCAGACCAGCCAATGAGACTGAGATCCCAGCAGTTCCTTGATTATATCAGCTGAAGCAAAAGCTGGATCGTATGTGTGAAAGGGAAGCACCAGAGCTTTCAGGCTGATCACTAAAGAAACCAGGACCGGATTACAGAGAAATAAACAGCTTCACAATCAATACCGTGATACATATGAAATGAAACGGGGAGAAACATATCTGTTTTCTAGTACTTCTCCCCTTGGCACCTCACATACCCCCTTCCTTTGTTCGAGCCTGTAGGGTCGGACACGATGAGTCACTAAGCAGTGTGTTCTGGATAACGCATCTGCATTCCCATGCGCTGCGCCTGCCCTGTGCTCAACGGAAAAGTTAAAAGGTTGTAATGCCAAGAACCAGCGTGTCACCCTCGCATTGCCCTCTTTTGTGTGGGACATCCATGTTAGGGGTGAATGGTCCGTTACTAGCCTAAATTGGCGACCTAGTAAATAATAGCGTAAGGTGAATAGGGCCCATTTCACAGCCAGGGCTTCGCGCTCAACCACGCTATAATTCTTTTCTGCCCTGGTACGCTTCCTACTCAGATAGCTTACTGGGTGTTCCTCGCCATTCACTTCCTGTGACAACACTGCACCGAGGCCGACACCAGAGGCGTCCGTTTGGACAATAAACTCCCGTTTAAAGTCAGGGGCAACCAACACTGGTTGGTCACAGAGGACCGTTTTCAAATACTGAAAGGCCTTCTCTGCTTCTGCGTTCCACTTTATTGTGATAGATTTTGAGCCCTTGGTAAGCTCTGTGAGAGGGGCTGCGATGGTGGCAACATTTTTAATGAAGCGCCTATAATAGTCAACGATCCCTAAAAAGGCTCCGACCTGTTTTTTGTTGACCGGTCGTGGCCAATTCTGAATAGCGTCCACTTTATTGGTCTGCGGCTTTACGACTCCTCGCCCTATGCTATATCCCAGATAGCGAGCCTCTTCCAATCCCAAGGTACATTTCTTAGGATTGGCAGTTAACCCAGCAGTTTTTATCGAGTCTAAGACGGCTTGTACTTTTGACAAATGTGTGTCCCAGTCATCACTAAAGACAATGATATCGTCCAAGTATGCGGACGCATACTGGACGTGGGGTTTAAGGACAATATCTATTAGACGTTGGAAGGTGGCTGCAGCACCATGCAACCCAAATGGCATATCACGGTACTGGAACAGTCCCTGGGGCGTTACAAAGGCCGTTTTCTCTTTGGCTGAATCCGTGAGGGGAATCTGCCAATAACCTTTTGTTAAGTCGATAGTAGATATGTACCTGGCCGAACCCAGTCTCTCTATAAGTTCATCAACTCTCGGCATCGGGTAGGCATCGAATTTCGATACCTCATTTAATTTCCGAAAATCATTACAAAACCTAATAGTCCCATCGGGTTTGGGCACTAGCACGATTGGGCTAGCCCAATCACTCCGGGACTCTTCAATGACTCCAAGTTCTAACATTTTCTCGACTTCCTGGGCAATGGCTTGTCTCCGAGCCTCCGGAATTCGATATGGTTTTAGTCGTACACGGACCTGTGGATCAGTAACAATGTCGTGTTTAATTAAGTGAGTACGACCAGGAAGCTCTGAAAAAACCTCTGCGTTTTTCTGTATAAATTCCTTAGTCTCTCGTTTTTGACTTTCGGATAGTGTCTCTGCAATACCCACCTCTGGCAATGCTACCTGGGGGTCATTTACCACAGATGGGGGTGCCCTACGAGGTCCATCATTAAGGGTGGCTTTTGTCATTAGACTCTCCCTATCCCGCCAGGCCTTAAGCAAGTTTATGTGGTAGATTTGTTCGGTTTTCCTCTTGTCAGGTTGATATATCTTATAATTCACTTCACCTATTCTCTCCAACACCTCGTATGGGCCCTGCCACTTCACAAGAAATTTATTTTCTACAGTGGGTACTAATACTAACACCCTGTCTCTGGGTTGAAAGACTCGTGTTTTAGCCGCTCGGTTATATACCGTGCTTTGGGCCTGTTGCGCACATTCTAAACATTCTTTAACTATTGGCATGACCGCCTCAATTCTATCTTGCATAAGCATTACGTGTTCAATTACACTGCGATAAGGAGTCACCTCTTGTTCCCAAGTCTCTTTAGCAATATCTAACAGGCCTCTAGGACATCGACCGTAAACTAACTCAAAAGGCGAAAAGCCTGTGGAGGATTGGGGTACTTCCCGTATAGCGAACAGGAGATATGGTAGGAGAGCATCCCAATCCCTCCCGTCCTTATCTACCACCCTTTTTAACATTCCCTTCAGGGTTTTATTAAATCGCTCCACCAACCCATCAGTCTGAGGGTGATATACTGAAGTACGCAAGTCGGAGATTTTTAGTAGCTTACACAAGTCCTTAAGTATTCGAGACATAAAGGGGGTTCCCTGATCTGTTAGTATTTATTTCGGAATGCCGGTGCGAGAAAACATATTAACAAGCTCCTTTGAAATTGCTTTTGCATTGGCATTCCGCAGAGGCACTGCTTCAGGGTAACGAGTGGCATAATCTAGTACTACCAAAATGTACTGATGTCCCCTGGCAGATTTAACTAATGGACCCACTATATCCATTGCTATCCTCTCGAAGGGCACCTCTATTATTGGTAAGGGCACAAGGGGCTTCTAAAATGTGACATAGGTGTGGTCAATTGACACGTAGGACAGGACTGACAATACCGGGTCACGTCCCCCCCTAGACCCGGCCAAAAGAAACGCTGCAGAATACAGTGTTTTGTTTTTTCTCCGGCCAGGTGTCCCCCCAAGGGATGTTTATGTGCCAGTTCCAAAACTACCTGGCGAAAGGACTTGGGCACCACTAGTTGCTCTACCGCCACCCCCCACACTTTGTCTATATGATACAGCATACCCTGTTGCACAGCTAGATGTGGGAACTCATTTTGAGCCCCTGGGTACAATGGTCTTCCCTCAGAGACCTTTACATTTTCCCATGCCCTTGCCAGAGTAGGGTCCTGGTGTTGAGCGGTCCCGAACTTACCACGGGCCACATCAAGACCTGGCATTTCTATAGCCTCCTCTAGTTCACTTGCGTCGCCTGTATATACAGCCAGAGGTGAGTCTACAGATTCTGGAGTTACCTCTGAGATGGACTCCCCCCCCCTTGCTGCAATAGCTCAGGGGTTAGCCCCACGGCACCCTCCTCAACTAGAGTGCTCATGCCATTTTTAAGGTTCCACAAGTCCCAAAATAAGGGAAAGTCTCTCCCCAATATTACATCATGTCCCATAGACTTTAGGACTGCCGCTTGATGTCTTTTGGTTCCTACTGGCGTGGCAAGGGTGACCCAGGCAGTGGGGTAGTTTTTTATATCGCCATATATGCAACTAATGCCCAGGGTTGAGTTCGTTAGGGCTCTAGGGTCCACCAAACTGGCATGTACCAGAGTTACTTGACTGCCGGAATCCAAGATGGCATTCACACTATGGCCGTCGACCTCGAGGCAACACACGTGTCGTTCATTTCCTGTGAGGACCTCTGCAACACAGACCGACTGTACATATAACGAAAGGCGTCTCATAGCGTAACAGTCCATTGGCTCTGTAGTCATTGGGCAGTTAGCTGCTACATGGCCAAGCCCGCGACATCGCCAACATTGTATAGGTCCTTGCTTCCTCGCCGGAGACGCCTGATAGGGTCTGCTGAATTGCTGTGAGACCGTACCGCCTCCATAGTTCTTTGTGGGTCTGCTACCCTTTATTGCAACGTTCTCTTCTTTTGAAGTTGAAGTAGGTCTCGCAGTATTTTCTGGCGATTTCTTGGGAGCCCAGCGAGGTGATAACGTCCCTTGGAGTAGGCTTTCGGAAGCATTGTAGCGTTCAACCATATTCACCAACTGGTCGGCCGTATATGGGTCACCTTGTCCAACCCACCTCTGTATCTTAGGGGGCAAGGACCGCAGGTCCAGGCCTTGCCAGGATTTCGCTTTTTAATTTGGTATAGTCCATAGCATCCACTCCACTTAAATCGTAATAGGCCTTTTGTGGATCTCCACTCAGAAATGGCGCGACCACTTCAGCCCACATGTCCACCGGTAAATGCTCACGTTCTGCAATACGTTCAAATACGGTGAGATACGCTTCTACATCATCGTCAGCAGTCATTTTAAGCAGGGTTTTTTGTACGGCTTTCCGTGCACCAGCAACACTTTGCGCATGATCCCTCATCTCGGGGCTGCCGAATCAAAGCCTGCTTTATTGCATTCAACTGCTCTTGCTGATTCTGGTTTTGCTGGTCCAGGGCTTGCTGGAAGTAAGTATTGGTCTGCTGTTGTTGCACATTTGCCTGCAATAACTGTTTCACTAGTTCCTCCATATTACTGGACTCTTGGCTCTTCAAAAGCACATGAGCTTTCAGCCAGGACATACACAGAGCACTTTATCTGCAGTCACAGTCCAACAGCCACTATGCCCGCATTCTCAAAACCATTTGTGGGAATATAGCTCATCAGGGATCTCTGCTTTGGCCCAAGCAGGTGGCTATGGAGTCACAACGAACAATAGCAGGCTAGCGAGTTCCACACAGGTATGTGTCAGGTGTATTTATTGCACACATTTGCCGTACAATGTTACACGTGCCAAACATGAAATAAAATGTCTAAGGCCGTCTGGCCACTAACTAACAACAAGATACTAACTGCAAAATAAACCTACACAACAAGAAGTTTGTGCAACCTTACTGTGTCAGCTTCCCAGACCAGCCGATGAGACTGAGATCCCAGCAGTTCCTTAATTATATCAGCTGAAGCCAAAGCTGGATCGTATGTGTGGAAGGGAAGCACCAGAGCTTTCAGGCTGATCACTAAAGAAACCAGGACCGGATTACAGAGAAATAAACAGCTTCACAATCAATACCGTGATACATATGAAATGAAACGGGGAGAAACATATCTGTTTTCTAGTACTTCTCCCCTTGGCACCTCACACTGTTTACACTTGTTTGGAGCATGCGCTCATATACGCAGACATATGAACTGACCTACCTATATCTGTGATTAGTATACACTGTGCAGGGTCATTCCATATACCTAGGTGTGTGTTGTTAGGCTACCTTCCCCTGTCCTATTTTTGTGCGTGCTGTGGGTGGCATGGTGATTGTTTCTAACTGTTGTCTATTTACTTGATATTATTCTCAATAAAGTTTTCTATGTTTTGCATATATTGGGCTTTTGACTGTAGTTCTTCTTTTGAGTTCCCTGGAAAGGGAACAGCAACATTTTTGCCACTCCTCCAGGGTCATTGTCATATTGAAAATCCCTCTCCCATTGTGTCATGTAACTGAGCTTTTCATCTCCTGGTAAAGTATTTAAGGATGAATATATTAGAGAGATAGTATTAGAGAGATAGTTCCCCTACCCAAGGAGTCGTTCAGGCATTTTTGTTCCAGACCAGTGGGGCGATGGGTGACTCTATGTCGCAAGATTTGCTCCGCGAAATGGAAGATTTGGTTTATACGTAATATCTCTGAAGCTGGTGGGGTAAACTTTTGCATAAATTCTTGTTTAGTAAGTAGGATATTAAATGGCGTGGTAAGATGTTTGAGGGTGGCCAAACCCCTAGACTTCCACCAATGGAAAGTGCGAGAGTCTAACCCCGGTGGGAAGGAGGGGTTGTGAAAGAGGTGGGTCAATAAGGAGGTTTTAGATTGTAAACAGTATTTAAATCTTTCCTTCCTCCATAGCATCAGGGAATGGGCTGAGAATGGAGCTATTGTATGAAGTCCCTTCAGGGGCTTCTGTAGTGACCACATGAGACTCGATAATGTAAATGGAGTCAGGAAAGAAGATTCAAGTCTTACCCATCTCTAGGTTCAACAGTTTTGTCGGCATTGACATTCATTAGTCGGGCCAGTTGGGCTGCCTTATAGTAAAGTGCAAAGTTGGGTAACGACATACCTCCTAATTTTCTATTGATGAACATGGTTTTTAGCCGAATCCTGGGTCTTTTCCCCTGCCATAGAAATTTGGAGATCATGCTGTGGATATCATGCAGCGTTTTGGAGGGTAGGGGGATGGGTAATGAGCGGAAGATATATAAAAATCGAGGTAGAGAGACAATTTTAATGGCATGCAGCCTACCAAGCCAGGATAGAGTCATGGTGGACCATCTAGCTAGATCAGACCTAAGGTTTCGTATTAAAGGATCGTAGTTCCATTTAAATAGGGTCGACCTATGGGATGTTAAATTGACGCCAAGGTAGGTTAAAAACTGCTCGTTTCTGGTAAACTTGAATTGGGTTATTATGTTGTTTTGTGTTTCTTTAGGAGTATTTATGAACAGGGCCTCGGATTTGTCTACGTTGATCTTGAGGCCCGATACCAGTTCGAACTCATGTAGGACAGCAGAAAGATTTGGTAGCATAGTAACAGGGTTGACTAGAGTCAATAGAAGATCATCTGCGAACAGACTAGCTTTATATTGTTCTCCTCCGATTTTGGGTCCGCTAATGTTGGGGTTAGTTCTAATAGCCTCCGCCAGGGGCTTCATGGCCAAAGCGAACAGAGCCGGTGATAACGGACACCCCTGCCTCGTACCACGTTGTATGTTAACAGGTGTAGGCTGGTTTGTTGGTAGTTTCAGGTAGGCCGTGGGGTGGTCATATAGTAGTTTAAGGCACGTGACAATACTTGGGAATCCAAACTCTGAGATAACCTCAAACAAATAGGTCCAAGAGACCGAGTCAAAGGCCTTCTCTATGTCAAGTGCTAGAAGGAGTAGGGGTTGTTTGGAATGGTTCGCTAGATGTATTAGATTAAGATTCCGCCTAATTTTGTCAGGGCCCTGTCTTTTGGGAATAAATCCCACCTGATCTCGGTGGATTAAGTCAGGAAGAATTTTATTCAATCTAGCCGTGATAATAGAAGTGAAAATTTTTAAATCTACATTTAACAATGAAATGGGTCTGAAGTTCTTAGGGTAAAGATGATCTTTCTTCGGTTTAGGAATAACAGTAACATGGGCAGTGTAGAATTCATATGGCATTTGGGCTCCATTTAGCAGTGCGTTACAGAAATTTTGTATGTGAGGTGTAAGTATGTTGTAAAATTTTTTGTAATATAGCGCCGTGAGCCCATCAGGCCCAGGGGCTTTATTTCTTTTTAAATTTTTAAGTATTGTTTTTATTTCATCTGAATTAATAGGTAGTTGGAGTCGTTCCATGTCCGAGTCAGGAACCTTAGGGAGTGTCAGGTCTTTGAGGAAGGCCTGAAGGCGTAGTGGAGATGGAGGTTGCGGAAGAGAGTAGAGATTTTGATAGTATTGTTGAAACGTTTTATAGATAACATCTGGGTGGGCAGTAATGCGACCCTTTGGGTCTTTAACGGAGGAAACATTGCTCAAGAGTTCTGTTTCTGAGTTTGCGGGCTAACATAGTACTTGGTTTGTTAGCGTATTTATGGAAGGTAGATTTAATCCATGTCAGAGCCCTTTCTGATCTATCAAGCTGTAATTTAATGTTGCGGATTTGCTTAATTAAATAAAGTGATGGGAGGTTCTGGTTTGCCTGTTCTAGTTTTGAGAGATTATTTTCCAGACGCAATTGTAGTTCGGACATTTGCTTTTTCTTGTTAGAGGCTATTTTGATCAATGAACCCGTTATGAATTTTTTGTGCGCCATCCACAACGTTCCAGGAGACACATCATTAGTATTGTTAGTTTGGAAATATAAGTTGAGTTCGAATCTTAAGGTGGATAGGACGGAAGGGTCAGTTAGAAAGGGATTTGTTCAGTCTCCACTTATATAGTTTAGAAGTGGTGGTATTAAAGTTAAACACGGATAGGACGGCGTCGTGGTCCGACCAAGCTGAAACTATATGTCGGGAGTATAGAACTGAAGGGAGTGCTTTGGAGGAGGTGAGGTGCAGGTCTATTATAGAGTAAGACTTTTGTGCGGGAGAGAAATATGTATATCCCCTCTAAGAACCATTTAGCTCCCTCCAGACATCCGCCATACAATTTACTTTCAACATTTGGAGAATTTTTTTCCTGTCAGTTTTCGATATATCCGAACGTTTCTGCGAACTGCTGTCAAGTATCGGGTCCAAGGTAAAATTAAAGTCACCACACCAAACAAGGTGGTGATATGTGAGTGATGCTAGTTTTGATAGAATTAGTCGTAGAACACGGGTCTGAACAGCAGCAGGCAGATAGCTATTAACAATGCATATATTTAAACCCTGCATGGTTCCCAACAGGATGATGAATCTACCCTCTGGGTCTGAATACGTTCTAATGGGTTGGAATGGGAAACTATTCTTAATAAGAACAGCCACCCCTCTCGTTTTGCGGTCCCAGGTTGAGAGGAAACATTTCGAATAGTGGGTGTCGAGATATTTGGGATGTGAAGAGTTGGTAAAATGGGTTTCCTGGAGGCATATAATATCTGGGTTGTTTTTCCGATAATCGAGAAAGGCTTTTAGTTTTAAAGGCGAATTGAATCCCCTCACATTGTGGGAGATAACTCTACACATAATTGATTAGGTGGATATTGCTAATATGAGACAGATCGGCGTCCACCACCCAATCCCGCCCCACCACTTCACCAGCATAGTAACAGTCTCTATGGGAAGACAAAAGGAAAGAGACAAACAAGGGGGGGGGGGCAGGGACACAAACAACACAGAGTAAATTTTCAAGAGGGCTATAAGCCCATAAAATATGGCGATCTGGAATCCCATATTAGACGGTGTACCAGATTTCGCCAGGTTAAGGCAGCATGTTGCAAACCCGAGAGCCCCAACCCTTGGACTAAGTGAGGCTGACTTGGTAGGGGAAAGGGAGGGAGAAAGAAGAGGAAAAAAAAAAAAGGGGGAGGAGGGGAAGTAGGGGTGGTGGCAGGGGGGAAGGGGTGCAAGGGGGAAGGGATGGGGGATAGGGTAAGGGGATTAAGGGGAGACCGAGAAGAGAAAACAAGTAGGGGGAGGGGAGGAGAAGGGAGGGTGGGGAGGAGAGGCGGAGGATAGAGGGGGAAGAGGAGGGGGATGGGAAGAAGAGAAGGGTAGGGAAGGGGATGCATAAGAGAGAGATAAACAAGTCAACTGTAAGTAGACCGCGCATTAACTGTTAACATACTTAATTACAATCGGTAATCGGCAGGCAACCCAGCCCCGGAACAGAACAGAGCCATTCGTTGGGCTCACAAAAATGACTGAGAATGCACAAAGCGTCCCATTAAATTATATTATTGACTCAGGGAGTCAGGTGACGTGATTATTTTGGCTTCTTGTTCTGGGGGAGTTCATCCATTCCCTTGTTGGCCTGGGTTTTCTTTGTGGGAGGGATGGTATTTCCGCAGAAACTGAAATCCTGGCTTTATTCAGGGCCTGAGTCCCTTCCTCTAATGACCGGCAGGTAAACATTTGAGATTTATGTGTAAAAATAAGGGCAAAAGGGAAGCCCCACCTGTATTTAACCTGGGCCACCTGTAATGAGGTCGTGATCGACCTGAGGGCCCTTCTCCTGGCTAATGTGGAGGGCGCAATGTCAGCATAGATGTGTACCGAATCGGGTAGGCCAGGCAAAACAGGGTGATCTCTAGCTGCCAGCAGTATCTGATCACGAGTCTCCTCATAATGCAGCTTTAGTATCACATCTCTGGGCATATCATTAGATCGTGGCTTACCCAGTGCTGTGTATCCTGGTAATATGGAGGAGGTTCGGGTCTAGATTTGGTAGTAGGGCCACAAAGAGGGCCGTCGCTGTATCTTTAAGGGCAACCACGTGTTCAGGGAGCCCTCGGATCCGTATGTTGCTCCTTCTAGATCTATTCTCGTAGTCCTTGCATCTTAGTTCCAGCTCGGCAATGCGATCAGTATGGAGTCTAAAGGTCTCCTGGTCCTCCTCAAGTGCATCTGAGATGACATCCATTTTCTCCTCCAGGCTTAGTGCGCTGTGCAATATCCTGCAGCTGGGACGATATGCTTTGCATAGCTGAGGTGAGTTCCTTACAAAAGGTTTCCTGCAGGGTCCTTGTAAGAGCTGCGGTCGATATCACCGCTGCAGCCTGCGGGGAATTGTCGTCCCGCTCTGTGTCACCGTCGCCATGCAATGCCGAGGCTGTTGTTGGTGCTGATGCGGCGGCCATTTTGGAAGAGGAGCCGCTCATGAGGAGGTCCGTGATAGTGCGGCCCGCTGATTGTACGGCGCTTCCCTTCTTTGGCATCATGAGCCGTCCCGGTCACTGAGGCACACCGACCCCGAAAATGGTGAGTTTACCGCGCTCTGGTCGCTGAGAAAGGCTAAATGGGATCTGACGGGCGGCGGAGCTCAGCACAGCATGTCCTTCTCTGCCGGAGTCCACGCATGAGCCCCAGAATTTTTTTTTTTTTTTTTACAATTGGGCATTGAAGAAAAAAAATAATTACATTTTCATCACAAAAATGTTGTTTCAGCCTTAGATTTCACATTTTCACACAAGGAAATAGGTAAAAATCATGCCAAAATTTGTCACACAATTTCTGCTGAAGGTTGCAATACTCCATATGTGGCTGTACAGTACTGATTAGCCATACGGCAAGACTCGGGAGGGACAGAGCGCTATTTGCCACCTGGAGCATAGAATGTAGTAATGATTTCACTCCCTAGGTATTTCCCAGAAACAAGCAGCAGTTGATGTTGCTGAGTGCAAATTGCAACTAAGCTACTGTAGTGCCAAGTACATTGCAGTGCCCGTACATTGTAGTGCCCAATACATTATGACCACCTTGTGTTTCTGAAGACATGATGCCTTAAATTATGCAGGCTCTTATTGCTACAGAAATGCCAAACATGAGGATGCTAAATGTGGTTTAGGCACGCAAGGGCTCAAAACGGAGAGGGGCATTTGGATTGGGCAGTCCAGAATTTGCTGAATTTCTTTTCAGTGGAGCCATTTGTGCTTTTACAGAGCCTTTGTGCTACCTACTGGTAGCCCCCTATATTACCATTAAAGGAAACCTGTTAGTGAATTGTGTACAGTAACCTACAGACAGTGTCAGGTCGACGCCGTTATACTGAATAAAATGACACCTTGGTTGATGAAATCCGTCTTGTGATTGTTAATCTTTATTTTCAGTTTTGTGTTAATGAGATTCTCGTGCCCTATGGCGGGGCTGGGGTATGTGGTGCAATGATTAGATATTCATAATGCAGACTGCTGACACGTCACTGATCCCTCAGTGACCTGGCCCCTAGTTTGCATAATGAATACCAACACCACATTGACTGTTAAGGATTGCTACTTCCAATAGGTGGCACTAGAGTTCTAGTCCTCTTCCTCTCTGAAGAGACAATTTGCTTACTGTGCACTTAATCACTTTTGCTTATTTAATTGAGTAAGGAAATGTTTTTTTCTTCTCCAGCAAGATAGCGCCGCCGGCGCAATAGCAGCTACTGGCGATCTTCGAGAGCTGCTACTGTGCAGGCAGTGCCATCTTGGAGGACTTTTTTTTTTCCTCTTCAGTGAGATGGTGCCACTGCTGCCTGCGCAATAGCAGCTATTGGATCACAGCAGCAGGCACCGATAGCTGCTACTGCATAGGCGCCATTTTCAAATTGACTTTTTTCCTGCTCAATTAAATAAGCAAAAGGGATTAAGTGCACAGTAAACATGCAATTATGCGGTTTTTTTTTCCCATTGAGTATGTGCTGGTATTCATTATGCAAACTAGGGGGCAGGTCACTGAGGCATCAGTGACCTGTCAAGAGTCTGCATTATGAATATCTAATAAGAGCACCACTTACACCAACTCCGCCTTAGGGTATGAGAATCTCATTAACATAAAACTGAAAATATACATTAAGAAACAACCACAAGATGGATTTCATCAACAAATGTATCATTTTATTCAGTATAATGGCGCCGACCTGACACTGTATGTAGTTTATTGTGCACAATCCTACTGACAGGTTCACTTTAACAGATAATGGACCTGAGTGGGAACTTAGATTTTTGGTGGACTGAGTTGAAGCGTTTATTGGGAACATTTTACATCACACTTTGGATCACATTGATCCTGTGCCCTATGCTGAGCATTTACATTGGGGTTTCCATCTAAATCTCAGAATGACATGTTTCAGATGAAACCCGAAGGATCCATTCACTATAATGAAGCAGCAGAGTTACTCTGGACTCTGTCTTGCCTCTGTTTAGCTGCATCCTTTTCAGAAATGCGCAAAACTGTGGCTGACCACACTTTTATGCACTCCTAAAAAAACCCGGACACCCCCGGATCATGGGCTAGACTCCATAGAGGCACAATGCCTCCATCTGCCTCTTTATAGGGACTCTTCAGTCAGGGGTTCCGTCTGAATCACATAGTTCAGAGATTTACACAGAAATCCCGGTGTAAGTGCTCAACATAGAGAGGAGAATAAATATGAGCCTTACTGCAATCTTTGGGAGGCAGAATTAACAAATCAATAATAGGTGAAGAATTGGTTCTATTTATTTTTATGCCATACCTCGTGTGGTATAAGTGACTAGACAACTTTATTCTTTGGGTCGGTGAGATTACAGCGATACCAGATTTATATATATTTTTTTATGTTTGGCTGCTGTCTCACACCAAAAGCCTTCTTTTCTATTGCAAAAACAAGTTTTTGCAGTGTCATATTTGAGAACACCTTTGCTGCGAATTGAGATACTGATTTGGCTTTTATCCTAAGTCATATTGCACGACTCAAAGAGTTGATTGTGACTTGTAGGATCGCTACTACCAACAGGTGGCGCTATAGAGTTCAGTCCTCTTTTTCTCTGAAGAGGCAATTTGCATATTATTACATATTATTATTACATATTATTACATATTATTGCATATTATCCCAGAGGAGCATTGCACAGCGAATAAGCCTCCTTACCTTGACAAGCCAGAGATGGTATGTCACTCTCCATAAGGAGAAACGTTACCCCTTAGACCCCAGTCTAGAGCCTCTCACCTAGCCAAATTAGTTCTCATGCTTCGCACTGACGAGGGCCAACAGCCCGAAACACCAGGTCTGCGAATTGAGATACTGATTTGGCTTTTATCCTAAGTCATATTGCACGACTCGCTAAAAGGTTGATTGTGACTTGTAGGATCGCTACTACCAACAGGTGGCGCTATAGAGTTAAGTCCTCTTTTTCTCTGAAGAGGCAATTTGCATATATTTGAGATCTATAATTTTTCGATATTTCTGCTGACAATAATGTTAGGGATTGTTTTTTTATGGGACAAGGTGACGTTTTTATTGGTACCATATGCGGACAAAACAGTTTTGATTGCTTTCTATTCCGATTTTTTCGAGCCAGGATGAACAAAAACCAGCAATTCAGAAATTGTTTTTGTGATTTTTTTTTAATGTCGTTCCATGTGTGGTAAAATTGATAAGGCAGCTTTATTATTTAGGTCAGTATGATAACAGCGATACCACATTTATATAATTTGTTCATGTTCTGGTACTTTTACACAAATTATTTTATAGAAAAAATAATTATTTTGCATCCCTTTAGAGCTATAGCTTTTTTGCTTTTCCACTGATGGAGCTGTATGGAAGCTTGTTTTTTTGTGGAACAAGATGGCGTATTCAGAGATTCCCTTTTTTTACATTTATTTTTTATCGTGTTTTATTATACTTCTAATTCAGCGGTATGATGAAAAGCAGTTTTTTGCCTCTTCTTTTACGGTATTGACTGAAGGGGTTAACTAGGGTGAAAGTTTTAAAGGTTGGGCTGTTCTTGACGGGATGCCGTGTGTACTTTTTGGGTTATTTTTTCTTTTAACATAAAAATACATACTTATTGGTATATTTTTTTTAATTATTTTGTGTTTTGTTTTTTAAATATATTTTTACTTTCTTACTTAGTTCCTCAGTGGGACTTGAACTTTTATCACTCTGATCGCTTTGATATAATGCTTTGCAATGCTCCGCACTGCAGTGCATGGTACCTGTCAGTGCTGCACTGACAGAAGCCTCTAAGACCATGCTCTGAGCATGGTACAATAGGCTTTCCATAGCTGGGTAACATGGATGTCGTCATGACGACCATGGGTTGCCCTGGCAACGATGAGGCCTTCATGAAGATCTCGCAGGCGTGCCAATCTTACAGGAGAGGGAGCACCCTCCCTCTCCCAATTTCCTAAATGTTGCGATCTATATCAATTGCTGCATTTAGAGGGTTAAATAGCTGTGGACGGTGTGGGCATCGCTCCTGGCAGTGAAAGCCAGGTATCAACCATCATGTAAGCTGAGCTCCAGGTGGCGATCGCATGAGCACAGCTCCTGTGTCCGCAAGAGTGTCCAAGGTCTTGAAGAGGTTAATGTACAATAAGAAATGTGGTTTGTTCTTTTGTTCTATGATGTAACCTTGTTATGTTGTATTATCTTCAAAGAAAGATTTAAAGAAAAGTACGGTAACTCAATCATATGAAGGCTCTTATATGTAAGAAACATTTTTCACACAAAACGAACTACAACAAATTTTATGAAAAGGAAACAGAAATACAAAGAAAAAAACAAGAACAAAATATATATGCTTAAGAAACGACATAAAAAAGACAACTATTTTTCATCCCAAGATTGTCTGAAAAGATTGCTAATTGTTTTTATAAATGATGGGAAATAATATTTTGAAATATATGGAATGCAATTATATTGCAGCGGGATAACATTTCATACATTACATAAATGCAAATACATACAGTACAAATACATTAGTGTGAAAAGTTTCATCTGTGCATGTGATCCCTGTTAAAATCTAAAAATTATGTATATATATATATATATATATATATATATATATATATATATATATATATATATATATATATATATATATATATATATATATATATATATATATACCATCTAGGTGTTAGAGCCATGTTTGGTCCGGATAATGGTACCATGATCTGAAATACTATGTCTAAAATATAGTTTACATTCCCTGGCTATATGGGAGTATTTAGCTTGAGCCTTTCTATATATACACACATGAATCCATGTTATAAATTTTTTAAGTGCTTTATGTTTGCCTACCATCAATACATACTTAAGCTTGAAGAAATGAATATCACAATATTATTTAATTAAGTTCTTCCACAGCTTTTCCAAACCATCTTTCTATTTACAAGTACTTTCATTTTTCACATATTTGCTGCTGCTGAATTCTAGAAAATATAAAAGATTTTGAACTACTAATGAATACTGTATTGCATTCTAAATATTTAAGCCAAAAGTGTCCATGAACAAAATTATGCTTTGAGCTAGTGAGTTCACCTTTTTACTGCGCAAAACAAATATGTAAAATAACACTGAGTTTTTCTTTTAAATTTTCTTTGACTTTTTCCCTTCTGTACAATTTTGATAGTGTTATTTTATATTTGGGAAGGTTAAAAGAAGACCCGCACTACTCAAACTATAGCGTATTAATGATTGTCAGAAAGATTTTGATACACTGCAAAATTTGAATGTATTCAGCAGATGACGGGTACTCCATCAGTATTAAAAATCATTCCTGTGGTGGGCTCATAGGTTCCTGCAAGATAGTAGAGGTCCTCGCTGTCCTGGTACTTTTTTGTTCTTAGCATCTGCTCATACTGATCGAGAGCTACAACAAGACACTTGTGAGAAACAGTCTGCACATCATTTTCATCCACATGAGAGGACTGATACAAAGCACGCTGAAAAAGACAAGCAAGATAGGTTTATGTTGTAAAATTTAAATTATTCAGCATTATTTGTGAACATAAATGGTGGATTGTTTTGAGGTAGAATTTTAGATTGATGAACTTCCTAAACAGAAGGGTAAACTCATATGATAAAAATCAAGCTACAAGTTTTCGGAACAGGGTTTTTTTTTAACCCCTTAGTGACAGAGCCAATTTGGTACTTAATGACCGAGCCAATTTTTACAATTCTGACCACTGTCACTATATGAGGCTATAACTCTGGAACGCTTCAACGGATCCCGCTGATTCTGAGACTGTTTTTTCGTGACATATTGTACTTCATGTTAGTGGTAACATTTCTTCGATATTACTTGCGATTATTTATGAAAAAAAACGGAAATATGGCGAAATTTTTTTTTAATTTTGCAATTTTCAAACTTTGTATTTTTATGCCCTTAACCCCTTACCGGCATCGGACGTACTATACCGTCCGATGCCGGCTCCCCTGCTTTGATGCAGGGCTCCGCGGTGAGCCCGCATCAAAGCCGGGACATGTCAGCTGTTTTGAACAGCTGACATGTGCCCGTAATAGGCGCGGGCAGAATCTCGATCTGCCCGCACCTATTAACTAGTTAAATGCCGCTGTCAAACGCAGACAGCGGCATTTAACTACCGCTTCCGGCCGGGAATGACGTCATCGCCGACCCCCGTCACATGATCGGGGGTCGGCGATGCTTGTATATTGTAACCATAGAGGTCCCAGAGACCTCTATGGTTACTGATCACCGGTGGCTGTGAGCGCCACCCTGTGGTCGGCGCTCACAGCACACCTCCATTTCTGCTACATAGCAGCGATCAGCAGATCGCTGCTATGTAGCAGAGCCGATCGAGTTGTGCCTTCTTCTAGCCTCCTATGGAGGCTATTTAAGCATGGCAAAAGTTAAAAAAAAAAGTTTAAAAAAATGTGAAAAAAATAAAAAAAACATAAAAGTTTAAATCACCCCCCTTTCGCCCCAATCAAAATAAATCAATAAAAAAAAATATCAAATCTACGCATATTTGGTATCGCCGCGCTCAGAATCGCCCGATCTATCAATTAAAAAAAAGTATTAACCTGATCGCTAAACAGCGTAGCGGGAAAAAAATTCGAAACGCCAGAATTATGTTTTTTTGGTCGCCGCGACATTGCATTAAAATGCAATAACGGGCGATCAAAAGAACGTATCTGCACCGAAATGCTATCATTAAAAACGTCATCTCGGCACACAAAAAATAAGCCCTCAACCGACCCCAGATCATGAAAAATGGAGACGCTACGAGTATCGGAAAATGGCGCAATTTTTTTTTTTCTTAGCAAAGTTTGGAATTTTTGTTTCACCACTTAGATAAAAAATAACCTAGTCATGTTAGGTGTCTATGAACTCATACTGACCTGGAGAATCATAATGGCATTTAGTGAACCTAGCAAAAAAGCCAAACAAAAAACCAATGTGGGATTGCACTTTTTTTGCAATTTCACCGCACTTGGAATTTTTTTCCCGTTTTCTAGTACACGACATGCTAAAACCAATGATGTCGTTCAAAAGTACAACTCGGCCCGCAAAAAATAAGCCCTCACATGGCCAAATTGACGTAAAAATAAAAAAGTTATGGCTCTGGGAAGGAGGGGAGCGAAAAACAAACACGGAAAAACGAAAAATCCCCCGGTCATGAAGGGGTTAAATCAGAGAGATATGTCACGAAAAATAGTTAATAAATAACATTTCCCACATGTTTACTTTACATCAGCACAATTTTGGAAACAAAATTTTTTTTGTTAGGGAGTTATAAGGGTTAAAAGTTGACCAGCAATTTCTCATTTTTACAACACCATTTTTTTTAGGGACCACATCACATTTGAAGTCATTTTGAGGAGCCTATATGATAGAAAATAACGAAGTGTGACACCATTCTAAAAACTAAACCCCTCAAGGTTCTCAAAACCACATTCAAGAAGTTTATTAACCCTTTACGTGCTTCACAGGAACTGAAACAATGTGGAAGGAAAAAATGAACATTTAACTTTTTTTTGCAAACATCTTAATTCAGAACCATTTTATTTATTTTCACATGTGTAAAAACAGAAATGTAACCATAAATTTTGTTATGCAATTTCTCCTGAATACGCCAATACCCCATATGTGGGGGTAAACCACTTTTTGGGCGCACCGCAGAACTTGGAAGTGAAGGAGCGCCGTTTGACTTTTTCAATGCAGAATTGGCTGGAATTGAGATCGGACGCCATGTCACGTTTAGAGAGCCCCTGATGTGCCTAAACAGTGGAAACCCCCCACAAGTGACACCATTTTGGAAACTAGACCCCTTAAGGAACTTATCTAGATGTGTGGTGAGCACTTTGAACCCCCAATTGCTTCACAGAAGTTTATAACGTAGAGCCATGAAATAAAAAATCGCTTTTGTTTACACAAAAATGATCTTTTCGCCCACAAATTCTTATTTTCACAAGGGTAACAGGAGAAATTAGACCACAAAAGTTGTTGTGCGATTTCTCCTGAATACGTCGATACCCCATATGTGAGGGTAAACCACTGTTTGGGCGCACCACAGAGCTTAGAAGAGAAGGAGTGCCGTTTTACTTTTTCAATGTAGAATTGGCTGGAATTGAGATTGGACGCCATGTCGCGTTTGGAGAGCCCCTGATGTGCCTAAACAGTGGAAACTCCCCACAAGTGACACCATTTTGGAAACTAGACCCCTTAAGGAACTTATCTAGATGTGTGGTGAGCACTTTGAACCCCCATGTGCTTCACAGAAGTTTATAACGTAGAGCCGTGAAAAAAAAAATCGAATTTTTTCTACAAAAATGATCTTTTTGCCCCCAAATTTTTATTTTCACAAGGGTAACAGGAGAAATTAGACCACAAAAGTTGTTGTGCAATTTCTCCTGAGTACGGCGATACCCAATATGTGGGGGTAAACTGTTGTGAATTCAGCTTTTGGGCTCCCTCCGGTGGTTGTAGAGGGTAATGCAGTTGTGCCTGGACTGCAGGAGTGGACAGGTGTATCTACTAATTGCAAAACTGACTGGGGTAAATAGCTTTGCTGGATCCTTTAGTCAGTGCCAGTTGTCCATTGTTCTTGAAGGATTCACTTCCCTGCTGGTCTCTCCAGTTTGCTGTGTTTTTCTACAAAGATAAGTCCTGGCTTTGTTTTTGCTGTCCACCTGCAGTGGACCTTATAGTTCTGTGCATTTTCATGTTTTTGTCTTGTCCAGCTTGGCCTGTGAATGATTTTTGCAGCCTAGCTATTTCTCTGGAGATGCAGATATACCCCCCATGTCTTTAGTCAGATGAGGTGATCCGTATTTTCTGCGGTCGATATTTTCTAGTGTTTTTATACTTACCGCATAGTACTCTGTTCTATTCTTTCTTTTTAGCTAGTATGGCCTCCTATGCTAAAATCTGATTTCATTTCTGCGTATGTTTTTTCCCTCTCCTCTCACAGTCAATATTTGTGGGGGGCTATCTATCCTTTGGGGATTTTCTCTGAGGCAAGATAGGTTTCCTGTTTCTGTCTTTAGGGGTAGTTAGATCTTAGGCTGTGTCGAGGGGTCTAGGGAGTGCTAAGTACCCCTCACGGCTACTTTTAGTTGCGCTGCTAGGTTCAGGGTTTGCGGTCAGTACAGGGACCACCTTCTCCAGACTACGTCTCATGCTGCTCCAAGGCCACCAGATCATAACAGTAAACCACTATTTGGGCGCACCGCAGAGCTTGGAAGAGAAGGAGTGCTGTTTTGCTTTTTCAATGTAGAATTGTCTGGAATTGAGATCGGATGCCATGTCGCGTTTGGGGAGCCCCTGATGTGCCTAAACAGTGGAAGCCCCCACAAGTGACCCCATTTTGGAAACTAGACCCCTTAAGGAACTTATCTAGATGTGTGGTGAGAACTTTGAATGCCCAAGTGCTTCACAGAAGTTTAGAATGCAGAGTCGTGAAAATAAAAAATATTTTTTTTTCCACAAAAAAGATATTGTAGCCCCCAAGTTTTTATCTTCACAAGGGTAACAGGAGAAATTGGACCACTAAAGTTGTTGTCCAATTTATCCTGAGTACGCTGATGCCCCATATGTGGTGGTAAACCACTGTTTGGGCGCACGGCAGAGCTCGGAAGGGAAGGAGCGCCGTTTTTTTAAATTCGTTTATTAATTCCAGAATAAACTGCACAATACACACGTTTGCATTTGTCATTATTAGTAACAGTATGAAATACAGATAGGGGTCATGCATTATTATATCTAAAAGTATTACAAAAGTGACAAACTGTGTATGTTAAATCACTGACGTCTTACAAATCACCTAATATACAACATTTAACTACATTAACTTAACAATAGCAATAATGCGCCGCCAAAGGAAAATTAATACAGATTTCACCCCGTAAGTGATGCCCCCCAAACCACGAGCCCAACCTCCACATAGTAGCCAAGCTAATGAGGATTATAAAGTATTATAAGAGGAGTTCCATCTACCCCAAATCTTTTCAAACTTGCCTGGGCATCCTCTATTTTGATATAGTGTACGCTCATACGGGATAATCGAATTCACCAGATCAACCCAGGCTCTGAGAGACGGGCAAGAACCACCCATCCATCGTAATGCTAACACCTTTCGTGCCATAAAAAGTGACTCTCGTAGAAATATTCCGGTGCAATGATCCCAAGCTTCCGCATCCCACACCCCAAATAAGCAGATCAGTGGTTCAAGTGGGACAGGGATCAGTAATAAGGATGTTAAAAAAGACGTCACCTCACTCCAATACTGACGAATAACAGGGCATTTCCAAATCATGTGGATGAAATCCGCATCACCCGAATGGCACCTCAAGCAATCCGACGAGTGGAAGCGGCCCATTTTAAAAAGCCGTACCGGGGTCAAATAAGACTGATGCAGAATATATAATTGAGTCATTTTATTATTAATTGAGGGAGAGACTTTAGTTGGGGACTCCAAAATATCCTCCCATTCTTCTCCCGATACATCAGGAAGAAGTCCCTCCCACTTCCCTTTGACGGAATTTATAGTAGACCCATCTCCCATGGACAACAAATAAGTATATAAGGAGGAAATAAGTCCTTGAGGGCCCTGTGAGTTGAGAATACCTATCAAAGGTAAGGATGAAATAGCTCGATCCCCACCCATACTCCGCATATGTGATTGAAAGGCTGATCTTAGCTGTAAATAACGGAAGAACTGAGACCTCGGAACACTGTGGGTATTCTGTAATTGTACAAAGGATGCAAAGACCCCCTGGTTATATACATCTCTCACCGAGAGAACACCATGCGAGATCCAAAAATTAGTGGATGGATGGTTCAACAGTCCCGGAAAGTAACTATTATTCCATAGAGGCATTTCAGCCACTACATCTACAAATCCAGTAACTTTTTTAATTTGTCTCCATATTGATCGTGCCAGCCGGTGCAACTGTAGCAAACAGGGGGCATTAACTTTCTCTAGTTCTAGAAACCCCAGTGGACAATCAGCCCGGGCACCATGGAGCAAATGACTCTCCGAGTTAGGCAGGGAATTATTAGGCATCCATTTATTTATCGCCTTGGCCTGGCCGGCGAGATAATATAAGTAGAAATCTGGCAAAGCCGCCCCACCCCCCTGCTTCGGCCTCTGTAATGTCGACAATTTAAGTTTGGGCCTAGTTTTCCCCCATATAAAGGATGTAACCAGGGAGTTTAACCTTGCGAAGAAGTGTTTGGGTATGGGCACGGCACTATGTTGAAGGCAATAGTTAAGCTTAGGGAGCAGTATCATTTTAATTAGATTAATTCGGCCGGCAACCGAGAGCGGGAGTTTGTTCCAGGTTGTAAATTTAATTCTAACCAAATCTAATAGTGGGTAGATATTAAGTTGTAGATCTAATTGGCTGTATTTGGACATGTGAATACCTAAATATTTGAAACTGGATACAATGGGGAGCGGCGAGAGAGTTTCGAGGCAGGGTGCCTGGGTATGTGAGAGAGGGAACAAGGCAGATTTATCCCAGTTTATATATAGCCCTGAAAATTTACTGAACTTATCTATAGTCGCAATCACCTGTGGTAACGTTTCCTCTACTTTGTCCATAAATATCACCATATCGTCAGCATAGAGACCGATGGTATCCACTCGATCCGCAATATTTATTCCCTTAATACCATCAGAGGTTCTTATGCGTATTGCCAAGGCCTCTATTGCCAAGGTGAAGAGGGCCGGGGATAAAGGACATCCCTGGCGAGTTCCCCTATAAAGGGAAAAGGGCTCAGAAATGGTATTATTCACAACTATACGTGCCCTGGGCTTCCTATATAGTATATCTATCCCTCTTAGAAATTTGTCCCCAAAACCGTATTTCCTCAGACATGCAGATAGAAAGGGCCATTCGAGAGAGTCGAAAGCCTTGGCTGTATCTAACGATGCTAGTGCCCAGTTATTATCTGTTTCTAGGGAGCTATACTGAATCACTGATTGAACCCGTCTAATATTGATGGAGGTGCTTTTTCCCGGCATGAAGCCAGTCTGGTCAGGGTGTATAAGGTCTAATATGATTGCGTTCAGTCTAGTAGCCAGAATTTTAGTAAAGATTTTATAATCCACATTTACCAACGATATAGGACGATATGACCCACATTCCAGAGGATCCTTCCCCTCTTTCCTGAGCATAACAATATTTGCATCATAAAATGTTTCGGGCACAGGTCCTCCCTCCCATATTTCCCGAAGTACCTTCAATAAGAGTGGTGCCAGTTGATCACAGTATTTCTTGTAAAACTCAATAGGAAACCCATCCGGCCCAGGGGCCTTCCCAGTGGCCATATCCGCCATAGCATGTTCTACTTCCTCCATGGTAAATTCAGCGTCCATATAGGCCCGCTGGGTTGGACTCAACAAAGGAAACACTATATCTGATAGATAATCCAGACACTCAAAGACATCAAGACCACTACCAGATTTATACAGCGTCTCATAGTAATCATGAAAACACTGAAGTATCTTATCCGTGGAGGACACCAATGTGCCATCGAGTGTGCGGATTTGTAGTATAGTATTGGAGGTACTATGTTGGCGTACTAAGAAGGCAAGGAGTGTGCTAGCCTGGTTCCCTAGCTCGAAGTAGGATTGACGGGTAAAGAATAATTTGCGTTTTGACTTGGTGTCCGCATGTTGAACATATAACCTCTGAGAAGCAAGCCACTCAGCCCTGTTACCACTAGTTTGACTAGATATATAGGCAGCCTCCGAGTCTTTCAGCCGCTGCTCTATCTCATCATCTTCCCTCGCCGTCACCCTTTTAATGTAGGAAATTGTGGAGGACAAACACCCCCTTAAATAGGCTTTTAGAGTATCCCAGAACAAGCCAAGATTTTGGGGTTCCGGGTGAGTTGAATTAAAACAATTCAGCTGGTCAACCGTTCTATCATTAGAGTCCATTAATTTTAACCAAAAGGGGTTCAACTTCCAGGGCATATTATTATATGATTGGCCATATTTAAGTTTGAGGATAACCGGACTGTGGTCCGAAATCCCTCTACTGCCATGCTCAACACCATCCACCCACAGTGCCAAATTACTAGAACCGAATATGTAATCTATGCGAGATAAAGATTGCCTAGTGGATGAGTGGCAGGTATATCCTTTAGTCTCTGGGTGATGCACTCTCCACAAATCCAGCCATCCACTACCATCCATAAACAACGCCAGTTGGGAGGGGGGCCAAGACCGGGGATCCCCAATTGTCGCGTCATCTAATCTCAATCTGTCCAGGGACCCATCCATGACTAGGTTAAAATCTCCCATACAAATAACACTAGCATCAGGATAATTTAAGGAGAAACCCAATGCCATACGAAGGATCGAAGTACCAGCGGGGGCAGGGGGATTATAGATACATAATATCACATATTCTCGCGAGTTGATAAATGCATGCACAAAGACAAAGCGACCCTCCGGATCCCGCCGTGCCTCCCTGGCCTCCCATCTAACATCTCTATGTATTAACAGAGACACCCCTCTCGAGTAGCTGGTGTGGAATGCGTGAAGAGACCACTGCACCCACGGTTTTTTTGTATATCGAGCTGTGTCTCTAGTCAGATGTGTCTCCACCAGTGCCACAATGTGTGGGCGATACCGTCTAATCTGCGAGAATACTTTAATTTTCTTCCGGGGGGTTTTGATACCTCGTATATTCCAGGTCATAAATATGATCTCAGATCCCATATTGATACTTAAAAGAAAGGAAGATGTGAAGTAGTACTCGGGTCCGGTTCAGAGGCACCAAACAAGGCTTAAAAATAGTGTTAGCGGCAACCATACACATTGAACAATCAAAACTAATACAAAAAACAACAACCCAACATAATGTAACTTTAACAGTAGAGAAGTACAATCCTGCACTCCTGTGATCAAATAGAAAAGGGGATACCCTCACTGACTCCAGCGTCCGGTATTATTAATAAGCTCAGCACCCACACGGAGAGCTCCTTTTTCCCCCATATTGCCATTGGACAGAAGAAGCCGATTAGGAGTCATTTACAGTGGACACCTTGTAGGACCGCAACCATTCAGTGACCTCCGCCGGGTCCGTAAAGAATAAGGAGGAGCCATCATGGACAATACGTAGTCGAGCAGGATAAAGCATGGCGTAGATAATATTTTTATCCCGTAGTTGTTTCTTAATTTCCATAAATCGCGCCCGCTGCTTCTGAAGCTCCATTGAGAAATCCGGGAAAATTGATATGGTAGCATTGTTGAATTTAATAGGACCCTTCTGTCGCGCCAAGCGGAGAATAGCATCCCTATCCCTGCAGTTGAGGAGGCGCGCCAAAAAAGGTCTAGGCGGAGTTCCAGGGGGGAGAGGTCTCGCTGGGACCCTATGGGCCCTCTCCACCGAGAATGTTGAGGAGAATCCATTTCCCAGAGAGGTTTTAAGCCAGTCTTCCAAAAATTGTTCAGGTTGCTGACCCTCCGAGCGCTCTGGCAGGCCAATAATTCGAATGTTATTGCGGCGCAGCCTATTCTCCAGGTCATCTGCCTTTTGTTTCCAGGCGTTTATGGAACCGGCGACCTTTTTCAGAGTAGTCTCCATAGGGGTGATAGTATCCTCCACATGGGACACTCGTGTTTCAACCTCTGAAATACGTCCTCTCATGGCCTGCATATCATGCCGCAGACGACCCACTTCAGTGTGCACGTCCTCTATCTTTTCAGTAAGGGACGATCTAGTGAGGGATATAGCCTGCATTAATTGCTCAGATGCTTGCTTAAGGGTCAGTTCCTCTTCTTGCTCTCCCTCCTCAGTATCATCGGAGGGGCGATTTTTACGCTGGGCCGGCGTAGAATTATTCCTGAGAGTACGTACATTATCAGGGGGATCCTCCCTGGAGTATTTCCTCAATTTCTCAGCAGCCCCTGCCCCTTTGGAGTGATACATGGTGGGCAGCAGAAGGAGCCACACAAGTCAGCGGGCACAGGATATAGGGCTGTTTTTTTTGGAGAAAAAAGGGCCACAAAACAAGCAGCTGGCGTAAGGAGAGTTGTAAAAAGTATTAAATGTAGCCTGAGGTGTTATATATCAGGACAGGCCCACAGCCACCACAGGAGGACCAGCAGGGAGGGGGTTAATCCCTCCAAAGTTATGGCGCCAATAAAAGAGATGTCTATCTGGCAGGGGGGGCGTGGGGCCCAATCTTTCAGGGCACACACACCACGTCGCCCCTGTATATCCCGAGTTATCTGTTCACCTCTTGAGCAGCACCGTTAAAGTAATGAAGAGCGCCTCTCCCCTCACTGTCAGGGAGTGCGCACTGGTAATGGCCGCCGTCCCCTGCAGCCACTGCCGCCCGTCCCGGAGCTCTCAGCCCCTGCACTCCTATGCCACACAGCGTTCACCGCCGAAGAGCGCAGCCCCACCGAGTCCACCAGAAGAGAAGCCGGGTGTCAGAAGAGGCCAGTGCCGCGTCTTGTCCCGCCGGAGCGCGTGTTCCAAGATGGCCGCCGCTGCACAGGTACCCTCCGTCCGCCCAGACCACTCACGGATTCCAAGTCCCGGGTCCTTACTGCAGCCTTTTGGGGAGGTCACCTGACTCCCGGGGGTCCCAGGCGCCAGTGCCAGCCGATACCGCTGGCAAATAAGGGGTCTTAATGGCAGGATATTATCAGGATGGCCGGAGCTCTCACGAGGCACGTCTTCCCTCCTCCGTTACATAGCCACGCCCCCCAAGGAGCGCCGTTTTGGAATGCAGACTTAGAATGGTCTGTGGGCGTTATGTTGCGTTTGCAGAGCCCCTGATGTACCTAAACTGTAGTAACCCCCCACAAGTGACCCCGTTTTGGAAACTAGACCCCCCAATGAACTTATATAGATGTGTGGTGAGAACTTTTAATGCCCAAGTGCTTCACAGAAGTTTATAATGCAGAGTCATGAAAATAAAAAATATTTTTTTTTCCACAAAAAAGATTTTGTAGCCCCCAAGTTTTTATTTTCACAAGGGTAACAGGAGAAATTGGACCCCAAAAGTTGTTGTCCAATTTATCCCGAGTACGCTGATGCCCCATATGTGGGGGTAACCCACTGTTTGGGTGCACGGCAGGGCTCAAAAGGGAGGGAGCACCATTTGACTTTTTGAGCGCAAAATTGGCTGTCGTGTTTGGAGACCCCCTGATGTACCTAAACAGTGGAAACCCCCCAATTCTAGCTCCAACCCTAACCCCAACACACCCCTAACCCTCATCCCAACCCGATCCATAATCCTAATCACTAACCCTAACGATAATCACAACCCTTACCCCAAAACAACCCTAATGTCAACCCTAACCATAACCCTAATCAAAACCCTAAATCCAACACGCCCCTAATCCCAACCTCAAACCTAACCCTAATCCCAATACACCCCTAATCACAACCCTAACCTTAACCCTAATCCCAAACCTAACCCTAATCCCAAGCGTAACCCTAATGCCAACCCTAACCCTAATACCAACCCTAATCCAAACCCTAACCCTAATCCCAACTCTAACCCTAACTTTAGCCCCAACTTTAGCCCCAACCCTAACCCTAAGGCTACTTTCACACTTGCGTCGTTTGGAATCCGTCGCAATCCGTTGTTTTGGACAAGAAACGGATACTGCAAATGTGCCCGCAGGATGCGTTTTTTCCCATAGACTTGTATTGCCGACGGATCGTGACGGATGGCCACACGTCGCGTCCGTCATGCACTGGATCAGTTGTGTTTTGGCGGAACTTTTCACAACGTGCGTCGGTATGTCGGGCCGACGCATTGCGACGGCCCCGTACCGGCGTAAGTGTGAAAGAATCCTAACCCTAAATTTAGCGCCAACCCTAACCCTAAATTTAGCCCCAACCCTAACCCTAATTTTAGCCCCAACTGCTCTTCTCCTGCCGGCCGGCAGATGGAGACAGATGGCGGGCGCACTGCGCATGCGCCCGCCATTTTCTTTTGCCATGAAGATGCCGGCGGCCAGGAGGAGCAGCAGGAGGACCCAGGGACACCGGTAAGTATAATAGGGTCCCCGAATCCCCCTATTTCTCTGTACGCTGATGTGCGATCACATCAGAGGACAGAAAATCACACATTACTTTTTTTTTTTTTGCGGTCGCCGGTAAACAGTTAATTACCGGCGATCGCAAAACAGGGGTCGGTAAAACCAACCCCGATCATGTTCTTTGGGGTCTCGGCTACCCCCGGCAGTCGAGACCCCAAAGATTCTCCCGGTGCCGGCCGGCGGGCGCACTGCGCCCGCCATTTTGAAGATGGCGGCGCCCATCGGGAGCCACGAGGAGCACCGGGGGAGACAGGTGAGTGTCGGGGGGTGATTGGGGACCCCTTTTCTCTGTCCTCTGATGTGCGATCACATCGGAAAACGGTTAGTTACCGGCGATCGCAAAAGCGGGGTCGGTAAACCCCCCCCGAATCATGTTCTCTGGGATCTCGGCTACCCCCGGCAGCCGAGACCCTGGAGAAAATCGGACTCTGGGGGGCGCTATTTACTTTTTCCACAGCACCATTAATTAACGGCGCTGTGGTTTAAGTACCCTTAGCGGCCGCCGTTAAAAGGCGTATTGGCGGTCGTTTTGCAAGAATTTGCAAGAAGCGTGTGTGTGTGTACAGTACAGACCAAAAGTTTGGACACGCCTCATTTAAAGATTTCTATGTATTTTCATGACTATAAAAATTGTAAATTCACACTGAAGGCATCAAAACTATGAATTAACACAAGTGGAATTATATACTTAACAAAAAGTGTGAAACAACTGAAAATATGTCTTATATTCTAGGTTCTTCAAAGTAGCCACCTATTGCTTTGATGACCGCTTTGCACATTCTTGGCATTCTCTTGAAGAGCTTCAAGAGATAGTTACTGGAAATGGTCTTCCAACAATCTTGAAGGAGTTCCCAGAGATGCTTAGCCCTTGTAGGCCCTTTTGCCTTCACTCTGCGGTCGAACTCACCCCAAACCATCTCGATTGGGTCTGGTGACTGTGGAGGCCAGGTCATCTGGTGAAGCACCCCATCGCTCTCCTTCTTGGTCAAATAGCCCTTACACAGCCTGGAGGAGTGTTTGGGGTCATTGTCCTGTTGAAAAAGAAATGATGGTCCAACTAAACGCAAACCGGATGGAATAGCATGCCGCTGCAAGATGCTGTGGTAGCAATGCTAGTTCAGTATGCCTTCAATTTTGAATAAATCCCCAACAGTGTCACCAGCAAAGCACCCCCACACCATCACACCTCCATGCTTCACGGTGGGAACCAGGCATGTAGAGTCCATCCGTTCATCTTTTCTGCGTTGCACAAAAACACGGTGGTTGGAACCAAAGATCTCAAATTTAGACTCATCAGACCAAAGCACAGATTTCCACTGGTCTAATGTCCATTCCTTGTGTTCTTTAGCCCAAACAAGTCTCTTCTGCTTGTTGCCTGTCCTTAGCAGTGGTTTCTTAGCAGCTATTTTACCATGAAGGTCTGCTGCACAAAGTCTCCTCTTAACAGTTGTTGTAGAGATGTGTCTGCTGCTAGAACTCTGTGTGGCATTGACCTGGTCTCTAATCTGAGCTGCTGTAAACCTGCGATTTCTGAGGCTGGTGACTCGGATAAACATCCTCAGAAGCAGAAGTGACTCTTGGTCTTCCTTTCCTGGGGGGGTCCTCATGTGAGCCAGTTTCTTAGTAGCGCTTGATGGTTTTTGCAACTGCACTTGGGGTCACTTTCAAAGTTTTCCCAATTTTTCGGACTGGCCTTCATTTCTTAAAGTAATGATGGCCACTCATTTTTCTTTACATAATACAAATTCTAACAGTCTATTCAGTAGGACTATCATCTCTGTATCCACCAGACTTCTCCTCAACACAACTGATGGCCCCAAACCCATTTAAAAGGCAAGAAATCCTACTTATTAAACCTGACAGGGCACACCTGTGAAGAGAAAACCATTTCCGATGACTACCTCTTGAAGCTCATCAAGAGAATGCCAAGAGTGTGCAAAGCAGTCATCAAAGCAAAAGGTGGCTACTTTGAAGAACCTAGAATATAAGACATATTTTCAGTTGTTTCACACTTTTTTGTTAAGTATATATATATATACTGGCAAAAATTAGGAGACCACTGCAAAATTGTCAGTTTGTCTGATGTTCCTCTTCATAGGTATATTTTTGAGTAAAATGTAAATTGTTCTTTTATATTATAAACTTCTGACAACGTCTCTGAATTTCCAAGCAATAAATTTTTTATATAATATGCATATATATATATATATATATATATATATATATGTATATATATATATATATATATATATATATATATATAATTTAGTGTGTGTGGCCTCCACGTGACTGTATAACCTCCCTACAACGCCTGGGCACGCTCCTGATGAGGCGTCACATGGTCTCCTGAGGGATCTCCTCCCAGACCTGGACTAAAGCATTCGCCAACTCCTGGAAAGTCTGTTGTGCAATGTGACGTTGGTGGATGGTGCGAGACATCATGTCCCAGATGTGTTGAATCGGATTCAGGTCTGGGGAACGGGCGGACCAGTCTATAGCTTCACTGCCTTCATTTTGCAGGAACTGCTGACACACTCCAGCCACATGTGGTCTGGCATTGTCCTGCATTAGGAGGAACCCAGGGCCAACCGCACCAGCATATGGTCTCAGAAGGGGTCTGAGGATCTCATCTCAGTACCTAATATGGTAGTCAGGCTACCTCTGGCGAGCACATGGAGGGCTGTGCGGCCCTCCAAAGAAATGCCAACCCACACCATTACTGACCCACTGCCAAACCAGTCATGCTGAAGGATGTTGCAGACAGCAGATCGCTTTCCACAGCATCTCCAGACTCTGTCACATGTGCTCAGTGTGAACCTGCTTTCAACTGTGAACAGCGCAGGGTGCCAGTGGCGAATTTGCCAATCCTGATGTTCTGTGGCAAATGCCAAGCGTCCTGCACGGTGTTGGGCTGTGAGTACAACCCTCATCTGTGAACGTCGGGCACTCAAACCATCTTCATGGAGTCAGTTTCTAACTGTTTGTGCAGACATGCACATTTGTGGCCTGCTGGAGGTCAATTTGAAGGGCTCTGGCAGTGCTCCTCCTGTTCCTCCTTGCACAAAGGTTGAGGCAGAGGTCCTGCTGCTGGGTTGTTGCCCTCCTACAGCCCCCTCCACATCTCCTGGTGTACTGGCATGTCTCCTGGTATCGCCTCTAGCCTCTGGACACTACGCTGAAAGACACATCACACTTTCTTACCACAGCTCGCATTGATGTGCCATCCTGGATCAGCTGCACCGTCTGAGCCACCTGTGTGGGTTGTAGAGTCCGTCTCATGCTACCACGAGTGTGAAAGCACAACCAACATTCAAAAGTGACCAAAACATCAGCCAGAAAGCATTGGTACAGAGATGTGGTCTGTGGTCCCCACCCGCAGAACCACCCCTTTATTGAGTGTGTCTTGATAATTGCCAATAATTTCCATCTGTTGTCTATTCCATTTGCACAACAGCACGTGAAATTGATTGTCAAACAGTGTTGCCTCCTAAGTGGACAGTTTGATTTCACAGAAGCTTGATTTACCTGGAGTTATATTCTGTTGTTTAAGTGTTCCCTTTATTTTTTTGAGCAGTATACAGTTGTGGGCAAAAGTACGTGACACCCCTGCAATTCTGTCAGATAATACTCAGTTTCTTTCTGAAAATGATTGCAATCACAAATTCTTTGGTATCCTTATCTTCATTTAATTTGTCTTAATTGAAAAAAACATAAGAGAATGAAGCAAAAAGCAAAACATTGATCATTTCACACAAAACTCCAAAAATGGGCCAGACAAAAGTATTGGCACCCTCAGCCTAATACTTGGTTGCACAACCTTTAGCCAAAATAACTACTATCAACCGCTTTCGGTAACCATCAATGAGTTTCTTGCAATGCTCTGCTGGAATTTTAGACCATTCTTTGGCAAATTGCTGCAGGTCCCTAATATTTGAAGGGTGTCTTCTCCAAACTGCCATTTTTAGATCTCTACACAGGTGTTCTATGGGATTCAGGTCTGGACTCATTGCTGGCCACCTTAGAAGTCTCCAGTGCTTTCTCTTCAAACCATTTTCTAGTGCTTTTTGAAGTGTGTTTTAGGTCATTGTCCTGCTGGAAGACCCATGACCTCTGAGGGAGACCCAGCTTTCTCACACTGGGCCCTACATTATGCTGCAAAATTTGTTAGTAGTCTTCAGACTTCAGGTTAATTTATTCCTCTGTCGTGTCCGGTATGTCCTCCATCTGTTATTATCATTGGCTCAAGATATTTATGGCAATCCGATTGCTCTACTTACTGTGATCGTCTGCATGTATCCAGAGAAGAATTTCTACATCAACCTACTTCTTTGACGGATACACTCTGTGTCTGTCTTATGTACTGGCCTGCATAACTATTATACTATTTGATTTTTCATCTGTATTATACATCTATTATTAATAGGCTACATGTATATTGGTTATTTCAGTCATCTCTGGTTCTATATATTCATGCTGATTATGGATATTTATATCTTTTTCGGATGTGTCCTTTCAAACCTGTTCCAGTGTGTTATGATTGTAGCGTACACTGTCTAGTACGCATGCGCGTTGAGCTTGTCTGTGTCTTCCGGCCTTCCGGGTCTTGTGGGTCACGTGGGCTGGGTCATATGACCGGGCCGCGCTTCCCTGTGACGCGGACGCCGGTCGACAGGGCCTTGCCGTCAGCTGCGCATGCGTCATTTATGACAGCGGTGCGCGCTTGCCAAATCTGTTTCCCCGTCTTATATTTTTTCTTTTTATGTGTCACCGTTCATCAGTATTCTATTTGGTCTGTAGTTATATGTGCCGTACCACTGGCTGTAGCTGTGTTTTCCGGTAACTATAGTTACGGGGTTTCATTTCCGGCCTACACGGATAGGTTCCGGTTCCCTATTTAAACGGGCACCTTTTACTATTAGATAAGGCTCCGCTGAAACGCGCGTCGGGGTGACGTGGACGCCGTGGACAGCTTCCCCACGTGTTATCCTGGTGGTCCATCTTAGCCTTACTGGTATGAGATCTTATTAATCATTTGTCTATTATTCTCATTTTTGCGCTATTTTACTACAGAAGTATCCTGGTTCTCTATAGGGTCAGGGTAACTTTTTGGGTCACCATAGCTATATTTATGGTTTCAATTTTTTTGAACCATGGAATAATTCGAAGTATTTTTAACACGTGGTGGTATTACTTGAATACTGGTTTCCTATATGAGATGCCTATTAGAATTCGTCCAGTGCCGCCACTGCTCCACGTCCCATGTTTCTTTTCCTTGTTAGATGTTATGTTGGTCCTGTGGGTATAACCACGAGTGTTCCCTGCTATTATATGTATTTAAATAAAGTTTTTCACGTTTTTATATTACCTGCCCTTGTTTGATCGCTTTTTTCTGCCCTCTGGTTTCTCCTTTGTTGCGATTGGCAACATAATAGGTCCTGCAGCCATTACTATGTCTAATTATTTGTCAAATTCTAATTTAGATTAATCTATTTGATGAAATGCTGCCTTTATTGTCATTAAGACTGTTTTTTCTTATATTTGCTGTGTCTTGCACAGGTTCTCTTTCGCTTAATGATATGGATTATAAAGCCAAAGAAAAATCTTGGCTTACTCAAATCGAGCAGGCATTCGGTGGTGATACCCTTGAGACACAGTCACCTTCCTGTTCCACCTGGGAAAATCAATTCGTGGATCTTAAAACATTATTCATTAAGCGTACAAAAATATGGTGGAATCGGGCGTTTCTAGAGAAGTATATAGCTCGTAAAATCATACCTCGAGGTCTCCGGATAAGGGTGATTCCGGCTTTCCCTGTTGAAGATGAGACATTCGTCTCTTTGTGGGAGGAGGCGTGCAGCAATTGCTCCTCCACATTAATGCAATTACTAATTGATCTAAATTCTAAATCCATTGTTAATCTGGATGCATCTATTGATGTGGCTTTATCTGAATTTAAAGCTAAATGTCCTAGCGAGGCCTTTAAGGATTATGAAGCGAAATTGGAGAAAACACTTGACTCTGTTGTTAAAAAAATTAACGAAACTCAAACCACCTAGTTTGGCCGTGACATTAAAGACTATCAAACAAATAACGTATTCTTCTGGCGTAAATCGTCATCGGTACCACCTACACGAGACAACCGCACTCCTTCCTTGTCCTCAGCATCCTCATTAAGTGAGGTCTCCGACTCTGCTTCTACACATACTACAAGATCAGGTGTAAATTACAAAAAGACTCGTGATTGGAATTATCATCCCTACAGACGTAATAACCATAGGTCCTCTAGACCCCCTGATAAGGATAATAAGGTAATTAATCTCAGTAACCATATATTTTCCAATGTTGATCTATCTATTTTGTCTAGGGGCCTCACTTTTTCACCAACATCCAGATTTGACACCTTCTCTGCTGTCAAGGACCTTCATCTTTTTGCAAGGTCGTTATTATTTAAAAAGTATTTTCACGATGGTAATCTACATGCTCTATTCCCCACAGAGGAGGAACAATCCGCTTTGAGGATACTGGAAGAACTGCATCTTGAGCATAACACGACAATTGATGGTAAGATTCCTCCTTCGATTAGACCTCGTTCCAAGAAATTTCCCCCTCTATCCACATGTGCAAATGTAGATCTGTTTGTTCAAATTGTAACTAAAGACCTTATGAAAATACCCCACCATATCAGGCATGACAATTTGACATATTTGGAACGTCAGCGTCTTAATCATCTACGCTCACTTCCTGACGTTGTCTTCAAGCCGGCTGATAAGGGGGGCAATGTTGTTATCTGGCCAAATAATATGTATGAGAGGGAGGCTTTTCATCAGTTAAACGACAAATTATGCTATCAAAAATTAACATTTAATCCTCTTTCCAAATTTATAACTGAACTGGATGTTATTCTCAACAGAGCTGTAGAAAATAGTATTATTCAGAAAGAACTGGCACAGGCGTTGAGAATAACTGAACCCACCATCTCTACACTATATTTACTGCCTAAACTACATAAAAACAGCATTTGCCCCCCTGGACGCCCTATTATTTCTGGAGCGGGGAATTTCTTGGAACATGTCAATCGTTGGATTGATTCCATTCTCCAACCATTTGTCACTAGTGTTCCCTCATTCATCAAAGATACTGGAGCGTTCCTCAGAATCATTGATGGTTTACATCTCGACCCTGATGCAATTATGGTAGTTGCTGATGTTGAATCACTATACACTAGCATCAGACACGTTGATGGTCTCCAGTCTGTGAAATATTTTTTGAGCATGTCAGATTACCCTGGTGAATTTCAAGAGTTTGTTTTGGAGATCCTTGAATTCACCTTAACTCATAATTTTTTTACGTTTAAGGGGTCCTTCTTCCTGCAGCTCCAGGGGACGGCCATGGGGGCGGCCTTTGCGCCGTCCTATGCGGGGTTGTTCCTGGGGCTGTGGGAGAGGGACCTCTTCCTGTCCGATCGGGCCTCGTCTATGGACCGCGTCCCTCTTTGGACGCGGTACATAGATGACGTTTTCCTGATCTGGCAGGGTCCAATTTCATTATTAGAACAATTTATGGGATCTCTAAACCAAAACGATTGCAATATTAAGTTAACCTATCATTCTAACAGAGAGATGGTTGAGTTTCTGGATGTTCTAGTCAAACGTGACAGTGGTGACATGATTCAAACTGACATTTACAGAAAGCCCACTTCCACTAACACCTTGCTGCACGCCTCCTCTGCACACCCGCGTCATGTAATACAGGCAGTACCCACTGGTCAGTTCCTTCGTTTGCGTAGGGTGTGCTCTGGTAATGCTGATTTTGAGAAACAGGCCACTGATCTTAAACAAAGACTGTGTGAGAGAGGCTATAGCCGTAGGATGATAAAACGTGCCTATAATCGTGCTAGACACTCCTCACGTCATGACCTTTTATACAAAACTGAGTATAAATCACAAACTGATACTGTGAGATTTGTTACCAACTATCATAATCAGTTTGAGTCTTTGAGGAAGGCACTTACTAGATCTTGGCCTATCTTACGGGCGGATCCCGTCATCGCCAAATATATTCCGGAAAGGCCGGCCATATCCACTAGACGTTCAAAAAATTTGCGTGATACATTGGTACATAGCCATTATAATACTGCAAATAAAATCACTTTTCTAGATCAATTTCCTAAAAGAGTTGGATGCGCGCCTTGTGGGCGCTGTGTGGCTTGCCCCAACATTGAGAGATGTGACTCCTTTTTCAATGCGGATAGATCTAGGACATTCAAAATTAGGAAATTCATCACATGTTCTACCCGGTACGTTATTTATTTCGCCACATGTCCATGTGACCTTATTTATATTGGCCTCACCACACGCCCCCTTAAACTACGTTTGAGGGAACATGTACTTGGTATTTCTGCCGCTAAGGGACTCACCGATATTTCATCACTGAATACTATCCCCAAACATTTTTATCTGTATCATAATAGCGATGCCTCCCTCCTCCGTGTGAGAGGCATTGATTCTCTCGATAGGAGTATTCGTGGGGGTAACATGTCACAGAAACTTGCCCAACTTGAATCCCGTTGGATTTGGTCCCTTAATACACTGTATCCTAATGGCCTTAACGAGCAGATTAATTTTGCGCCTTTTCTCTAATATTGTGGTCTGTGTCTCAGTTCCATCTGACCACGTACTTCTAACTTTGAATTGCTTTTAACTTTGGTTTTTAAATTTCAGGTTCATTTATTCCTCTGTCGTGTCCGGTATGTCCTCCATCTGTTATTATCATTGGCTCAAGATATTTATGGCAATCCGATTGCTCTACTTACTGTGATCGTCTGCATGTATCCAGAGAAGAATTTCTACATCAACCTACTTCTTTGACGGATACACTCTGTGTCTGTCTTATGTACTGGCCTACATAACTATTATACTATTTGATTTTTCATCTGTATTATACATCTATTATTAATAGGCTACATGTATATTGGTTATTTCAGTCATCTCTGGTTCTATATATTCATGCTGATTATGGATATTTATATATTTTTCGGATGTGTCCTTTCAAACCTGTTCCAGTGTGTTATGATTGTAGCGTACACTGTCTAGTACGCATGCGCGTTGAGCTTGTCTGTGTCTTCCGGCCTTCCGGGTCTTGTGGGTCACGTGGGCTGGGTCATATGACCGGGCCGCGCTTCCCTGTGACGCGGACGCCGGTCGACAGGGCCTTGCCGTCAGCTGCGCATGCGTCATTTATGACAGCGGTGCGCGCTTGCCAAATCTGTATCCCCGTCTTATATTTTTTCTTTTTATGTGTCACCGTTCATCAGTATTCTATTTGGTCTGTAGTTATATGTGCCGTACCACTGGCTGTAGCTCTATGTTTTCCGGTAACTATAGTTACGGGGTTTCATTTCCGGCCTACACGGATAGGTTCCGGTTCCCTATTTAAACGGGCACCTTTTACTATTAGATAAGCCCCCTGACGAAGGCTCCGCTGAAACGCGCGTCGGGGTGACGTGGACGGCGTGGACGGCTTCCCCACGTGTTATCCTGGTGGTCCATCTTAGCCTTACTGGTATGAGATCTTATTAATCATTTGTCTATTATTCTCATTTTTGCGCTATTTTACTACAGAAGTATCCTGGTTCTCTATAGGGTCAGGGTAACTTTTTGGGTCACCATAGCTATATTTATGGTTTCAATTTTTTTGAACCATGGAATAATTCGAAGTATTTTTAACACGTGGTGGTATTACTTGAATACTGGTTTCCTATATGAGAAGCCTATTAGAATTTGTCCAGTGCCGCCACTGCTCCACGTCCCATGTTTCTTTTCCTTGTTAGATGTTATGTTGGTCCTGTGGGTATAACCACGAGTGTTCCCTGCTATTATATGTATTTAAATAAAGTTTTTCACGTTTTTATATTACCTGCCCTTGTTTGATCGCTTTTTTCTGCCCTCTGGTTTCTCCTTTGTTGCGATTGGCAACATAATAGGTCCTGCAGCCATTACTATGTCTAATTATTTGTCAAATTCTAATTTAGATTAATCTATTTGATGAAATGCTGCCTTTATTGTCATTAAGACTGTTTTTTCTTAGTCTTCAGACTTCATAATGCCATGCACACGGTCAAGCAGTCCAGTGCCAGAGGCAGCAAAGCAACCCCAAAACATCAGGGAACCTCCGCCATGTTTGACTGTAGGGACCGTGTTCTTTTCTTTGAATGCCTCTTTTTTTCTCCTGTAAACTCTATGTTGATGCCTTTGCCCAAAAAGCTCTACTTTTGTCTCATCTGACCAAAGAACATTCTTCCAAAACGTTTTAGGCTTTCTCAGGTAAGTTTTGGCAAACTCCAGCCTGGCTTTTTATGTCTCGGTTTAAGAAGTGGGGTCTTCCTGGGTCTCCTACCATACAGTCCCTTTTCATTCAGACGCCGACGGATAGTACGGGTTGACACTGTTGTACCCTCGGACTGCAGGGCAGCTTGATCTTGTTTGGATGTTAGTCGAGGTTCTTTATCCACCATCCGCACAATCTTGCGTTGAAATCTCTTGTCAATTTTTCTTTTCCGTCCACATGTAGGGAGGTTAGCCACAGTGCCATGGGCTTTAAACTTTTTTTTTTTTTTATCAATTAGTGTTTATTGAAGATTTCCAAAACAATACAGTGCAGTCAAACAGTAATAACAATAACAGAGGTCAACTAAAAATGAACAGAAATAAGTAAGGAGAAAAACCAAACCAATCAGAAAGGAAGAAGTTGGTGGAGAGAAGCGGGGGGGGGGGGGGGGGAGGCTGAGGGATAGGTAAAGTAGGGGGAATAGGGGCGAGGAAAGGAATATAGGCATTCACAAGACATTATCTAGCAATTCAGTTATAGACAAGGGGTCCTGGCAAACTATGGCAGAATAAGAATATTACAAACACAAAAACAGACATGTCAATTACGCTTACTTATTCCCACTCAAGTAAATGATCAAACAAGGTGGTGCGGGTCAATAGAGTAATGACCACTATGTAACCAAGGGTGCCAAATATTTTGTCTTTTGGTTTTGGCAGTCATGGAGTGAGCCAAGGCGAGTTCATATTGGCAGTGGACATTAAGTTTATTAATTAATTCACTAATATTGGGAGAATTAGTGTCTTTCCATCTTGAGGCGACTAATAACCTGGCAGCTATTAGAATATGTGATAGTGTACCTCGAAGTATGTGTGGAATGTCCTCCAGGCCGATGTGAAGAATGGCCTGCCTAGGTGACAGAGTCAGCTGGATCCCTAAGACCTGTGCAATTAAAAGGTCCATATGTCTCCACCAGGGCTGAAGAATTGGACACGACCACCAGGTGTGTTCCAGAGTTCCCCCGTGACCTCACCCCCTCCAGCATTTGTCCAACCCGGCAGGGTCATAGTGAGCCACCTGAACCGGATATTGATACCATCTAAGGTGTACTTTTTTCAATTGTTCGAGATGATTGACGCAGGCAGATACCCATAATACTTCACCCAGTCCCTCCTCCCAATCTATCGGGTCAGATAAGAAGTCCAGATCCTGTTCCCACTTGATCATATATGGCAGTTTAACATCTTCTGCTGGGTCGTTTAAGGCTTTATATAATATTGAAATTCCCTTCGGGCCAGAGTCCGGCAACAAGAAATAACCATTAACCCTGTTATTTAAATGGGAGTTGAAGAAAGGCGAGTTTGGGGAATTATGAAGTAGATGACGTATCTGCAAATATTGATAGAAATATCTCTGGACATTCGGGAAGCTGGAGGCCAAGCGGTCAAAGGGGACAAGGCCAGAGGCACCCAATATCTGCCGTAATGTTACGATTCCAGCATCAACCCAAGGCTGGAGATTAATAAATGGGATGTGTCTCTCAAGGGCTTTTAAGGATAGGGAGTCATGAGATAATTTAATCAAGGAAGGGACCAGTGTCCTCCAATAATGGAGCGCGATTTTCATGGTTGGTAAGGGAGGGGAATAATCAGTGATTGCAATAGATTCAGCCTCAAGAATCGTGCGGGTAGATCTAGTTTTGGCATAGTAGTTTTCTATTTGAAGCCATCTATGGTCTTTGTCCGCCTGCCACCAGTCTCTAAGTCCAATTAGTATGGCCACTCTATGGTACAGCATGAGGTTCAGCATTCCCAAATTTCCCCGTTTGTACGGATAATACAACAAGGTTCTAGAGATTCTAGATTTTTTGTGTGACCAAATATAATCGTATGTCATAGTTTGTAATTTCAAAATCAAACGTTTGGGGATTTTTAATGGGATACACCTAAGGAGATACAGTATTTTAGGCAGGATCATCATTTTGAAAACATTAATCCTGGCAATTCAGGATGTCATAACTTTGTGAAAATGGTCAAGTTGTGCCCTAACCTGTGTGATCAATTTAGAGAAATTCTTCTCGACAATCTGTTCAGAGCCCGTCAGTATAACTCCCAAGTACGGGATACCCTCTGTCATCCATTTAAATGGAAACTCAGCCTCCATTTTCGACTTGGCCGCGCATGGAACCGCCACCGGAAACAACAAGGACTTCGTGGGATTCAACCTGTAGTATGACACATTACTGAATTCCCCGAGTTCCAAGGTAATAGCTGTCAAGGATGTCTCCAAGTTGACACAGGATAGAATAACATCATCAGCATACAAGCCAATTCTGTGCTCTATCTGTCCAACCCTGATGCCGGTGATATTAATAGAGGTTCTTATGCGTTCAGCGATCGGCTCCATGCACAGTGCGAAAATAATAGGAGAGAGTGGGCAACCCTGACGAGTGCCATTCGTGATCTAAAACGGACCAGATAAAAAACCGGACGTCAAGACCCTGGCACAAGGAGTCGAGTACATAGCACAGATTGCTGAGAATATTGGGCCCGACAGTCCAAACCTTTCCAATACTGCCCGAAGATACCCCCAGTGCACCCTGTCAAAAGCCTTCTCAGCATCAAGCGACAAGAATGCACTGGGTAGGCCAGACAGCTCGGCTATTTTAATCAGATTCAGCATGCGCCACACCCCATCTTTCGTCTCACGTCCGGCCACAAAACCCACTTGGTACGGTGAAATTATAGTTGGGATAATAAGCTTCAGTCTGGACGCTATAATTTTAGTGAATATTTTGACATTCGAATTGAGCAGAGCAATGGGTCTAAAGTCACCAGAGTGTGGGCTTTAAACTTCTTGATGACACTGCGCACGGTAGACACAGGAACATTCAGGTCTTTGGAGATGGACTTGTAGCCTTGAGACTGCTCATGCTTCCTCACAATTTGGTTTCTCAAGTCCTCAGACAGTTCTTTGGTCTTCTTCTTTTCTCCATGCTCAATGTGGTACACACAAGGACACAGGACAGAGGTTGAGTCAACTTTAATCCATGTCAACTGGCTGCAAGTGTGATTTATTTATTGCCAATACCTGTTAGGTGCCACAGGTAAGTTACAGGTGCTGTTAATTGCACAAATTAGAGAAGCATCACATGATTTTTATAACAGTGTCAATACTTTTGTCCACCCCCTTTTTTATGTTTAGTGTGGAATTATATCCAATTTGGCTTTAGGACAATTCTTTTTGTGTTTTTTCATTGAAGACAAATTAAATGAAGATAATAATACCAAAGAATTTGTGATTGCAATCATTTTCAGGAAGAAACTGAGTATTATCTGACAGAATTGCAGGGGTGTCAATACTTTTGGCCACAACTGTACATATTAGCCTTCAGTAAAGGTACCGTCACACTAAGCGACGCTGCAGCGATACTGACAACGATGTCGATCGCTGCAGCGTCGCTGTTTGGTCGCTGGAAAGCTGTCACACAGACAGCTCTCCAGTGACCAACGATCCCGAGGTGCCCGGTAACCAGGGTAAACATCGGGTTACTAAGCTGTCTGTCCTCCGGCGCTCTGCTTTCCTCTGCACTGTCAGCGCCGGTCAGCCGGAAAGCAGATCGGTGACGTCACCGCTCTGCTTTCCGGCTGGCCAGCACGGACACAGGATGCAGGAGGAGTGCAGAGAAGCACAGTGCCGGGGACAGACAGCTGAAGGTAAGTATGTAGTGTTTGTTTTTTTAACGTTTACGCTGGTAACCAGGGTAAACATCGGGTTACTAAGCACGGCCCTGCGCTTAGTAACCCGATGTTTACCCTGGTTACCAGTGAAGACATCGCTGGATCGGCGTCACACACGCCGATCCAGCGATGTCAGCGGGAAGTTCAGCGATGAAATAAAGTTCTGGACTTTCCTCAGCGACCAATGATCTCCCAGCAGGGGCCTGATCGTTGGTCGCTGTCACACATAACGATTTCCTTAACGATATCGTTGCTACGTCACAAAAGCAACGATATCGTTAACGATATCGTTATGTGTGAAGGTACCTTTAAGGTACCTTCACACTAAGCGACTCTGCAGCGATACCGACAACGATGTCGATCGCTGCAGCGTCGCTGTTTGGTCGCTGGAGAGCTGTCACACAGACAGTTCTCCAGCGACCAACGATGCCGGTAACCAGGGTAAACATTGGGTTACTAAGCGCAGCGCCGCGCTTAGTAACCCGATGTTTACCCTGGTTACCATCCTAAAAGTAAAAAAAACAAACACTACATACTTACCTTCGCTGTCTGTCCCCGGCGCTCTGCTTTCCTGCACTGACTGTGAGCACAGCGGCCGGAAAGCAGAGCGGTGACGTCACCGCTGTGCTTTCCGGCTGGCCGGCGCACACAGCCAGTGCAGAGAAGCAGAGCGCCGGGGACAGACAGCGAAGGTAAGTATGTAGTGTTTGTTTTTTTTAACTTTTACACTGGTAACCAGGGTAAACATCGGCTTACTAAGCGCGGCCCTGCGCTTAGTAACCCAATGTTTACCCTGGTTAACAGTGAAGACATCGCTGAATCGGCGTCACACACGCCAACTCAGCGATGCCTGCAGGGAGTTCAGCGACGAAATAAAGTGCTGGACTTTCTGCAGCGACCAACGACATCACAGCAGGATCCTGATCGCTGCTGCGTGTCAAACTGAACGATATCGCTAGCCAGGACGCTGCAACGTCACAGATCGCTAGCGATATCGTTCAGTGTGAAGGTACCTTTAGTCTCCAGCTGACTTGACTCCACATTAGCACCACACAATTGCATTGCATTGCAGGTGGTGATGGTGATGGACCCTGAAAACAGTGCTAATTAAATGCTGTTATCAGTGATTAGCAGCGGCATTTTAGGGGTTAAATGATACCAATGAGAGCAGACTCTGTTTGCTATGGTCAGTGCCAAGTGCTGGCTGTAAGCCATAGCTGGAGCGCACCATGTATTGAACAGGTTCAGATGCTGAGCCCACTCCATACACCAAAATCTGCCAGGTTCCATACATTTATTGTGGAAGGGTGTTAGAGATCTGGACATCCTCTTTATATTATAATTTATGTGGTATAAAGATTAAAGCACGTGATGTTCGTATTATTTTACTTTCCATTGCAATTTGAATAACCTTGCTCATAACCTTTGTAAACTTTAATTTACCTCCATAAAGTCTTTTCTCTGGATAGAGATCTGCAGGCAGGATGTTTTGCCTTTACCAAGTTGGGGATCCCAATTCTGTGAAAAAATAATAATACCAAAAATAAGTTTAAAATGAGAATATAAAATGAAAAAAAAAAATACACTGAAGAAAACTTTCGTTACTTTAAACCCTTCACGACATATGATGTACATTTACATAAGATGTCGTGTCCCTGACTTTGATGTGGGCTTGCATGCATATTTCCCGGTTGATGCTTCTGCCTGCCATCTGCCTCTAACAGCCATGAGGGGAGTGACACTCTGCCCGTGGCTGTCAATCTGTTAAAAGCTGATGTCATTCTCTGACAGTGGCTCTTAACCCCTTTCTGCCAGCTGACGGAATAGTACATCAGCTGGCAGAACCCCCGCTTTGAGGTGGGCTCCGGCGGTGAGCCCACCTCAAAGCTGCGACATGTCAGCTGTTTTGTACAGCTGACATGTGCGCGCAATGAGCGCGAGCGGAATCGCGATCCGCCCGCGCCCATTAACTAGTTAAATGCCGCTGTCAAATGCTGACAGCGGCATTTAACTAGCGCTCCCGGCCTATGGAGGCTATTGAAGCATGCCAAAATTTTAAAAAAGTGTGTTTAAAAATATAAACAAAATAAAAAATATATAAAAGTTCAAATCACCCCCCTTTCGCACCAATCCAAATAAAAAAAAAATAAAAAATCAAACCTACACATATTTGGTATCGCCGTGTTCAGAATCGCCCGATCTATCAATAAAAACAAAGGATTATCCTGATCGCTAAATAGCGTAGCGAGAAAAAATATCAAAACGCCAAAATTACGTTTTTTTGGTCGCCGCAAAATTGCATTAAAATGCAATAACAGGCGATCAAAAGAACGTATCTGCACCAAAATGGTATCATTAAAAACAACAGCCCGGCACGCAAAAAATAAGCCCTCACCCAACCCCAGATCACAAAAAAATGGGGACGCTACCGTTATCGGAAAATTGCGCAATTTTTTTTTAACAAACTTTGGAATTTTTCCTCACCACTTAGATAAAAGAGAACCTAGACATGTTTGGCGTCTATGAACTCATAATGACCTGGAGAATCATAATGGCAGGTTAGTTTTAGCATTTAGTGAACCTAGCAAAAAAGTCAAACAAAAAACAAGTGTGAGATTGCACTTTTTTTTGCAATTTCATCGCACTTGGAATTTTTTTCCCGTTTTCTGTTACTCGACATGGTAAAACCAATGGTATCGTTCAAAAGTACAACTCGTCCTGGAAAAAATAATCCCTCACATGGCCATATTGATGGAAAAATAAAAAAGTTATGGCTCTGGAAATAAGAGAAGAGAAAAACGAAAATGAAAAAAGCTCCGGGGGTGAAGGGGTTAACAAGGCACCAGCAGGGGGGCACATCTTTCCTTCATCGTGACTTGATCGCAGGGTGTAGATGGGTTAACATGACAGTCAGGCATCTGCTTAAGACCTCCATGCTTATCATGACATTTCTCCACTGAAAGCCAGCGTGTAGCTGGCGTTCATTAGAGATCATGATTTTGACAATCTATGCAGTGCTTTGCTATGTATAATGCAAGAAATCAAACAATCACAGCTTCAAGTTCCCTAAGGGAACTAACAAATACAGTAAATAGTGGAAAAAAAGAAAATGAAAGGTCAAATCCCCCTTTTCCCCATAAAAAAAGCAAAAATACATATACAGAGGGTGAAATAAGTATTGAAAACGTCACCTGTTTTATAAGTAAATAGATTTCTAATGGTGCTATTGACATGGAATTCTCACCAGATGTCAGTAACAACCCATCTAATCCACAAAGGCAAGGAAATAAAACCATATGTGTAATAATAAGAAAAGACAGGGGGAAAATAGAATTGAACACGCTGACAGTAATTTACTTAATACTTCATACAACAAATAGCCTTTGTCGGTGATGGCAGCTTCAAGATGACTCCTGTATAGAGAAACTAGTCATACAGGTTGCTCATTGATTTTGACCCATTCATCCGCACAAACACTCTTCAAATCCTACAGTTTCTGTGGGCTCCATCTCTGAACTCTGAGCTTTAGTTCCTTCCACAAATTTTCTATTGGAATCAGTTCAGGTGATTGGCTGGGCCATTCCAGCAGCTTTATTTTCTTTCTCTGAAACCAATGGAGATTTTCCTTGGCTGTGTGTTTTGGATCATTGTCTTGCTGAAATGTCCACCTGTTTCATCTTCCACATACTGGTAGATGGCAGCGATTTCTATCAAGAATGATTTGGTACATTTTTCCAGTCATCCTTCCTTCAACTATGTGAAGTTTTCCAGTGTCATATACTGAAAAACAGCCCCACACCATCGTTTTCCCACCTCCAAACTTCGCTGCTGGTATGGTGCTTTTGGAGTGATATGAAGTGCCTTTTGAAGTACAAAACATGGCGTGTATTACAGCATCCAAAGAATTAAATTTTGGTCTCAGCTGACCAGACTATTTTCCACCGGTATTTCACATTAAGCAAACTGTAAACACGCAAGAACATAATAATAATCTTTATTTTTATATAGCGCCAACATATATTACCGCAGCACTCTACAGTTTACACACATTATCATCACTGTCCCCATTGGGGATAACGATCTATATTCCCTATCAGTATGTCTTTGGAATGTGGGAGGAAACCGGAGAACCTGGAGGAAACCAACACAAACACGGGAAGAACAACTTGCAGATGTCGTCCTTGGTGGGATTTGAACCCAGGACTCCAGTGCTGCAAGGCTAACCACTGAGACCCGTGCTGCTTTTTGTTCAGCCATGGAGTTTTGCGTAGTGAGCCTGCATACAGGCCATGGGGGCTGAGCGCATTACTTATTGTTTTCTTTGAAACAATTGTACCTGCTGATTCTAGGTTGTTCTGTAGCTCTCCACAGGTGGTTCTTAGCTCTTGGACAACTCATCTGATAATTCTTTTCACTCCTCTTTCTGAAATCTTGAGGGGAGCACTTGGTTGTTGCAGGAAACAAGAAAACTGGTGCATGAGATTTTCAACCTGTTTTTAGGTCAGTTTCTGTCGATGATTCTACATCTGCCCTTATTTTTCTTCCATCAGCTGTAGTTAATGAGATGCGATATACCCTATCACATCACACCTATGCATAGGACCAATTGAACACTAGGACTGATGTCTACTAAACATTATTAGTTTTACCTTCTTAGATATTAAATTCATATATGCAGTTTTCTTTTATTTTGAAGCATTTACATCACAAACTAAGAATTAAACATGTATTAAAGATTGTCATTGATACATTATTTACCAAGATACCTTGGGCCAGGGCAATCACTTTGAATAGACCAGCAGTAATCTGCCTTCATGTGGTAGTATCTTCAGTATCATACTTTTAGGTTATGTGCACATGTTGCGGATTTGTTGCATTTCCATAGCGTTTTTTCGGCTTGGAAATGCTATAAATCCGCACTGGATTATTAAAACAATGTTAGTCAATGGTATTCCTGAATTGTTTTGCACATGCTGTGGAAATTTACGTCATTATTCTCAGCATTTTATTTTCCGCCGCATGTCAATTCTTTTTGAGGATCTGCAGCGTTTCTGCACCCATTGAGTCAGTCAAATTCGCCGCAAAACCGCAGGTGTAAAAAGGTTTGCGGATTTGCTGCGAATGTGCTGGCAAAAACGCTGCAGAAAAAGGAAATGATGTCAGAAGAAGGAAGTGTGTGTGGGCGGAGAATATGTGTGTGGGCAGACTATGTGTGAGCAGAGAATATGTGCATGTCTGTCTGCGGCTGTGTGTGTATGGCTGTGTGTGGTAACGCTACCACTGGTAATGTCGGTCACAGCGCTGGGGGATCATGCTGGCAGATGTCAACGTGATTCCGCAGCTGACTGTAACCCCCAGCATTGACTTGCGGTAAAAAAGCAGGCGTGGGCTGATGAGATTTCTGCCACCATCCGGCTATGTCTGCTGTCACTGATAACAGTGACAGCAGGTGCCACTGATGGGTAGTATCATCTGCTGGCGCCTGTGCTCAGAGTTATAAAAAAAAGAAAAAAAAAAAGTAAAATTACATACATATTCACAGAAAAATAAAAACCCATTATACTCACCTCACACCAAATCCTTGTCTCCTAGAAAAAATGTAAAATAATAAACCAACATATACTCCCTGTCCGCTATAGTCCAGGTAATCAGAGTGTCCCACGGCGATCTCACGTGTAGAACAGTCACATCAGGAGATGTAACCCCTCTACCCGGCCTCCGGCGATACACTGACAGGAGGTAATCCCTCCCGCAGCATATCAGCTCTCATGCTGTCACTTACGGCACTACCGCTGTGAGAGAACTTTCCCACGCAGCGGTGCCTTAAGAGAGAGCACCGGAAATGATGAACTCCGGTGAACTCTCACGGGAGCGCAGTGATGCACTGCGGGAGGGATACGTCCTGTCAGTGTATCGCCAGAGGCCGGGTAGAGCAGTCACTTCTCCCAATGTGACAGTTCTAATCGTGAGATTGCCATGGGACACTTGGTAGTGGACTACAGCGACCAGGGAGTAATATATGTTTTCTTATTATTTTATTTTTGCTGCAGGAGAATGAGGGCATCGGAGATTAGGCGTTCAGTAATTATGGTAAATTAAGATTCAATAAAGGAGTCTGTGTGATTATTTCAAATAAAGGACTTTATTCTGGCTGTGTCCTATTTACCATGTAACTATGGGGCTAGCAATGGATAGGTGTCTTATAGATGCTTCTCCATTACTAAGCCGTTGGCTTGATGTCACTTGACAATACAAAGGTGACATCAACCCCACAAATATGAACTCCACTTGCTGAGAGCTGATGTTAGCCTGGGGGGTGGCAATATCCATGGCCCCTTCCCAGGCTATTAATATCAGCCCACAGCTGTCTGCCTAGCCTTTGCTGGTTTGATTTTATAGGGGGGACCCCATATCAATTTTTTCTGGGGTTCCCCTGTAAACTAGCCACTAAAGGCTAAGCAAACAGCTGTGAGCTGATATTAATAGTCTGGGAACCTTTATGGCTATTGGCTCCTTCCTAGAACATTAACATCAGTCCTCAGCCGTCGGCTTTCCCTCTGCTGGTTATTAAAATTACGCAGGCGCGCATGCAATTTTTTACATTTTGTTCCAAAATAAACATATTGCATTTCACGCAGATTTCTGAAGGTATGTTCCCACAGTCAGTAAACGCTTTGGGTTGGATGCTGCGTACATCCACAGCATCCAACCCGCAGTGGCCAGATGTTACAGCACAGTGGATGGAATTTTAAGAAATCCCATCTCCACTATGCGTGCACCGGCACCTGCGGCTTCCCTGCGGAGACGGACATGCGGTGCATCTTTCCAGACTGCAGCATGTCTATTGAACATCTCCGCAAGATAAATATCACCCGTCCAATTTATTGGGTATGGTGATTTTGCACAGTTCAATGAACACCTGCGTTCAAAAGACAGCAGCGCTTTGGACACAACGGACATGTGCTGTGTCCAAAGCGCTGCCCATTACTGACCGTGGGGACGTAGTCCAATAACAGTTGCTGTTTTGCTACAGCATATGAAGTTTAATTAAGTTAATGCTCCTACGTAGGCTGGTGACTGTGTGTGTCTTTATTTAAATGTGTGTGTCTCTTTATTTAATTGTGTGTGCGCCTTTATTTATTTAATATTAATGAGGGTATCCAGCTGAAGAGGTTGAACAAGGAAATTACATCACATTTTTTTTTAATAATCTATCTTTATTTAGTTTACAAATCCGCATGGAAATCCACATAAAAAACGCATCAAATCCAGGTGGAATTTCCACTGTGTTTTCTGCCAAGAGATGCAGAAACCGTGCAGAAATTTCCACAAGCAAATCTGCAATGTGCGCACATAGCCTTATAGTTCTTAATTCTTGGCGGAGTCGTTCACCCTGCTCTTCCCTTAGGCCACAATATTATCTGGTAAATGATCGAAGTGGCTGTGTAGATCATGCATCTTGATACCAATTGTACAGCCAAGGTGGCAGAAAGAAGATAGCATTGTACCTACTAGTTCATTGTAATTATCTGCTTTATAGTTTCAAAGAGAATTATGTACAACCATAGTGAAAGAAGATCATGCATCTGCCTCAGCACTGTTCAATGAGTCTTTGAAGTGTAATAAAACAGTGATACTTAGAGTATCAACTCTGCTGTCCAAGGAGAATATTCACTGTCTTAAGATCCATACGGATTTGCACATTGGCTCAGTGGTTAGCCCTGTTGCTTTGCAGCGCTAGGGTCCTGGGTTCAAAATCCCACCAAGGACAACATCTGCAAGGGGTTTGTATGTTCTCCCCGTGTATGTATGGGTTTCCCTCTGGATACTCTGGTTTCCTCCCACACTCCAAAGACAAACAGAGGTAATGTGGATTGTGAGCCCCAGTGGCAACAGGAATGATGATGTCTGTAAAGAGCTGTAGAATTTATGGTGCTTTATAAATGAGTAAAATACATAAAATATTTTCTGTTGGACCAGATAATTTGTGTTTTGTTTGTCAGTCATCTTAGTTGAGTGACCTATTGGAATTGATCCATATTTGTTTTAGTCTTCATGTAGAACTTTCCATGAACAACAGTCATTCACTTGGTCGATATTGTGATATGCCCATTTTCATCAGCAAGCCTTGAACATTGTTGCAACAAAATTACTTTCCTCTGAGAAGAATAGCAGTTAATCCTTTTCTCTGCTGCGATAGTATGTGATTTTGGTTTCTGGATGTAATAAATTCCCCTCTGCTACTCTAAACGCCAACAAGTCTGCTGATTTCTATGGGAGATTTCGCTTTCCAAACAGGTCATTGAGCTCCAGCTGATTAAAAACTTGTGGCACTGATGAGGTTACTTCAAAATCACTGTCATCATTAGTGATGAGCGAGTATACTCGTTGCTCGGGTTTTCCCAAGCACGCTCGGGTGGTCTCCGAGTATTTGTTATTGTTCGGAGATTTAGTTTTAGTCACCGGCAGCTGAATGATTTGCGACTGTTAGACAGCTTGATTACATGTGGGGGTTGCCTAGCAACCAGGCAACCCCCACATGTACTGATGCTGCCTAACAGCTGTAAATCACGCAAGCTGTATCAACAAAAACTAAATCTCCGAACACTAACAAATACTCGATCAGCCGAGCGTGCTCAGGGAAAACCCAAGCAACGAGTATACTCGCTCATCACTAGTCATCATGACTACTGTTTATAACAGCACACTGACTCAGCTTGAAATAAAAAGAAGTCATCAACATTGCCAAATGCTCTACTGCGCTGCCATATATTTCTGTAGAACATATCGCCGATTGAGCTGGTATAGAATCACAAATGATCAGTTATGTATTTGACTAATACCTTAATACTTATTTAAATTATCATTAATAAGTATTCAAGTATTTATCACATACCTTACAAACCATGTTCGATTCTATAATTTATACCCCTATCGAGGAAAAAATCCCAAACTCATGTGTAGGCAACTGTACATTATCTAAAAAATAAGAGTTGCTACAAAAAAATGAATGACATATTCTGATTCAGAGGACTGAATATACCTAAATTCAAGCCCAATACATGATTCACCCCCAAATTTTTCACTTGTTCCCCTATTCTTTTCACTTCTATGTCTGAAATCTTGCAGGGAGCTCCTGGGCATCGCCGGTTTATGGTAAAATAATGTTCTTTCCACTTCTGGTTAAATATATTTTTATTAAAGAGAAGAGAATTTTACAAGAAAAACAGTAGTTGAAAACTACGTCAATGATCAAAGTACTTTTTCTTATAATATACAATTCGAGAAGAGTAACACAAAAAACACTCGTTCACAAACCTTGCATAAATCTTACATAAAAGAGAGAAAGAATTAAAGAAAAAAAAAAAAAATTACAGGGAGTAAACCCTCTAGAATGACTACGGTATCTTTAACATATAAGCAATAACTCCTTGCCCCCGCAACAGCTGAGGACTTTCCTTACCGTGAATAAAATAAAGCATACCTAAAATCAGTTCGCCCATGTCCCCTAGAGCGAGACATGCACGCAAATAGTATCATTATAAAAGTAACTGGTAAATCATGGTATAGACCTATCACACCGAGCTGGTGGAAGGTGAACATCTCACCCAGGGGGGAGATTGAAAGAAGAGGAAATAGAGGTGGGAGCCCGAGTAGGTGGGGCTCAAGAAAAGAAATATAAAATGAGAACACGAAAAGAAAGGAAGAGTAGCATAGTAATCGACTGTAGAATAGACAGGTGTATTCAGGTAAACAGGTCAGGGATTCTTTCCACTTCTGGATTATGGCCTCAACAGTGCTCACTGGAACCTATGCCCTAAGTATGTTTTTTAACAATAAGACTGCGAATGTCTTGAGACGGCTCATTGGTTTTAAACATCATGAGATGTGGAATGGAAAATGTTTAAGAACATCCTAAATAGGCACTGTAAGCAGTTTATACCTTGTGGGAATAAAAGGACTAGAAATAGGAAAAACCCAATGTGGCTAAACAAAGAAGTAAGACAGGCAATTAACAGTAAAAAGAAAGCATTTGCACTACTAAAGCAGAATGGCACCATTGAAGCTCTAAAAAACTATAGGGAGAAAAATACTTTATCTAAAAAACTAATTAAAGCTGCCAAAAAGGAAACAGAGAAGCATATTGCTAAGGAGAGTAAAACTAATCCCAAACTGTTCTTCAACTATATCAATAGTAAAAGAATAAAAACTGAAAATGTAGGCCCCTTAAAAAATAGTGAGGAAAGAATGGTTGTAGATGACGAGGAAAAAGCTAACATATTAAACACCTTCTTCTCCACGGTATTCACGGTGGAAAATGAAATGCTAGGTGAAATCCCAAGAAACAATGAAAACCCTATATTAAGGGTCACCAATCTAACCCAAGAAGAGGTGCGAAACCGGCTAAATAAGATTAAAATAGATAAATCTCCGGGTCCGGATGGCATACACCCACGAGTACTAAGAGAACTAAGTAATGTAATAGATAAACCATTATTTCTTATTTTTAGGGACTCTATAGCGACGGGGTCTGTTCCGCAGGACTGGCGCATAGCAAATGTGGTGCCAATATTCAAAAAGGGCTCTAAAAGTGAACCTGGAAATTATAGGCCAGTAAGTCTAACCTCTATTGTTGGTAAAATATTTGAAGGGTTTCTGAGGGATGTTATTCTGGATTATCTCAATGAGAATAACTGTTTAACTCCATATCAGCATGGGTTTATGAGAAATCGCTCCTGTCAAACCAATCTAATCAGTTTTTATGAAGAGGTAAGATATAGGCTGGACCACGGTGAGTCATTGGACGTGGTATATCTCGATTTTTCCAAAGCGTTTGATACCGTGCCGCACAAGAGGTTGGTACACAAAATGAGAATGCTTGGTCTGGGGGAAAATGTGTGTAAATGGGTTAGTAACTGGCTTAGTGATAGAAAGCAGAGGGTGGTTATAAATGGTATAGTCTCTAACTGGGTCGCTGTGAGCAGTGGGGTACCGCAGGGGTCAGTATTGGGACCTGTTCTCTTCAACATATTCATTAATGATCTGGTAGAAGATTTACACAGTAAAATATCGATATTTGCAGATGATATAAAACTATGTAAAGCAGTTAATACAAGAGAAGATAGTATTCTGCTACAGATGGATCTGGATAAGTTGGAAACTTGGGCTGAAAGGTGGCAGATGAGGTTTAACAATGATAAATGTAAGGTTATACACATGGGAAGAAGGAATCAATATCACCATTACACACTGAACGGGAAACCACTGGGTAAATCTGACAGGGAGAAGGACTTGGGGATCCTAGTTAATGATAAACGTACCTGGAGCAGCCAGTGCCAGGCAGCAGCTGCCAAGGCAAACAGGATCATGGGGTGCATTAAAAGAGGTCTGGATACACATGATGAGAGCATTATACTGCCTCTGTACAAATCCCTAGTTAGACCGCACATGGAGTACTGTGTCCAGTTTTGGGCACCGGTGCTCAGGAAGGATATAATGGAACTAGAGAAAGTACAAAGGAGGGCAACAAAATTAATAAAGGGGATGGGAGAACTACAATACCCAGATAGATTAGCGAAATTAGGATTATTTAGTCTAGAAAAAAGAAGACTGAGGGGCGATCTAATAACCATATATAAGTATATAAGGGGACAATACAAATATCTCGCTGAGGATCTGTTTATACCAAAGAAGGTGACGGGCACAAGGGGGCATTCTTTGCGTCTGGAGGAGAGAAGGTTTTTCCACCAACATAGAAGAGGATTCTTTACAGTTAGGGCAGTGAGAATCTGGAATTGCTTGCCTGAGGAGGTGGTGATGGCAAACTCAGTCGAGGGGTTCAAGAGAGGCCTGGATGTCTTCCTGGAGCAGAACAATATTGTATCATACAATTATTATGTTCTGTAGAAGGACATAGATCTGGGGATTTATTATGATGGAATATAGGCTGAACTGGATGGACAAATGTCTTTTTTCGGCCTTACTAACTATGTTACTATGTTTTATAGGACATCAGTTGAACCAGTTGATAATATTTTTCATCAAGAAGCAGGATTGCTTTCGAATCCTGTCTGTCGGTGTTTTCCAAGTCTCAGTTCTGGGACCCCTAATCTTCTCCATCTACACCTTTGGCCTGGGACAGCTCATAGAATCCCACGGTCTGCAGTATCATCTCTACGCCGATGACACGGAGATCTACCTATCTGGACCTGACATCACCTCCTTACTGACCAAAATCCCACAATATCTGTCCACTATTTCATCTTTCTCTTCTACTCGCTTTCTAAAACTGAACATGTAGAAAACAGAATTCATCATCTTTCCCCCATCTCACTCTACCCCTCTACCAGACCTATCCATCAATGTCTGCTCACTTTCCCCAGTCCCGTATCTCGATGCCTTGGGGTGATCTTCAACTCTGCCCTCTGTTTCAAGCCACACATCCAAGCCCTTGCCTCCTCCTGCTTACGCCAACTCAAAAACATTTCCCAGAACTGTACATTCCTTGACGAAGAAATTGCAAAAATTCTCGTGAACGCCCTCATCATCTCCCGCCTTGACTACTGCAACCTTCTACTCTCTGGCCTCCCCTCTAGCACTACTCCAATCTATCCTAAACTCTGCTGCCCGACTAATCCACCTGTCCCCTCGTTATTCTCCAGCCTCTCCTCTCTGCTAAGCCTTTCACTGGCTTCCTATTGTCCAGAGGCTTCAGTTCAAAACCCTAACTATGACATACAAAGCCATCCACAACCTGTCTCCTCCATACATCTGTGACCTGGTCTCCTGGTACTTACCTACACGCAACTTTCGATCCTCTCAAGATCTCCTTCTCTACTCCCCTCTTATCTCTTCTTCCCACAACCGCATACAAGACTTCTCCCATGCTTCCCCTATACTCTGAAACTCTCAACCTCAACACATCAGACTTTCGCCTACCACGGAAACTTTCAAAAGGAACCTGAAGACCCACCTCTTCTGACAAGCCTACAACCTGCAGTGACCCTCTGTCTACTGAACCACCGCACGACCAGCTCTACCCTCTCCTAGTGTATCCTCATCCACCCCCTTTAGACTGTGAGCCCTAGCGGGCAGGGTCCTCTCACCTTCTGTACTTGTGTGTGCCTTGTAATGCTCATGTTTATTGTACTTGTCTATGTATACCCCTTTTTTCACATGTAAAGCACCATGAAATAAATGGCACTATAAAGATGAATAATAATTATTATTATTGATAGATTTGAGCTGGTGTCAACTTTTCATGGCTTTTTTTTTCTTGAAGGGCAGTTCTCAGGTCATTGAGGTTCTGGGGTACAGAGTTATGAGCATCTTCATGGCAAATCAGCTGATCCCATAGGTTTTCTACGAGATTCAGGTCTAGAGAAAGTGCAGGCCACTCAATTTGAGGCACCCCAGTCTCCAGCAGCTATTCTGTGATGCGACCTCGATGAGCTTGAGCATTGCCGTCCATGAAGATGAAATTAGACCTGTGTTTGTGCAGAGGCATATTGCGTGAATTAATGAGGTTATTTAAATAGTAGGGGATTGTCACTGTAACATTCACTAAGTGTAGGACAGTTCTGTATTGACTACACATACCTGCCCACACTGTAACACCACCAATGCCAAAAGCTCACCTGGTGACAAGTGTGGCTGATGCACAGCGCTCTCCTTGACGTCGCCAACATCGTTGGCAGCCATCATTTCTGCTCAGCATGAATCGAATGTCATCAGTAAACAGCACTGAGGTCCACTTGTTCTTCGTCCAGCGTAGATGTTCCCTGACCCATGTAAAATGATGATGTGTGTGCCTGGTGGTGTAATAAGGTACCCTTGCAGGTTGTCTAGCAGATCACGCTGATGTGGGCAGCACGGTGGCGCAGTGGTTAGCACTACAGCCTTGCAGCGCTGGGGTCCTGGGTTCTAATCCCACCCAGGACAACATCTGCAAAGAGTTTGTATGTTCTCTCCGTGTTTGCGTGGGTTTCCTCCGGGCACTCCAGTTTCCTCCCACATTCCAAAGACAGTGATGATAATGTGTGCAAACTGTAAAGCGCTGCGGAATATGTTAGCGCTATATAAAAATAAAGATTATTATTATGTGAACAGCTTAGAATGGTCTGATGTGATATTTGGGTGCCTTTCACCTTCCTTAAATGTGCCTGGAGTTGTGTGGTATTCATTATCAGATTCCGATGGGCATTGTTCACAATGAAGCGGTCATCGGTTTGGGATGTGACCAAAGGACGTCCACTTCTCTGCCTTTCAGTGACTCTTAAGGTACCTTCACACTGAGCAACTTTACAACGACAACGATCCGTGACGTTGCAGCGTCCTGGATAGCGATCTCGTTGTGTTTGACACGCAGCAGCGATCAGGATCCTGCTGTTACATCGCTGGTCGGAGCTAGAAGTCCAGAACTTTATTTGGTCGTCAGGTCGGCGTGATTCGTCATGTTTGACAGCAAAAGCAACGATGCCAGCAATGTTTTTACATGGAGCTAACAACCAGCGAGAACTATAAGTACGTCACTGGATCGCTCCTGCATCGTTCTGGTGTTGCCGTGTTTGACATCTCTATAGCGACCTAAACATCGACGATGCAGCGATCGGCTCGTTGTCTATATCGCTGCAGCGTCGCTGAGTGTGACGGTACCTTTACAGTCTCTTCTGTATCTCGGTTGCAACCTGCTGGCACTCTAAGCACAAAGTGGCCTCTTCAGTCTGAGAACATCCTGCTTGAAGCTTTGAAATGGAGAGGTACTGTTGATCAATTGTTAGGTGTCGTCTTGGTCTCATGTTGTCAAAATGTGCACAGCAAGATGTGGAGGACTGTTTAACCCCTTCACCCCAAAGCCTGTTTTCACCTAAGTGACAGGGCCAATTTTTACAATTCTGACCACTGTCACTTTATGAGGTCATAACTCTGAAACGCTTCAACGGATCCTGGTGATTCTGACACTGTTTTCTCGTGACATATTGTACTTCATGATAGTGGTAAAACTTCTTCGATATGACTTGCATTTATTTGTGAAAAAAACAAAAATTTGTCGGAAATTATGAAAATTTAGCAATTTTCAAACTCTTAGTTTATATGCCCTTAAATTAGAGAGTTATATCACATAATATAGTTAATAAACAACATTTCCCACATGTCTGCTTTACATCAGCACAATTTTGGAAACATAATTTTTTTTGTTAGGACGTTATAAGGGTTAAAAGTTGACCAGCGATTTCTCATTTTTGCAACAAAATTTGCAAAACCATTTTTTTACGGACCACCTCACACTTGAAGTGACTTTGAGGGGTCTAAATGACAGAAAATGCCCAAAAGTGACACCATTCTAAAAACTGCACCCCTCAAGGTACTCAAAACCACATTCAAAAAGTTTATTAACACTTCAGGTGCTTCACAGGAATTTTTTGAATGTTTAAAAAAATTGAACATTTAACTTTTTTTTCACAAAATTTTTACTTCAGGTCCTATTTGTTTCATTTTACCAAGGGTAACAGGAGAAATTGGACCACAAAAGTCGTTGTACAATTTGTCCTGAGTACGCCGATACCCCATATGTGGGGGTAAACCACTGTTTGGGCACATGGCAGAGCTCGGAAGGGAAGGAGCGCCATTTGACTTTTCAATGCAAGATTTGCTGGAATTGAGATCGGAGCCCATGTCACGATTGGAGAGCCCCTGATGTGCCTAAACAGTGGAAACCCCCACAAGTGACACCATTTTGGAAAGTAGACCCCCTAAGGAACTAATCTAGATGTGTGGTGAGCACTTTGAACCTCCAAGTGCTTCACAGAAGTTTATAATGTAGAGCCGTAAAAAAAAATTTATATTAATTTTCACAAAAAATGATCTTTTTGCCCCAAATTTTTTATTTTCCCAAGGGTAAAAGGATAAATTGGACCCCAAAAGTTGTTGTGCAATTTGTCCTGAGTACGTCGATACTTCATATATGGGGATAAACCACTGTTTGAGCGCATGGCAGAGCTCGGAAGGGAAGGAGTGCCATTTGACTTTTCAATGCAAAATTGGCTGGAATTGAGATCGGACGCCATGTCGCATTTGGAGAGCCCCTGACGTGCCTTAACAGTGGAAACCCCCCACAAGTGACCCCATTTTGGAAAGAAGACCCCCTAAGGAACTTATCTAGATGTGTGGTGAGCACTTTTAACCCCTAATTGTTTCACTAAAGTTTAGAATGTAGCATTGTAAAAATTAAAAAATCATTTTTTCTTTCCACAAAATGATGTTTTAGCCCGCAATTTTTTTTTTCCCAAGGGTAACAGGAGAAATTGGACCACAAATGTTATTGTCCAATTTGTCCTGAGTACGCTGATACCCCACATGTGGGGGGGAACCACCGTTTGAGTGCATGGCAGAGCTCGGAAGGGAAGGAGCACCGTTTGAAATGCAGACTTAGATGGAATGGACTGCAGGTGTCATGTTGCATTTGCAGAGCCCCTGATGTACCTAAACAGTAGAAACCCACCACAAGTGACCCCATATTGGAAACTAGACCCCCCAAGGAACTTATCTAGATGTGTTGTGAGAGCTTTGAACCAACAAGTGTTTCACTACAGTTTATAACGCAGAGCCGTGAAAATAAAAAAATATTTTTTTTTCCACGAAAATGATATTTTATCCCCTATGTTTTTATTTTCCTAAGGGTAACAGGACAAATTGGACCCCAAAAGTTGTTGTCCAACTTGTCCTGAGAACGCTGATACCCCATATGTTGGGGGGAACCACTGTTTGGGTGCACGGCAGAGCTCGGAAGGGAAGGAGCGCCATTTGAAATGCAGACTTAGATGGATTGGTCTGCAGGCGTCATGTTGCATTTGCAGAGCCCCTGATGTACCTAAACAGTAGAAACCCCCCACAAGTGACCCCATATTGGAAACTAGACCCCCCAAGGAACTTATCTAGATGTGTTGTGAGAGCTTTGAACCAACAAGTGTTTCACTACAGTTTATAACGTAGAGCCGTGAAAATAAAAAAATATTTTTTTTTCCACGAAAATGATATTTTATCCCCTATGTTTTTATTTTCCCAAGGGTAACAGGCCAAATTGGACCCCAAAAGTTGTTGTCCAACTTGTCCTGAGAACGCTGATACCCCATATGTTGGGGGGAACCACTGTTTGGGCACACAGGAGAACTCGGAAGGGAAGGAGCCCTGTTTTACTTTTTCAAAGCAGAATTGGCTGGAATTGAGATCGGACGCCATGTCGCGTTTGGAGAGCCCCTGATGTGCCTAAACAGTGGAACCCCCCAATTATAACAAACCCTAACCCCAACCCTAACCCTAGCCCTAACCCTAACGGGAAAATGGAAATAAATACATTTTTTTACATTTTATTATTTTTCCCTAACTAAGGGGGTGATGAAGGGGGGTTTGATTTACTTTTATAGCGGGTTTTTTAGCAGATTTTTAGGGTTGGCAGCCGTCACACACTAAAAGACGCTTTTTATTGCAAAAAATAGTTTTTGCATCACCACATTTTGAGAGCTATAATTTATCCATATTTTGGCCCACAGAGTCATATGAGGTCTTGTTTTTTGCGGGACGAGTTGACGTTTTTATTGGTAACATTTTCGGGCAGATGACATTTTTTGATCGCTTTTTATTCCAATTTTTGGGAGGCGGAATGAACAAAAACCAGCTATTCATGAATTTCTTTTAGGGGGGGCGTTTATACCGTTCCACGTGTGGTAAAATGGATAAAGCAGTTTTATTCTTCGGGTCAGTACGATTACAGCGATACCTCATTTATGTAATTTTTTTTTATGTTTTGGCGCTTTTACACAATAAAAACTATTTTATATAAAAAAATTTTTGCATCGCATTATTCTGAGAGCTATAACTTTTTTATTTTTCTGCTGATGATGCTGTATGGTGGCTTTTTTTTTGCGGGACAAGATGACGTTTTCAGCGGTACCATGGTTATTTATATCCGTCGTTTTGATCGCGTGTTATTCCACTTTTTGTTCGCCTGTATGATAATAAAGCGTTGTTTTTTGCCTTGTTTTTTTTTTTTTTTTTTTTTTGCGGTGTTCACTGAAGGGGTTAACTAGTGGGATAGTTTTATAGAGCGGGTCGTTACGGACGCGGCGATACCAAATATGTGTACATTTATTGTTTTTTTTTTTTTTTACATAAATAAATGGATTTATTGGGAAATGTTTTTTTTTTTTATTTGGGGATTTTTTTTTACACATTCTATTTTTTTTTTTTTAACTTTCTAACATTGTCCCAGGGTGGGACATCTCTGTATTAGATCAGATCGTTGATCTGACACTGTGCATAGCACACTGTCAGATCAACGATCTGACAGGCAGTTTAGGTGGCTTTCTGGCGCCTGCTCTCAGCAGGCGCCGGCTAGCCAGGTCACTTCATGACCCGGAAGGAGTCCGGCGGCCATCTTGGATCCGGGGACTCCTTCCGGGTCACCGGAGCAACGCGATCTCATTGCGTTGCTCCGGTGGGAGAGCGCAGGGAGCCCCCGTCCCTGCGCGATCCCCCTCTATGCCGCTGTCACTACTGACAGCGGCATCAGAGGGGTTAAATGCCCGCGATCGGCGATAGCGCCGATCGTGGGCATTGCTGCGGGGTGTCAGCTGTCATATACAGCTGACACCCGCACCTGATCACCGCGGCGCTCAGCGCGAGACCGCGGTGATCGGTGCGCCGTACTAGTACTGCTGCTGGCACTAATGCAGTGCCGGCAGCGCAGTACTAGTACGGCGCATGTCACGAAGGGGTTAAATACCAATTAAAACAAAACTAGGATAGCACTTCCACTAAACAACTGCAAGAAAAGTTCTTGAAAACCGAGTGAAAACTATACAGTATCTGTACAGAAAAATTGTATAACTTTTTTATTATTAAACCTTGAAATATTGGCAATTAATAGATGAAGGGATTTAACTGTTTGAATTTACATATCAGTTCTGCTTACCTTGCACTCATTAAGCTTTTTTCCAGGACTAGTTTCCTCTGGATGGTAAAACCATTTAACTCTTACAACCATGTTGTTTCCCCAAGACTCCCACATACTCTGAATACATCCAATGTATGGTAAGTTTGGGCGTCCTGCTGACAAGAACACTGCACAATCTCCAATCCGTATAATTTCTTTTCCACGGACAATTGCTTTGTAGAATAGCTTACGGGCTTTACCTTTCATTCCTCTCCTCTGAAAAATTAAAAAAACAAAAAAAACCAAGACAGAATTATGTAACTTCCCCCAAAAGCAAGCAAAAAAATATATATAAAGCGCTTAAACTTAACTTACATTTAAGTTCTCCTGGCTTTTCTTCTAGAAGTCAGAATGGAATACCCCACCCTCCCTACACTACGTGATATTCTATAAAACTGTATGATGGTGAAAAATATTAGCAACATGGTAAACATCTTGAAAGGGGTTATCAGTTCCAGAAAACACATTTCCAAATACCAGATTAGGTCACCCACCATTCAAACCCACCTCTATCAGCAAGAGAGCACAAACTGGCTCTTACTCAAAAGGCTCAAAACCAAATTTTTTGAAAGCTAATATACTGGAGTCAAGGATATGAGTACACACATGGATCCTTCCTATCGATAAAACAAATCAAATTGAAAACAAAGGCACTCCAAACACCATTAATATGCTATGAAATCATTTTACTGTATGAAATTTCTTATTAGCACCTTTTTTGCACAATTTCAATAATTTTAGATTTTGAACATTACCATATACAGATGACATGCCTTAATCTTTGTTTGACAATTGTAAACATTTTTTTGTTGCACAAATGCCTCCAATATAATATCCATACTCCAAGACATGTAGCAAACACAGAAGCAGCCAAGTCCAAATGCATTGACTTATGCACAGGAGCTGAGCCTGCTAAATATGTATACATGGATATTGGGTGTCTGCTTTCCTGGTGGTGGACCACACATCAATGGTGATATAATAAATCACATATAGAGAAGGAAATAATTATTTGATCCCTTGCTGATTTTGTAAGTTTGTCCACTGATAAAGATTATTCCCATAGTCCTAAATCAGGCAGGCTGAAATCACTTCAGAGAATCAATAACATACATATTCAATTGTGAGACTATCACAAGAGAAAAAAAGTGAAGAAAAATAGAATAATATTAAAAGTACAATATTTATTTAACAATAATTAAAATGGTACATAAAAATACACCAAAATTGATGTCGAGAAAGACAGGGGGGGTTGGTAAACAAGACAAAAACAAGGGGAGACGGGTCTGCACAAAACCACCAAAAGTTAACACTGTAGATATAACTAAAATATCACATGTGGATTGATTGCTAGTGATATACCCGCATATAAGGTAAGGCACACAGAGCTCATGGGTGCATACCTCCGTAAAATTGGCCTAAAATTGGGAGACAAGGAGTATCTCTTACTGGGAAAAAAATGCTATGGCAGGGTATACATCTAAAGCCAGTAGTGCAATTCTGCTAACAAACTGGGAAATAAAACCCATTACAGGTGGCCTGAGGAAGCAATAAATTCCAATCAGAGAAACATCTCCCATAGATGGTCAGTTACCTGAGGTATAGATGACAGTGCAAGTGGTGCCTGATGCAGGTGGTCAGGAGCAGCCCGGTTCCCCAGCGCCCCGACAAGCGCTGTTTCGCCGTGGCTTCTTCAAATAGGGTCCTCGCCCCCTATTTGTCTCCCAATTTTAGGCCAATTTTACGGAGGTATGCACCCATGAGCTCTGTGTGCCTTACCTTATATGCGGGTATATCACTAGCAATCAATCCACATGTGATATTTTAGTTATATCTACAGTGTTAACTTTTGGTGGTTTTGTGCAGACCGCGGATTTGACCGCTGCGGATCTGCAGCAGTTTCCCATGAGTTTACAGTACAATGTAAACCTATGGGAAACAAAAAACGCTGTGCACATGCTGCGGAAAAAACGTGCGGAAATGCAGCGGATTACATTCCGCAGCATGTCACTTCTTTTCTGCGGATTTTCACCTGCTCCAATAGGAAACTGCAGATGAAAATCCACAGAAGAAACCGCAGTAAAAACCGCAACGGGTTTTAACTGCGGATTTTGGAATTCTGCTGCGGAAAAATCTGCAGTGGAATCCGCAAAGTGTGAACTTAGCCTAAGGCTATGTGCACACGTAGGAAATGTGGTGCAGAATTTTCTGCACTAAATCTGCATCTGCAGATTTGATGCAGTTTCTGTGCAGTTTCTGTGCAGTTTCTATGCAGTTTCTGCGCAGATTCTATGCAGTTTCTGTGCAGTACAATGTAAATCAATGTGAAAAAAAAAGCTGTGCACATGGTGCAGAAAAATCTGCGCAGAAACGCTGCAGAACTGCACAAAAGAAGCGACATGCACTTCTTTGAAATCTGCAGCGTTTCTGCGCAGATTTTTCTGCACCATGTGCACAGCTTTTTTTTTCACATTGATTTACATTGTACTGTAAATCACAGTGCAGTTCTGCAGCTTTTCTGCAGCAGAAAAATCTGCTGCAGTTCTGCACCAATTCTGCACTAAATCTGCATCGTGTGCACATACCCTAAGGCTAAGTTCACACTTTGCAGATTCCATTGCGGATTTTTCCGCAGCAGAATTCCAAAATCAGCAGTGAAAACCCGTTGCGGTTTTTACTGCGGATTTATCGCGGTTTTTACTGCGGTTTCTTCTGCGGATTTTCATCTGCAGTTTCCTATTGGAGCAGGTGAAAATCCGCAGAAAAAAAGTGAGATGCTGCGGAATGTAATCCGCTGCGTTTCCGCGCGTTTTTTCCCGCAGCATGTGCACAGCGTTTTTTGTTTCCCATAGGTTTACAATGTACTGTAAACTCATGGGAAACTGCTGCAGATCCGCAGCGGTCAAATCCGCTGCGGATCCGCAGCAAAATCCGCAAAGTGTGAACATAGCCTAAAGCAGGGGTGTCAAACTGCATTCCTCGAGGGCTGCAACCAGGTCATGTTTTCAGGATTTCCTTGTACTGCACAGGTGATAATTTAATCACCTACACACATAATGATTGCAGCACCTTGTGCAATGCTAAGGAAATCTTGAAAACACGCATGGTTTGCGGCCCTCGAGGAATGCAGTTTGACACCCCTGGCCTAAAGGTTTAAAATCCTGCAGTGCCCGCAAGGTCCCCCTGCTCAAGAAGGCACATGTGAACTCAACTCGCCGTGTTTGGAGGAAGAGAAACACGTGAAAACATTATCTTTTGGGGTGTTTCTCTGCTAAGGGCACAGGACTACTTCACCAAATCAATGGGAGAATGAATGGAGCCATGTACTGTAAAATCCTGAGTTACAACCTCCTTCCTTCCGCCAGGACATTAAAAATGGGTCATGGCTGGGTCTTTCAGCAAGACAAAGACCCAAAACATACAGCCAAGGCAACAAAGAAGTGGCTCAAAAAGAAGCACATTGATGTCATGGAGTAGCCTAGCCAGTCTTCAGACCTTATTCCCTTTGAACACTTATGGAGGGAGTTAAAGCTCCGAGTAGCCAAGCGACAGCCACAAAATCTTAATGATTTAGAGGTGATCTACAAAGAGGAGTGGACCAAAATTCCTCCTGACATGTGTGCAAACCTCATCATCAAAAAAGTCAGACTGCTGTGCTTGCCAACAAGGGTTTTGCCACCAAGTATTAAGTCTTGTTTGCCAGAGGGATCAAATAATTATTTCTCACTGCAAAATGAAAATAAATTTATATTACCGTATTTATACAATGTTATTTTCTGGATTTTATTTTTGATGTTCTATCTCTCAATGTTAAAATTAACCTACCCTTAAAATTACAGACTGTCCATGGGTCTTTGTCAGAGAGCAAACTTACAAAATCAGCAAGGGATCAAATAATTATTTCCTTCACTGTACATAAGTCGGTATTATAAATTATTTGATTATCTTCTCTAAGGCTGCCCACTTTATATAGACCAAGAATTAGGGGTCTTTCTCTGTACAGTCATGGCCAAAAGTTTTGAGAATGAGACAAATATTAATTTTTCCAAAGTCTACTGCTTCATTTTTTCTAATGGCAATTTGCATATACTCCTGAATGTCAGAGTGATCAGCTTAACAGCAATTACTGTACTTGCAAAGTCAATATTTGCCCAGAAAATGAACTTTAACCCCCAAAACACATTTCAACATCCTTGCAGTCCTGCCTTAAAAGGAGCACCTAACATCATTTTAGTGATTGATCCATTAACACAGGTGTGGGTGTTGATGAGGACAGGGCTGGCGATCAATCAGTCATGATTAAGTAAGAATGACATCACTGGACACGTTAAAAGGAGGCTGGTACTTGGTATCATTGTTTCTCTTCAGTTAAACATGGTTATCTCTAAAGAAACACGTGCAGCCATCATTGCACTGCACAAAAATGGCCTAACAGGGAAGAGTATCGCAGCTACAAAGATTGCACCTCAGTCAACAATCTATCGCATCATCAAGAACTTCAAGGAGAGAGCTTCCATTGTTGTCAAAAAGGCTCCAAGGCGCCCAAGAAAGACCAGCAAGTGCCAGGACCGTATCTTAAAACTGTTTCAGCTGCGGGATCGGACTACCAGCAGTGCCGAGCTTGCTCAGGAATGGCAGCAGGCTGGTGTGAGTGCTTCTGCACGCACTGTGAGGCGGAGACTCTTTGAGCAAGGCCTGGTTTCAAGGAGGGCAGCAAAGAAGCCACTTCTCTCCAGAAAAAACATCAGGGACCGACTGATATTCTGCAAAAGGTACAGGGAGTGGACTGCTGAGGACTGGGGCAAAGTCATTTTCTCTGATGAATCCCCTTTTCGATTGTTTGGGACATCTGGAAAACAGCTTATTCAGAGAAGAAGAGGTGAGCGCTACCACCAGTCTTGTCTCATGCCAACTGTAAAGCATCCTGAAACCATTCATGTGTGGGGTTGCTTCTCAGCCAAGGGAATCGGCTCACTCACAGTCTTGCCTAAAAACACAGCCATGAATAAAGAATAGTACCAGAATGTCCTCCAAGAGCAACTTCTCCCAACCATCCAAGAGCAGTTTGGCGCCCAACAATGCCTTTTCCAACATGATGGAGCACCTTGCCATAAAGCAAAGGTGATAACTAAATGGCTCATGGAACAAAACATAGAGATTTTGGGTCCATGGCCTGGAAACTCCCCAGATCTTAATCCCATTGAGAACTTGTGGTCAATCATCAAGAGACGGGTGGACAAAGAAAAACCAACAAATTCTGGCAAAATGCAAGCATTGATTATGCAAGAATGGACTGCTATCAGTCAGGATTTGGTCCAGAAGTTGATTGAGAGCATGCCAGGGAGAATTGCAGAGGTCTTGAAGAAGAAGGGTCAACACTGCAAATATTGACTTGCTGCATTAACTCATTCTAACTGTCAATATAACCTATTGGTACTCATAATATGATTGCAATTATATTTCTGTATGTGATATAAACATCAGACAAACACTAATAAAAACCAGAGGGCAGCAGATCATGTGAAAATACAATTTTGGTGTCATTCTCAAAACTTCTGGCCATGACTGTATATATCATGAGTAGTGATGAGCGAGTATACTCGATACTCTAGATTTCCCGAGCACGCTCGGGTGTCGTCCGAGTATTTGTAAGCACTCAGGAGATTTAGTTTTCTGCACCGCAGCTGAATGATTTACATCTGTTAGCCAGCATAAGTAGGTGTGGGGATTCCCTAGCAACCAGGCAACCCCCACATGTACTTATGCTGGACAAAACACAAAAGAGAAAAGAATATGCACACAGTGGATCAGCCTAATGTAATAAATTTTATTATGACACCTCACCATACACAAAGGCAAAGCAGGGAGAAACAGACATTTAAAAACACTTAAAAGCTAAACGGACCTACCCACATCCCTCCAAATACAATAACAAGGATCCATATACTAATACACAACAAATGTGCAAGTCATGCAAAGGACATGTAAACAAATTGGCAGAATAACACAATAACAGTACATATATTTTAATCCCTTGTGCTGCCAGCTGAAGGAGTCCCCACAAAAACAAATATTTATTAGATCCTAAATGTGAACAATGTCTCCCAGTCACATAGCAGGCCTGTAGCAAATGCAAAAATGCTATCCTGAAAAAGATCAGGTGCTAAACCAGGCAAATGACTGGTGTAGCTTACTTACACAGCCTGCCCTAATTCTGGCACCCCATATCATACATTACCAGGCACAGCGCAGCGTTTCCCGCCACTGAGAAGTTGATACCTCATTGATGTCCAATGAATGAATGTGCCCTTAAGGCAAATGTAGACGCGGCAAGCGTATAAACCTAAATAAAGCTGGGGTGTCCAGGAAAAAGAGCTAAGACCAGGAAGATCCAAACAGGGGGAGGATAGGGGCCCCACGCGTATCGACGCTGCTAGAGCGTCTTCTTGTATTTGGGGGGATGTGGGTAGGTCCGTTTAGCTTTTAAGTGTTTTTAAATGTCTGTTTCTCCCTGCTTTGCCTTTGTGTATAGTGAGGTGTCATAATAAAATTTATTACATTAGGCTGATCCCACTGTGTGCATATTCTTTTCTCTTTTGTGTTTTGTTCGGCACTTTATATATGCACGTGGTCGATCCCCTTAGCATATTCTTTGTGCGGTGCCCGCCACTCTGTGTTTTTCCATGTACTTATGCTAGCTAACAGATGTAAATCATTCAGCTGCGGCGCAGAAAACTAAATCTCCGAGTACTTACAAATACTAGGAGGACACCCGAGCGTGCTCGGGAAATCTCGAGTACCAAGTATACTTGCTCATCACTAATCATGAGTCTTTTAACAAATATTTGGGATATATCTTTAATTATTATCAGTACCAATTCTATGTATTACTAAATTACTGAAAGTGGAAAATAAATATCCTGTCATGAGTAGCATATATGGGTCAACAGTCTGAAATGAATAACATATAGTAGGGAAAATAAGCATTTGATACACTGTCGATTTTGCAAGTTTTTACAAAAAATGGAGAGGTATGTAATTTTTATTGTAGATACACTTCAAGTGTGAGAGACAGAATCTAAAAATAAAAACTAGAAAATCACATTGCATGATTTTTACATACCGTATTTTTGGGACTATAAAGAAGCACTTTTTCCCCAAAAAATGTGAGAGGAAAATGGGGGTGCGTCTTATAGTCCGAACGCAGGCTTACCGGGGGTTGCGGCAGTGGTGTTGCAGCGTCTCTTAGGGAACCGGCGAAGGCAGTGTGGCGAGGTGGAGGCTCGGTGTCGGCGGTGTGGAGTGCATCGCTGATTTCCCTGCTGCCATCTTCCTGAAGCTGTGGGCCGCCGGAGGCAGCGTGTGCGCGGATTGAGATCTTGGCTGACCGCTCACGCTTCATTTTCCTGATGCTGTGGGCTTGAGATCTCGGCGGCACTTGGCTTCAGGAAAATGGTTGCCGGAGGCCGCTTGTGCGCAGACCAAGATCTCAGCAGCCACTTTCCTGAAGCCAAGGGCCACAGAGATCTCAATTTGCGCACACACGGCCTCAGGAAGATGACCTCTGAGAAACCAGTGATGCACTCGGCTCTGCTCGCCATGGACACGGGGCCGAAGCAGCACCAAATTTCTGCTGCCGGCATCCTGAGGAAGGGACCCTGCTCCATGCTCTGCCTCACCGCCGACACTGGACCCGCAGCATCGCACTACTGGGATACCCCAGGACTGCAGCATTGCCCCACTTATGCCACAAGCTTCCTGAGGAAGGGACCACGCCTCCTATGATCCCATTCTACCACCGCCAACCCTCAGATAAGATACCTTAAATTCGGACAACAAGATGAACCAAATTCTTATAAAAATCTTTTTTCTGCTATTTTCCACCCCAAAATTCAGGGTGTGTCTTATAATCCAAAAATACGGTAATTAATTAGCTTTTTATTGCATGAAATAAGTATTTGATGCTACAGAAAAAGAGAACTTAATATTTGGTACAGAAACCTTTGTTTGCAATTACAGAGGTCAGATGTTTCCTGTAGTTCTTGACCAAGTTTGCACACAATGCAGCAGGGATTATGGCCCACTCCTCCATACAGATCTTCTAAACATCTTTCAGGTTTCGTGGCTTTCGTTGTGCAACCCTGAGTTTCAGCTCCCAGCAATGATTTTCTATGGGGGTTAGATCTGGAGACTGGCTAGGCAACTGTAAGGCTATGTGCACACATTCAGGATTTCTCGCAGAAAATTCCTGAGAAAAACCTGAAATTTCCTGCAAGAAATCCGCAAGAAATCTGAATGCGTTTTTGCCGCGTTTTTGATGCGTTTTTTTCCCCGGACATTTCCCAATGCATTTTGTAGTGGGAAATCCGCAAAAAAACCCGCAAAATTTATGAACATGCTGCGTTTTTTACCGTGATGCCTTTTTTTCGCGGAAAAAAACGCATCATGTGCACAAAACATGCGGAATTCATTCTAAATGATGGGATGCTTATTGTATGCTTTTTTTGCGGTTTTATAGCGTTTTTATCGGGAAAAACTGCGAAAAAACAGCCTAAGACCTTGAAATGCTTCTTACAGAGCCACGCCTAAGTTGACCTGGCTGTGTGTTTTGGGTCATAGTCATGCTGGAAAAAACAGCCACCACCCATCTTCAATGCTCTGAGGCTGGTTTCACACTTGCGTTTCAAAACGCATGCGTTTAAAAAAAAAAAAATGCATGGTGAAAAAACGCATGTAAACGCGTGCAAACGCTGCGTTTTTTTGACGCATGCGTTTTTGCATGTGGTGAAAAAAAGCAGCGTTTTGACGCGTTTACATGCGTTTTTTCATGCGTTTGCGTTTTTTAAACGCATGCTGAGAAATGTGTGACAGCTGCCAATCATCAAAATAAAGTAAAAAACCCACTATAAACAGAAATAGTTAGGGTTAGGGGTAAGGTTAGGGGTAGGGATCATAACCCTAACCCTAACCCTAAAGGGATCCTAACCCTAACCCTACCCCTAATCCCTAAAGGGATCCTAACTGTTATGAACAGGTAATTCAGAACCACAATGGACCTTGAAGTTCAGAGCATACAAAGTGACCTGACATTTACCAAAAACATATGACGAGCTCTGAGACGTGGAAACTCTGCTGACCGCAATCCCTAATCCTATCACACCACACTAGAGGTAGCCGTGGATTGCGCCTAACGCTCCCTATGCAACTCGGCACAGCCTGAGAAACTAACTAGCCCTGAAGATAGAAAAATAAGCCTACCTTGCCTCAGAGAAATGCCCCAAAGGAAAAGGCAGCCCCCCACATATAATGACTGTGAGTAAAGATGAAATACAAACACAGAGATGAAATAGATTTAGCAAAGTGAGGCCCGACTTACTGAATAGACCGAGGATAGGAAAGATAGCTTTGCGGTCAACACAAAAACCTACAAACAACCACGCAGAGGGGCAAAAAGACCCTCCGCACCGACTAACGGTACGGAGGTGCTCCCTCTGCGTCTCAGAGCTTCCAGCAAGCAAGAAAAACCAATATAGCAAGCTGGACAGAAAATATAGCAAACAAAAATAACATAAGCAGAACTTAGCTATGCAGGATAGACAGGCCACAGGAACGATCCAGGAGGAAGCAAGACCAATACTAGAACATTGACTGGAGGCCAGGATCAAAGCACCAGGTGGAGTTAAATAGAGCAGCACCTAACGACTTAACCTCATCACCTGAGGAAGGAAACTCAGAAGCCGCAGTACCACTCTCATCCACCAAAGGAAGCTTATAGACAGAACCAGCCGCAGTACCACTCACGACCACAGGAGGGAGCTTGGCCACAGAATTCACAACAGTACCCCCCCTTGAGGAGGGGTCACCGAACCCTCACCAGAGCCCCCAGGCCGATCAGGATGAGCCACATGAAAGGCACGAACCAGATCGGCAGCATGGACATCAGAGGCAAAGACCCAGGAATTATCTTCCTGACCATAAGCCTTCCACTTAACCAAATACTGGAGTTTCCGTCTCGAAACACGAGAATCCAAAATCTTCTCCACAATATACTCCAATTCCCCTTCAACCAAAACCGGAGCAGGAGGATCAATAAATGGAACCACAGGTGCCACGTATCTCCGCAACAATGACCTATGGAACACGTTATGGATGGAAAAAGAAGCTGGAAGAGTCAAACGAAAAGACACAGAATTAAGAACCTCAGAAATCCTACATGGACCAATGAAACGAGGCTTAAATTTAGGAGAGGAAACCTTCATAGGAATATAACGAGATGACAACCAAACCAAATCCCCAACACGAAGTCGGGGACCCACACAGCGCCTGCGGTTAGCGAAACGTTGAGCCTTCTCCTGGGACAAAGTCAGATTGTCCACTACATGAGTCCAAATCTGCTGCAACCTATCCACCACAGTATCCACACCAGGACAGTCCGAAGACTCAACCTGCCCTGAAGAGAAACGAGGGTGGAACCCAGAATTGCAGAAAAACGGCGAAACCAAAGTAGCCGAGCTGGCCCGATTATTAAGGGCGAACTCAGCCAAAGGCAAAAAGGACACCCAATCATCCTGATCAGCAGAAACAAAACATCTCAGATATGTTTCCAAGGTCTGATTGGTTCGTTCAGTCTGGCCATTTGTCTGAGGATGGAAAGCCGAGGAAAAAGACAAATCAATGCCCATCCTAGCACAAAAAGCTCGCCAAAACCTCGAAACAAACTGGGAACCTCTGTCAGAAACAATGTTCTCTGGAATGCCATGTAAACGAACCACATGCTGGAAAAACAACGGCACCAAATCAGAGGAGGAAGGCAATTTAGACAAGGGCACCAAATGGACCATCTTAGGGTGGTTTCACACTTGCGTTTTTGTCTGCAGCGTTTTTTTTCAAAAAAACGCATGCGTTTTTTTTCCCTATATTTAACATTGAAAACGCATGCTTTTTTTGTGTACGCGTTTGGTCGCGTTTTTTGACGCATGCGTTTTTTTACTGCATGCGTTCATTTTCTGAAATGCTACTTGTAGTATTTTTAGAAGCGTTTTTTTGGACAAAAAAAAAACGCATGCTTTTTCATGCGTTTTTTTTGGGTCAAAAAATACATTGGAGTCAATGGGGACGCATGCGTTTTTTGGTGCATGCGTTTTTTGCGGTAAAAAATGCATGCGTTTTTTTTATTAAAAAACCAGAACACACACTGATATGCCACCCCCCAGCATAAAGGTGATAAAGGAAACCTAACCCTACCCCTAACCCTACCCCTAACCCTACCCCTAACCCTAAGGGATCCTAACCCTAACCCTACCCCTAACCCTACCCCTAAGGGATCCTAACCCTAACCCTACCCCTAACCCTACCCCTAAGGGATCCTAACCCTAACCCTAATCCCTTTATGGTTAGGGTTAGGGGTAGGGGTAGGGTTAGGGGTAGGGTTAGGATCCCTTAGGGTTAGGGGTAGGGTTAGGGGTAGGATCCCTTTAGGGTTAGGGTTATGATCCCTACCCCTAACCCTACCCCTAACTATTTCTGTTTATAGTGGGTTTTTTACTTTATTTTGATGATTGGCAGCTGTCACACATTTATCTGAATGCGTTTAAAAAACGCAAACGCATGAAAAAACGCATGTAAACGCGGTAAAACGCCGCGTTTTTTTCACCACATGCAAAAACGCATGCGTCAAAAAAACGCAGCGTTTACACGCGTTTACATGCGTTTTTTCACCATGCTTTTTTTGCGTTTTTTACCGCAAAAACGCACCCGAAAAAACGCCAATGTGAAACCAGCCTTAGAGAAGCGATCACAAACCACCCAAATGACCGACATTCTTTGAGAGACGGGGAGATCCGAAATAAAATCCATAGAGATATGTGTCCAAGGCCTCTTCGGGACCGGCAAGGGCAAAAGCAACCCACTGGCACGAGAACAGCAGGGCTTAGCCCGAGCACAAATCCCACAGGACTGCACAAAAGAACGCACATCCCGCGACAGAGACGGCCACCAAAAGGATCTAGACACCAAATCTCTGGTACCAAAGATTCCAGGATGACCAGCCAACACCGAACAATGAACCTCAGAGATAACTTTATTCGTCCACCTATCAGGGACAAACAGTTTCTCCGCTGGGCAACGGTCAGGTCTATTAGCCTGAAATTTTTGCAGCACCCGCCGCAAATCAGGGGAGATGGCAGACAAAATTACCCCCTCTTTGAGAATACCCGCCGGCTTAGACAAACCCGGAGAATCGGGCACAAAACTCCTATACAGGGCATCCGCCTTCACATTTTTAGAGCCCGGAAGGTACGAAACCACAAAGTCAAAACGGGAGAAAAACAGCGACCAACGAGCCTGTCTAGGATTCAACCGTTTGGCAGACTCGAGATAAGTCAAGTTTTTGTGATCAGTCAAGACCACCACGCGATGCTTAGCTCCTTCAAGCCAATGACGCCACTCCTCGAATGCCCACTTCATGGCTAGCAACTCTCGATTGCCAACATCATAATTTCGCTCAGCAGGTGAAAATTTCCTGGAAAAGAAGGCGCATGGTTTAATCACCGAGCAATTAGAACTTCTCTGCGACAAAACAGCCCCTGCTCCAATTTCGGAAGCATCAACCTCGACCTGGAACGGAAGCGAAACATCTGGTTGGCACAACACAGGGGCAGAAGAAAAACGACGCTTCAACTCCTGAAAAGCTTCCACAGCAGCAGAAGACCAATTGACCACATCAGCACCCTTCTTGGTTAAATCAGTCAACGGTTTAGCAATGCTAGAAAAATTAGCGATGAAGCGACGATAAAAATTAGCAAAGCCCAGGAACTTCTGCAGACTCTTCAGAGATGTAGGCTGAGTCCAATCATAAATGGCCTGAACTTTAACAGGGTCCATCTCGATAGTAGAAGGAGAAAAAATGAACCCCAAAAATGAAATCTTCTGAACACCAGAGAGACACTTTGACCCCTTCACAAACAAAGAATTAGCACGCAAGACCTGGAACACCATTCTGACCTGCTTCACATGAGACTCCCAATCATCCGAGAAGACCAAAATATCATCCAAGTATACAATCAGGAATTTATCCAGGTACTCTCGGAAGATCTCATGCATAAAGGACTGAAACACTGATGGAGCATTAGAAAGTCCGAATGGCATAACCAGGTACTCAAAATGGCCTTCGGGTGTATTAAATGCTGTTTTCCATTCATCACCCCGTTTAATACGCACAAGATTATACGCACCACGAAGATCTATCTTGGTGAACCAACTAGCCCCCTTAATCCGAGCAAACAAATCAGACAGCAGCGGCAAGGGGTACTGAAATTTGACCGTAATTTTATTTAGAAGGCGGTAATCAATACAAGGTCTCAGCGAACCATCCTTCTTGGCCACAAAAAAGAACCCCGCTCCCAATGGCGACGATGACGGACGAATATGACCCTTCTCCAAAGACTCCACGTAACTCCGCATAGCGGCGTGCTCAGGTACAGATAAATTAAACAGTCGACCCTTAGGAAACTTACTACCAGGAATCAAATCGATAGCACAATCACAATCCCTATGCGGAGGTAGGGCATTGGACTTGGGCTCATCGAATACATCCCGGTAATCAGACAAGAACTCTGGGACCTCAGAAGGGGTGGGTGATGAAATAGACAGAAATGGAACATCACCATGTACCCCCTGACAACCCCAGCTGGACACAGACATTGATTTCCAATCTAATACTGGGTTATGGACTTGTAGCCATGGCAACCCCAACACGACCACATCATGCAGATTATGCAACACCAGAAAGCGAATATCCTCCTGGTGCGCAGGAGCCATGCACATGGTCAGCTGGGTCCAATACTGAGGCTTATTCTTGGCCAAAGGCGTAGCATCAATTCCTCTCAATGGAATAGGACACTGCAACGGCTCCAAGACAAACCCACAGCGCCTAGCAAACTCCAAGTCCATCAAATTCAGGGCAGCGCCTGAATCCACAAATGCCATGACAGAATAGGAAGACAAAGAGCAGATCAAAGTAACGGACAAAAGAAATTTCGACTGTACCGTACCAATGGTGGCAGACCTAGCGAACCGCTTAGTGCGCTTAGGACAATCGGAGATAGCATGAGTGGAATCACCACAGTAAAAACACAGCCCATTCTGACGTCTGTGTTCTTGCCTTTCAGCTCTGGTTAAAATCCTATCGCACTGCATAGGCTCAGGTTTATGCTCAGATAATACCGCCAAATGGTGCACAGATTTACGCTCGCGCAAGCATCGACCGATCTGAATGGCCAAAGACATAGACTCATTCAGACCAGCAGGCATAGGAAATCCCACCATGACATCCTTAAGGGCTTCAGAGAGACCCTTTCTGAAAATAGCTGCCAGCGCACATTCATTCCATTGAGTGAGCACGGACCACTTTCTAAACTTCTGACAATAAATCTCTATCTCATCCTGACCCTGACACAGAGCCAGCAAATTTTTCTCTGCCTGATCCACTGAATTAGGTTCGTCGTACAGCAATCCGAGCGCCAGAAAAAACGCATCAATATTACATAATGCAGGATCTCCTGGCGCAAGGGAAAATGCCCAGTCTTGAGGGTCGCCACGTAATAAAGAAATAATAATTTTAACTTGTTGAACTGGGTCACCAGAGGAGCGGGGTTTCAAAGCCAGAAATAGTTTACAATTATTTTTAAAAATCAAAAACTTAGCTCTATCTCCAAAAAATAACTCAGGAATAGGAATTTTAGGTTCTAACATAGGATTCTGAACCACTAAATCTTGAATGTTCTGTACTCTTATAGTGAGATTATCCATCAAAGAGGACAGACCCTGAATGTTCATGTCCACACCTGTGTTCTGAACCACCCTGATGTATAGGGGAAAAGAAAGACAGAACACAGTGCAAAGAAAAAAAAATGGTCTCAGAACTTCTCTTTTCCCTCTATTGAGAAGCATTAGTACTTAGGGCCTCCAGTACTGTTATGAACAGGTAATTCAGAACCACAATGGACCTTGAAGTTCAGAGCATACAAAGTGACCTGACATTTACCAAAAACATATGACGAGCTCTGAGACGTGGAAACTCTGCTGACCGCAATCCCTAATCCTATCACACCACACTAGAGGTAGCCGTGGATTGCGCCTAACGCTCCCTATGCAACTCGGCACAGCCTGAGAAACTAACTAGCCCTGAAGATAGAAAAATAAGCCTACCTTGCCTCAGAGAAATTCCCCAAAGGAAAAGGCAGCCCCCCACATATAATGACTCTGAGTAAAGATGAAATACAAACACAGAGATGAAATAGATTTAGCAAAGTGAGGCCCGACTTACTGAATAGACCGAGGATAGGAAAGATAGCTTTGCGGTCAACACAAAAACCTACAAACAACCACGCAGAGGGGCAAAAAGACCCTCCGCACCGACTAACGGTACGGAGGTGCTCCCTCTGCGTCTCAGAGCTTCCAGCAAGCAAGAAAAACCAATATAGCAAGCTGGACAGAAAATATAGCAAACAAAAATAACATAAGCAGAACTTAGCTATGCAGGATAGACAGGCCACAGGAACGATCCAGGAGGAAGCAAGACCAATACTAGAACATTAACTGGAGGCCAGGATCAAAGCACCAGGTGGAGTTAAATAGAGCAGCACCTAACGACTTAACCTCATCACCTGAGGAAGTTAACTCAGAAGCCGCAGTACCACTCTCATCCACCAAAGGAAGCTTATAGACAGAACCAGCCGCAGTACCACTCACGACCACAGGAGGGAGCTTGGCCACAGAATTCACAACACCTAACCCTAACCCTAAAGGGATTAGGGTTAGGGGTAGGGTTAGGATCCCTTTAGGGTTAGGGGTAGGGTTAGGATCCCTTTAGGGTTAGGATCCCGTTAGGGTTAGGATCCCTTTAGGGTTAGGGTTAGGATCCCTTTAGGGTTAGGGTTAGGATCCCTTTATCACAAATATGGTGGGGGGTGGCATATCAGTGTGTTTTCTGTTTTTTTAATAAAAACGCATGCGTTTTTAAAGCAAACAAACACATGTGCTTAAAAACGCATGCGTTTCCATTGACTCCAATGTATTTTTTGACACAAAAAAACGCATGAAAACGCATGCCTCTCAAAAAAACTACAAGTTGTATTTCTGAAAAAGAACGCATGCAGCAAAAAAACGCATACGTTTCAAAACGCGACCAAATGCGTACAACAAAACGCATGCGTTTTCAATGTTAAATATAGGAAAAAAAACGCATGCTTTTTTTGTGCAAAAAACGTTGCAGACAAAAACGCAAGTGTGAAACCACGCTTACTGAGGGAAGGAGGATTTTGGCCAAAATCTCACAATACATGACCCCATCCATCCTCCGTTCAATAACATGCAGTGGTCCTGTCCCCTTTGCAGAAATGCACACCCAAAATATGAGGTTTCCCCCACCATGCTTCTCGGTTGGAACGCTGGTCTTGCATTCATCCTTCTTCCAAAAATGGCAAGTGGAGTTGATACCAAAAAGTTATATTTTGGTCTCATTTGATCACATGACCTTCTCCCATACCTCCTCTGAATCATCCAGATGGTCATTGGTGAACTTAAAATGGTCCTGGACATGTGCTAGCATCAGCAGGGGGACCTTGCGTGGCCTTCAGGATTTTAATCCATGACGGCGTAGGGTGTTACTAACAGTAATGTTTGAGACATTGGTTCCTATTCTCTTCAGGCCATTGACCAGATTCTCCCATGTAGTTTTGGGATGATTCCTGACCTCTCTCAGAATCACCCTTACCCCTTAGACCGAGGAAGATTGACAGTCATCTTGTATTTCTTCCACTTTCTAATAATTGTGCCAACAGTTGTTGCCTTCTCACCAAGTTGCTTGCCTATTGTCCTGTAACCCATCCCAGCCTATTGCAGGTCTATAATTTTTGTCCCTGGTGTCCTTAGATAGCGCTTTGGTCGTGGCCATGGTGGAGAGCCTGGAGCCCGACTGATTGTGTGGACAGGTGTCTTTTATACAGATAGCGAGTTCAAAGAGGTACAATTAAAACGAGTAATGAGTGCAGAGTAGGATGGCTTCTTAAAGTAAAACTAACAGGTCAGGCATGGAGACATGGAGTCAGACATGGTCAGACAAGTGTCAGACATGGAGACATTTTAAGCAAACTGACAGCCGTTTATTGTTCTTCAGCTGATGAAAACCATCAGCTGAAAAAAATTAAAACTGAAAAATGAAACTCAAAATTGCAGTTTTTAACATTTGACTGTACCTGCATTTTTACCCCATTTGTCAGTACATTATATGTGAAATTAAATGCTCTGCAAACAGCTCATTGAACACAAAAAACAAGCTATCATAGAGCTATATTGATGACCTAATAAAAAGTTATGGATCTTGAAAGAAGAAGAAGAAAAAAAAAGGACAGAAATGAAACATCCCCCTCGTCTTGAAATGGTTAAAAACAATGCAATTATCACTTCAGAAAGGGGGAGGTACAAAGATGGGGGAGGTACAAAGATGGGAGAAACAACTCTGGTCAGAAATAATTTAATGTGATAAGTTTGACACAAATAAACTAGTTACCTGTGTAGGTTTACCAAACCACTTCCAAAGTTGTCTAGCAGGCAGGAATGCAGCAATTTTAGGCCTATTCTCAACAGAAGGCAATCTTTGCCTTTTGGCTAGTTCCTTGGTTGTAGGTAAATGTATGCCTTCTCTCTTTTTTGGTTTGCATTTACTACCTCTTTGCTGTTCTTGTTTTTGCGGTTTAATCTGCATCATAGGCTTGGATGTGCTGCAAGGTTTTACATATCTGCATGGGTGCTTTTGATTATCTGATTGGACAGAAGCAGCATTTGCAGCATCATCTTCTGAGCAGCTTGAGGAGGCATCATCTGTTAAAGATGAGGAAGAAGATGACGAACAAGAAGAACTGGAACTAGAAGAGGAAGATGTTGAAGATGAAGAATGTGAGGAAGATGAAGAGGATGATGATGAGGAGGAGGAAGAAGAGCTGCTGTTGGTAGAGGCTGAGGACTTCGACATTGAGGATCTTGACTGTTTAGAGCTGTGCTGTCCTTTTTGCTTCCGTTTATTTCTCTTATCATCTTCCTCGGACTCTGAGCTGCTGTTACTGGTCTCTAGCTGTCCTTCCTTTTTTTTCCATCCTTTTTTTTCACCAGATATGATTTTGGAACCATTTCCTGTGAGTTTAATCCCCTTGGAAACATAACATTTTTCTCTAGTCTGAGACTTCAATCCAGAATGTTTCTCTTTTGGCTTGTTGGAACCTACATCAGAGTTAATTCCACCAGTCATCTTTTTGCGAACATTTCTAACTACATTCTTAGAATGTTCAAGTCTCAGCATAGCCTCTTTAGTTTTCTTAGTCTTCGGGGACATAACTCCTTCATGGTCTAATTTTATTAAAAGCTGCCCATCATTATTGCTTTCCATAGTTGTAGATGCCTTTTTTCTTTCTTGCTTCCTTCTCCGTTTTGAATTTATTTTCCCTTTTAAGATTGTTTGATTGATTCCATTTCCAGCTGGTTCACAGTACAGATCCTCGCAATCTGGATTACTGAAAGAAGCACTAGGATTAAAGTTTTTTGCAATTTTAATTTTTTGGTGCTGCTTTCTATCATTCGCTGATGTAGAGGTCTCCAAATTAATTTGTATACTTTCTTGATCAATTTTTGCATTTGCATATGTCACATTTAGTTCGTCTTCCTTTATTGCCTTATGTGTCTCTAAGGTGTCCTCACTTGCATTTTCTTTGATGGATACTTCTGGAAAAAAATAACAAATTTTGATATGTGTGTACAAATTTATTTTTTAGGTTTTATTTTATTATACACACATAACCTTGTGTTACCATAAAGCATAAAAAATTATATACATTAAACATAGCAATAAACATATAGTTTAAGGGGTTTTCCCACAAACAAAGTTCATTTTAATCAATAGATCTTGGAATAATAATAATTTCCACAATTGAATGCGTTTAAAAAAAATGTTCCTCTGCTGTGATAATCTTATAAATGCGCCCCTGCTGTGTACTGTGTAATGGCTGTGTCTGACAGTGCAGGAACATGGTCTGATCATACCACAGCTCCTGGAGAGGAAGCAACAGAGAATACAGCGATCACTGCTGATTCTTTTTGTGAGGTAAAACATTTCCATGCCTGGTTTTAAACAATATATTACCTCAAATAAAGAATCCGCTGTGATTTCCGGCTGTGATGTCTGTATACTCTTTTGCTTCCTCCCCCCTGCCCTGGAGCTGTGGTATGATCAGATCATGTTCCTGCATGGTCAGACACAGCCATTACACAGTACACAGCAGGGGCACATTTATAAGATTATCTCAGTGCAGGAAAAAAATGTAAACACATCTAATCGTGGAAATTATTATTCCAAGATCTATTAATTAAAATGAACTTTAAGGGTGTTTTACATATATATATTTAAATTCCAATGCGAACAGCCCGGGCTACTAGGCCCAGAGATTGGCTGCAGCGGTCAACTGTCCTCTAGTAATGATGTCTCCACTGCAGCCTACTAGCGATACTGGAACTGGCTTTGAAGGGGCATTCATGAAAAAAGGGAATGTAAGTAATGCAAAATTATTTTTAATAGCCGATTAAAATATTAAAAATGGAAAATTCTTTAAAACAGTTGTATCTTCTTTCTTCAGAACCACACTGCTGCCTTGCCTCAAGTCTTGCCAGCAGAGGTGTGCTCCTAAAGATTGAGCGTCGAGACCAGCAGAATGGTGAAATCACTGGTCTGTACGGTGTGCTCTCCCTTGCTGCAAGGAGAGGCAGCTCTGACTTTGCAGCATGGGAGAAGTGCAGGGACACTGACACAGTTGCAGGGTCTAAAGCATAGACCATGCAGTTGCATGCTCTTTTCCAATGAAACTGGCCACCTATGACAACTATTAATAAGTGGTAAATTGTAAAGTTGCTTCTTTTTTGAAGCACGTTGCAATTGTATCCATTTAGTAACACGGTGGTGCAGTGGTTAGCACAGCAGTCTTGCAGCACTGAGGTCCTGGGTTCTAATCCCACCCAGGACAACATCTGCAAAGAGTTTGTATGTTCTCTCCATGTTTGCGTGGGTTTCCTCCGGGCACTCCGGTTTCCTCCCACATTCCAAAGACATACTGATAGGGATTCTAGATTGTGAGCCGCATCGGGGACAGTGATGATAATGTGTGCAAAAACTGTAAAGCGCTGTGGAATATGTTAGCGCTATATAAAAATAAAGATTATTATTTATTATTATGAGACAACCTATCTAAAGTTAATACTACAAATTAATGGAATTTACCTAAAATTTGCTTGATGCTTGGTTTACGCCCCCTAGGTTTTTGATTTACTATAATTTCTTCAGAAACTATTTTACTGTCTTCCTTTACATCGTTTTTTTCCTTGCTTGGCTTACGAATTTTTCTTTTTGCACTAGGTACCAAGAGAGCAGGTGATGGTTCTGCACCTGAAAAAAAAAAAAAATTGGCATAATTTTGTAATATTTACACCAGTCAGCCATACCATTAAAACCACATGACCTCATGTTGCTAAAGCAGCTCTGATACATCCAGGCACAGAGTTCACAAAATATGTGAAGGTGTCCTGTTGTATCTGACACCAAGATATCAGTAGCAGATCCTTTATGTTGCAATGCTTGTTTTTCCAACAAAACCAAAAGATGTTTGGTCGGCTTGCAATATGGTGAATTTTGAAGCCAAGACAACCTTAAACTGAAACTGTCAGCAGGATTATGCTAAGTACAGTGCCTTGCCAAAGTATTCGGCCCACTGGAACTTTTCAACCTTTTCCCACATATCATGCTTCAAACATAAAGATGTCAAATGTAAATTTTTGGTGAAGAATCCATAACAAGTGGAACACAATTGTGAAGTTGAACGAAATTTATATGTTATTTTAAATTTTTGTGGAAAACTGAAAAGTGGGGCGTACAATATTATTCGGCCCCTTTACTTTCAGTGCAGCAAACTGACTCCAGAAGTTCATTGTGGATCTCTGAATGATCGAATGTTGTCCTAAATGCCTAATGATGATAAATATAATCCACCTGTGTGTAATCAACTCTCCGTATAAATGCACCTGCTCTGTGATAGTCTCAGGGTTCTATTTGAAGCACAGAGACCATCATGAAGACCAAGGAACACAACAGGCAGGTCCATGATGCCGTTGTGGGGAAGTTTAATATTTGGATACAAAATGATTTCCAAAACTTTAAACATCCCAAGGAGCACTGTGCAAGCGATCATATTGAAATAGAAGGAGTATCATACCACTGCAAATCTACCAAGACCAGCGCCGGACTGGGATCAAAAAGCAGCCCTGGCACTAATAAAAATTCACCAGCCCACATATGAGTGGCGTAGAATCAAATCATAAAGCACTGACAGGTTGTGCCGACTTTTTTGCTTTATTTGTTACACCAATCAAAGGTGTTACGGTAAACCACTTTACATATGTAACCTGCAGTGGCTATAGGGGGAATAGACATCAATTCAACACAGATGGCCTGCAGACTATTATCACACTGCAGAATATGCTAAAAAATACAGCACTGATCACACCCATGTAACACACACACACTACAGATATTTCACACACACTACAGATACTTCACACACAAGTAACACACACTAGATACTTCACACACAAGTAACACACACTACAGATACCTCACACACAAGTAACACACACACTACAGATACCTCACACACAAGTAACACACGCATACTACAGATACCTCACACACAAGTAACATACACACTACAGATACTTCACACACAAGTAACACACACACTACAGATACTTCACACACAAGTAACATACACACTACAGATACCTCACACACAAGTAACATACACACTACAGATACCTCACACACAAGTAACACACGCATACTACAGATACCTCACACACAAGTAACATACACACTACAGATACCTCACACACAAGTAACACACGCACTACAGATACCTCACACACAAGTAACACACACACTACAGATACCTCACACACAAGTAACACACACTAGATACTTCACACACAAGTAACACACACTACAGATACCTCACACACAAGTAACACACACACTACAGATACCTCACACACAAGTAACACACGCATACTACAGATACCTCACACACAAGTAACATACACACTACAGATACTTCACACACAAGTAACACACACACTACAGATACTTCACACACAAGTAACACACACACTACAGATACTTCACACACAAGTAACACACGCATACTACAGATACCTCACACACAAGTAACATACACACTACAGATACCTCACACACAAGTAACACACACACTACAGATACCTCACACACAAGTAACACACACACTACAGCTACTTCACACACAAGTAACACACACACTACAGATACCTCACACAAGTAACACACGCATACTACAGATACCTCACACACAAGTAACATACACACTACAGATACCTCACACACAAGTAACATACACACTACAGATACCTCACACACAAGTAACATACACACTACAGATACCTCACACACAAGTAACATACACACTACAGATACCTCACACACAAGTAACACACGCATACTACAGATACTTCACACACAAGTAACACACACACTACAGATACCTCACACACAAGTAACACACGCATACTACAGATACCTCACACACAAGTAACACACAAACTACAGATACTTCACACACAAGTAACACACTACAGATACTTCACACACAAGCAACACACACACACTACAGATATTTCACACACAAGTAACACACACTACAGATACTTCACACACAAGCAACACACACACACTACAGATACTTCACACACAAGCAACACACACACACACACTACAGATACTTCACACACAAGTAACACACACACACTACAGATACTTCACACACAAGCAACACACACACACTACAGATACTTCACACACAAGTAACACACACTACAGATACCTCACACACAAGTAACACACACAACAGACACCTCACACACAAGTAACACACACACACTACAGATACTTCACACAAGTAACACATACATACTACAGATACTTCACACACAAGTAACACACACACACTACAGATACTTCACACACAAGTAACACACACTACAGATACCTCACACACAAGTAACACACACACTACAGATACCTCACACACAAGTAACACACAAACTACAGATACTTCACACACAAGTAACACACACTACAGATACTTCACACACAAGTAACACACACTACAGATACCTCACACACAAGTAACACACACACTAGATACCTCACACAAGTAACACACACATACTACAGATACCTCACACACAAGTAACACACACACACTACAGATACCTCACGCACAAGTAACACACACACACTACAGATACTTCACACACAAGTAACACACACACTACAGATACCTCAGGCACAAGTAACACACACACTACAGATACTTCACACACAAGTAACACACAAACTACAGATACCTCACGCACAAGTAACACACACACTACAGATACCGCACACACGTTACACACAAACTACAGATACCACCCACCCACACTACAGACACCACACACACACACACACACACACACTACAGATACCACCCACCCACACACTCTGTGCTGCAGGAGAGGCCTATACATGTGCAGCTCCTTTTGCTCACAGCAAGCACTTTCCCAGCACCTCCCCCGCTCTCTCCTTCTTTGTCAGGGCTGTGGACCAGAGCAGGAGAAGATGTGACCATGGGGAATTGAGCTGCTTCTCTATCTGTCCCTGGGAGCACATACAGGTAGATATGGCTGACCTTGCAGCTTGATTGCAGGCTCTCTCCCTCAGAGGCGCCAAGTGCAGAGGGAGAGGAGCACTGGCCAATCAACTCTTCTATCAATCTGATGCTCATTGGCCAGTGTTCTTCTCCAGCACGGCACGCACCATTTTGGAATAGCTGAACCCGGAGCAGCAAAAAAAAATATCAGTGTATAGAAAAATGTTTGCACCCCCACCCAACCAGTGGCACCGTGAGCAGGCAGCTACCCGTCCTCCGTCCCAAATTATACAGAAACTTACTGCTGCAGTCTCCCATGTTCTGTCGCTGCCATCAGGGACATCTTCAGTGTAAATACTTTCATGCCCTGTCCCTGCACTAGACAGGAAGAAGTGGGCGGTCTGATCACAAGCTGCAGTGGGAGGCATGGCCGCAGCACAGCACAGCGCGGCCCCATCCTGTTCTATGTTACCTCACTGCATCGCTAGTAATCAGGTGTCAGGACATCAGACCGCCCACTTCCTCCATTCTAGTACGGCACGATTAAGTGCGCAAGGCAAGCAAATGCCGCCTGGCGTGCTGGCTGCTGAAGTGAACTCTGCAACTCCCACTGACAACGCGGAGGGGGCGATATGTCTAGCGGCCCATTACAAGGACCAGCCCTTCTGGCATTTGCCAGAAACGCCCGATGGCCAGTCCGGCCCTGACCAAGACCCAGCCGTCCCTCTAAACTTTCATCTCAAACAAGGAGAAGACTGATCAGAGATGCAGCCATGAGGTCCATGATCACTCTGGATGAACTGCAGAGATCTACAGCTGAGGTGGGACAATATGTCCATAGGACAACAATCAGTCGTATACTGCACAAATCTGGCCTTTATGGAAGAGTGGAAAGAAAAGCCATTTCTGAAAGATATCCATAAAAAGTGTTGTTAAAGTTTGCAACAAGCCACCTGGGAGACACACCAATCATGTGGAAGAAGGTGCTCAGGTCAGATGAAACCAAAATCAAACTTTTTGGCAACAATGCCAAACGATATGTTTGGCGTAAAGGCAACATAGCTCATCACCCTGAAAACACCATCCCCATTGTCAAACATGGTGGTGGCAGCATCATGGTTTGGGGCTGCTTTTCTTCAGCAGGGACAGGGAAGATGGTTAAAATTGATGGGAAGATAGATGGAGCCAAATACAGGACTGTTGTGAATTCCGCTCTTGGGCTCCCTCCGGTGGTTGTAAGTGGCACTTTTGTGAGTTCTGCTCTTGGGCTCCTTCCGGTGGTTTTAAGTGGTATGGCTGCTCCTTGGATTCCACTGATTGTTTTTCTGCTCGGCTATTCATGCCTGGCTCTTTCCTTCAGACAGTGTCACTTGTCAATGGTTCCTGGTTGGATTCAAATCTCTCTTGGATTTCCCTGATATCCTGACCAGTTCAGCAAAGTTAAGTCCTTGCTTGCTCTTTTCTGTCCACAGGTTGTGGACTTATTCATTCTGTGCTTTCTATGTTTTGTCCAGCTTGTCAGTATGGATTAATTCAGTTAAGCTGGAAGCTCTGGGAAGCAGATTTACCCTCCACACCTTTAGTCAGGTGTGGAGATTTTTGTAAACTCTGTGTGGATTTTTGTAGTTTTTAATACTGACCGCACAGTATTCTATCCTGTCCTATCTATCTAGCTAAACTGGCCTCCTGTGCTACATCCTGGTTTCATTCTGCGTATGTCTTTTCCCTCTCCACTCACAGTCATTACTTGTGGGGGGCTATCTATCCTTTGGGGATTTTCTCTGAGGCAAGATAGTTTTCCTGTTTCTATCTTTAGGGGTAGTTAGTTCTCAGGCTGTGACGAGGTGCCTAGGGAGTGACAGGAGCATCCCTCGGCTACTTCTAGTGTTGTGTTGAGCTAAGGGACTGCGGTCAGTACAGGTACCACCTCCTTCAGAGCTCGTCCCATGTTGCTCCTAAACCACCAGTCCATAACATTACAAGTGGCCAAAAATGAATTAAATGCATCTCAAAAGAAGGAAAAAGAAATTCTGAGCCATTTTTTTTTCTGTGCTCTGTTTTGTCTTTTTTTTCCTCTTGATCTCTGGGTGGTTCAGGATTTATGCTCTGGCATGGATGTTCAGGGTTTGTTTTCTCGTGTGGATCAACTTGCTGCAAGGGTACAGAGTATCCAAGATTATGTTGTCCAGACTCCGGCTTTGGAGCCTAGAATTCCTACTCCTGATTTGTTTTTTGGGGACAGATCCAAGTTTTGAACTTTAAAAATAACTGCAAATTGTTTTTTGCTTTGAAACCATGTTCTTCTGGTGATCCCATTCAGCAAGTTAAAATCATCATATCCTTGCTGAGTGGTGACCCTCAGGACTGGGCATTCTCCCTTGAATCAGGGGATCCGGCATTGCTGAATGTAGACGCATTTTTTCAAGCGCTCGGATTATTGTATGACGAACCTAATTCTGTGGATCATGCAGAAAAAACTCTGTTGGCCCTGTGTCAAGGTCAGGAAGCGGCAGAATTATACTGCCAGAAATTTAGGAAATGGTCTGTGCTCACTAAATGGAATGAGGATGCTCTGGCTGCTATTTTCAGAAAAGGTCTTTCTGAAGCCCTTAAAGATGTTATGGTGGGCTTCCCTACGCCTACTGGTTTGAGCGAATCTATGTCTCTAGCCATTCAGATTGATCGGCGTCTGCGCGAGCGCAAAGCTGTGCACCATATGGCAGTGTCCTCTGAGCAGAGTCCTGAGCCTATGCAATGTGATAGGATTTTGACTAGAACAGAACGGCAGGAATTCAGACGTCAGAATAGGCTGTGTTTTTACTGTGGTGATTCTGCTCATGTTATTTCTGATTGCCCTAAGCGTACTAGGAGGGTCGCTAGGTCTGTTACCATTAGTACTATACAGCCTAAATTTCTCTTATCTGTGACCCTGATTTGCTCATTGTCGTCCTTTTCTGTCATGGCGTTTGTGGATTCAGGCGCTGCCCTGAACTTAATGGACTTAGAATTCGCCAGACGTTGTGGTTTTTCCTTGCAGCCTTTGCAGAGCCCTATTCCTTTGAGGGGCATTGATGCTACACCATTGGCCAAGGATAAACCTCAGTACTGGACACAGATGACCATGTACATGGCTCCAGCACATCAGGAAGATTGCAGTTTTCTGGTGTTGCATAACCTGCATGATGTTGTTGTACTGGGTTTTCCATGGTTACAGGAACATAATCCGGTGCTGGATTGGAAAACTATGTGACTAGTTGGGGTGGTCAAGGGGTACATAGTGACGTTCCTTTGATGTCAATTTCCTCTTCCGAGGTCCCTGAGTTTTTGTCGGATTTCCAGGATGTATTTGATGAGCCCAAGTCCAGTTCCCTTCCTCCACATAGGGACTGTGATTGTGCTATTAACTTGATTCCAGGTTGTAAGTTCCCTAAGGGCCGACTTTTCAATCTGTCTGTGCCAGAGCATGCCGCCATGCGGAGCTATGTTAAGGAATCTTTGGAGAAGGGGCATATTCGGCCGTCTTCGTCACCATTGGGAGCGGGTTTCTTTTTTGTTGCTAAGAAGGATGGCTCCTTGAGACCCTGTATAGATTATCGTCTTCTTAATAAGATCACGGTCAAATTCCAATACCCCTTGCCTTTGCTTTCTGATTTGTTTGCTCAGATTAAGGGGGCTAGTTGGTTTACTAAGATTGACCTTCGAGGGGCATATAATCTTGTTCGTATTAAACAAAGTGACGAATGGAAAACTGCATTTAATACGCCCAAAGGCCATTTTGAATACCTCATGATGCCATTCGGGCTCTCTAATGCTCCATCTGTGTTCCAATCTTTCATGCATGATATTTTCCGCAATTATCTTGATAAATTCATGGTTGTATATTTGGATGATATTTTGATTTTTTCCGATGATTGGGAGTCTCATGTGAAGCAGGTCAGGATGGTATTCCAGATCCTTCGTGATAATGCTTTATTTGTGAAGGGGTCTAAGTGCCTATTCGGAGGTCAGAAGGTCTCTTTTTTGGGTTTTATTTTTTCTCCCTCGTCTATGGAAATGGATCCTGTTAAGGTCCAAGCTATTCATGACTGGATTCAACCCACATCTGTGAAGAGCCTTCAAAAATTTTTGGGCTTTGCTAATTTCTATCGCCGTTTCATTGCCAACTTTTCCAGTGTGGTTAAGCCCCTTAATGATTTGACGAAGAAAGGCGCTGATGTGACGAATTGGTCCTCTGCGGCTGTTGAGGCCTTTTCGGGAGCTTAAACGCCGATTTACTTCTGCCCCTGTGTTGCGTCAGCCGGATGTTTCTCTTCCTTTTCAGGTTGAGGTTGACGCTTCTGAGATTGGGGCAGGGGCCGTTTTGTCTCAGAGGGATTCTGATGGTTCTTTGATGAAACCGTGTGCTTTTTTTTCCAGAAAGTTTCCGCCTGCGGAACGCAATTATGATGTCAGCAATCGGGAGTTGTTGGCTATGAAGTGGGCGTTTGAGGAGTGGCGACATTGGCTTGAGGGAGCTAAGCACCACGTTGTGGTCTTGACTGATCATAAGAATCTGATTTACCTCGAGTCGGCCAAGCGGCTGAATCCTAGACAGGCTCGATGGTCCCTGTTTTTCTCCCATTTTGATTTTGTGGTCTCGTATCTTCCGGGATCTAAGAATGTTAAGGCTGATGCCCTCTCTAGGAGTTTTTTGCCTGATTCTCCTGGAGTCCTTGAGCCGGTTGGCATTCTTAAGGAAGGGGTGATTCTTTCTGCCATCTCCCCTGATTTGCGGCAGGTGCTTCGGGAATTTCAGGCTGATAAGCCTGACCGCTGTCCAGTGGGGAAGCTGTTTGTTGATAGATGGACAAGTAAGGTAATTTCTGAGGTTCATTGTTCAGTGTTGGCTGGTCATCCTGGGATTTTTGGTACCAGAGATTTGGTTGCTAGGTCCTTTTGGTGGCCTTCCTTGTCGCGCGATGTGCGTGCTTTTGTGCAGTTCTGTGGGACTTGCGCCCGGGCCAAGCCTTGCTGTTCCCGCGCTAGTGGGTTACTTTTGCCTTTGCCGGTCCCTGAGAGGCCCTGGACGCATATTTCCATGGATTTTATTTCGGATCTTCCTGTTTCCCAGAAGATGTCTGTTATCTGGGTTGTTTGTGACCGGTTCTCTAAAATGGTCCATCTGGTACCTTTGCCTAAGTTGCCTTCCTCCTCAGATTTGGTTCCATTGTTTTTTCAGCATGTGGTTCGTTTGCATGGACTTCCGGAGAATATTGTGTCTGACAGAGGTTCTCAGTTTGTCTCTAGGTTTTGGCGGGCCTTTTGTGCTAGGATGGGCATTGATTTGTCTTTTTCTTCGGCGTTTTATCCTCAGACTAATGGCCAAACTGAGCGAACTAATCAGACCTTGGAAACCTATTTGAGATGCTTTGTGTCTGCTGATCAGGATGATTGGGTGGCTTTCTTGCCGTTGGCCGAGTTTGCCCTTAATAATCGGGCTAGTTCGGCTACTTTGGTTTCACCTTTCTTTTGTAATTTTGGTTTTCATCCTCGTTTTTCTTCGGGGCAGGTTGAGCCTTCTGATTGTCCTGGTGTGGATTCTGTGGTGGACAGGCTGCAGCAGATTTGGACTTATGTGGTGGACAATTTGACGTTGTCTCAGGAAAAGGCTCAACGTTTTGGTAACCGCTGTCGGTGTGTTGGTCCCCGGCTTCGTCTGGGGGATTTGGTTTGGTTGTCTTCTTGTCATGTTCCTATGAAGGTTTCTTCCCCTAAGTTTAAGCCTCGGTTTATTGGTCCTTATAAGATTTCTGAAATTATCAATCCGGTGTCTTTTCGTTTGGCTCTTCCAGCCTCTTTTGCTATTCATAATGTTTTCCATAGATCTTTGTTGCGGAGATATGTGGTGCCCGTTGTTCCCTCGGTTGATCCTCCTGCCCAAGTGTTGGTTGAGGGAAAGTTGGAATATGAGGTTGAGAAAATTTTGGATTCTCGTTTTTCGAGGCGGAAGCTTCAGTATCTTGTCAAGTGGAAGGGTTATGGCCAGGTGGATAATTCTTGGGTTGTTGCCTCCGATGTCCATGCCGCCGATTTGGTTCGTGCTTTTCACTTGGCTCGTCCTGATCGGCCTGGGGGCTCTGGTGAGGGTTCGGTGACCCCTCCTCTAGGGGGGGGGTACTGTTGTGAACTCCGCTCTTGGGCTCCCTCCGGTGGTTGTAAGTGGCACTTTTGTGAGTTCTGCTCTTGGGCTCCCTCCGGTGGTTTTAAGTGGTATGGCTGCTCCTTGGATTTAGCAGTCTGCAGCTGCTTCCACTGATAGTTTTTCTGCTCGGCTATTTATGCCTGGCTCTTTCCTTCAGCCAGTGCCACTTGTCAATGGTTCCTGGTTGGATTCACATCTCTCTTGGATTTCCCTGATATCCTGACCAGTTCAGCAAAGTTAAGTCCTTGCTTGCTCTTTTCTGTCCACAGGTTGTGGACTTATTCGTTCTGTGCTTTTAATGTTTTGTCCAGCTTGTCAGTATGGATTAATTCAGTTAAGCTGGAAGCTCTGGGAAGCAGATTTACCCTCCAGACCTTTAGTCAGGTGTGGAGATTTTTGTAAACTCTGTGTGGATTTTTGTAGTTTTTAATACTGACCGCACAGTATTCTATCCTGTCCTATCTATCTAGCTAAACTGGCCTCCTGTGCTACATCCTGGTTTCATTCTGTGTATGTCTTTTCCCTCTCCACTCACAGTCATTACTTGTGGGGGGCCATCTATCCTTTGGGGATTTTCTCTGAGGCAAGATAGTTTTCCTGTTTCTATCTTTAGGGGTAGTTAGTTTTCAGGCTGTGACGAGGTGCCTAGGGAGTGACAGGAGCGTCCCACGGCTACTTCTAGTGTTGTGTTGAGCTAAGGGACTGCGGTCAGTACAGGTACCACCTCCTTCAGAGCTCGTCCCATGTTGCTCCTAAACCACCAGTCCATAACACAGGACCATTCTAGAAGAAAACCTGGAGTCTGCAAAACACCAGAGACTGGGACGGAGATTTGTCTTCCAACAAGACAATGATCCCAAACATAAAGCAAAATCTACAATGGAATGGTTCACTAATAAACGTATCCAGGTGTTAGAATGGCCATGTCAAAGTCCAGACCTCAATCCAATTGAGAATCTGTGGAAAGAGCTGAAAACTGCTGTTCACAAATGATCTACATCAAACCTCACTGAGCTCGAGCTGTTTGCCAAGGAAGAATGTGCAAGAATTTCAGTCTCTCGATGTATAAAACTGATAGAGACATACCCCAAGCGACTTGCAGCTGTAATAGCAGCAAAAGGTGGTGCAACAAAGTATTAAGTTAAAAAGTCCGAATAATATTGCACGCCCCACTTTTCAGTTTTTGAATTTCCACAAAAATTTAAAATAACCAATAAATTTTGTTCAACTTCACAATTGTGTTCCACTTGTTGTTGATTCTTCACCAAAAATTTACATTTGGTATCTTTATGTTTGAAGCATGATATGTGAGAAAAGGTTAAAATGTTCCAGTGGGCCGAATTTTTTCACAAGGCACTATAAACTACAGACAGTGTCAGGTTGGCGCCATTATACTGATTGAAATGATACCTAGGTTTAAAAAATCTGTCTTGTGGTTGTTGTTTAATCTGTATTTGTAGTTTTCAGCTAATGAGATTCTCGGGCTTTATGTGGTGCTCTGCTTGCATAGTCTCAAATAAAACCAAATAAAAAACAGTATGTGCATATACCCTAATGAAAATAAAGAAGTAAAAAAGCAAGTGCATTAACCCCTTCCCGACATGCGCCGTACTAGTACTGCTCTGCGGGAATGGAGTTCCCGTAAACAGCAGTACTAGTACGGCGGCACGATCGCACGGTCTCACAGTGAGCGCCGCGGCGATCGCGTGCGGGTGTCAGTTGTATGTGACAGCTGACACTCCACATCAATGCCCACGATCGGCGCTAGCGCCGATCGTGGGCATTTAACCCCTCTGGTGCGGCTGTCAGTAGTGACAGCGACAGAGGGGCAAAGCGCAGGGATGGGGGCTCCCTTCGCTCTCCCACCGGAACAACGCGATGCAATCGCGTTGTTCCGGAAGGAGTCCCCGGATCTAAAATGGCCGCGGGGCTCCTTCCGGGTCCCTTACTGAGGTGGCTTGCCGGCGCCTGCTGAGAGCAGGCGAAAGAAAGCCTCCGGCACTGCCTGTGAGATTGCTGATCTGACACAGTGCTATGCAAAGTGTCAGATCAGCGATCTGATGAATATAGTGATGTCTCACCCTGGGACAATGTTATAAAGAAAGAAAAAAATAGAATGTATAAAAAAAAAATCCCCAAATAAAGAAAAATAAATATTTTCCAATAAATCCATTTATTTATGTAAATAAAAAAAATCCAAAAGTACACATATTTGGTATCGCTGTGTCCGTAACGACTCGCTCTATAAAACTATCAAACTAGTTAACCCCATCAGTGAACACCGCAAAAAAATAAATAAAAAACAAGGCAAAAAACAATGCTTTATCATCATACTGCCAAACAAAAAGTGTAATAAAATATGATCAAAAAGACGGATATAAATAAACATGGTACCGCTGAAAACGTCATCTTGTCCAGCAAAATAAAAAAAAAGCCGCCATACAACGTCATCAGCAGAAAAATAAAAAAGTTATAGTTCTCAGAATAAAGCGATGCAAACAATTATTTTATATAAAATAGTTTTTATTGTGTAAAAGCGCCAAAACATAAAAAAATGATATAAATGAGGTATCGCTGTAATTGTACTAACCCGAAGAATAAAGCTGCTTTATCAATTTTACCACAAGTGGAACGGTATAAACGCCCCCTCTAAAAGAAATTCAGGAATTGCTTTTTTTTGTTCATTCTGCCTCACAAAAATGGAATAAAAAACGATCGAAAAATATCATGTGCTCGAAACTGGTACCAATAAAAACGTCAACTTGTCCCGGAAAAAACAAGACCTCACATAAATCTGTGGGCCAAAATATGGATAAATTATAGCTTTCAAAATGTGGTGATGCAAAAAACTATTTTTTGCAATAAAAAGCGTCTCTTAGGCTATGTTCACACATTGTGGTTTTTACCGCGGAACCGCGGCGATTTTGCAGCTGCGGGTCCGCTGCAGTTTCCATTGCGTTTACAGTAACATGTAAACCCTATGGAAACCGCAAACCGCTGTGCACATGCTGCGGGAAAAACTGCGCGGGAACGCAGCGGTTTACAACCCACAGCATGTCATTTCTTTGTGCAGAATCGCAGCGATTCTGCACCCATAGAAATGCATTGATCCGCTTACTTCCCGCATGGGGCTGTGCCCACCATGCGGGAAGTAAGCGGATAATGTGCGGGTGGTACCCGGGGTGGAGGAGAGGAGACTCTCCTCCAGGCCCCGGGAACCATATTTGAGTAAAAAAAAAAAGAATTAAAATAAAAAATAATGCTATACTCACCTCTGAAGTCTCATCGCTGCACGCGGCCGTCCGGTCTCAGGTTTGCTATGTGACCAGGACCTGCGGTGACGTCCCGAAGGTCCTGGTCGCACAGCATCTTTGGAACCGGACCGTCGCCTGCAGCGCCGAGGAGATCGGGACGTCAGAGGGTGAGTATATCATTATTTTATTATTTTTAACATTACTATTGATGCTGCATATTGCTGCATATGCAGCATCAATAGTAGGGGTAAAATCACGCAGCGGAACCCGCAACACAAACCGCGATAAATCTGCAGGGATAACCGCAGCGGGTTTGCCCTGCAGATTTATCAAATCCCCTGCAGGAGAACCCGCAGGGACAGGATGCAACGTGTGAACATAGAGTTAGCGTGTCACAGCTGCCAAACAAAAACCCGCTATAAATAGTAAATAAAACCCCCTTAGTTAGGGAAAAATAATAAAATTAAAAAAATGTATTTATTTCCATTTTCCCATTAGGGTTGGGGCTAACGTTAGGTTTAGGGTTGGGGCTAAAGTTAGGGTTGGGGCTACCGTTAGGGTTGGGGTTAAAGTTAGGGTTGGGGCTAAAGTTAGGGTTTGGATTATGTTTACGGTTGGGGTGCAGGTTGGGATTAGGGTTAGGGGTGTGTCAGGGTTAGAGGTGTGGTCAGGGTTATGGTTGGGATTAGGAGTGTGTTCGGGTTAGGGGTATAGTTAGGGTTATGGTTGGGATTAGGCTTAGGGGTACATTGGGGTTAGGGTTGGAGTTAGAATTTGGGGGGTTTCCAATGTTTAGGCACATCAGGGGCTCTCTAAATGCGACATGGCGTCCAATCTCAATTCCAGCCAATCCTGCGTTGAAAAAGTAAAATGGTGCTCCTTCCCTTCCGAGCTCTGCCGTGCGCCCAAACAGTGGTTTTCCCCCCACATATGGGGTATCAGCGTACTCAGGACAAATCGGACAACGACTTTTGTGTCCAATTTCTCCTGTTACCCTTGTGAAAACAAAAATTTGGGGACTAAAATATCATTTTCGTGGAAATCCCTGTGATTCTGACATGGTTTTCTCGTGACACATTGTACTTCATAATAGTCGTAAAATTTCTTTGATATTACCTGCGCTTATTTGTGAAAACAAAAAGGAAATTTGGCGAAAAGTTTGAAAATTATGCAATTTTCCAACTTTTAATTTTTATGCAATTAAATCACAGAGATATGTCACACAAAATACTTAATAAGTAACATTTCCCACATGTCTATTTTACATCAGCACAATTTTGGAACCAACATTTTTTTTTGTTAGGGAGTTATAAGGGTTAAAAGTTGACCAGCAATTTCTCATTTTTCCAACACCCCTATTTTTTGTTTTAGGGACCACATCTCATTTGAAGTCATTTTGAGGGGTCATAGAAAATACCCAAGTGTGACACCATTCTAAAAACTGCACCCCTCAAGGTGCTCAAAACCACATTCAAGAAGTTTATTAACCCTTCAGGTGTTTCACAGGAATTTTTGGAATGTTTAAATAAAAATGAACATTTAACTTTTTTTCACAAAAAATTTAATTCAGCTCCAGTTTGTTTTATTTTACCAAGGGTAACAGGAAAAAATGGACACCAAAAGTTGTTGTACAATTTGTCCTGAGTACGCCGATACCCCATATGTGGGGGTAAACCACTGATTGGGCGCATGGCAGAGCTCGGAAGCAAAGGAGCGCCATTTGACTTTTCAATGCAAAATTGACTGGAATTGAGATGGGACGCCATGTTGCGTTTGGAAAGCCCCTGATGTGCCTAAACATTGAAACCCCCCACAAGAGACACCATTTTGGAAAGTAGACCCCTAAGGAACTTATCTAGATGTGTGGTGAGCACTTTGACCCATTAAGTGCTTCACAGAAGTTTATAATGCAGAGCCGCAAAAATAAAAAATCATATTTTTTCACAAAAATGATCATTTCGCCCCCAATTTTTTATTTTACCAAGGATAAGAGAAGAAATTGGACCTCACAGGTTGTTGTAAAATTTGTCCTGAGTATGCTGGTACCCCATATGTGGGGGTAAACCTCTGTTTGGGCGCTTAGCAGAGCTCGGAAGGGAAGGAGCACCATTTGACTTTTCAAAATTGACTGGAATTGAAATGGGACGCCATGTTGCGTTTGGAGAGCCACTGATGTGCCTAAACATTGAAACCCACCATTTTAGAAAGCTAACCCCCTAAGGAACTCATCTAGATGTGTTGTGAGAACTTTGAACCCCCAAGTGTTTCACTACAGTTTATAACGCAGAGCCGTGAAAATAAAAAATCAATTTCTGTGGAAAAAAAAATATTTTTTAGCCCCCAGTTTTGTATTTTTCCAAGGGTAACAGTTGAAATTGAACCCCAAAAGTTGTTGTCCAATTTGTCCTGAGTACGCTGATACCCAATATGTGGGGGGAACCACTGTTTGGGCACATGGCAGAGCTCGGAAGGGAAGGAGCGCCATTTGGAATGCAGACTTAAATGGATTGGTCTGCAGGCGTCACGTTGCATTTGCAGAGCCCCTGATGTACCTAAACAGTAGAAACCCCCCACAAGTGACCCCATATTGGAAACTAGACCCCCCAAGGAACTTATCTAGATGTGTTGTGAGAACTTTGAACCCCCAAGTGTTTCACTACAGTTTATAACGCAGAGCCGTGAAAAAAAAATATATATATTTTTTCCCCCACAAAAATTATTTTTTAGCCCCCAGTTTTGTATTTTCCCAAGGGTAACAGGAGAAATTGGACACCAAAAGTTGTTGTCCAATGTGTCCTGAGTACGCTGATACCCCATATGTTGGGTTAAACCCCTGTTTGGGCACACGGGAGAGCTCGGAAGGGAAGGAGCACTGTTTTGCTTTTTCAATGCAGAATTGGCTGGAATTGAGATCGGACGCCCAGGGGTGGAACCTAGCCTCTCTGCTGCCTGAGGCGAACGGAAAAATGGAGCCCCCCCCCCCACACACACACAGTCCCTGCTGGAGGGGGGCGGGAAGGAGGGAGGGAGGAGGGGGGGCGGGCTCTTGACCCCAGAGTATTATAAAAAATAAAAAAAAATCTAGCAGCGCAAATCCAGTTACCGTATATACTCGAGTATAAGTCGACCTGAGTAGTATAAGCCGACCCCCTAATTTTGCCACAAAAAACTGGGAAAACTTAATGACTCGAGTATAAGCCTAGGGTGGGAAATGCAGCAGCTACCGGTAAATTTCAAAAGTAAAAATAGATACCAATAAAAGTAAAATTAGAGACATCAGTAGGTTAAGTGTTTTTGAATATCCATATTGAATCAGGAGCCTCATATAATGCTCCATAAAGTTTGATGGGCTCCATTAGATGCTCCATATTAAAATATGCCCCATATTAAAATATGCCCCATATAATCCTGCATGAAGGGTAATAAGGGCCCCATAAGATGCTCCATAGAGATATTTGCCCTATATAGTGCTGCACAAGCGTTATGGCCCCATAAGATGCTCCGTACAGCCACTTGCCCCTTATAGTGCTGCACAAGTGTTATGGCTCCATACAGATGCTCCATACAGCCACTTGCCCCTTATAGTGCTGCACAAGTGTTATGGCCCCATAAGATGATCCATACAGTCACTGCCCCTTATAGTGCTGCACAAACATTATGGCCCCATACAGATGCTCCATACAGTCACTGCCCCATATAGTGCTGCACAAACGTTATGGCCCCATAAGATGCTCCGTACAGCCACTTGCCCCTTATAGTGCTGCACAAGTGTTATGGCCCCATAAGATGCTCCGTACAGTCACTTGCCTCTTATAGTGCTGCACAAATGCTATGGCCCCATAAGATGCTCCGCACAGCCACTTGCCCCTTATAGTGCTGCACAAGTGTTATGGCCCCATAAGATGCTCCGCACAGCCACTTGCCACTTATAGTGCTGCACAAGTGTTATGGCCCCATAAGATGCTCCGTACAGTCACTTGCCCCTTATAGTGCTGCACAAGTGTTATGGCCCCATAAGATGCTCCGCACAGCCACTTGCCCCTTATAGTGCTGCACAAGTGTTATGGCCCCATAAGATGCTCCGTACAGTCACTTGCCCCTTATAGTGCTGCACAAGTGTTATGGCCCCATAACATGCTCCGCACAGCCACTTGCCCCTTATAGTGCTGCACAAGAGTTATGGCCCCATAAGATGCTCTGTACAGCCACTTGCCCCTTATAGTGCTGCACAAGTGTTATGGCCCCATAAGATGCTCCGTACAGTCACTTGCTTCTTATAGTGCTGCACAAGTGTTATGGCCCCATAAGATGCTCCGCACAGCCACTTGCCCCTTATAGTGCTGCACAAGTGTTATGGCCCCATAAGATGCTCCGCACAGCCACTTGCCCCTTATAGTGCTGCACAAGAGTTATGGCCCCATAAGATGCTCTGTACAGCCACTTGCCCCCCTTATAGTGCTGCACAAGTGTTATGGCCCCATAAGATGCTCTGTACAGCCACTTGCTCCCCTTATAGTGCTGCACAAGTGTTATGGCCCCATAAGATGCTCCACACAGCCACTTGCCCCATATAATGCTGCACAAGTGTTATGGCTCCATACAGATGCTCCATACAGCCACTTGCCCCTTATAGTGCTGCACAAGTGTTATGGCCCCACCCCATAAGATGCTCCGTATAGTCACTTGCCCCTTATAGTGCTGCACAAGTGTTATGGCCCCATAAGATGCTCCGTATAGTCACTTGCCCCATATGCATTTGCTGCGATAAAAAAAAAAAATCACATACTCACCTCTCTTCGCTCAGGACCCCGGCACTTTTACCTGCTCTTCGTGCGGCTCCGTCTTCGGCACTGACGTTCAGCAGAGGGCGCGCACTGACTACGTCACCGCGCCCTCTGACCTGAGCGTCACTGCCAGAGGACGCTGAAGACGGAGCCGCACTGGAACGAGGAGAGGTAAATATCGCGCAGCGCTCCCCTTCCCCGTATACTCACCTGCTCCTGGCGCTGCGTCCCTGCTTCTTCCACCGCTGCATCTTCTTCCTGTATTGAGCGGTCACAGTTGCCGCTCATTACAGAAATGAATATGCGGCTCCACCCCTATGGGAGGTGGAGCCGCATATTCATTTCTGTAATGAGCGGTACCACGTGACCGCTCAGTACAGGAAGAATCTGCAGCGCTGGAAGAAGCAGGGACGTCCAGGCACCGCACCGGGAGTAGGTGAGTATAATACTAAAGAATCTGCCGCCCCCTCTCTTCTGCCGCCTGAGCCAAAGAGCTCAAATCACCTCATGGTAGCAGTGTATGTAAATTTTTTTTTTTTTAACTTTTTTACTTTGCCCCAGGGGGGGACATCACAGTAAAGTGAAAGATCGCTGATACTACAAATATAGATTAAACCACAACCACAAGATGGATTTAATCAATCCAGGTATAATTTAAATCAGTATAAGAGTGCCAACCTTACAGTGTCTGTAGTTTACTTAGCAAAATCCTGCTGACAGGTCCGCTTTAAACCCTTGTTGACTGGTCAAATTTACATTTTATGCTTTTGCTTTTTTCCTCTGCTTCTTCCAAGAGCCATAACTTTTATTTTTCTGAAGTCAGCGCAATATAAGGGCTTGCTTTTTTGTGGGGCATGTTGTAGTTTGAATGATCAATTAGTTTTGCCATTGAGGTGCATACAATAGTTTGAACACTTAGTTTCAATTTTTTTGGAACATGAGATGACCCAAAATTGCTAATTTATGCATTTCTATTTTTACTTTACAGCATTTACAGCATTGGATAATTTTATATTTCAAAGTTTTGACTTCTATGGATGTGGAAATTCCAAATGTTTATTTCAGTACTTTAATTTTGGATTGTGGAAAGGGAAGTGATTAAAATGTATATATTAAATACTAGCTGAAGAGCCTGGCGTTGCCTGGGCATAGTAAATATCTGTGGTTAGTTATAGCACCTCACGTCTCTCATTTTCCCATCATGCCTCTCATTTTCTCCCTTACACCTCTCATTTTCTCCCTTACACCTCTCATTTTCCCCCTCACTCCTCTCATTCCCCCCTAACACTTGTCATTTTGACCTGACGTCTGTCATTTTCCAATCACTCCACTATTTTCCCTCACTCCTCTCATTTTGCACTCACACCCCTCATTTTCACCTCAGTATATACATGTTTTTCATCTCCCTTATATATAGTATACAGCTGTATGTCTTCTCTTGTAAATAGTATATACCTGTATGTCATCTCCCCTGTAAATAGTATATACCTGCTGTATGTCATCTCCTCCTGTATATTGTATATACCCATGTGTCATCTCCTCCTGTATATATTATATACCTGTATGTCATCTCTTCTGTATATACTATATACCTGTATGTCATCTCCTGTATATAGTATATACCTGTATGTCATCTCCCCTGTATATAGTATATACCTGCTGTATGTGATCTCCTCCTCTATATACCTATGCGTCATCTCCTCTTTTATATAGTATATACCTGTATGTCATCTCCTTCTGTATATAGTATATACGTGTGTCATCTCCTCCTGTATATAGTATGTACCTGTAAGTCATCTCCTCCAGTATATAGTATATACCTGTTTATCATCTCATCCTGTATATAGTATATACCTGTGTCATCTCCACTGTATATAGTATATACCTGTGTGTCATCGCCCCTGTTTATAGTATGTACCTGTATGTCATCTCCCCTGTATATAGTATATACCAGGTTGTCATCTCCTCCTGTATATACCTGTATGTCATCTCCTCCTGTATATAGTATATACCTGTGTGTCATGTCCTCCTGTATATAGTATATACCTGTATGTCATCTCCTCCTGTATATAGTATATACCTGTGTGTCATCTCCCCTGTATATAGTATATATGTGTGTGTCATCTCCTCCTGTATATAGTATATACCTGTGTATCATCTCCTCCTGTATATAGTATATACCTGTGTGTCATCTCCACCTGTATATACCTGTATGTCATCTCCTCCTGTATATAGTATATACGTGTGTCATCTCCTCCTGTATATAGTATATACCTGTAAGTCATCTCCTCCTGTATATAGTATATACCTGTGTGTCATCTCCTCCTATATATAGTATATACCTGTGTGTAATCTCCTCCTGTATATACCTGTGTGTCATCTCTCCTGCATATAGTATATATCGGTGTGTCATCTCCTCCTGTATATAGTATATATCTGTGTGTCATCTCCTCCTGTATTAGACCGCGTTCACACCTTATTTGGTCAGTATTTTTAAGCTAAATTGGCAGCCTGATAAATCCCCAGCCAACAGGTAGCCCTCCCCCCTGGCAGTATATATTAGCTCACACATACACATAATAGACAGGCCATGTGACTGACAGCTGCCGTATTTCCTACATGGTACATTTGTTGCTCTTGTAGTTTGTCTGCTTATTAATCAGATTTTTATTTTTGAAGGATAATACCAGACTTGTGTGTGTGTTAGGGCAAGTTTCATGTGTCAAGTTGTGTGTGTTGAGTTGCATGTGGCGACATGCATGTATCGACTTTTGAGAGATGAGTTTTGTGTGGCGACATGCGTGTAGCAACTTTTGTGTGTCGAGTTGCATGTGACAGGTTAGTGTAGCAAGTTGTGTGCAGCAAGTTTTGCGCATGGCGAGTTTTGCGCGTGGCGAGTTTTATGTGTGGTGCGTTTTGAGTATGTGCAAGTTTTGTGTGAGGCAACTTTTGCATGTGTTGCAACTTTTGTCCATGTGGCAATTTTTCCGCGTGTGCAAGTTTTGCACGTGTGGCGAGTTTTGCGTGAGCCTAGTTTTGCATCTGGCGAGTTTTACGCGTGGCGAGTTTTACGCGTGGCGAGTTTTGAGTGGCGACTTTTGTGTTTCGACTTTTATGTGGCGAGGTTGGTGCATGTGTTCAAGCACGTGGTAGTTTGTGGCGCCTTTTGTGTGTGTGTGTTCATATCCCCGTGTGTGGGGAGTATCCCATGTCGGGGCCCCACCTTAGCATCTGTACGGTATATACTCTTTGGCGCCATCGCTCTCACTCTTTAAGTCCCCCTTGTTCACATCTGGCAGCTGTCAATTTGTCTCCAACACTTTTCCTTTCACTTTTTCCCCATTATGTAGATAGGGGCAAAATTGTTTGGTGAATTGGAAAGCGCGGGGTTAAAATTTCACCTCACAACATAGCCTATGACGCTCTCGGGATCCAGACGTGTGACTGTGCAAAATTTTGTGGCTGTAGCTGCGACGCCTCCAAGACTTTTCCTTTCACTTTTTCCCCATTATGTAGATAGGGACAAAATTGTTTGGTGGATTGCAACGCACGGGGTTAAAATTTCGCCTCACAACATAGCCTATGACGCTCTCGGGGTCCAGACGTGTGACTGTGCAAAATTTTGTGGCTGTAGCTGCGACGGTGCAGATGCCAATCCTGGACATACATACATACATACATACATACACACACACATTCAGCTTATATATTAGATTTAGGTAAACTTTTTTTTAAATAACCTTTAATCATTTTTAAGCCCTCCCAGGGGACTTGAATCCGCAATGTTTTGATCGATATACTGCAATACCTTAGTATTGTAATATATAGTATACATGACGATCTTCTATGCAGGTTATACCCAGTGTAAGTTTCACGTGTATACAATCATGGCGGCATCGGAAGACTTCAATAAATCCCTATCTGCCATCGATGAACATATTGCAGGAGAGAGTGATGGCATAGAAACATAGAAACCATTTAAATTGTGCCGTCAGAGATTGACAACGGCATTTGAATGGTTAAACCACACTTACTGGATGAAGTTAGCTCCGGTCGCTGCGGTTATGGTCACTCCCAGCTATAAAATGCAGCTGACACCTATTGTGTGTGCCAATGTAATATTCATACGAGTGTCTCAACCCAAAGAAAAGAATTGGTAAGAAAAGTGGATTTTTCCACGCTGTTGGTGGATTTCAATAAAAAGGATCCAAGATATTAGAGAGCTTTAACCCCTTAGTGACAGAGCCAATTTGGTACTTAATGACCGAGCCAATTTTTGCAATTCTGACCACTGTCACTTTATGAGGTTATAACTCTGGAACGCTTCAACGGATCCCGCTGATTCTGAGATTGTTTTTTCGTGACATATTGTACTTCATGTTAGTGGTAACATTTCTTCGATATTACTTGCGATTATTTATGAAAAAAACGGAAATATGGCGAAAATTTTTAAAATTTTGCAATTTTCAAACTTTGTATTTTTATGCCCTTAAATCAGAGAGATATGTCACGAAAAATAGTTAATAAATAACATTTCCCACATGTCTACTTTACATCAGCACAATTTTGGAAACAAAATTTTTTTTTATTAGGGAGTTATAAGGGTTAAAAGTTGACCAGCAATTTCTCATTTTTACAACACCATTTTTTTTTAGGGACCACATCACATTTGAAGTCATTTTGAGGGGTCTATATGATAGAAAATAATGAAGTGTGACACCATTCTAAAAACTACACCCCTCAAGGTTCTCAAAACCACATTCAAGAAGTTTATTAACCCTTTACGTGCTTCACAGGAACTGAAACAATGTGGAAGGAAAAAATGAACATTTAACTTTTTTTTGCAAACATCTTAATTCAGAACCATTTTTTTTATTTTCACAAGTGTAAAAACAGAAATGTAACCATAAATTTTGTTATGCAATTTCTCCTGAATACGCCAATACCCCATATGTGGGGGTAAACCACTGTTAGGGCGCACCGCAGAACTTAGAAGTGAAGGAGCGCCGTTTTACTTTTTCAATGTTGAATTGGCTGGAATTGAGATTGGATGCCATGTCGCGTTTGGAGAGCCCCTGATGTGCCTAAACAGTGGAAACCCCCCACAAGTGACACCATTTTGGAAACTAGACCCCTTAAGGAACTTATCTAGATGTGTGGTGAGCACTTTGAACCCCCAAGTGCTTCACAGAAGTTTATAACGTAGAGCCGTGAAAATAAAAAAATCGCTTTTGTTTACACAAAAATGATCTTTTTGCCCACAAATTCTTATTTTCACAAGGGTAACAGGAGAAATTAGACCACAAAAGTTGTTGTGCAATTTCTCCTGAATACGTCGATACCCCATATGTGAGGGTAAACCACTGTTTGGGCGCACCGCAGAGCTTGGAAGTGAAGGAGCGCCGTTTTACTTTTTCAATGTAGAATTGGCTGGAATTGAGATTGGACGCCATGTCGCGTTTGGAGAGCCCCTGATGTGCCTAAACAGTGGAAACCCCCCACAAGTGACACCATTTTGGAAACTAGACCCCTTAAGGAACTTATCTAGATGTGTGGCGAGCACTTTGAACCCCCATGTGCTTCACAGAAGTTTATAACGTAGAGCCGTGAAAAAAAAAAATCGCATTTTTTCTACAAAAATGATCTTTTTGCCCACAAATTTTTGTTTTCACAAGGGTAACAGGAGAAATTAGACCACAAAAGTTGTTGTGCAATTTCTCCTGAGTACGCTGATACCCAATATGTGGGGGTAAACCACTGTTAGGGCGCACCGCAGAGCTTGGAAGAGAAGGAGTGCCGTTTTACTTTTTCAATGTAGAATTGGCTGGAATTGAGATCGGACGCCATGTCGCGTTTGGAGAGCCCCTGATGTGCCTAAACAGTAGAAATCCCCCACAAGTGACACCATTTTGGAAACTAGACCCCCCATGGAACTTATCTAGATGTGTGGTGAGAACCTTGAATGCCCAAGTGCTTCACAGAAGTTTATAATGCAGAGCCGTGAAAATAAAAAATATTTTTTTTTTCCACAAAAAAGATATTGTAGCCCCCAAGTTTTTATTTTTACAAGGGTAACAAGAGAAATTGGACCCCAAAAGTTGTTGTCCAATTTGTCTTGAGTATGCTGGTACCCCATATGTGGGGGTAAACCACTGTTTGGGCGCACGGCAGAGCTCGGAAGGAAGGAGCGCCGTTTTGGAATGCAGACTTTGATAGAATGGTCTGCGGGTATTATGTTGCATTTGCAGAGCCCCTGATGTACCTAACCAGTAGAAACCCTCCACAAGTGACCCCATTTTGGAAACTAGACCCCCAAGGAACTTATCTAGATGTGTGGTGAGAACTTTGAATGCCCAAGTGCTTCACAGAAGTTTAGAATGCAGAGTCGTGAAAATAAAAAATATTTTTTTTTTCACAAAAAAGATTTTGTAGCCCCCAAGTTTTTATTTTCACAAGGGTAACAGGAGAAATTGGACTGCAATAGTTGTTGTCCAATTTATCCCGAGTACGCTGATGTGCCATATGTGGGGGTAAACCACTGTTTGGGCGCACGGCAGAGCTCGGAAGGGAAGGAGCGCCTTTTTGGAATGCAGACTTTGATAGAATGGTCTGTGGGCATTATGTTGCAATTGCAGAGCCCCTGATATACCTAAACTGTAGTAACCCCCCACAAGTGACCCCATTTTGGAAACTAGACCCCCCAAGGAACTTATCTAGATGTGTGGTGAGAACTTTGAATGCCCAAGTGCTTCACAGAAGTTTAGAATGCAGAGTCGTGAAAATAAAAAATATATTTTTTTTTCACAAAAAAGATTTTGTAGCCCCCAAGTTTTTATTTTCACAAGGGTAACAAGAGAAATTGGACCCCAGAAGTTGTTGTCCAATTTATCCCGAGTACGCTGATGCCCCATATGTGGGGGTAACCCACTGTTTGGGCGCACGGCAGAGCTCAGAAGGGAGGGAGCACCATTTGACTTTTTGAGCGCAAAATTGGCTGTCGTGTTTGGAGACCCCCTGATGTACCTAAACAGTGGAAACCCCCCAATTCTAGCTCCAACCCCTAACCCTAATCCCAACCTGATCCATAATCCTAATCACTAACCCTAACCATAATCACAACCCTTACCCCAAAACAACCCTAATGTCAACCCTAACCATAACCCTAATCAAAACCCTAAATCCAACACACCCCTAATCCTAATCTCAACCCTAACCTCAAACCTAACCCTAATCCCAATACACCCCTAATCACAACCCTAACCTTAACCCTAATCCCAAACCTAACCCTAATCCCAAGCGTAACCCTAATGCCAACCCTAACCCTAATACCAACCCTAATCCAAACCCTAAACCTAATCCCAGCTCTAACCCTAACTTTAGCCCCAACCCTAGCCCTAACTTTAGCCCCAACCCTAACCCTAGCCCTAAGGCTACTTTCACACTTGCGTTGTTTGGCATTCCGTCGCAATCCGTCGTTTTGGACAAGAAACGGATCCTGCAAATGTGCCCGCAAGATGCGTTTTTTGCCCATAGTATTGCCGACGGATCGTGACGGATGGCCACACGTCGCGTCCGTCGTGCACTGGATCAGTTGTGTTTTGGCGGAGCGTCGGCACAAAAAAACGTTCAATGAAACGTTTTTTTGTACGTCGCATCCGCCATTTCTGACCGCGCATGCGTGGCCGTAACTCCGCCCCCTCCTCCCCAGGACATAGATTGGGCAGCGGATGCGTTGAAAAACTACAGCTGCTGCCCACGTTGTGCACAATTTTCACAACGTGCGTCGGTATGTCGGGCCGACGCATTGCGACGGCCCCGTACCGACGTAAGTGTGAAAGAAGCCTAACCCTAAATTTAGCCCCAACCCTAACCCTAAATTTAGCCCCAACCCTAACCCTAAATTTAGCCCCAACCCTAGCCCTAACCCTAGCCCTAACCCTAACCCTAGCCCTACCCCTAACCCTAACCTAACCCTAACCTAACCCTACCCCTAACCCTACCCCTAACCCTAACCTAACCCTAGCCGTAACCCTACCCCTAACCCTAACCTAACCCTACCCCTAACCTAACCCTAACCTAGCCCTAACCCTACCCCTACCCTAACCCTACCCCTAACCCTACCCCTAACCCTACCCCTACCCCTAACCTAACCCTAACCCTAACCCTACCCTACCCCTAACCCTAACCCTACCCCTAACCCTACCCCTAACCCTACCCCTAACCCTAATTTTAGCCCTAACCGCTGTTCTCCTGCCGGCCGGCAGATGGAGACAGATGGCGGGCGCACTGGGCATGCGTCCGCCATGTTCTTCTGCCGGCGGCCAGGAGGAGCAGCAAGAGGATCCAGGGACCTAGGTGAGTATGCTAGGGTCCCCGAATCCCCCTATTTCTCTGTCCTCTGATGTGCGATCACATCAGAGGACAGAGAATTACACTTTACTTTTTTTTTTTTTTTTTTGCGGTCGCCGGTAAACAGTTAATTACCGGCGATCGCAAAACAGGGGTCGCTAAAACCGACCCCCGATCATGCTCTTTGGGGTCTCGGCTACCCCAGGCAGCCGAGACCCCAAAGATTCTCCCGGTGCCGGCCGGCGGGCGCACTGCGCATGCGCCCGCCATTTTGAAGATGGCGGCGCCCACCGGGAGACACGAGGAGCATCGGGGGAGCTAGGTGAGTATTGGGGGGCCACCTGGGACCCCTTTTCTCTGTCCTCCGATGTGCGATCACATCGGAGGACAGAGAAATTAAAAAGAGATCGCTTTTTTTTTTTTTTTTTTTGCGATCGCCGGTAAACGGTTAATTACCGGCGATCGCAAATGCGGGGAGGGTTAAAAACCCCCCGAATCATGTTCTCTGGGGTCTCGGCTACCCTCGGCAGCCGAGACCCCGGAGAAAATCGGCCTGTGGGGGGCGCTATACACTTTTTCCACAGCGCCGTTAATTAACGGCGCTGTGGTTTAAGTACCCTTAGCGGCCGCCGTTAAAAGGCGTATCGGCGGTCGCTAAGGGGTTAATATTGTGGTTTTATTATGGTCGTGCTTCAGGTTTACTTACTTCTTCCTCAGGAAATAGCCATAAACAATCAAAACACCTCAATAATAAAACTGCAATACTACAGCTCTTGTGTATCTTGGATCCTTTACATTGAAATCCACCTAGCGAGAAGAAAAATCCACTTGTCCTACCAATTCTACTCATTTTAGTCTGGCTACCTGTGGATATGCAATCCTTGAAATTGTTGGGTATCACATAACTTGACTAGGTGAGCTAATACTCCCAATTAGTCCATCTTTTTTGGGATCAGATAAGACCCTGTTGCACTTGTTTGCTCCCCAGCTTGCCCCGTATACATAAAGCATCCTGATGGCACATATATTAAAAGTAAACAATGTACACACTTTTGGCTATACAAATACTCTAAAAATGTGATTCATCAGACCAGGCAAACTTTCATACCAGGCATACCAGGAACAACCCACAAAATTAAGGCTCTGTGTACACGTATTCTGGTCCACTGCGGATTTTTCCGCAGCGGATTTGATAAATCCGCAGTGCAAAACCGCTGCAAATTTATCGCGGATTTACCGCGTTTTTTTCTGCGGATTTTACTGCGGTTTAAGGCTATGTGCACACGTTCAGGATTTCTCGCAGAAAATTCCTGAGAAAAACCGGACATTTTCTGCAAGAAAACCGCATGCGTTTTTGCCGCGATTTTGATGCGTTTTTGCCGCGGTTTTTTCCGGACACTTCCCAATGCATTTTGGAGTGGGAAATCAGCAAAAAAAAACGCAAAATTAATGAACATGCTGCGGTTTTTACCGCGATGCGTTTTTTGTGTGGAAAAAAACGCATCATGTGCTCAAAACATGCAGAATTCATTCTAAATGATGGGATGCTTATTGTATGCGTTTTTTTTTTGCTGTTTTATAGCGTTTTAATCGTGAAAAACCGCGAAAAAAAATGCAACGTGTGCACACAGCCTTACAACTGCGGTTTTCCATAGGGGCAGTTGTAAAACTGCTGCGGAATCCGCAGAAAGTGACATGCTGCGGAATGTAAACCGCTGCGTTTCCGCGTGTTTTTTTTCCGCAGCATGTGCACAGCGTTTTTGGTTTCCCATAGGTTTACATTGAACTGTAAACTCATGGAAAACTGCTGCGGATCCGCAGCAAAATCCGCATCATGTGCACATACCCTAAATGTTTTGCAGACGCTCTTACACAATCACATAGACATCACAATTTGACTCTTGTCAAAGACACTCAGATTGTCATGCTTGGGCAATTTCCTGGTCTTCAACACATCAACTTAAAGAACTATTTGTTGCTTTATATATTTCCTCCCTTGAACAGGAGATCAGTGGTTCAATGTTAAAGGGAACCTGTCACCTGAATTTGGCGGGACTGGTTTTGGGTCATATGGGCAGAGTTTTCGGGTGTTTGATTCACCCTTTCCTTACCCGCTGGCTGCAATATTGGATTGAAGTTCATTCTCTGTCCTCCATAGTACACGCCTGCACAAGGCAAGATTGCTTTGCGCAGGCGTGTACTATGGAGGACAGAGAATGAACTTCAATCCAATATTGCAGCCAGCATGCAGCCAGCGGGGAAGGAAAGGGTGAATCAAACACCCGAAAACTCCGCCCATATGACCCAAAACCAGTCCCGCCAAATTCAGGTGACAGAGTCCCTTTAAAGTGTTTGTCCAGGACCTTAACATTGATGGCCTAACCTTAGGAAAGGTTATCAATGTCTGCCCATCAGTTGTTCTTGGTGCTAGAGGCAGATGGAACTGCTCAGCCCCTATAATCACTTCACTGGTTATTGGTTTTTAATGTTTCGGTTGACAGACACGTTTTGGATGGTAAATTAAATGACAATGTTAAAAATAACCATTCTGACATGCGATTGGGATTACTTACACTGTAACTTATAATCTGGAGGTAACAACCTGATATGAGAGAGTGGAATACGCCCTGTATCACCATCATCAAATTCTACAGACACGAGATCGGGATCTTCATCCTGGTCTAAATTTCCTAGAAAACACAAAAGTTGGTAAGACTTTTTTAAAAATGCATTTATTTTTTATATAAAATCTTGCTTACGTAAATTCAATCTTAAAATTACGTACTAACTAATGTGAACTACAAGACTTAATAAGACGCACTTCCCAAATCTGGTCACCTGTTGTGAAGCAGTCATTACCGATTATTACTCTTGTTGCGACACTAACTTACTTTTTGCTGTGCCATACAACTCCTACTTGAGCTATGTTGCATCTTGTCAATTTGTTTTAACCGTTTCATGACCCGAGGTATTTTCATTTTTGTTTTTCGCTCCCCTCCTTCCCAGAGCCATAACTTTTTTATTTTTCTGTCAATTTGGCCATGTGAGGGCTTATTTTTTGCGGGAGAAGATGTACTTTTGAACGACATCATTGGTTTAGCATGTCATGTACCAGAAAACAGGAAAAAAATTCCAAGTGCGGTGAAATTGCAAAAAAGTGCAATCCCACACTAGTTTTTGTTTGGCTTTTTTGCTAGGTTCACTAAATGCTAAAACTGACCTGCCATTATGATTCTCCAGGTAATTACAAGTTCATGGATACCAAACATTTCTAGGTTCTTTTTTATTTAAGTGGTGAAAAAAAAATTCCAAACTGATAAAAAAAAAAAAGTCGCCATTTTCCGATACCCGTAGCGTCTCCATTTTTCAAGATCTGGGGTTGGGTGAGGTCTTATTTTTTGCGTGTTGAGCTGACGTTTTTAATGATACCATTTTGGTGTAGATACGTTCTTTTGATCGGCCGTTATTGCATTTTAATGCAATGTCGCGGCGACCAAAAAACAAATTTGGCGTTTCAAATTTTTTTTCTTGCTACGCGGTTTAGCGATCAGGTTAATCCTTTTTTCTATTGATAGATTGGGCAATTCTGAAAGCGGCGATACCAAATATGTGCATATTTGATTTTTTTATTGTTTTATTTTGAATGCGGTGATTTATACTTTTATATTTTTTTTATTTTTTTCATATTTTTTTTTAAAACATTTTTTTTTTTTTTTTTTTTTACTTTTGCCATGCTTCAATAGCCTCCATGGGATGCTAGAAGCTGGCACAACTCGGCTCTGCTACATCTGCTCAGATTACTCCTTTGTAGTAGATTTACTGAATTGCTCTGAGCGCCGACCACAGGGTGGCGCTCATGGCAATCTGGCATCAACAACCATAGAGGTCTCAAGGAGACGACGCATCGCTGACACCCGATTATGTGACAGGGTCAGCGATGCGCTCATTTCCGGCCCGATGGCCGGAAGCGGTAGTTAAATGCTGCTGTCAGCGTTTGACAGTGGCATTTAACTTGTTAATAGCAGCGGGTGAATCACGATTCCACCCGCCGCTATTGCGGACACATGTCAGCTGTTCAAAACAGCTGACATGTCCCGGGCTTTGATGCGGGCTCACTGCCGGCATCCATGCAGGGGATCTGACCTCGAACGTACTATCCCGTCCGTGGTCAGAAAGGGGTTAATAAGCAAATATGTGCTGGATTGTAATATAAAAGAACTCCACAATGTTTTTTTCCCCTTTCTATTCCTTTCAGCACATTTAGGCTATATTCATACGTTGCGGATTGTATGCGTTTTTGCCACGTTTTTTCGCAGCAAAAACGCTTGCACCACAGCCCATTAAATTCAATGGGATTCCGTAATGCTGTGCTAATGCTGCGTATTTTTCCGCGGCAGAAATGCATTACGGAAAAATACGCAGCATGCTTATTCTTTGTGTGGAATCACGGATATTCCACACACATAGAAATGCATTGAAACGCTCACTTTACATATGTGGCTATGCCCACCATGCATAAAGTGAGCGCTTCATGTGCGGTGATACCCGGGTCTGGAGGAGAGAAGAATCTCCTCCAGGCCCTTAGGAACCATATTTCTGTAAAAAAAAGAATTAAAATAAAAAATATTGATAGACTTACCTTCCGATGGCCCCCGGAGTCCTCCCTCCTCTCAGTGGTGCACGTGTCTTCCGTTTCGCAGGGATGCATTGCGCGAAGGAACTGGGATGACGCCATGGTCATGTGACATCACAAAGGTCCTTCGCGCAATGCATCCTTGGAATGGAAACCGCTGGGAGCGCCGCTGAGGAGATCGGGGGCCGTCGCAAGGTGAGAATAACCATTTATTTATTTATTTTTATTATTTTTAACATTCTATCTTTTACTATTAATGCTGCATATGCAGCATCTTTAGTAAAAAGTTGGTCACACTTGTCAAGCACTATGCTTGACAAGTGTGACCAACCTGTCAATCAGTTTTCCAAGCGATGCTACAGATCGTTTGCTAGCATTCTGCAAGCTAATTACGCTTGCAAAACGCTAGTGTTTAGCGGGAAAATGCATGCCAATTCTGCATGAGTTATACCCGATGCACATGTCTGCTGCATCCAAAGTGCTGCAGGTTACTCAACGCAGGTGAATCTGCATGTGTTCACTGAACCGTGCAGATTTAACGCGTTTAATACATTGTATGGGTGAAATTTATCTTGCGTAGACTCGCGTGTCCGCAAGATAAATAGATATGTTGCTGTATGGAAAGACGCGCCACATGTCCGTCTCCGGGGGTGAGCTGCGGGCGTCTTTCCCCGCATGGTGGGAATGGGATTTCTGTAAATCCAATCTACTATGCTGTAACATCTGGCCGCTGCGGGTTGGACATGAGCAAGTAGAAGGACGTTGATCTGGGGATTTATTATAATGGAATATAGGCTGAACTGGATGGACAAATGTCTTTTTTTGGCCTTACTATGTTACTATGTAAGTAGGCATCCTGCAGCAGTTACTGATCGTGTGCACCTACCCTGACACCACCTTTACTATGGTGATTTAGTGAGTTTAATTTACTCACTAAATTGGCTTACGTAACTTTCTACAGAAATGTATGCTAGCTACACTTTGTCGCACGAGCTCGGCTTAAGTTAAAGCAGAGACCTGGCTGTGACCACCTGGAGCGATGCCCTCACTGCCCCGGGAAATATAACCCCCTATATGCAAAGATCAATATCAATCACAGCATTTAAAAAGCTGGGAAAGGAAGAGGGCTCTCCCTTGCTATTGGCACCTCTGCGACGTCATCACGAGGTCTCAATCATTGCCATGGCAACCTGTGGTCGTCATGATGACAACAAAATCACCCAGCTGTGGTACACCTGTTAGACTATTTTCAGAGAATGGTCCAAGAGGCTTCTGTCAGTGCAGCACTGAAATGATTAATGCATTATACCAGAGATAAGAGTAAAAAAAGTCCCATAGAGAGACTAGGTAAAAAAAGGTAAAAATTGTGAAAATATTTAAACAAAAACAAAAAGAACAAAAAAATAAAACTGATACCAATACACATTTAAGTAAAAAAATAAATAAACAAAAAGTGTACACATATTTGGTATGCTGCGTCCAAAACGACCTGACCTATAAAACTGTCACAATAGTTAACACCTTCAGTGAACACCGCAACAAAATAAAATGAGGCAAAAAAACTATGCTTTTTCATCATACCACTGAACAAAAAATGGAATAATATAGTATCAAAAAAATCAAACGTAAATAAAAATATTATAACTGAAAATGTCATATTGTCCCACAAAAAACGAGCCACCATACAGCTGCATCAGAAATAAAAAAGGCATAGCTCTCAGAATATAGCGATGCAAAAACAATTCTTTTTTTTTTTTTATAAAATAATTATAATTGTGTAAAAGCAGTAAAACATAAAAAATTATATATGTATATATAATGTGATATTGCAGAAATTGTAGTGAGCCAAAGAATAAAGTTATTTGATCATTTTTACCACATGGTGGACGTCATAACAACCCCACCCCCCAAAAATAAAAACTCCTGAATTGCTGGATTTTGTTTATTTTGCCTCCCAGAATATAAAGCGATCAAAAAATGTCATGTGCCTGAAAATAGTTCCAATAAAAACATTACTGTCGGTAGAAAGACAGAAAAATTATAGCTCTGAAAATATAGGGATGCAAAAACTTGTTTTTTCAATAAAAAGCATCTTTTAGTGTGTGACAGCAAGCAAGCATAAAAATCCGATATAAATCTGGTTTCGCTGTAATAGCACCGACCTGAAGAATAAAGTTGTCTAATCGCTTATACAGCACAAGGAACGGTGTAAAAAATAAATAGAACCAATTCTTCACATGCTGTTTGCCTTGTTCTTTTTGCCTCTCAAAAGATCACAGTAAAGCTTGGCACACATTTATCCTGCGATCTGCGCTGAACGATTATACCGTGGTTTCTTTGTAAATTTCTCAAATGTGAGATTTGGATGGAACACAAAATGGAAGATACCCTACAATGAGGCATATGGATGTACTGTGAACGCGGTCTATCCTATAATTCAGTGTTGTCCTTTTTAAGGCTGCATAACGCCGCAGTCGACCACAGTCTTGTGCACCTCTGAAAAGAAGACCGCTGAACAGTGGCCAGAGTCCAGAGTATCTCTGCCTCATTATAATGAATGGATCCCTTTGGGGTTCCATCTGTATCATGTCATTCGGAGATTTAGATGCAAACCTCTATGTAAGTCCTCAGCGTAGAGCACATGATAAATGTGTTTCACTTTACTGGTAGCACAAAGGCTTTGAAATAGCACTAAGGCACCCAAAATAAATCCAGGCAATTCTGTGCAAATGCCCCGATCTCTACTGAGCCTCATAGTGTGCCTAAACCACATTTAGCATTCCTGTTGTTCTGCCCATCTTAATGTGCAGTTAATTATCATGTTATTCAAGTTGTGGCCACTGGAGGTCATCAGTTGCCTACTTTTCATGTTGTTTACCAACCTTTCCCTCCTAAGAGCAATGTCTTATGGGTTAGTTCCGCCCACATTCTTCTTGTGAAGACAAGCTTCAGTAGCCATTTTTCCTCAGATCTGCAGAGAGGCACACGTGCTCCTGTCTCGCTTACTTTCTTACCCCTGTCCTAGCGGATCTCGGTACGTTTATAAAGGTTTAATGCATCTTATGTTTGTGTTAGTATTTAAGCCTTATACAGCTCCTATAGTCAGATATAGTTAGGCAGATGTGCTTTGCAGCTTGCAGTTAGGTTAATGTGTACTCTGCATTTAGATAGATGCATTCTTGTATAGAATAGGGCAGTGCTGTTAGAATTACTGTGTTATGCACTCTGTATAATTCTTGCTGTTATGTCCCAGTTATTTATGTGATTGCACCCTGTATGTGCATATACTGAAATGCTGTTATTCTTTACAGTTTTTCACCAGTCATCCACTATGATTATTCACTGAACATCCACTTTGTGGATCATTCACTATTCGATCATCTACTATGAATACTGTCCACCATTGTTGTTCAACGTTATAGTTTTGGTTATCATCACCCTAATAAATAAGACTTAAGCATCAACACAGTCTGTTTACTGGGATGTGGATGAAGGTTTAGCCGTATGTTGGAATCCACACAGCATCCTACGTGGAGGAAGACAGAACAGTGAAAAACAAGACCGCCAGTCGCAGGCGGTGATTGTAAAGTAAGAACAGATTAGCTGCCTTCAGTGAAACTGATAGCCGGTCGCAGGCTGTAGTTGTTCAGACTGTACGGAACCACTAACACCCACACTGCTCCGCATTCGGGTATCACAGCAACCGCCATACAGCCACGGGACTATACTGCAGCCCGCCAAGAGGAGCTACATCATTCCCGCCACGCGGAAGCTCACCGCACCTAGACTCAGTTTCCCGCCAAAACACTCAGCAGTACGCAGCTAAGCGCACAATGTCTCGAAACAGCACATCCTCACTCAAGACGAGGTCACGAGCAAGCTCTAACAGGTCATCATTAGCAGAGCTGGCTGCTGTCGCTCGTGCTGAAGCTGGAGCAGCCAAAGCAAGGTCCTCCTTTGCCGAGAAAGAAATGCATCTAAAGCTGAGACAAGCAGAGCATGAGGCAGAAAAGGTACGTTTGCAGGCAGAACAAACTGCACGCCTGCAAGCCGAAACCGCACGTTTGCAGGCAGAGCAAGAAGCAGAAGGTGCGCGCCTGCAAGTGTCTCTAGAAAGACTTATGGTAGACAAAGAGGCAGCAGCTGCAATAGCTAAGGCAGAGTACTTGGAAGCCATGAAGGATCCTGATTATGAGAGACGCAGCAACGTTCTTGGAACAGATCTAGAGCAGCAAGATCCAGCTCAGCGCGTCGCAGAGTACGTTCATCGACACTCCAGCATGGACAACACCCTCGACAGACTACAACGATCAGCCTACGCCGATTATCATCGATCCAACCCCGAACTTCACTACTACAAACAAGAAGACGTCCAACACAGAGGAGTCGACCACAGCTACCGTTCCACTGAGAAGAAGGTACAGCTCCCACCTCACCTTAAAGAGACATCTTCTTCACCAGAAAGGTACTATGCAGACTGTCCGAAGCCAAGAGCGTCTCACAGGTATGGTGACGCACCACACACTAGACATGGCTATAACATACCGGCTCGTACCAACACTGATCAAGCCACCATAGACTTGGCAAAGTTCTTTGCCCGCCGAGAACTGGTAACAAAAGGACTTGTAAAGTTCACTGACAAAGCCGAAAACTACAGATCGTGGCGAGCTTTGTTCCAGAACGCCATTCAGGGACTGGACCTTTCTAGTAGTGAGGAGTTAGATCTCCTGGTAAAGTGGCTTGGAACTGAATCGAGCATGCTAAAAGACTAAGAGACATTAACATAGAATACCCACACATAGGTTTACGTAAAGTGTGGGAAAGACTTGACGAATGCTATGGGTCCGTAGAAGTAATAGAGAATGCTTTATTCAAAAGAATTGATGATTTCCCTAAGATAGGGCCCAAGGGTTATCAAAGACTTAGAGAATTGAATGATTTATTGATAGAGTTACAGGTCGCCCAGAAGGAAGGTCACTTGGCTGGATTGGCATTCTTAGACACTGCTAGGGGTGTCAATCCAATAGTACAAAAACTTCCTTACAATCTTCAAGAAAGGTGGATTATACATGGTTCACGGTATAAACAAATTCATAACGTACCATTCCCTCCTTTTGCTGTATTTGTTGAGTTTGTCACCCAGCAAGCCAAGATCAGAAATGACCCTAGTTTTGATTTCACTCTGTCATGTTCCACTACCCCTGGTGTCAAACCCAGTAAGACACCCGTGGCAGTCCATAAAACTGATTGATTCCACAGGTCCTCCACACAAGACAACTAAGCCCCCTACGGAAGAGAGCAAACCTCAGGATGTCAGTAAGCAGTGTCCTCTACACAGGAAACCACATCCTCTACTAAAGTGCAGAGCCTTCAGGGAGAAGACTTTAGAGGATCGCAAAGGTTTCCTCAAGGAAAACAACATCTGCTTCAAATGCTGTGCTACGACCTCTCACTTCGCCAGGAACTGTGGAGCTAGCGTGAAATGTGCAGAATGCAGCAGCACGGATCACAATACAGCCTTGCATCCTGGACCACCTCCAGGAGTGTTGTCACAAGCAGAGCAGCACGACGAGAAACAGAAGAACACCGACGAAGACACCCCTGCGGTCAACTCTCAATGTACGGAGATCTGTAAGGGACTCAAGGGAGGAAAATCCTGCTCAAAAATCTGCCTTGTCCGAGTCTATCCAACAGGCCACAGAGACAAAGCGCTCAAGATATATGCAATCCTAGATGACCAAAGTAATAGGTCTTTAGCCAGGTCCATCTTCTTTGACAACTTCAGCATTGTAGGCCCCAGTTCTCCCTACTCCCTTAGGACATGTTCAGGTACCGTCGAGACGGCTGGGAGGAAAGCAACCAGATACAAAGTGGAGTCCATGGATGGCCAGACCTGTCTGTCACTACCGACCATCCTGGAGTGCAACCAGATTCCTGACAACAGGTCTGAGATACCTTCACCAGAGGTGGCAACGTATCACCCCCACCTGAAGCGTATAGCCCACCTGATACCTAAGTTGGAACCAGAAGCGCCAATAGCTTTACTTCTGGGAAGTGATATACTACGAGTCCACAAGACTAGAGAATATATCAACGGCTCACTGAATGCTCCATACGCGCAGAGGCAAGACCTTGGATGGGTCATTGTAGGAGATGTCTGTCTAGGAGGAGCACACAAGCCGGTCTCAGTCAACAGTATGCTTACCAGCACACTAGAAAATGGACGTCCATCTCTCTTCCAGCCGTGTCACAATAGTCTGCTGGTAAAGGAACTACTGAGCAGCACTCCCCTACCTTGCCCTTTCTCAGTTCCTATCAACGAAGACCACGCCTGTGAAGGTGAACAAGACCACATAGGATGTACAGTCTTCCACAGGACGAAGGAAGACAACAAGGTAGCGATGTCTATAGAAGACAAGATATTCCTGGACATCATGGACGAACAAATAGTCAAGGATACGGCGAATAGTTGGGTCGCACCTCTACCATTTCGACCTCAGAGGAGACGCCAACAAGGAATTGGTCTACAGCAGATTCATCTCCCTAAGACACAAGCTTCAGAAGTCACCTGAGACGAAGGAACATTTCTTTACCTTCATGGAAAAGATATTCCAGAACAACCACGCAGAGATTGCACCTGCACTTCGACACGGAGAGGAGTGTTGGTACCTGCCCATCTTCGGAGTGTACCATCCTAAGAAGCCAGGTCAAATTAGAGTGGTATTCGACTCAAGTGCCAAATGCGAAGACGTGTCATTGAATGATGTCTTACGGTCGGGCCCAGACCTCAACAACAGACTTCTGGAAGTATTACTCTGTTTCCGTAGAGATTCAGTGGCATTTATGGCCGACATACAACAGGAACACAAGACATACAAGAGGAACACAGAAACTACCTGAGGTTCTTCTGGTACCGTGACAACGACCCGGACGAAGACATCGCAGAGTACCGGATGCGGGTACACATCTTTGGGAACAGTCCTTCCCCAGCGGTCGCAATCTACGGCCTCCAACATTCTGCCAAAAAGGGTGAAGAAGAGTATGGCTCGGACGTCAGGTCCTTTGTGGAAAAGGATTTTTACGTGGATGACTGTTTGAAGTCCACACCGACAAGTGAGGCCGCAATCAGTCTACTAAAGAGGACTCGTGACATGCTCGCTCAGTCTAACCTAAGGTTACACAAGATTTCTTCCAACAGCCGAGAGTTGATGGAAGCCTTTCCCTCTGAAGACTATTCCAGCGATCTAAAGGATTTAGATTACAGATACCTTCACCTTTCAGATCAGCAAGGATGAGAAACCCTTCACGCGCAGAGGAGTTCTTTCCTTCGTGAATAGTTTATACGACCCCTTGGGGTTCGTAGCTCCAGTAACCATCCAAGGAAAGCTGATGCTCAGGGACTTCACCCAAGACACTACTGATTGGGATGATCCACTTCCAGCGGGAAAGGCTGACCTGTGGGCAGAGTGGAGGAAGTCTCTTGAAGCCCTGACCAACCTTCGTGTGAAACGACCGTATGCTCCTGTGCCATCCACAGAGGTCAAAACGCAAACACTTTGTATTTTCTGTGATGCATCAGTCAAAGCGATTGCAGCAGTAGCGTACCTCAAATCCACAGACGTAAGCGGACAATGCCATATCGGGTTCGTTATGAGCCGGACGAAATTGGCGCCACTTCGTGAACACACGATACCCAGACTGGAACTCTGTGCTGCTGTCCTCGCAGTTGAGTTGGCCGAGCTGGTCTCGGATGCAATGGGCCTGAAGATCGGGGATGCAGAGTTCTACACCGATAGCAAGGTGGTACTGGGGTACATCTGTAACGAGACACGACGCTTCTACGTCTACGTCAGCAACCGGGTACTTCGGGTAAGAAGATCCACCGACCCTAATCAGTGGCACTACGTACCTACTCATCACAATCCTGCGGACCACGCGACTAGATCCGTTGCACCCAGTCATCTGAAGGACACTTCATGGTTCACAGGTCCTACCTCTTTGTACCGTTCGATGTCCCACATCAGCAGGCCTGAAACTTTCGAACTAGTGGGTCCAGACACAGACAAAGAGATCCGACCTCAAGTGTCTGCTCTACATACAGAGATTTCAAGCTGCCACCTCGAATCTCACCGGTTCAGCAGGTTCTCCACATGGAAGTCACTTGTTCGAGCTATAGCTTGTCTATTTCATGTAACCCAGTCCTACAAGTCAGCACTACCTGATAGCCAGAGACGTTGTAAAGGTTGGCATCACTGCAGGCTTGCGTTTACTGCTCCCGACCTGGAAAGAGCCAAGGTTATAATACTTCGTGCCGTACAAAGAGAAACCTATGGCAGAGAAATAGACAACCTCAACAAGGGACAACCCATTCCTGAGGTCAGTGGGCTGAGGAAGCTCGATCCGATTGTCGATCAAGAAGGGCTGCTGAGAGTCGGTGGTCGTCTTCAAGAAGCTGAGGTAGAAGTTTCAGAGAAGCACCCGGTGATAATTCCTGGACGTCATCACGTAACAACCCTGCTGATTCAACACCATCATGTCTTGGTGAGACACCAAGGCCGTTTGTTCACTGAAGGAAACCTAAGGGCAGCTGGACTATGGATAGTTGGAGCTAAGAGAAGAGTGAGCAAACTCATCTTCGACTGTGTTACGTGTCGCAAACTCCGGGGCACATTCCAAAATCCGAAGATGGCCAATCTTCCACCCGACAGACTCAGTTCTGAACCTCCCTTCACCAACGTTGGACTAGATATATTCGGTCCTTGGTCTGTGGCTACACAACGGACTAGAAAAATACTTACGGAAGCAAAGTGTTGGGCGGTTCTATTCACGTGTCTGTCCGTCAGAGCCGTTCATATCGAAGTAATCGAATCGATGGACACATCAAGTTTTATAAACGCACTTCGACGCTTCATCGCAATCAGAGGACCTGTGAAGCATATTCGTTCTGACCGAGGTACGAATTTCGTCGGAGCGGCAAGAGAACTCCAAATCCCTTCCAATCTGGACATCGACAATTTGGAAAGGTATCTAGGTGAGCAAGGATGTACCTGGACCTTCAATCCACCACACTCTTCGCACATGGGAGGTGCGTGGGAAAGGATGATAGGGATAGCACGCAGAATATTAGACTCTATCTTCTTGCAAGCTAACACCAGACTTACACAAGAGAGTTTATCCACGTTCTTGGCAGAGGTCTCAGCCATCATGAATGCCAGGCCACTGACAGCACTTTCTAGTGATTCTGGAGATCCATCCATCCTTACTCCTGCAATGTTACTCACACAGAAAACCTGTGTCCCGAAAGCTCCACTCGGAGAATTCAATGACAAAGACCTCTACAGACGACAATGGAGGCAGGTACAAAGCGTGTCCAACGTCTTCTGGAATAGATGGAGGAAACAGTATCTTTCCACTCTGCAAAGCAGGACAAAGTGGCAGAAAGACCACCCAAACATTCAATCTGGCGATGTTGTACTCGTCAAAGACAGTCAGTCACATCGGAACGAGTGGCCACTCGGCCTAGTCATTAAGACCCTGCCCAGTAAAGATGGGAAAGTGCGGAAAGTAGAGGTCAGAGTGTGCAAGCTTGGAGAAAACAAACTGTTCCTCAGACCCGTTACCGAGCTTGTATTATTATTATTTTCCCCAAAAGAACCTAATTGTGGCATCTGTTGACGCCAAGCGGGGAGTGTTCTGCCCATCTTAATGTGCAGAGAGCTAATTATCATGTTATTCAAGTTGTGGCCACTGGAGGTCATCAGTTGCCTACTTTTCATGTTGTTTACCAACCTTTCCCTCCTAAGAGCAATGTCTTATGGGTTAGTTCCGCCCACATTCTTCTTGTGAAGACAAGCTTCAGTAGCCATTTTTCCTCAGATCTGCAGAGAGGCACACGTGCTCCTGTCTCGCTTACTTTCTTACCCCTGTCCTAACGGATCTCGGTACGTTTATAAAGGTTTAATGCATCTTATGTTTGTGTTAGTATTTAAGCCTTATGCAGCTCCTATAGTCAGATATAGTTAGGCAGATGTGCTTTGCAGCTTGCAGTTAGGTTAATGTGTACTCTGCATTTAGATAGATGCATTCTTGTATAGAATAGGGCAGTGCTGTTAGAATTACTGTGTAATGCACTCTGTATAATTCTTGCTGTTATGTCCCAGTTATTTATGTGATTGCACCCTGTATGTGCATATTCTGAAATGCTGTTATTCTTTTACAGTTTTTCACCAGTCATCCACTATGATTATTCACTGAACATCCACTTTGTACATCAACATCATTCTCTATTCGATCATCTACTATGAATACTGTCCACCATTGTTGTTCAACGTTATAGTTTTGGTTATCATCACCCTAATAAATAAGACTTAAGCATCAACACAGTCTGTTTACTGGGATGTGGATGAAGGTTTAGCCGTATGTTGGAATCCACACAGCATCCTACGTGGAGGAAGACAGAACACCTGTAAAGATGAAAGCCAGCCAAATTTAAGGGGTCCATGTCTCCAGAAGCACGAGTTGGGCATAACATACTGGGCACTGCAATGGCAGATTTGTAATTTTCATTTAGTAATATCCACTGCTAGTTCTTTCTAGAATACAACAATGTAGTAAAAAACTGCCACTACACCTGTAGATAAATTCCCAGAGGGGTGCAATTTTATTGCCAGGTTTACTCATTTACTAGTGTGAAAACGTAAAATCTGGGGCTAAAACTACATTTTTGGGGTAAAAATGTAATCATTTATTATTCACAGCCCAATAATATAAAATTCTGTGACACACCCATGGTGTCAATATGATCACTGCTCCCTTAGATGAACTCATTGAGATGTGTAGCTTGTAAAACAGGGTCTATTATGGGGGGTTCTGCAGCTCTGGGATCTCAGGCTTGCTACCAATGTGACATGGCACCCTCAAACCATTCCAGCAAAACCTGAACTCCAATATGGCGCTCCTTCCCTCCTGAGCTTTACACAGTGACTTAAAGGTAGTTTTTGAACACATATGGGGTATCAATGTACTCTAGAGAAATTATATGGTCCATTTTCTCCTATTACCCCTTTTGAAAATTAAAAACAATTTAGTGGAAACAATGTTAATTTTCCATTGACTCAGACTGTTATATAATTCTGTGAATTGCCTGAGTGTTGAAAACGCATACTATATACCTAGCTGAATTCCTAAAGAAGTGTAGTTTCCAAAATGGGGTCAGTTGTGGGGGGTTTCTGTTGTTTTGGCACATCAGGGACTCTTCAAATGTGACATGGCGTCAGCAATCTATTGAAGCCAATATTGCGCTCCACAATTCAATTTGCCCTCCTTCCTTGCCAAGCCCTGCTGTATGCCCAAACAGTAGTTTTCCACCACATATAAGGTATATATGTACTCAGAAAAAATTGCACAACACATTGCTCCAAAAGTTGAAGGGCACTCCTTCTCTTCAGAGCCCTGCTGTGTACCCAAACAGTAGTTTTCCATCACATATGAGGTATCGTTGTACTCTGGAGAAACTGCACAACAAATTGAAGGGTGAATTTTCTCCTGTTACCCTTTTGAAAATATAAAATTGGGGCTAGTTCAATATTTTGGTGGGAAAAAGTAAAATGTTCACTTTTTTCCTTCGACATTGCTTTAACGCCTTTACAACCCAAGCCTGCTTTCACATTCATGACCAGGCCAAATTTTACAATTCTGACCAGTGTAATTTTATGTGGTAATAACTCTGGAATGCTTCAACATATCCCAGTGATTCCGAGAATGTTTACTTGTGACATATTGTATTTCATGACAGTGGTAAAATTTGTTCGATATAACTTGCGTTTATTTGTGAAAATATAAGAAATTTGGCAAAAATTTAGCAATTTTCAAACTTAATTCTTATGCCCTTAAAACAGTTATATCCAGGGTCGGACTGGCCCACCAGAGAACCGGATGATTCTCCGGTGGGCCCAGGCACCTGCTGGCATACAGTGCCAGCAGCTGCCTAGGGCCCCCGCTGCTCCAGGAGCCCCCAGTAAGTGGGGTGTCGCTAATAGCGCACACCATGCAGCTGCTATGGGGCCCCTGGTACCTGCGGAGCAGCAGAGGGTGACAGGAAGCCTTAGGCTATGTGCACATGTTCAGTATTTTTCGCATTTTTTTCAGCGTTTTTCGCTATAAAAACGCGATAAAAACGGGAAAAATACGCTTACATATGCCTCCCAATAGTTTCTATGTATTCCGCAAAACTTGTGCAAATGTTGCGTTTTTTCCGCGAAAAAAACGCATCGGGGGAAAAAAGCAGCATGTTCAATAATTTTGCGGAATCGCTTATTTTCCGCACACATAGACTTGCATTGGAACGCTTGAAATCCGCAAACATATAGAAATTTGCGGATTTCAAGTGTTTATTTTGCAGTACAAAAAGCAAAAAACAGGAAGTGAAACAATGTCCATCCCATAATGGCTATCCCATCATGCCATGCATGCGCATCCCATAATCCAGGAAGACGAGACTCCCAGATCATTCCCGTCTTCCTGTATTATGGCTGCCGACATGGAGTGGTATGATCGGATGAGCCTGGATGTGCTGCAGATGATAAGTGTGGTAAGTGTGTGTGTGTATGTGTGTTTATATATATATATATATATATATGTATGTGTGTGCTTGGACATAGGCCGATGAGACTACTACTCGCATCGGCCTATGTCTGTTACCTCCAAGTCGTGGCAGCAGGCTCAGCTCGATGGGAGCAGTATTTCCCATCGAACTGTCCCTGCTGTTATGTACGTCCCCGAATTTTGTTGTGGCCCCCTCCCCCTAAATTTCCTAATAAAATCTGCCAAAATTTCCCCCACAAAATGACCCTTAAAATAACTTTCATTGGTGACCAGTGGTCACGGGCCCATGCTAAATTGCCCCTTAATAAATTATTAAAATATTAAATTATTCATCCCCAAAAAACTATCATTGGTGGCCAGTGTGTAATAATTTACATTGGTGGCTAGTGGTAAAAATAAATAAATAAATTTTTCCACATGTAATGTCCGTATTTTTAATAGAATTAGTCCATAAAATTCCTTTTCATTGGTGGCCAGTGGTTACCTGTGGAAATAAATTATACATACCCGTCCCCGCGGATCGCCACCTAAAATAAATAAAAAACAAACACATACTCACCTAAACACCCAATTCCACGAATCCCTCGTCAGAAAAAAAGTAAAAAAACAAACCACAATGTATACCTATCCTCCGTAGCATCCAATCAAACGAGTGTCCCAAGATGATCTTGAGTTTAGAGCAGCCACATAACATGTGGCTGCTCTAAACCGCGGCCGCGAAACAATGAACGGGATGGTTAAGCGACACCGTTCATTGTATCACGCGAGTTCTCCCAAATGCAGCTCGCGCTGTTCGGGCGGACTCGTTAGGTACTCACTGCGGCTGCGCGGACTCACCGGATGACTGGAGATGATATATATCATTCTGCAGTGATGTTTACAGCGGGGCTGGTGCATTTGCACCGTTTCCATTGTAAACTAATGGTATTTTTTTTTATATTTTTTGGGGGGAATTTTTTTGTTTGTTAACCCTTGGATTACCAGTGCAATAAAATGTGGTCAAAACCTAGGTGTCATTATTTAATTAAAATATTTTAATCATGTGTGTGTTTCTTTATTAACCCTTTATATGTGCAAGGGTTAGTAATGGATAGGGGTCTTATTGACGCCTCTCCATTATTAAAGGGAACCTGTCACCCCGTTTTTTCAGAATGAGATAAAAATACTGTTAAATAGGGCCTGCGCTGTGCGTTACAATAGTGTATGTAGTGTACCCTGATTCCACCCCTAAGCTGCAGAAATACATTACCAAAGTCGCCGTTTTCGCCTGTCAATCAGGCTGGTCAGGTCAGGTGGGCGTGGTGACATCGATGTTTCTTCCCCAGCTTTCCGTTGGTGGCGTAGTGGTGTGCGCATGTCCAAGTGCCGAATCCACTGCGCGCAGGTGAAGTAAAAGCGCGTGATCTGCGCTATTACCCTTGTCATCGGTGGGGGCGGCCATCTTCCTGAGGCCGCGCGCGCGCAGATGGAGTGCTCTGCTGCACGGGGCATCAGGAAAATGGCCGCGGGATGCCGCGCGTGCGCAGATGGAGATCGCGGCGGCCATTTTCCCAAAGCAGAGTTTGCATCTCGGCTTCAGGAAAATGGCCGCCGCGATCTCCATCTGCGCACGCGCGGCATCCCGCGGCCATTTTCCTGAAGCCCCGTGCAGCAGAGCACTCCATCTGCGCATGCGCGGCCTCAGGAAGATGGCCGCCCCCACTGATGACAAGGGTAATAGCGCAGATCGCGCGCTTTTACTTCACCTGCGCGCAGTGGATTCGGCACTTGGACATGCGCACACCACTACACCACCAACGGAAAGCTGGGGAAGAAACAGCGATGTCACCACGCCCACCTGACCTGACCAGCCTGATTGACAGGCGAAAACGGCGACTTTGGTAATGTATTTCGCAGCATAGGTCGGGAATCAGGGTACACTACATACACTATTGTAACGCACAGCGCAGGCCCTATTAAACAGTATTTTTATCTCAATCTGAAAAAACGGGGTGACAGGTTCCCTTTAACCTGGCTTCATGTCACCTTACAATAGCAAGGTGACATTAACCCTCCATTACCCCATATCCCACCGCTACTCGAGAGTGGGAAGAAAGAGGCTAAGTGCCAGAAAAGGCGCATCTGTGAGATGCGCCTTTTCTGGGGTGGCTTGGAGCACATGTTTTGAGCCAGGGGTGGGCCAATAACCATGGTCCCTCTCTAGGCTATTAACCCCTTTACCCCCAAGGGTGGTTTGCACGTTAATGACCGGGCCAATTTTTACAAATCTGACCACTGTCCCTTTATGAGGTTATAACTCTGGAACGCTTCAACGGATCCCAGTGATTCTGACATTGTTTTCTCGTGATATATTGTACTTCATGATAGTGGTAAAAATTATTTGATAGTACCTCCGTTTATTTGTGAAAAAAACGGAAATTTGGCAAAAATTATGAAAATTTCGCAATTTTCCAACTTTGAATTTTTATGCAATTAAATCACAGAGATATGTCACACAAAATACTTAATAAGTAACATTTCTCAGATGTCTACTTTACCTCAGCACAATTTTGGAACCAAAATTTTTTTTGTTAGGGAGTTATAAGGGTTAAAAGTTGACCAGCAATTTCTCATTTTTACAACACCATTTTTTTTTTAGGGAAAACATCTCATTTGAAGTCATTTTGAGGGGTCTATATGATAGAAAATACCCAAGTGTGACACCATTCTAAAAACTGCACCCCTCATGGTGGTCAAAACCATATTCAAGAAGTTTATTAACCCTTCTGGTGCTTCACAGGAATTTTTGGAATGTTTAAATAAAAATAAACATTTAACTTTTTTTCACAAAAAATTTACTTCAGCTCCAATTTGTTTTATTTTACCAAGGGTAACAGGAGAAAATGGACCCCAAAAGTTGTTGGACAATTTGTCCTGAGTACACCGAGACCCCATATGTGGGGGTAAACCACTGTTTGGGCGCATGACAGAGCTCGGAAGCGAAGGAGCGCCATTTGACTTTTCAATGCAAAATTGACTGGAATCGAGATGGGACACCATGTTGCGTTTGGAGAGCCCCTGATGTGCCTAAACATTGAAACCCCCACAAGTGACACCATTTTGGAAAGTAGACCCCCTAAGGAACTTATCTAGAGGTGTGGTGAGCATTTTGACCCACCAAGTGCATCACAGAAATTTATAATGCAGAACCGTAAAAATAAAAAAATCATATTTTTCACAAAAATGATCTTTTCGCCCCCAATTTTTTATTTTCCCAAGAGTAAGAGAAGAAATTGGACTCCAAAAGTTGTTGTACAATTTGTCCTGAGTACGCTGATACCCCATATGTGGGGGTAAACCACTGTTTGGGCGCATGGGAGAGCTCGGAAGGGAAGGAGCGCCGTTTGACTTTTCAATGCAAAATTGACAGTAATTGAGATGGGACGCCATGTTGCGTTTGGAGAGCCACTGATGTACCTAAACATTGAAACCCCCCACACGTGACACCATTTTGGAAACTAGACCCCTAAGGAACTTATCTAGAGGTGTGGTGAGCACTTTGACCCACCAAGTTCTTCACAGAAGTTTATAATGCAGAACCGTAAAAATAAAAAATCATATTTTTTCACAAAAATTATCTTTTCGCCCCCAATGTTTTATTTTCCCAAGGGTAAGTGTTATGATCTGGTGGTTTAGGAACAACATGAGACAAGCTCTGAAGGAGGTGGTATCTGTACTGACCGCAAACCCTGAACCTAGCAGCGCAACTAAAAATAGCCGTGGGGGGTACCTGACGCTCCCTAGACCCCTCGGCACAGCCTAAGATCTAACTTTCCCTAAAGATGGAAACAGGAAACCTATCTTGCCAAAGGAAAGATAGCCCCCCACAAATATTGACGGTGAGGGGAGACCATTTTAGAGAACCGGTCACAAACAACCCAGATAACAGACATCTTCAGGGAAACAGGAAGATCCGAAATAAAATCCATGGAAATATGCGTCCAGGGCCTCTCAGGGACCGGCAAAGGCAAAAGCAACCGACTAGCGCGGGAACAGCAAGGCTTGGCCCGGGCGCAAGTCCAACAGGACTGCACAAAAGCACGCACATCGCGAGACAAGGAAGGCCACCAAAAGGACCTAGCAACCAAATCTCTGGTACCAAAAATCCCAGGATGACCAGCCAACACTGAACAATGAACCTCAGAAATTACCTTACTTGTGCATCTATCAGGAACAAACAGCTTCCCCACTGGACAGCGGTCAGGCCTATCAGCCTGAAATTCCTGAAGCACCCGCCGCAAATCAGGGGAGATAGCAGAAAGAATCACCCCCTCCTTAAGAATGCCAACCGGCTCCAGGACTCCAGGAGAATCAGGCGAAAAACTCCTAGAGAGGGCATCAGCCTTAACATTCTTAGATCCCGGAAGATACGAGACCACAAAATCAAAACGGGAGAAAAACAGGGACCATTGAGCCTGTCTAGGATTCAGCCGCTTGGCCGACTCGAGGTAAATCAGATTCTTATGATCGGTCAGGACCACAACACGGTGTTTAGCTCCCTCAAGCCAATGTCGCCACTCCTCAAACGCCCACTTCATAGCCAACAACTCCCGATTGCCGACATCATAATTGCGTTCCGCAGGCGAAAACTTTCTGGAAAAAAAAAGCACACGGTTTCATCAAAGAACCATCAGACTCCCTCTGAGACAAAACGGCCCCTACCCCAATCTCAGAAGCGTCGACCTCAACCTGAAAAGGAAGAGAAACATCCGGATGACGCAACACAGGGGCAGAAGTAAATCGGCGTTTAAGCTCCTGAAAGGCCTCAACAGCCTCAGAGGACCAATTCGTCACATCAGCGCCTTTCTTCGTCAAATCAGTAAGGGGCTTAACCACACTGGAAAAGTTGGCAATGAAACAGCGATAGAAATTAGCAAAGCCCAAAAATTTTTGAAGTCCCTTCACAGATGTGGGTTGGATCCAGTCATGAATAGCTTGGACCTTAACAGGATCCATTTCTATAGACGAGGGAGAAAAAATAAAACCCAAAAAAGAGACCTTCTGAACTCCGAATAGGCACTTATCACGAAGGATCTGGAACACCATCCTGACCTGCTTCACATGAGACTCCCAATCATTGGAAAAAATCAAAATATCATCCAAATATACGACCATGAATTTATCAAGATAATTGCGGAAAATATCATGCATGAAAGACTGGAACACAGATGGAGCATTAGAGAGCCCAAATGGCATCACAAGGTATTCAAAATGGCCTTCGGGCGTATTAAATGCAGTTTTCCATTCGTCACCCTGTATAATACGAACAAGATTATATGCCCCTCGAAGGTCAATCTTAGTAAACCAACTAGCCCCCTTAATCTGAGCAAACAAATCAGTAAAGGCCCCTTCACATTAAGCGACGCTGCAGCGATACCGACAACGATCCGGATCGCTGCAGCGTCGCTGTTTGGTCGCTGGAGAGCTGTCACACAGACCGCTCTCCAGCGACCAACGATGCCGGTAACCAGGGTAAACATCGGGTAACTAAGCGCAGGACCGCGCTTAGTAACCCGATGTTTACCCTGGTTACCATGCTAAAAGTAAAAAAAAACAAACACTACATACTTACCTACAGCCGTCTGTCCTCCAGCGCTGCGCTCTGCTTCTCTGCACTCCTCCTGTACTGGCTGTGAACCGGAAAGCAGAGCGGTGACGTCACCGCTCTGCTTTCCGGCTCACAGACAGTACAGGAGGAGTGCAGAGCACAGCGCTGGAGGACAGACGGCTGTAGGTAAGTATGTAGTGTTTGTTTTTTTTTACTTTTAGCATGGTAACCAGGGTAAACATCGGGTTACTAAGCGCGGCCCTGCGCTTAGTTACCCGATATTTACCCTGGTTACCAGTGAAGACATCGCTGGATCAGTGTCACACACGCCGATCCAGCGATGTCAGCAGGAGTCCAGCGACGAAATAAAGTTCTGGACTTTATTCAGCGACCAACGATCTCCCAGCAGGGGCCTGATCGTTGGTCGCTGTCACACATAACGATTTCATTAACGATATCGTTGCTACGTCACAAATAGCAACGATATCGTTAACAATATCGTTATGTGTGAAGGTACCTTAAGCAAAGGCAAGGGGTATTGGAATTTGACCGTGATCTTATTAAGAAGACGATAATCAATACAGGGTCTCAAGGAGCCATCCTTCTTAGCAACAAAAAAGAAACCCGCTCTCAATGGTGACGAAGAGGGCCGAATATGCCCTTTCTCCAAAGATTCCTTAACATAGCTCCGCATGGCGGCATGCTCTGGCACAGACAGATTGAAAAGTCGGCCCTTAGGGAACTTACAACCAGGAATCAAGTTAATAGCACAATCACAGTCCCTATGTGGAGGAAGAGAACTGGACTTGGGCTCATCAAATACATCCTGGAAATCCGACAAAAACTCAGGGACCTTAGAAGAGGGGGAAGAGGAAATTGACATCAAAGGAACGTCACTATGTACTCCTCGACAACCTTAACTAGTCACCGACATAGTTTTCCAATCCAGCACCGGATTATGTTCCTGTAACCATGGAAATCCCAGCACAACAACATCATGCAGGTTATGCAACACCAGAAAACGGCAATCTTCCTGATGTGCAGGAGCCATGTACATAGTCATCTGTGTCCAGTACTGAGGTTTATCCTTGGCCAAGGGTGTAGCATCAATGCCCCTCAAAGGAATAGGGCTCTGCAAAGGCTGCAAGGAAAAACCACAGCGACTGGCGAATTCTACGTCCATTAAGTTCAGGGCAGCGCCTGAATCCACAAATGCCATGACAGAAAAGGACGACAATGAGCAAATCAGGGTCACAGATAAAGGAAATTTAGGCTGTACAGTACTAATGGTAACAGACCTAGCGACTCTCTTAGTACGCTTAGGGCAATCAGAGATAACATGAGCCGAATCACCACAGTAAAAACACAGCCTATTCTGACGTCTGAATTCCTGCCGTTCTATTCTAGTCAAAATCCTATCACATTGCATAGGTTCAGGACTATGCTCAGCGGATACTGCCATATGGTGCACAGCTTTGCGCTCGCGCAGACGCCGATCAATCTGAATGGCTAGAGACATAGATTCGCTCAAACCGGTAGGCGTAGGAAAGCCCACCATAACATTGTTAAGGGTTTCAGAAAGACCTTTTCTGAAAATATCAGCCAGAGCCTCTTCATTCCATTTAGTGAGCACAGACCATTTTCTAAATTTCTGGCAGTATAACTCTGCCGCTTCCTGACCTTGACACAAGGCCAACAGGGTTTTTTCTGCATGATCCACAGAATTAGGTTCGTCATACAATAATCCGAGCGCTTGAAAAAATGCATCTACATTCAATAATGCCGGATCCCCTGTTTCAAGAGAAAAAGCCCAGTCTTGAGGGTCACCACGCAGCAAGGATATGATGATTTTCACCTGCTGAATGGGATCACCAGAAGAACGGGGTTTCAAAGCAAAAAACAATTTGCAGTTATTTTTAAATTTCAAAAACTTGGATCTGTCCCCAAAAAACAAATCAGGAGTAGGAATTCTGGGCTCTAAAGCCGGAGTCTGGACAACATAGTCCTGGATACTCTGTACTCTTGCAGCAAGTTGATCCACACGAGAAAACAAACCCTGAACATCCATGCCAAAACATATATCCTGAACCACCCAGATATCAAGAGGAAAAAAAAAAGACAAACCAAAGCACAGAAAAAAAATGGTTCAGAACTTTCTTTTCCTTCTTTTGAGATACATTTAATTCATTTTTGGCCACTTGTACTGTTATGATCTGGTGGTTTAGGAACAACATGAGACAAGCTCTGAAGGAGGTGGTATCTGTACTGACCGCAGACCCTGAACCTAGCAGCGCAACTAAAAATAGCCGTGGGGGGTACCTGACGCTCCCTAGACCCCTCGGCACAGCCTAAGATCTAACTTCCCCTAAAGATGGAAACAGGAAACCTATCTTGCCTCAGAGAAAATCCCCAAAGGAAAGATAGCCCCCCACAAATATTGACGGTGAGAGGAGGGGAAAATAACATACGCAGAAATGAAATCAGATTTTAGCATAGGAGGCCAGTCTAGCTTGATAGATAGGACAGGAAAGGATACTGTGCGGTCAGTATAAAAACTACAAAACAATCCACACAGAGTTTACAAAATCTCCACACCTCACTATCTCCACACCTGACTAAAGGTGTGGAGGGTAAATCTGCTTCCCAGAGCTTCCAGCTAACAGAAAAAATCCATACTGACAAGCTGGACAAATATAGAATGCACAGAACAATAAGTCCACAACATGTGGACTGAAATGAGCAAAGCCAGAACTTATCTTTGCAGAACTGGTCAGGAAACCAGGAGAATCCAAGCAGAGATGTGAATCCAGCCAGGAAACATTGACAAGTGGCACAGGCTGAAGAAAGAGCCAGACTTAAATAGCGGACGATAAGTGGAGGCAGCTGATGACAGCTAACTCCAAGGAGCAGCCATACCACTAGAAACCACAAGAGGGAGCCCAAGAGCAGAACTCACAAAAGTGCCACTTACAACCACCGGAGGGAGCCCAAGAACGGAATTCACAACAGGTAAGAGAAGAAATTGGACCCCAAAAGTTGTTGTACAATTTGTCCTGAGTACGCCGATACCCCATATGTGAGGGTAAACCACTGTTTGGGCGCATGGGAGAGCTCGGAAGGGAAGGAGCGCCGTTTGACTTTTCAATGCAAAATTGACAGGAATTGAGATGGGACGCCATGTTGCGTTTAGAGAGCCACTGATGTGCCTAAACATTGAAACCCCCCACAAGTGACACCATTTTGGAAAGTAGACCCCCTAAGGAACTTATCTAGATGTGTGGTGAGCGCTTTGACCCACCAAGGGCTTCACAGAAGTTTATAATGCAGAGCCGTAAAAATAAAACAAAAACTTTTTCCCACAAAAATTATTTTTTAGCCCCCAGTTTTGTATTTTCCCGAGGATAACAGGAGAAAATGGACCCCAAAATGTGTTGTCCAATTTGTCCTGAGTGCGCTGATACCCCATAAGTGGGGGGGGAACCACTGTTTGGGCACATGGGAGGGCTCGGAAGGGAAGGAGCTCCATTTGGAATGCAGACTTAGATGGAATGGTCTGCTGGTGTCACATTGCATTTGCAGAGCCCCAAATGTACCTAAACAGTAGAAACGCCCCACAAGTGACACCATTTTGGAAACTAGACCCCCCAGGGAACTCATCTAGATGTGTTGTAAGAACTTTGAACCCCCAAGTGTTTCACTACAGTTTATAACGCAGAGCCGTGAAAATAAAAAATCCTTTTTTTTCCCCCACAAAAATTATTTTTTAGCCCCCAGTTTTGTATTTTCCCAAGGGTAACAGGAGAAATTGGACCCCAAAAGTTGTTGTCCTATTTGTCCTGAGTACGCTGATACCCCATATGTTGGGGTAAACCCCTGTTTGGGGACACTGGAGAGCTCGGAAGGGAAGGAGCACTGTTTTACTTTTTCAACGCAGAATTGGCTGGAATTGAGATCGGACGCCATGTCGTGTTTGGAGAGCCCCTGATGTGCCTAAACAGTGGAAACCCCCCAATTATAACTGAAACCCTAATCCAAACACACCCCTAACCCTAATTCCAACGGTAACTCCAACCACACCTCTAACCCTGACACACCCCTAACCTTAAAGGGAACCTGTCACCCCGTTTTTTGAGATTGAGCTATAAATACTGTTAAATAGGGCCTGCGCTGTGTGTTCCTATAGTGTATGTAGTGTACCCCGATTCCCCATGTATGCTGAGAAATAACTTACCAAAGTCGCCGTTTTCGCCTGTCAATCAGGCTGGTCAGGTCGGGAGGGCGTGGTGACATCGCTGGTTCTTCCTCAGCTTTACGTTGGTGGCGTAGTGGCGTAGTGGTGAAGACACAGCGCGCGATCTGCGCTGTCATCCCTTTCGTCGGTGGGGGCGGCCATCTTCCTGGGGCCGCGCGTGCGCAGATCGAGTGCTCTGCTGCACGGGGCTTCAGGAAAATGGCCGCGGGATGCCGCGCGTGCGCATTAGAGATCGCGGCGGCCATTTTCCCAAAGCCGAGTTTGATCTCGGCTTTGGGAAAATGGCCGCCGCGATCTCTAATGCGCACGCGCGGCATCCCGCAGCCATTTTCCTGAAGCCCCGTGCAGCAGAGCACTCGATCTGCGCACGCGCGGCCCCAGGAAGATGGCCGCCCCCACCGACGAAAGGGATGACAGCGCAGATCGCGCGCTGTGTCTTCACCACTACGCCACCAACGTAAAGCTGAGGAAGAACCAGCGATGTCACCACGCCCTCCCGACCTGACCAGCCTGATTGACAGGCGAAAACGGCGACTTTGGTAAGTTATTTCTCAGCATACATGGGGAATCGGGGTACACTACATACACTATAGGAACACACAGCGCAGGCCCTATTTAACAGTATTTATAGCTCAATCTCAAAAAACGGGGTGACAGGTTCCCTTTAATCCCAACCCTATTCCCAACTGTAAATGTAATCTAAACCCTAACCCTAACTTTAACCCCAACCCTATCCCTATCCCTAGCCCTAATGGGAAAATGGAAATAAATACATTTTTTTAATTTTTCCCTAACTAAGGGGGTGTTGAAGGGGTGTTTTATTTACTTTTATAGCGAGTTTTTTAGCGGATTTTTATGATTAGCAGCTGTCACACACTGAAAGACGCTTTTTATTGCAAAAAATATTTTTTGCGTTACCACATTTTGAGAGCTATAATTTTTCCATATTTTGGTCTACAGAGTCATGTGAGGTCTTGTTTTTTGCGGGACGAGTTGACGTTTTTATTGGTAAAATTTTCGGGCACGTGACATTTTTTGATCGCTTTTTATTCCGATTTTTGTGAGGAAGAATGACCAAAAACCAGCTATTCATGAACTTCTTTTGGGGGAGGCGTTTATACCGTTCCGCGTTTGGTAAAATTGATAAAGCAGTTTTATTCTTCGGGTCAGTACGATTACAGCGATACCTCATTTATATCATTTTTTTATGTTTTGGCGCTTTTATATGATAAAAACTATTTTACAGAAAAAATAATTATTTTTGCATCGCTTTATTCTCAGGACTATAACTTTTTTATTTTTTTGCTGATGATGCTGTATGGCGGCTCGTTTTTTGCGGGACAAGATGACGTTTTCAGCGGCACCATGGTTATTTATATCGGTCTTTTTGATCGCGTGTTATTCCACTTTTTGTTTGGCGGTATGATAATAAAGCGTTGTTTTTTGCCTCTTTTTTTTCTTCTTCTTTTCTTACGGTGTTTACTGAAGGGGTTAACTAGTGGGCCAGTTTTATAGGTCGGGTCGTTACGGACGCGGCGATACTAAATATGTGTACTTTTATTGTTTTTTTTTTATTTAGATGAAGAAATGTATTTATGGAAATAATATATATTTTTTTTCATTATTTAGGAATATTTTTTTTTATTTTTTATTTTACACGTTTGGAATTTTTTTTTTTAACTTTTTTATTTTGTCCCGGGGGGGGGGGGGGGGGGGGGACATCACAGATCGATTATCTGACAGTTTGCACAGCACTCTGTCAGATCACCGATCTGCCTTAGAGCACTGCAGGCTTCACAGTGCCTGCTCTGAGCAGGCTCTGTGAAGCCACCTCCCTCCCTGCAGGACCCGGATCCACGGGCATCTTGGATCCAGGCCTGGAGCAGGCAGGGAGGGAGGTAAGAGACCCTCACAGCAATGCGATCACATCGCGTTGCTGCGGGGGGCTCAGGGAAGCCCGCAGGGAGCCCCTTCCCTGCGCGATGCTTCCCTGTACCGCCGGCACATCGCGATCATCTTTGATCGCGGTGTGCCGGGGGTTAATGTGCCGGAGGCGGTCCGTGACCGCTCCTGGCACATAGTGCCGGATGCCAGCTGCGATAGGCAGCTGACACCCGGCCGCGATCGGCGGCGCTCCCCCGTGAGCGCTGCCGATCGCATGTGACGTACTGGATAGTACGTCTAATGTCAGAAAGGGGTTAATATCTGCCCTCACTCACTGGCTTTCCCACTCTGGCGGAGAAAATTGCGTGGGAGCCCACACCATTTTTTTCCCCATGATTTAACCCTTTATTTCAACAGCTAGAGCCCCCAAATTTTGCACACAGACTCTACTAACATTACTAGTGATAAATATGCCAAAAAAAGGAATATGAAAAGGTTTACTGTATGTAAACCATGTCTCATGTCATGTCGGGTTTGGGAAGGAAGGTTTGGGTTCTGTCTAGGGTTAGGGTTCTGTCTAGGGTTATGGTTCTGTCTATGGTTAGGGTTCTGCCTAGGGTGAGGGTTCTGTCTAGGGTTAGGGTTGTATGTAAGGTTAAGGTTGTGTCTATGGTTGTGTGTTGGGTTAGGCTACTTTCACACTTACGTCGGGACGGGTCCGTCGCTATGCTGCGGGCCGATGTACCGACGCACGTTGTAAAATTTGTGCACGACGTGGGCAGCGGATGCAGTATTTCAACGCATCCGCTGCTCATTATGACGTCCAGGGAGGATGGGGCGGAGTTTCGTCTGCACATGCACGGTAGAAAATGGCGGACGCGACGGAGAAAAAAAAATGTTCACTTGAACGTTTTTTCGTGCCCACAGTCCACCAAAACACAACGGATCCATTGCACGATGGAAGCGACGTGTGGCCATCCGTCGCTAATACAAGTCTATGGGGAAAAAACGCATCCTGCGAGCACATTTTCAGGATCCATTTTTTTCCCAAAATGACGGATTGCGACGGATGCCAAACGACGCAAGTGTGAAAGAGGCCTTAGGGGAGTCTTGGGGTTAGTGTATCAGTCGCTGCCTTCATCTGTTATCGGCACTACTACAGTTGACTCCTGTAGGTTGTGAGCTGCATATCTCCAGTATTTGCTGGTCGAGCCAGAAGTCACTTCTGAATGGAAGTCTGTGACAAGCAGAATAACGCTTTTATAGACTTACATTCAGAGCTTGTGACAGTTACCGCTGACTTCTGACCTCTGGTCAGCCAGAAGTTGAGGTCACAAGATGGCTGTGCAGGACCTGAGCGTTGCCAGAAACAGATGACGACAGCGGATGGTAAGTATATTACTATGGGCAAGGAACTTAACCCCTTTCTGACATCCGACATACTATCCCGTCAGGTGGTCTGGGCCCATATGACCACCGGCGGGATAGTACGTCGTCATCACCGATCAGCCGTGGATCGCTCCTGGCACATTAACCCCCGGAACACTGCAAACATGATCACAGCGTTCCGGCGGCATAGGGAAGTATCGCGCAGTGAGGGGACTCTCTGCGTGCTTCCCTGATGTGATCGCGTTGTTCCGAGCGTCTCCTCCCTACAGGCCCCGGATCCAAAATGGCTGTGGGGCGCCTTCCAGGTACACACAGTATGAGCCCACAGACATTCACAATCATTAAAAAAAATAAACCAAAGAACCCTCACTTTGTCCCTGTTCTCCCAGGATCTTGCTCTGATCTTTGCTGCGTGAACGGACGCGCAACACAGTAGACTCAACATTTTTATGTCATCGTATCTGCGGTTTTAGTCACATATGCTGGAAGGTAGAAGGAGGAGCTGCCGTCTCCCTCCTCCATCATTATATTCCCCGCTATCTGTATCTTGAAAATGCAAACAGAGTTGAAACTGGGACACTGGAGGGGTGAAGACGGCCACATGGTGCACTCTATGGCCCGGAGTTTTTAGTCCTTCAGGGGGTCTAGCGGACCTCACCTTGCCCACGTCTGCCTTAATGCATTCGAGAAATAAAATAAACAAAATGTCTCTATCTAAGGAACGATCAGGAATCTTGACACAGTGCAATTTAGAAAAAAGGTTTTATTTTACTATATAGAACAATTCCAGTTATGACTTTTTGGTGCTATACAATGCCTTCAATCCTTTGTTATTATGGAGTAGACCACAAAGATTACTTGTACACCTGGTATTAAAAATATGCTCCTAATAATAAAGATAAACTATAATCATAACCTATGAAAGTCTCACAAACTCAAAATATTGCTCGTACAGATATTGACATTAAGCAAAATAAAAAAAATTTCCTGTAAGTGTAAATATGGCAGTAGTTACTATGGTGTTTCCCCAAAAATAAGACCTACTCTGAAAATAAGCCCTAGTATGATTTTAGAGGATTTTTGAAGTATACTTGACAGGCGTATACATAGAAATCATGGGGCCCCATATCAGAAGTTCTAATGGGCCCCTCCTCTTCCCGGAAAAAATATACATTAATATTTGGTGCGGTCACACAAGAGCATATCTTAACTTTTCAGCCTTCATTTAGTAATTTTCCTCCTACTGTAGCCCCAGATTCTCCTTTCATTGCACTCAAAGTACAGAAGTGTCCCACAAACACGGTAAGATACCCCCACAGTGAATTCCTCCACACGCACAGTAAGATGACTCTACTGTACCCCACCTAAACTCCCCCAGCAAAGTATGGTGACCCCAACACAGTATGATCCCCCAACTGCGATCCCCACATAGCCACCCATGCAGCATAATGGGCCTACACCTCACCACACTGTCTGACTAACCCACTAAACCAGGGGTCTCAAATTTGGCTGGGTATATGGGCCGGATATAGAAAAAAATTGAACTTGGGGGGCCGCATTCTTTGAAGGACAAAGTGACATTTTTAGTGATACAATTTTTTTCTATACATCTTTCGAACATTTTTGCCATATTTTTTTTTTGTTTACATTTTTGGAGCTTGGGTTGTTATGGATGTGGTGATAACAAATGTGTGCTCTTATTGTAGTTATGTCCCCATATTGTAGTTATGTCCCCATATCCAAGTCCCCATATTGTAGATATGTCCCCATCCAGATTCTCATATTTATAAGTATAATCAAAAGACACCAATAAGTCATGTAGTTGAGGGTATATATCCCTCCCTGGACACCCCGAATGTGTCCAGTTAAATGGACAACTCCAAAAACGTACAACCAGAAAACAAAGGAGTAAAAAAGTCCAAATTACCATATTTAAAACCAATAACAACTTTATTAAACAAACTGCACAATATAAATATATCCAAAATAATAATAAATATGTATGCGGTAAACAATGTATACCAATACAGAGGTATCAAGGAGAAAACATAACGGTATGCCGGGTTAGGTGCAAGTCACATAGTACATCCCAGAACATGAGTACCAGGTGCAGAAATAGTAGATATGGCGGTATATAGGACCCTATAACAAGTATGGCATCGTAGGTCATCCCTATCTAAATCTCAGGATCCTGAGATTTAGATAGGGATGACCTACGATGCCATACTTGTTATAGGGTCCTATATACCGCCATATCTACTATTTCTGCACCTGGTACTCATGTTCTGGGATGTACTATGTGACTTGCACCTAACCCGGCATACCGTTATGTTTTCTCCTTGATACCTCTGTATTGGTATACATTGTTTACCGCATACATATTTAATATTATTTTGGATATATTTATATTGTGCAGTTTGTTTAATAAAGTTGTTATTGGTTTTAAATATGGTAATTTGGACTTTTTTACTCCTTTGTTTTCTGGTTGCAGATTCTCATATTGTAGTTTTGTCCTCATATTGTAGTTATGTCCCCATCCAGGTCCTCATAATTGTACTTACCGTATTTTTCCGACCATAAGACGCACTTTTTTCCCTCCAAATTTGGGAGGAAAGTGTGGGTGCGTCTTATGGTACGGATGTAGCATGTGGGGAGGGGGGCAGCAGTGAGTGGGATCGCACTGTTATGCCACTTCAGGATGTCCCTGCTGCCCGGAATCAGTGCTGGGGAAACCATGTGGTCCCGATGATTAAGTGCAGTGAATATTCATTAGTGGCTCCCTGCCCACCTATCAGCTGAGCAGTGAGCCAGGAGGTATGTCCCTAGGTTTTAGAGGAGGAAAATAGAAAAAAAAGTGAAGCAAATAATGTGGTCAACTCTGTATTAATATCCGACGTCCTGGTATATATATGCTCCCAATCCAGGTAAGCATGGCCCCCTCATCTCTATCCTGGTATGCATGACGCCCATCCCCATTATGGTATGCATGGTCCCTTCATTCCTATCCTGGTATGCATGGTCTCCTCATCCCCATCTTGGTATGCATGGCCTCCTCATTTCTATCCTTGTATACATGGCCTCCTCATCCCCATAATGATATGCATGGTCTCCTCATCCCTATCCTGGTATGCATAGCTCCCTCATCCCTATCTTGATATGCATGCCTCCCTCATCCCTATCTTGGTATATGGCCCACTCAGAGTATAATACAACCCATCACACACACAGTATTATGCAGCCCCCCCACACAGTGTAATGCTGTACCTCCACTACACACACAGTATAATGCATCCAGCGGTATTACACACACTATAATGCAAACACAAACACAATACTTACCTCTCCCCATTTCACTGCTGCTCTGGCTTCTGCAGCGAGTCTCATTGGCTTCACTGCTTGCACAACGTGGCGCACAATGAAGTGAGGTCATCATGCGCCCACTGAATCAGAAGCAGAGGACTGATGGGAGAGGGAGCGTCCTTTGACGCGCTCTCCCCCATCACTGCTTTCAACTTTATCAGCGTCTATGATGCCAATAAGTTAAATGTGGGGGAGGAAAGGCGACGCAACGCTGGGCCCCATAGAGGCTGGGACTGCCAGCTGCATGCTTCCCTGCGTGTCTCAGACCTGTGCTCTAAACAGTATAATGTCCCCCCGAAAGCCCTCCACATAGTATGATGGACATCACACAAATCATCTCACACAGTATAATTGCTTGCATACAGTATAATGGCCCCCACACAGTCCTCCATAATGTACAAAAGCTCCCAAATAGCCCTCCAAATATTATAATGGCCCCCACATAGCCCTCCATATATTATAACTAGATTGTGGCCCGATTCTAACGCATCGGGTATTCTAGAATATGCATGTCCCCGTAGTATATGGACAATGATGATTCCAGAATTCGCGGCAGACTGTGCCCGTTGCTGATTGGTCGAGGCGACCTTTATGACATCATCGTCGCCATGGCAACCATTATGACATCTACGTCGATACTGCGCCCGTCGCTGAATCAGAGACGCGGGATGTCTACGTCCTTTATGACATCATCGTCGCTATGCCCGTCGCTGATTGGTCGAGGCCTGGCGGCTTCGACCAATCAGAGACGCGGGATTTCCAGGACAGACAGACAGACAGAAAGACAGACAGACAGACAGAAAAACCCTTAGACAATTATATATATAGATAGCCCCAATAATGGGTCCATTAGTCCTCCACATTGTATACTGCGGGGTGCATTCTCCATATAGTATACTGCACGCTATAGTCCTCCACACAATATAATGAACTCCCCATAGTTATCCATAAAGTATAATGCACTTCTCATAGTCTTCCATAAAGTATAATGCACTTCCCATAGTCTTCCATACAGTATAATGCACTCCCCATAGTCTCCCATACAGTATAATGTACTCCCCATGGTCCTTCATACAGTATAATGCACTCCCCATAGTCCTCCTTTGAGAATAATACACTCAACATACAAAAAACAATACTCATCTCTCCTTCTCATTCCCCTGCTGCTCCATTCTCCAGAGAGAGCATTCTGAAGTGCCTGAACATCTCAGACGCTAAGAAAGAATGATGGAGGCGAAAACGTCAGCCGATGCTCCATCATTGAACATTGCTTTCAACTGTATTGGCATCCAGGATGCCGATCAAGTTGAACTTGCGATGACGAATGGAGGGGGAGAAGGGCATTGTTAGCTAGAGTCAAACTGGGCAATTGTCCAAAGTCCATCCTTCTCTTAAGGGGCCCCAGTGTTTCTCTTCCGAGGTTAAGACTTCTTAAAGACCTTTGGTGATTTCACAGTCATGTGACCATGATTTCACCAAAGATCTCTTAACTGCAGGAGTCTAGAGTACTTGAACATGAGACAGGCTGGCATACAGGCAGGCATTAGGGGAAAATCAAAGTGGGTCAATTTCTCATGGGCCAACAGTGTTTTGATTCTGAGCTTAAAACTGCTTTTGGTGACATCACGGTCATGTGACCATGTCGTCACTAAAGGTCTCAACTGCAGGAGCCTAAAGGTGAAGAGGAGACAGGCGGTATGCATGTATGTGTATTTACTTGTGTGTGTATATATACATCATTATTATTTACTTTTTAAAACACCACCAATTCCATGGTGCATTACATAAGAAGGGGTTACATACAGTGGGTTGCAAAAGTATTCGTGTTTTGCTAACTCGTAACTTGGAATTGTAGTTTTTTTTTGGAGGGAATGCATCAGTACATGTTAAGAACGTACCTACAAATGTGATACAGGAAAGATATATATCTTGGTGCCGTGTTAGCCAGTAGATATATTCCTCTGTCTCTGAGATTTGAAGCTGCCTTTTAATACAAGTAATTTCATGTCCATAATGTTATGATTGGGGAGACAAAAATGTATTGCCACAGGTAGATCCATTCTTTTTTCTCTTATTGTATGGCGATGAGAGTTCATTCTTGTTCTCAGTTTCTGCCCTGTCTCACCTACACATAGACCCCAAGTTGGACATTTAGTACAAATAATTAGGTACACCATATTAGAAGTGACGCAGCTGAAAGTACCTGGTATCTTGTAGTCCTGATGTGAATTGGCGATCTTTATCCGTGGTCATTATAAATGGACAGGTTTTAAATTTTTTCTGATTGCAAGGAAAGGTACCTGCAGCTGTTGGAGAGGACAGTGAGCTCTTGACAATGATGCTTCTTAGATTTGGGGGCTGCCTAAAACACAGTAGTGGGGGTGGGGGGGGTCTGGTAAAATTGATTGTAAGAGGGCATCTTTTTGTAGTAAAGGTTGCAATTTCCGTGCAGCTCCCCTTAGCACCTCCAGATTTGGATTGTAGGAAACTACTAGAGGTACCCGGTTATTTTGTTCTTTAGCTTTGTAATGTAGCAGGTGATTCCTTGATATTCTGGTGGCTCTTGTAATCTGGTTTTCAATTGTTCTTGGATGGTAGCCTTGATTCAAAAAGGTCTTTCTGAGGCGACCAAGGTGTTCATCCCTATCCATTGGGTTGGAACATATACGATTGTATCTGATGGCTTGGCTGTAGACAATAGAGTTTTTTATGTGTTTTGGATAGAAACTGTCCCATTTAAAGTATGTTGGACGGTCGATTAGCTTCTGATACAGGGATGTCTCTATTTTATTGTTCTGCAGCTTAATGATGGTGTCCAAAAAGTTAATTTCAGTACAGGAGTAGTTGAGTGTCAAGTTGATGGTGGGATGAAATTGATTAAACTGTTCATGGAACGTCTTTAGCTGTGGCTCAGACTCCATCCAGATGATTAAAATGTCATCAATGTAGCGGTAGTGAGCCAGCTTGGCCATGAAAAGATTTGCATACTGTGGAGCCATTTTACTTCCCATTGCTGTGCCAATCTCCTGTAGATAGATCTTGTTGTCAAATTCAAAGTAATTGTGGGTAAGGATGAATTTTATAATTTTCACCACAGAATCCGCATCAGTCTCTGTGTTTTCCAGGAAGAATTTGCAGGCATTTAATCTGTCCTGGTGTGGGATATTGGAGTACAAAGATTCCACATCCATGGTGGCCAGGATGGTTCCTTCTGGTAGAGAACCTATTGCTGATAGTTTATTCAATAGGTCAGTTGTGTCCTGAATGAAGCTGGGTGTATCCTTTACCAGGGGGTTAAAAATACCCTCTACCCATCCAGATACCTGTTCAGTAAGGGTGCCCACACATGAAATAATTGGTCTTCCTGGATTTCCAGATTTGTGGATTTTGGGAAGCATGTAGAATATCCCTGTTCTTGGACTTTCTGGTGTCAGGTAATCGGCTCTTGTGGATATGTCAGGCAGACAAGATACTAACCTTTTTAGTTCCTTGTAATAGTCCTGTGTAGGATCCGACTTCAATTTTTTGTAGTAGCGTGTGTCCATAAGTTGTCTGTTTGCTTCCTTCATATAGTCTGAATGACTTTTGCACCTCCCTTGTCAGCAGGTTTGATGATGTCTTCTTTGTTGGTTTTCAGAGACTGTATGGCCTTTCTCTCCTGGGCACTGATGTTGTATGCTTGTCTCCTGTTAGTATCTATGATGGTGGATTTTATCAAATGTCTGGAGGAGTCTATATATTTATCCAAATGAGGGTTGTGTCCAGGTGGAGGTGTCCAGTCTGACCTCTTTGTTGTTAGGATCCCTTTTCCTTCAGTCCAGGTGGGTTCTGAATCTTCTGTATCATTGAAATATTCCATCAAGTGCCTGGGCGGCTCTCTCTTTGCAGGTATTGTTATAGTATCATGTTCTTTCCATTTGATGATAATGGATTTGATGGCGCCCTGGGGGATCATCAGAGATTAGGATACTTTTTATAACCCAACCCTGACTTGTACTTCTCAACAACTTTGTCCCAGACTTGTTTGGCGATCTCCTTGGTCTTCATGGTGTTGTATGGCTAGTGGTGTCTCTTGCTTAATGGTGTTACAGCCTCTGTGGTCTTTCAGAAAAGGTGTGTTAATACTGACAGACTATGTGACACTTAGATTGCACAAATGTGAACTTCCTTTCACTAAGCAGTTGACTTATGAAGGTAATTGCTTGCACCCAAATTATTTAGGCTTCATAGAAAAAAGGATGAATACATATACACATGTCAATTTTTAGTTATTTGATCCAATAAATTTAATTTATTCCTATATTTTTCTCATTTCACTTCACCAACTAAGACTACTTAGTGCTGATGCGCCACACACAAATCAAATTACAAAAATATTTAAATGCAGTTTGTAATGTAACAAAAAAAGGTAAAAAGCCAAGGGGGTGAATTATTTTGCAAGGCACTGTAAGTGTGATAGTGAAACATTGAGCTCTGGAAACACAGTAAGAAGGAAGAGCAATACGGTAGGAGGTGCTGATAAATGAATGGTTTGTAACGTGACACAGCTGAAATCAGCTGTGCTGCTCCTCCTCTCACGCTGACTCTTGTGGGAGAGGTTAGACCAGGACATCAGAGCTGTATCATCACATCTCACACACTTGAGAAATCTGCTCTAAGCTATGGTGGGGCATGTTCTTCTTTCCTGAGTGTTGGGGCATGTTCTTTTCTTTGAGTGTTGCTGCCAGATTATGACTGGTTAGCATCATAGAGGGGGGAAGAATTACACACCCCCACTGAAGACTGATAACACCCACTTAGACTTGACAAAAATTTGAAAATTAACTCAGAGGCCAAACAATGATCGCAAATATTTCCACAAACAAAAGTCAAAATTTTAAATTAAAAAAAAAAAAAAAAAGTGTTACTCTGCTCGGCAGCCACTTTTATATCCTGTACCCAGTTCAACATGAAAAATTTGGTGCATGGCCTACTTCAGAATGAAGAAATAAATGTATAAAACAGTTGGAGGGGAACATATCCCCCCATTTACCTTGCACAATGGTGCCGGGATACAAACAACGATACTGTTGACTCCAGTATGCTGCAATTCTTGTTCCTTCAAGTAGACAGCGGACAGAGGGCGGCTTTACATCTATGATCTATTGATAACAAAAATAATAATTTAATATTTTATATGCGCAAACAAGAAAAAAATCTGCAGCTTACAAAACACATGAATTGGCACTTTTTTTTACTTCTTTGTATATTTAGCCACTTACAGTCATGTTCAGATGGTTACACAGACACAATACTGACTCAACATAAAGCTAGCATATTTCATTTGTTCTCAGCATTACACCTGTAGCTAAAACAATCCTTTTTTTTATTGCGCTAATTATCATTCTATGCAGAGGGACTTTTGACTATAAACAGTTGTAAATTTTTGGGATTTTGTTGACAGTATATTTCTTTTAAATAAAGGAAAATATATAGAAACGAAAAAAAGATAATTAGCAGCAGTAAGTATCAGTACAGTGGAATGCAGAAGTGAAAAAACAGTATAACTGCCCTACATGATAGCAAAAACTGGCAGGATACAACCACATAAATTATTAGAACATTTTAACAGAAAATAAAATAAAGCAAAGAAGCCTATATAAAAATGCACAAAGCAAGCCACACCTAGAACATTCCAGGAAACCATAAATGCACTGTCAAGATATGTGCTCACAGAGGGCTTTTTTTAAGGAGTTTTCAGAAAATAATGAGCAAAATCTCCCCAAATCTTCAAAATCTTGCATTTCTTAGGTCTCTTTTTTTAACCTCTTTACCCCCCAAGGTGGTTTGCATGTTGATGACCAGACCAATTTTCTTCAATTCTGACTAGAGTCACTTTATGAGGTAATAACTCTGTAACACTTCAATGGATCCCACTAATTCTGAGAATATTTTTTCGGGACATATTGTACTTCATGACAATGATAAAATTCCTTCGATATCACTTGCGTTTATTTGTTAAAAAAATGTGAATTTTGAGAAAAAATTTTTTTTTGTAAGGAAGTTTTAGGCAGTGTGCACACGTAGCAGATTTTTCTAGTTTTTTTGCGTTTTTTCGCTATAAAACCGCGAAAATAACACTCACATTAAGCATCCTATTTAATAGAATGCAATCCGCATTTTTTGTGCACATGCTGCGTTGTTTTCCCGAGCGGAATTGCATTCCAGAAAAAAACACAGCATGTTCATTAAATTTGCGGAATCGCGTGGATTCTGCACACATAGGAATGCATTGATCTGCTTACTTCCCGCATGGGGCTATGCCCAGGGCCAGCTCCAGGTTTTTGAGGGCCCCAGGCAAAAGAGTCTCAGTGGGCCCCCCCCTTTAACACATACCACGATTCATGATCGCATATAAACACAGCCATGTAGTATATAGCACAGCCCACGTAGTATATAGCACAGCCACGTAGCATATAACACAGCCATGTAGTATATAACAGCCCACATAGCATATAACACAGCCACGTAGTATATAGCACAGCCCATATAGTATATAGCACAGCCACATAGTATATAACATGGCCCACGTAGTTTATAGAACAGCCATCTAGTATATAGCACAGCTCACGTAGCATAACAGCCCACGTAGTATATAACACGGCCCACGTAGTATATAGAACAGCCATGTACTATATAGAGACACTTGCCCTATATAGTGCTGCACAAACGTTATGGCCCCATAGATGCTCCATACAGACACTTGCCCCATATAGTGCTGCACAAACGTTATGGCCCAATACAGACACTTGCCCCATATAGTGCTGCACAAACGTTATGGCCCCATACAGACACTTGCCCCATATAGTGCTGCAGAAACGTTATGGCCCCATAAGATGCGCCATACAGACACTTTCCCATTTGCTGTTACTGCGGGAGCGGTGGTACTAGGCACTGGCAGCTGCCTGCCCTTAACGTCTGCCTTGAATGGGCCCCCCTGTCTCGCCAGGGCCCCGGCACTTGCCCGGGTACTGACGCCGGCCCTGGCTATGCCCACCAAGTAAGCAGATCATGTGCGGTTGGTTGGAGGAGAGGAGACTCTCCTCCACGGACTGGGCACCATATAACTGTTAAAAAAAACAAAAATAATTAAAATAAAAAATAGTGATATACTCACCTTCTGATGGCCCCTGGAGTCTTCCCGCCTCTCAGTGGTGCACGCGGCCGCTTCCGTTCCCATGGATGCTTTGTGTGCTGGTCCTGCGATGACGTCGCGGTCACGTGACCGTGATGTCATCGCAGGTCCTGCACACAAAGCATCTATAGGAACGGAAGCTGCCACGTGCATCGCTGAGGAGATCGGCTGCCTTCGGAAGGTGAGAATAACCATTTTTTTATTTATTATTTTTAACATTATATCTTTTTACTATTGATGCTGCATAGGCAGTATCAATAGTAAAAAGTTGGTCACACTTGTCAAACACTATGTTTGACAAGTGTGACCAACCTGTCAATCAGTTTTCCAAGCGATGCTACAGATCGCTTGGAAAACGCTAGCATTCTGCAAGCTAATTATGATTGCAAAACGCTAGTTTTTAGCAGGAATATGCATGCCAATTCCGCATGCGGAAATTTCCGCAGCAATTCTGCGACGTGTGCACTTAGCCTTAAGGGATAAAAGTTGACCAGCCATTTCTCCTTTTTCCAACAAAATTTACACAACCATTTTTTTTAGGGACCACCTCACATTTGAAGTGACTTTAAGGGGTCAACATGATACAAAATAAAAAAAAAGTGACACCATTCTACAAACAGCAATTTCTCCTGAACATGCAGATACCCCATATGAGGGAGAAAAACGCTGTTTGGGCGAACGGCAGAGATCGTAAGGGAAGGAGCGCCATTTGACATTTTGAATGCAAAATTTGCTGGAACAATTGGTGGATGTCATGTTTGGAGAGCCCCTGATGTGCCTAAACAGTGAAAATCCCCCACAAGTGACACCATTTTGGAAACTAGACCTCTTAGAGAACTGATCTAGATGTGTGGTGAGCACATTGAACCCTTGAGTTCTTCACAGATGTTTATAACATTAAAATGTGGACATAAAAAAAAAATCACATTTTCCCCACAAACATGTTTTAGCCTCAAATTTTGTATTTTCATAAGGGTAATAGGAGAAATTGCACAATAGAATTTATTGTGCAATTTCTTCTGAGCACACCGATACCCAATATGAGGGTGAAAACTACTATTTGGGCGCATGGCAGAGCTCGGAAGAGAAGGAATGTCATTTGATTCTTTGAACGTAAAATTTCATGGAATCATTAGAAGACATCATGTTCCATTCGGAGAGCCCTTGATGTACCTAAAAAGTAGAAATGCCCCCCAAAAGTGACCCCATTTTTTGAAACTAGACCCCTCATGGAATCTATTTAGATGTGTGGTGAGCACCCTGAAGCCCCAAGGTGCTTCACAGAAATTCATAATGCTGAGTGATAAAAATAATAAAAAAAAAATCTAAATTTCCCCCACAAAAATTTTATTTTACCCCCAAATTTTGCATTTTCATAAGAGTAACAGGAGAAATTACACCATACAATTTGTTGTGCTATTTCTCCCAGGTGCGCAGATACCCCATATGTGAAGGTATACTACTTTTGAGTCACCATGCAAAGCTCAGAAGTTAAGAGGCGCCATACTGGAGTTCAGATTTTGTTGGAATGGTTTGAAGGTGCCATTTTACATTGACAGGGTCCCTGAGATGCCAGAATAACAGAAACCCCCCACATGTGAACTCACTTTACAAACAACACTCCCCCATGAATTTATCTAGGGGTGCAGTTTCCATATTGATACCACATGTGCGTCACAGAATTTGATACCACTGACCAGTGAATAAAGAAAAAATTACATCTTTACCACTAAAATGCTGTTTTAACCCCAAGTTTTTAATTTCTCTAAGGGCTAAAATAGGGATTTTTGCGTACTCACCAAAAAATCCTTTTCTCCGAACCATTCATTGGGATGCACAGACCGTGGATTGTATGCTGCTGCCACTAGGAGGCTGACACTAAGTGAAACAAAGAAAGTTAGCTCCTCCCCTGCAGTATACACCCTCCTGCTAACCAGTTCGGTGCAAAAGCAATAGGAGATCAATAACAACATATGAGCATATAGCAGGTCATATTATATATGAGAGTATAGGATGTCAAATTATAAAACAAGCTAATAACAGGGTGGGAGCTGTGTCCCCCAATGAATGGCTCGGAGAAAAGGATTTTACGGTGAGTACAGAAAAATCCCTATTTCTCCTTCGCCTCATTGGGGGACACAGACCATGGGACGTCCCAAAGCAGTTCCTGGGTGGGGACAACATCAGATCAGGCCCTGTTTAACCGCTACTTACAAGTGTGCCACCGCGGCCTGCAGAGTCCGCCTGCCCAGACTCGCATCTGTGGAAGTGTGGGAATTATAGTGCTTCAAGAATGCATGTGGACTGGACAAATCCGCAAGCTTGCAGCTGTGCTTGCCGATGTCTGGTGCCTAGAGCCCTCAGACAGGGAGATAGGCTGACATCTAGCACGGGAGGACTCCTGGATGGTGAAACGAATCCACCGGGCTAACATGGCTGATGAAACGGCTAAACACTTCCTGTGACCGTCAGGAAGCCTTCTTCTTACCGTCAGGAAGCCCAAATAAAGTGTCCAACCTTCGGAAGGATGCTGTCCTTGATACGTAAATACTCGGAACACTCACTTCATCCAGATTATGGAAAATCCATTCCGTTCTGTGGGCTGGAGCCGAAAGAGATGAGGGAAGGGCGATGCCCCTGTAAAAGTGGGAATACAATACCACCTTGGCAACAAGGGAAGGGGATGGTCTGAGGACAACCTTGCCTTGATGGTAATAAGGAAAAAAGTCTGAAAGAACAGAGCGGCAAGCTCTGAAGACTCATCAGGATGACAAGATCGCAGAGAAAAAAGTGAGCGACCTTCCCTAATAATAAGGTCTGTCCGGATCCCCCCCCCCCCAAAAAAAAGGAGTCTACTGTAAGACCCCCAGGACCATTAAGGTCCCAAAGATGTAACGGTATGCGATAGGGAAGAACCACAGTTGAAGACTCCCTGCGAGGAAGTCCATATTTGCAGTTTTGTTGTAATAAGACGGAAAAATACTAGTACCGCAAACGAGAAATCCTGACATGGTCAGTGCGGATCTCCCAGAATCACTGGGGCCCTTCCTGCTTCCAAAAAGATCTCGAAAGGAGTGGAAGAGGGGTTATGGAAATTGGTACCATGGAAGAACAGAGCATGCACTGCAATGGCTCTTAGATCTCGACGCCGAACCATGAACTCTAGTACATTGGCGTTCAGTCTAGACGCCATCCGACCTACATCTGGAGTACTCCAGTGAAGGCAGATCTGATGTAAGACTTCAGGGTGAAGTTCCCACTCACTTGAAGAGAAACCCTGACAGCTGAATATATCTGCCACCCAGTGTTCTACTCCAGAGATATGTACTGCAGAGATCACCGAATGATAGATCTCGGTCCATCAGAGAATGTGAGGTACCTCGGCTATGGCACTTGACTATGGGTACCTGCTAGATGGTTGACGTATGGCACAGCCGTGACATTATCCAATTGAAGTCAGATGGAGTGACCCCCTGAAGGCAGTAGACCTGCTGTAGGATTAGGCGAACCGTTCGGATCCCCAGAGCAATGATCGGGAGAAGAAGACTGGCATTGGTAATCACTAATAACCATTGGACCAGGTGAAGGTCTGGATGAGGAAAGAGCTCAGAAACTACCCTTTGAAAGCCTGATTGACTTGCTGAAAACAAGCGGAGCAAAGGAAACTGCTTCCATTGTCGTTACCATGTTTCCTCAGAACCCTCCTAGCGAATCGAATGAAATGAGGGGATGAGTGATCAAGTGCGCGAGCTCCCTGTTGAAGGGCCACAACCTTGACTCAAGAGAGAATTACCATCCTTCTGGAAGTATGCAGAATTATCTTCAAAAAGGATCTGCTGGGCTGGAAATGAGGAAAACTTGTCTAAGTTTAGGTGCCAGCCCAGGTGAGAGGGTATCGCAAGTGATATAGACGACTCAGAGTAGTCCTGGAAGAGCGGCTAGAAAGTCGACCAAATAGGGCAGGACGACCACGCTACCAGGGTTCCAGAGAAACATGACAACCGCCATGATCCTTGCGATCCTTGGGTGCGGTAGCCAGGCCGAAGGGCAAGGTCATGACTTGAAAATGCTGTTCGAGAATGGAAAGGGGAAGGAATTTTTGTAGAGGGGAAATATAGGAATGTCAGGGTAAAAATCCCGAATGTCGATGGAGGCCAGAAACTCCACCGTTTTCTGTTGAAGTAATGGCTGAGCGGAGGAACTCCATCCGAAAAAGGAGGACTTTGTCATAGAAGTTTGAGGTCCAGGATCGGTCTTACTTTTCATTCCCCCTTTTTGGAACCAAGATCCCTTAGATCTAGACTGTCCTGGACAACCCTTCCACTGCTGGTTGGGTCTGTAGAAAGAATATGATCCCTTGTTAATCTCCTGCTCAGAAGATTTGATTGGCCTGCTGTGCTGTCTTTGGGGAAAGGTTACTTGTGTGAATCGAAGTAGTTAAAGGTCTCCGACCAGGAGACCATTGCTCAAGCAACCCATGTGGGGGGCTAAGAAAGGGTAGAGCGCTGAACCCGAAGCCGCAAGACGGAATGAACCACATTTGCTATCCGACAGTCCGTGGTATTTTTAATTGATGATAAATCGGGCAGGGATACTGGTAGGAATACCACAAGAGAATCTACCCAGTTAGTCTGCCAAGTGGCAGAATGCGGGGCTGCATCCAGCAGGTCAGGAAAAAGCCGTCTCATGCCATAGTCGCTCTCTTTTGACGGTGCAGAGTAGAAAAATTAGGAACCCTCGATCCATCATCCTTTTAACAGGGAAGTGGAGAGGAATCGTCCGCCTTCTTGCATCATTCGCTAAATAGTGGTGATGCAAAGGGGAGTGCTTTGACGCCAAAAAGGGTGCCTCTGTACATCCCCAGAGTTCAGGTCTCCGGGTGGACAGGGCAGGTTGTCTGGCGTTAGGTCTGGATGCAGTAGAGGATACATGGAGGCGACACTCCATGTGCTCGTCTGTTGATGGTGTGTGGAGATCGGTGCCCTTTAAAGGACCCGTCGCCCTTAAAAATCAGACCAGGCATGGCATCCCATGTAGAGGCTTCTGTCCAGTGGATCGCTTATCCGGACAGAATGGCAAATGCTCTATGAGGGAGTTTAGTCTCCTTATGAGGGACACTGCGTAGTCTAGAGCAGACCTGGAGTCCTCGTCAATGTACCGAGATTGGTTGATGGGTGAGTCCATCCTTTTCTGAAGCTCTGGTAAGTCCAGGTACTAGGCAATATCCGATCCATATTCAGAGGCTTGTTGTCATCAAATCATTGGTGAGGGATCAGGAAATGAAAACTTCCGTTTTTTAGATGACTGTACGTTTCTAGATGCCTGTACGCTTCTAGAATACTTGCGGCCCCTGCTAGCCAAATGCTCCCATATAGGATAAGGACCATGTATATCGGTCCTGTGAACACTCCAAGCCACAGAGGGTACACGGAGGGATTCAATCTCTTGGTCAGGGAACCATGGATTGCGGTCAGTGACGAAGTCCACTGAGGGGAACTAGGGATAAACTGGGATCAGCGGCGGAGGGCTCCTGAGCTCATTTAGGTGACCGGCTTCGGTTTGATCATGTGCCCTTAGGACCAAGGAATACTGATCATGCACCTTTAAGACCAGGAAATACTGGTCATGCGCCTTTAAGACCAGGGAATACTGGTGATGCGCCTTTAAGACCAGGGAATACTGGTCATGTGCCTTTAAGACAAGGGAATACTGGTCATGCGCCTTTAAGACCAGGGAATAATAATAATAATCTTTTATTTTTATATAGCGCTAACATATTCCGCAGCGCTTTACAGGTTACACACATTATCATCACTGTCCCCGATGGGGCTCACAATCTAAATTCCCTATCAGTATGTCTTTGGAATGTGGGAGGAAACCGGAGTTCCCGGAGGAAACCCACGCAAGCACGGAGAGAACATACAAACTCTTTGCAGATGTTGTCCTTGGTGGGGTTTGAACCCAGGACTCCAGCGCTGCAAGGCTGTAGTGCTAACCACTGAGCCACCGTGCTGCCCTCATACTGGTCATGCGCCTTTAACACCGGGGAATACTGGTCATGCACCTTTAAGACCAGGGAATACTGGTCATGTGCCTTTAAGACAAGGGAATACTGGTCATGCGCCTTTAAGACCAGGAAATACTGGTCATGCACCTTTAAGACAAGGGAATACTGGTCATGCGCCTTTAAGACCAGGGAATACTGTTCGTGTGACTTTAAGACCAGGGAATACTGGTCGGGTGCCTTTAAGACCAGGGAATACTGGTCATGCATCTTTAAGACCAGGAAATACTGGTCATGCAGCTTTAAGACCAGGGAATACTGGTCGTGCGCTTTTAAGACCAGGGAATACTGGTCACCAACTGGTTAGTTACTTCCTTACCCGGGTACTGATGTAGAGTCGTTGTGCCCCTTTAATGCAAAAAAAACCCAAAAAACGTCGCCCCTATGTGAACCGGCCGGGTGGTCCAAGATGGCCACCGGAAGTTGCAGAGTTGATAAAATCTCGCAGAGAGCGAGAAGCGCCAATTCGGGGGGCGGAGTCATGAACACGATGTGGGCGGAGCCTCGATACTTCTGTGAATAGGCAAAAGCCGGGGCCTAAATTTCTGCAGCCGGCGGGCGACACTAGCGGTAGAAGTGAGGGGTATTGTTGCCAGGGGAGAAGCGCCTGAAAAGCGGGCGGAGCCGCCTTAGCGCGCCATAGTGCGGACGCGGCTTCCGGGATGCGGCCTACGCATCGGCAGAAGCCGGAAGCTAAATTTTTGCAGCCGGCCGGAGCGTTACCTCAGGGGGGTGGGCCACAGGAAAGTGGCTGAGGCTGCCTGTCAGCATGTAGATATCCCGCTGCAGATGGATCCACTCACCATCGGTGCGCGTCGCGGCATGGAGCCGCCGCGGATGTGGGTTTCAGCGCTGTTGTGCTGCAGGTCAGGTATTGCAGCGTGGACGGTGCAGGGATAAAGGGGTAAACCTCAATCCACCATCCCTTTGTTAGGGAGGTGGAGAGGAACCGTCCGCCTCCTTGTACCATCCGCTTTCACAGTGGTGGGACAGTGGGGGCTATTCGGACACCATAGAGAGGGGCCTCTGTACATCCACAGAGTTCAGCCCCCGGGTGGACAGGGCCAGTTGTCCGGCATTAGGCCTGGCTGGGGAAGAGGGTACGTGGAGGCGACACTCCATGTGCTCGTCCGTTCAGGGTGTGGGAAGATCGGTGCCCTTGATGGGCCCCGTCGCCCAGACTTGGCATCCCACGTCGCAGGAGAGGATACGGAGAGGCGACCCTCTCCGTGCTCGCCTGTTGATGGTTCGAGGAGATCGGAACCTTGAAAGGATCTGTTGCCTGGCGTTAGGTCTGGATGAAGTAGAGGATACATGGAGGCGACACTCCATGTGCTCGTCTGTTGATGGTGTGGGGAGATCGGTGCCCTTTAAAGGACCCGTCACCCTTAAAAAACAGACCAGGCATGGCATCCCACGTAGAGGCTTCTGTCCAGTGGATCGCTTATCCGGACAGAATGGCAAATGCTCTACGAGGGAGTTTAGTCTCCTTATGAGGGACACTGCGTAGTCTAGAGCAGACCCGGAGTCCTCGTCAATGTACCGAGATTGGTTGATGGGTGAGTCCATCATTTTCCTTGATGGGCCCCGTCGCCCAGACTTGGCATCCCACGTCGCAGGAGAGGATACGGAGAGGCGACACTCTCCGTGCTCGCCTGTTGATGGTTCGAGGAGATCGGAACCTTGAAAAGATCCGTCGCCCCATTCGTCCATGGAAAAAATAAAGTAAAAAATGTAAAATATAAAAATAAAATAATAAAAAGCTTTGGGTCTGAATAGCAGACCAGTCCGTGTGCCTCCTACGGACACTAAGCAAGAACTGGTTAGCTGAGAGCTAGCAGGAAGGTGTATACTGCAGGGGAGGAGCTAACTTTCTTTGTTTCTCTTAGTGTCAGCCTCCTAGTGGCAGCAGCGTACACCCCACGGTCTGTGTCCAACAATGAGGCGAAGGAGAAAGGAAATTTTTTCCAACAGAGGTTCATTTTTTCCTGAGTGCGCCAATACCCTACATGTAATCGGGAAATATTTTTCAGGCACAGTTCAAAGCTCAGAAGGGAAGGAGCGAAAGATTTTACTGTTATGATTTGCAGGTGCCAGGACCCATGAAGTGTCAGAACAGCAGAATACATCCATACGTGACCCTTTTTAACAAACTACACCTCTCAATGAATTCATCTAGTGGTGCAGTGATCATATTGACACCACGGGTGTGTCACATTGGGCAGTGAAGAAAAAATAACTACATTTTTACCACCAAAATTTTGTTTTAGCCCCATATTTCACATTTTCACACAAAGAGTGGGTAAAAATGGCACTATAATTTGTCCCACAATTACTACTGAACGTGCCTGTACAGTACTGCTTAGCCATACGGAGAGACTCAGGAGGGACAAAGCGCTATTTGCCTCCTGGAGTGAAGATTTTCCTAGAACAGTTTGCAGACTCAATACACAGAGCCCCTAATTGCTAGAAGAGCAAAATGATGATGATTTTGACTCGATGGGTATTTTCCAGAAACAAGCTGCAATGAATGTTGCCGAGTGAAAATTGCATACTGCTGTTGTAGTGACCAGTACGTTATTCCCGTGCTCCTGGAGACATGCACCTGTAAGTTAGGGGGGGTTCTCACTCCTACCAAAATGCCAAACATGTGGATGTTATATGTTGTTTAGGTACACTGTGAGGCTCAGAAGAGAGGGGGGCATTTGGATTTGGAAACACAGAATTAGCTGAATTTCTTTAGCAGGTGAGGAGCCATTTTGCTTTTCCAGAGTCTTTGTACTACCAGTAACGTGGTAGCCCCTATATTTCCGTTAACAGATGACAGACCTGGATGGGGACTTGCTTTTTATGTGGATTGAGTTGAAACTTTTATTGGGAACATTTTACATATCGTTAGGGATCACATTTATCCGGCAATCTACGCTGAGCACTTACTTTGAGTTTTTCATCTAAATCTCTGAGTGATTTGATTCAGATGAAAACTCAGAGGAATCCATTCACTATAATGGGGCAGCAGAGTTACTCTGGACCCCGTCTGGCATCTGTTCAGCGGAGTCCTTTCATTTTATGCAATTTTAAAACTATGGACACCGCCTTGTCATGGCCACTCCTTCCGCTCATACTTACCCGCAGCGGCGCGCTCCTCCTGCAGGCGTGCGTCCTCTCCTTCATTCTTCTCTGCTCCCTGGTTCTCGTCAGGTGCGCGTGCGCACAACTCACTCCAGCACTTCCTCTTTCTGATTTACAGGTGCTCTGTATCTCCTCTCTGTGATCCTGGAGGACAGTGACCCAGAAGTCCTCCAGCACTTTATGTATATCAGGCGATTCCTTCCTCTGCTCCTTGCCTGTCTGTCATTTGTGCTTCTGTGACTCAGGTCCACCTTTGTCTTTGCACTGCCTGTTTTGAGTCTCCACTCTGTCCAGCCAGTTCAGCTTCTCTCTCTCCCAGGCGTCCTTGTCTCCTCGTCCAGTCTTCCCAGTGTCCGCTCAATACTCTGTTAGTCTGGTATCTCTGTCCTGTCCTGCTTCCTTTGTGTCTTCCCCTTCGCAGTGCTCCTTTGGTCTCGCCTGTACCCAGCTCTTACCTAACTGTACTTCATCTTACCCGGCTCTGTCCGTCCTACGCCTAGCATCTCTATTTTGTACCTCCTACTACCTGTCTCCGGGTTCCAGCTTCTGCGGCAATAGTCTCCCTTGGGTCTGCCCCTAATGCTCCCTATATAGGGGGTGTTCTACCTGGTCAGCTCACCCTTGGGAGGTTCGTTGTGGTGGATCTGCGGGTCCACCCCAGGTATTCCAAAATATCTCACAAAGGACTGCATGTGGAAGACATCTGAGTGCAGTCTGATTTTCACAGTAAAGACAGGCCATGGACCCCGCTGGGACCTCGACTCCAACTCAGAAGGAGTTATTGTCCCTACGGGAAAATCAGTCCAGGATTGTGTCCTTTTTGAAGTCTATGGAGTCTCATCTCTCCGTGCTACAGGCTTCTGATCCCGGTAATGCTTCGCAGCTGGCTACTCTCCAACAGGAGCTAGCTCAATAGCGAGATACTCAAGCCCATATACTTAATTTTATGGCTTCAGTGGATGATCGCCTTCGTGCTCTTCAAGCTCCTGCTCCCGTTTTCCCCCCGGCCTCGGTCCCTCACCCACCTCCTCGTCTGGCTAAACCTCCTCGTTATAGTGGGGATCTCAAATTGTGTAGAGGGTTTCTAAACCAATGCCAGCTCCACTTTGAGTTCTGTCCCTTGCAGTATCCCACTGACCATGCTAACGTAGCCTTTGTACACTGTGTTCCAAATTATTATGCAAATTGGATTTAAGTGTCAAAGATTTAATTGTTTTGTTTTTTCAAATAAACTCATGGATGGTATTGTGTCTCAGGGCTCAATAGATAACTGATATCAATCTTAAACACATGTGATAATTAGTTTTCCAGGTGATTCTAATTAAAGGAAAACTACATAAAAATGATGTTCCACAATATTAAGCAGGCCAAAGGTTTCAAGCAATATGAGAAATAAAAAGGATCTCTCTGCTGCTGAAAAGCGTTAAACAGTGCAATGCCTTGGACAAGGTATAAAAAAATTAGATACTTCACAAAAACTTTGTGATCATCATACTGTGAAGAGATTTGCGACTGAAACAGAGTACAGACAGAGTTCATGCAGATAAAGGCATAATGAGGAAGGTTTCCTCCAGACAAATTCATTGGATTTAAGGTACCTTCACACATAACGATATTGTTAACGATATCGTTGCTATTTGTGACATAGCAACGATATCGTTAATGAAATCGTTCTGTGTGACAGCGACCAACGATCAGGCCCCTGCTGGGAGATCGTTGGTCGCTGAAGAAAGTCCAGAACTTTATTTCGTCGCTGGACTCCCTGGAGACATCGCTGGATCGGCGTGTGTGACACCGATCCAGCGATGTCTTCACTGGTAACCAGGGTAAACATCGGGTAACTAAGCGCAGGGCCGCGCTTAGTAACCCGATGTTTACCCTGGTTACCATGCTAAAAGTAAAAAAAAACAAACACTACATACTTACCTACCGCTGTCTGTCCTCCAGCGCTGCGCTCTGCTCTCCTCCTGTACTGTCTGTGAGCCGGAAAGCAGGCATCGTTGGTCGCTGGAGAGCGGTCTGTGTGACAGCTCTCCAGCGACCAAACAGCGACGCTGCAGCGATTCGGATCGTTGTCGGTATCGCTGCAGCGTCGCTAAATGTGAAGGGGCCTTAAGAGAGCAGCTGCCAAAATACCATTACAAAGCAGCAAACAGTTATTTGAAGCTGCTGGTGCCTCTGGAGTCCCTCGAACCTCAAGGTGTATGATCCTTCAAAGGCTTGCTGTGGTGTATAAACTTACTATTCGGCCACCCCTAAATAGTGTTCATGAGCAGAAACGGCTGCAGTGGGCCCAGACTTACATGAAGACTAATTTTCAAACAGTCTTGTTTACTGATGAGTGTCGAGCAACCCTGGATGGTCCAGACGGATGGAGTAGTGGAAGGCTGGTGGATGGCCACTATGTCGCAACAAGGCTGCGACGTCAGCAAGGAGGTGGAGAAATCATGCTTTGGGCCGGAATCATGGGGAAACAGCTGGTGGGGCCCTTTAATGTTCCTGAAGATGTGAAAATGACCTCTGTAAAGTAAATAGCGTTTCTGACTGACAACTTTCTTCCATGGTCTAAAGGTACCTTCACACTGACCAACTTCACAACGATATCGCTAGCGATCCGTGACGTTGCAGCGTCCTGGATAGTGATATCGTTGTGTTTGACACGCAGCAGCGATCAGGATCCTGCTGTGAGATCGCTGGTCGGAGCAGAAAGTCCCGAACTTTATTTCGTCGCTGATCTCCCGCAGACATCGCTGAATCGGCGTGTGTGACGCCAATTCAGCGATGTCTTCACTGGTAACCAGGGTAAACATCGGGTTGCTAAGCACAGGGCCGCGCTTAGTAACCCAATATTTACCCTGGTTACCATTGTAAAAGTAAAAAAAAATAAACAGTACATACTTACATTCCGGTGTCTGTTGCGTCCCTCGGTGTTCTGCTTCCCTGCACTGTCAGCGCCGGCCAGCCGTAAAGCAGATTACAGCGGTGACGTCACCGCTGTGCTTTACGGCCAGCCGGCGCTCACAGTCAGGAAAGGCAGGAAAGCACAGCGACGGGGGACAGACACCGGAATGTAAGTATGTAGTGTTTGTTTTTTTTTACATTAGCACTGGTAACCAGGGTAAACATCAGGTTACTAAGCGCGGCCCTGCGCTTAGTAACCCGATGTTTACCCTGGTTACCAGGGGACTTCGCATAGTTGGTCGCTGGAGAGCTGTCTGTGTGACAGCTCTCCAGCGACCACACAGCGACGCTGCAGCGATCGGGATCGTTGTCTAGATCGCTGCAGCGTCGCTAAATGTGACGGTACCTTAAAAGCAGAAACGTGCCTTCAGGAGCAAAATCATCTTTATGCATGACAATGCCCCATCTCATGCTGCAAATAATACCTCTGAGTCATTGGCTGCTATGGGCATAAAAGGAGATAAACTCATGGTGTGGCCACCATCTTCCCCTGACCTCAACCCTATAGAAAACCTTTGGAGTATCATCCAGCACCAGATCTATGAGGGTGGGAGGCAGTTCACATCAAAACAGCAGCTCTGGGAAGCTATTCTGACTTCATGCAAAGACGTACAAGCAGAAACTCTCCAAAAACTCAAGAATGCAAGAATTGTGAAGGTGATATCAAAGAAGGGGTCCTATGTAATGTAACTTGGCCTGTTAGGATGTTTTGGAGTTAAATAGCTTTTTTGTTCAGTGAATGTGACCTCCTAATGCTGCAAGTTCCAGAAATTAGCATTTTCGGTTCTTTAAAACATATCAAATGTTTAAAAATTCAACTGTGCCTAATAATTTGGAACAGTGCATTTTGAGTTTTTATTCATTTTGGAGATTATACTGTTATCATTGGGAGGTTTCTTCAATAAAATTCGATGTATACTAACGGGTGATGACTTTTATTAGACTGACTGTCATTTGCACCGACCATTTAGGAAAATCCGAGAAAAATGTCATCTGCATAATAATTTGGAACATAGTGTAATTTCTCACCTGGAGGGTGAGGCTTTGGCATGGGTTAATCCTCTCTAGGAGCGGGATGATCCTCTTGTTTCTCAACTTTCCATCTTTCTTGATACTTTACGCAAGGTATTTGATGAACTGGGTCATTTGGCCTCTACCACCGAGTCCCTTTTTAACCTCCATCAAGGTACGCTTCCGCTGGGTCATTACGCCATCTGGTTTCGCACTCTTTCATCCGAGTTAGGATGGAATAATGAGGCTCTGGTAGGAGCTTTCTGGCAGAAGCTTTCTCCTCGGATCAAGGACGAGTTAGCGGGTCGTGATAATCCGACCTCCCTGGAGGATCTTACGTCTTTGGCAACCCGCATCGATTTACGTTTTCAAGAACGTTCTCGGGAAACCACTAGAGAGAGAAGGTCTCCTCGTCTTCTTCCGGCTATTCCTAGTTCTTCCAGTCCTCGTTCAAATTTGACTTCTGCTAGTACTGCTCCAGAACCTATGCAGGTGGATCGCCTAGAACCTGTAGACCAGCGTCGGAAGGAAAGGCTAACCCAAGGTCTTTGCTTCTATTGCGGCAGTGCATCACATCTTTTGCGTTCTTGTCCAGTCAGCCCGGGAAACACCTCCACCTAGGGCAGGTAAGAGAGGTCTCCCTAGGTATCTCTGAACCCTCTCAATCCCTTACTCTTTCTGTTCTTTTGCATTTGGGTGATAAGCGTTTTTCTGATTTCGCCTATATAGATTCTGGGGCTGCTGGGAATTTCATCCATCTCGAGGCTGTTAGGAGATTGCGGATTCCGGTCAGATCCCTGGAGACTCCTCGACAGATTGCGTCGGTCGACGGTCAACCTCTGCGGGAGTCAGTTACCTTGGTTACCGAAGAATTGGAGCTTCAAATTGGAATTCTGCACCGGGAAAAGATCGCCTTCTATGTGCTGCCTTCCTTGCCTCATACTATTTTGCTTGGTCTTCCTTGGTTGAGGATTCATGAGCCTACTCTTGACTGGTGGTCAGGTGAAATCCTGTGTTGGGGGTCTCTTCTGTCAAAAGAACTGTCTTCTTCTGGTTCAGCCAAGAAAACCTTCTCGTCTAATTTCTGAGTCCTCAAATTTACCTTCCTCATATCAGGCTTTTTTGGATGTCTTCAATAAGAAAGAAGCAGAGACCTTGCCTCTGCATCGACCATACGACTGCCTAATTGATCTTGTACCAGGCTCTACTCGAGGTCGCCTCGAGGTCGATTCTACCCGTTGTCTCCTACCGAGACACAAGCCATGTCTGAAATGTTCAGGAGAATCTAGCTAAAGGCTTTATCCGCAAATCTTCCTCTCCAGCAGGCGCAGGTTTTTTCTTCGTTAAGAAGAAGGATGGAACCCTCCGTCCTTGTATAGACTACCGTGGTCTCAACAACCTCACAATCAAGAATAAGTATCCACTTCCACTCATTCCTGAGTTGTTTGATCGTCTTAGGGGAGCACATATTTTTACGAAAATGGATCGTCGTGGAGCCTACAACCTCATCCGTATTCGCTCTGGTGACGAATGGAAAACCGCCTTCAACACCCGAGATGGCCACTATGAATATTTAGTCATGCCTTTCGGCCTGTGTAATGCTCCAGCAGTGTTTCAAGAGTTTGTGAATGATGTTTTCCGGGACTTACTCTACTCCAGTGTAGTGGTATATTTGGACGACATTCGTCTTAAAATCCCCTAGTATAAACTGGGTCCACGCTACGTAGATCCTTTCGAGGTTTTGTCTCGTATCAATGATGTTGCCTACAAATTGAAATTGCCCACCTCACTTCGCATTCCCAACTCTTTTCATGTCTCCCTTCCAAAACCTGTAGTTTTCAATCAGTTCCATGTTTCTCCTGCTCAAAGTCCTTTACCTTTCTCCGACCCAGATGTCTTTGAGGTTAAGGACATTCTTGACATGAAAAAGTCTCGAGATAAAACTCTCTTTTTGGTTGATTGGAAGGGTTTTGGTCCCAAAGAGAGGTTTTGGGAGCCCCGTGAGAACATACAAGCTCCTCAGATTTTATCCAGCTTTCTGTCTTGGAAAGGAGGGGAGTAAGGGGAGGGGTACTGTGACGGCAACTCCTTCCGCTCATACTTACCCGCAGCGGCACGCTCCTCCTGCAGGCACGCGTCCTCTCCTTCATTCTTCTCCGCTCCCTGGATCTCGTCGGGTGCGCGTGCGCACCGCTCACTCCAGCACTTCCTCTTTCTGATTTACAGGTGCTCTGTATCTCCTCTTTGTGATCCTGGAGGACCGTGACCCGGAAGTCCTCCAGCACTCCATGTATATCAGGCGATTCCTTCCTCTGCTCCTTGCCTGTCTGTCATTTGTGCTTCTGTGACTCAGGTCCACCTTTGTCTTTGCACTGCCTGTTTTGAGTCTCCACTGTCCAGCCAGTTCAGCTTCTCTGTCTCTCCCAGGCTTCCTTGTCTCCTCGTCCAGTCTAGCCTTCCCAGTGTCCGCTCCGTACTCTGTTAGCCTGGTGTCTCTGTTCTGTCCTGCTTCCTTTGTGTCTTCCCCTTCGCAGTGCTCCTTTGGTCTCGCCTGTACCCAGCTCTTACCTAACTGTACTTCATCTTACCCCGCTCTGTGCATCCTACGCCTAGCTTCTTTATTTTGTACCTCCTACTACCTGTCTCTGGGTTCCAGCTTTTGCGGCAATAGTCTCCCTTGGGTCTGCCCCTGACGCTCCCTGTATAGGGGGTGGTCTACCTGGTCAGCTCACCCTTGGGAGGTTCGTTGTTGGGGATCTGCGGGTCCACCCCAGGTACTGCAAAAGATCTCACAATAGGACTGCACTCGGATGACATCTGAGTGCAGTCTGATTTTCACAGGAGTTCTGTCTGAATCATGTATTTCAGAGATTTATACGGGAACCCCGATGCAAGCGCTCAGCGCAGGATAAATGTGTGCCGAGCCTTACTGGGATCTTTGAGAGGCAGAATGGAAAAAATCAACAGCAGGTGAAGAAGTGGTTTTATTTATTTTTTCCGCCTTTCCTTGTGCGGTATAAGTGATTAGGCGACTTTATTCTTCAAGTCTGTGCGATTACAGTGATATCAGATTTATATCGGGTTTTTCTGTTTAAGTTGAAAAACGATAAAGGTTTCACCATTATTTACCAAGAATGATTACTTTAGAACATTGAAAATGCATTACTGCCATAGAAAATAGGAGAAAAGCGCTATACAATGCACACATGAAATATTTATCTGCAAAAATTGATATGAAAAAAGGAAGGTACTTCGTGCATAAATTGTCCAATGTATGTGAGCCCAATTGCCACATCAAGGCGTCCTTCGGGTTCTTCTGTTTGTCTGCTGTCACATACTAAAAGATGCTTCTAGTTCAAAAAACTAGTTTTTTGCATCATCATATTTTGAGAGCTATAATTTTTCCATATTTTGGCCGACACTCATGTGATGGCTTGTTTTTTGGAGACTAGTTCCTTTCAATTCCGATTTTTGGGAGGCAGAATGTACAAAGACCAGCAATTAAGAATTTTTTTGGGGGGGTAGGGTTGGGGGGGGCGGCTTTATGCTGTTCCGCGTGTGGTAAAATTGATAATGCAGCTTATATTCTTCAGGTCACTACGATTACAGCGATACCCAATTTATATATTTTTTGGTGCTTTGGCACTTTTACACAATAAAAACTATTTTATAGAAAAATAATTATGTCTGCATCATTTTTTTCCGAGAGCTATAACCGTTTTCAGAGGTACCATATTTATTTATATCATTCTTTTGATTACGTTTTATTCCACTGTATGTTCGGCGGTATAATATTAAAGCATTGTTTTTTATGAATTTTTTTATGGTTTTCAAAAAAGGGGTTAACTATTGAGATAGTTTTATAGGTCAGGTCGTTTCGGATGTGGCGATACCAAATATGTGTACTTTTTTTTTTTTTTTAAATACAAATATTTATGGGTACAATATCTTGATTTTTAAAAAAATATTTTTACAATGAAAACTTATTTTTCACTTTGCCCCACTATGAGACTATCATATTTTGCACGCTGATCGCTTGTATAGCATGGGGATGCACTGACAGAGAAAGTTGCTGGTCACTTAGTGCCGGGTGTCAGCTGTCAGAATCAGCTGTCAATAAGCAAAAGAGTCGAGCGCACTGCTAATAACAAATGCCAATAGATACAAAACTATGAGGGTGCGGAAGCAGCAATAAACATAAACTATGTAACAAAAAAGAAAAGCATTACTGCAAAAATACGCACTCCATCAAAGAATACAAACAAAATAAATAAAATAAATAGACTGATTTTATTAACAGATCAAAAAAACACACTACAAAACAATAAAAACACAATTAAAAACAAGTAGACAACATCACAACAACACAGGTGATAAAGACCATACCTAGACGTAATAAGGCGACTAAACACAGACCAATTGGCTCATGGGGTATATGCGCTAGTAATGCCTAGAAAAAATAAAAAAATCGTGCCATATAGGTCCCTAAAGAACCAATCAAAACAACAACAAAAAAAAAAAATAAGGCACAAGGATTTAATCTATAACAATAAAAATAGGCAAGATATGAGCCAAAGAAAGGGCTGAGAAGCCACCAATATACAATAATATCACTAGATATTTAAAGCATAAATAGGAGGAAACCCCCCATAGTAATACAACCTGGTGGTACGATGTCCCCACGCGTATCGCCTGGCAGACCAGGCTTTGTATTCTTTGATGGAGTGCGTATTTTTGCAGTAATGCTTTTCTTTTTTGTTACACTGTCAGAATCAGCTGACACCCGATGGCGTTTGCGTGCGCACAGGCTGTGCGCGCGTCCTATCGCCTAGATGTAATAATCCATCCCTGGTCAATAAGTCCCAGGGCACAGGAACAAATTATTACGCCCAATGTCAGAAAGGGGTATAGGCCCTAAAATCTACTGATAAGATCCTTAAACAATAAAATGTTTTTAATTATTGTCAATGTACAAAGCAAACAATAGTTCTGTAGATATCTCAGGTGTTTCCCCTAATCTGTTAGTCAAGTGTTAAAGTTTTTAGGTGAACTCACAGCTTCTTGTAAAAGTTGCTCTTGGCTGTAGATATGTGGACGGTTTCCTCTTTCACCTTCTACAATTACACGATATCTACATAAAATTGTAAAAAGAGAAAAAAAAATGGAATTAAAAAATGTAAAATCATATAAATATTTCTGTGATTAAAAATCTGAAAGAAGCAAAGTACACTAAGCAATTACCAAAACCACAACACAGATTTGTTTCAATGCAGATTTCACTCAAGCAATGTACATTGGATAAAAAGTCTACAAGTCACTGTTAACCCCTTCATGACCCAGCCTATTTTGACCTTAAAGACCTTGCCGTTTTTTCCAATTCTAACCAGTGTCCCTTTATGAGGTAATAACTCAGGAACGCTTCAATGGATCCTAGCGGTTCTGAGATTGTTTTTTCGTGACATATTAGGCTTCATGTTAGTGGTAAATTTAGGTCAATAAATTCTGTGTTTATTTCTGATAAAAACGGAAATTTGGCGAAAATTTTCACATTTTGAATTTTTATTCTGTTAAACCAGAGAGGTATGTGACACAAAATAGTTAATAAATAACATTTCCCACACGTCTACTTTACATCAGCACAATTTTGGAAACAAAATTTTTTTTTGCTAGGAAGTTATAAGGGTTAAAATTTGACCAGCGATTTCTCATTTTTACAACAAAATTTACAAAACCATTTTTTTTAGGGACCACCTCACATTTGAAGTCAGTTTGAGGGGTCTATATGGCTGAAAATACCCAAAAGTGACACCATTCTAAAAACTGCACTCCTCAAGGTGCACAAAACCACATTCCAGAAGTTTATTAACCCTTCAGGTGCTTCACAGCAGCAGAAGCAACATGGAAGGAAAAAATGAACATTTAACTTTTTAGTCACAAAAATGATTTTTCAGCAACAATTTTTGTATTTTCCCAATGGTAAAAGGAGAAACTGAACCACAAAAGTTGTTGTCCAATTTGTCCTGAGTACGCTGATACCTCATATGTGGGGGTAAACCACTGTTTGGGCGCACGGCAGGGCTTGGAAGGGAAGGAGCGCCATTTGACTTTTTGAATGAAAAATTGGCTGCACTCTTTAGCGGACACCATGTCAAGTTTGGAGAGCCCCCGTGTGCCTAAAAATTGGAGCTCCCCCACAAGTGACCCCATTTTGGAAACTAGACGCCCCAAGGAACTTATCTAGATGCATAGTGAGCCCTTTAAACCCCCAGCTGCTTCACAAATTGATCCGTAAAAATGAAAAAGTACTATTTTTTCACAAAAAAAATTCTTTTAGCCTCAATTTTTTCATTTTCACATGGACAACAGGATAAAATGGATCCTAAAATTTGTTTGGCAATTTCTCCTGAGCACACCGATATCTCACATGTGGGGGTAAACCACTGTTTGGGCACATGGTAAGGCTCGGAAGGGAAGGAGCGCCATTTGACTTTTTGAATGAAAAATGATCTCCATCGTTAGCGGACACCATGTCGCGTTTGGAGAGACCCTGTGTGCTTAAACATTGGAGCTCCCCCACAAGTGACCCCATTTTGGAAACTGGACCCCCCAAGGAACTTATCTAGATGCCTAGTGAGCACTTTAACCCCTTCCCGACCTGTGACACAGCGTATGCGTCATGAAAGTCGGTGCCAATCCGACCTGTGACGCATATGCTGTGTCACAGAAAGATCGCGTCCCTGCAGATCGGGTGAAAGGGTTAACTCCCATTTCACCCGATCTGCAGGGACAGGGGGAGTGGTAGTTTAGCCCAGGGGGGGTGGCTTCACCCCCCCGTGGCTACGATCGCTCTGATTGGCTGTTGAAAGTGAAACTGCCAATCAGAGCGATTTGTAATATTTCACCTAAAAAACTGGTGAAATATTACAATCCAGCCATGGCCGATGGCCATGGCCGATGCTACAATATCATCGGCCATGGCTGGAAACACTACTGTGCCCCCACCCCACCCCACCGATCGCCCCCCCCAGCCCTCCGATCTGTGCAGCGCTCCCCTCCGTCCTGTGCTCCGCTCCCCCGTCCTCCTGTCCGCTCCCCCCGTGCTCCAATCACACCCCCCGTGCTCCAATGAAACCCCCCCGTGCTCCGATCACCCCCCCTGCACAGCGATCCCCCACCCCGTGCTCCAATCCACCCGCACGCACACCGATCCTCATCCATGCTCCGACGCCCCCCCCGTGCCCTGATCTCCCCCTCCTTATACTTACCGAGCCTGCCGGTGTCCGTCTTCTTTCCCGGGCGCCGCCATCTTCCAAAATGGCGGGCGCATGTGCAGTGCGTCCGCCGAATCTGCCGGCCGGCAGATTCGTTCCAGAGTGAATTTTGATCACTGAGATATAACCTATCTCAGTGATCAAAATAAAAAAAATAATAAATGACCCCCCCCTCCTTTGTCACCCCCATAGGTAGGGACAATAAAAAAAATAAATAATTTTTTTTTTCCACTAAGGTTGGGGTAAGAACTAGGGTTAGGGGTAGGGTTAGGGGTAGGGTTAGGGGTAGGGGTAGGGTTAGGGGTAGGGGTAGGGTTAGGGGTAGGGTTAGGGGTAGGGCTCGGGATGTGCAAACGTATTCTGGTCCTCTGCGGATTTTTCCGCAGAGGATTTGATAAATCCGCAGTGCTAAACCGCTGTGGATTTACCGCGGTTTTTCTGCGCATTTCACTGCGGTTTTACAACTGCGATTTTCTATTGGAGCAGTTGTAAAACCGCTGCGGAATCCGCAGAAAGAAGCGACATGCTGCGGAATGTAAACCGCTGCGTTTCCGTGCTGTTTTTCTGCAGCATGTGTACAGCGATTTTTGTTTCCCATAGGTTTACATTGAACTGTAAACTCATGGGAAACTGCTGCGGATCCGCAGCGTTTTCCGCAGCGTGTGCACATACCTTTAGAATTAGGCTATGTGCACACGGTACGGATTTGGCTGCGGATCCGCAGCAGTGTTCCATCAGGTTTACAGTACCATGTAAACATATGGAAAACCAAATCCGCTGTGCCCATGGTGCGGAAAATACCGCGCGGAAACGCTGTGTTGTATTTTCCGCAGCATGTCAATTCTTTGTGCGGATTCCGCAGCGTTTTACACCTGTTCCTCAATAGGAATCCACAGGTGAAATCCACACAAAAAACACTGGAAATCCGCGGTAAATCCTCAGGTAAAACGCAGTGCCTTTTAACCGCGGATTTTTCAAAAATGGTGCTGAAAAATCTCATACGAATCCGCAACGTTGGCACATAGCCTTAGGGTTAGGGTTGGGTTGGAATTAGGGTTGTGGTTAGGGTTGTGATTAGGGGTGTGTTGGGGTTAGGGTTGTGATTAGGGTTATGGCTACAGTTGGGATAAGGGTTAGGGGTGTGTTGGAGTTAGAATTGAGGGGTTTCCACTGTTTAGGCACATCAGGGGGTCTCCAAACGCAACATGGCGCCACCATTGATTCCAGCCAATCTTGTATTCAAAAAGTCAAATGGTGCTCCCTCACTTCCGAGCCCCGAGGTGTGCCCAAACAGTGGTTTACCCCCACATATGAGGTACCAGCATACTCAGGACAAACTGCGCAACAATTACTGGGGTCCAATTTCTCCTGTTACCCTTGAGAAAATAAAAAATTGCTTGCTAAAACATTTTTGAGGAACGAAAAATGATTTTTTATTTTCACGGCTCTGCGTTGTAAACGTCTGTGAAGCACTTGGGGGTTCAAAGTGCTCAGCACATATCTAGATAAGTTCCTTGGGGGGTCTAGTTTCCAAAATGGGGTCACTTGTGGGGGGTTTCTACTGTTTAGGCACACCAGGGGCTCTGCAAACGCAACGTGACGCCCGCAGACCATTCCATCAAAGTCTGCATTTCAAAAGTCACTTCTTCCCTTCTGAGCCCCGACGTGCGCCCAAACAGTGGTTTACCCCCACACATGGGGTATCGGAGTACTCAGGAGAAACTGGACAACAACTTTTGGGGTCCAATTTCTCCTGTAACCCTTGGGAAAATAAAAAATTCTGGGCTAAAAAATTATTTTTGAGGAAAGAAAACGTATTTATTATTTTCACAGCTCTGCGTTATAAGCTTCTGTAAAGCACTTGGGGGTTCAAAGTGCTCACCACATATCTAGATAAGTTCCTTTGGGGGTCTAGTTTCCAAAATGGGGTCACTTGTGGGGGGGTTTCTACTGTTTAGGCACACCAGGGGCTCTGCAAACGCAACGTGACGCCCGCAGACCATTCCATCAAAGTCTGCATTTCAAAAGTCACTTCTTCCCTTCTGAGCCCCGACGTGTGCCCAAACAGTGGTTTACCCCCACACATGGGGTATCAGCGTACTCAGGAGAAACTGGACAACAACTTTTGTGGTCCAATTTCTCCTGTAACCCTTGGGAAAATAAAAAATTCTGGGCTAAAAAATTATTTTTGAGGAAAGAAAACGTATTTATTATTTTCACGGCTCTGCGTTATAAACTTCTGAGAAGCACTTGGGGGTTGAAAGTGCTCACCACATATCTAGATAAGTTCCTTGGGGGGTCTAGTTTCCAAAATGGGGTGACTTGTGGGGGGTTTCTACTGTTTAGTCACATCAGGGGCTCTGCAAACGCAACGTGACGCCCGTAGAGCATTCCATCAAAGCCTGTATTTCAAAACGTCACTACTTCACTTCCGAGCCCCGGCAAGTGCCCAAATAGTAGTTTACCCCCACATATGGGGTATCACCGTACTCAGGAGAAACTGGACAACAAATATTGGGGTCAAATTTCTCCTGTTACCCTTGGGAAAATTAAAAAATTCTGGGCTAAAAAATTATTTTTGAGGAAAGAAAACGTATTTATTATTTTCACTGCTCTGTATTATGAACTTCTGTGAAGCACTTGGGGGTTCAAAGTGCTCACCTCACATCTAGATAAGTTCCTTTCGGGGTCTAGTTTCCAAAATGGGGTCACTTGTGGGGGGTTTCTACTGTTTAGCCACATCAGGGGCTCTGCAAACGCAACGTGACGCCCGCAGAGCATTCCATCAAAGTCTGCATTTCAAAACGTCACTACTTCACTTCCGAGCCCCAGCATGTGCCTAAACAGTGGTTTACCCCCACATATGGGGTATCAGCGTACTCAGGAGAAACTGTACAACAACTTTTGGGGTCAAATTTCTCCTGTTACCCTTGGGAAAATAAAAAATTGCGGGCTAAAAAATCATTTTTGAGAAAAGAAATTTTTTATTTTATTTTCATGGCTCTGCGTTATAAACTTCTGTGAAGCACTTGAGGGTTCAAAGTGCTCACCACACATCTAGATTAGTTCCTTTGGGGGTCTAGTTTCCAAAATGGGGTCATTTGTGGGGGATCTCCAATGTTTAGGCACACAGGGGCTCTCCAAACGCAACATGGTGTCCGCTAATGATTGGAGCTAATTTTCCATTTAAAAAGCCAAATGGCGTGCCTTCCCTTCTGAGCCCTGCCGTGTGCCCAAACAGTGGTTTACCCCCACATATGGGGTATCTGCGTACTCAGGACAAACTGGACAACAACATTTGTGGTCCAATTTCTCCTATTACCATTGGCAAAATAGGAAACTCCAGGCTAAAAAATCATTTTTGAGAAAAGAAAAATTATTTTTTATTTTCATGGCTCTGCATTATAAACTTCTGTGAAGCACCTGGGGGTTTAAAGTGCTCAGTATGCATCTAGATAAGTTCCTTGGGGGGTCTAGTTTCCAAAATGGGGTCACTTGTGGGGGAGCTCCATTGCATAGGCACACAGGGGCGCTCCAAATGCGACATGGTGTCCGCTAACAATTGGAGCTAATTTTCCATTCAAAAAGTCAAAAGGCGCGCCTTCCCTTCCGAGCCCTGCCGTGTGCCCAAACAGTGGTTTACCCCCACATATGAGGTATCGGCGTACTCGGGAGAAATTGCTCAACAAATTTTAGGATCCATTTTATCCTATTGCCCATGTGAAAATGAAACAATTGAGGCGAAAAGAAATTTTTTGTGAAAAAAAAGTACTTTTTCATTTTTACGGATCAATTTGTGAAGCACCTGAGGGTTTAAAGTGCTCACTAGGCATCTATATAAGTTCCTTGGGGGGTCCAGTTTCCAAAATGGGGTCACTTGTGGGGGAGATCCAATGTTTAAGCACACAGGGTCTCTTCAAATGTGACATGGTGTCCGCTAAAGAGTGGAGCCAATTTTTCATTCAAAAAGTCAAATGGCGCTCCTTCCCTTCCAAGCCCTGCCGTGCGCCCAAACAGTGGTTTACCCCCACATATGAGGTATCAGCGTACTCAGGACAAATTGGACAACAACTTTCGTGGTTCAGTTTCTCTTTTTAGCATTGGAAAAATAAAAAAATTGTTGCTGAAAGATCATTTTTGTGACTAAAAAGTTAAATGTTCATTTTTTCCTTTCATGTTGCTTCTGCTGCTGTGAAGCACCTGAAGGGTTAATAAACTTCTGGAATGTGGTTTTGTGCACCTTGAGGGGTGCAGTTTTTAGAATGGTGTCACTTTTGGGTATTTTCAGCCATATAGACCCCTCAAACTGACTTCAAATGTGAGGTGGTCCCTAAAAAAAATGGTTTTGTAAATTTCGTTGTAAAAATGAGAAATCGCTGGTCAAATTTTAACCCTTATAACTTCCTAGCAAAAAAAAATTTTGTTTCCAAAATTGTGCTGATGTAAAGTAGACGTGTGGGAAATGTTATTTATTAACTATTTTGTGTCACATAACTCTCTGGTTTAACAGAATAAAAATTAAAAATGTGAAAATTGCGAAATTTTCAAAATTTTCGCCAAATTTCCGTTTTTATCACAAATAAACACAGAATTTATTGACCTAAATTTACCACTAACATGAAGCCCAATATGTCATGAAAAAACAATCTCAGAACCGCTAGGATCCGTTGAAGCGTTCCCGAGTTATTACCTCATAAAGGGACACTGGTCAGAATTGCAAAAAACGGCAAGGTCTTTAAGGTCAAAATAGGCTGGGTCATGAAGGGGTTAAACCCTCAGGTGCTTCACAAATTGATCCGTCAAAATGAAAAAGTACTTTTTTTTCACAAAAAATTTCTTTTCGCCTCAATTTTTTCATTTTCACATGGGCAATAGGATAAAATGTATCCTAAAATTTGTTGACCAATTTCTCCCGAGTACGCCGATACCTCATATGTGGGGGTAAACCACTGTTTGGGCACACGGCAGGGCTCGGAAGGGAAGGCACGCCTTTTGACTTTTTGAATGGAAAATTAGCTCCATTTGTTAGCGGACACCATGTCGCATTTGGAGAGCCCCTGTGTGCCTATGCAATGGAGCTCCCCCACAAGTGACCCCATTTTGGAAACTAGACCCCCCAAGGAACTTATCTAGATGCATACTGAGCACTTTAAACCCCCAGGTGCTTCACAGAAGTTTATAATGCAGGGCCATGAAAATAAAAAATAATTTTTCTTTTCTCAAAAATGATTTTTTAGCCTGGAATTTCCTATTTTGCCAATGGTAATAGGAGAAATTGGACCACAAATGTTGTTGTCCAGTTTGTCCTGAGTACGCAGATACCCCATATGTGGGGGTAAACCACTGTTTGGGCGCACGGCAGGGCTCAGAAGGGAAGGCACGCCATTTGGCTTTTTAAATGGAAAATTAGCTCCAATCATTAGCAGATACCATGTCGCGTTTGGAGAGCCCCTGTGTGCCTAAACATTAGAGATCCCCCACAAATGACCCCATTTTGGAAACTAGACCCCCAAAGGAACTAATCTAGATGTGTGGTGAGCACTTTGAACCCTCAAGTGCTTCACAGAAGTTTATAACGCAGAGCCATGAAAATAAAAAAAAAAAATTCTTTTCTCAAAAATGATTTTTTAGCCCGCAATTTTTTATTTTCCCAAGGGTAACAGGAGAAATTTGACCTCAAAAGTTGTTGTCCAGTTTCTCCTGAGTACGCTGATACCCAATATGTGGGGGTAAACCACTGTTTAGGCACATGCTGGGGCTCGGAAGTGAAGTAGTGACGTTTTGAAATGCAGACTTTGATGGAATGCTCTGCGGGCGTCATGTTGCGTTTGCAGAGCCCCTGATGTGGCTAAACAGTAGAAACCCCACACAAGTGACCCCATTTTGGAAACTAGACCCCCCAAGGAACTTATCTAGATATGTGGTGAGCACTTTCAACCCCCAAGTGCTTCACAGAAGTTTATAACGCAGAGCCGTGAAAATAATAAATACGTTTTCTTTCCTCAAAAATAATTTTTTAGCCCAAAATTTTTTATTTTCCCAAGGGTTACAGGAGAAATTGGACCACAAAAGTTGTTGTCCAGTTTCTCCTGAGTACGCTGATACCCCATGTGTGGGGGTAAACCACTGTTTGGGCACACGTCGGGGCTCAGAAGGGAAGAAGTGACTTTTGAAATGCAGACTTTGATGGAATGGTCTGCGGGCGTCACGTTGCGTTTGCAGAGCCCCTGGTGTGCCTAAACAGTAGAAACCCCCCACAAGTGACCCCATTTTGGAAACTAGACCCCCCAAGGAACTTATCTAGATATGTGCTGAGCACTTTGAACCCCCAAGTGCTTCACAGACGTTTACAACGCAGAGCCGTGAAAATAAAAAATCATTTTTCTTTCCTCAAAAATGATGTTTTAGCAAGCAATTTTTTATTTTCTCAAGGTTATCAGGAGAAATTGGACCCAAGTAATTGTTGCGCAGTTTGTCCTGAGTATGCTGGTACCCCATATGTGGGGGTAAACCACTGGGCACACGTCGGGGCTCGGAAGTGAGGGAGCACCATTTGACTTTTTGAATACAAGATTGGCTGGAATCAATGGTGGCGCCATGTTGCGTTTGGAGACCCCCTGATGTGCCTAAACAGTGGAAACCCCTCAATTCTAACTCCAACACACCCCTAAACCTTATCCCAACTGTAGCCGTAACCCTAATCACAACCCTAACCCCAACACACCCGTAACCCCAACACACCCCTAACCCTAACCACAACCCTAATTCCAACCCAACCCTAGCCCTAAGGCTATGTGCCAACGTTGAGGATTCGTATGAGATTTTTCAGCATCATTTTTTAAAAATCCGCGGGTAAAAGGCACTGCGTTTTACCTGCGGATTTACCGCGGATTTCCAGTGTTTTTTGTCCGGATTCCTATTGAGGAACAGGTGTAAAACGCTGCGGAATCCGCACAAAGAATTGACATGCTGCGGAAAATACAACGCAGCGTACCCGCGCGGTATTTTCCGCACCATGGGCACAGCGGATTTGGCTTTCCATATGTGTACATGGTACTGTAAACCTGATGGAACTCTGCTGCGGATCCGCAGCGGCCAATGCGCACCGTGTGCACATAGCCTAATTCTAAAGGTATGTGCACACGCTGCGGAAAACGCTGCGGATCCGCAGCAGTTTCCCATGAGTTTACAGTTCAATGCAAACCTATGGGAAACAAAAATCGCTGTACACATGCTGCAGAAAAACTGCACGGAAACGCAGCGGTTTACATTCCGCAGCATGTCACTTCTTTCTGCGGATTCCGCAGCGGTTTTACAACTGCTCAAATAGAAAATCGCTGTTGTAAAACCGCATTGAAATGCGCAGAAAAAACGCGGTAAATCCGCCATAAATCCGCAGCGGTTTAGCACTGCGGATTTATCAAATCCGCAGTGGAAAAATCCGCAGAGGACCAGAATAGGTGTGCACATACCGAAACCCTAACCCTAACCCTACCCCTAACCCTAACCCTACCCCTAACCCTAGTTCTTACCCCAACCTTAGTGGAAAAAATTTTTTATTTTTTTTATTGTCCCTACCTATGGGGGTGACAAAGGGGGGGGTCATTTACTTTTTTTTTTATTTTGATCACTGAGATATAACCTATCTCAGTGATCAAAATTCACTCTGGAACGAATCTGCCAGCCGGCAGATTCGGCGGGCGCACTACACATGCGCCCGCCATTTTGGAAGATGGCGGCGCCCAGGAAAGAAGACGGACGGTCCCCGGGAGGCCAGGTAAGTATAAGGGGGGGGAGATCAGGACACAGGGGGGGGGGGGGGAGCGTCGGAGCACGGGGGGTGGATCGGAACACGGGGGGGTGGATTGGAGCACGGAGTGGGGGATCGGCTGTGCGGGCGGGTGGATCGGAGCACGGGGTGGGGGGATCGCTGTGAGGGGGGGTTTGATTGGAGCACGGGGGGTGTGATTGGAGCACGGGGGAGCGGGCAGGAGGACGGGGGAGCGGAGCACAGGACCGAGGGGAGCGGACCACAGATCGGGGGGCTGGGGGGGGCGATCGGAGGGGTGGGGTGGGTGCACATTAGTGTGTCCAGCCATGGCCGATGATATTGCAGCATCGGCCATGGCTGGATTGTAATATTTCACCATTTTTTTTAGGTGAAATATTACAAATCGCTCTGATTGGCAGTTTCACTTTCAACAGCCAATCAGAGCGATCGTAGCCACGAGGGGGTGAAGCCACCCCCCCTGGGCTAAACTACCACTCCCACTGTCCCTGCAGATCGGGTGAAATGGGAGTTAACCCTTTCACCCGATCTGCAGGGACGCGATCTTTCCATGACGCATATGCTGCGTCATGGGTTGGAATGGCACCGACTTTCATGACGCAGCGTATGCGTCAAAGGTCGGGAAGGGGTTAAAAGTATTTGTCAAGTTAAAAAAAATAAAAAAAACCTTCTTTTTAAATCAGATATTTTTATTCAACAAGTAAAGCAAATACAACTTATTCCAAATAACATACAATTAGGCAATTAAAATTTTTTTGGTACTCCCGCCCAGCTCCCACCCCCAAACCTTCCCCCCCCCAGTATACAGCAATCACATTTTCACCTCCCTTTGGGAACCAAAACCAAAATTTGCAATATATACACCACACTGTAATATGCAGCTGTAACAGGACACTCAGGAGCCTTTATGCAACTTCTACTATATCTTAAAGGTCCATATACCACCCTACGTTATCCGCAACCATGATGCCCAAATTTGCTCAAACTTTTGTAACGCATTTCTTCTCCGATATATACTTTCATCTACACAAACTGTATAATCCACTTGCTGAATATATCCCTTTCTGGAGGGTGGTTCAGCCCTCACCCAATATCTGACAATTAATTTCCTGGCCATGAACAGCAGCCTGGCCACGGCCAGCTTCTTTGAGATATTAATACTAATTTCTTCAACATGCACACTAACTGAGTCCTAGGCACTACACATTCTTACCTCCCTCAATCATACTAATCATCACAATCCAAAAAGCTTGTAACCTCGGACATTCCCATAACATATGAAAAATACCTGAGCCCTCATTCATACATCTCGGACATTCAGAAGTGCTTCTCACACCGACCCTATGTAGAAACTCAGGGGATCTGTAAGCTCTATGAATGGTAAATAATTGTAATATATGAGCAGGCTCACTAAGTGACAAATTCGGAATATATTCTAAAATAGACTCCCAGACTTCATCATCTAATACCCCCAATTCTTCCTCCCATTTGTCCCGTGCTCGAATAGTGTGCCGCGTCAGAAAGGTGTGTAACAGGTCTTCATAGATCGTGGAAATAACCCTTCTCATGTTCCCATCCATACAAATATAGTCTAGTAAAATGTCTTTCTGAACCCTTAGACCGCTAACACGCCTCTGCAGCCTATAGGCCTGCTGAACCTTTATATAAAGAAACCGATCCGTATCTGGCACCTGAAATTCATCTTGTAAAGACTCAAATGGCCTGAACTCCCGATATATAACATATCCCCTTACTCGACCAAGCTTTCTGTTCCCCCAATTTATGGAATTCACCCAAAATTTTCGCTCATCCAGACTGGAGTACAGATCGTCATTTCATAAATCTCTCTAATCTTTTTTATCCTGGACCACGTCTTCTGCATCAGACCCAGAGTGGGAAGCCTCTTACCCAACCGCCCAAAACTTCCATCCTCCAGCCCCTGCACCAAATGGACCCTCTGAACCAGATACCCAAAGATAGCCTGTACTGAGCTCCCACCGACCCGATACCCACCGTCTAATATGTTGGCCTTGGGACGCCAGGAAGTATATCCAAGGATTTGGCAGAGCCAGTCCCCCTCCATCCTTAGGTCTCTGCAAGATCTTTAGTTTTATCCTAGGTTGACGTCCACCCAAACCAAGTCTCTAAATATTGAATTAAGTCTTTGGAATAAACCCCACGGGAGCCAGATCGGCGAATTATGAAGCACATATAGGAGTTTCGGCATAAGTATCATTTAAAGTTCGTCCTACTCACCACTGAGAGACGCAGTTTGCACCCAGTCTGGGCCTTATCTTTAAATTTTGCCAGGAGCGGAAGCACATTCAGCCTATAATATTCCTTGATCGGTAGAGCAATCTGTATTCCTAGATAGTTAAACTGGTCAACCACTCTAAGTTTAGTACATCCAAACTCTCCCAACTCACCCAGTCTATCCCTGTCTACCATCATAAGATTGGATTTATCCCAATTTATCTTCAATCCAGACATAACCCCAAACCGCTCGACAATAGCTACCGCCCGACTTAATGACTTGAGGGGATCCCACAAAAACAGAAGAACGTCATCTGCATAAAGTGCAATCTTTTCCTCCACCGGGCCATACTTAAAGCCTTTAACTCCAGCTGCTCTCCGAATATGAGCAGCAAGTGGCTCTACCGCGAGGGCGAACAGTAATGGAGAGAGGGGACATCCCTGCCGAGTCCCTCTGGTAATATAAAATTTATCAGATCTCTCTCCGTTCACCCTTATTCTAGCCAATGGGCAGGAATAGAGCGGCCTTAACCAAGAAATGAAAATCGGCCCAAAACCCACCTGCCAAAGCACCATCCACAGATATTCCCACTCTACAAAATCAAATGCCTTATGAGCATCCAAAGAAGCCACCGCTCTGCATCCCGCATTGTCCGCCAGTGGTTGAATACTCAAGAATAGCCTCCTCAGATTGATGGCTGTTGATTTATTAGACATAAACCCAGACTGGTCTGGGTGAACCACCCTCGCCAGCATGCCTGCCAGCCAGAACTTTTGACAAATAATTTGACGTCTACCAACAGAAGAGAGATGGGCCTACACAAATCCGGTCTCCGAGCATCTTTCACTTCCTTGGGCAAAACCACAATTGTTGCCTCCCTCATAGACTCCGGTAGCTGTCCCTCCCCAAGGGCCCCCTTTAATACATTACATATATAAGAATATATATAATAAGATGTCTATTAAAGATCTCTTGAAACGTCTGTGTTTGTATATTTGTGGTATTTTCCTGATGAAGTAGTCTGTGAACTCTGAAATACGTTGAATAAAGCCACAACCTATATGACATATGTCTGGACTTTCACTTACTCAACAGCGCAGAGTAAATCCACATCTACCCACTTTTTTTTTACTTCGCTTGGTCATTGTTGGGCCTGTGGATCTGCTGCAGCGAATATTATCATAAGTCATGAACTGGCTTTATCTGGTGAGTACAATCCTATTGTGTCTACCATCTGAATCTCGGATAAGACCCTATTTTGCGCTATTTCTCCAACAGTATCTATATGAACCTGTTGAATCACACAAATTTTTGAGTTACAAAAATTCACAACAGCAAAGACATCCTTGAGGCCGGGTTCACATTGCGTCTGTGGCGTCCGTTAGACGGACTACGTTACAACGCGGCATAAACGAGGTGTAACGTAGTCCGTTACGGTCGCCATTGACTGCAATGTCGGACGCATCGCTAGCGCACGTCAACAATGGGCACTAGCAGATGCTCTATCTGCGCTAGAGATGTGCCAAAGTCGGCACTTGCGTTCCAGCAGCCCGTTTAACGTATGTGTTGAACGGGCTGCTGTAACGCAGTGTGAACCTGGCCTTATATTGAGCTCAGTGATAGCAGTGGCAGCAATATCTCCTGAACCGCCAACTGCTCCACTCACAAGTGGGATTCCAGTCACTCTACCATCCCCCACCATGGGCTCTTCCCTGCCCTGCTCCTGATCTTCCTCATCCTCTTCAACCTCTGCCTCCTTATCATCCATTGACGGCTCCTCCACCTCCACTCAAACAAACTTTTCCAGGCGTGCAGCCGTCATCCTCCTGGCACATGCTGCGTTCTCCTTTGCTGCGTCCTCCTGCGCCTCAGTGCCATCTTGGATCCTGCAGCCCTCGGCATTGCTGGCGTCTCACAGCGGTCTGCCGGTCATGATGTTGTCCTGCTCAGCTCTGGATACACCCTCGGGGTCCAGGAGTATTCCTCGCACCGGCTCCGGTAATTGATGGGCCCTGTAGCGCGGCGATCTCAGCTCACAAGCAGATTTACAGGCGGGAGAGCTCCGAGCTGAGACTGCTCACATCGCTGGTTAGGCCAAGCATCCCCCCGCCCCCCCAAAAAAAAGAAGAAACAATTCAGTACTTTTTTCACCTTCAATGTTACTCATAATTGTAAAATTGAACTGAAAAATAAACTGAAATCTTTTCAGGTGGAAAAAATAAAGCACTAAAATAATGTGGTTGCATAAATACAGTACTATTTTGCTGAAGTATCTTTTGAATTTATGACAGCATTCAGTCTTTTTGAGTAGGAGACTATCACAACATCTAGAAAAGGCAATCTGGGCCCACTCTTTCTTGCAGTAGTGTATCAAAATTGGCAGACTGCGAGTTCATCTCCTCTATACAGCCCTCTTCAGGTCACCCACATATTTTCAATTTTATTCAGGTCTGGGCTGTGGTTGGGCCATTATCTTTTTCTGGTGAAGTCATTATTTTGTTTATTTGGAGACATGCATAGGGTCATTGTCATGCTGAAAAGTGAAATTACTCTTCTTCATCTTCAGGTTTTCTAGCAGGAGGCCTGAGAACTTGTTGCAAAATTGATTGCTATTTGGAACTGTTCATAATTTTCTCCACTGTGACTAAAATCCCAGTTCCAACTGCCTAAAAACAGCCCAAAGGATAACGCTGCCTCTACCATGCTTCACTGTGGGTATGGTCTCCTGTTGGAGATGTGAAGTGTTGGCTTTGCACCAAACATACCTTTTGGAATTATAGCCAGAAAGTTCAACCTCGGTCTCATCACAGCATAGCACATTTTGCTACATGTGTTTGGCCGACTTGATGTAGGTTTTGGTAAAACATAGCCAGGCTTGTATTTTTTTTTTGTAATAAAAGGTTTTCGTCTTGTCTCTCTGTCAAGACATATGAAGAATACAGGAGATTGTGGTCACAGTACACAACTAGTACTGGCCAGAAATTACTGCTGAATCTTTAATCTTGATGTATTTTTTGGCAGCCTTTTGCAACAATTTTCTTATCTTTTCATCAATTTTTGACACCTAGTTCTAGGTAAAGTCACTATTGTGCCAATTTTAATCCACTTCTTGATGACAATCTTCATAGTACATGTATGGTATATTTATTGCCCTTAGAAACTTTTTGGTATCCTTCTTCTGACTGACTTTTCAACAATAACAACCCTTTGCTGTGTTGTAAGACGTTTACAGGCCATGATTTTTGCTGTAAAATATAACTAAGAAAAAGTCAGGTAAATCCTAACAGAACAGCCAAACCTTGTCTTTAGAATTAGCCAATCGGCCCTTTCAATAATGAGATCCCTTTGCTGTGCTGTAAGCGGTTTACAGACTATGGCTTTTGCTGCAAAATGCAACTAATAAAAAGTCAGGAAAATCTTAATAGAACAGCTAAACTTTCTATAATGGCAGTTGGCTACAACTTAACTATGGTTAAAAGTGATTGGCTAATTCTAAAGACAACCACATCCCCAATTATTATAAGTGGGTGTTCACATATTTGCAATCACATTGTTTTGATTATATACTGCTAAAAAAAATAAAGGAACACTAACATCCCACATCCTAGATGTCACTGAATTAAATATTCCAGTTGTAAATCTTTATTCATTACATAGTGGAATGTGTTGAGAACAATAAAACCTAAAAATTATCAACATAAATCACAACTAATATCCCTTGGAGGTCTGGAGTTGGAATGATGCTCAAAATCAAAGTGGAAAATGAAGTTACAGGCTGATCCAACTTCAGTGGAAATGCCTCAAGACAAGGAAATGATGGTCAGTAGTGTGTGTGGCCTCCACGTGACTGTATAACCACCCTACAACGCCTGGGCATGTTCCTGATGAGGCGACGGATGGTCTCCTGAGGGATCTCCTCCCAGACCTGGACTAAAGCATCAGCCAACTCCTGGACAGTCTGTGATGCAATGTGACGTTGGTGGATGGTGCAAGACATGATGTCCCAGATGTGTTCAATCGGATTCAGGTCTGGGGAACAAGTGGGCCAGTCCATAGATTCAATGCCTTCATCTTGCAGGAACTGCTGACACACTCCAGCCACATGTGGTCTGGCATTGTCCAGCATTAGGATGAACCCAGGGCCAACCGCACCAGCACATGGTTTCACAAGGGGTGTAAGGATCTTATCTCGGTACCTAATGGAAGTCAGGCTACCTCATGGTGTCTGTTTCTAACCGTTTGCGAAGACACATGCACATTTGTGGCTTGCTGGAAGTCATTTTGCAGGGCTCTGGCAGTGCTCCTCCTGTTCCTACTTGCGCAAAGCCTGAGGTAGCGGTCCTGCTGCTGGGTTGTTGCTCTCCTACAGCCCCCTCCACATCTCCTGGTGTACTGGCCTGTCTCCTGATAGCGCCTCCAGCCTCTGGACACTACGCTGACAGACACAGCAAACCTTCTTGCCACAGCTCGCATTGATGTGCCATCCTGGATCAGCTGCACTACCTGAGCCACTTGTGTGGGTTTAGAGTCCGTCTCATGCTACTACGAGTGTGAAAGCACAACCAACATTCAAATGTGACCAAAACATCAGCCAGAAAGCATTGGTATTGAGTGTGTCTTGATAATTGCCATTAATTTCCATTTGTTGTCTATTCCATTTGCACAACCGCATGTTAAATTGATTGTCAAACAGTGTTGCTTCCTAAGTGGACAGTTTGATTTCACAGAAGTTTGATTTGGAGTTATATTCTGTTTAACCCCTTTACCCCCAAGGGTGGTTTGCACGTTAATGACCGGGCCAATTTTTACAATTCTGACCACTGTCCCTTTATGAGGTTATAACTCTGGAACGCTTCTATGGATCCTGGTGATTCTGACATTGTTTTCTCGTGACATATTGTACTTCATGACAATGGTAAAAATTCTTTCATAGTACCTGCGTTTATTTGTGAAAAAAATGGAAATTTGGCGAAAATTATGAAAATTTCGCAATTTTCCAACTTTGAATTTTTATGCAATTAAATCACAGAGATATGTCACACAAAATACTTAATAAGTAACATTTCCCACATGTCTACTTTACATCAGCACAATTTTGGAACCAAAATTTTTTTTTGTTAGGGAGTTATAAGGGTTAAAAGTTGACCAGCAATTTCTCATTTCTACAACACCATTTTATTTTAGGGACCACATCTCATTTGAAGTCATTTTGAGGGGTCTATATGATAGAAAATACCCAAGTGTGACACCATTCTAAAAACTGCACCCCTAAAGGTGCTCAAAACCATATTCAAGAAGTTTATTAACCCTTCTGGTGCTTCACAGGAATTTTTTGAATGTTTAAATAAAAATGAACATTTAACTTTTTTTCACAAAAAATTTAATTCAGCTCCAATTTGTTTTATTTTACCAAGGGTAACAGGAGAAAATGGACCCCAAACATTGTTGTACAATTTGTCCTGAGTATGCCAATACCCCACATGTGGGGGTAAACCACTGTTTGGGCGCATGGCAGAGCTCGGAAGCGAAGGAGTGCCATTTGACTTTTCAATGCAAAAATGACTGGAATTGAGATGGGACGCCATGTTTCGTTTGGAGAGCCCCTGATGTGGCTAAACATTGAAACCCCCCACAAGTGACACCATTTTGGAAAGTAGACCCCCTAAGGAACTTATCTAGAGGTGTGGTGAGCACTTTGACCCACCAAGTGCTTCACAGAAGTTTATAATGTAGAACCGTAAAAATAAAAAATCATATTTTTTCACAAAAATTATCTTTTTGCCCCCAATTTTTTATTTTCCCAAGGGTAAGAGAAGAAATTGGACCCCAAAAGTTGTTGTACAATTTGTCCTGAGTACGCTGATACCCCATATGTGGGGGTAAACCACTGTTTGGGCGGATGGGAGAGCTCGGAAGGGAAGGAGCGCCGTTTGACTTTTCAAAGCAAAATTGACAGGAATTGAGATGGGACGCCATGTTGCGTTTGAAGAGCCACTGATGTGCCTAAACATTGAAACCCCCCACAAATGACACCATTTTGGAAAGTAGACCCCCTAAGGAACTTATCTAGAGGTGTGGTGAGCACTTTGACCCACCAAGTGCTTCACAGAAGTTTATAATGCAGAGCCGTAAAAATAAAACAAAATTTTTTTCCCACAAAAATTATTTTTTTAGCCCCCAGTTTTGTATTTTCCTGAGGGTAACAGGAGAAATTGGACCCCAAAATTTGTTGCCCAATTTGTCCTGAGTGCGATGATACACCATATGTGGGGGGAACCACTGTTTGGGCACATGGGAGGGCTCAGAAGGGAAGGAGTGACATTTGAATGCAGACTTAGATGGATTGGTCTGCAGGTGTCACATTGCGTTTGCAGAGCCCCTAATGTACCTAAACAGTAGAAACCCCCCACAAGTGACACCATTTTGGAAAGTAGACCCCCTTAGGAACGTATCTAGATGTGTGCTGAGCGCTTTGACCCACCAAGGGCTTCACAGAAGTTTATAATGGAGAGCCGTAAAAATAAAACAAAAATTTTTTCCCACAAAAATTATTTTTTAGCCCCCAGTTTTGTATTTTCCCGAGGGTAACAGGAGAAATTCGACCCCACAATTTGTTGTCCAATTTGTCCTGAGTGCGCTGATACCCCATATGTGGGGGGGAACCACTGTTTGGGCACATGGGAGGGCTCAGAAGGGAAGGAGTGCCATTTGAATGCAGACTTAGATGGAATGGTCTGCAGGTGTCACATTGCATTTGCGGAGCCCCTAATGTACCTAAACAGTAGAAACCTCCCACAAGTGACACCATTTTGGAAACTAGACCCCCTAAGGAACTCATCTAGATGTGTTGTGATAGCTTTGAACCCCCAAGTGTTTCACTACAGTTTGTAACGCAGAGCCGTGAAAATTAAAAAAAAAAAATCTTTCCCCCCAAAATTATTTTTTAGCCCCCAGTTTTGTATTTTCCCGAGGGTAAGAGGAGAAATTCGACCCCAAAAGTTGTTGTCCAATTTGTCCTGAGAACGCTGATACCCCGTATGTTCGGGGGAAACCACCGTTTGAGCGCATGGCAGAGCTCGGAAGGGAAGGAGCGCCATTTGGAATGCAGACTTAGATGGAATGGTCTGCAGACGTCACATTGCGTTTGCAGAACCCCTAATGTACCTAAACAGTAGAAACCCCCCACAAGTGACCCCATATTGGAAACTAGACCCCCCAGGGAACTAATCTAGATGTGTTGTGAGAACTTTGAACCCCCAAGTGTTTCACTACAGTTTATAACGCAGAGCCGTGAAAATAAAAAATCTTTTTTTTTCCCACAAAAAATGTTTTAGCTCCGAGTTTTGTATTTTCCCAAGGGTAACAGGAGAAATTGGACCCCAAAAGTTGTTGTCCTATTTGTCCTGAGTACGCTGATACCCCATATGTTGGGGTAAACCCCTGTTTGGGCACACGGGAGAGCTCGGAAGGGAAGAAGCACTGTTTTACTTTTTCAACGCAGAATTGGCTGGAATTGAGATCGGACGCCATGTCGCGTTTGGAGAGCCCCTGATGTGCCTGAACAATGGAAACCCCCCAATTATAACTGAAACCCTAATCCAAACACATCCCTAACCTTAATCCCAACAGTAACCCTAACCACACCTCTAACCCTGACACACCCCTAACCCTAATCCCAACCCTATTCCCAACCGTAAATGTAATCTAAACCCTAACTGTAACTTTAGCCCCAACCCAAACTGTAGCCCTAACCCTAGCCCTAACCCTAGCCCTAACCCTAGCCCTAACCCTAGCCCTAACCCTAACCCTAACCCTAGCCCTAACCCTAGCCCTAACCCTAACCCTAGCCCTAACCCTAGCCCTAACTCTAACCCTAGCCCTAATGGGAAAATGGAAATAAATACATTTTTTAAATTTTTCCCTAACTAAGGGGGTGATGAAGGGGGGTTTGATTTACTTTTATGGCGGGTTTTTTAGCGGATTTTTATGATTGGCAGCCGTCACACACTGAAAGACGCTTTTTATTGCAAAAAATATTTTTTGCGTTACCACATTTTGAGAGCTATAATTTTTCTATAATTTGGTCCACAGAGTCATGTGAGGTCTTGTTTTTTGCGGGACGAGTTGACGTTTTTATTGGTAACATTTTCGGGCACGTGACATTTTTTGATCGCTTTTTATTCCGATTTTTGTGAGGCAGAATGACCAAAAACCAGCTATTCATGAATTTCTTTTGGGGGAGGCATTTATACCGTTCCGCGTTTGGTAATATTGATAAAGCAGTTTTATTCTTCGGGTCAGTACGATTACAGCGACACCTCATTTATATCATTTTTTTATGTTTTGGCGCTTTTATACGATAAAAACTATTTTATAGAAAAAATAATTATTTTTGCATCGCTGTTATTCTGAGGACTATAACTTTTTTATTTTTTTGCTGATGTTGCTGTATGGCGGCTCATTTTTTGCGGCACAAGATGACGCTTTCAGCGGTACCCTGGTTATTTATATCTGTCTTTTTGATCGCGTGTTATTCCACTTTTTGTTCTGCGGTATGATAATAAAGCGTTGTTTTTTGCCTCGTTTTTTTTTTTTTTTTCTTACGGTGTTTACTGAAGGGGTTAACTAGTGGGCCAGTTTTATAGGTCGGGCCACTATGGACGCGGCGATACTAAATATGTGTACTTTTATTGTTTTTTTTTTTTTAATTTAGATAAAGAAATGTATTTATGGGAATAATATTTTTTTTTTTTTTTCATTATTTTGGAATATTTTTTTTAATTTTTTTTTACACATTTGAAATTTTTTTTTTTAACTTTTTTTACTTTGTCCCAGGGGGGGACATCACAGATCAGTGATCTGACAGTTTGCACAGCACTCTGTCAGATCACTGATCTGACATGCAGCGCTGCAGCCTTCACAGTGCCTGCTCTAAGCAGGCTCTGTGAAGCCACCTCCCTCCCTGCAGGACCCGGATCCGCGGCCATCTTGGATCCGGGGCTGGAGGGAGCAGGGAGGGAGGTGAGACCCTCGCAGCAACGCGATCACATCGCGTTGCTGCGGGGGGCTCAGGGAAGCCCGCAGGGAGCCCCCTCCCTGCGCGATGCTTCCCTGCACCGCCGGCACATCGCGATCATCTTTGATCGCGGTGTGCCGGGGGTTAATGTGCCGGGGGCGGTCCGTGACCGCTCCTGGCACATAGTGCCGGATGTCAGCTGCGATAAACAGCTGACACCCGGCCGCGATCGGCGGCGCTCCCCCCGTGAGCGCCGCCGATCGCGCTGGACGTACTATCCCGTCCATGGTCATAGGGGCCCACCCCACATGGACGGGATAGTACGTCCGATGTCAGAGAGGGGTTAATTGTTCCCTTTATTTTTTTGAGTAGTGTATTTTCCCACTCAAAATGATTTCACTTTGTTTCTCAATGAATTTGTACATATTATGGGTGACTTTAAAAGTGTTAAAAGTTCTGAAATGATTCTTCTTGGCAATGATTTTTATTCAAAACATGAGAAATCTAGCTCAACAAACTTGTGAACAAACTTTTTCTATCTTCATCAAGAGCTGCTCAGCAGAGGATAAAACAACATCAGGGTTGACAGTTACATGATATGCGACATCGATGTTGAGCTGGATTTCTCATGTTTTGATTGCCCCATGCTTTGACAGTGTTCTCCCTGCTCCGAATACCTAAGGGTGTCTACTACGGTGAGCTGGACTCTCTTCTAAATGACTTTTATCACAAGACAAAAAACGGGTGTTTGTGTGTGTAGACTTTTTATATTCATTGTATTTGGTGAAATCCATGTCTAAGTCAGAAACAAAATCCAAATCTACCACATTTGAGATATTTCCGCACATTCACTACCAGTTTTTAATCAAAATAATCTGCCAAGTCTGAAATTATGGTAGCCTGAATCAAGAGTTAAATTTCCCTGTAGGGCTAACACAGAAAAACATAGGATGTGAGTAGTCACCCTATGCAAGGCACAGGCATCCTAGGTTCTCCACTATTGCAGTAGCCTTACATTTTGGCTTACAGTTGTGGGTAACAAATGGGGAATCCACCTCCATTTGCTGTAAACATTCTAGTAAGGTATTTGGCATAGCTGTTCAGCAAACTTATTATTTTTACTTCATAGAAAAAAATGCTAATTAATAATAAAAAAAATACCAATATATGAAATATATTTTAGAGTTTAACCCCTTTCTGACCTCAGACAGAATATTCTCCGCTTTAATGTGGGCTCCGGCGGTGAGCCTGCATCAAATCCAGGACATGTCAGCTGTTTTGTACAGCTGACATGTGCCCGCAATAGCAGCGGGTGGAATCACGATCCGCCTGCCGCTATTATCTAGTTAAATGCTGCAGTCAAATGCTGACAGCGGCATTTACCTACTGCTTCCGGCCATCGGAATTGAGGGCATAGGGGGTCAGCGATGCGTCGGCATGACAACCAGAGGTCTCCTTGAGACCTCTATGGTTGTTGATGCCGGATTGCTGTGAGTGCCCTCCCTGTGGTCGGCACTCAAAGCAAGCCTGTAATTCTGCTACACAGGAGCGATCTGAGCTTCACTCCTATGTAGCAGAGCTGATCGAGATGTGCCATCTTTTAGCCTCCCATGGAAACTATTGAAACATGGCAAAAGAAAAAAAAAAATGTTTAAAAAAAATATGAAAAAAATAAAAAAAATAAAAGTTTAAATCACCCCCGTTTCGCCCCATTCAAAATAAAACAATAATAAAAAAAAAAAATCAATCCTACACATATTTGGTATTGCCGAATTCAGAATCGCCCGATCTTTCACTAAAAAAAAAGGATTAACCTGATCGCTAGACGGCGTAGGGAGAAAAAATTGAAACGCCGGAATTACGTTTTTTTGGTCATTGTGACATCGCATTAAAAATGCAATAACAGGTGATCAAAATAACGTATCTGCACCAAAATGGTATCATTAAAAACGTCAGCTCGGCGCGCACAAATAAGCCCCTACCCAACCCCAAATCACGAAAAATGTAGATGCTACGGGTCTCGGAAAATTGCATTTTTTTAAACATTTTTTAGCAAAGCTTGGTGTCTATAAACCGTAATGACCTGGAGAATCATAATGGCAGGTCAGTTTCAGCATTTAGGCTACGTTCACACTAGCGTTGCGCCGCCCTGCGTCGGCGACGCAACGCGCGACGCACGAAAAAACGCGCGCGTTTTGCGACGCGTGCGTCGTTTTTTGACCAAAATCGGACGCACAGAAAATGCAACTTGTTGCGTTTTCTTGCGTCCGACGCTAGCTTCGAAAACGACGCACTTGTCAAAAAACGCCACCCATAAAACGCACGCGTCCCCTATGTTAAACATAGGGGCGCGTCGCCGCTGCGTCGCCGGCGCAACAGCGACGCACATTGGCGGAACGCCAATGTGAACGTAGCCTTAGTGAACCTAGAAAAAAAGCAAAACAAAAAACAAGTGTGGGATTGCACTTTTTTGCAATTTCACCACACTTGGATTTTTTTTTCCCATTTTCTAGTACACAGCATGCAAAACTGATGATGTATTTCAAAAGTACAACTTGTCCAGCAATAAATAAGCCCTCACATGCCCAACGGAAAAATAAAGAAGCTATGGCACTGGGAAGGAAGGGAGCGAAAAATGAAAACCAAAAAAAAGCTGTGATCATGAAGGGGTTAATAACATTTACGATATGTAGGAAGAAAATTTACTCACATATCTGGAGAGTGAACGGTCTGTACGTGGCCTGCATACAGTAGTTTGTCATCCATTGGTATCAAAACGCGTAGACCATCTTTTAATTCATCTTTATCAATAATACAAGAACGTGGTGCTGAGAACATAAAAAATGATCACCAAAGAATTTGAGGCATACAAAGTACAACTCTAGGTTGTAATATACAAAAGAATGCATTTCAACACTGAATACTTACAAGGTGTAACTGGTCTTTCAGGGTTCACGGGGATGGAAAAATTCTCATCTTCAGAGAAACTGCTGTCTTGACTAGGTTCAAAGTCTTCTTCTGCAGCCATACTCTCCATTAGCTTGCTTACTGCTCCACATTTATTCTGATAGCAAAATATAAAAAAAACCATATTTAAGCAAAGCAATTTTTTTGTTGGGAGTTTTAACAGAAATTTGGCTCAGCAGATTTTTTTTCTCAGTTATTGAATTTTCAACAAGGAAAATCAAATTCTTTTAATTAACATTTTCAAAATAAAGAAAAAATTAACCGTATATGAATATAGCTATATATTTGACCCTATAAAAAGCAACAGTGTTCAAAACGAGACAGTCAAGTTTGGACGTTATCATCTTATCCCATCTTCATTACAAGACGTCCTCTTCTGATCTTCAGCCACGGCTCCGGCGCAGGCGTACTTTGCTCTGCCCTGTTGAGGGCAGACAAAGTACTGCAGTGCGCAGGCGCCGGGCCTCTGACCTTTCCGGCGCCTGCGCACTGCAGTACTATCCTCTGCCCTCAAGAGGGCAGAGCAAAGTACGCCTGCGCCGGAGCCGTGGCTGAAGATCAGAAGAGGACGTCTTGTAATGAAGATGGGAGGCGCCGCAGCGGACCGGAGACGCCCATCCGACCTGACCAGCAGCGGGACCGCCCCTGGGTGAGTATAATCTAATGTCTTTTTCTCCTCTTTCAGGTAACATCGGGGGCTTATCTACAGCATTACAGAATGCTGTAGATAAGCCCCTGATGCCGGTGGGCTTACCTCACCCGCGATTTTCGGTGTGACAGGTTCCCTTTAAAAATATACCTATAAAGAGAAAAATTAGACTAACTGAACATTTTGCAGTGGTCTCTTAATTTTTGCCAGAGCTGTATGTACAGGGTGTGGAGGCTTATATTGTATGTAGGGGGCATGTTGCCTGAGGCATGTGAGCCGTTATCCTCATTGCTTTGGTCTCATTTGGTTCGGTTTATGGTCTCCTTTTCTTGTCCTTAATGAAGGAATTCCTTGATGAACCCCTGAATGACAATAATTGGGGGAAAAAGCGTCGGAAGGTATTACACCAAAATGGAATAATGGACATACTGACGGAAAAATAAAAAAAGTTATGGCTCTGGGAAGAAGGGGAGTAAAAAACGAAAACTCAAAAACTGAAACACCCAAGGTCACGAAGGGGTTAAGCTAAGTACACTATTGTTCAAACCATATAGGGTATACATTATATAAAGGTGCTTCTCACAAAATTATAATATCAGGTCTAGGTCCCTTAGTCTGTTTCAGTAGGCTACACAATCATGAGGAGTGCTGCATCCAAGCATATTAATGGAAAGCTGAGTGGAAGGAAAAAGTGTGGTAGAAAAAAAGTGCACAAGCAACCGAGATAACCGCAGCCTTGAAAGGATTGTTAAGAAAAGACTATTCAAAAATTTGGGGGAGAATCACAAGCAATGGACTGCTGCTGGAGTCATTGCTTCAAGGGCCATCACACACAGAGGTATCCATGACATGGGTTACAAGTATCGCATTCCTTGTGCCAAGCCACTCATGACCAATAGACAATGCCAGAAGAGTCTTACCTGGGCCAAGGAGAAAAAGAACTGGACTGTTATTCAGTGGTCCAAGGTGTTATTTTCAGATGAAAGTAAATTTTGCATTTCATTTTGGAAATCAAGGTCCCAGACTCTAGAGGAAGAGTGGAGAGGCACACAATCCAAGCTGCCAGGAGTCAAGTCCTTCTGGAGAATTAAATTTCCATCCTTAAAAAGCTTGTTGGCAAAGGGAAGCATGAAGTGCTTTAAAATTTCCTGGTAGACTGCTGCGCTGACTTTGGTCTTGATAAAACACAGTGGACCTACACCAGCACATAACATGGCTCCCCAAACCATCACTGATTGTGGAAACTTCACACTAGAACTCAACCAGCTTGGATTGTTGGTCTCTCCATTCTTCATCCAGACTCTGGGACCTCGATTTCCAAATGAAATGCAAAATTTACTTTCATCTGAAAATAACACCTTGGACCACTGAGCAACAGGCCAGTTCTTTGTCTACTTGGCCCAGGTAAAAAACTTGTAGCGTTCTCTATTGGTCACGAGTAGCTTGACACAAGGAATGCGACACTTGTAGACCATGTCATAGATACCTCTGTGTGTGATGGCCCTTGAAGCAATGACTCCAGCAGCAATCCACTCCTGAAATTTCTGAATGGCCTTTTCTTGACAATCCTTTCAAGGCTGTGGTCATCCTGGTTGCTTGTGCACCTTTTTCTACCACACTTTTACCTTCCACTCAACCTTCCATTAATATGCTTGGATACAGTGAACAGCCAGCTTCTTAAGCAATTTTACAAAAAACATCTATATATAAGAAATGTGAATAGTAGGTTAGTCCATGTCCATAGAAATGTGACTATGAGGTATATGGATGCTTTGTCGTTTTAAAGGGGTTGCCCACTACTATGACAACCCCTTCTCATTCCCCACTCTAGGCCTCGATAAAACAAAAAAGCCTCTATTTGCATCCGGAGTCGGCGCTGTCCCTGCTATGTAGGTATTCGCGGTCCTGGGCTCTCATGTGGCTGTAAGACACGTAGTGCACAGCGCCCAATCAGTAGCTAACCCCGCCTTCTGTCGAATTGAACATGAAGAGTAGATAGAAATCAGCTGCGGCCAGTGATGCCAAGGCTGAATGGGAACCGGGGTCACGTGTCATACAACCGAACGACACAGACAGGAACAGTGCCGGCATGGGAGGTTAGTACAGGTATTTTTATTTTATCGGGGACAAGCATGGGGCATGAAAAGGACTTTTACTAGTAGTGGACAACCCCTTTAATTGCACTGTGACGTGACTGGCCTCTTATGATCTGAAGGGTTATTATTTGAGAAGGACATTATATATATCTCTTCATGGACTTTGTTAGGGTTTTCATCCTGGTTAGATTGCTGAAAAGTATTGATGATACACCCCTCAGCCCACTAGTATCTATATTGTATATAAGTTTTTTATTACATATTATCTGATCACCTATTGAGGATGCCTGGTCAGTTAAAGTAGTGGTAGGATTACATAGGGACACGGGACGAGCAGGCGCTATACCGTTTCAACTTAGGCTATGTGCACACAATGCATTTTTGATGCATTTTCACAGCGTTTTTTTCATGCGGAAATAGTCCAAAAATGCAACGGAATCCTTAAATTACACTCCTGATGTGTTGTGCACATGATCAGTAAATTTGCAGTGCATTTTTTTCTGCAGCATGTTAATTCTTTTTGCGCCTATTGACTTCAACTGAGTCAGTCAAATCCACAGCAAAAACACAGGTATAAAAATGTTTGCGGATTTGCTGAGTTTTTGTTTTGCGTTTTACCGGCTTCCTATGATATCTCCCACGCTGTCATCTGTGTGACAGCGTGGGAAACACCGAGATGGTTCTTATCGGTGGTAATGCTGTCGCCAGTAAGACAGTTGGTCAGATCCCTAAGGGTTATGCTGTCAGATGTCAGCGTGATTTCGCCAGCTGTGTCTGCGACTCGCAGTAACACTACCACAGACCGTCAGTCAGAGTGCTGTGGGATCATGCTGGCAGATGTCAGCGTGATCCCGTAGCTGTGACCCGCGGTAATGCTACAGCAGATCATCGGTCAGAACGCTTCGGGGTCATGCTGTCAGATGTCAGCGTGACCCCGCAGCTGTGACTGAGACCAGCAGGTGTGGGCCGATGAAACTATTGCTCCTATCAAGCTACGTTTGCTGTCACGGAAAACAGTGACAGTAGGTGCCGCTGATGGGAGACGAAGTTTCATTAGCCGTCGCGCTCATTTAAAAAAAAAAAGTAAAATTACATACATATTCAAATAAAAATAAAAACACATTATACTTACCTAATACCAAATTCCCGATGCCCTTGTCCCCAAGAAACATTGTAAAATAATAAACCAACATATACTTACCTGTCCGCCATAGTACACATAATCCCGAGTGTCCCACAGTGATCTCAAGTGTAGAACAGTCACAGTCACATCGGGAGATGTGACCGCTCTAAATGGCTGTCGGTGACACACTAACAGGAGGTAATCGCTCGCGCAGTGTAGCACTGAGCTGCTATGAGAGTTCACTGAAGTTCATCAGCTCCGGTGCTCTCACTTACAGCACCGCTGCGTGAGAACTTTCCCCCAGAGCAGTGGGATCATGGGAGCTGATCAACTCCGGTGAACTCTCTCACAGCAGCTCAGTGATACACTGCGGGAGTGATTACCTCCTGTCAGTGTATCGACGGCTGTCTTTGAGAGCGGTCACATCAGTGATGTGACTGCTCTCAAAGTGATCAGGATCATTGTGGGACATTATGGATTATCTTCTTGGCGGACAGGTGAGGAATAATGTGGCTGATTATTTTATTTTTGTTGCAGGAGACGTTGGCTTTGGTGGATTAGACGTTTGGTGAGCATGGTTTAATTAAGATTATTAAAGGAGTCTGTGTCATTATTTCAAATAAAGGACTTTATTCTGGGTGTCTGTGTTTTTACACATATCACTATGGGGTTGCTAATGGACAGGTGTCTTATAGACGCCTCTCCATTACTAACCTGTGGGCTTGATGTCACCTGGCAATACAAAGGTGACATCAACTTCACAAATATGAACCCCACTTGCCACAGCTACAGGGCAAGTGGGAAGAGCGAGGCTAAGTGCCAGAATTGGCACATCTTAGAGATGCGCCTTTTCTGGGACGGCCAAGAGCTGATGTTTTTAGCCTGGGGGGGCTAGTATCCACGGCCCCGTCCTAGGGTATTAATATCAACCCACAGCTTTCTGAATATCCTTTGTTGGTTATTAGATATAGGGGTACCCCACATCATTTTTTAGGGGGGTCCCCTATCTTAATAGCCAGTAAAAGCAAAGTATACAGCTGTGAGCTGATATTAATAGCCTGGGAAGCTCCATGGGTATTACCCCCTTCCCAGGCTATAAACATCTGTACCCAGCTGCCGGCTTTCCCTCTGTTGGTTGTTAAAATTATGCGGGAGCCCACGCCATTTGTTTTCTTTAAAATTAACAGTTGCTGTCTAGTTACAGCCTATGTACGTTCGTTCTGTTAACGCTACTACATAGGCTGGTGACAATATATGTGTAGATTTATGTGTGTGTTTTTACTTATAGGCTTAGTAATGAGGGTGTTGGGCTGACACCTTTTCATTAATAAGCCTACAGCTAGCTGTCAATGACAGCTGCTGACACCAAGCTCAAATCCCATTATTCTGATGCCACTGCATGAGCATGAAAAAAGGTGATGTTGAACCAATAAATTATATCACAAAACTTTTTTTTTTAAATATCTTTATTTATCTCAAAAAAGCATTCATTGAGGTACAAAAACTCATGCAAAAACACATACAAAAACATGCGTTTGTGCTGCAGTGTTCTTCCTGCCAAGAGATGCGGAAACCTTGCAGAAATTTCTGCAAGCAAATACTCAACGTGCGCACATAGCCTTAGGGTGCCAAACTCCACTGTCAAGAAGTCAATTGTGAAGAGCAAAACTATTCCCCATCTCCTCTCATTTCTGCTCTTTTTTTTTAATTTCATCATCGTTTTTCTCTGTATATGTGTGCATTTATTCATTATGTCTTTATGTATTGGGTTTTTAAACTAATTAAAGAGAATTTTTCAAGTTTTTTTGCTATGGTTTACATGTACAAGGGTCCTATAGGTTGATTGCTTTGGTTGTTGATCGTGGGGGCTCATATTCTATGTAGGGGGCTATGTGGCCGCTCATACTGTATATAGGGGGATGTCAGCATACTTAATTCTGCTCAATGTTTAGTCATACAATTCTTAACTATTTTTTACATTATATCAGTATTGAGAAGAATTAATTTCAGCTTATTAGTTCAGCCTCCACAATAGTCACGGTCTGTTATGTGGCCCCTTAAAAAAATTAATCTCCCACCCCTGCTCTATTTTGTATAGCGCTATGTTATGTATAGTGCTGTACATAATTAAAGAATGTGTGCAACGCACTACGCTGCTATTTCTGACGTTTTCCATATATGAATGTGCACCAAAGCACCTGTGTGATACACACATGACCTATAACATGATTTATCAAATGTTGATCATGCATCATGTCACGTGATACATCAGGTACCTGGAGATGGGCCCACACCTTCTAAACTGCCCGCATCCCTGGCTACTCTTAATCCGCCCCTGCTGTCATGCTCTAGTTGGAAGAGACGTGGACAAACCATGCACTGCGGGGTCTGTGATCAGACCAAGATCCACAGACGTTTGAGCCCTTACTCTAATAGTTTGTGTAGTGTCTTCTCTTTAAAAATCAAGATTCACATTCTAATACACTGTGTGCAGAATTATTAGGCAAGTTGTATTTTGATAACATGATACTTTTTATACATGTTGTCCTACTCCAAGCTGTACAGGCTTGAGAGCCAACTACCAATTAAGTAAATCAGGTGATGTGCATCTCTGTAATGAGGAGGGGTGTTGTCTAATGACATCAAAACCCTAAATAAGGTGTGCTTAATTATTAGGCAACTTCCTCTCCTTTGGCAAAATGAGTCAGAAGAGAGATTTGACGGGCTGTGAAAAGTCCAAAATTGTGAGATGTCTTGCAGAGGGATGCAGCAGTCTTGAAATTGCCAAACTTTTGAAGCGTGATCACCGAACAATCAAGCGTTTTATGGCAAATAGCCAACAGGGTCGCAAGTAGCATGGCGCAAAATAACTGCCCATGAACTGAAGAAAATCAAGCGTGAAGCTGCCAAGATGCCATTTGCCACCAGTTTGCCATATTTCAGAGCTGCAACCTTACTGGAGTAACAAAAAGCACAAGGTGGGCAATAATCAGGGACATTGCCAAGGTAAGGAAGGCTGAAAAACGACCACCTTTGAACAAGAAGCATAAGATAAAACATCAAGACCGGGCCAAGAAATATCTTAAGACTGACTTTTCAAAGGTGTTATCGACTGATGAAATGAGAGTGACTCTTGATGGGCCAGATGGATGGGCCAGAGGCTGGATCAGTAAAGGGAAGAGAGCTCCACTCCGACTCAGACGCCAGCAAGGTGGAGGTGGGGTACTGGTATGGGCTGGTATCATCAAAGATGAACTTATGGGACCTTTTCAGGTTGAGGATGGAGTGAAGCTCAACTCCCAGACCTACTGCCTGTTTCTGGAAGACAACTTCTTCAAGCAGTGGTACAGGAAGAAGTCGGTATTGTTCAAGAAAAACATGATTTTCATGCAGGACAATGCTCCATCACATGCATCCAACTACTCCACAGCGTGGCTAGCCAGTAAAGGTCTCAAAGAAGAAAAAATAATGAAATGGCCCCCTTGTTCACCTGATCTGAACCCAATAGAGAAGCTGTGGTCCCTCATAATATGTGAGATCTACAGGGAGGGAAAACAGTACACCTCTCGGAAAAGTGTCTGGGAGGCTGTGGTGGCTGCTGCACGCAATGTTGATCGTAAACAGATCAAGCAACTGACAGAATCTGTGGATGGAAGGCTGTTGAGTGTCATCATGAAGAAAGGTGGCTATATTGGTCACTAAGTTTTTGAGGTTTTTTTGCATTCAGAAATGTTTATATCTAAATTTTCTGCAGTTATATTGGTTTACCTGGTGAAATTAAAAAAGTGAGATGGGAATATATTTGGTTTTTATTAAGTTGCCTAATAATTCTGCACAGTAATAGTTACCTGCACAAACAGATATCCTCCTAAGATAGCCAAATCTAAAAAAAAAACACTCCAACTTCCAAAAATATTAAGCTTTGCTATTTATGAGTCTTTTGGGTTGATAGAAAACATAGTTGTTGATTAATAATAAAAAATAATCCTCTAAAATACAACTTGCCTAATAATTCTGCACGCAGTGTATTTAAAATCCTTTTTCTTAGTATTACACATTATTACCATTATTACAATTAATAAGTGCTTGTAAAAACAACCAATATTACAATCTACTTGTTCTTAACTCCTTAATGACCGCCGATACTCCTTTTAATGGCGGCAGTTAACCCCTTCCTGACCTGTGCCACAGCGTATGCGTCATGAAAGTCGGTGCCAATCCGACATGTGATGCATATGCTGTGTCACAGAATGATCGCGTCCCTGCAGATCGGGTGAAAGGGTTAACTCCAATTTCACCCAATCTGCAGGGACAGGGGGAGTGGTACTTTAGCCCAGGGGGAGTGGCTTTGCCCCCACGTGACTACTATAGCTCTGATTGGCTGTTGAAAGTGCAACAGCCAATCAGAGCAATTTGTAATATTTCATCATATTTCACCTTCACCGATCTCCTCCCCAGTCCTCCGTTCTGTGGTCCGCTCCCCTCCATCTTCCTGTCCGCTCCCCCGTGCTCCGATCCATCCCCCCCTGTGCTCCGATCCACCCCCGTGCTCAGATCCACCCCCGTGCTCCGATCCACCCCCTCGTGCGCCGATCCACCCCCGTGCTCCGATCCACCCCCCGTGCTCCGATATACCCCCCGTGCTTCCCATCCCCTCATACTTACCAAGTCTCCCGGTGTCCGTCCGTCTTCTCCATGGACGCCGCCATCTTCCAAAATGGCGGGCGCATGCACAGTGCACCCAAATCTGCCAGCCAGCAGATTCGTTCCAGGTACATTTTGATCACTGTGATAAAACCTATCTGTTGTGAATTCTGCTCTTGGGTTCCTTCCAGTGGTTATAGGTGGGAATGCAGTTGTCTCTGAGTCACAGACCTGGCCATGTGTATCGGATGATTACAATTCTGACTGGGATATTTTAGTGGGCAGGATCCTTTAGCCCTTGCCATTAGTCAATGTTCCTTGTGAAGTGTTGGATCACTTTCTGGCTTCTCCTGCTCGCTGCCTATTTCAGGAAAGATAAGTGTTTGGTTTTTGTTTCTGTGGCACACTGCCTGTGTGCTTGTTTCAGTTTTATTCCTGCTCTGATTGTAGGATTCACTGGAGTTGCAGATTTAAGCTCCTACATCTTTTAGTTAGATGTAGGAAGTTTTTGTATATTCTGCTGTGGATGTGTTGAAGGGTTTTTATACTGACCGCACAGAACTCTGTCCTATCCTGTCCTATCTAGCTAGAGTGGCCTCCTGTGCTAATCCTGTTTTTCTGCCTGTGTATGTTTTTTCCTCTCCGACTCACCGACTTTGTGGGGGGCTGTCTATCCTTTGGGAATTTTCTCTGAGGCAAGATAGTATTCCTATTTCCATCTTTAGGGGTATTTAGTTCTCCGGCTGTGACGAGGTGTCTAGGTGTGTTAGGTACACTCCACGGCTACTTCTAGTTGCGGTGTTAAGTTCAGGATTGCGGTCAGTACAGTGGCCACTTTCTCCAGTGAAAGTTCTCATGCAGCTCCTAGGTCACCGGATCATAACACCTATCACAGTGATCAAAATAAAAAAAATAGTAAATGAACCCCCCCCCCATTTATCACCCCCGTAGGTAGGGACAATAATGAAATAAAGAAAATATATATATATATTTTTTTCCACTAGGGTTAGGGTTAGAACTAGGGTTAGGGCTAGGGAAAGGCTATGTGCACACGTATTCTGGTCCTCTGCGTTTTTGTCAGCAGCGGATTTGATAAATCCGCAGTGCAAAACCGCTGCAGATTTATCGTAGATTTACCGCAGTTTTTCTGTGGTTGTGCTGCGGATTTCACTGTGGTTTTCTATTGGAGCAGTTGTAAAACCGCTGTGGAATCCGCAGAAAGAAGTGACATGCTGCGGAATGTAAACAGCTGCGTTTCTGCGCAGCGTTTTCCACAGCGTGTGCACATACCCTTAGTATGATTTTGGGATGTGCGGTTCATGCTCTTTTTTTTCTTTTTTGCAAAGCATGTTCTAGTCTTCTTCTTGGACCAGCACTCCTCCCATTTGGCTCAGGTGATTTTAATTAGCAGGAGACTGCAAAGTAAGGGGTCTAGCCCATTTTGGCTCTCACTGAAGAGCTGGAGGAAGGTGAGTTTAAGTGCTCCTTTCATTTTGGTGTTGGTGCTGTGTGGCGGCCATTGTTGCTGTGGCTTTGTGCTGGTGGGGCGGCGCGGTCTGGAGTCTTGGGGACTCAGTCTTGCAGCATGGGTGCTGTGGGGCAACAGGCCGTCCGCCCTGCTGGTGCATGGCCGCTGTGGCGGTGGGCGCCGCACGGCTCCGCTCCGTTAGGGCGATAGGACCCACTACGAGGTTTGCCGTGAAGGGGCAGTGGGCTTCATACAGTCTGATCAGAATGTTAAACTGAAAACCTCATATTCAGTTATATTAATTTTTGCCTAGCGGCTTTAGATCAACGTATGATTTTGGGATGTGCGGTTCATGCTCTTTTTTTTCTTTTTTGCAAAGCACATACCCTTAGAATTAGGCTATGTGCACACGGTGCGGATTTGTCTGCGGATCCGCAGAGGATTGGCCGCTGCGGATTTGAAGCAGTTTTCCATCAGGTTTACAGTTCCATGTAAACCTATAGAAAACCAAATCCGCAGTGCCCATAGTGCGGAAAATACCACGCGGAAACGCTGCATTGTATTTTCCGCAGCATGTCAATTTTTTGTGCTGATTCCGCAGCGTTTTACACCGGTTTCTCAATAGGAATCCGCAGGTGAAATCCACACAAAAAACACTGGAAATTCGCGGTAAATCCATACTTGTCCTTTCATCATGACCGCCACACGAAGATCCTGCTGATGTTCGATATAAATTGGTAGATGGTAGTACGCATCTTTTAGGTTGAGGACTGCCATAAAGCACCTGGGAAACAGAAGTTTTACAGTGGATCGGATAGACTCCATCTTGAAGGTTTGGTTTTCTAAGAAGATATTCAATTTCTTAAGATTTATTATAGTTCTATATGACCCATCTGATTTTGGAACCAAAAATAAAGGAGAGTTAAATCCCTTTCCCCTCTGATGAAACGGGACATCTACTAATACCCTTTTGGATAGGAGATTTATTATTTCCTGCTCCAAAAATCCCTGTTGAGATTGAGATTTTAGAGAAGTCAACACAGGAAGGAGTCCGGAGGGACTCGGGCAAATTTTAATTTTAGGCCTGAAGTTATGAGGCTAGTTGCCCTACAGTTGGATGTTACCATTCCCCATTGTTGGGAGAAAAAAGACAATCTACCACCCACTGGTAAATCTGTCCTAACGTGGTTTGTCTTCCATTTTAAATGGACGTTTTCTGAAAAATGCACCTTTTTGTTTGGTATCTTTGTTGGCCAACGGTCCTGGTTTCTAAAATCCTTTCTCTTATTAAATACGGGTTTCCGGAATGCTCTCCTATAAGACGGAAAATAATTATTAGGGAATCCCTTTTTCCTCTCACCCTCTTTGGTGAGAATTTCGTCTAGTTTTGTACCAAACAGGTACTCACCCTGGCATGGTAGACCACAGAGTTTAGATTTCATTTGAGCATCTCCTTTCCAACCCTTTAGCCAAAGTGCTCGGCGTGCTGCGTTGGTTAGGCCTGCTGATTTAGCTGCTAACCGAATAGAGTCAACAGAAGAATCCGCCAGGAAGGCTGTAGCACCTCTAATCAAAGGTATGGTAGAGATTAGTTAACTCGGGATTGACCGCCTTTTAAACCTTCCTCTAGATCGTTTAACCAGACTAACATGGACCTTGCCATACATGTAGCTGATATGGCCGGTTTAAATGCCCCTGTACATGATTCCCATGACCTCTTTAGAAGGAAGTCCGCTTTACGATCCAGTGGATCCTGTAAGGAACCCGAATCCTCTACATGTAGTAAAGATTTTCTGGACGTGGATGCTACTGCAGCATCTACTTTTGGGGCTTTTGTCCATGTAGACAAATCCTCATCGTTAAAGGGATCACGCTTTTTTGATGATGAAGGCAACCCTTTCTGCCCCTGGCTTTCCCATTCCTTTTTAACCAAGTTTTTGATTGCTGCAATTACTGAAAAGGTTGTTTTTTTTTTTCTGATAAGCTTTCGAACATGATGTCCTGTGGGGTTTTGGTATCTTTAATACCCATGGTGTCTCGGACAGATATAACGGGATTATCTATGCTTTCTGTTGGAAAGCAAGTGCCTTGTTCACCTTCTGAGGAAAAGTATTCCTGGGAAATATCCGTATCCTTATCTTCAATATCAGTAGAATGGTTGGATTTTGGCGAGTCATTTTTTCCTGGTTTTAATTTCTGGAATACTATCCGAACCCCTTAAGGCTCTTAATTCCTGTCTGATCATCTGTTTAATATCGTCTGACCTTACTGAGGATTCTTCACGTAAGGTGGACTCAATACATGTGTGACACATTATTTTGTATGACTATCCGGGAGGGGCTAGGAGCATAAAGCACATTGTTTGTGCTTAGATTTTTCAGTTCTTTTTGCCTAGGGTGCATAGAAGAAAGAGGGAACAACAATCAGCTTAAGGCCAGGATCACACATGCGAGAAACACGGCCGAGTCTCGCATGGTAATACCCGGCCCTACCACCTGCACTCTGGAGCGGAGCGTGCGGCCGCATAGCGATACATAGCGCCACACGCTCCGCTCCGGAGTGCAGGTGGCAGGGCCGGGTATTAACATGCGAGACTCGGTTGACTTTCCTAATAGGGTGGAAAATACACAACCCAGTGAAGCTTTCGGTCAAGGTACAGGCTGAAGAGGAGACGGAGGCACAGGTTGAGATGTAGATCAATTGGATCTCTTTTCTTTAGCGCTCCTTGTGGAGGATCTGCTCTGCTTGGAGCGGCCGCTGCTGCTTGTACAGCTGCGAGGTGCAACTGCTGTGTCTTCCAAAGAAGGCACCGCTGAGTCCTTTGGGGATGCCATGCTGGACACTGGAGTATCACCGTCGGTGTCTTTTTATAATGGAAGCCGCCATCTTCTTCCTGTTGCACCAGGAAGTACTCGTCACTTCCGTGTCGCGGCCATGTTGTGCGCGCCTGCGCATTGCCGCTGTCCCCAGCGCAAGCACCGTCTCTCCTCCAAATTCACCGCGGAAGCTTTCGTATCACTTCCGGGGGAAGACACACCAGGCCACATGACCGTGCGTGCGCCCGCAGGGCATGGCGAAGCGACGCGCTTACCTGCGTGTTTTTCGCCCTCCACAGGCCACGAGAAGACGCCGTCAGCCAGGGGACTTCCCGAACCTGGCCTCACGGCGCCTGCCAGCAGAGGGGGTAGCTGATGACAGGACCTCCGACGCTGCTTCCAGTTCTGGAGCCCTTGCCGTCAAGGTAACGGCATAAGCGGCATCCAGGCTAGGCATCCTTTTCTCTCCATGAGGTCCCTTAGGAACAGGAAACCAACTGTGGGAGTGAGGGGGACCGCCCCTTTTATCTCTCCATAGGGTTTCCTGTTCCTAGGGGTGGATCTCCTCTCTCAAGTGGGTGCTGTCGTGGCGAAGAGAAAAATAAGTATTTGTCCATTAACAAAAACTCATCTCAATATTTTGTTACATATCCTTTGTTGGCAGAGACAGTGGTCAAACGTTTTCTGTAAGTTATCATAAGGTTGGCACACATTGTTGGTGGTATGTTGGACCATTCCTCCATGCAGATCTCCTCAAGAACAGTGATGCTTTGGTTCTGCTGCTAGGCAACACTGACTTTCAACTCCCTCCCAAAGGTTTTCTATGGGGTTGAGATCGGAAGACTGGCTAGGCAACTCCAGGACCTTCATATGCTTCTTACGAAGTCACTCCTTTATTGCCCTGGCAGTGTGCTTGGGATCATTATCATGCTGAAAGACCCATCCACATTTCATATTCAGTGCCCTTGATGAAGTAAGGAGGTTTGCACTCAAAATCTCACAATACATGACCTCATTCATTCTTTCATGTACACGGATCAGTTGTCCTGGTCCCTTTGCAGAGAAAGATCCCCAAAGCATGATATTGCAACGATCATGCTTCACAGTAGGTATGGTGTTCTTTGGATGCAACTCAGCATTCTGTCTCCCCCAAACACGACGAGTTTTGTTTCTATCAAACAGTTCTACTTTGGTTTTATCAAACCATATGACATTCTCCCAATACTCTTCTGGTTAATACAAATACTCTCTAGCAAACTTCAGATGGGCCCAGACATGTACTGGCTTAAGCAGGGGAGAATATAACTCTCAAACTTCTCCCTGGCTCTCGCTGATCGCAGAGCGAGCAGGGAAGAATGATGAGAGTGGTCTTCAGCACCCAGCGCTAACAGTACCGCTGCTTCCCATGTGCCGATACATGTCATCTGTGTGTCACCAGTGTGCAGGACATTGTGCCGCTGTTAAAAAAAAATAAAAAATGGACATATCACTGTATTTTGCCCACAGGCACACGGTTCATGGAAACACAATGACATGTGCACAGATCCATTCACTTAAATGGGTCTACGTGTGTAAGTGTCTCAGGTACGTGTGAAAACGGTCACATGTACCGGAGACATGAACATCTGAAAGAGGCCTTACATAGTTTTCATATTCCCAATTAATTTTACATGCATTCTTACCTCTTCTTTCAAACTTTTAAGGTTTGACTTCAATTTATTTTTCCGACTACATTGCATGGAATTAATTCCACTTAGCTTATTCTGGGGCAAAGAACCACACATATCTGAAGAAGCCAAGCAAGAAGTCTCAAACTTTTTCTTCTGGAGAAAAACAAAGAGAAAACATGTCAGGTATATCAGATGACATTGCATTCAAAGTAATTTGCTTGTGGCATAACCAGCTTCAGTCTGACTTGTTCATCCAACCAAATGTTAGCATTAATAAAAATATAATTCAAGGACTTTCACTTCTGCTAGATCCTCATTATCTTTTTTTTTAGCTTCATACAGTTTTTTTAGATTACAATATGTAGTGTAGATAATGATTTCAGTGGCTCACTTGAAAAAAAAATTAATTATCAAGTAGATGTTCAATCTGTTAGTTGTATTTAACCTTTTGGCGTCACAGCCAGTTTTTGATTTTTATGCCAGACTTTTTTATCAGCATCATCATTTTGGGGTAGATTGTAAGCTCTCACGAGCAGGGTTGTCTTATTTTGCATTAATTACAGGTCCTTCTCAAAAAATTAGCATATAGTGTTAAATTTCATTATTTACCATAATGTAATGATTACAATTAAACTTTCATATATTATAGATTCATTATCCACCAACTGAAATTTGTCAGGTCTTTTATTGTTTTAATACTGATGATTTTGGCATACAACTCCTGATAACCCAAAAAACCTGTCTCAATAAATTAGCATATTTCACCCATCCAATCAAATAAAAGTGTTTTTTAATAACAAACAAAAAAACCAACAAATAATAATGTTCAGTTATGCACTCAATACTTGGTCGGGAATCCTTTGGCAGAAATGACTGCTTGAATGCGGCGTGGCATGGAGGCAATCAGCCTGTGACACTGCTGAGATGTTATGGAGGCCCAGGATGCTTCAATAGCGGCCTTAAGCTCATCCAGAGTGTTGGGTCTTGCGTCTCTCAACTTTCTCTTCACAATATCCCACAGATTCTCTATGGGGTTCAGGTCAGGAGAGTTGGCAGGCCAATTGAGCACAGTAATACCATGGTCAGTAAACCATTTACCAGTGGTTTTGGCACTGTGAGCAGGTGCCAGGTCGTGCTGAAAAATGAAATCTTCATCTCCATAAAGCATTTCAGCCGATGGAAGCATGAAGTGCTCCAAAATCTCCTGATAGCTAGCTGCATTGACCCTGCCCTTGATGAAACACAGTGGACCAACACCAGCAGCTGACATGGCACCCCACACCATCACTGACTGTGGGTACTTGACACTGGACTTCAGGCATTTTGGCATTTCCTTCTCCCCAGTCTTCCTCCAGACTCTGGCACCTTGATTTCCGAATGACATGCAAAATTTGCTTTCATCAGAAAAAAGTACTTGGGACCACTTAGCAACAGTCCAGTGCTGCTTCTCTGTAGCTCAAAAGTGGCTTTACCTGGGGAATGCGGCACCTGTAGCCCATTTCCTGCACACGCCTGTGCACGGTGGCTCTGGATGTTTCCACACCAGACTCAGTCCACTGCTTCCTCAGGTTCCCCAAGGTCTGGAATCGGTCCTTCTCCACAATCTTCCTCAGGGTCCGGTCTCCTCTTCTCGTTGTACAGCGTTTTCTGCCACATTGTTTCCTTCCAACAGACTTACCATTGAGGTGCCTTGATACAGCACTCTGGGAACAGCCTATTTGTTGAGAAATTTCTTTCTGGGTCTTACCCTCTTGCTTGAGGGTGTCAATGATGGCCTTCTTGACATCTGTCAGGTCGCTAGTCTTACCCATGATGGGGGTTTTGAGTAATGAACCAGGCAGGGAGTTTATAAAAGCCTCAGGTATCTTTTGCATGTGTTTAGAGTTAATTAGTTGATTCAGAAGATTAGGGAAATAGGTCGTTTAGAGAACCTTTTCTTGATATGCTAATTTATTGAGACAGGTTTTTTGGGTTATCAGGAGTTGTATGCCAAAATCATCAGTATTAAAACAATAAAAGACCTGACAAATTTCAGTTGGTGGATAATGAATCTATAATATATGAAAGTTTAATTGTAATCATTACATTATGGTAAATAATGAAATTTAACACTATATGCTAATTTTTTGAGAAGGACCTGTATTGTATTGTTAACGTTGTTACTTATGACTTTTGTGTTTGAAACTGTTAAACTGTAAAGCGCTGCGGAATATGTTGCCACTATATAAATAAAGATTATTATTATTATTAGATAACAGTTACAAATATTTAACTCTTTATGGGAAGGAATATAAAGAAAAACAGTTCTGCCACAGTTTTTTTCTTTCGTATTTTAACCACTTCTACACCCAGCCTGTTGTCACCTTGTCATGCCATTTTTTTAAAAAATTCTGACCAGTGTCACTTTATGTGGTAATAACTCTAGAAAGCTTTAACACATCCTAGTGATTGTTTTTTGTGACACATTGTACGTCTTAATAATGGTAAATTCAGGTCGATATGATTTATGCACATTTATGAAAATATCCACATTTTGACAAAAAAATTAACATTTTGAAATTTTTCAACTTTATATTGGGATCCAAGAAGTATAATTTCTCCTTGCAGAGAGTGACATGATAAGCATGTCGAGATGAGGAGACTTAAAGCCGCAATGTTCCTCTGGGAAATATGCAAATTGTCTCTTCACAGAGGAAGAGGACTAGAACTCTAGTGCCACATATTAGAAGTAGCAATCCTAACAGTCAATGTCGGCCCTTTAACGAGCCTTGTCACATAACTTAGGATAATAGCCTGTCTGCAAATTGAGATTCTGGTTTGGCTATTATCCTAAGTCATGTGACAAGGCTTTGTCTTCATGTCTTTGAAGTGACTGAGAAGCCTATGTGGCATCTCGGCTTCAGGAAAATGGCCGCCGCGATCTCCATCTGCGCACGTGCGGCATCCCACGGCCATTTTCCTGAAGCCCCGGGAAGCCGAGAAGTACCATCTGCGCACGCGCGGCCTCACAAAGATGGCCGCGCCCACCAATAAACCGCGGAATAGCGCAGATCGCCCTTTTTTCCTTCACCTGCGCACTGGATTCGCCTGCTGGGCATGCGCACACCACTACGCCACCAATGGAGATCTGGGGGAGAAACAGCGCTGTCACCACGCCCATATGACCAGACCAGCGTGAGTGACAGCCCAAAACAGCGACTTTACAAAGGTATTTCGGCAGCATAGGTGGGGAATAAAGGCTCCAAAAATACACTAATTTAAAGCACAGCTCTGCCCCTATTTAGCGCTATTTTTATATCATCTTGAAAAAACGGGGTGACAGGTTCCCTTTAAAGAGTTCCTCATAAAGTGACAGTGTTCAGAATTGTAAAAATTGTCCTGGGCATGAAGCTGCAAATTGGCTACATCACTAAGGGGTTAAAATAAAAAAAACTCAGACAACATCTTTCACCTATTTCCCCAAAAAAACACCCCCACAAGTCCATCGTAATCCACATCGATGTCTCACATCGATCCCTGACTCTGTTATGTCCGGAGGCTGTGAGGAGAGGTGAAATCAGTAAGGTTACCGCAGTTCACAGCTGGTGGCTCATACGCTGTCATCTGCAAATCACACAGAAGTTACCGTGAGAATCGCCAGCTGTGACCTGTGGTATTTCTTACTGACGTCTACGCTTATTACTGCCACTGGTTCTCATGCTAAGCTCAGTGTGTTCCAGCAGTCACGTTGAGTGGTAATATTACTGATGCCACTGCTCATCACATCCTCCAGATGCAGAGTCGAGAATCGAAGTGGGATATCGAAGTGGATTACAATGCACATGGGGGGGTGTTTTTTGGGGGAAAATACACAGGTGAAAGAGTGTGTCTGGGTTTTTATTTTAAAACAACAGACTTTTCTGTGTGTGTTTTAATGATTTTTACATATAGGGTTAGTATTGTGGGGTGCTGACTGACACCTCTAAATTACTAACCCCTGGGCTTGATGGCTGATGTGATTTTTGAGAAATCACAGCGGTCATCTACCCCATATAGTAACCTGATTGCCCATGCACCAGGGCATCGGGATGAGCCGGGTAAAGAGCCAGAAATGGTGAATCTAATGTGATGTGCCAATTCTGGGGAGGCTGCGGACTTCTATTTTTTGGCTCAGGATGGGTCAATAACCATGGACAATTCCAGCCTGATAATAGAAGCCCCACAGCTGTCTACTTTATCTGCACTGATTTTAAAATATAGGGGGACCCCACGCCGTTGTTTTTTTTAACTATTTTTGTAACGCACGCATGGTGTTTTTAGGCTGGACGGGAAAGGCGGCTGCGGGCTGGTATTTTTAGGCTGGGACGGGACCAATAGCAAGGGAACTTCCCAGCATGATAATATCAGCTCACAGCTGTCTGCTTTATCTTTGCTGGTCACCGAAAACAGGGAGGACGCCACATCGTTTTTTAATTTAACCATTTGTTAATTTAGCTTTGATTTCTTGAATGAATTATATTGCGGGACTTGTCAAAAGGGACGGAACACAGATGTCACCAGTCTGCAGTACGTGTTTTACATGGACCCATTGAGTTGTATGAATCTGTGTGATCTGTGCTATTAGTAAAAAACCGACATGTCTCTGTGTGGTTCACCCGGTCTGTATGAATACACTGACATATCAGCAGCACTATAAATTATAATAGGTGTGCACATGTATGAGAAGTGGGATGCCCCGCTACACAACTAAGCAACAAGACAAGTACATTAGAGTCTATAGTTTGAGAAATCGAAACCTAACAGGTCCTCAACTGGCAGCTTCATTAAATAGTACATGCAAAAAGCCAGTGTCAACGTTTACAGTGAAGAGGCGACTCCAGGATGCTGGCCTTCAGGTCAGAGTGGCAAAGAAAAAGCCGTATCTGAGACTGGCTAATACATGGAAAAGATTAATATGGGCAAGAGAACACAACCATTGGACAGAGGAAGATTGGCAAAAAGTGTTATGGACAGACGAATCCAAGTTTGAAGTGTTTGGATCACACAGAAGAACATTTGTGAGACGCAGAACAACTGAAAAGATGCTGGAAGAGTGTCTGACGCCATCTGTCAACCATGGTGGAGGTAATGTGATAGTCTGGGGTTGCTTTGGTGCTGGTTAAGTGGGAGATTTGTACAAGGTAAAAAGGGATATTGAATAAGGAAGGCTATCGCTCCATTTTGCAACGCCATGCCATACACTGTGGACAGCACTTGATTGGAGCCAATTTCGTCCGACAACAGGACAATAATAAAAAGCACACCTCCAAATTATGAAAGAACTATTTAGGGAAGAAGCAGGCAGCTGGTATTCTATGTGTAATGGAGTGGTCAGCGCAGTCGCCAGATCTCAACCCCGTTGAGCTGTTGTAGGAGCACGCTTGACCGAATAAGTCATGAGCTTCATGCAAGAACTGTGCTTTTTACGTCTATCAAATTCTTCAGCTATACAATTTATTAACTGATCCATATTATGTGATTGGTCTGGCCTACAAATTCCTACTCACGTTATCTTTCACACAAGTAGCTTGTGAAAGACTTTTTTCCACCATGACGTTCATCAAGAGCCATCTAAAGAACTCAATGACCGAGGACCATTTCGATTCTTTCATGCTGATGGCAACAGAGAAGGAAATTCTTAGGAATCTTGATATGGATAGTATAATCAACAGAGTTGCAAAATAGTCCTGCTGAGAAGTTTTGCAAGAAGAGCATCTTGTACCTACTGTTATACTGGTGATTTGCTGAAAAGTAGTTCTGTTTTAATGGTTTGACCAGTTCAAGTATAAATTAGGCATAACTGCTGGATGCATTATAGTTTTTGGCAAGAAAAGTGAAAACATACCAATGTAAATGAACCTAAGGACTTAATTTTCAATGCACTAAACATTTATTTATAACTATTCTTTGCACTGTTGTGCTTATCATATTAACTTAGTACTTTATTAAATAATAAAAATATGTTATTGTTTTCTGCAGTGGCTTTGATGCATTCAGTTGTTACATTTTATTAAATTACTCTGCCCTTTAAAGTTATGAAAGTACTTGAAAGTGACTGCCTATCTGTAGATTAGGTCATCAATATTAGTTCAGTGGCTATATGACTCTTTGCCTCCCTGTTCAAAATCTACAAGTGCTTCTTACAAAATTAGAATATCATGAAAGACTTATCGTATATACTTGAGTATAAGCCGACCCGAGTATAAGCCGACCCCCCTAATTTTGCCACAAAAAACTGGGAAAACTTATTGACCCGAGTATAAGCCTAGGGTGGAAAATGCAGCAGCTAACGGTGAATTTCAAAAATAAAAATAGATGCTCCATACCGTTCATTATTGCCCCAAAGGAGGTTCCATATAAAGCTGTGCCATATATAATGCTCTGCACCGTTCATTATGGCCACATTGATGCTCCATATAAAGCTGTGCTATATAGAATGCTCTGCACCGTTCATTATGGCCACATAGATGCTCCATATAAAGCTGTGCCATATATAATGCTCTGCACCGTTCATTATGGCCCCATAGATGCTCCTTATAAAGCTGTGCCATATAGAATGCTGTGCACCGTTCATTATGGCCCCATAGATGCTCCATATAAAGCTGTGCCCCATATACAATGCTCTGCACCGTTCATTATGGCCCCATAGATGCTCCTTATAAAAATGTGCCATATATGCTCTGCACCATTCAGTTTGGCCCCATAGATGCTGCTTATAAAGCTGTGCCATAAATGCTCTGCATCGTTCAATATGGCCCCATAGATGCTCATTATAAAGCTGTGCCATATATGCTCTGCACCGTTCATTATGGCCCCGTAGATGCTCATTATAAAGCTGTGCCATATATGCTCTGCACCGTTCAGTTTGGCCCCATAGATGCTCCTTATAAAGCTGTGCCATATATGCTCTGCACCGTTCATTATGGCCCCATAGATGCTCCTTATAAAGCTGTGCCATATATGCTCTGCACCGTTCATTATTGCCCCATAGATGCTCCTTATAAAGCTGTGCCATATATGCTCTGCACCGTTCATTATGGCCCTATAGATGCTCCTTATAAAGCTGTGCCATATAAGCTCTGCACCGTTCATTATGGCCCCATAGATGCTCCTTATAAAGCTGTGCCATATATGCTCTGCACCGTTCATTATGGCCCCATAGATGCTCCTTATAAAGCTGTGCCATATAAGCTCTGCACCGTTCATTATGGCCCCATAGATGCTCCTTATAAAGCTGTGCCATATATGCTCTGCACCGTTCATTATGGCCCCATAGATGCTCCTTATAAAGCTGTGCCATATATGCTCTGCACCGTTCATTATGGCCCCATAGATGCTCCTTATAAAGCTGTGCCATATATGCTCTGCACCGTTCATTATGGCCCCATAGATGCTCCTTATAAAGCTGTGCCATATATGCTCTGCACCGTTCATTATGGCCCCATAGATGCTCCTTATAAACCTGTGCCATATATGCTCTGCACCGTTCATTATGGCCCCATAGATGCTCCTTAAAAAGCTGTGCCATATATGCTCTGCACCGTTCATTATGGCCCCATAGATGCTCCTTATAAAGCTGTGCCATATATGTTCTGCAACGTTCAGTTTGGCCCCATAGATGCTCCTTATAAAGCTGTGCCATATATGCTCTGCACCGTTCAGTTTGGCCCCATAGATGCTCCTTATAAAGCTGTGCCATATATGCTCTGCACCGTTCATTATGGCCCCATAGATGCTCCTTATAAAGCTGTGCCCCATATATATTGCTCTGCACCGTTCATTATGGCCCCATAGATGCTCCTTATAAAGCTGTGCCATATATGCTCTGCACCGTTCATTATTGCCCCATAGATGCTCCTTATAAAGCTGTGCCATATATGCTCTGCACCGTTCATTATGGCCCCATAGATGCTCCTTATAAAGCTGTGCCATATATGCTCTGCACCGTTCATTATGGCCCCATAGATGCTCCTTATAAAGCTGTGCCATATATGCTCTGCACCGTTCATTATGGCCCCATAGATGCTCCTTATAAAGCTGTGCCATATATGCTCTGCACCGTTCATTATGGCCCCATAGATGCTCCTTATAAAGATGTGCCATATATGCTCTGCACCGTTCAGTTTGGCCCCATAGATGCTCCTCATAAAGCTGTGCCATATATATTGCTCTGCACCGTTCATTATGGCCCCATAGATGCTCCTTATAAAGATGTGCCATATATGCTCTGCACCGTTCAGTTTGGCCCCATAGATGCTCCTCATAAAGCTGTGCCATATATATTGCTCTGCACCGTTCATTATGGCCCCATAGATGCTCCTCATAAAGCTGTGCCATATATATTGCTCTGCACCGTTCATTATGGCCCCATAGATGCTCCTTATAAAGCTGTGCCATATATGCTCTGCACCGTTCATTATGGCCCCATAGGTGCTCCTTATAAAGCTGTGCCATATATGCTCTGCACCGTTCATTATGGCCCCATAGATGCTCCTTATAAAGCTGTGCCATATATGCTCTGCACCGTTCATTATGGCCCTATAGATGCTCCTAATAAAGCTGTGCCATAAATGCTCTGCACCGTTCATTATGGCCCCATAGATGCTCCTTATAAAGCTGTGCCATATATGCTCTGCACCGTTCATTATGGCCCCATAGATGCTCCTTATAAAGCTGTGCCATATATGCTCTGCACCGTTCATTATGGCCCTATAGATGCTCCTAATAAAGCTGTGCCATAAATGCTCTGCACCGTTCATTATGGCCTCATAGATGCTCCTTATAAAGCTGTGCCATATATGCTCTGCACCGTTCATTATGGCCCTATAGATGCTCCTAATAAAGCTGTGCCATATATGCTCTGCACCGTTCATTATGGCCCTATAGATGCTCCTAATAAAGCTGTGCCATATATGCTCTGCACCGTTCATTATGGCCCTATAGATGCTCCTTATAAAGCTGTGCCATAAATGCTCTGCACCGTTCATTATGGCCTCATAGATGCTCCTTATAAAGCTGTGCCATAAATGCTCTGCACCGTTCATTATGGCCTCATAGATGCTCCTTATAAAGCTGTGCCATATATGCTCTGCACCGTTCATTATGGCCCCATAGATGCTCCTTATAAAGCTGTGCCATATATGCTCTGCACCGTTCATTATGGCCCCATAGATGCTCCTTATAAAGCTGTGCCATATATGCTCTGCACCGTTCATTATGGCCCTATAGATGCTCCTAATAAAGCTGTGCCATAAATGCTCTGCACCGTTCATTATGGCCTCATAGATGCTCCTTATAAAGCTGTGCCATATATGCTCTGCACCGTTCATTATGGCCCCATAGATGCTCCTTATAAAGCTGTGCCATATATGCTCTGCACCGTTCATTATGGCCCCATAGATGCTCCTTATAAAGCTGTGCCATATATGCTCTGCACCGTTCATTATGGCCCCATAGATGCTCCTTATAAAGCTGTGCCATATATGCTCTGCACCGTTCATTATGGCCCCATAGATGCTCCTTATAAAGCTGTGCCATATATATTGCTCTGCACCGTTCATTATGGCCCCATAGATGCTCCTTATAAAGCTGTGCCATATAAGCTCTGCACCGTTCATTATGGCCCCATAGATGCTGCTTATAAAGCTGTGCAATATATGTTCTGCACCGTTCATTATGGCCCTATAGATGCTCCTTATAAAGCCGTGCCATATATGCTCTGCACCGTTCATTATGGCCCCATAGATGCTCCTTATAAAGCTGTGCCATATATGCTCTGCACCGTTCATTATGGCCCCATAGATGCTCCTTATAAAGCTGTGCCATATATGCTCTGCACCGTTCATTATGGCCCCATAGATGCTCCTTATAAAGCTGTGCCATATATATTGCTCTGCACCGTTCATTATGGCCCCATAGATGCTCCTTATAAAGCTGTGCCATATAAGCTCTGCACCGTTCATTATGGCCCCATAGATGCTCCTTATAAAGCTGTGCCCTATATGCTCTGCACCGTTCATTATGGCCCCATAGATGCTCCTTATAAAGCTGTGCCATATATGCTCTGCACCGTTCATTATTGCCCCATAGATGCTCATTATAAAGCTGTGCCATATATGCTCTGCACCGTTCATTATGGCCCTATAGATGCTCCTTAAAAAGCTGTGCCATAAATGCTCTGCACCGTTCATTATGGCCCCATAGATGCTCCTTATAAAGCTGTGCCATATATGCTCTGCACCGTTCATTATGGCCCTATAGATGCTCCTTATAAAGCTGTGCCATATATGCTCTGCACCGTTCATTATGGCCCCATAGATGCTCCTTATAAAGCTGTGCCATATATATTGCTCTGCACCGTTCATTATGGCCTCATAGATGCTCCTTATAAAGCTGTGCCATATAAGCTCTGCACCGTTCATTATGGCCCCATAGATGCTGCTTATAAAGCTGTGCAATATATGCTCTGCACCGTTCATTATGGCCCCATAGATGCTCCTTATAAAGCTGTGCCATATATGCTCTGCACCGTTCATTATGGCCCCATAGATGCTCCTTATAAAGCTGTGCCATATATGCTCTGCACCGTTCATTATGGCCCCATAGATGCTCCTTATAAAGCTGTGCCATATATGCTCTGCACCGTTCAGTTTGGCCCCATAGATGCTCCTTATAAAGCTGTGCCATATATATTGCTCTGCACCGTTCATTATGGCCTCATAGATGCTCCTTATAAAGCTGTGCCATATAAGCTCTGCACCGTTCATTATGGCCCCATAGATGCTGCTTATAAAGCTGTGCAATATATGCTCTGCACCGTTCATTATGGCCCTATAGATGCTCCTAATAAAGCTGTGCCATATATGCTCTGCACCGTTCATTATGGCCCCATAGATGCTCCTTATAAAGCTGTGCCATATATGCTCTGCACCGTTCATTATGGCCCCATAGATGCTCCTTATAAAGCTGTGCCATATATGCTCTGCACCGTTCATTATGGCCCCATAGATGCTCCTTATAAAGCTGTGCAATATATGCTCTGCACCATTCATTATGGCCCCATAGATGCTCCTTATAAAGCTGTGCCATATATGCTCTGCACCGTTCATTATGGCCCCATAGATGCTCCTTATAAAGCTGTGCCATATATGCTCTGCACCGTTCATTATGGCCCCATAGATGCTCCTTATAAAGCTGTGCCATATATGCTCTGCACCGTTCATTATGGCCCCATAGATGCTCCTTATAAAGCTGTGCCATAAATGCACTGCACCGTTCATTATGGCCCCATAGATGCTCCTTATAAAGCTGTGCCCTATATGCTCTGCACCGTTCATTATGGCCCCATAGATGCTCCTTATAAAGCTGTGCCCTATATGCTCTGCACCGTTCATTATGGCCCCATAGATGCTCCTTATAAAGCTGTGCCATATATGCTCTGCACCGTTCATTATTGCCCCATAGATGCTCATTATAAAGCTGTGCCATATATGCTCTGCACCGTTCATTATGGCCCTATAGATGCTCCTTAAAAAGCTGTGCCATAAATGCTCTGCACCGTTCATTATGGCCCCATAGATGCTCCTTATAAAGCTGTGCCATATATGCTCTGCACCGTTCATTATGGCCCTATAGATGCTCCTTATAAAGCTGTGCCATATATGCTCTGCACAGTTCATTATGGCCCCATAGATGCTCCTTATAAAGCTGTGCCATATATGCTCTGCACCGTTCATTATGGCCCCATAGATGCTCCTTATAAAGCTGTGCCATATAAGCTCTGCACCGTTCATTATGGCCCCATAGATGCTCCTTATAAAGCTGTGCCATATATGCTCTGCACCGTTCATTATTGCCCCATAGATGCTCATTATAAAGCTGTGCCATATATGCTCTGCACCGTTCATTATGGCCCTATAGATGCTCCTTAAAAAGCTGTGCCATAAATGCTCTGCACCGTTCATTATGGCCCCATAGATGCTCCTTATAAAGCTGTGCCATATATGCTCTGCACCGTTCATTATGGCCCTATAGATGCTCCTTAAAAAGCTGTGCCATAAATGCTCTGCACCGTTCATTATGGCCCCATAGATGCTCCTTATAAAGCTGTGCCATATATGCTCTGCACCGTTCATTATGGCCCCATAGATGCTCCTTATAAAGCTGTGCCATATATGCTCTGCACCGTTCATTATGGCCCCATAGATGCTCCTTATAAAGCTGTGCCATATATGCTCTGCACCGTTCATTATGGCCCTATAGATGCTCCTTATAAAGCTGTGCCATATATGCTCTGCACCGTTCATTATGGCCCCATAGATGCTCCTTATAAAGCTGTGCCCTATATGCTCTGCACCGTTCATTATGGCCCTATAGATGCTCCTTATAAAGCTGTGCCATATATGCTCTGCACCGTTCATTATTGCCCCATAGATGCTCATTATAAAGCTGTGCCATATATGCTCTGCACCGTTCATTATGGCCCCATAGATGCTCCTTATAAAGCTGTGCCATATATGCTCTGCACCGTTCATTATTGCCCCATAGATGCTCATTATAAAGCTGTGCCATATATGCTCTGCACCGTTCATTATGGCCCTATAGATGCTCCTTAAAAAGCTGTGCCATAAATGCTCTGCACCGTTCATTATGGCCCCATAGATGCTCCTTATAAAGCTGTGCCATATATGCTCTGCACCGTTCATTATGGCCCTATAGATGCTCCTTAAAAAGCTGTGCCATAAATGCTCTGCACCGTTCATTATGGCCCCATAGATGCTCCTTATAAAGCTGTGCCATATATGCTCTGCACCGTTCATTATGGCCCCATAGATGCTCCTTATAAAGCTGTGCCATATATGCTCTGCACCGTTCATTATGGCCCCATAGATGCTCCTTATAAAGCTGTGCCATATATGCTCTGCACCGTTCATTATGGCCCCATAGATGCTCCTTATAAAGCTGTGCCATATATGCTCTGCACCGTTCATTATGGCCCTATAGATGCTCCTTATAAAGCTGTGCCATATATGCTCTGCACCGTTCATTATGGCCCCATAGATGCTCCTTAAAAAGCTGTGCCATAAATGCTCTGCACCGTTCATTATGGCCCCATAGATGCTCCTTATAAAGCTGTGCCATATATGCTCTGCACCGTTCATTATGGCCCCATAGATGCTCCTTATAAAGCTGTGCCATATATGCTCTGCACCGTTCAGTTTGGCCCCATAGATGCTCCTCATAAAGCTGTGCCATATATATTGCTCTGCACCGTTCATTATGGCCCCATAGATGCTCCTTATAAAGCTGTGCCATATATGCTCTGCACCGTTCATTATGGCCCCATAGATGCTCCTTATAAAGCTGTGCCATATATGCTCTGCACCGTTCATTATGGCCCTATAGATGCTCCTTAAAAAGCTGTGCCATAAATGCTCTGCACCGTTCATTATGGCCCCATAGATGCTCCTTATAAAGCTGTGCCATATATGCTCTGCACCGTTCATTATGGCCCCATAGATGCTCCTTATAAAGCTGTGCCATATATGCTCTGCACCGTTCATTATGGCCCCATAGATGCTCCTTATAAAGCTGTGCCATATATGCTCTGCACCGTTCATTATGGCCCCATAGATGCTCCTTATAAAGCTGTGCCATATATGCTCTGCACCGTTCATTATGGCCCTATAGATGCTCCTTATAAAGCTGTGCCATATATGCTCTGCACCGTTCATTATGGCCCCATAGATGCTCCTTAAAAAGCTGTGCCATAAATGCTCTGCACCGTTCATTATGGCCCCATAGATGCTCCTTATAAAGCTGTGCCATATATGCTCTGCACCGTTCATTATGGCCCCATAGATGCTCCTTATAAAGCTGTGCCATATATGCTCTGCACCGTTCAGTTTGGCCCCATAGATGCTCCTCATAAAGCTGTGCCATATATATTGCTCTGCACCGTTCATTATGGCCCCATAGATGCTCCTTATAAAGCTGTGCCATATATGCTCTGCACCGTTCATTATGGCCCCATAGATGCTCCTTATAAAGCTGTGCCATATATGCTCTGCACCGTTCATTATGGCCCCATAGATGCTCCTTATAAACCTGTGCCATATATGCTCTGCACCGTTCATTATGGCCCCATAGATGCTCCTTATAAAGCTGTGCCATATATGCTCTGCACCGTTCATTATGGCCCCATAGATGCTCCTTATAAAGCTGTGCCATATATGCTCTGCACCGTTCATTATGGCCCCATAGATGCTCCTTATAAAGCTGTGCCATATATGCTCTGCACCGTTCAGTTTGGCCCCATAGATGCTCCTTATAAAGCTGTGCCCTATATGCTCTGCACCGTTCAGTTTGGCCCCATAGATGCTCCTTATAAAGCTGTGCCATATATGCTCTGCACCGTTCATTATGGCCCCATAGATGCTCCTTATAAAGCTGTGCCCTATATGCTCTGCACCGTTCAGTTTGGCCCCATAGATGCTCCTTATAAAGCTGTGCCATATATGCTCTGCACCGTTCATTATGGCCCCATAGATGCTCCTTATAAAGCTGTGCCATATATGCTCTGCACCGTTCATTATTGCCCCATAGATGCTCCTTATAAAGCTGTGCCATATATGCTCTGCACCGTTCATTATGGCCCCATGGATGCTCCTTATAAAGCTGTGCCATATAAGCTCTGCACCGTTCATTATGGCCCCATAGATGCTCCTTATAAAGCTGTGCCATATATGCTCTGCACCGTTCATTATGGCCCCATAGATGCTCCTTATAAAGCTGTGTCATATATGCTCTGCACTGTTCATTATGGCCCCATAGATGCTCCTTATAAAGCTGTGCCATATATGCTCTGCACCGTTCATTATGGCCCCATAGATGCTCCTTATAAACCTGTGCCATATATGCTCTGCACCGTTCATTATGGCCCCATAGATGCTCCTTATAAAGCTGTGCCATATATGTTCTGCACCGTTCATTATGGCCCCATAGATGCTCCTTATAAAGCTGTGCCATATATGTTCTGCAACGTTCAGTTTGGCCCCATAGATGCTCCTTATAAAGCTGTGCCATATATGCTCTGCACCGTTCAGTTTGGCCCCATAGATGCTCCTTATAAAGCTGTGCCACATATATGCTCTGCACCGTTCATTATGGCCCCATAGATGCTCATTATAAAGCTGTGCCATATATGCTCTGCACCGCTCATTATGGCCCCATAGATGCTCCTTATAAAGCTGTGCCATATATGCTCTGCACCGTTCAGTTTGGCCCCATAGATGCTCCTCATAAAGCTGTGCCATATATATTGCTCTGCACCGTTCATTATGGCCCCATAGATGCTCCTTATAAAGCTGTGCCCTATATGCTCTGCACCGTTCATTATGGCCCCATAGATGCTCCTTATAAAGCTGTGCCATATATGCTCTGCACCGTTCATTATGGCCCCATAGGTGCTCCTTATAAAGCTGTGCCATATATGCTCTGCACCGTTCATTATGGCCCTATGGATGCTCCTTATAAAGCTGTGCCATAAATGCTCTGCACCGTTCATTATGGCCCCATAGATGCTCCTTATAAAGCTGTGCCATATATGCTCTGCACCGTTCATTATGGCCCCATAGATGCTCCTTATAAAGCTGTGCCATATATGCTCTGCACCGTTCATTATGGCCCCATAGATGCTCCTTATAAAGCTGTGCCATATATGCTCTGCACCGTTCATTATGGCCCCATAGATGCTCCTTATAAAGCTGTGCCATATATGCTCTGCACCGTTCATTATGGCCCCATAGATGCTCCTTATAAAGCTGTGCCATATATGCTCTGCACCGTTCATTATGGCCCTATAGATGCTCCTTATAAAGCTGTGCCATATATGCTCTGCACCGTTCATTATGGCCCTATAGATGCTCCTTATAAAGCTGTGCCATATATGTTCTGCACCGTTCATTATGGCCCCATAGATGCTCCTTATAAAGCTGTGCCATATATGTTCTGCACCGTTCATTATGGCCCCATAGATGCTCCTTATAAAGCTGTGCCATATATGTTCTGCACCGTTCATTATGGCCCCATAGATGCTCCTTATAAAGCTGTGCCATATATGCTCTGCACCGTTCATTATGGCCCCATAGATGCTCCTTATAAAGCTGTGCCATATATGCTCTGCACCGTTCATTATGGCCCCATAGATGCTCCTTATAAAGCTGTGCAATATATGCTCTGCACCGTTCATTATGGCCCCATAGATGCTCCTTATAAAGCTGTGCCATATATGCTCTGCACCGTTCATTATGGCCCCATAGATGCTCCTTATAAAGCTGTGCCATATATGCTCTGCACCGTTCATTATGGCCCCATAGATGCTCCTTATAAAGCTGTGCCATATATGCTCTGCACCGCTCATTATGGCCCCATAGATGCTCCTTATAAAGCTGTGCCATATATGCTCTGCACCGTTCATTATGGCCCCATAGATGCTCCTTATAAAGCTGTGCCATATATGCTCTGCACCGTTCATTATGGCCCCATAGATGCTCCTTATAAAGCTGTGCCATATATGCTCTGCACCGCTCATTATGGCCCCATAGATGCTCCTTATAAAGCTGTGCCATATATGCTCTGCACCGTTCATTATGGCCCCATAGATGCTCCTTATAAAGCTGTGCCATATATGCTCTGCACCGTTCATTATGGCCCCATAGATGCTCCTTATAAAGCTGTGCAATATATGCTCTGCACCGTTCATTATGGCCCCATAGATGCTCCTTATAAAGCTGTGCCATATATGCTCTGCACCGTTCATTATGGCCCCATAGATGCTCCTTATAAAGCTGTGCCATATATGCTCTGCACCGTTCATTATGGCCCCATAGATGCTCCTTATAAAGCTGTGCCATATATGCTCTGCACCGTTCATTATGGCCCCATAGATGCTCCTTATAAAGCTGTGCCATATATGCTCTGCACCGTTCATTATGGCCCCATAGATGCTCCTTATAAAGCTGTGCCATATATGCTCTGCACCGTTCATTATGGCCCCATAGATGCTCCTTATAAAGCTGTGCCATATATGCTCTGCACCGTTCATTATGGCCCCATAGATGCTCCTTATAAAGCTGTGCCATATATGTTCTGCACCGTTCATTATGGCCCCATAGATGTTCCTTATAAAGCTGTGCCATATATGCTCTGCACCGTTCATTATGGCCCCATAGATGCTCCTTATAAAGCTGTGCCATATATGCTCTGCACCGTTCATTATGGCCCCATAGATGCTCCTTATAAAGCTGTGCAATATATGCTCTGCACCGTTCATTATGGCCCCATAGATGCTCCTTATAAAGCTGTGCCATATATGCTCTGCACCGTTCATTATGGCCCCATAGATGCTCCTTATAAAGCTGTGCCATATATGCTCTGCACCGTTCATTATGGCCCCATAGATGCTCCTTATAAAGCTGTGCCATATATGCTCTGCACCGTTCATTATGGCCCCATAGATGCTCCTTATAAAGCTGTGCCATATATGCTCTGCACCGTTCATTATGGCCCTATAGATGCTCCTTATAAAGCTGTGCCATAAATGCTCTGCACCGTTCATTATGGCCTCATAGATGCTCCTTATAAAGCTGTGCCATATATGCTCTGCACCGTTCATTATGGCCCCATAGATGCTCCTTATAAAGCTGTGCCATATATGCTCTGCACCGTTCATTATGGCCCTATAGATGCTCCTTATAAAGCTGTGCCATATATGCTCTGCACCGTTCATTATGGCCCTATAGATGCTCCTTATAAAGCTGTGCCATAAATGCTCTGCACCGTTCATTATGGCCTCATAGATGCTCCTTATAAAGCTGTGCCATATATGCTCTGCACCGTTCATTATGGCCCCATAGATGCTCCTTATAAAGCTGTGCCATATATGTTCTGCACCGTTCATTATGGCCCCATAGATGTTCCTTATAAAGCTATGCCATATATGCTCTGCACCGTTCATTATGGCCCCATAGATGCTCCTTATAAAGCTGTGCCATATATGCTCTGCACCGTTCATTATGGCCCCATAGATGCTCCTTATAAAGCTGTGCAATATATGCTCTGCACCGTTCATTATGGCCCCATAGATGCTCCTTATAAAGCTGTGCCATATATGCTCTGCACCGTTCATTATGGCCCCATAGATGCTCCTTATAAAGCTGTGCCATATATGCTCTGCACCGTTCATTATGGCCCCATAGATGCTCCTTATAAAGCTGTGCCATATATGCTCTGCACCATTCATTATGGCCCCATAGATGCTCCTTATAAAGCTGTGCCATATATGCTCTGCACCGTTCATTATGGCCCCATAGATGCTCCTTATAAAGCTGTGCCATATATGCTCTGCACCGTTCATTATGGCCCCATAGATGCTCCTTATAAAGCTGTGCCATATATGCTCTGCACCATTCATTATGGCCCCATAGATGCTCCTTATAAAGCTGTGCCATAAATGCTCTGCACCGTTCATTATGGCCTCATAGATGCTCCTTATAAAGCTGTGCCATATATGCTCTGCACCGTTCATTATGGCCCCATAGATGCTCCTTATAAAGCTGTGCCATATATGCTCTGCACCGTTCATTATGGCCTCATAGATGCTCCTTATAAAGCTGTGCCATAAATGCTCTGCACCGTTCATTATGGCCCTATAGATGCTCCTTATAAAGCTGTGCCATATATGCTCTGCACCGTTCATTATGGCCCTATGGATGCTCCTTATAAAGCTGTGCCATAAATGCTCTGCACCGTTCATTATGGCCCCATAGATGCTCCTTATAAAGCTGTGCCATATATGCTCTGCACCGTTCATTATGGCCCCATAGATGCTCCTTATAAAGCTGTGCCATATATGCTCTGCACCGTTCATTATGGCCTCATAGATGCTCCTTATAATGCTGTGCCATATATGCTCTGCACCGTTCATTATGGCCCCATAGATGCTCCTTATAAAGCTGTGCCATATATGCTCTGCACCGTTCATTATGGCCCCATAGATGCTCCTTATAAAGCTGTGCCATATATGCTCTGCACCGTTCATTATGGCCCCATAGATGCCCCTTATAAAGCTGTGCCATATATGCTCTGCACCGTTCATTATGGCCCCATAGATGCTCCTTATAATGCTGTGCCATATATGCTCTGCACCGTTCATTATGGCCCCATAGATGCTCCTTATAATGCTGTGCCATATATGCTCTGCACCGTTCATTATGGCCCCATAGATGCTCCTAATAAAGCTGTGCCATAAATGCTCTGCACCGTTCATTATGGCCTCATAGATGCTCCTTATAAAGCTGTGCCATATATGCTCTGCACCGTTCATTATGGCCCCATAGATGCTCCTTATAAAGCTGTGCCATAAATGCTCTGCACCGTTCATTATGGCCCCATAGATGCTCCTTATAAAGCTGTGCCATATATGCTCTGCACCGTTCATTATGGCCCCATAGATGCTCATTATAAAGCTGTGCCATATATGCTCTGCACCGTTCAGTTTGGCCCCATAGATGCTCCTCATAAAGCTGTGCCATATATATTGCTCTGCACCGTTCATTATGGCCCCATAGATGCTCCTTATAAAGCTGTGCCATATAAGCTCTGCACCGTTCATTATGGCCCCATAGATGCTGCTTATAAAGCTGTGCAATATATGCTCTGCACCGTTCATTATGGCCCCATAGATGCTCCTTATAAAGCTGTGCCATATAAGCTCTGCACCGTTCATTATGGCCCCATAGATGCTGCTTATAAAGCTGTGCCATATATGCTCTGCACCGTTCATTATGGCCCCATAGATGCTCCTTATAAAGCTGTGCCATATATGCTCTGCACCGTTCATTATGGCCCCATAGATGCTCCTTATAAAGCTGTGCCATATATATTGCTCTGCACCGTTCATTATGGCCCCATAGATGCTCCTTATAAAGCTGTGCCATATATGCTCTGCACCGTTCATTATGGCCCCATAGATGCTGCTTATAAAGCTGTGCAATATATGCTCTGCACCGTTCATTATGGCCCCATAGATGCTCCTTATAAAGCTGTGCCCTATATGCTCTGCACCGTTCATTATGGCCCCATAGATGCTCCTTATAAAGCTGTGCCATATATGCTCTGCACCGTTCATTATTGCCCCATAGATGCTCATTATAAAGCTGTGCCATATATGCTCTGCACCGTTCATTATGGCCCTATAGATGCTCCTTAAAAAGCTGTGCCATATATGCTCTGCACCGTTCATTATGGCCCCATAGATGCTCATTATAAAGCTGTGCCATAAATGCTCTGCACCGTTCATTATGGCCCCATAGATGCTCCTTATAAAGCTGTGCCATATATGCTCTGCACCGTTCATTATTGCCCCATAGATGCTCATTATAAAGCTGTGCCATAAATGCTCTGCACCGTTCATTATGGCCCCATAGATGCTCCTTATAAAGCTGTGCCATATATGCTCTGCACCGTTCACTATGGCCCTATAGATGCTCCTTATAAAGCTGTGCCATATATGCTCTGCACCGTTCATTATGGCCCCATAGATGCTCCTTATAAAGCTGTGCAATATATGCTCTGCACCGTTCATTATGGCCCTATAGATGCTCCTTATAAAGCTGTGCCATATATAATGCTCTGCACCGTTCATTATGGCCCCATAGATGCTCCTTATAAAGCTGTGCCATATATGCTCTGCACCATTCATTATGGCCCCATAGATGCTCCTTATAAAGCTGTGCCATAAATGCTCTGCACCGTTCATTATGGCCCCATAGATGCTCCTTATAAAGCTGTGCCATATATGCTCTGCACCGTTCATTATGGCCCCATAGATGCTCCTTATAAAGCTGTGCCATATATGCTCTGCACCGTTCATTATGGCCCCATAGATGCTCCTTATAAAGCTGTGCCATATATGCTCTGCACCGTTCATTATGGCCCTATAGATGCTCCTTATAAAGCTGTGCCATATATGCTCTGCACCGTTCATTATGGCCCCATAGATGCTCCTTATAAAGCTGTGCCATATATGCTCTGCACCGTTCATTATGGCCCCATAGATGCTCCTTATAAAGCTGTGCCATATATGCTCTGCACCGTTCATTATGGCCCCATAGATGCTCCTTATAAAGCTGTGCCCTATATGCTCTGCACCGTTCATTATGGCCCTATAGATGCTCCTTAAAAAGCTGTGCCATAAATGCTCTGCACCGTTCATTATGGCCCCATAGATGCTCCTTATAAAGCTGTGCCATATATGCTCTGCACCGTTCATTATGGCCCCATAGATGCTCCTTATAAAGCTGTGCCATATATGCTCTGCACCGTTCATTATGGCCCCATAGATGCTCCTTATAAAGCTGTGCCATATATGCTCTGCACCGTTCATTATGGCCCCATAGATGCTCCTTATAAAGCTGTGCCATAAATGCTCTGCACCGTTCATTATGGCCCCATAGATGCTCCTTATAAAGCTGTGCCCTATATGCTCTGCACCGTTCATTATGGCCCTATAGATGCTCCTTAAAAAGCTGTGCCATAAATGCTCTGCACCGTTCATTATGGCCCCATAGATGCTCCTTATAAAGCTGTGCCATATATGCTCTGCACCGTTCATTATGGCCCCATAGATGCTCCTTATAAAGCTGTGCCATATATGCTCTGCACCGTTCATTATGGCCCCACAGATGCTCCTTATAAAGCTGTGCCATATATATTGCTCTGCACCGTTCATTATGGCCCCATAGATGCTCCTTATAAAGCTGTGCCATATATGCTCTGCACCGTTCATTATGGCCCCATAGATGCTCCTTATAAAGCTGTGCCATATATGCTCTGCACCGTTCATTATGGCCCTATAGATGCTCCTTATAAAGCTGTGCCATATATGCTCTGCACCGTTCATTATGGCCCCATAGATGCTCCTTAAAAAGCTGTGCCATAAATGCTCTGCACCGTTCATTATGGCCCCATAGATGCTCCTTATAAAGCTGTGCCATATATGCTCTGCACCGTTCATTATGGCCCCATAGATGCTCCTTATAAAGCTGTGCCATATATGCTCTGCACCGTTCAGTTTGGCCCCATAGATGCTCCTCATAAAGCTGTGCCATATATATTGCTCTGCACCGTTCATTATGGCCCCATAGATGCTCCTTATAAAGCTGTGCCATATATGCTCTGCACCGTTCATTATGGCCCCATAGATGCTCCTTATAAAGCTGTGCCATATAGTGCTCTGCACCGTTCATTATGGCCCCATAGATGCTCCTTATAAAGCTGTGCCATAAATGCTCTGCACCGTTCATTATGGCCCCATAGATGCTCCTTATAAAGCTGTGCCCTATATGCTCTGCACCGTTCATTATGGCCCTATAGATGCTCCTTAAAAAGCTGTGCCATAAATGCTCTGCACCGTTCATTATGGCCCCATAGATGCTCCTTATAAAGCTGTGCCATATATGCTCTGCACCGTTCATTATGGCCCCATAGATGCTCCTTATAAAGCTGTGCCATATATGCTCTGCACCGTTCATTATGGCCCCACAGATGCTCCTTATAAAGCTGTGCCATATATATTGCTCTGCACCGTTCATTATGGCCCCATAGATGCTCCTTATAAAGCTGTGCCATATATGCTCTGCACCGTTCATTATGGCCCCATAGATGCTCCTTATAAAGCTGTGCCATATATGCTCTGCACCGTTCATTATGGCCCTATAGATGCTCCTTATAAAGCTGTGCCATATATGCTCTGCACCGTTCATTATGGCCCCATAGATGCTCCTTAAAAAGCTGTGCCATAAATGCTCTGCACCGTTCATTATGGCCCCATAGATGCTCCTTATAAAGCTGTGCCATATATGCTCTGCACCGTTCATTATGGCCCCATAGATGCTCCTTATAAAGCTGTGCCATATATGCTCTGCACCGTTCAGTTTGGCCCCATAGATGCTCCTCATAAAGCTGTGCCATATATATTGCTCTGCACCGTTCATTATGGCCCCATAGATGCTCCTTATAAAGCTGTGCCATATATGCTCTGCACCGTTCATTATGGCCCCATAGATGCTCCTTATAAAGCTGTGCCATATATGCTCTGCACCGTTCAGTTTGGCCCCATAGATGCTCCTCATAAAGCTGTGCCATATATATTGCTCTGCACCGTTCATTATGGCCCCATAGATGCTCCTTATAAAGCTGTGCCATATATGCTCTGCACCGTTCATTATGGCCCCATAGATGCTCCTTATAAAGCTGTGCCATATATGCTCTACACCGTTCATTATGGCCCCATAGATGCTCCTTATAAAGCTGTGCCATATATGCTCTGCACCGTTCATTATGGCCCCATAGATGCTCCTTATAAAGCTGTGCCATATATGCTCTGCACCGTTCATTATGGCCCCATAGATGCTCCTTATAAAGCTGTGCCATATATGCACTGCACCGTTCATTATGGCCCAATAGATGCTCCTTATAAAGCTGTGCCATATATGCTCTGCACCGTTCATTATTGCCCCATAGATGCTCCTTATAAAGCTGTGCCATATATGCTCTGCACCGTTCATTATGGCCCCATAGATGCTCCTTATAAAGCTGTGCCATATATGCTCTGCACCGTTCATTATGGCCCCATAGATGCTCCTTATAAAGCTGTGCCATATATGCTCTGCACCGTTCATTATGGCCCCATAGATGCTCCTTATAAAGCTGTGCCATAAATGCTCTGCACCGTTCATTATGGCCCCATAGATGCTCCTTATAAAGCTGTGCCATATATGCTCTGCACCGTTCATTATGGCCCCATAGATGCTCCTTATAAAGCTGTGCCATAAATGCTCTGCACCGTTCATTATGGCCCCATAGATGCTCCTTATAAAGCTGTGCCATATATGCTCTGCACCGTTCATTATGGCCCCATAGATGCTCCTTATAAAGCTGTGCCATATATGCTCTGCACCATTCATTATGGCCCCATAGATGCTCCTTATAAAGCTGTGCCATATATGCTCTGCACCGTTCATTATGGCCCCATAGATGCTCCTTATAAAGCTGTGCCATATATGCTCTGCACCGTTCATTATGGCCCCATAGATGCTCCTTATAAACCTGTGCCATATATGCTCTGCACCGTTCATTATGGCCCCATAGATGCTCCTTATAAAGCTGTGCCATATATGCTCTGCACCGTTCATTATGGCCCCATAGATGCTCCTTATAAAGCTGTGCCATATATGCTCTGCACCGTTCATTATGGCCCCATAGATGCTCCTTATAAAGCTGTGCCATATATGCTCTGCACCGTTCATTATGGCCCCATAGATGCTCCTTATAAAGCTGTGCCATATATGCTCTGCACCGTTCATTATGGCCCCATAGATGCTCCTTATAAAGCTGTGCCATATATGCTCTGCACCGTTCATTATGGCCCCATAGATGCTCCTTATAAAGCTGTGCCATATATGCTCTGCACCGTTCATTATGGCCCCATAGATGCTCCTTATAAAGCTGTGCCATATATGCTCTGCACCGTTCATTATGGCCCCATAGATGCTCCTTATAAAGCTGTGCCATATATGCTCTGCACCGTTCATTATGGCCCCATAGATGCTCCTTATAAAGCTGTGCCATATATGCTCTGCACCGTTCAGTTTGGCCCCATAGATGCTCCTTATAAAGCTGTGCCACATATATGCTCTGCACCGTTCATTATGGCCCCATAGATGCTCATTATAAAGCTGTGCCATATATGCTCTGCACCGCTCATTATGGCCCCATAGATGCTCCGTATAAAGCTGTGCCATATATGCTCTGCACCGTTCATTATGGCCCCATAGATGCTCCTTATAAAGCTGTGCCATATAAGCTCTGCACCGTTCATTATGGCCCCATAGATGCTCCTTATAAAGCTGTGCCATATATGCTCTGCACCGTTCATTATGGCCCCATAGATGCTCCTTATAAAGCTGTGCCATATATGCTCTGCACCGTTCATTATGGCCCCATAGATGCTCCTTATAAAGCTGTGCCATATATGCTCTGCACCGTTCATTATGGCCCCATAGATGCTCCTTATAAAGCTGTGCCATATATGTTCTGCAACGTTCAGTTTGGCCCCATAGATGCTCCTTATAAAGCTGTGCCATATATGCTCTGCACCGTTCAGTTTGGCCCCATAGATGCTCCTTATAAAGCTGTGCCACATATATGCTCTGCACCGTTCATTATGGCCCCATAGATGCTCCTTATAAAGCTGTGCCATATATGCACTGCACCGTTCATTATGGCCCCATAGATGCTCCTTATAAAGCTGTGCCATATATGCTCTGCACCGTTCATTATTGCCCCATAGATGCTCCTTATAAAGCTGTGCCATATATGCTCTGCACCGTTCATTATGGCCCCATAGATGCTCCTTATAAAGCTGTGCCATATAAGCTCTGCACCGTTCATTATGGCCCCATAGATGCTCCTTATAAAGCTGTGCCATAAATGCTCTGCACCGTTCATTATGGCCCCATAGAAGCTCCTTATAAAGCTGTGCCATATATGCTCTGCACCGTTCATTATGGCCCCATAGATGCTCCTTATAAAGCTGTGCCATATATGCTCTGCACCGTTCATTATGGCCCCATAGATGCTCCTTATAAACCTGTGCCATATATGCTCTGCACCGTTCATTATGGCCCCATAGATGCTCCTTATAAAGCTGTGCCATATATGCTCTGCACCGTTCATTATGGCCCCATAGATGCTCCTTATAAAGCTGTGCCATATATGCTCTGCACCGTTCATTATGGCCCCATAGATGCTCCTTATAAAGCTGTGCCATATATGCTCTGCACCGTTCATTATTGCCCCATAGATGCTCCTTATAAAGCTGTGCCATATATGCTCTGCACCGTTCATTATGGCCCCATAGATGCTCCTTATAAAGCTGTGCCATATATGCTCTGCACCGTTCATTATGGCCCCATAGATGCTCCTTATAAACCTGTGCCATATATGCTCTGCACCGTTCATTATGGCCCCATAGATGCTCCTTATAAAGCTGTGCCATATATGCTCTGCACCGTTCATTATGGCCCCATAGATGCTCCTTATAAAGCTGTGCCATATATGCTCTGCACCGTTCATTATGGCCCCATAGATGCTCCTTATAAAGCTGTGCCATATATGCTCTGCACCGTTCATTATGGCCCCATAGATGCTCCTTATAAAGCTGTGCCATATATGCTCTGCACCGTTCATTATGGCCCCATAGATGCTCCTTATAAAGCTGTGCCATATATGCTCTGCACCGTTCAGTTTGGCCCCATAGATGCTCCTCATAAAGCTGTGCCATATATATTGCTCTGCACCGTTCATTATGGCCCCATAGGTGCTCCTTATAAAGCTGTGCCATAAATGCTCTGCACCGTTCATTATGGCCCCATAGGTGCTCCTTATAAAGCTGTGCCATATATGCTCTGCACCGTTCATTATGGCCCTATGGATGCTCCTTATAAAGCTGTGCCATAAATGCTCTGCACCGTTCATTATGGCCCCATAGATGCTCCTTATAAAGCTGTGCCATATATGCTCTGCACCGTTCATTATGGCCCCATAGATGCTCCTTATAAAGCTGTGCCATATATGCTCTGCACCGTTCATTATGGCCCCATAGATGCTCCTTATAAAGCTGTGCCATATATGCTCTGCACCGTTCATTATGGCCCCATAGATGCTCCTTATAAAGCTGTGCCATATATGCTCTGCACCGTTCATTATGGCCCCATAGATGCTCCTTATAAAGCTGTGCCATATATGCTCTGCACCGTTCATTATGGCCCCATAGATGCTCCTTATAAAGCTGTGCCATATATGCTCTGCACCGTTCAGTTTGGCCCCATAGATGCTCCTCATAAAGCTGTGCCATATATATTGCTCTGCACCGTTCATTATGGCCCCATAGATGCTCCTTATAAAGCTGTGCCATATATGCTCTGCACCGTTCATTATGGCCCCATAGATGCTCCTTATAAAGCTGTGCCATATATGCTCTGCACCGTTCATTATGGCCCCATAGGTGCTCCTTATAAAGCTGTGCCATAAATGCTCTGCACCGTTCATTATGGCCCCATAGGTGCTCCTTATAAAGCTGTGCCATATATGCTCTGCACCGTTCATTGTGGCCCTATGGATGCTCCTTATAAAGCTGTGCCATAAATGCTCTGCACCGTTCATTATGGCCCCATAGATGCTCCTTATAAAGCTGTGCCATATATGCTCTGCACCGTTCATTATGGCCCCATAGATGCTCCTTATAAAGCTGTGCCATATATGCTCTGCACCGTTCATTATGGCCCCATAGATGCTCCTTATAAAGCTGTGCCATATATGCTCTGCACCGTTCATTATGGCCCCATAGATGCTCCTTATAAAGCTGTGCCATATATGCTCTGCACCGTTCATTATGGCCCCATAGATGCTCCTTATAAAGCTGTGCCATATATGCTCTGCACCATTCATTATGGCCCCATAGATGCTCCTTATAAAGCTGTGCCATATATGCTCTGCACCGTTCAGTTTGGCCCCATAGATGCTCCTCATAAAGCTGTGCCATATATATTGCTCTGCACCGTTCATTATGGCTCCATAGATGCTCCTTATAAAGCTGTGCCATATATGCTCTGCACCGTTCATTATGGCCCCATAGATGCTCCTTATAAAGCTGTGCCATATATGCTCTGCACCGTTCATTATGGCCCCATAGATGCTCCTTATAAAGCTGTGCCATAAATGCTCTGCACCGTTCATTATGGCCCCATAGATGCTCCTTATAAAGCTGTGCCATATATGCTCTGCACCGTTCAGTTTGGCCCCATAGATGCTCCTCATAAAGCTGTGCCATATATATTGCTCTGCACCGTTCATTATGGCCCCATAGATGCTCCTTATGAAGCTGTGCCATAAATGCTCTACACCGTTCATTATGGCCCCATAGATGCTCCTTATAAAGCTGTGCCATATATGCTCTGCACCGTTCATTATGGCCCCATAGATGCTCCTTATAAAGCTGTGCCATAAATGCTCTGCACCGTTCATTATGGCCCCATAGATGCTCCTTATAAAGCTGTGCCATATATGCTCTGCACCGTTCAGTTTGGCCCCATAGATGCTCCTCATAAAGCTGTGCCATATATATTGCTCTGCACCGTTCATTATGGCCCCATAGATGCTCCTTATAAAGCTGTGCCATATATGCTCTGCACCGTTCATTATGGCCCCATAGATGCTCCTTATAAAGCTGTGCCATATATGCTCTGCACCGTTCATTATGGCCCTATAGATGCTCCTTATAAAGCTGTGCCATATATGCTCTGCACCGTTCATTATGGCCCTATAGATGCTCCTTATAAAGCTGTGCCATATATGTTCTGCACCGTTCATTATGGCCCCATAGATGCTCCTTATAAAGCTGTGCCATATATGCTCTGCACCGTTCATTATGGCCCCATAGATGCTCCTTATAAAGCTGTGCCATATATGCTCTGCACCGTTCAGTTTGGCCCCATAGATGCTCCTCATAAAGCTGTGCCATATATATTGCTCTACACCGTTCATTATGGCCCCATAGATGCTCCTTATAAAGCTGTGCCATATATGCTCTGCACCGTTCATTATGGCCCCATAGATGCTCCTTATAAAGCTGTGCCATATATGCTCTGCACCGTTCATTATGGCCCCATAGATGCTCCTTATAAAGCTGTGCCATATATGCTCTGCACCGTTCATTATGGCCCCATAGATGCTCCTTATAAAGCTGTGCCATATATGCTCTGCACCGTTCATTATGGCCCCATAGATGCTCCTTATAAAGCTGTGCCATAAATGCTCTGCACCGTTCATTATGGCCCCGTAGATGCTCATTATAAAGCTGTGCCATATATGCTCTGCACCGTTCATTATGGCCCCATAGATGCTCATTATAAAGCTGTGCCATATATGCTCTGCACCGTTCAGTTTGGCCCCATAGATGCTCCTTATAAAGCTGTGCCATATATGCTCTGCACCGTTCAGTTTGGCCCCATAGATGCTCCTTATAAAGCTGTGCCATATATGCTCTGCACCGTTCATTATGGCCCCGTAGATGCTCATTATAAAGCTGTGCCATATATGCTCTGCACCGTTCATTATGGCCCCGTAGATGCTCATTATAAAGCTGTGCCATATATGCTCTGCACCGTTCATTATGGCCCCATAGATGCTCCTTATAAAGCTGTGCCATATATGCTCTGCACCGTTCAGTTTGGCCCCATAGATGCTCCTTATAAAGCTGTGCCATATATGCTCTGCACCGTTCATTATGGCCCCATAGATGCTCCTTAAAAAGCTGTGCCATAAATGCTCTGCACCGTTCATTATGGCCCCGTAGATGCTCATTATAAAGCTGTGCCATATATGCTCTGCACCGTTCATTATGGCCCCATAGATGCTCATTATAAAGCTGTGCCATATATGCTCTGCACCGTTCATTATGGCCCCATAGATGCTCCTTATAAAGCTGTGCCATATATGTTCTGCACCGTTCAGTTTGGCCCCATAGATGCTCCTTATAAAGCTGTGCCATATATGCTCTGCACCGTTCATTATGGCCCCATAGATGCTCCTTAAAAAGCTGTGCCATAAATGCTCTGCACCGTTCATTATGGCCCCGTAGATGCTCATTATAAAGCTGTGCCATAAATGCTCTGCACCGTTCATTATGGCCCCATAGATGCTCCTTATAAAGCTGTGCCATATATGCTCTGCACCGTTCATTATGGCCCCATAGATGCTCCTTATAAAGCTGTGCCATATATGCTCTGCACCGTTCATTATGGCCCCGTAGATGCTCATTATAAAGCTGTGCCATATATGCTCTGCACCGTTCATTATGGCCCCATAGATGCTCATTATAAAACTGTGCCATATATGCTCTGCACCGTTCATTATGGCCCCATAGATGCTCCTTATAAAGCTGTGCCATATATGCTCTGCACCGTTAAGTTTGGCCCCATAGATGCTCCTTATAAAGCTGTGCCATATATGCTCTGCACCGTTCATTATGGCCCAATAGATGCTCCTTATAAAGCTGTGCCATAAATGCTCTGCACCGTTCATTATGGCCCCATAGATGCTCCTTATAAAGCTGTGCCATATATGCTCTGCACCGTTCATTATGGCCCCATAGATGCTCCTTATAAAGCTGTGCCATAAATGCTCTGCACCGTTCATTATGGCCCCATAGATGCTCCTTATAAAGCTGTGCCATATATGCTCTGCACCGTTCATTATGGCCCCATAGATGCTCCTTATAAAGCTGTGCCATAAATGCTCTGCACCGTTCATTATGGCCCCATAGATGCTCCTTATAAAGCTGTGCCCTATATGCTCTGCACCGTTCATTATGGCCCTATAGATGCTCCTTAAAAAGCTGTGCCATAAATGCTCTGCACTGTTCATTATGGCCCCATAGATGCTCCTTATAAAGCTGTGCCATAAATGTTCTGCACCGTTCATTATGGCCCCATAGATGCTCCTTATAAAGCTGTGCCCTATATGCTCTGCACCGTTCATTATGGCCCTATAGATGCTCCTTAAAAAGCTGTGCCTTAAATGCTCTGCACCGTTCATTATGGCCCTATAGATGCTCCTTATAAAGCTGTGCCATATATGCTCTGCACCGTTCATTATGGCCCCATAGATGCTCCTTATAAAGCTGTGCCCTATATGCTCTGCACCGTTCATTATGGCCCTATAGATGCTCCTTATAAAGCTGTGCCATATATGCTCTGCACCGTTCATTATGGCCCCATAAATGCTCCTTATAAAGCTGTGCCATAAATGCTCTGCACCGTTCATTATGGCCCCATAGATGCTCATTATAAAGCTGTGCCATAAATGCTCTGCACCGTTCATTATGGCCCCATAGATGCTCCTTATAAAGCTGTGCCATATATGCTCTGCACCGTTCATTATGGCCCCATAGATGCTCCTTATAAAGCTGTGCCATATATGCTCTGCACCGTTCATTATGGCCCCATAGATGCTCCTTATAAAGCTGTGCCATATATGCTCTGCACCGTTGATTATGGCCCCATAGATGCTCCTTATAAAGCTGTGCCATATATGCTCTGCACCGTTCATTATGGCCCCATAGATGCTCCTTATAAAGCTGTGCCATATATGCTCTGCACCGTTCATTATGGCCCCATAGATGCTCCTTATAAAGCTGTGCCATATATCTCTGCACCGTTCAGTTTGGCCCCCTAGATGCTCCACATAAATCTGTGCCATATATAATGCTGCTGCTGCAATAAAAAAAAAAAAACCACACACTCACCTCTCTTGCTTGCAGCTCCTCAGCGTCCCGTCTCGGCGTCTCTCCGCACTGACTGATCAGACAGAGGGCGGAGCACACTATATGCGTCATCGCGCCCTCTGACCTGAACAGTCAGAGCAAGAGGACGGGATGACGGAGCGGCGCCCGGCGGGTGGAACGTGGACAGGTGAATATAAAATACTCACCTAGTCCCGGCGCTCCCCCTGCCTGTCACTGTCTTCGGGTGCCGCAGCTTTTCCTCTGCACCGCTCATTAGAGGAATTAATATACGGCTCCACCCCTATGGGAGTGGAGTCCATATTAATGAGCGGTCCCACGTGACCGCTGTACAGAGGAAGAGCTGCGGCACCCGAAGACAGTGTGACAGGCAGGGGGAGCGTCAGGACCGCCGGGACTAGGTGAGTATGCGACAATCCTCTCTCCCCCTCACCCGCCGACCTTGCCACAGACCGTGACTTGAGTATAAGTTGAGAGGGGCACTTTCAGCCCAAAAATTTGGGCTGAAAATCTCGGCTTATACTCGAGTATATACGGTAATTTATTTCTCATATATTATAGAGAGTCATTACAATAGAGTGATCTATTTCAAGTGTTTATTTCTGTTAATGTTGATGGCTTACAGCCAATGAAAACCCAAAAGTCACTATCTAGGTAAATTAGAATACTTTATACTAAATGCTAATACTAGCTTGAAAAATTATTTTAAAATCCGAAATTTTGACCTACTGAAATGTATGTTCAGTAAATGCACTCAGTACTTTGTCGGGGCTCATTTTGCATCAATTACAATTGAATCAATGTGCGTGGCATCGAGGTGATCAGCCTGTGGCACTGCTGAGGTGTTATGGAAGCCAGGTTGCTTTGATAGAAGACTTCAGCTCATCCGCATTGTTGGGTCTGGTGTCTCATCTTCCTCTTGACAATACCCCCATAGATTCTGTATGGGGTAAAGGTCAGGCAAGTTTGCTGGCGAATTGCGCACAGTGATACTGTTGTTTTTAAACCAGGTATTGTGTTGTGAATTCTGTTGTCAAGCTCCCTCCTGTGGTCATGAATGGTACTTCGGCTGGTTCTGTCCATGGGCTTCCTCTGGTGGTTGTGAGTGGGGCTGCGGCTTCTGAGTTTCCTTCCACAGGTGACGAGGTTAGTTCGTTAGCTGGCTGCTCTATTTAACTCCACTTAGATCATTGCTCCATGCCACCTGTCAATGTTCCAGTATTGGTCTGTTCGCTCCTGGATCGTTCTTGTGACCTGTCTTCTCCAGCAGAAGCTAAGTTCCTGCCTGTTTTTCTCTTGTTTGCTATTTTTCTGTCCAGCTTGCTATTTTGATTTTTGTCTTGCTTGCTGGAAGCTCTGGAACGCAGAGGGAGCGCCTCCGCACCGTGAGTCGGTGCGGAGGGTCTTTTGCGCCCTCTGCATGGTTTTTTTGTAGTTTTTGTGCTGACCGCAAAGTCACCTTTCCTATCCTCTGTCTGTTCAGTAAGTCGGGCCTCTCTTTGCTAAATCTATTTCATCTCTGTGTTTGTGATTTTCATCTTAACTCACAGTCATTATATGTGGGGGGCTGCCTTTTCCTTTGGGGAATTTCTCTGAGGCAAGGTAGGCTTTATTTTTCTATCTTTAGGGCTAGCTAGTTCTTAGGCTGTGTCGAGTTGCATAGGGAGCGTTAGGAGCAATCCACGGCTATTTCTAGTGTGTGTGATAGGATTAGGGATTGCGGTCAGCAGAGTTCCCACGTCCCAGAGCTGGCCCTGTATTATTGTAACTATCAGGTCTTTCCGTGTGCTCTTAACCACCAGGTCCATTATTGTCCTAACCACCAGGTCATAACAGTATTGATACTTTTGGCAGGATAGACAGGTGCCAAGTCCTGCTGGAGAATGAAATTTCCATCTCCAAAAAGCTTGTTGGCAGAAGGGTGCATGAAGTGTTCTAAAATATCCTGGTAGACGGCTGCGCCGACTTTGGTCTTGACAAAACACATTGGACCTACACCAGCAGATGACATGGCTCCCAAAATCACCACTCTTCCTCCGGACTCTGGGACCTTGATTTCCAAATTAAATGCAAAATTTAGTTTAATCGGACAACAACACCTTGGACCGCTGAGCAACAGGCCAGTTCTTTTTCTCCTTGGCCCAGGTAAGACGCTTCTGGCGTTGTCTATTGGTTATGAGTGGCTTGACACAAGGATTGCGACACTTGTAGCCCATGTCCTGGATATGTCTGTGTGTGGTGGCGCTTTTGTGGCTTACTCTACATGTGGAGTGTGTCAATGACTGCCTTCTGGACATCTGTCAAGTCAGCAGTCTTTCCTATGATTATGGAGCCTACTGAAACACACTAAGGGACCTTTTTAAATGCTTATGAAGCCTGTGCATGTGTTTTTTTGTTAATTATTCTAATTTACTGAGATAATGACTTTTGGGTTTTCATTGGCTGTAAGCCATAATCATCAATATTAACAGAAAAAAACACTTGAAATACATCACTCTGTAATGACTATTTATGAGTTTCACATTTTGTATTGAAGAACTGAAATAAATGAACTTTTGATGATATTCTTATTTTGGCAAGCTATAGCGCTTACAGAATAAGCTACAGCAGGAACCGGGATACATGGATCGTGCTGGCTGATCAAAGTGGCAGCTGTATCACAGTCGCAGCACATTCATGGAGAGCCCAACACACAGGCTCTCCATGCATGTGTCCATAACTGTGACACAGCCGTGACACATGCAGCTGTGGCGCTGATCAGCCTGTGTGCTCCATGTATCTGGGTTCCCGCTGTAGCTTATTCGGTACGCGCTATAGCTTGCCGAATAAGCAGGGACCAGAATAAATTCGCTCAACTCTAATGTAGAGGCCACAGCACTATGAAGAGCGTAGAATCCTCTGTATAATCTACATGGTTCAGTTATGTAGGTAAAGTATCGACTTTTCTTGGTACCGAAACGAAAAACAACAACTAGGACCGAGTGTTTAATACTGGACACTATATGTTATATAGTCGTGTTACACTATCCTCACTTCTTGTAACTTACAATTGTATAAAGACACATTCGCCATGTGACAAGTGGGCCTGTATAACTTTAAATGCCAGGGCTGAATTTTGGTTTTAGTCCTGCCCTGAAGGTTGTAATATTGTTGCAATACAGGAGAGCTCCAGAAGATAAATTTAATTTCTCCTGTTCTGTCTTAGTTACTTGTCTCAGTCTGGTAACTCCCATTCATGTAAAATAAGCTCTGGAGGTAGAGTTACCTTCCAGGCAACATTCTCCCCATAGCCTGGAAGAGGTCATGTACATATAAAGAAAAACATGGATTTCTCTGGAATAAGACATCAGATCGCAGATATCTAGGTATCATTTTATTCAGCTTCCCATGACCAACATGCCCATATAGACGGCTTAGCTTAGGAAGGTTGATCCTACTGACAGATTTCCTTTAATTACGGTATCTAATTCCTCCTCAATGAACTACCACACTGGGGCAATCCTACACCCTGCAGACCCTGCAATCATACACTTAAATATTGTATGGATAGGTTTTAAATGTCAAGTGTTGGAAAAGCCCTTTAACAATCTCCATAAGGTCACATTATTGGCATTTTATTGGCAATAAGAAAAACAGTGTTGACAGGGACAGCTTTCCATCATCATATACATGACATTATTGGTGATTGTCACTTAAAAACCTACCGTATATATGGCCAGTTTTAGTAATTAAACCTACCTTACAGTTGTGTTTTTGTTCCCTTCGCTTCTTAAGACTAGTCATATTGCTGCAGCGAATAGTTTTAGACACAGGGGCTGTTGTTGTAGCGACATCAGCCAATACAGATGGAGAACTGATTGCTCCATGGAGAAAGATTCGTTCACTTCTGCGTCGACTCCAAAGATCATCGTCACTAACTTCTATGTCAAATTCTTGGTTGCAGTCTTTTGGTGATTTAGATTTGTTTAATTTTCGCATTTTATCAATGGTCTTTTCTTTTCCTGGAGGACGCAGAACGATATCAACGTCCATTTTATCCACAGTCACCTTGGAATTCCTTACTTTTTTGCAGCTAGTAAACTTTAAATCATGTAAAGACATGGATTCATTTTTTTCTTCACTTTCTGATTCTGTTTCCTGAGACACTGCATCTTTACACAGGAATAAAAGTAAAAGAGCACATCATATACAAGAAGGATTAGTTATAAGAATTAACATGTTCAAAATACGCTCCAAATCTAAAAGTTTAAAGGAACCTGTCACCCCACCCCCCATGCGTTTTTCATTAAAAGGGAAACCATGTGCAGCACTAATGCTGCATTCTGTCAAGGTGGCTCTTTTAGTTGTGGTCCCTGCCAACGCTTAACTATTCGTTTTTAGAATTTTCCTTTCCTACCTGTAGTCTCCCAGCCATCACTCGGCCCCTCCGTGCGCTGCTTCTACTTCCTTCATTAACGTCCCGGCGCTGTAAGTTCCCATCATGTGATGGGAGTAGAAAGGCAGTGCAAACTGCGCATGCCCGAATAAAAAAAACTTACAGTGCAGGCGTCGGGTACGTTAATGAAGGAAGTGAAGGCGGCACACGGAGGCCCTGAGTGATGGCTGGGAGGCGTTTGTGTCAGGGGGGAAAAGACATGCCCCTCTGACAAACTACAGATAGGAAAGGCAAATTCTAAAAAAGGATAGTTCAGCTTTGGCAGGGACCCCAACTAAAAGAGCCACCTTGACAGAATGCAGCATTAGTGCTGCACAAGGTGGCTCATTTAGTTTAAAACGCCTGGGGGGGGGGGGGGGTGACAGGTTCCCTTTTATTTAGGAAACTTTACTGTTCTTATGAAATAACTAGATGGTGGCCCGATTATAACGCATCGGGTATTCTAGAATATGTATAGTAGTATATAGCACAGCCCACGTAGTATATAGCACAGGCCCACGCAGTATATAACACAGCCTACGTAGTATATAACACAGCCACGTGGTATGTTTCCCAGCCACGCAGTATATTACACAGCCCACGTAGTATATAACACAGCCACGCAGTATATTGCCCAGCCACGCAGTATATTGCACAGCCACACAGTATATAGCACAGCCAACATCGTATATAGCACAGAGACGTAGTATATAACACAGCTCACGCAGTACATAACACAGCCCACGTAGTATATAGCAGTGTGGGCACCATATCCCTGATAAAAAAAGAATTAAAATAAAAAATTGTTATATACTCACCTTCTGGCGGCCCCCGGGTCCAGCCCAGGCGTTTAGCGATGCTCCGGTCCCAAGAATCCATTGCGGCAATAACACGTGATGATGTTGCGGTCTCGCGAGACCGGTACATCATCATCTCGCGAGACCACTACGTCATCTATGGTCATTGCCGAAAAGCATTCTTGGGACCGGAGCTTCGCGAGGATCGGGAAAGGCGCCGGAAGGTGAGAATATAATGATTTTTTTAAAATTATTTTTAACATTATATGTTTTTACTATTGATGCTGCATATGCAGCATCAATAGTAAAAAGTTGGTCACACAGGGTTAATAGCAGCATTAACGAACTGCGTTACACCGCGTTATGCCGCAGTGTAACGCACTCCTTTAACGGACTGCTAAAACCCTATGTGGCCGCTGACTGGAGGGGAGTAGGGAGGGGCCAATTCGCGGCCGGGCTGTGCCTGTCACTGATTGGTCGCGGCCAGCCGGCCACGACCAATCAGCGACCTGGGAATTCCGTGACAGACAGACGGAAGTACCCCTTAGACAATTATATATAGATTTTTTAAACTCAAAGTTATAAATTTCTAATAACATTTTTAAAATAAATATTAAAGGTAAGCAGTGTTTATAAAAAAATATACAAAGATGATACAAAGTGGGAACAAAACAATACGGTATATACAGTTACATCAAATAAAAATGGATAATGGAAAAAAAGTACAAAACAAGAATTTGGAGAAATGGTTTATCTTTATGGAGGGAAGCGCTTACCTTAGGAAAATGGAACACACATACTTTACTAGATAAAGGTTATGCCCACATACTTCCCCTTGGTGAGTTCATATGGGGGGTGGTTGTGAGGTTTGCTAGGTCTCTTAGCAGATTATGAGATCCCAAACTTTCAGGATATCTTTTTTATTATTATTATTTATTTATTTATATAGCACCATTAATTCCATGGTGCTGTACATGAGAAAGGGGTTACATACAGGGTTATAGATATCGATTACAGTAAGCAGGTTTACAGTGACAGACTGGTACAGAGGGGAGAGGACCCTGTCCTTGCAGACTTACATTCTATGGGATAGTGGGGAAGAGACAGAAGGTAGGGGCGAGGCGGCAGCGATGGCGAGGCGGCGGCTCTGGCGATGGTGAGGCGGCAGAATGGTTATTGCAGGCTGTAGGCTTTCTTGAAGAGATGGGTTTTCAGGTTCCATCTGAAGGAGCCGAGGGTGGTGGATAGTCGGACGTGTTGAGGCATGGAATTCCAGAGGATGGGGGATATTCGGGAGAAATCTTGGAGGCGGTTATGTGAGGAACGAATAACTGTGGAGGAGACTAGGAGGTCTTGGGAGGATCGGAGATTACGTGAGGGAAGATATTGGGAGATTAGTTCAGAGATATAGTGAGGGGACAAGTTGTGGATGGCTTTGTAGATCAGTGTTAGTAGTTTGAACTGGATTCGTTGGGGAATGGGGAGCCAGTGGGGGGTGTTGCAGTAGTCGAGGCGGGAGATGATGAGGGCATGCACAAGAGTTTTGGTAGATTGTGGGCTGAGGAAGGAACAGATTCTGGCAATATTTTTGAGTTGGAGGCGACAGGAGGTGGCAAGAGTTTGGACGTGCGGTTTGAAGGACAGGGCAGCGTCGAGAGTTACCCCGAGGCAGCGGACTTCAGGTGCGGGAGAGAGCGTGATGCCGTTTATCATAATAGATAGGTCAGGTAGGGGGGATACGTGAGATGGGGGAAAGATGATGACTTCGGTTTTGTCTACATTGAGTTTTAGGAAGAGAGAGGTGAAGGAGGATATGGTTGACAGACACTTCGGGATTCTGGACAGCAGAGAGGTGACATCTGGGCCAGAGAGGTAGATTTGAGTGTCGTCCGCATACAGGTGGTACTGGAAGCCGTGGGACTTTATGAGTTGTCCTAGTCCAAGAGCATAGATGGAAAAAAGTAGGGGCCCTAGGACAGAGCCCTGAGGGACTCCAACAGAGAGAGGGCGGGATGAGGAGGTGGTGTGGGAGTGGGAAACGTTAAATGTGCGGTCGGAAAGGTATGAGGCAATCCAGGACAGGGCAAGGTCTTTGATGCCAAGGGAAGAAAGAATCTGTAGCAGTAGGCAGTGATCGCTGAAGGTCCAAAAAAGGAGATATGATCATGTTTCCCATCACAATTATACCTTTCAGTAGAGATGAAACATGGTATGGATAGAATCATCCATCTTCCCTCTATTAAGTTGGATGTGTTTGGATGGCCTTAAGGTGATGTGAGTGAATATGCTAATGTTCATTCAGTGTCACCAAAAACATACAGGGTGGGCCATTTATAAGCATACACCTAAATAAAATAGGAATGGTTGGTGATATCAACTTCCTGTTTGTGACACATTAATATGGGACGGGGGAAACTTTTCAAGATGGGTGGTGACCATGGTGGCCATTTTGAAGTCAGCCATTTTGGATTCAACTTTATTTTTTTCAATGGGAAGAGGGTCATGTGACATCAAACTTATTGAGAATTTCACAAAAAAAACAATGGTGTGCTTGATTTTAACGTAACTTTATTATTTTATGAGTTAATTACAAGTTTATGACCACTTATAAATTGTGTTCAAAGTGCTGCCCATTGTGTTGGATTGTCAATGCAACCCTCTTCTCCCACTCTTGACACACTAATAGCAACACCGGAAAATAAATCTTAGCACAGGCTTCCAGTACTGTTGTTTCATCTCGTATCTTCACAGCATAGACAATTGCCTTCAGATGACCCCCAAAGATAAAACTTTAAGGGGGTCAGATCAGGAAACATTGGTGGCCATTCAACTGGCCCTTGACAACCAATCCACTTCCTCGGAAACTGTTCATGTAGGAATGCTCGGAGCTGACACCCATAATTGATGGTATGGTGTGATATAAAGGGTACAAAGATAGTGGGGGCATTCTTCATCAATGGAAACCTCAATGCCACTGGATATCTGAAATTGCTACATGATGATGCGTTGCCCTCTTTATGCACTTAAGATGGCAATTTCATGAGTTTTTCCAGCAAGATGGTGCACAACTACATTATGGATGTCAGGTCTGAGCATTCCTACAGGGAATCTGACCCCCTTAGACTAGCAGTGTTGCGGTATTGCTATCATGAGAGTGCTTCTTTAATGCCGATTTCAAATAAAGAGAGCAACTGTCTTGCTCTGTCAAAAAAATAAAGTATGGTAATGAGCCAGTATAGTGGAAACCTGAGACATGTTCTTTCATCCCCCCCTCCCCCCCATTTCTTCTCTTTTGTGCTTGGAAGATTGTAATTATGGCTTGGAAGTCATCCAACACCCTTTCATTGTTTCAGTAGCTTAATTTGGTTAATCAATATGTACCCCACTATGCAGGAGTCGTAAATGGCCAGAGTAATTTGGCAAAATATGGGCATGGAGGTTCCCCAAGCATGCCATGGCTTCTGCGTACTCTGCTTGACACCGATTTGCTCATTGGTGCCTTGGACAGCTGGCGAATAGTTGGTCTCAAGTTTCTAATTCTATTGTCTTTGTGGGTGGGTGTGTGTGTAAAGGTACCTTCACACTCAGCGACGCTGCAGCGATACCGACAACGATGTCGATCGCTGCAGCGTCGCTGTTTGGTCGCTGGAGAGCTGTCACACAGACAGCTCTCCAGCGACCAATGATGCCGGTAACCAGGGTAAACATCGGGTTACTAAGTGCAGGGCCGCGCTTAGTAACCCGATGTTTACCCTGGTTACCATCGTAAAAGTAAAAAAAAAAAACACTACATACTTGCCTTCCGCTGTCTGTCCCCGGCGCTGTGCTTTCCTGCACGGACTGTGAGCACAGCGGCCGGAAAGCAGAGCGGTGACGTCACCGCTGTGCTTTCCGGCTGGCCGGCGCACACAGCCAGTGCAGAGAAGCACCGGGGACAGACAGCGGAATGTAAGTATGTAGTGTTTGTTTTTTTTTACTTTTACGCTGGTAACCAGGGTAAACATCGGGTTACTAAGCGCGGCCCTGCGCTTAGTAACCCGATGTTTACCCTGGTTACCAGTGAAGACATTGCTGAATTGGCGTCACACACGCCGATTCAGCGATGTCTGCAGGGAGTCCATCGACGAAATAAAGTGCAGGAAAACATACTCAGATGAGAGGTAAGAACATTTCTAAAACAATCCACAGCGAGGAGATTGGAACAAAACAAAATCTTCTAAACTGCATGCTCGCAAACGCCAGAAGCCTGACAAACAAGATGGAAGAACTAGAATCAGAAATATCTACAGGTAACTTTGACATAGTGGGAATAACCGAGACATGGTTAGATGAAAGCTATGACTGGGCAGTTAACTTACAGGGTTACAGTCTGTTTAGAAAGGATCGTAAAAATCGGAGAGGAGGAGGGGTTTGTCTCTATGTAAAGTCTTGTCTAAAGTCCACTTTAAGGGAGGATATTAGCGAAGGAAATGAGGATGTCGAGTCCATATGGGTCGAAATTCATGGAGGGAAAAATGGTAACAAAATTCTCATTGGGGTCTGTTACAAACCCCCAAATATAACAGAAACCATGGAAAGTCTACTTCTAAAGCAGATAGATGAAGCTGCAACCCATAATGAGGTCCTGGTTATGGGGGACTTTAACTACCCGGATATTAAAGGGAACCTGTCACCCCGTTTTTTGAGATTGAGCTATAAATACTGTTAAATAGGGCCTGCGCTGTGTGTTCCTATAGTGTATGTAGTGTACCCCGATTCCCCATGTATGCTGAGAAATAACTTACCAAAGTCGCCGTTTTCGCCTGTCAATCAGGCTGGTCAGGTCGGGAGGGCGTGGTGACATCGCTGGTTCTTCCTCAGCTTTACGTTGGTGGCGTAGTGGTGAAGACACAGCGCGCGATCTGCGCTGTCATCCCTTTCGTCGGTGGGGGCGGCCATCTTCCTGGGGCCGCGCGTGCGCAGATCGAGTGCTCTGCTGCACGGGGCTTCAGGAAAATGGCCGCGGGATGCCGCGCGTGCGCATTAGAGATCGCGGCGGCCATTTTCCCAAAGCCGAGATGCAAACTCGGCTTTGGGAAAATGGCCGCCGCGATCTCTAATGCGCACGCGCGGCATCCCGCGGCCATTTTCCTGAAGCCCCGTGCAGCAGAGCACTCGATCTGCGCACGCGCGGCCCCAGGAAGATGGCCGCCCCCACCGACGAAAGGGATGACAGCGCAGATCGCGCGCTGTGTCTTCACCACTACGCCACTACGCCACCAACGTAAAGCTGAGGAAGAACCAGCGATGTCACCACGCCCTCCCGACCTGACCAGCCTGATTGACAGGCGAAAACGGCGACTTTGGTAAGTTATTTCTCAGCATACATGGGGAATCGGGGTACACTACATACACTATAGGAACACACAGCGCAGGCCCTATTTAACAGTATTTATAGCTCAATCTCAAAAAACGGGGTGACAGGTTCCCTTTAACTGGGAAACAGAAACCTGTGAAACCCATAAAGGCAACAGGTTTCTGCTAATAACCAAGAAAAATTATCTTTCACAATTGGTGCAGAATCCAACCAGAGGAGCAGCACTTTTAGACCTAATACTATCTAATAGACCTGACAGAATAACAAATCTGCAGGTGGTTGGGCATCTAGGAAATAGCGACCACAATATTGTGCAGTTTCACCTGTCTTTCACTAGGGGGACTTGTCAGGGAGTCACAAAAACACTGAACTTTAGGAAGGCAAAGTTTGACCAGCTTAGAGATGCCCTTAATCTGGTAGACTGGGACAATATCCTCACAAATAAGAATACAGATAATAAATGGGAAATGTTTAAGAACATCCTAAATAGGCAGTGTAAGCGGTTTATACCTTGTGGGAATAAAAGGACTAGAAATAGGAAAAACCCAATGTGGCTAAACAAAGAAGTAAGACAGGCAATTAACAGTAAAAAGAAAGCATTTGCACTACTAAAGCAGGATGGCACCATTGAAGCTCTAAAAAACTATAGGGAGAAAAATACTTTATCTAAAAAACTAATTAAAGCTGCCAAAAAGGAAACAGAGAAGCACATTGCTAAGGAGAGTAAAACTAATCCCAAACTGTTCTTCAACTATATCAATAGTAAAAGATTATAAACTGAAAATGTAGGCCCCTTAAAAAATAGTGAGGAAAGAATGGTTGTAGATGACGAGGAAAAAGCTAACATATTAAACACCTTCTTCTCCACGGTATTCACGGTGGAAAATGAAATGCTAGGTGAAATCCCAAGAAACAATGAAAACCCTATATTAAGGGTCACCAATCTAACCCAAGAAGAGGTGCGAAACCGGCTAAATAAGATTAAAATAGATAAATCTCCGGGTCCGGATGGCATACACCCACGAGTACTAAGAGAACTAAGTAATGTAATAGATAAACCATTATTTCTTATTTTTAGGGACTCTATAGCGACAGGGTCTGTTCCGCAGGACTGGCGCATAGCAAATGTGGTGCCAATATTCAAAAAGGGCTCTAAAAGTGAACCTGGAAATTATAGGCCAGTAAGTCTAACCTCTATTGTTGGTAAAATATTTGAAGGGTTTCTGAGGGATGTTATTCTGGATTATCTCAATGAGAATAACTGTTTAACTCCATATCAGCATGGGTTTATGAGAAATCGTTCCTGTCAAACCAATCTAATCAGTTTTTATGAAGAGGTAAGCTATAGGCTGGACCACGGTGAGTCATTGGACGTGGTATATCTCGATTTTTCCAAAGCGTTTGATACCGTGCCGCACAAGAGGTTGGTACACAAAATGAGAATGCTTGGTCTGGGGGAAAATGTGTGTAAATGGGTTAGTAACTGGCTTAGTGATAGAAAGCAGAGGGTGGTTATAAATGGTATAGTCTCTAACTGGGTCGCTGTGACCAGTGGGGTACCGCAGGGGTCAGTATTGGGACCTGTTCTCTTCAACATATTCATTAATGATCTGGTAGAAGGTTTACACAGTAAAATATCGATATTTGCAGATGATACAAAACTATGTAAAGCAGTTAATACAAGAGAAGATAGTATTCTGCTACAGATGGATCTGGATAAGTTGGAAACTTGGGCTGAAAGGTGGCAGATGAGGTTTAACAATGATAAATGTAAGGTTATACACATGGGAAGAAGGAATCAATATCACCATTACACACTGAATGGGAAACCACTGGGTAAATCTGACAGGGAGAAGGACTTGGGGATCCTAGTTAATGATAAACTTACCTGGAGCAGCCAGTGCCAGGCAGCAGCTGCCAAGGCAAACAGGATCATGGGGTGCATTAAAAGAGGTCTGGATACACATGATGAGAGCATTATACTGCTTCTGTACAAATCCCTAGTTAGACCGCACATGGAGTACTGTGTCCAGTTTTGGGCACCGGTGCTCAGGAAGGATATAATGGAACTAGAGAGAGTACAAAGGAGGGCAACAAAATTAATAAAGGGGATGGGAGAACTACAATACCCAGATAGATTAGCGAAATTAGGATTATTTAGTCTAGAAAAAAGACGACTGAGGGGCGATCTAATAACCATGTATAAGTATATAAGGGGACAATACAAATATCTCGCTGAGGATCTGTTTATACCAAGGAAGGTGACGGGCACAAGGGGGCATTCTTTGCGTCTGGAGGAGAGAAGGTTTTTCCACCAACATAGAAGAGGATTCTTTACTGTTAGGGCAGTGAGAATCTGGAATTGCTTGCCTGAGGAGGTGGTGATGGCGAACTCAGTCGAGGGGTTCAAGAGAGGCCTGGATGTCTTCCTGGAGCAGAACAATATTGTATCATACAATTATTAGGTTCTGTAGAAGGACGTAGATCTGGGGATTTATTATGATGGAATATAGGCTGAACTGGATGGACAAATGTCTTTTTTCGGCCTTACTATGTTACTATGTTACTATGACTTTCTGCAGCGACCAACGACATCACAGCAGGATCCTGATCGCTGCTGCTTGTCAAACTGAACGATATCGCTAGCCAGGACGCTGCAACGTCACGGATCGCTAGCGATATCATTCAGTGTGAAGGTACCTCAACTGTATGAATGGGTTATCAATCTCAATGCAATATTTTACATTTGTGTTTTATTACAAACACATATGAATTAAGTATTCTTGTCAATTCTTCTTTAATGATGTCACTTACCTACTGTGGTGTACACAGTGGTGTATTATTGTCCCTTATTGCAATGACTAAGGACATGGCTCTGAAATGTATTTGCGACATTTAAAGAAGTTGTCCAGTATAATACATTTTTTTCATAAATCTTGCTATTATGTGCCACTGAAAACATCCACTGTGTTTATTTTAGCAATATTACCTTTTATCATGCTGTAGCAGCGAATCTTCAGTGCTGGATCCAGCTCTCATGGGGTTAATCGACAACTTCCTTTCTCCTGAGTTATTGTGCTCTAATACTACAAGTTCCATGATGCATTGCACTGGCCACTAAGCCCGAACCTACCACACCCACTCCAAAACACACCCAAACCCCTCCCTCCTCTATCTTCAAAAAGATTTGTGATGTCATATGTCCAACCTCCTCCTTTACATCCACACTCCATTACAACCCACACTCCATTACACACAGATAGATGGATAGATAGAAAGATAGATAGATATGTCTATTTCCATAGATATGTCCATATCCATGTTTCTAAACCCCTTCACCCCTGGAGCTTTTTTCATTTATCCCTCCCCTTCTTTCCAGAGCCATAATTATTCTGTCAATATGGCCATGTGAGGGCTTATCTTTTGCGGGACAAGTTCTACTTTTGAACGGCCCCAATTGGTTTTACCATGTCGTGTAACAGAAAATGTGAAAAAAATTCAAAGTGCGATGAAATTGCAAAAAAGTGCAATCCCACACTTGTTTGTTGCTTGGCTTTTTTGCTAGGTTCACTAAATGCTAAGGCTGTGTGCACACGTTGCGGATTTGATTGCAGATCCGCAGGGTTTTTTGCTGCACAGAACTGCATCAAATCCGCAGTGTAGTGCACAACCAATGTAAGTCTATGGGAGCCGCAGACTAGTTGTGCACATGCTGCGGAAAAAGCCGCACCTTTTGTGCCGAACTGCAGCGTTTCTGCACCATTAGACTTTCATTGAGTCGGCCACATCTGCAGCAAAAACCGCAGATGTAAAAAAGGTCTGCAATTTTGCTGCGGATGTGGGTCCGAGAAACGGTGTAGTTCGGCAGGAGGGAAGAGTGTGGGCGGTGACTGTGTGCATGTATGTGTGTGCGGGCATGCTCTGCGGGCTGTTTGGATGTGTGCGGGCGGGGTCTGCGGGCTGTTCGGATGTGTGTGGGGCTGTGCGGGGGGTCTTTTGGGGTGTGTGTGCAGGCATCATCCAATGGGACTACAAGTACGCAGCATCCAATCTGCAGCTAATTCGGATGTAATCCGGACAGTGGACACGCGCCCTACACTATCCATACATGTATCAATAGCAGGGCTGGACTGGCCATCGGGCAGTTCTGGCAAATGCCAGAAGTGCCGATGGCAGTAGTGGGCCACTCGAGTGTGCCGCTGTCGGCACACTCCCCCCGCTGTCGGCACACTCCCGTCCCCTGTATTTAACTATACCGGTGTCATAGACGCTGGTACAGTTGAATGCAATGATGGGGAGAGAGCGTCTGCTGTCGCTCCCTCTCCCATCATTCCCCGCTCTGTCTGCCGCTTACACTGCGGGTGCGCGATGACGTCATATCATCGCGCACCTGCTGTGTGACCGGGCGGTCAGACTGCAGCTGCTGAGACCGGAGCCAGGAGCAGCGCGGGGCAAGAGGAAAGGTGAGTAGAGTCAGTGTTTTTTTATTTTTTATTATTACATGACATGGCTGCATTACATTCTATGGGGCTAGGCAGCGCTGCATTATATTGCATGGTGGCTGTGCTGCATTACATTCTATGGGGACTGGCTGCATTACGTTCTATGGAGTCTGTGCTGCATTACATTCTATGGGGGCTGGCTGCATTACATTCTATGGGGCTGTGCTGCATTACATTCTATGGGGCTGTGCTGCATTACATTCTATGGGGGCTGTGCTGCATTACATTCTATGGGGCTGTGCTGCATTACATTCTATGGGGTCTGTGCTGCATTACATTCTATGGGGGCTGGCTGCATTACATTCTATGGGGACTGGCTGCATTACATTCTATGGGGGCTGGCTGCATTACATTCTATGGGGGCTGGCTGCATTACATTCTATGGGGGCTGGCTGCATTACATTCTATGGGGACTGGCTACATTACATTCTATGGGGCTGTGCTGCATTACATTCTATGGGGACTGTGCTGCATTACATTCTATGGGGCTGTGCTGCATTACATTCTATGGGGACTGGCTGCATTACATTCTATGGGGGCTGAGCTGTAATGCTGGATACAGCTGTAATTATATGTTATATAGTCGTGTTACACTCCCCTCACTTCTTGTAACCTAAAAGTGTACAAAGATATTATACAGTCACCATGTGACAAGTGGGCCTGTGTGACTTCAAATGCCAGGGCTGAATTTTAGTCCCAGTCCGGCCCTGATCAATAGATATATCTATCCAGATAAATCTATAGACTAGCTGAAGAGCCCGGCGTTGCCTGGGCATAGTAAATATCTGTGGTTAGTTATAGCACCTCACTTCTCTTATTTTCCCATCATGCCTCTCATTTTCCCCCTTACACCTCTCATTTTCCCCCTCACTCCTCTCATTCCCCCTAACACTTGTCATTTCGACCTCACATCTGTCATTTTCCGATCACTTCACTATTTTCCCTCACTCCTCTCATTCTGCACTCACACCTTTTCATTTTCACCTCACACCCCTCATTTTCACCTCACACCTCTCATTTTCCCCTCAGTATATACATGTTTGTCATCTCCCTTATATATAGTATACACCTGTATGTCATCTCCCCTGTAAATAGTATATACCTGCTGTATGTCATCTCCTCCTGTATATTGTATATACCTATGTGTCATCTCCTCCTGTATATAGTATATACCTGTAAGTCATCTCTTCTGTATATACTATATACCTGTATGTCATCTCCTCCTATATATAGTATATACCTGTATGTCATCTCCGGTAAATAGTATATACCTGCTGTATCATGATGTCATCTCCTCCTCTATATACCTATGTGTCATCTCCTCTTTTATATAGTATATACCTGTATGTCATCTCCTCCTGTATATAGTATATACGTGTGTCATCTCCTCCTGTATATAGTATATACCTGTAAGTCATCTCCTCCTATATATCGTATATACCTGTGTGTCATCTGCTCCTGTATATAGTATATACGTGTGTCATCTCCTCCTGTATATAGTATGTACCTGTATGTCATCTGCTCCTGTATATAGTATATATCTGTGTCATCTCCTTCTGTCATCTCCCCTGTATATTGTATATACCTGTGTGTCATCTCCTCCTGTATATAGTATATACCTGTGTCATCTCCTCCTGTATATACCTGTGTGTCATCTCTCCTGTATATAACATAGTAACATAGTAACATAGTTAGTAAGGCCGAAAAAAGACATTTGTCCATCCAGTTCAGCCTATATTCCATCATAATAAATACCCAGATCTACGTCCTTCTACAGAACCTAATAATTGTATGATACAATATTGTTCTGCTCCAGGAAGACATCCAGGCCTCTCTTGAACCCCTCGACTGAGTTCGCCATCACCACCTCCTCAGGCAAGCAATTCCAGATTCTCACTGCCCTAACAGTAAAGAATCCTCTTCTATGTTGGTGGAAAAACCTTCTCTCCTCCAGACGCAAAGAATGCCCCCTTGTGCCCGTCACCTTCCTTGGTATAAACAGATCCTCAGCGAGATATTTGTATTGTCCCCTTATATACTTATACATGGTTATTAGATCGCCCCTCAGTCGTCTTTTTTCTAGACTAAATAATCCTAATTTCGCTAATCTATCTGGGTATTGTAGTTCTCCCATCCCCTTTATTAATTTTGTTGCCCTCCTTTGTACTCTCTCTAGTTCCATTATATCCTTCCTGAGCACCGGTGCCCAAAACTGGACACAGTACTCCATGTGCGGTCTAACTAGGGGTTTGTACAGAGGCAGTATAATGCTCTCATCATGTGTATCCAGACCTCTTTTAATGCACCCCATGATCCTGTTTGCCTTGGCAGCTGCTGCCTGGCACTGGCTGCTCCAGGTAAGTTTATCATTAACTAGGATCCCCAAGTCCTTCTCCCTGTCAGATTTACCCAGTGGTTTCCCGTTCAGTGTGTAATGGTGATATTGATTCCCTCTTCCCATGTGTATAACCTTACATTTATCATTGTTAAACCTCATCTGCCACCTTTCAGCCCATATATATAGTATATATTTGTATGTCATCTCCTCCTGTATTAGACCGTGTTCACACGTTATTTGTTCAGTATTTTTACCTCAGTATTTGTAAGCTAAATTGGCAGCCTGATAAATCTCCAGCCAACAGGAAGCCCTGCCCCCTGGCAGTATATATTAGCTCACACTTACACATAATAGACAGGTCATGTGACTGACAGCTGCCGTATTTCCTATATGGTAATTTGTTGCTCTTGTAGTTTGTCTGCTTATTAATCAGATTTTTATTTTTGAAGGATAATACCAGACGTGTGTGTTTTAGGGCGAGTTTCATGTGTCAAGTTGTGTGTGTTGAGTTGCATGTGGCTACATGCATGTAGCAACTTTTGTGAGATGAGTTTTGTGTGGCGACATGCGTGTAGCAACTTTTTGTGTGTCGAGTTGCATGTGACAGGTTAGTTTAGCAAGTTGTGTGCAACAAGTTTTGCGCATGGCGAGTTTTGCGCGTGGCGCGTTTTGAGTATGTGCAAGTTTTGTGTGAGGCAACTTTTGCATGTGTTGCAACTTTTGTGCATGTGGCAATTTTTCCGCGTGTGCAAGTTTTGCGTCTGGTGATTTTTCCATGAGGTGGATTTTGCACGTGTGGCGAGTTTTGCGTGAGCCTAGTTTTGCATGTGGCGAGTTTTGAGCGGCGACTTCTGTGTTTCGACTTTTATGTGGCAAGGTTGGTGTATGTGTGCTGAAATGTGTGCTGAGGGTGGTATATGTGTTCAAGCACGTGGTAGTGTGTGGCGCATTTTGTGTGTGTTTATATCCCCGTGTGTGGTGAGTATCCCTTGCCGGGGCACCACCTTAGCAACTGTACGGTATATACTCTTTGGCGCCATCGCTCACACTTTTTAAGTCCCCCTTGTTCACATCTGGCAGCTGTCAATTTGCCTCCAACACTTTTCCTTTCACTTTTTCCCCATTACGTAGATAGGGGCAAAATTGTTTGGTGAATTGGAACGCGCGGGGTTAAAATTTCGCCTCACAACATAGCCTATGATGCTCTCGGGGTCCAGACGTGTGACTGTGCAAAATTTTGTGGCTGTAGCTGCAACGGTGCAAATGCCAATCCCGGACATACACACACATTCAACTTTATATATTACACTAGCTGTACTGCCCGGCTTCCCCCGGGTTAATAACTGATGTTAGCAAAATAGAATGTGTTAAGAAAAATGTATTCTGCACACAAAAACCACAAAACAAATAGAGAGAAATGTAATTATTAAAATGCAAAAACTAAGCTAATAGAAGCATTTTACAACATATATTTCAACACCAGAGATATTCCACACAGATTTAACTAAATTGGACAAGTAATGTGAAGCAATCTTCTACTACTTATTCGAGAGCCTTTTGATAAACGACATTCTTAGTTTTTCCTTCAGGTGCAAATACAAACAGATTTTTGGCTGTTCCAACTCTTGAACAGGCCACAAAATTGACCATTAAGAAAAACATGGAGATTGTAAATCGATTCCAACTACTTTCAAGGACTGTCCCTGAGCCTTGTTGATGGACATAGCAAATGCCAGTCGAACAGGAAACTGGAGGTGTTTAAAATCAACAGGCAAATCAGATGGAATGAGAGGAATTGTTGGAATGAAAACATCTTCTCCTGTGGCACATCCTGTCAAAATGGTTGCCTCAATTACATGTGGAAACAGGTTCTTAATCAAGAGTCTTGTTCCATTACACAGCTTTGGTGGATCCAAATTTCTCAATAGCAGAATAGGTTCTCCAAGTTTTAGAAAGAGGTTGTGACGAGGAAGTCCTTGTGGCTCCAAGGAATTGAGGAACTCAGTTGGATAAAATAATGCTTGAGCAGGGTCTATTACTGTATCTACTGACTTGTAGGTTGTGCACACACCTGGAAGGAGATTTAGAATTTGAAGATTGATCTTGTTGACGCTGTCATTTTTAGGAGCTAGAATAGCCGTTTCACACAACCAGCCAGAATTTTTGAAGTGGAGTTGAATGTTTTGAAAAACCTTTGCTTTCCACTCCTCAATGGAAGTCACCATGCAACAAAATTGCTTGGGAAGGTGATCTGTCCAGTGGTTGAGTTTACTGGTGCCTTGCCATCTCCAATAGTCAACAGCTGGCTTGAAAACAGTCCAGCAGAAACATCGCCTGTAATGTAGACCCTCATGTTTGTGTTCAGTGACATTTTCATTACTTTTCTCCAAAGGTACGATGCTTTGAGACAGGCATTGAGTTCGTCTGCAGGGGTTGATCTTGGAATAACAGATAGTGTTTTGCGGATGTCACCTGCCAAAACAACAACTACTCCTCCCATGATATATTTGTTGCTACGCAGGTCTTGCAGCAGTTTGTCCACTGCTTCCAGAGCCTTTTTGTGTGACATGGTGCATTCATCCCAAATGATGGCACTGCATTTTTGAAGCAATTTGGCCAGTCCTGATCCCTTGGCAATATTACACACGGGGCTGTCACTATAAGACAGGTTAAGTGGTAGTTTGAATGTCGAATGTGCTGTTCTGCCACCTTTTAAAAGCGTAGCTGCAATTCCAGAAGATGCCACTGCAAGTACAATCTTTTTTTGTTGTTGAAATTTTGCCAGGAGCACAGTTGATAACAAATGTCTTTCCTGTTCCACCTTGAGCATCAAGGAAGACAATCCCACCTTTGTTGGTTCCACTGAAACTTAAAATGTAGTTATAGGCGTCCCTTTGATCTGAGTAAAAATACCCAGAAGAACAATAAAATACGCACTATAACAACCAGGTGCGCGACATACTCCGACAAGAATGTAGACAAGAGAAAAACGGGAGTACCAAAACACCAAAAAATATATTAAAATCAATTATTTATTAAAGATAAATGTAAAACATACAATACAATATAGTAAAAAATCATATATCAAAGGACAGACAAGTTAAAATATGTGAAGGACACAGACAGAAACAACCAAGTTTACATAGTGTAAAGAAGGACCATGGGTGTATAACATGATATACATATCACCATCCAACACTGGCTATACGGAGAGATCCAAGGAAAAGAAACGCATAAATCACCACAAGTGTGGCCCAAGGTTCAATATCCGCAGCCCGGTGTGATGTGAGTCAAAGTAGCTAAATTTGTATCTTACCCAGCAAGGTCCGTATACAAGGTTGAACGCAGCCCCAACGCACGTTTCGCGTGGGCCCCCTGAGGAAGCCCACGCGAAACGTGCGTTGGGGCTGCGTTCAACCTTGTATATGTATATCATGTTATACACCCATGGTCCTTCTTTACACAATGTAAACTTGGTTGTTTCTGTCTGTGTCCTTCACATATTTTAAATTGTCTGTCCCTTTGATCTGGTACCAATATTGGCTCATTCTGAGACACAAATGCTGTCAGTTCATCAATATTGTAGTTTGTTTCTATGAAAATCTCCCTACACATTTGGATGCCTTCAGTCTTTCCCATTGCAGCAGGCAAACCAAGCAACTGTAAGGCTTTTTTCTGACATTGCTATGCACTGATCTTCACGGAGCATTAAAGTTTCATTGAACATTTCCTCAGTGAAGTTGATGAGTTGCTGAGGATTTCCCTTCTAATCTGCATGAGGATGTCCTCACTGAGATTAGTTTTTGTACTTTGTCCAAATCTCAAGAGGATTTGAAATGCTACAGGTTGTTAGAATAATAGCAAAGAAGTGTCTTAGTAGCTTTGAGGATTGTGTGGCTGCTGCTTCACTGAGGGTCATGTCCCAGTGTCCATCATTTTCCAGAAGTCCTTTTCTTTGGCAAGTTTCCCTGAATATTTCACACACATGGCCTCCAACGGTCTTCAGGTCAGAAAATGATGTAGGGCCTTTGACAACCTGAAGTAACATGCGCAGGCAGAAGCACTCTGCATCTGACGGATGAACAGTGTAGACTCGACCAAGCGTATCAGTTGCTTTCACCCAAGGATAGCCTTCAATATCAAGCCCCCGTTTCCTCCGTTCCAGTGTTTTTCTGGAGGCATTCCAAGTGTAGTACTTTGGTAAAAAACAGTAGAGAATTGTTTTTGCAAAAGGGTCTTGTTGACACAGCTCAAAAAATGCCAAGAGGGTGGTCTTAGGAGCTGCTGCTGCTGCAAGTTTGCTGGGTTAAAATAAATTCTCTGTCCATTTTCCAAGTGCACACTCAGATGCACAACTGGTGGGTAGCGCTCATGAATGGAGAATCCTAGTATTCTCCAAACAGCTTCATTGCTGCTTATGTACCTGCCCATCTGGAATGCTTCCACTTCATCAATAATAGGTCCATTTTTCTGGAGTTCAAAAACTGCTTGATCACTTCCTTTGAGGATATATTTGCAGATATACTTGATAGATTTCACAGAGTGGCAAGATTCGACATTTATGTGGGCCTGGAAGATTTTTGAGAGCAAAGGGTTGTAAGGCACTACCCTCCTGTTGTCAATTTCTATTTCTTGGAGTGATGATCCAACACGCATTTTGAGCCTTGCTGTGAAACCACCATCCCCTGGCTTTCTTCTTTGGTAGACTGGATATATATCTTGTCCTGTTTGGGTTTCTTGGACCAGGGATCGTGGGCAATGCTTTGAAAACCTGCCATCAATCATAAAGGGAGAATTTTTGTTGAGACTCCCACACGGACCATGGATCATGTTTTTTGTGATGGTGTCAAACAGCAATGGGTCAATCTGAAAGTCTGGCAATTCGGCACTGATGATATTGTCAATTTCGGTAGGCTGTATTTTTTGCTTCAGCCAGATCAAGATGTGGGCGTGAGGAAGGCCTCTTTTTTGCCATTCAACTGAATACATCCAGCACTGCGTCTCACCATAAATATGCGATTTTGTGACGAGATTAGTCATGTTTGAAAGTTTCTGTTTGAAAACCTGAGCAATAAGGTCATGGCGATTCACTGTTTTTTGGCCCGGCAACAGGTGCCCTCCAATTTCCTCCCAGGCAGGATTGCAAGTAAAGGTGATGAAAAGATCTGGACGGCCATACTTTCTCACATAAGTCATTGCATCCTGTGTGTATTCATGCATGTTTTGTGGGCTTACAGTGACTGTTTATGGAAGAATAACCATTTTCCCCAACTCTTTTGGATCAGCATCATTTGCAACAGCATCTCTAAGGTGAAAATATTCCTCTAACCTGAGCTTCTTTTGATTTAGTCGGATATATAAAAGACGTTCACTCTCAATCTTTGCATACATGTCAACAATAAATTGGTGGAAGAGGTGTTTGCATTTCAAGATGTGATTTTCCTCTGCAAATCTTGTCATGATCCTATAAGCATAGACATCCATGGCAGACTTTTTTTTCCCTGAAGGGTTGCCTGTTGTAGGATCTGTCTGAGGTATTCCAAAGTGATAGCCATCCTGTCCCTGCCAAAAGATGATTGGATATTGCAGTGCATCATAGGACCTGTGAGTTTCTGCTACTCGTTGCAAACTACTGTTCCTTTTCTGAAGCACAATGTCACGGCTTTGAAAATCATTACATACAATCAAGATGGCTACCTCATCAAATGTGGGAGCATTGAAACGTTGTTGATGCTCACCTTGTGGTGTTTTGTCAGCTCGAATGACAACCTTGTAATCGTAATTTGGCATGCATTCAAGTGCAGTCTTGAAAAGTTGAACATATGGATTGTTGGAGTGAAGGAACTGCTGCAAAATAGTGACAATACCAAGGCGAGTGTTAGGAATTAAAGAGCATCTCCGCTGAGCCTCTGCTTCTGCATTTCCCATGAAGAAGAGTTGAATAAATTGAGGTTCTTCTCCTTGCAATGGAAGCTGTGAGCCAATTGAGTGGTAAACCTGTCCTTGAACTTTAAATATCGGCATAAATCCTGTTGTAAACATTTATTTGTTGCACCAAATGATGTCATTTGGAAGCAGGAGTTCTACTTCCTGATGTTGTCCAAGAAATGCTTTGATATTGTACTGGCACCTGTCATCAGAGACTTTAGGGGATCTGGTGGTGACAGGAGAGATGGAAGTTTTATCTTGCCATTTGCACAGCATAAACCTGGCGGTTCATCTTTCCATTTTAGGGCACTGCAGTACAGCAGACCACATCCATTTTTCCTATCTGAACTTTAGGATTATCCTGATAGTTTATGTCTGACTGGTAGCAAAAGGCAGCAGGTTTCAAATCTCCAACCATATCCTGTGCCCTGGTGGAAGAAATAGCAATTCTCTTAGTGGCAAGTCGGCCTTCTCTCTGCTGAGGTGACTCATTGGCCCTTGAGGAAGCAGATCTTCTTCTCTTATCTGCAAGCCTTGCTTCCCTCTCCTCAGAAAATTCATTGGCTCTTGAGGAAGCAGTTCTTGTTCTCTTGTCTGCAAGCCTCGCTTCCCTCTCCTCAGAAAATTGAATGGCTATTGAGGAAGCAGCTCTTGATTTCATGTCTGCAAGCCTCGCTTCCCTCTCCTCAGAAAGTTAATTGGCTCTTGAGGAAGCAGCTCTTAAGGCCCCTTCACATTAAGCGACGCTGCAGCGATACCGACAACGATCCGGATCGCTGCAGCGTCGCTGTTTGGTCGCTGGAGAGCTGTCACACAGACCGCTCTCCAGCGACCAACAATGCCGGTAACCAGGGTAAACATCGGGTAACTAAGCGCAGGGCCGCGCTTAGTAACCCGATGTTTACCCTGGTTACCATCCTAAAAGTAAAAAAAACAAACAGTACATACTTACCTACCGCTGTCTGTCCCCGGCGCTCTGCTTCTCTGCACTCCTCCTATACTGGCTGTGAGCACAGCGGCTGGAAAGCAGAGCGGTGACGTCACCGCTCTGCTTTCCGGCTGACCGACGCTCACAGCCAGTACAGGAGGAGTGCAGAGCACAGCGCCGGGAGACAGTGGTATGGTAAGTATGTACTGTTTGTTTTTTTTACTTTTAGGATGGCAACCAGGGTAAACATCGGGTTACTAAGCGCGGCCCTGCGCTTAGTTACCCGATGTTTACCCTGGTTACCAGTGAAGACATCGCTGGATCGGTGTCACACACGCCGATCCAGCGATGTCCACAGGAGATCCAGCGACGAAATAAAGTTCTGGACTTTGTTCAGCGACCAACGATGGCACAGAAGGGGCCTGATCGTTGGTCGCTGTCACACATAGCGATTTCCTTAACGATATCACGTCACCAAAAGCAACGATATCTTTAACGATATCGTTATGTGTGAAGGTACCTTAAATCTCTTGTCTGCAAGCCTCGCTTCCCTCTGCTCAGAAAGTTAATTGACTCTTGAGAAAACAGCTGCTGTTCTCATGTGTGTCAGCCTTGTTTCTCGGTCTTCGCATTTTTCATTGGCCCGTAATGCAGCTTTTTTTTTCGCATCAGCTGACATTCGTGCCATAGAATTCCTTTTCTTATGAGGCATTATTGTGGTAAAAATAGTCTGTAACTGGCAGTTTCTATATCTTCTCACATAGAGGTAATGTGACTGACATCAGCCTTTCCACCAACACACCCTAACAACATGCTGTTACCTCACACCAGCTTTGTTATACTGAGAATGTCCTGCCTATATTAACCAATCAGAGCTCAGATTAATTAACTGCAGCAAAGTTGAAGCTGAGCTGTGATTGGTTGCTATTGGCAGACTGATAAATCCCAGCCAACAGGACGCCCACCCCCCTGGCAGTATATATTAGCTCACACATACACATAATAGACAGGTCATGTGACTGACAGCGGTCGTATTTCCTATATCGTACATTTGTTGCTCTTGTAGTTTGTCCGCTTATTAATCAGATTTTATACCGGTGTGTCATCTGCCCTGTATATAGTAGATATGTGTGTGTCATCTCCTCCTGTATATAGTATATACCTGTGTGTCATCTCCTCCTGTATATAGTATATACCTGTGTGTCATCTCCTCCTGTATATAGTATATACCTGTATGTCATCTCCTCCTGTATTAGACCGCGTTCACACGTTATTCAGTATTTTTACCTCAGTATTTGTAAGCTAAATTGGCAGCCTGATAAATCTCCAGCCAACAGGAAGCCCTACCCTCTGGCAGTATTTTTTAGCTTACACATACACATAATAGACAGGTCATGTGACTGACAGCTGCCGTATTTCCTATATGGTACATTTGTTGCTCTTGTAGTTTGTCTGCTTATTAATCAGATTTTTATTTTTGCAGGATAATACCAGACTTGTGTATGTTTTAGGGCGAGTTTCATGTGTCAATTTGTTTGTGTTGAGTTGCGTGTGGCGACATGCGTGTAGAAACTTTTGTGAGATGAGTTTTGTGTGGCGACATGCGTGTAGCAACTGTGTGTGTCGAGTTGCATGTGACAGGTTAGTGTGTTTTGCGCGTCGAGTTTTATGTGTGGTGCGTTTTGAGAATGTGCAAGTTTTGTGTGAGGCAACTTTTGCATGAGTTGCAACTTTTGTGCATGTGGCAATTTTTCTGCATGTGCAAGTTTTGCGTGTGGCGAGTTTTCCATGAGGTGAGTTTTGCAAGTGTGGCGAGTTTTGTGTGAGCCTAGTTTTGCATGTGGCGAGTTTTGCGCGTGGCGAGTTTTGAGCGGTGACTTTTGTGTTTCGACTTTTATGTGGCGAGGTTGGTGTATGTGTGCTGAAATGTGTGCCGAGGGTGGTATATATGTTCAAGCACGTGGTAGTGTGTGGCGCATTTTGTGTGTGTGTTCATATTCCCGTGTGTGGTGAGTATCCCATGTCGGGACCCCACCTTAGCAACTGTATGGTATAGACTCTTTGGCGCCATTGGTCTTGTTCTTTAAGTCCCCCTTGTTCACATCTGGCAGCTGCCAATTTGCCTCCAACACTTTTCCTTTCACATTTTTCCCATTATGTAGATAAGGGCAAATTTTTTTGTGAATTGGAACGCGCGGGGTTAAAATTTCACCTCACAACATAGCCTATGACGCTCTCGGGGTCCATACGTGTGACTGTGCAAAATTTTGTGGCTGTAGCTGCGACGGTGCAGGTGCCAATCCCGGACATACACACATACATTCAAGCTTTATATATTAGATATACCTGTAAGTCATCATCCCTGTATATAGTGTATACCTGTATGTCATCTCCTCCTGTATATAATATATAGCTGTATGTCATCTCCTCATGTATATAGTATATACCTATGTGCCATCTCCTCATGGCTGTCAATTTGCCTCCAACACTTTTACTTTCACTTTTTCCCCATTATGCAGATAGGGGCAAAATTGTTTGGTGAATTGGAACGCGCGGGGTTAAAATTTCGCCTCACAACATAGCCTATGACGCTCTCGGGGTCCAGACTTGTGACTGTGCAAATCCCCTGTATATAGTATATACCTGTATGCCATCTCCTCCTGGCTGTCAATTTGCCTCCAACATTTTTCCTTCCACTTTTTCCCCATGATGTTGATAGGGGCAAAATTGTTTGGTGAATTGGAACGCGCAGGGTTAAAATTTCGCCTCACAACATCGCCTATGACGCTCTTGGGGTCCAGACGTGTGACTGTGTAAAATTTTGTGGCTGTAGCTGCGACGGTGCAGATGCCAATCCCGGACATAGACACACACAGTCAGCTTTATATATTAGATATATGAATAGATAGATGTATGCATCTATAGAGCTATCTATATGTAGATCTGTCTATCCATTTCATCAATAATTTATCTGTCTGTGTGTGTAATTGAGTGTGGGTTGGACAAATGTAAGAGGTTGGACAATAATGACATCACAAATCTTTTTTTTGTTCAATAATACAACTTTATTTAGCTTTCAAAAACGCACAAAAACGCATAAAAATCACGAAAAACCGCATCAAAAACAAAATTAAAAAATGCATCAAAACTGCGCAAAAAATGCACCAAAAACGCATCAAAACTGCTGAAAAAACTTCTGCAAAAACTGCATAAAAAACGCAGGAAAACTGCACCAAAAACTGCATCAAAACCGCACCAAAAACTGCATCAAAACTGCACCAAAAACTGCATAAAAAACGCATGTAAACTGCACCAAAAACTAAATCAAAACTGCACCAAAAATTGCATCAAAAGTTCACCAAAAACTGCATAAAAAGCATTAAAAACCTGAATCAAAACCACGAAAAAAAAAACACCAAATACTTCAGCAAAAACTGAATCAAAACTGCGCAAAAGACGCACCAAGAACTGCATAAAACCGCAATAAAACCCGCATCAAAACCGCGAAAAAAACGCATCAAAAACGCAGCTGCGTTTTCTGCAAGGAGATGCAGATTTTGTGCAGAAAATTCTGCACCCAAATCTGCAACGTGTGCACACAGCATAAAACTGACCTACCATTATGATTCTCCAGGTCATTACGAGTTCATAGACACCAAACACGTTTAGGTTACTTTTATCTAAGTGGTGAAAAAAAATTCCAAACTTTGCTATAAAGAAATAAAATAATTGCGCCATTTTCTGATACCCGTAGAGTTTATATTTTCTGAGATATCGGGTAGGGTGAGGGCTAATTTTTTGCGTGCCGAGCTGACGTTTTTAATGATACCACTTTTGTGCAGATACGTTCTTTTGATCGCACGTTATTGCATTTTAATGCAATGTAGCGGCGACCAAAAAAAACATAATTTTGGCTTTTGATTTTTATTTCTCGCTACGCCGTTTAGAGATCATATAAAATTTTTTGTTGTATTGAAAACAGCTGACATGTTGCGGCTTTGAAGTGGGCTCACCGCCGCAGCCCACCTCAAAGCGGGAGATACTGCCAGCTGACGTACTATTCCGTCAGCTGGCAGAAAGAGGTTAATAAACAATATGTTTCAGTTTAATTTAAAAAAAAAAAAATGGCGTGGGCTCCCGCGCAATTTTCTGCGCCAGAGGGGGAAAGCCGACGGCCGGGGGCCAATATTTGTAGCCTGGGAAGGTGGTAATACCCATGGCCCCTCCGAGGCTATGAATATCAGCCCGCAGCCCTCTGTGTAGCCTTTACTGGCTATTAAAATAGGGGGACCCCCCCCCCCAAAAAAAAATAAAATGACGTGGGGTCCCCCTATATTTTATAGGCAGAAAGGCTACGCAGACAGCTGCGGGCTGATATTCATAGCCTAGAGAGAGGCCATGGATATTGCCCCCCCCCCCCCCCCCCCCCGGCTACAAATACCAGCCCGTAGCCGCCCCAGTAATGGCGCCAATTCCAGCACTTAGCCCCTCTCTTCCCACTCCCGAGTAGCGGTGGGATATGGGGTAATAAGGGGTTAAGGTCACCTTGCTATTGTAGGGTGACATTCAGCCGGGTTAATAATGGAGAGGCATCAAAATGACGCCTATCCATTATTAATCCTATAGTAGTGAAAGAGTTAAAAATAAAAAACAAGACACAGCCAGAAAAAGTATTTTAATATTCTTAATTTAACCATACTTACCATACTCGATCGCCTGCAAAAAGCTAAAAATAATAAACCGTATACTACCTGTCCGCCGTAGTCAAATTAATAACGAGTGTCCCACGACGATCTCCCCTATAGAACAGTGATGATGTCACTGCCCTATAGGCCCTCCAGTGACACACTGACAGGAGACAATGGCTCCTGCAGTGTATAACTGAGGTTACCTCAGTTCAGGGTCTCACTTTATGGCAAAAGCTGTGTGGGAACTTTCTCCCACAGCAGTGCCAAAAGTGAGACTAGGGACTATTTTCTCACAGGGGCGTAGGAATACATTGTGGGGAATACATTGTGGAAGGATACCTTCCATCATTGTATTCCTGGAGTCCCTGGAGAGCGGTCGCATCAGCAGATGCTGCTGCTCTCCACGGGAGATCGTCGAGGGACACTCATTTTAATTGGATTTCTGCGGATCAGGGAGTATAGTGTGTGTTTGTTTTTTTAATATTTTTTACAGGTGACACTGGCTTCGGGGAACAAAGTGACAAGTGATGGTGAGTATGTACTGTATGTCTATATGTATGCTGTATGTATGCACTGTATGTATGTATTGTATGTGGTATGGTGCATGTTGTATGTTGTATGGTGCATGGCACATGTCGCATGGTGCATGTCACATGTTGCATGGTGCATGTCGCATGGTGTATTGCGCATGTCGCATGGTGCATGTCACATGTCTGAAGTAATGGAACTGAAGAGAAAATCCAAATATTAAAGATAAAAAAAAAAATTTGATTACAAAAATTTTTAAAAATGGAAACACTGCATGTCAAAATCAGCAAAAAGCAAATTTACAGAGGGACATCCATGAAATAGCTGAACGCGATTCGAACACTCTTGGTGCTCTTAGCCCACAGCATGGCAGAGCTCGGAAGGGAAGGAGCGCAATTTGACTTTTCAATGCAAAATTGACTGGAATTGAGATAGGACGCCCTGTCGCGTTTGGAGAGCCTCTGATGTGCCTAAACATTGAAACCCCCCCACAAGTGACACCATTTTGGAAAGTAGACCCCCTAAGGAACTTATCTAGAGGTGTTGTGAACACTTTGACCCACCAAGTGCTTCACAGAGTTTATAATGTAAAGCACTAAAAATAAATAAATCATATTTTTCACAAAAATGATCTTTTCGCCCTCAATTTTTTATTTTCCCAAGAGTAACAGAAGAAATTGGACGCCAAAAGTTGTTGTAAAATTTGTGCTGGATACGCTGATGCCCCATATGTGGGGGTAAACAACTGTTTGGGTGCATGGCAGAGCTCAGAAGGGAAGGAGAGCAATTTGACTTTTCAATGCAAAATTGATTGGAATTGAGATAGGACATCATGTCATTGAAACCCCCCACAAGTGACACCATTTTGGAAAGAAGACCCTCTAAGGAACTTATCTAGATGTGTTGTGAGAACTTTGAACCTCCAAGTGTTTCACTACAGTTTATAACGCAGAGCCGTGGAAATAAAAATCCTTTTTTTTTCCACAAAAATTATTTTTCAGCCCCCAGTTTTGTATTTTCCCAAGGGTAACACGAGAAATTGGACCCCAAAAGTTGTTTAATTTGTCCTGAGTACGCTGATACCCCATATGTTGGGGTAAACCCCTGTTTAGGAGCACGGGAGAGCTCGGAAGGGAAGGAGCACTGTTTTACTTTTTCAACGCAGAATTGGCTAGAATCGAGATCGGACGCCATGTCGCGTTTGGAGAGCCCCTGATGTGTCAAAACAGTGGAAACCCCCCAATTCTAACAAACCCTAACTCAAACACACCCCTAATCCCAACCATAACCCGAACCACACCCCTAACCCTAATCCCAACCGTAAATGTAATCCAAACCCTAACTTTAGCCCCAACCCTAACCCTAACTTTAGCCCCAACCCTAACCTTAACTTTAGCCCCAACCCTAACCCTAACTTTAGCCCCAACCCTAACGGGAAAATGGAAATAAATACATTTTTAAAAAATTTATTATTTTTCCCTAACTAGGGGGTTGATGAAGGGGAGTTTGATTTATATATGATTTTTATAGCGGGTTTTTTTTAGTGGATTTTTATGATTGGCAGCCGTCACACACTAAAAGACGCTTTTTATTGCAAAAAATATTTTTTGCGTCTCCACATTTTGAGAGCTATAATTTTTCCATATTTTGGTGCACAGAGTCATGTGAGGTCTTGTTTTTTGTGAGACGAGTTGACGTTTTTATTGGTACCATTTTCGGGCATGTGACATTTTTTGATCGCTTTTTATTCTGATTTTTGTGAGGTAGAATGAACAAACCCCAGCTATTCATAAATTTCTTTTTTTTTTTTGGGGGGGGGGGCTTATACCATTACACGTTTGGTAAAATTGATAAAGCAGTTTTATTCTTTGGGTCAGAACGATTACAGAGATACCTTGTTTATATCATTTTTTAATGTTTTGGCTCTTTTATACGATTAAAAACTATTTTATATAAAAAATAATTATTTTTACATCGCTTTATTTTGAGGACTATAACTTTACTTTTTCGTTGATGACACTGTATGGAAGCTCAGTTTTTGCGGGACAAGATGACGTTTTCAGCGGTACCATGGTTATTTATAGCCGTCTTTTTGATCGCGTGTTATTCCACTTTTTGTTTGGCAGTATGATAATAAAGAGTTGTTTTTTGCCTTTTTTTACGGTGTTCCCTGAAGGGGTTAACTAATGGGACAGTTTTAACCCCTTAGCGACCGCCGATACGCCTTTTAACGGCGGCCGCTAAGGGTACTTAAACCACAGCGCCGTTAATTAACGGCGCTGTGGAAAAAGTGAATAGCGCCCCCCAGAGGCCGATTTTCTCCGGGGTCTCAGCTGCCGGGGGTAGCCGAGACCCCAGAGAACATGATTCGGGGGGTTTTTAACCCACCCCGCATTTGCGATCGCCGGTAATTAACCGTTTACCGGCGATCGCAAAAAAAAAAACGCGATCTCTTTTTAATTTCTCTGTCCTCCGATGTGATTGCACATCGGAGGACAGAGAAAAGGGGTCCCAGGTAGCCCCCCAATACTCACCTATCTCCCCCGATGCTCCTCGTGTCTCCCGGTGGGCGCCGCCATCTTCAAAATGGCGGGCGCATGCGCAGTGCGCCCGCCGGCCGGCCCCGCGACAATCTTTGGGGTCTCGGCTGCCGGGAGTAGCCGAGACCCCAAAGAGCATGATCGGGGTCGGTATTACCGACCCCTGTTTTGCGATCGCCGGTAATTAACTGTTTACTGGCGACCGCAAAAAAAAGAAACAAAGTAAAGTGTAATTCTCTGTCCTCTGATCGCACATCAGAGGACAGAGAAATAGGGGGATTCGGGGACCCTACAATACTCACCTGTGTCCCTGGATCCTCTTGCTGCTCCTCCTGGCCGCCGGCAGAAGAAAATGGCGGGCGCATGCGCAGTGCGCCCGCCATCTGTCTCCATCTGCCGGCCGGCAGGAGAACAGCAGTTGGGGCTAAAATTAGCGTTAGGGTTAGGGGTAGGGTTAAGGGTAGGGTTAGGGGAAGGGTTAGGGGTTGGGTTAGGGCTAGGGTTAGGGCTAGGGTTAGGGCTAGGGTTAGGGCTAGGGTTAGGGCTAGGGTTGGGGCTAAATTTAGGGTTAGGGTTGGGGCTAAATTTAGGGTTAGGGTTGGGGCTAAATTTAGGGTTAGGCTTCTTTCACACTTACGTCGGTACGGGGCCGTCGCAATGCGTCGGCCCGACATACCGACGCACGTTGTGAAAATTGTGCACAACGTGGGCAGCAGCTGTAGTTTTTTAACGCATCCGCTGCCCAATCTATGTCCTGGGGAGGAGGGGGCGGAGTGACGGCCACGCATGCGCGGTCAGAAATGGCGGATGCGACGTACAAAAAAAACGTTTCATTGAACTTTTTTTGTGCCGACGGTCCGCCAAAACACAACTGATCCAGTGCACGACGGACGCGACGTGTGGCCATCCGTCACGATCCGTCTGCAATACAAGTCTATGGGCAAAAAACGCATCCTGCGGGCACATTTGCAGTATCCGTTTCTTGTCCAAAACGACGGATTGCGACGGAATGCCAAACGACGCAAGTGTGAAAGTAGCCTTAGGGTTGGGGCTAGGGTTGGGGCTAAAGTTAGGGCTAGGGTTGGGGCTAAAGCTAGGGTTAGAGCTGGGATTAGGGTTAGGGTTTGGATTAGGGTTGGTATTAGGGTTAGGGTTGGCATTAGGGTTACGCTTGGGATTAGGGTTAGGTTTGGGATTAGGGTTGTGATTAGGGGTGTATTGGGATTAGGGTTAGGTTTGAGGTTAGGGTTGAGATTAGGATTAGGGGTGTGTTGGATTTAGGGTTTTGATTAGGGTTATGGTTAGGGTTGACATTAGGGTTGTTTTGGGGTAAGGGTTGTGATTATGGTTAGGGTTAGTGATTAGGATTATGGATCAGATTGGGATTAGGGTTAGGGGTGTGTTGGGGTTAGGGTTGGAGCTAGAATTGGGGGGTTTCCACTGTTTAGGTACATCAGGGGGTCTCCAAACACGACAGCCAATTTTGCGCTTAAAAGGTCAAATGGTGCTCCCTCCCTTCTGAGCTCTGCCGTGCGCCCAAACAGTGGGTTACCCCCACATATGGGGCATCAGCGTACTCGGGATAAATTGGACAACAACTTCTGGGGCCCAATTTCTCTTGTTACCCTTGTGAAAATAAAAACTTGGGGGCAACAATATCTTTTTTGTGAAAAAAAAATATTTTTTATTTTCACGACTCTGCATTCTAAACTTCTGTGAAGCATTTGGGCATTCAAAGTTCTCACCACACATCTAGATAAGTTCCTTGGGGGGTCTAGTTTCCAAAATGGGGTCACTTGTGGGGGGTTACTACAGTTTAGGTACATCAGGGGCTCTGCAATCGCAACATAATGCCCACAGACCATTCTATCAAAGTCTGCATTCCAAAAAGGCGCTCCTTCCCTTCCGAGCTCTGCCGTGCGCCCAAACAGTGGTTTACCCCCACATATGGCGCATCAGCGTACTCGGGATAAATTGGACAACAACTTTTGGGGTCCAATTTCTCTTGTTACCCTTGTGAAAATAAAAACTTGGGGGCTAAAAAATCTTTTTTGTGGAAAAAAAAATATATTTATTTTCACGACTCTGCATTCTAAACTTCTGTGAAGCACTTGGGCATTCAAAGTTCTCACCACACATCTAGATAAGTTCCATGGGGGGTCTAGTTTATTTTCACGGCTCTGCATTATAAACTTCTGTGAAGCACTTGGGCATTCAAGGTTCTCACCACACATCTAGATATGTTCCTTAAGGGGTCTAGTTTCCAAAATGGGGTCACTTGTGGGGGGTTTCCACTGTTTAGGCACATCAGAGGCTCTCCAAACGCGACATTGCGTCCAATCTCAATTCCAGCCAATTCTACATTGAAAAAGTAAAACGGCGCTCCTTCACTTCCAAGCTCTGCGGTGCGCCCAAACAGTGGTTTACCCTCACATATGGGGTATCGACGTATTCAGGAGAAATCGCACAACAACTTTTGTGGTCTAATTTCTCCTGTTACCCTTGTGAAAATAAGAATTTGTGGGCGAAAAGATCATGTTTGTGTAAACAAAAGCGATTTTTTATTTTCACGGCTCTACGTTATAAACTTCTGTGAAGCACTTGGGGGTTCAAATTGCTCATCACACATCTAGATAAGTTCCTTAAGGGGTCTAGTTTCCAAAATGGTGTCACTTGTGGGGAGTTTCCACTGTTTAGGCACATCAGGGGCTCTCTAAACGTGACATGGCGTCCGATCTCAATTCCAGCCAATTCTGCATTGAAAAAGTCAAACGGCGCTCCTTCACTTCTAAGTTCTGCGGTGCGCCCAAAAAGTGGTTTACCCCCACATATGGGGTATTGGCGTATTCAGGAGAAATTGCATAACAAAATTTATGGTTACATTTCTGTTTTTACAGTTGTGAAAATAAAAAAAATGGTTCTGAATTAAGATGTTTGCAAAAAAAAGTTAAATGTTCATTTTTTCCTTCCACATTGTTTCAGTTCCTGTGAAGCACGTAAAGGGTTAATAAACTTCTTGAATGTGGTTTTGAGAACCTTGAGGGGTGTAGTTTTTAGAATGGTGTCACTTCATTATTTTCTATCATATAGACCCCCCAAAATGACTTCAAATGTGATGTGGTCCCTAAAAAAAAAATGGTGTTGTAAAAATGAGAAATTGCTGGTCAACTTTTAACCCTTATAACTCCCTAACAAAAAAAAAATTTGTTTCCAAAATTGTGCTGATGTAAAGTAGACATGTGGGAAATGTTATTCATTAACTATTTTTCGTGACATATCTCTCTGATTTAAGGGCATAAAAATACAATGTTTGAAAATTGCAAAATTTTACAAATTTTCGCTATATTTCTGTTTTTTTCATAAATAATCGCAAGTAATATCGAAGAAATGTTACCACTAACATGAAGTACAATATGTCACGAAAAAACAATCTCAGAATCAGCGGGATCCGTTGAAGCGTTCCAGAGTTATAACCTCAAAGTGACAGTGGTCAGAATTGCAAAAATTGGCCTGGTCATTAACCCCTTCATGACCCAGCCTATTTTGACCTTAAAGACCTTGCCGTTTTTTGCAATTCTGACCAGTGTCTCTTTATGAGGTAATAACTCGGGAACGCTTCAATGGATCCTAGCGGTTCTGAGATTGTTTTTTCGTGACATATTGGGCTTCATGTTAGTGGTAAATTTAGGTCAATAAATTCTGTGTTTATTTGTGATAAAAACGGAAATTTGGCGAAAATTTTGAAAATTTCGCAATTTTCACATTTTGAATTTTTATTCTGTTAAACCAGAGAGTTATGTGACACAAAATAGTTAATAAATAACATTTCCCACACGTCTACTTTACATCAGCACAATTTTGGAAACAAAATTTTTTTTTGCTAGGAAGTTATAAGGGTTAAAATTTGACCAGCGATTTCTCATTTTTACAACGAAATTTACAAAACCATTTTTTTTAGGGACCACCTCACATTTGAAGTCAGTTTGAGGGGTCTATATGGCTGAAAATACCCAAAAGTGACACCATTCTAAAAACTGCACCCCTCAAGGTGCACAAAACCACATTCCAGAAGTTTATTAACCCTTCAGGTGCTTCACAGCAGCAGAAGCAACATGAAAGGAAAAAATGAACATTTAACTTTTTAGTCACAAAAATGATCTTTCAGCAACAATTTTTTTATTTTCCGAATGGTAAAAAGAGAAACTGAACCACGAAAGTTGTTGTCCAATTTGTCCTGAGTACGCTGATACCTCATATGTGGGGGTAAACCACTGTTTGGGCGCACGGCAGGGTTTGGAAGGGAAGGAGCGCCATTTGACTTTTTGAATGAAAAATTGGCTCCACTCTTTAGCGGACACCATGTCACGTTTGAAGAGCCCCCGTGTGCCTAAAAATTGGAGCTCCCCCACAAGTGACCCCATTTTGGAAACTAGACGCCCCAAGGAACTTATCTAGATGCATAGTGAGCACTTTAAACCCCCAGTTGCTTCACAAATTGATCCGTAAAAATAAAAAAGTACTTTTTTTTTCACAAAAAAATTATTTTAGCCTCAATTTTTTCATTTTCACATGGACAACAGGATAAAATGGATTCTAAAATTTGTTTGGCAATTTCTCCTGAGTACACCGATACCTCACATGTGGGGGTAAACCACTGTTTGGGCACATGGTAAGGCTCGGAAGGGAAGGAGCGCCATTTGACTTTTTGAATGAAAAATTATCTCCATCGTTAGCGGACACCATGTCGCGTTTGGAGAGACCCTGTGTGCTTAAACATTGGAGCTCCCCCACAAGTGACCCCATTTTGGAAACTGGACCCCCCAAGGAACTTATATAGATACCTAGTGAGCACTTTAAACCCTCAGGTGCTTCACAAATTGATCCGTAAAAATGAAAAAGTACTTTTTTTTCACAAAAAATTTCTTTTCGCCTCAATTTTTTCATTTTCACATGGGCAATAGGATAAAATGGATCCTAAAATTTGTTGAGCAATTTATCCCGAGTACGCCGATACCTCATATGTGGGGGTAAACCACTGTTTGGGCACAAGGCAGGGCTCGGAAGGGAAGGCGCGCCTTTTGACTTTTTGAATGGAAAATTAGCTCCAATTGTTAGCGGACACAATGTCGCATTTGGAGCGCCCCTGTGTGCCTATGCAATGGAGCTCCCCCACAAGTGACCCCATTTTGGAAACTAGACCCCCCAAGGAACTTATCTAGATGCATACTGAGCACTTTAAACCCCCAGGTGCTTCACAGAAGTTTATAATGCAGAGCCATGAAAATAAAAAATAATTTTTCTTTTCTCAAAAATGATTTTTTAGCCTGGAATTTCCTATTTTGCCAATGGTAATAGGAGAAATTGGACCACAAATGTTGTTGTCCAGTTTGTCCTGAGTACGCAGATACCCCATATGTGGGGGTAAACCACTGTTTGGGCGCACGGCAGGGCTCAGAAGAGAAGGCACGCCATTTGGCTTTTTAAATGGAAAATTAGCTCCAATCATTAGCGGACACCATGTTGCGTTTGGAGAGCCCCTGTGTGCCTAAACATTGGAGATCCCCCACAAATGACCCCATTTTGGAAACTAGACCCCCAAAGGAACTAATCTAGATGTGTGGTGAGCACTTTGAACCCTCAAGTGCTTCACAGAAGTTTATAACGCAGAGCCATGAAAATAAAATAAAAAATTTCTTTTCTCAAAAATGATTTTTTAGCCCGCAATTTTTTATTTTCCCAAGGGTAACAGGAGAAATTTGACCCCAAAAGTTGTTGTCCAGTTTCACCTGAGTACGCTGATACCCCATATGTGGGGGTAAACCACTGTTTGGGCACATGCCAGGGCTCGGAAGTGAAGTAGTGACGTTTTGAAATGCAGACTTTGATGGAATGCTCTGCGTGCGTCACGTTGCGTTTGCAGAGCCCCTGATGTGGCTAAACAGTAGAAACCCCCCACAAGTGACCCCATTTTGGAAACTAGACCCCGAAAGGAACTTATCTAGATGTGAGGTGAGCACTTTGAACCCCCAAGTGCTTCACAGAAGTTCATAACACAGAGCAGTGAAAATAATAAATACGTTTTCTTTCCTCAAAAATAATTTTTTAGCCCAGAATTTTTTATTTTCCCAAGGGTTACAGGAGAAATTGGACCCCAAAAGTTGTTGTCCAGTTTCTCCTGAGTACGCCGATACCCCATGTGTGGGGGTAAACCACTGTTTGGGCGCACGTCGGGGCTCAGAAGGGAAGTAGTGACTTTTGAAATGCAGACTTTGATGGAATGGTCTGCGGACGTCACGTTGCGTTTGCAGAGCCCCTGGTGTGCCTAAACAGTAGAAACCCCCCACAAGTGACCTCATTTTGGAAACTAGACCCCCCAAGGAACTTATCTAGATATGTGCTGAGCACTTTGAACCCCAAAGTGCTTCACAGACGTTTACAACGCAGAGCCGTGAAAATAAAAAATCATTTTTCTTTCCTCAAAAATGATGTCTTAGCAAGCAATTTTTTATTTTCTCAAGGGTAACAGGAGAAATTGGACCCCAGTAATTGTTGCGCAGTTTGTCCTGAGTATGCTGGTACCCCATATGTGGGGGTAAACCACTGTTTGGGCACACGTCGGGGCTCGGAAGTGAGGGAGCACCATTTGACTTTTTGAATACAAGATTGGCAGGAATCAATGGTGGCGCCATGTTGCGTTTGGAGACCCCCTAATGTGCCTAAACAGTGGAAACCCCTCAATTCTAACTCCAACACACCCCTAAACCTTATCCCAACTGTAGCCATAACCCTATTTACAACCCTAACCCCAACACACCCCTACCACAACCCTAATTCCAACCCAACCCTAACCCTAAGGCTATGTGCCAACGTTGCGGATTCGTATGAGATTTTTCAGCACCATTTTTGAAAAATCCGCGGGTAAAAGGCACTGCGTTTTACCTGCGGATTTTCCGCGGATTTCCAGTGTTTTTTGTGCGGATTTCACCTGTGGATTCCTATTGAGGAACAAGTGTAAAACGCTGCGGAATCCGCACAAAGAATTGACATGCTGCGGAAAATACAACACAGCGTTTCAGCGCGGTATTTTCCGCACCATGGGCACAGCGGATTAGGTTTTCCATATGTTTACATGGAACTGCAAACCTGATGGAACACTGCTGCGAATCCGCAGCCAAATCCGCACCGTGTGCACATAGCCTAATTCTAAAGGTATGTGCACACGTTGCAGAAAACGCTGCGGATCCGCAGCAGTTTCCCATGAGTTTACAGTTCAATGCAAACCTATGGGAAACAAAAATCGCTGTACACATGCTGCGGAAAAACTGCACGGAAACGCAGCGGTTTACATTCCGCAGCATGTCGCTTCTTTCTGCGGATTCCGCAGTGGTTTTACAACTGCTCCAATAGAAAATCGCAGTTGTAAAACCGCAGTGAAATGCGCAGAAAAACCGTGGTAAATCCACAGCGGTTTAGCACTGCGGATTTATCAAATCCTCTGCGGAAAAATCCGCAGAGGACCAGAATACGTATGCACATCCCGAACCCTAACCCTACCCCTACCCCTAACCCTAGTTCTTACCCCAACCTTAGTGGAAAAAAAAATTATTTATTCATTTACTATTTTTTTTATTTTGATCACTGAGATAGGTTATATCTCAGTGATCAAAATTCACTCTGGAACGAATCTGCCGGCGGCACATTTTGGAAGATGGCGGCGCCCGGGAAAGAAGACGGACACCGGCAGGCTCGGTAAGTATAAGGGGGGGGGGAGATCAGGGCACGGGGGGGGCGTCGGAGCACGGGGGGGAGGCGTCGGAGCAGGGGGGGGGGGGGGTCGGAGCATGGATGAGGATCGGTGTGCGTGCAGGTGGATTGGAGCACGGGGTGGGGGATCGCTGTGCAGGGGGGTGGATCGGAGCACGGGGGGATTGCTGTGCGGGGGGGGGGATCGGAGCACGGGGGGGTTTCATTGGAGCACGGGGAGCGGACAGGAGCACGGGGGAGCGGAGCACTGGACGGAGGGGAGCGCTGCACAGATCGGGGGGCTGGGGGGGGCGATCGGTGGGGTGGGGTGGGTGCACATTAGTATTTCCAGCCATGGCCGATGATATTGCAGCATCGGCCATGGCTGGATTGTAATATTTCACCCGTTTTTTAGGTGAAATATTACAAATTGCTCTGATTGGCAGTTTCACTTTCAACAGCCAATCAGAGCGATCCTAGCCACGGGGGGGTGAAGCCACCCCCCCTGGGCTAAACTACCACTCCCCCTGTCCCTGCAGATCGGGTGAAATGGGAGTTAACCCTTTCACCCGATCTGCAGGGACGCGATCTTTCTGTGACACAGCATATGCGTCACAGGTCGGATTGGCACCGACTTTCATGACGCATACGCTGTGTCACAGGTCGAAAAGGGGTTAAGTACCAAATTGGCTCTGTCACTAAGGGGTTAAAGGTCGGGTCATAACGGATGTGGCAATACTAAATATGTGCACTTTTTAATTTAGATAAAGAAATGTATTTATTGGAACAATATATATATTTTTTTCTTTATTAAGAAATTTTATTTTATTTCTTTTACACATGGAAATATATATATTTTTGTAACTTTTTTACATTGCCCCGGGGAGGGACATCACAGTATAGTGACAGATCGGTGATCTGACACTTTGCAATGCACGGTGTCAGATCAGCGATCCGACAGGCACTGCAGGGAGGTTCCTGCCGCCTGCTCTGAGCAGGCGCTTGAAAGCCACCTCCCTGCAGGACGCGGAAGGAGCCCCGTGGCCATTTTGGATTCAGGGCCTGCAGGGAGGAGACGCTTGGTACAACACGATCACATCGCGTTGTACCGAAGGTCTCAGGGAAGCACGCAGGGAGCCCCCTCCCAGCGTGATGTTTCCCTATGCCGCTGGAACGCTGCTATCATCTTTGATCGCAGTGTTTTAGGGGTTAATGTAAAAGGAGTGGTCCGTGACCGCTCCTGGCATAGTGCTGGATGTCAGCTGCGATAGTCAGCCGACACCCGGCCACGCTACCCCCGTGAGCGCGGCTGATCGCGTTAGATGTATTATCCCGTCGGTGGTCATCCGGGCCCATACCACCTTGACGGGATAGTACGTCTAATGTCAGAAAGGGGTTAAACCCTACTGGAAGTAAACATGGACAATATCGGTAATACGTGTAATATGAATGACTGAACTCACAATTTGATCAACAAATTCTGCATAGCACTAATGGTCATCAAAGGACTACATCAAAAGGATAGATCACGTGCTGTGGGGGCATCATAAAACCTGTGAGGCAGGAAGGCAATTGTGTGTCCTGTGGTATGGTGCCCTTTGCTTTGCTCATAGAGTAAAAGAGCACCTACAATTAATGGATGGACATGATGGGCATCTTTTAAGGTCTACTGGAAGGTACAAAACCCCTGTGGTAAATTGGGTAAAAGAGGAGCCTCCTTCGAGGGGAGAGTACATTAAATATGTGGAGCATGTTATCGCCCTGGAAAAGTGAGTGTATCAGAAAAGAGGGAAAATGGTCTTGTATGAAATTGTGGATGCCTTGGTTGGAATTGGGTTAGGAGGAGCTTTAGGGAAGATAGGCCTGGGGATGTTTTTCCTATGAAATAATGTTCTATATGTTCATAATGGAAGACACTATATAATGCTAACGTATATACTGTTACAAGATGTGTTAAGAGAAGAGCGTCAGCTGTCTAATTGGGACGGAGGGGGGAGGGTTAGGTAAGGGGGGTTGTTGGTGGGGAAAATCGAAAATACATGTATTGATGTCAAATGTTTTATTGAAATTTTATACTTAATAAAAACCTATCTGAGTTAAACAAAATGGAATTTGAGCCTATGCTCACGCCTTTTTCACAAAAGTTTTTTTTGGCTATATACAAAGATGCCATCTGCAGGAACATGAAGACCACTACAATCACTTTTAACTCTTAACCCTCTAATCCATTCTGGACCTAAGCCTGCCACCTTCAGGACAGAGTCAACATCAGCAGCCACGTGCATGTTCTTGGTGAACACAAGATTGTGACCTAATAGGTTGGTACTATCCTGTGAAGGTGTTATAGGTATAGGCAATGTATGGGTTATGTCACACTGTGTGGCAGATATAAAGGTAGCACATCAAGCTAGTTCAGTATCTTCCCACTTTTCATCCTTCACAACCCTCTCCTATTACCTTTTCCCCATTATTGTTTCTTTGTCCCTTAGGTAGCTTAGGTTTCCATTGTGTATGTTACAGTAAATACCCAGTTTGCAATAAAGAAGTGTTTATATCAAGAGGGGGTGGTTGGTAAATATGGAGAAGTATGGGGAGAGTATATTAGGTGCGCAGTTGAGGTTTCGGAGAAGCTGGCTAGCGAGGTCTTATTTAATTTACTGATCCTGTAAATTAAGATTACTACCTGTCTGGGTAGTAGGATAATGTATTTGACTAAAGGTACCGTCACACTTAGCGACGCTGCAGCGATACCGACAACGATCCGGATCGCTGCAGCGTCGCTGTTTGGTCGCTGGAGAGCTGTCACACAGACAGCTCTCCAGCGACCAACGATGCCGGTAACCAGGGTAAACATTGGGTTACTAAGCGCAGGGCCTCGCTTAATAACCCTATGTTTACCCTGGTTACCATCGTTAAAGTAAAAAAAACAACCACTACATACTTACCTACCGCTGTATGTCCTCGGCGCTCTGCTTCTCTGCTCTGGCTGTGAGCACAGCGGCCGGAAAGCAGAGCGGTGACGTCACCGCTCTGCTTTCCGGCTGCCCGGCGCTCACAGCCAGAGCAGAGAAGCACAGCGCCGGGGACAGACAGCGGTAGGTAAGTATGTAGTGGTTGTTTTTTTTACTTTAACGATGGTAACCAGGGTAAACATCGGGTTACTAAGCGCGGCCCTGCGCTTAGTAACCTGATGTTTACCCTGGTTACCAGCGAAGACATCGCTGAATCGGCGTCACACACGCCGATTCAGCGATGTCAGCGGGAAATCCAGCGACGAAACAAAGTTCTGGACTTTCTTCCCCGACCAACGACATCACAGCAGGGGCCTGATCGCTGCTGCCTGTCACACTGGAAGATATCGCTAGCCAGGACGCTGCAACGTCACGGATCGCTAGCGATATCGTCTAGTGTGACGGTACCTTAATTGTCTAAGGGTACCGTCACACAGTGGCACTTTGGTCGCTAGGACGGCACGATCCGTGACGTTCCAGCGATATCCTTACGATCTCGCTGTGTCTGACACGCTACTGTGATCAGGGACCCCGCTGAGAATCGTACGTCGTAGCAGATCGTTTGAAACTTTATTTCGTCGCTGGATCTCCCGCTGACATCGCTGAATCGGCGTGTGTGACGCCGATTCAGCGATGTCTTCACTGGTAACCAGGGTAAACATCGGGTTACTAAGCGCAGGGCCGCGCTTAGTAACCCAATATTTACTCTGGTTACTAGTGTAAATGTAAAAAAAAACAAAAACACTACATACTTACATTCCCGGTGTCTGGTCATGTCCCTCGCCTTCAGCTTCCAGCACTGACTGAGCGCCGGCCGTAAAGTACAGCGGTGACGTCACCGCTCTGCTTTCCGGCTGTCCGGCGCTCACTGTCAGTGCAGAGAAGCACAGCGCTGAGGGACGCGACAGGAATGTAAGTATGTAGTGTTTTTTTTTTTTTCTTAACGTTTACGCTGGTAACCAGGGTAAACATCGGGTTACTAAGCGCGGCCCTGCGCTTAGTAACCCGATGTTTACCCTGGTTACCGGGGACTTCGGGATCGTTGGTCGCTGGAGAGCTGTCTGTGCGACAGCTCTCCAGCGACGCTGTAGCGATCGACATCGTTGTCGTATCGCTGTAGCGTCGTTTTAGTGTGACGGTACCCTAAGAGTAACACCTATGTCTGTATGGGTATAGTTTATTTTAATGCACATTGTGTGGGAGGGTAGAACTGTATGGTGGTTATTTGAATGTCATTGAATAATTATTGGTTTATATAGGCATTATTTCTGTATATGTACTGTATGGCTATATGTATGATAATGATTCTGCTGTAAACTGTTATTTGGCATTGTTTATTGTTAAAAAAAAACATCCTGGAAGTGTCATTTGGATTATCCCCTCACAGGGCGGGAATGGTACTAGTCAAAAAATATGACTGTTCCTTTCCAATATTTGGTATAAGACTGAAACAATACCAGCTCACTTCAGATTAATAATGAAATAGTAATTAAACAGCCATGTCTGAGAGGGTGTCAGTCTGTGAGATGCAAAACTGTAGTTATAGCAGCTGTATTTACACTCCACAGAGCCTCTGGTAAATCCATTACTATTCCAGAATATTGTCAATGATCCATCAGATAACTGATTGTTTGCAGCATGGCACATAATACTGCATTTTAGATAACATTAAAGGGTTATTTCAACCTACATTAAATGTAGCTATTAAAAAAAAAATATATGATTTTTGTACAGCTCTAGCAAAAATTAAGAGACCACCACATCGGAACCCTGTCATGGGCAACCCAATCTCAAGACCTGAACCCTATTGAAAACCTCTGGAATGTAATCAAGAGTAAGATGGACAGTCACAAGCCATCAAAAACACATTTGTTCAGACTGGCCTACAGCTTCAACGCATTAACCTAACTATCTCTGTGTGGCCCATTCAAAAAAACAAAAAAAAAACCTTAAACCTTAATCAGGTTCCTCACATCATCTTCTCATACATTTCATGCAGTTATTAGCCCTCTGTGTCTGTACTGTTACATACTTAGGCTGTTAACGGATTCGTGCAGCTTTACACGAAAACCTGATTCTTACACTATGGCTGGTCCCAACAACGAAAGCAATTATTACCATCCAACTCTCGTGTCTCCCTTTTTCCTTTAGATTGTAAGCTTGCGAGCAGGGCCCTCACTCCTCTTGGTATCTATTTTGAACTGTGATTTTTGTTAGGCCTGTTCAACACGTCCAGATAATTACGGTACCGGAAAAATCGGTACCGGAGTTATCCGTGTCCGTGTGCTCACGTGGCACATCAGTGTGGCACACGTGCGGCAGCCGTATGCCGCCCGTGTGCCGACTGGGTACCACACGGACCGTGCAGGAGACAGCGCTACAGTAAGCGCTGTCCCCTGTTTTGGGTGCTGAATCCGGAATTCATTCCTTCTTCCCAGCAGGTTCGCTGGGGAGAAGGAATGAAAAATCATTGTTTTATTTATTTTTTTTTGTTAAAATAAAGTTCCCGGTAATCTCCCCCCTCCCACCCCGTGCGTCCGCCCGCTGGCATTAAAATACTTACCCAGCTCCCTCGATGCTTCCTCTCAGCGTCGCAGTTTGTCCTGTATGAGCGGTCACCCCATAGGGGTGGAGCCGCATATTCATCACTGTAATGTGCGGCACCACGTGACCGCTCATACAGGAAGAGCTGCGACACTGAGAGGAAGCATCGAGGGAGCTGGATAAGTATTTTAATGCCAGCGGGCGGGAGCACAGGGGGTGGGAGGGGGTTGGTTACAGGAAACTTTATTTACACCGCAAAAAAAAAGAAAAAGATTTTTCATTCCTTCGCTCCAGCGAACGCTGCTGGAGAGAAGAAATGAATGGGGCTTCAGCACTACAAGCTGGGGGGACAGCGCTTACTGTAGCGCTGTCTCCTGCACGGCACACAGACTGCACACGGACAGTATCCATGTGCGGTACGTGTTTTACATGGACCCACTGACTTTAATGGGTCCGTGTGATCCGTGCGCTCCCACGAACACTGACATGTCTCCGTGTTTTTCAAACGGACACACGGTCCGTGAAAACACGCTGACATTGCAGAGACACATTGATTTTAATGTGTCTACGTGAGTCAGTGTCTCTGGTACGTGAGGAAACTGTCACCTCACGTACCGGAGCCACTGACGTGTGAAACCGGCCTTATGCTGTAATGTACAAATCCCCTCTATAATTTGTAAAGTGCTGCGGAAAATGTTGGCGCTATATAAATAAAATTATTATTATCAAATAAAGAAGAAGAACTGCTTAAATTTTTGCACCAGAAGCAGTGTGAAAGACTGGTGGAAAGCATGCCAAGACACATGAAAGCTGATTTAAAATCATGGTTATTCCACAAATTGTTGATTTCTGAACTCTTCCTGAGTTAAAGCATTAGTATTGTTGTTTCTAAATGATTATGAACCTGTTTTCTTTGCTTTATTTGAGGTCTGAAAGCACAGTTTTTTTTATTTTGACCTTTTTTCTTTGTCAGAAAAAAAATACAAAAATTATTGCTTGGAACTTCGGAGTCATGTTGTCAGAAGTTTATAGACTAAATGAACAATTTACATTTTTTTTTTTTTTAAATTCGTTTATTAATTTCAGAATAGACAAACATTGCACATATTACATTTATCATTATTAAACATACCATCAGATACAAATGATTACAAACATCATCGCATCCAAAGTTCAGAGGCAATAGACTGTGCATGTTGAATCACTAGTACCTACAAAATACCTACTATACAACTTAAACAACTTTAACCTTTAGTAATAAGTCGCCAAAAGAAAACAGATTCAAGTTTGCTCTGCAACGATGTCCCCAAACCCCATGCCCTCCTCCCCGTGCATATATCTAATCCACGCAGACTACAGAGTATGATGAGATGAGTTCCATCTACCCCAAATTTTTTCGAATTTACCTGGACATCCTCTATTATGGTACAGTGTTCTTTCATATGGGATAACCGAGTTCACCAGGTCAATCCAAGCTCTGAGAGACGGGGAGGAGCCACCCATCCACCTTAATGCCAGTACCTTTCGTGCTAAGAAGAGCGTTTCTCGAAGGAAAATCCCAGTATGGTGATCCCAGGTCTCTGTATCCCACACCCCAAATAGGCAAGTCAATGGTTCAAGTGGGACAGGGATTAACAATAAAGACGTTAACAATGTCGTGACTTCTTTCCAATAATGAAGGATTACCGGGCACCGCCATATCATGTGGGTAAAATCCGCATCATGTGCGTGACACCGTAAGCAGTCTGACGTCTGAAGGCGGCCCATTTTAAAAAGTCGTGTCGGAGTCAGATAAGTCTGATATGTAATATATAGCTGGGTCATCCTATTGTTAACTGAGGGAGAAACTTTAGTTGGAGATTCCAAAATATCTTCCCACTCCTCTCCCAGTGTATCGGGAAGGAGTCCCTCCCATTTCTTTTTTAAGGTGTTAATAGTGAGCCCATCTCCCACGGATAATAGGTATGTGTATAAAGAGGAAATGAGCCCCTGAGGACCCTGTGATTTGAGAATGCCTATAAGGGGTAAAGATGAAATTGCTCGACTTGCACCTGCATTTCGCATATGTGACTGGAAAGCTGACCTCAGCTGTAAATAACGGAAGAATTGAGATCTTGGGATATTGCAGGTATCCCGCAATTGCTCAAAGGACACAAAAACATCCTGGTTATACAAACAATTTACATTTTACTCAAAAATATACCTATAAAGAGAAAAATCAGACTAACTGATAATTTTGTAGTGGTCTCAATTTTTGCCAGAGCTGTATATATGCTTTTCATGAAATTTTATTGTTTAATGCTCATTGTCAAGGGACCAGTCACTGCAGAGCAGGCACAATGCTTTCATACTCTTTCCTACAGACCTTTCTTACAGTGAAGCTGGCCAGAATCAGTGGAGCAATGAGTTGGCTTCTGATGCTGCAGTGGCAAGAATGCCCCACTCCACTCTGGTCTGTTGACTGGGAGTGACTGCGGACATCATAAGGATTGAAAGCTGACTCACAGCTGCCTAACTGTGGGAAGCCAACGGTCCATTAGCATAACCATGACAGTAAAGGTACCGTCACACTAGACGATATCGCTAGCGATCCGTGACGTTGCAGCGTCCTCGCTAGCGATATCGTCCAGTGTGACAGGCAGCAGCGATCAGAATCCTGCTGTGATGTCGCTGGTCGGGGAAGAAAGTCCAGAACTTTATTTGGTCGCTGGACTCCCCGCAGACATCGCTGAATCGGCGTGTGTGACACCGATTCAGCGATGTCTTCACTGGTAACCAGGGTAAACATCGGGTAACTAAGCGCAGGGCCGCGCTTAGAAACCCGATGTTTACCCTGGTTACCAGCGTAAAAAAACAAACAGTACATACTTACATTCAGCTGTCTGTCCCTTGCCGTCTGCTTCCTGCACTGACTGCTGGCCGTAAAGTGAAAGTGAAAGCACAGCACAGCGGTGAGTCACACAGTGGTGACTCACCGCTGTGGCTGTGCTCTGCTTTCACTTTACGGCCAGCAGTCAGTGCAGGAAGCAGACGGCAAGGGACAGACAGCTGAATGTAAGTATGTACTGTTTGTTTTTTTACGCTGGTAACCAGGGTAAACATCGGGTTACTAAGCGCGGCCCTGCGCTTAGTTACCCGATGTTTACCCTGGTTACCGGGGACCTCGGGATCGTTGGTCGCTGGAGAGCGGTCTGTGTGACAGCTCTCCAGCGACGCTGCAGCGATCCGGATCGTTGTCGGTATCGCTGCAGCGTCGCTAAGTGTGACGGTACCTTTAGGCCCCATGGACAGAGCAGCACAGTAGAATTAGAGCTGCTCTGTTGAAGTGGAGCAGCTAAATCATCAATCGGTCCACTACTTGTCAAATACAATCGCTCTGAGGCGTTGTTTTTTTTCTTTAATATGTGCTTAAAAACTAAGTCCTGGAAAACATTTTTAAGATTAGTCTGTGAGCATGAAAGTGTACTGCACAGCACAAAATAGTTTTGTCACAACTCACCTATCAAATTTTGTTTGTCCTCCTCGATTGTTCGTTTTTCATCCAAATGAACGATGGATGAAGGTTGAGACAAAATAGGATTAGGTGGTTCGTTGGCTGCAAACCGTGCAAGAAGACCCAGCCCGCTGTCCTCCATACGTGGACAAAGTAAGCTTTCCATTTCATAACTGATATAATCTTCCTCCCCTTCAGAGCTATAATCTAAAAATTTAAGTGAAGAAAGATGTCTCAAGAATGTTTCAAGCATTTAAAAGTCATGAATAAAAATTGTTACCACCTTTTAACTAGAGCAACTATTGATGAAAAAATGGAATGTTGTATACCTAGGATGGCGATCAGCAAAAGACTCCAAAAAACTGTACAAGGCTTGCATTGAAGTACTGGGAGTCATCTAATGGTTAGCATAAAACAGGCTTAAAGCACTTATTAATTATAACAAAATATGTTCAAAAGAAACATAACCCTAAATAGTGAACTTTGGTATTCTAGTTGCTGAATTATATTACATTTTAATACTAAAAGGGAACCTCCCATGTCCCGAAATGCAAATAAGATAAAAGGTCAATCTGCATTCTAAGGCTATGTGCACACGTTGCAGATTTGCCTCTGGAATTTTCTGTGTGGATTCTGCATCTCTTGGCAGAAAACGCAGGTTCAGATTTGATCTGTGCAGATTTCATGTGTTTTATCCCTGCGGATTTCTATAATGGAATGGGTGCAAGAAACACTGCAGATCTGCACAAAAGAAGTGACATGGTCCTTTTTTGAATCTGCTGTGTTTTCCGCACCATTAGCACAGCATTTTTTTGCCATTGATTTACATTGTACTGTAAATCACTTGCAGATCTGCAACGTTTCTGCGTGGAAAAAAACGCTGCCGTTCTGCAGGAAATCTGCAGCGTATGCACATAGCCCAACAGCGTTCTAAAGCAGTCCTGCCACCTCCCTGAAAGCATGCCTACCGTGAGGAAATTAAAGGGAATCTGTCACCCCCAAAATCGTATATGAGCTGGGGCCACCGGCATTAGGGGCTTATCTACAGCATTCTGTAATGCTGTAGATAAGCCCCCGATGTAACCTGAAAGATGAGAAATAAAAGTTATGTTATACTCACCCAGTGGCGGTCCCGCTGCGGTCGGGTCCGATGGGCGTCGCGGTCCGGTCAAGCACCTCCTATCTTCATACGATGACGTCCTCTTCTTGTCGTGGCTCCGGCGCAGACGTACTTTGTCTGCCCTGTTGAGGGCAGAGCAAAGTACTGCAGTGCGCAGGCGCCGGGAAAGATCAGAGGCCCGGCGCCTGCGCACTGCAGTACTTTGCTCTGCCCTCAACAGAACAAACAAAGTACGCTTGCGCAGGAGCCGCAGCAAGAAGACAAGAAGAGTACGTCATTGTATGAAGATGGGAGGCGCTGGACCGGACCGCGACACCCATCGGACCCGGACCGGAGCAGGACCGCCCCTGGGTGAGTATAATATAACGTTTATTTCTCATCTTTCAGGTTACATCGGGGGCTTATCTACAGCATTCCAGAATGCTGTAGATAAGCCCCTAATGCCGATGGCGGCAGCTCATATACGATTTTGGAGGTGACAGATTCCCTTTAACTTTATTCTTCCTAGGAGGTGGCAGATTTCAGTCAGAGGTGTGCCCAGAACAGCTTTAGCCTCCAGTCACTGCTCAGTATACATAGTAAAGAGTAGGCTACCGGCACTTAGATTGACAGCTCACTTTGCAGCACTTTTCACAGTAACGAGGCATACTTCTAGCTGCTCTTGGCATGCCTTTATAACTGACAGATGACGACTTCTGGGAGAAATAAAGTTGATTTCCTCTGACTAGCTGTGCTTTTGGTAAGGAATGCTTTGGAATGCCATTAGCCTGCAGAATAATCTTCTATCTACATGTTAACAGTGTTTAGGGACATGACCGGATCCCCTTAAATGACAGAGGAAATTATGGCACAGTTTTGCATAAGTGATATAGGCAGGTAAGGATCTAGGTAATATGGGAAGTGAAATAAAATATTCACTATGATATATTACAGAGTATCATCCTGTTATAAATAAGAAATATATTCAAGACAATGATGATTCCAATAGGCGCCATTAATATGTAGGCTAGATGCAGTTATCACAGGACGGTGGTAAGGTATTCTGCTTTTACTAGGGAGTTAAAGGAAAAGTTCATATTTCTGACTACAAAATAGTTACACTCCAATTCAGCAGTTTTTCTACTAGTTAAATCAAAACATGTGTGGAAAGCAATACAGATTATGTTTCCTTTTTTAATAAGGACATAAATGTGTATTGATTTAGCAGCATACTTAAATGAACTTTAAAGGTATCCAAATAAATGAGAGCTTGCCAAGAAAAAAAATAGACAAAAAAAGGTTAGCTCATGCAGTCTAAGAATTATAGCACAGTTAATTCATACAAGCAGTGAGAATGTAATAAGAAACAATGAAATTATAAAATGTTATCAAGATATTACACATTGACAAACAAGATGATTTTTAAAGCAGTCTAGCAAGGGAATAAAAGGTATACAGACAATGAGCACAATACAGACCCATTAAAGTTGTGGCATGTGTTTTATCACATAAGGCAGAACATACAAAGCAGGCTAGATGAAGGCAGACCATAGACAGCTAACGGGTCTTCTCTCACATTCTTACCATTCATCAGAAGAAATCTTCTCAACCTAGAAGCCCGCCGAGGGTGCATTTACTAACCATAAGATAGAAGTATTAATATATGCCTATTCTGGCCACTACTACACATCTGTACTCAGCAGATAATAATAATAATCTTTATTTATATAGCGCCAACATATTCCGCAGCGCTTTACAGTTTAACAGATCAGTGCTTACTGGTCCTATTTAATATATCTGCTTGTAAAAGAAATGTTTTAGAATAGAACCATATCGCTCATTACAAATGTGTATTGTAAAAAGCAACACTCGAAAGAAATGTATCCCTTAATGTCAAAACCCTAATTTTTCAAGCATTAGTGACAAAATTATTTGATATATGGTGGTCGTTAATGCTTGTTCATTGTACAGGGCATTTTGCTGTACATAATTTGAGAAAGTTGAAAATATAATATATCAGCAAAAATATGCCACTGCATTATCAACATTAATATCTTTAATTGTGCTTTCTCTGGTTATTATTTTTACTTACCAAGGGAAATAAAAACCTCTCAATTGTATATTCATAAAGCAGAAGCTGTAAATATTGCAGACACAGGACTAATTTAATATTGTGTAGGTTCATTACATGGCGACAAACTTGAAAAAAGGTGCAACCTAATAATATCTTTGCATTAGTACTGCCTTGTAAATTGGTTCAGATAACCATGCTTAGTGCTGGTAACGCAAGGTAAAATATTGAAATAAAGCCCATGCTACGTAGCACAGTAATTTGCTAAGGAGCAGAAGATTAAAAGTCAGGCTGGAAGATTTACTAATAAGAGGTTGATGTTCAGAAGTTACCTACTTTACAGAGATCAAGGTTCTGATGGCTTGTAATCTGACCCACGCTGTTCGTTGTCTGCCCTACTCCAGCCAATCACTTTGCTTCGTTAGAGCTAATGCAAGAAACCGATACAGACATTCAAAGCATCATGGGTAAGGGTCAGGGGTGAAGGAATGCTCAAGCAGCTGCAAGGAAAAAAGCAAGCATTCTAGAAAAGTTTGGTTAATTTCTGCAAATTTTAGTATTACAGCAAGTCTCAGCAATATCCACTTCTCAAATATCCCCCCAATGTCAGTGAAACATTATGGTTCTCCTTTCTGGTAATGGACATATTTTATAATAATTTTTACAAAAAGGATGTGTAAAAAATAATTTTCAGTTAAAATGGCTTTTTTACATTACATAAATAAAAAACTAAAATATTCGCTTGACAGTCTTCAATTTAAAAGTGTTGTCAACTACTCGGACAACCCCTTCTCAATCTCTGTGTTTTCCCCAAGTAAAATCACAGCTATACTCATCATCGATGTTGGTGCTGTTCTAGCGGTGTTGATACTGGCTCTCCTAGGGATCATGTGGCATTGCTATGACACTCAATGCCTGCGGCCAAATTATCAGCCGCTTCACTCTTCCATCCTTTGGACAAATCAGAAATCTGAAGGAACAGAGAACAGACAAGTGAAGTAGGCGCTGAGTGGCCGCAGGGATCACGTGACATTATGTCACGTGAGCCCCGGGAGAGTCAATGCAAACAACGCTGGAATGAAATTGGCACTGGTGGCAAGTATAAGTTATTATTTTACTAAGGGGAAACAGTGATTGAGAACAGGTTGCACAAGTGGTGGACAACCCCATAAATAGTTTTCTTTTTCCACCCACAGCTTCTATAAGGACATCTGTGTTTGCTAAGTTAGGGATTGTATTGTGTGCCCATGAAGACACATGTGAGCTCTAGATGCAAAAGAGTAGTCATTTTTAACTTGGATGCATTAAAGCAATAATATAAGGTTGCAATAGAGTACATATACTTCAGTATATGTACCAACTAATCAATGTCATTAATTTGTATGTGCAGAAACCTTGTCGTGAGGAGGGATATTTGAAATATAAACACTGCAGGACCTTTTAAGCAAATGACAATCCTTGGAGTGATGCAGAGGGACTGAAGAACACAAAAGAAGCCGAACAAAGAAAAAAAGCCCAAACTATAGTAACAATTTAGAATGCATTGTAAGAGATACAAAGTAGACTTGCATTATTAAAAAATAAAATTTTAATTTTTAATAAAACTTTATAAATACAAACAAATCACACACCCACACTTTATCCAAGTACAAAGACTGTTTCTAAAATGGATCCCGTGCCAATGATAACACAGAAAAAGATGCACTGATTGATGGACTAAAACAGCTCACAAAACGAGCCAAAAGAGAAACGCTATAAACTACAAAGGAAAATAGTGAAAATTGCAGAACAGACAGATAGCCAAGCACAGATTACCATTAACAGCAAAAATTCCCTAAATATCGGAGTCTGAACTTTTGCTTTGTAAATCTAGTAACCTTTGTCGAATGAGTCTTCTGTTGAATCACTGAAAGATGAATCACCCTCTTGATCAGGTAGTAGCAAACGGAGATGTCTATTTCTGCTGTGTGTCTGCTTAGATTTGGAAGTCAAACAGAATGATGAGATGTTCTGCAGTGATTGGGAATAGCCGAGTGTTTTCACTTTTCTTGGCAGCATATTACACATGCTATAATGATGTGATTTGGGTTGAGACAACCAATTATTTCTTAATATGTTGTCATCATCTTCAGAATCCGTATCTGAAAATTAAATACATTTTAAGAAGCATTAAAATAAAAAGTAAAACATAAACCATTTGGACATTTTTAGTCTATTCTACACATGCACTGATAATGTCCCCTCTACATGACAACAGCACTGCAAATAATACCACACAGTGACAGCAGTGATGGGGACTCTGCATTGGACCCGGGGGACGGTACATACAGCATACTTTTTTTTTATATATATATAACTCCATCCAGAGACCGGGACTTTTTGAAAGGAGGCAACCACTTTAAACATGGTGATATCACTGTCAACAAATCATACATTAAATACGTTTTCCAGAGTGTCTGGGCCATTAGACCCACCCATAAGTTGTAATCATCACATTCTTTTAGGACAAGGGTATATTTGCATAATCGAAAGTTCATTACATTGTGCAAAGTGTTGTATCCAATTGTATCACACATCAATTCATCTCAATGATTCCATGTACCAGATGTGAGGTTTCCAAAAAACACGCACTAAGTTACACAAAGCTGATATATCCTGTATGTAGTGCTTAATTATGACAGCTTTGAATAGCTATTGCTAGAGCCAATGATATATTCTCACTGACATACAGTATACATTAAAAAAGTATATAATATTTTATTATTATTATTATTATACATTTTTTATAGCGCCATTTATTCCATGGCGCTTTATATGTGAATACGGGGCAAATATAGACAAATACATTAAACATGAGCAGATAACAAGGCACACGAGTACATAAGGAGGGAGGACCCTGCCTGCGAGGGCTCACAGTCTGCAGGGGATGGGTGATGAAACACTAGGATAGGGAAGAGCTGGCTGTGCGGCCGGCAACTATACCCATCTACCTACATTAGCGTTACAATATGTTCCTCAGTTTTATAAAAATATTTACAATTGCGAGTCCTCAGTGGTTGATACCTTTTAATGGCTAACTGAAAAGATGGTAACAAATTGCAAGCTTTCGAGACTACACAGGCCTCTTCATCAGGCAAAGACTAAAACAAATTCTGAAGAATCACATATTTATGCACAACATAGTATAGGAAAAAAAAAGGAAAAAAACATGGATAAGACAGACCATCGATAAGACAGGTGACATGAAGCAGAATTACCATGAGTGATAAACAGTTGTGTCCATAAGTATTGGGCCAGTTCTTAGATACGGCTGGGGGTCTGTGTGTGGGGGAGACAGGGCAGGAGCTTGGAACGGGAGTGAATTCTCACCGCCACACACTGAGAGAGGGAAGAGTGGATCTGCCTGTGGCGGTGCATTTTTGTCTCCCAGATCATGACATTATGGACATGAAGTTACTTGTGTTAGAGGGTGGCTTCCAGTCTCGGAGAGACAGAGGAGTCTGGGAGTATGGACTGATGATGACCTTTGACACTCTCACTGCGGGAATGAGTGTGTCGCATGGATTTGTGTCTATTTACATCAACTAAGGAACTTGCCCCTCAGACTATGAGGGGTCATCACAACAGAACCAGACCCCAATAAAACAATCCTTATCTAAGAACTGGCCCAATATTTATGGACATAACTGTTTATCACTCATGGTAATTCTGCTTCATGTCACCTGTCTTATCGATGGTCTGTCTTATCCATGGTTTTTCCCTTTTTTTTTCTGTGCTATGTTGTGCATAAATATGTGATTCTTCAGAATTTGTTTTAGTCTTTGCCTGATGAAGAGACCTGTGTAGTCTCGAAAGCTTGCAATTTGTTACCATCTTTTCAGTTAGCCATTAAAAGGTATCAACCACTGAGGAGTCTCAATTCTAAATATTTTTCTATCCACTGGCTAACACGGTACCAAGATATATTTCTTTCCTGTATCAGTTTTATAAGGCATTTACCATAGCTTTACAACACTGCTGAAAAATGGTTGCATCTCTGAAAGCTCCAACATTAGATAACATGCCATCCATGCAGCATGCTACATTACAGCAAATATAAGGGCCCATGGTTCTCAACCAAAGAAAAATGGATGTTATCCTTGTAAACCTTAGGTACATGCAAAGGTTACCAAAACATTCTTTGATGCTGAAAATGTTAAAGTTAACCCCTTAATGCAATAGCTACAAGGGCCTTAATGACCTGACATTTTTCCCTATCTTATTTTTGCCTCTCTGCTTTTTAGCAGTCATAACATTTTAATTTTTCCATTGATGTGGCTACATAAGGCTTCTTTTTATTTAACCCCTTTCTGACCTCGGACGGGATAGTACGTCCGAGGTCAGAAGCCCCGCTTTGATGCGGGCTCCGGCGGTGAGCCCGCATAAAAGCCGGGACATGTCAGCTGTTTTGAACAGCTGACATGTGCCCATAATAGGCGCGGGCAGAATCGCGATCTGCCCGCGCCTATTAACTAGTTAAATGCCGCTGTCAAACGCAGACAGCGGCATTTAACTATCGCATCCGGCCGGGCGGCCGGAAATGAGCGCATCGCCGACCCCCGTCACATTATCGGAGTTCGGCGATGCTTCAGTATTGTAACCATAGAGGTCCTTGAGACCTCTATGGTAACTGATCCCCTGCAGCTGTGAGCGCCACCCTGTGGTCGGTGCTCACAGCACACCTGATTTTCTGCTACATAGCAGTGAACATCAGATCGTTGCTATGTAGCAGAGCCGATCGTGCTGTGCCTGCTTCTAGCCTCCCATGGAGGCTATTGAAGCATGGCAAAAGTTTAAAAAAAAGTTAAAAAAAAAATGTAAAAAAAAATATAAAAGTTTAACCCCTTCACCCCAAAGCCTGTTTTCACCTAAGTGACAGGGCCAATTTTTACAATTCTGACCACTGTCACTTTATGAGGTCATAACTCTGAAACGCTTCAACGGATCCTGGTGATTCTGACACTGTTTTCTCGTGACATATTGTACTTCATGATAGTGGTAAAATTTCTTCGATATGACTTGCATTTATTTGTGAAAAAAACAAAAATTTGTCGGAAATTATGAAAATTTAGCAATTTTCAAACTCTTAGTTTTTATGCCCTTAAATTAGAGAGTTATATCACATAATATAGTTAATAAACAACATTTCCCACATGTCTGCTTTACATCAGCACAATTTTGTAAACAATTTATTTTTGTTAGGACGTTATAAGGGTTAAAAGTTGACCAGCGATTTCTCATTTTTGCAACAAAATTTGCAAAACCATTTTTTTACGGACCACCTCACACTTGAAGTGACTTTGAGGGGTCTATATGACAGAAAATGCCCAAAAGTGACACCATTCTAAAAACTGCACCCCTCAAGGTACTCAAAACCACATTCAAAAAGTTTATTAACCCTTCAGGTGCTTCACAGGAATTTTTTGAATGTTTAAAAAAATTGAACATTTAACTTTTTTTTTCACAACATTTTTACTTCAGGTCCAATTTGTTTCATTTTACCAAGGGTAACAGGAGAAATTGGACCACAAAAGTCGTTGTACAATTTGTCCTGAGTACGCCGATACCCCATATGTGGGGGTAAACCACTGTTTAGGCACATGGCAGAGCTCGGAAGGGAAGGAGCGCCATTTGACTTTTCAATGCAAGATTTGCTGGAATTGAGATCGGAGCCCATGTCACGTTTAGAGAGCCCCTGATGTGCCTAAACAGTGGAAACCCCCACAAGTGACACCATTTTGGAAAGTAGACCCCCTAAGGAACTAATCTAGATGTGTGGTGAGCACTTTGAACCTCCAAGTGCTTCACAGAAGTTTATAATGTAGAGCCGTAAACAAAAATTTATATTAATTTTCACAAAAAATGATCTTTTTGCCCCAAATTTTTTATTTTCCCAAGGGTAACAGGATAAATTGGACCCCAAAAGTTGTTGTGCAATTTGTCCTGAGTACGCCGATACTTCATATATGGGGATAAACCACTGTTTGGGCGCACCGCAGAGCTCGGAAGGGAAGGAGTGCCATTTGACTTTTCAATGCAAAATTGGCTGGAATTGAGATCGGACGCCATGTCGCATTTGGAGAGCCCCTGACGTGCCTTAACAGTGGAAACCCCCACAAGCGACCCCATTTTGGAAAGAAGACCCCCTAAGGAACTTATTTCGATGTGTGGTAAGCACTTTTAACCCCCAATTGTTTCACTAAAGTTTAGAATGTAGCATTGTGAAAATTAAAAAATCATTTTTTCTTTCCACAAAATGATGTTTTAGCCCGCAATTTTTTTTTCCCCAAGGGTAACAGGAGAAATTGGACCACAAATGTTATTGTCCAATTTGTCCTGAGTACGCTGATACCCCACATGTGGGGGGGAACCACCGTTTGAGTGCATGGCAGAGCTTGGAAGGGAAGGAGCACCGTTTGAAATGCAGACTTAGATGGAATGGACTGCAGGTGTCATGCTGCATTTGCAGAGCCCCTGATGTACCTAAACAGTAGAAACCCCCCACAAGTGACCCCATATTGGAAACTAGACCCCCCAAGGAACTTATCTAGATGTGTTGTGAGAGCTTTGAACCAACAAGTGTTTCACTACAGTTTATAACGCAGAGCCGTGAAAATAAAAAATATTTTTTTTCCACGAAAATGATATTTTAGCCCCCACGTTTTTATTTTCCCAAGGGTAACAGGACAAATTAGACCCCAAAAGTTGTTGTCCAACTTGTCCTGAGAACGCTGATACCCCATATGTTGGGGGGAACCACTGTTTGGGTGCACGGCAGAGCTCGGAAGGGAAGGAGCGCCATTTGAAATGCAGACTTAGATGGATTGGTCTGCAGGCGTCATGTTGCATTTGCAGAGCCCCTGATGTACCTAAACAGTAGAAACCCCCAAAAGTGACCCCATATTGGAAACTAGACCCCCCAAGGAACTTATCTAGATGTGTTGTGAGAGCTTTGAACCAACAAGTGTTTCACTACAGTTTATAACGCAGAGCCGTGAAAATAAAAAATATTTTTTTTTCCACGAAAATGATATTTTATCCCCTATGTTTTTATTTTCCCAAGGGTAACAGGACAAATTGGACCCCAAAAGTTGTTGTCCAACTTGTCCTGAGAACGCTGATACCCCATATGTTGGGGGGAACCACTGTTTGGGCACACGGGAGAACTCGGAAGGGAAGTAGCACTGTTTTACTTTTTCAAAGCAGAATTGGCTGGAATTGAGATCGGACGCCATGTCACGTTTGGAGAGCCCCTGATGTGCCTAAACAGTGGAAACCCCCAATTATAACTGAAACCCTAATCCAAGCACACCCCTAACCCTAACCCTAGCCCTAACCCTAGCCCTAACCCTAGCCCTAATGGGAAAATGGAAATAAATACATTTTTTTACATTTTATTATTTTTCCGTAAGTAAGGGGGTGATGAAGGGGGGTTTGATTTACTTTTATAGCGTTTTTTTGGCGGATTTTTATGATTGGCAGCCGTCACACACTAAAAGACGCTTTTTATTGCAAAAAATAGTTTTTGCATCACCACATTTTGAGAGCTATAATTTATCCATATTTTGGCCCACAGAGTCATGTGAGATCTTGTTTTTTGCGGGACGAGTTGACGTTTTTATTGGTAACATTTTCGGGCAGATGACATTTTTTATCGCTTTTTATTCCGATTTTTGGGAGGCGGAATGAACAGAAACCAGCAATTCCTTATACCGTTCCACGTGTGGTAAAATGGATAAAGCAGTTTTATTCTTCAGGTCAGTACGATTACAGCGATACCTCATTTATGTAATTTTTTTATGTTTTGGCGCATTTACACAATAAAAACTATTTTATATAAAAAAAAATTGTTTTTGCATCGCATTATTCTGAGAGCTATAACTTTTTTATTTTTCTGCTGATGATGCTGTATGGCGGCTTTTTTTTTGCGGGACAAGATGACGTTTTCAGCGGTACCATGGTTATTTATATCCGTCGTTTTGATCGCGTGTTATTCCACTTTTTGTTCGCCTGTATGATAATAAAGCAATGTTTTTTGCCTTGTTTTTTATTTATTTTTTTGCGGTGTTCACTGAAGGGGTTAACTAGTGGGATAGTTTTATAGAGCAGGTCGTTACGGACGCGGCGATACCAAATATGTGTACATTTATTGTTTTTTTTTTAATTTACATACATAAATGGATTTATTGGGAAATGTTTTTTTTTGGGGGGGGGGATTTTTTTTTTTTTTTTTTTACACATTCTATTTTTTTTTTTTTTTTTTTACTTTCTAACATTGTCCCAGGGTGGGACATCTCTGTATTAGATCAGATCGTTGATCTGACACTGTGCATAGCACAGTGTCAGATCAACGACCTGACAGGCAGTTTAGCTGGCTCTCCAGCGCCTGCTCTCAGCAGGCGCCGGCTAGCCAGGTCATTTCATGACCCGGAAGGAGTCCGGCGGCCATCTTGGATCCGGGGACTCCTTCTGGGTCACCGGAGCAACGCGATCTCATTGCGTTGCTCCGGTGGGAGAGCACAGGGAGCCCCCGTCCCTGCGCGATCCCCCTCTATGCCGCTGTCACTACTGACAGCGGCATCAGAGGGGTTAAATGCCCGCGATCGGCGATAGCGCCGATCGTGGGCATTGCTGCGGGGTGTCAGCTGTCATATACAGCTGACACCCGCACCCGATCACCGCGGCGCTCAGCGCGAGACCGCGGTGATCGGTGCGCCGTACTAGTACTGCTGCTGGCACAAATGCAGTGCTGGCAGCGCAGTACTAGTACGGCGCGTGGCGCGAAGGGGTTAAATCACCCCCCTTTCGCCCCAATCAAAATAAATCAATAAAAAAACAAAATCAAATCTACACATATTTGGTATCGCCGCGCTCAGAATCGCCCGATCTATCAATTAAAAAAAGCATTAACCTGATCGCTAAACAGCGTAGCAAGAAAAAAAATCGAAACGCCAGAATTACGTTTTTTTGGTCGCCGCGGCATTGCATTAAAATGCAATAACGGGGGCGATTAAAAGAACGTATCTGCACCAAAATGCTATCATTAAAAACGTCATCTCGGCACGCAAAAAATAAGCCCTCAACCGACCCCAGATCATGAAAAATGGAGACGCTACGAGTATCGGAAAATGGCGCAATTTTTTTTTTAGCAAAGTTTGAAACTTTTTTTTCACCACTTAGGTAAAAAATAACCTAGTCATGCTAGGGGTCTATGAACTCGTACTGACCTGGAGAATCATAATGTCAGGTCAGTTTTAGCATTTAGTGAACCTAGCAAAAAAGCCAAACAAAAAACAAGTGTGGGACTGCACTTTTTTTGCAATTTCACCGCACTTGGAATTTTTTTCCCGTTTTCTAGTACAAGACATGCTAAAACCAATGATGTCGTTCAAAAGTACAACTCGTCCCGCAAAAAATAAGCCCTCACATGGCCAAATTGACGGAAAAACAAAAGTTATGGCTGTGGGAAGGAGGGGAGTGAAAAACGAACACGGAAAAACGAAAAATCCCAAGGTCATGAAGAGGTTCATTGCCTTGTAATATTTTAATTTCCTGTTCTGTCCAGATGTCACCGTATCCCAGAATTCCAAGCGGAGGAAGTTCACCGACCGCCATATTGGGACACCCACGTGATGGGTGTCTCAATATGGAAACTGCTGCTGGTACCAACCTATTGTGCGGTACCACCAGCGGAACACCGTCGCACCACACACACACACACACTCTATACGCACCACACTCACACAGCCTCTTGCGCGGTACCACCAGCGGAATACCGTCGCGAACACGCCGCCGCCGGGATCAGCTGAATGATTCACTAACTGCCGACATCTTTGTACAGGAGGAGCGCATACGCAGTTTTAATGTGACTGCCGCTATCTGTCTGCACAAAGATGGCGGCGGTCTGATTTACTGCGCCTGCATGAATTAAACGCAGGTGCAGTGAATCATTCGGCTGATCCCGGCGATGTGTCTACAGGCAGAGGAAGCCGGTCACAAAGGGGTTTTCCCACGAACGAAAGTTCATTTTAAAAATTGACTGCATCTGACGTACCGAACATACCACAGCTCCAGGGCAGGGGAGGAAGCAAAAGTTAATACTGACATAACAGCAGGGGATCACAGTGGATTCATTTTGTGAGGTAAAAATATTTCACTGACTGTTTTCAAAAAATATTTTACCTCACAAAACGTATCCTCTGCGATCTCCTGCTGTAATGTCAGTATTGTATTTGAGGGGAGAACACAGCACAGGAAGGAGACAGACGGGGGGATAGCACATGGAGTAGAAGGGTCAAAGAAGAGTGCACAGACGGGAGAAGTCAGCACATGGGGAAAGAGAGTGGATAGGTGAGTGAGCACATGGGTGGGGGGGAGATTCTCAATGCTGCAAAGCCTGCCCCCATCGCGACATTACCGCCCTCCCGATGCGAAGGCTGCTTTCACAGAAGTTTTTTGCCGTTTTTGCCATCAGGCACAATCTGGCGAATTTTGAAAAAAACGGATCCGGCAAAAGTTGCCGCCAGATCCATTATTTTTCTCATAGACTTGTATCAGCGACGGATGGCCTCACGTTTCATCCATTTTTCGCCGCATCCGTCGAAAATTGGTTTTCCGGTGGCCGCAGAAAACGGGCATAGTAACTTTTTTGTGCCCACTGAAAAAACAACGCCGTCCGTAGATTGCTACAATGGAACCCTACGGCGCTGGATCTGTTAAATAATGGAATCTGGAATCGGATTCTGTTTTTTTAAACCTTTTTCTGACATTGGACGTACTATTCCGTCCATGTGGGGTGGGCCCTAATTCCCAAGGATGGAATAGTATGTCCAGCGAGATCGGCCGCGCTCACGGGCAGAGCGCGGCCGATCGCGGTCGGGTGCCAACTGACTATCGCAGCTGACATCCGGCACTATGTGCCAAGAGCGGTCACGGACCGCTCCCGACACATTAACCCCCGGCACACCGCGGTCAAACATGATCACAGTGTGCCGGCAGTATAGGGAAGCATCGCGCAGGGACGGGGCTCTCTGCGGGCTTCCCTGAGACGATCGGTACAAGTCAATGTGCTCACCTTGTACCGAGTGTCTCCTCTCTGCAGGCCCCGGATACAAAATGGCTGCGGGGCTACTTTCGGTTCCTGCAGGGAGTACTTCCAGGTCCAGAGCAGGCTCTGGTAACTAAGCAGCAGGGCACGCCAGATCGCTGATCTGACACAGTGCTCTGCAAAGTGTCAGATCAGCGATCTGTCACTATACAGTGATGTCCCCCTGGGACAAAGTAAAAAAAAAAAAAATTTTTAGATGTGTAAAAAATTAAATAAATAAAAATTCCTAAATAAAGAAAAAAAAATATTGTTCCCATAAATAATATTATCTAAATAAAAAAACAAACAATAAAAGTACATATATTTAGTATCGCCACGTCCGTAACTACCCGACCTATAAAACTGTCCCACTAGTTAACCCCTTCAGTGAACACCGTTAAACAAAAAAAAAACGAGGCAAAAAACAAAGCTTTATTATCATACTGCCGAACAAAAAGTGGAATAACACCCGATCAAAAAGTTCGGATATAAATAACCATGGTACCGCTGAAAACGTCACCTTGTCCCGCAAAAAACGAGATGCCATACAGCATCATCAGCGAAAAATTAAAAAAGTTACAGTCCTCAGAATAAAGCGATGCAAAAATAATTATTTTTTCTATAAAATAGTTTTTATCGTATAAAAAGCGCCAAAACATAAAAAAAATGATATGAATGAGGTATCGCTGTAATCGTACTAACCCGAAGAATAAAACGGCTTTACCCATTTTACCTAACACGGAACGGTACAAACGCCCCCCCCCCCCCTCCCCCTCCCCAAAAGAAATTCACGAATAGCTGGTTTTTGGTCATTCTGCCTCACAAAAATTGGAATAAAAAGCGATCAAAAAATGTCACGTGCCCGAAAATGATAGCAATAAAAACGTCAACTCGTCCCGCAAAAAACAAGACCTCACATGACTCTGTGGACCAAAATATGGAAAAATTATAGGTCTCAAAATGTGGTAACGCAAAAAATATTTTTTGCAATAAAAAGCGTCTTTTAGTGTGAGATGGTTGCCAATCATAAAAATCCGCTAGAAAACCCGCTATAAAAGTAAATCAAACCCCCCTTCATCACCCCCTTAGTTAGGAAAACATAAAAAAATTAAAAAAAATGTATTTATTTCCATTTTGCCATTAGGGCTAGGGTTAGGGTTGGGGTTAGGGTTGGGGCTAGGGTTGGGGCTAGGGGTGGGGCTAAAGTTAGAGTTAGGGCTAAAGTTAGGGTTGGGGCTAAAGTTAGGGTTGGGGCTAAAGTTAGGGTTGGGGCTAAAGTTAGGGTTACATTTACGGTTGGGATTACTGGTGTGTCAGGGTTAGGGGTGTGGTTAGGGTTATGGTTGGGATTAGGGTTACGGGTGTGTTGGGGTTAGGGTTTCAGATAGAATTGGGGGTTTCCACTGTTTAGACACATCAGGGGCTCTCCAAACGCGACATGGCGTCCGATCTAAATTCCAGCCAATTTTGCGTTGAAAAAATAAAACAGTGGTCCTTCCCTTCCGAGCTCTCCCGTGCGCCCAAACAGGGGTTTACCCCAACAAATGGGGTATATCAGCATATTCAGGACAAATTGGACAACCACTATGGGGGTCCAATTTCTCTTGTTACCCTTGGGAAAATAAAAATTTTGGGGTCTAAAAAAAACATTTTTGTGGGATAAAAATTAATCTTTATTTTCACGACTCTGCGTTATAAACTGTAGTGAAACACTTGGGGGTTCAAAGCTGTCAAAACACATCTAGATAAGTTTCTTAGGGGGTTCACTGTCCAAAATGGTGTCACTTCTGGGGGGTTTCTACTGTTTAGGTGCATCAGGGGCTCTGCAAATGCAACATGACGCCTGCAGACCAATCCATCTAAGTCTGCATTCCAAATGGCGCTCCATCACTTCCGAGCTCTGCCATGCGCACAAACGGTGGTTCCCCCCCACATATGGGGTATCAGCGTACTCAAGACAAATTGGATAACAACTTTTGGGATCGAATTTCTCCTGTTACCCTTGGGAAAATACAAAACTGGGGGCTAAAAAATAATTTTTGTAAAAAAAATAAATGTTTATTTTCACGGCTCTGCATTATAAGCTGTAGTGAAACACTTGAGGGTTCAAAGCTGTGAAAACACAGCTAGATAAGTTGGGGGCGAAAATATCATATTTGTGAAAAAATATGATTGTTTATTTTTACGGCTGTGCATTATAAACATCTGTGAAGCACTTGGTGGGTTAAAGTGCTCACCACACATCTAGATAAGTTCCTTAGGGGGTCTACTTTCCAAAATGGTGTCACTTGTGGGGGGGGTTTCAATGTTTAGGCACATCAAGGGCTCTCCAAACGCAACATGGCGTCCCATCTCAATTCCAGTCAATTTTGCATTGAAAAGTCAAACGGCGCTCCTTCCCTTCCGAGCTCTGCCATGCGCCCAAACAGTGGTTTACCCCCACATATGGGGTATCGGCGTACTCAGAACAAATGGCACAACTTTTGGGGTCCAATTTCTTCTCTTACCCTTGTGAAAATATAACAAATTGGAGCTGAAGTAAATTTTTTGTGAAAAAAAGTTAAATGTTAATTATTTTTTAAACATTCCAAAAATTCCTGTGAAACACCTGAAGGGTTAATAAACTTCTTGAATGTGGTTTTGAGCACCTTGAGGGGTGCAGTTTTTAGAATGGTATCACACTTGGTTATTTTCTATCATAAAAAATATTGGTGTTGTAAAAATGAGAAATTGCTGGTCAACTTTTAACTTTTAACCCTTATTACTCCCTAACAAAAAAAATTTTTGGTTCCCAAATTGTGCTGATGTGAAGTAGACATGTGGGAAATGTTACTTATTAAGTATTTTACATGACATATCTCTGTGATTTAAGGGCATAAAAATTCAAAGTTGAAAAATTGCAAAATTTTCAAAATGTTCGTCAAATTTATTATTTTCACAAATAAACGCAAGTTATATCGAAGAAATTTTACCACTATCATGAAGTACAATATGTCACGAGAAAACAATGTCAGAATCGCCAAGATCCGTTGAAGCGTTCCAGAGTTATAACCTCATAAATGGACAGTGGTCAGAATTGTAAAAATTGGCCCGGTCATTAACGTGCAAACCACCCTTGGGGTTAAAGGGGTTAAACTGAGCATCCTCCGATTTTTTAGGATCCAATTAGCTGCATCAGCTAGTCGGATCCGTCAAAAATAACGGATCCGTCGCATTAGTTTTTCACAATATGCAATGGATCCGTTTTTTCCAACATTCGAAGGATTGTGCCTGACGGCAAAAAAGTGATGTGTGAAAGCAGCCTAAGGGACAACAAATCATATCCTTTTTAGCATTGGGGTACTTCTAAATTACTGCATAATCTTTTTGCAGTACAAATATTGAAAAAAATATTTTTACTTTTTTTCTTCTATATTTGTTAGGGTATGTTTCCACGGTCAAGAATAGCTCAGTATTTGCTCAGGATTTGACGCAGGTAAAATCTGCATCTGAGGTCACCTGCGTTTTTTGATGCGGATTTGTGTGTGTTTTTGTAAGCTAAATAAATATATACAGTTGTGGCCAAAAGTGACCAAAGAATTTGTGATTGCAATCATTTTCAGGAAGAAAGTGAGTATAATCTGACAGAATTGCAGGGGTGTCAATACTTTTGGCCACAACTGTACAAAAAGAAAAATAATTGTGATGTAATTTCCTTGCCCAACCTCTTCTTTTGCATACTCCATTGAAGAATAAAGTTTACACACGCAGATGGATAAATACAGTAGATACTTCTATAGATAAATAGAAACATAGATGATAGATACATATAGATAGATACTAGATATAGCTATAGATAATAGGTAGATGATAGATAATAGATAGATGATAAATAGATAATATAGCTATACATATAGATAATAGATGATAGATAGATCTATCTATAGATCTATCATATCTATAGCTATATCTATTGTATCTATATCTACCATCTATCTATAGTATCTATCGATATATCCATCTATAGATCTATCGATACATCTATCTATCGATAGATGTATAGATAGCAATATAGATATATCGATAGATACGATAGATAATAAATAGGTAGATAATAGATACAGTATATCTATAGATAATACCAAGCCCGATGTCTAGTAATAAACATAATAAAATGTTACATAAAGAGATATGCAATGTTTAATTAAAAAAAAATTGAAAAAAAAAATGGCGTGGGCTCCCGCGCAACTTTCTGCACCAGAGAGGGAAAGCCAATGACTAGGGGCCAATGTTTGTAGCCTGGGAAGGGGTTAATACCCATGGAGCTTCCTAGTCTAATATCAGCTCACAGCTGTATATTTAGCCTTAACTGCCTATTAAAATAGGGGGATCCCCCCCCCCCCAAAAAAAAAAAAATGAAGCGGGGTCCCCCTATAATTTATAGCCAGAAAGGCTATGCAGACAGCTGCAGGCTGATATTCACGGCCTAGAGAGGGGCCATTGATATTGCCTCCCCCCGGCTACAAATACCAGCCCCCAGCCACCCCAGAAATGGTCCATCTGTAAGATGCGCCAATTCCGGCACTTAGCCTCTCTCTTCTCACTGCCCTGTAGCAGTGGCATATGGGGTAATAAGGGGTTAATGTCACCCTTGAATTTCAAGGGGACATTAAGCCAGCTTAGTAATGAAGAGGTGTCAATAAGACACCTATCCATTACTAATCCTATAGTTGGTAAAGGGTTAATAAAACACACACACACGGAGAATAAAAGAATAAAGTATTGTAATGAAATAAAACATCACACAATTTTGCCATCTTTATTACACTGGTAATCCAAGCAACGTCATCGATCTGCTGAAAAAAATAAAATAAAATAAACCAACAGCATAATCCCTGGTCCGACACAGTCCTTAATAACGAGCGTCCCACGACGAGTGCAGCTCTGATACATCTGGATGCCTGACATCCAGACATAGCAGATAACCATCAGAGATCTCCGGCGATCACCTGCACTCTAGTTCTCGCGATCAGGTGACCGTTAGAACTAGCTTAGGGTGACCGGAGACAACCCCTAGTCACAAGCACGGCAATTCTCGCAGTAAGCAAAGTTATCGCGAGAACTGCAGTGGACACGGACTTTCGGCAGTGTGACAGGTAAGACCTTATTTAAAGTAGTAGACATGCATAGTAAGCTGTGTTTACGCAGTTACTACACATGTGACTAATCATTAGATGCGGTTTTACGACATCTAATGTTAGTCTATGGTAAATTTACGGTACGGCAACGGAGCTTCGCCGCATTGTAAACAGACATGCTGCGTTCCGGAAAGACGCGCCGCATGTCTGTTTACGCAGGTCTGCCGCCTGCGTCGTTTAATGCATAGTGGAGACGGGATTTCATGAAATCCCCTCCACAATGTTGTAACATCTGGACGCTGCGTGTCTGAGGCTGCAGGTGTACGCAGTGTCAAACACGCAGCGTTTCCTGACCGTGGAAACATACCCTTACTGTTAGGCTGTGTGCACACGTAGCAGATTTTTTGGGGTTTTTTTTGCGTTGTTTCGCAATAAAAACGCTATAAAACTGCGAAAAAAATGCTCACATTAAGCATCCTTATTTAATAGAATGCAATCCGCATTTTTTGTGCACATGCTGCATTTTTTTCCTGAGCAGATTCGCATTCCAGAAAAAAACGCAGCATGTTCATTAAATTTGCGGAATCGCGGGGATTCCGCTCACCTAGGAATGCATTGATCTGCTTACTTCCCGCATGGGGCTATGCCCACAAATTCTGTAATTACAAAAACCATCTGGTGACCAGAGCATTACTCTCCTTGGAGTGACGTACCGCCAATGGTGGCAGGCCACCTGACTGCTATGGGGCCCCGAGTGGTGAGGGGCCTGCCGGAGTCGGAGTACAATGGCTGTTCCAGAGGCTCCGGGGGACCCCTGCAGCGTGGCTAATAATGAGGGCAATCTGGCCTGTTAATCTGGGCCTCAGGCTCCGGGGGATGCCCTGGCCAGATTGCCCTCATGTGCGATGGGCAGGGAGAGATCCCTGGAGCTCTGCTGCCTACAAGAGAAAATGGGAGCAGCGCTGCAGCGATCCGTCCTGCATCATGCTCGCGCTTCTTTTCTCACACAGCAGTCAGCAGCACAGCTGGATAACATCATCATTCAGCGCCGCGGCCGCTGTGCCAGTGAGAGGAAGCTGCCGGTGACTGTGATGCTGTGGCTGTGGGAGAGCATGCGGAGATGAGCTGTCTGCTGTGTGTGTACGTACGTGTGTGTGTAGAGATGAGTGGTGGTGTGTATGTGTGTATGAGGGGGTGCGTGCATGCATAGCACTGTGGGGGAACATGCAGAGAAGTGAATGGTGCTGTGTGTTGGTGGAGGAGAGGGCAATGATGGGGGTGATGGGGAGAAAGCAATGATGGGGTGAAGGAGAAAATGTTGGGGTGGTGGGAGAGAAAGCAATGATGGGGTGGTGTTAGGGGCAATAATAGGGGTGGGGGAGGAGGAAACTATGGTGGTGGTGGAAAGGGCAATGATGGGGAGGAAGAAATGATGGAGGTGGTGGAATGGGCAATGATGGGGGTGCTGGGGAAGAAGGCAATGATGGAGGTGGTGAAAAGGACAAAAGATGTTGATGGTCGAAAGGGCAATAATGGTGTGGTGGGGAAGAGGAAATGATGGAGGTTGTGGAATGGGCAAAGATGGGGTGGTGTGGGAAAAGGCAATGATGGTGGTGGTGGAAAGGGCAATGATGGGGAGGAAGAAATGATGGAGGTGGTGGAATGGGCAATGATGGGGGTGCTGGGGAAGAAGGCAATGATGGAGGTGGTGAAAAGGACAAAAGATGTTGATGGTCGAAAGGGCAATAATGGTGTGGTGGGGAAGAGGAAATGATGGAGGTGGTGGAATGGACAATGATGGGGGTGGTGGGGAAAAGGCAATGGAGGTGGTGGAAAGGAAAATGATGGTTGTGGTGGAAAGGGCAATAATTGGGGTGCTAAGGGAGGAGGAAATGATAGAGATGGTGGAATGGGCAATGATGGGGGTGGTGGGGGAAAAGGCAATGATGGTGGTAGTGTAAAGGACAATGATAGAGGAAAGGGAAATGATAGGGGTGAAGGGGAAGAGGAAATGATGGAGGTGGTGGAATGGGCAATGATGGGATGGTGGAAAGGGCAATAATGGGATGTGGGGAGGAGGACAATGAGGCGTGTGGGGATTGGGAAGGGAGGAAGGGGGATTTATAATGGATTTAGGAACAGGGGAAGGTGGAAGAAGATGTTATCGCTTATTATGTTTAACACAGTCCTTTAGTATATAGTGTACTCAATTACTATACATAGCACAGCCCCTTAGTATATAGTGTACTCACTTACGTATAGCACAGTCCCTTAGTATATAGTGTACTCACTTATGTATAACAGTCCCTTAGTATATAGTGTACTCACATATGTATAGCACAGTCCTTAGTATATAGTATACTCACTTATGTATAGCACAGTACCTTCGTATATAGTGTACTCACATATGTAAATGGACAGCACGGAGGCGCAGTGGATAGCACAGCCGCCTTGCAGCGCTGGAGTCCTGGGTTCAAGCCCCACTAAGGACAACATCTGCAAAGAGTTTGTATGTTCTCTCCGTGGTTGCGTGGGTTTCCTACGGGTACTCCGGTTTCCTCCCACATTCCAAAGACATACTGATAGGGAATTTAGATTGTGAGCCCCAACGGGGACAGTGATGATAATGTGTGCAACCTGTAAAGCGCTGCAGAATTGTTAGCGCTATATAAAAATAAAGATTATTATATGTATAACAGTCCCTTAGTATATAATGTACTCAATTATTATGTGTAACACCATTCTTAGTTAGTTTCCTCTTTTATCATGTATAACACCGTCCCTTATTACATACCATCCTCTCTAGTCATAAATGATGCAGTCCCTTATTATATAGCTTCCTCTGCTGTTCTGTACAGTGATGTCTCTTACATAGTGTATTCTTGTAGTTTTTGTTGTTCACAGCGCCCTCTTTTATTACATAGTCCGCTCTCTTCTTAGCTATAAACTGACTGCTGATGGAGGAGCCGGTGACCAGACTACCAATCCATCATCTCCATTAGAAAAGAAGCTTTCCCATGCTCAATCAGCCATCAGTGCTTTATATATGTAACAAGAGAGGACGGTATGTAATAAAACACAGGGCTCTATATAATCCAATATGCAAGGGACGGTGCTGTACATAGCATGAAAGGGAACTGTATAAGGACAGCAATATACATAATAAAGGAGACACTGTAATCTGTATTCAAGTATGTGCGTGTGGAGATATTGTAAGATTGCTCTCACTAAGTGTATTGGGGAACACTCGCTTGGCACGGGATTAACGTAGTCAGGCACGATTTTTGAACACAAAACAGTCCATGCGGTTTATTAAAGGTCATAAACTGGGTTGTGCACAGTCCATGTTATACATTCCATAGAACACAATAGGCACCAACTGGTGATATTAACTTGCAGCTTTATACACTTCATATACGGCTTTGACTCACGGACACTAAACATGCTGGACCTCTCACTTCGTCCAGTTACCATGGGTGTCCATACGCCGTACACTTCACCAATGTCCATTGAGCACAACAGGCACCAACATACGACATTACAGGTTTGCAGCAACTAAACACGCTGGTCCTCCCCTGACCAGTTGCCGTGGGTTACCACACAGTTCATTTCACAAGTACTGTCAAGGTAAAAATATATTTTCTTTATACTCTTTTGTACTTTTATATATTCTTATGCTGTGAAACAATAAGTTTTTCCTTCATGCTTGCTAATGCATATGTAATTGTATTTAAGATGGCTGCCAGTATTCACCTTTGCCTTAGTTTTTGTTCTTGCCAAGAATCTACTTTCGTTTCTGAAGCTAAAGTATCGTTTCTGGAGAAATGGAAACTTAAAGTGACGTGGAGGAAGGAGGATCCATCATATGACGTCAGACCAACCAGAAGGACTGAATACTAGACACATTGCTTAAACCCTGCCTATCCCCGCCCTCTGCACACCTTCCCCCTATAGATCATGTAATGTTGTGTATCAGGAAATAAAGTTCAGTTGTTGCTGTGACGTTACACACGAGCATGCAATGAGTTTGAACCAGCATTGTGTCTGACTCATTCTTATCCGGTACCAACATGCTCTTAATCTGATTTGGAATGACTGGTGGATGATGGGTATTGTCGTGACGACCCCGACAATTTGGCGCAACCAACGTGGGGCGTGGCCCGCACGATCCGAGACCCCCTGGACCCATGCCTGGACGTCTGTGGACGACACCCGTAGTGGCTGACCTCGAGGACTGATCAACCTCCAAACACGGTAAGTGGAGATCGCATACTATGTATGTGTCACACTTGCTAGTGTTTCAGCCATTATTGGTTAGTCTGTGGTCTCCTTGGGTCTGGGGAGTGACCGGTCGAGTGGTGAGACCGAGCGCGATCCCGTGCCACGCTTCGAACCAGCAACTGAGAGACGTCGCACTCTGCGCGTCCTCGTGTACACCACGCCTCCTCCACCGGTCATTGTACTCCATTCAACCACCCTACCCGTGACTATTGCCTAGTAGTGATAGAGTGAAAGATTGAAGAAGTTGTGAATTGGGGGCGGCTTTGAGAAAGGGACAGGAGACGCAGCCTCTGTGATTTTGTACCAACTAGGTAATTAAGACGTCCCGAGAGGGGACCACCTGTTTTACTGTGGAGGGCTCTCACTAGGAGACCGCCTCCCGACTGGTTAGAATATCGTGACAGGGTAGACTATTAATCACTGGTGTTCAGGGGTTAAAGACAGCACGTCGAACGAGAGGCTCCGTGTTTTTTTCAATGGGAAACCAGTGTTGTTACCGCTGTCAGCGATCCTGGGCTGCAGCAGGACGTAGTATTCTGTGAGTCATGTTGCGTCTCTTGAAGCAGAAGAAGTCCGTGCCCCACGAGTTAAGTGAGGCTGCTGTGGAAGTCAAGACAATAGTAGAGTCACGGGAGGGCAAGAAGACAGTCAAGAATGTTGAAAGAGAAAGGATTGTTAGAACAAGTGCAAGCTCATCTGCGAGTTGCGCGAGGTTTAAAGAAAGAGGTTGATGGAAAGGGAGGATGAGAGGATGCAGAGCACGTGTTTGGCTATAAAATATCTCAATCATTGGTTTTTCTAAGGTGTTTTGGTATATGAATTGTGTGAAGGTTTTGTAGAAATTAATTGAGTCTGAGAATTGCTGTATTCCGTTACTGTGGTTTTCCGAGACACCCAAAGGGAGGGGTGAACCCCTGCGCGAATTGTTTTTTTGATTTTTTCTCTTTGTGCTGCGGGCCAGAGAAAGGGGGGCCAAAGTTTTCAGAAGAACTTAACCCAGTCTGTATCAGCAGCTGCAGCGATTCTCACTCGCTCTCTAGCCCCACCGCTCTCTAGTCCCCGCAGCTTCAAGGACACAGCACGCAGCTCGGTTCCTTATCAGTGGCCCAGGAGCTCCAGCCCCCCTCCCTTACACAAATCCAGTCTCATATTCCAATATTCATTTTAACCCTGTGTCTGGAAATCTCTCTCGCCATGTTAATTCTCAGACCAAGACAAGACAGATGGACTTGTAAATATTGCGGTCAGACAAACCCAGACTGGAGAAATACTTGTATAATCTGTGCTGCAAGCCAACCTAAGTGAATTACGCTGAATCCTGTCCAGATAAGATCACATGTAGTGATAAGCTGACACAGGATTGTGGTTAGTGGGGACATTAACTTTGGGAGTAAGCTGACAGTAATCCTTTTGGGAAGGAGCTGTAGACCAGCATGTCATGTCACCCCCAACCGGTCATCTAGTCACCCCCACCACCAGAGAACCAACCACATCAGGTAGTATAAGACAGATACAGGAGTATTATCCCTGGAAGCCCTCTGACTAGCTAGCTACGCTAAAATAATTGGCTGACCCTGAGAACAAACCTTTCCCATTTTAAAGACAAAGATAATATGATGGACGTATAAGTGCACCTGAGCAGACCTAGAGAGTTGGTGAGCCAAGATGATGGTCAGATGGTCCTTGCGTTATATAACCCCTATGTAGATGAATATAATGAGATGTGTATCTTACACGCCCTTTCCCGATCAGTTTGTAAAAAAAAAAAAAAAAAATAGGGGGGATAGTGTTGTTAACCCTGGCAGTTAGAATATCCCTATGTCACGTTGCTTCAGTATGTGGGTAATTTTTTTGTTTTTTGTTGTGTGCACAGACAGAGCAGGAAGCCATTGTTGCCACTGTTAGTTTTTGCAAGTATCTGGCAGATCTGAACTGTCGGGTTTCAGCCTCGAAACTTCGGTTCTGCCTTGGTCAAGTGATATTTTTGGGTCACTGTCTCCTTCAGGGTGCCAGACACCTCTCAGAAGAAAGAAAAATAGCCGTCAGCTCCCTTCCATTTCCAAAAGATGAGACTGAATTCCAGCGTTTCCTTGGACTATGTACTTATTGTTGTCAGTGGATACCGGACGCATCCCGCATAATGCAACCTCTCTACAAGGCCCTGAAAGACTGTTCAAGATATGCTGATGATTTTGGCAGATTCCACACAGGATACGCTGCTACTACGGAAGATACTGTAGTGCACAGAGCTGCACTCCCTCCCTGTCAGCACAAGAAGCAGAACGTCAGGATCTGTCTACTGCATGTGTTCTGGCCAAAGACAGGCGGGCTAATATACATGGACTCACAGTATGCATTTGGTATTTCTCATGATTTTGGAGCTCTATGAGCCAATCGAGGATTTGTTACTACTGCCGGGACTCAGTGAAGAATGCTGAAGCTGTTAAAACCCTCATGGACTCAATCAAATTACCTACCCAGGTGGCCATTATCAAAGATAAGGAGCACGGTACTATGGAACAGTAAACAGACTGTTGGTAACACCTTTGCAGATATGCAAGCAAAAGCTGCTGCTCTCCTACCCGTTGAACAGACCATACCAGCTATGGTGACCACACGCTCTCAGCGTAAACAGTTACAAGAAACACTGACTCTACAGGAACCTGATGATCTATGCCAGACTGAGGTTTTCTGCCGGACCCCGCGAGAACGCTTAATGACGATGCAGAGAATGTCTCCAAAAGGAAGAAGTGAAGCACTGGAAAGCTGATGGAGCACGTATGGACAATGGTCGCTGGAAAAAGGACCAACTTGTGTGTCTCCCAAAGCGGATGTACCCTGCTATTGCCACGTGGGCGCATGGGCCCACACATCGAGGTATCAGTCAGACCTGCAATCCCGGTCAAACTCAACGTGTACCTCCGAAGCACCTTGCTAAGCCCGATTCCTTTCCAAAAGCTCCAGGTGGACCACCTCACGTTGCCTAAGTCTGGAAGGTATGAATATTGTCTGGTGGTTGTCGATATGTTCTCCAATTGGCAAGAAGCATTCCCCATTACCAACGTGACTGCAAAGACCACAGCAAAGAAACTGGTGATGGAAGTTATATGCAGATATGGTGTTCCAGAAGTTGATGAAAGTGACTAAGGCCCGGACTTTTCTTCTCATGTGTCAGGAGGTTCTGACAATGCTTGGATCCACTGTAGCCCTCCATACTCCGTACCATCCACAATCTAGTAGGAAAGTTAAGAGGCTGAACGGCACGCTGAAGGGACAATTGACCAAATTGATGCAGGAGACTACGGCTCCATGGCCAGGGCTCTTATGCATTCGTATTACCCCTATTGCAAAATATGGCCTGTCCCCATATGAGATTTTGTTTGGTGCTAGGTTCTCAGTTACAAATTTCCAGTCTCAGTAGTTGTCAGAGGAAACTGACCGTGCTGTTCAATATGTTATTCAGCTTAGTAAAAAATGTTGCTAACACCCATGTTTTAGTTTCTTCTTCCCTTCCAGGTTCAGCAGAAACCGACACTGGTCACAATTTGAAGCCTGGTGGTTTTATGGTCGTGAAAAGCTATGTCAGTAAAACTTGAAGGAAAGAGCACCTTGATCTACGCTTCACACTGCAAAAGAGACCGAACCAGCGCTTAGTCACAGTGGTGATCGAAGGAAAATGTTGCTGTTTTTGGTCCTGAGGCTGGGGGCCATCCTCGCCCCTACCTCCCCGGCCCCTATTGTAAATAAGAATACCGGTGCCACTATTCTCTGGGTAAATCTAACGGCCCCGGTAAATATCTGGTGATTTGATTTCTGCGATGTAGTCAAGTGCCCCGAGACTCAGCGGGTGGTAGAGGGAATTATCCAGTATTATATATGTGTTACCAGAGATAACAATTGTACTGGGAAGGTATTGTCAAAGTGTTTAATGGTGGATACTATGGGAATTTAGGCCATATACAGCTCCAGGATATTAGCTTCAGACCAACCAAGGCCCCCGTTACCAGTACAGCTAAAACAGGCCCAGGTGAACGTTTGCAAAATATAGTTAACGAAGTAATCCCTATTCCAGGTCTCAGTTGGCAAGAAGTCTTCTCCATAGAAACACAAACAGCCCAAAGGAAAAATTTATGGTTAGAATGGGTAAGATACAATGTAAGAGTCCAGAATATCTCTGTAGGATGTATTGCTTGTGCTGCAGCGAATACACATCTATACACACATACATTGTTTTTTTCCTGATGACAATACCACTGCCTGTGTTATGAATCTGTTGAGGGGTCTAAAGCCCACTGATTGCTCAGATTATGTCCCACTAATTCATGAAGAACCCACACTAAAGGTCCCAGGGGGGATAACCGTATTAGCTGATAATTATACCTGCTATAATTCCCATGACACTACAGGTACACCAGTAGGGGTCTTCGAGACAGGTTTCTGTAAAGAGAACAGTTCCCTAGATACTGACTTGCTAGCTAATCATACACAGTATATGTACGATATTTATTGGTTATGTGGAGATGGTAAGCTCCATCCTAGGTTGCCTAATACCTGGACAGGTCAATGCACCCTTGTTAAACTAGCTGTGCAGTTCAAGATTTTACCTTGGGATCCAGAGACACCTGATGAATATACCAAAAAGAGGAGAAGTCTCGATCAGCTCCACATGAGTTATGAAGAAAATCCATTGGTATATGTCGATGGCATTGGAGTGCCAAGGGGGGTGCCTGACTAAATTAAAGCCCAGAACCAGATCTATGCTAGCTTTGCTTCTTTAATCCACAAGTGCAGATTAATAAAAATGTTGATGGGATCAATTATATATATTACAGTGAACAAAGGTTTGTCAATTTTATCTGTGATGCTTTCCAAGGTATAGTTGAGGAATTGGGCCCTAACACTAGAATGACTCTCCAAAACCGACTAGCCCTTGATATGATCTTAGCTGAGAAAGGAGGAGTCTGTGGGATGGTGGGAGAGGAATGTTGTACCTATATCCCTCAGAACTCTGGGGTAAATGGAAAGACCATGATAGCCCTTAAAAAGATAAATGGGTTAGCAGCAGAATTAAAAACTAATGCTGGAGTAGACACATCTTTCTTTTCCGGCTGGTTGGGTGGGCTCAAAGGATTCCTTCAGCAAGCTTGTCTGGTACTGACTGCTCTCCTTGTAGTTGGATCAATAATTCTCTGTTGTGTTATTCCCCTGTATAAAAAGGTTATCACTGAGGCAACTCCGACTGGCACCTTCCTCAACCAAGAAGTAGACCCACTAGAGTGCGGTGGCACTGATCCAGGGGAGATCCCCAAGTATGTCCCCCTCAAGATGTTAGACAAAACCCCCAAATCTCAGATGTTGCTAAGAGATTTAGTTTAGGGACAGCGGGAGAACTCCATGTGAGACTAGTGAAGGGTTCAGCTGCCTGGTGGCCTCTCGCAAGGGGAGAGCTTCTGAGGTGTCTGGATGAAGAAATCCACCTCCCCTTTCCCCATCACATGGACAGTCTCAAAGGATCTTTCTTGTTAGGGAAAAACTTAGTGTTTAGGGGGGATTGTCAAGGTAAAAATATATTTTCTTTATACTCTTTTGTACTTTTATATATTCTTATGCTGTGAAACAATAAGTTTTTCCTTCATGCTTGCTAATGCATATGTAATTGTATTTAAGATGGCTGCCAGTATTCACCTTTGCCTTAGTTTTTGTTCTTGCCAAGAATCTACTTTCGTTTCTGAAGCTAAAGTATCGTTTCTGGAGAAATGGAAACTTAAAGTGACGTGGAGGAAGGAGGATCCATCATATGACGTCAGACCAACCAGAAGGACTGAATACTAGACACATTGCTTAAACCCTGCCTATCCCCGCCCTCTGCACACCTTCCCCAATAGATCATGTAATGTTGTGTATCAGGAAATAAAGTTCAGTTGTTGCTGTGACGTTACACACGAGCATGCAATGAGTTTGAACCAGTATTGTGTCTGACTCATTCTTATCCGGTACCAACATGCTCTTAATCTGATTTGGAATGACTGGTGGATGATGGGTATTGTCGTGACGACCCCGACAGTATCAACAGTCTGTACAAGTACCTGACGGGAGCTCCTGCTCCACCTGCTGACTTCTTGTCAGTCCTCTGGGAAAGCGGCCTCACAGGGATCACCAACTTGCCTGGCGGCATATCTTAGTCAGTCCAGACCCACCGAAGGACGGTAGCTTCCCCACATGAACCGCACATGTGACCGGTCCAGGTGCTATTCAGGACCTCGTCCAACACCCCAGGCCACCCGCAAGTCCAAAGCCCTACCATGTGCTCTTCAGAACTCCTACTCCCAGGAAATTCAACACACCCGGCTCACCAGGTCCAAAGCCCCACCATGCGCTATTCAGAACTCCTACTCCCAGGAAATTCAACACAGGTGGTTCAGTGTGCTATTCAGGGATCCGGTCCTACTCTCAGGACCTCCCAACACACAGGCTCTCCAGGACCTTCCACTGGAACCACACGGGAACCATACACAGGGACCATGTGACCCACACCCTGGTCACATTATATACCCTTAACCACTCCCCTGGATGGGAGTGTGGATGTGTGGCTATTTTGTCCCACCCATCTCACACAACTAGCCTAGTAAGTCTCCATTACAGCTACACCACACATATACACACTTGAGGGACTACAGGTCCCAGAACAACAACATTGCATCAGACTTACTACGCAGACTCCCTCTGCGACACATATCGGCCATTCACAAAACAGCCAGTCACTGTTTCACCATGATTATCACAATAGATATGCCTCCATGCACATCCCAAGGAGCACTCACAGCGCCCCATAGCTGTCACAGGGGTCACTGCATCACTATATATATATATATATATATATATATATATATATACACACAGGTCCTTCTCAAAAAATTAGCATATAGTGTTAAATTTCATTATTTACCATAATGTAATGATTACAATTAAACTTTCATATATTATAGATTCATTATCCACCAACTGAAATTTGTCAGGTCTTTTATTGTTTTAATACTGATGATTTTGGCATACAACTCCTGATAACCCAAAAGACCTGTCTCAATAAATTAGCATATCAAGAAAAGGTTCTCTAAACGACCTATTACCCTAATCTTCTGAATCAACTAATTAACTCTAAACACATGCAAAAGATACCTAAGGCTTTTATAAACTCCCTGCCTGGTTCATTACTCAAAACCCCCATCACGGGTAAGACTAGCGACCTGACAGATGTCAAGAAGGCCATCATTGACACCCTCAAGCAAGAGGGTAAGACCCAGAAAGAAATTTCTCAACAAATAGGCTGTTCCCAGAGTGCTGTATCAAGGCACCTCAATGGTAAGTCTGTTGGAAGGAAACAATGTGGCAGAAAACGCTGTACAACGAGAAGAGGAGACCGGACCCTGAGGAAGATTGTGGAGAAGGACCGATTCCAGACCTTGGAGAACCTGAGGAAGCAGTGGACTGAGTCTGGTGTGGAAACATCCAGAGCCACCGTGCACAGGCGTGTGCAGGAAATGGGCTACAGGTGCCGCATTCCCCAGGTAAAGCCACTTTTGAACCATAAACAGCGGCAGAGGCGCCTGACCTGGGCTACAGAGAAGCAGCACTGGACTGTTGCTAAGTGGTCCCAAGTACTTTTTTCTGATGAAAGCAAATTTTGCATGTCATTCGGAAATCAAGGTGCCAGAGTCTGGAGGAAGACTGGGGAGAAGGAAATGCCAAAATGCCTGAAGTCCAGTGTCAAGTACCCACAGTCAGTGATGGTGTGGGGTGCCATGTCAGCTGCTGGTGTTGGTCCACTGTGTTTCATCAAGGGCAGGGTCAATGCAGCTAGCTATCAGGAGATTTTGGAGCACTTCATGCTTCCATCGGCTGAAATGCTTTATGGAGATGAAGATTTCATTTTTCAGCACGACCTGGCACCTGTTCACAGTGCCAAAACCACTGGTAAATGGTTTACTGACCATGGTATTACTGTGCTCAATTGGCCTGCCAACTCTCCTGACCTGAACCCCATAGAGAATCTGTGGGATATTGTGAAGAGAAAGTTGAGAGACGCAAGACCCAACACTCTGGATGAGCTTAAGGCCGCTATTGAAGCATCCTGGGCCTCCATAACATCTCAGCAGTGTCACAGGCTGATTGCCTCCATGCCACGCCGCATTGAAGCAGTCATTTCTGCCAAAGGATTCCCGACCAAGTATTGAGTGCATAACTGAACATTATTATTTGATGTTTTTTTTGTTTGTTATTAAAAAACACTTTTATTTGATTGGATGGGTGAAATATGCTAATTTATTGAGACAGGTTTTTTGGGTTATCAGGAGTTGTATGCCAAAATCATCAGTATTAAAACAATAAAAGACCTGACAAATTTCAGTTGGTGGATAATGAATCTATAATATATGAAAGTTTAATTGTAATCATTACATTATGGTAAATAATGAAATTTAACACTATATGCTAATTTTTTGAGAAGGACCTGTATAATATATATATATATATATATATATATATATATATATATATATATATATATATATACACACACACACATACAGTACAGACCAAAAGTTTGGACACACCTTCTGATTTAAAGATTGTCCTGTATTCTCATGGCATGCGGAATTATATACTTAACAAAAAGTGTGAAACAACTAAAAATAAGTCATATATTCTAGGTTCTTCAAAGTAGCCACCTTTTGCTTTGATGACTGCTTTGCACACTTTTGGCATTCTCTTAATGAGCTTCAAGAGGTAGTCACCGGGAATGGTTTTCACTTCACAGGTGTGCCCTGTCAGGTTTAATAAGTGGGATTTCTTCCCTTATAAATGGGATTGGAACCATCAGTTGTGATGTGCAAAAGTCTGGTTGATACACACCTCCTCCTCCATGCTTCACGATGGGAACCATGCATGTAGAGTCGATCAGTTCACCTTTTCTGCGTCACACAAAGACACGGTGGTTGGAACCAAAGATCTAAAATTTGGACTCACCAGACCAAAGCACAGATTTCCACTGGTTTAATGTCCATTCCTTGTGTTCTTTAGCCCAAAAAAGTCTCTTCTGCTTGTTGCCTGTCCTTAGCAGTGGTTTCCTAGCAGCTATTTTACCATGCGTCCGTGTCTCGCATGTGAAATCCAAGCTCTGGCGCCGGCACTTCAGAGCAGAGCGTGTGGCCGCATAGCAATACATGGAGCCACACGCTCCGCTCTGGAGTGCCGGCGCCAGAGCTTGGATTTCACATGCGAGACACGGACGTGTCTCTCGCATGTGTGATCCTGGCCTAACAGTTGTTGTAGAGATGTGTCTGCTGCTAGAACTCTGTGTGGCATTGACCTGGTCTCTAATCTGAGCTGCTGTTAACTTGCGATTTCTGAGGCTGGTGACTCGGATAAACTTATCCTCAGAAGCAGAAGTGACTCTTGGTCTTCCTTTCGTGAAGCGGTCCTCATGTGAGCCAGTTTCTTTGTAGCGCTTGATGGTTTTTGCCACTGCACTTGGGGACACTTTCAAAGTTTTCCCAATTTTTCGGACTCACTGACCTTAATTTCTTAACCCCTTAGTGACAGAGCCAATTTGGTACTTAATGACCAGGCCAATTTTTGCAATTCTGACCACTGTCACTTTATGAGGTTATAACTCTGGAACGCTTCAACGGATCCCGCTGATTCTGAGATTGTTTTTTCGTGACATATTGTACTTCATGTTAGTGGTAACATTTCTTCGATATTACTTGCGATTATTTATGAAAAAAACGGAAATATGGTGAAAATTTTTAAAATTTTGCAATTTTCAAACTTTGTATTTTTATGCCCTTAAATCAGAGAGATATGTCACGAAAAATAGTTAATAAATAACATTTCCCACATGTCTACTTTACATCAGCACAATTTTGGAAACAAAATTTTTTTTTGTTAGGGAGTTATAAGGGTTAAAAATTGACCAGCAATTTCTCATTTTTACAACACCATTTTTTTTAGGGACCACATCACATTTGAAGTCATTTTGAGGGGTCTATATGATAGAAAATAATGAAGTGTGACACCATTCTAAAAACTACACCCCTCAAGGTTCTCAAAACCACATTCAAGAAGTTTATTAACCCTTTACGTGCTTCACAGGAACTGAAACAATGTGGAAGGAAAAAATGAACATTTAACTTTTTTTTGCAAACAACTTAATTCAGAACCATTTTTTTTTATTTTCACAACTGTAAAAACAGAAATGTAACCATAAATTTTGTTATGCAATTTCTCCTGAATACGCCAATACCCCATATGTGGGGGTAAACCACTGTTAGGGCGCATCGCAGAACTTAGAAGTGAAGGAGCGCCGTTTGACTTTTTCAATGTAGAATTGGCTGGAATTGAGATTGGACGCCATGTCGCATTTGGAGAGCCCCTGATGTGCCTAAACAGTGGAAACCCCCCACAAGTGACACCATTTTGGAAACTAGACCCCTTAAGGAACTTATCTAGATGTGTGGCGAGCACTTTGAACCCCCATGTGCTTCACAGAAGTTTATAACGTAGAGCCGTGAAAAAAAAAATTGCATTTTTTCTACAAAAATGATCTTTTTGCCCACAAATTTTTATTTTCACAAGGGTAACAGGAGAAATTAGACCACAAAAGTTGTTGTGCAATTTCTCCTGAGTATGTCGATACCCAATATGTGGGGGTAAACCACTGTTTGGGCGCACCGCAGAGCTTGGAAGAGAAAGAGTGCCGTTTAATTTTTTCAATGTAGAATAGGCTGGAATTGAGATCGGACGCCATGTCGCGTTTGGAGAGCCCCTGATGTGCCTAAACAGTAGAAATCCCCCACAAGTGACCCCATTTTGGAAACTAGACCACCTATGGAACTTATCTAGATGTGTGGTGAGAACCTTGAATGCCCAAGTGCTTCACAGAAGTTTAGAATGCAGAGTCGTGAAAATAAATATATTTTTTTTTTCCACAAAAAAGATTTTTTAGCCCCCAAGTTTTTATTTTCACAAGGGTAACAAGAGAAATTGGACCCCAAAAGTTGTTGTCCAATTTGTCCTGAGTATGCTGGTACCCCATATGTGGGGGTAAACCACTGTTTGGGCGCACGGCAGAGCTCGGAAGCAAGGAGCGCCGTTTTGGAATGCAGACTTTGATAGAATGGTCTGCAGGTATTATGTTGCGTTTACAGAGCCCCTGATGTACCTAACCAGTAGAAACCCTCCACAAGTGACCCCATTTTGGAAACTAGACCCCCCAAGGAACTTATCTAGATGTGTGGTGAGAACTTTGAATGCCCAAGTGCTTCACAGAAGTTTAGAATGCAGAGTCGTGAAAATCAAAAAAAAATTTTTTTTTCCACAAAAAAGATATTGTAGCCCCAAAGTTTTTATTTTCACAAGGGTAACAGGAGAAATTGGACTGCAATAGTTGTTGTCCCATTTATCCCGAGTACGCTGATGCGCCATATGTGGGGGTAAACCACTGGGCGCACGGCAGAGCTCGGAAGGGAAGGAGCGCCTTTTTGGAATGCAGACTTTGATAGAATGGTCTGTGGGCATTATGTTGCGATTGCAGAGCCCCTAATATACCTAAACTGTAGTAACCCCCCACAAGTGACCCCATTTTGAAAACTAGACCCCCCAAGGAACTTATCTAGATGTGTGGTGAGAACTTTGAATGCCCAAGTGCTTCACAGAAGTTTAGAATGCAGAGTCGTGAAAATAAAAAATATTTTTTTTTCACAAAAAAGATATTGTAGCCCCCAAGTTTTTATTTTCACAAGGGTAACAAGAGAAATTGGACCCCAGACGTTGTTGTCCAATTTATCCCGAGTACGCTGATGCCCCATATGTGGGGGTAACCCACTGTTTGGGCGCACGGCAGAGCTCAGAAGGGAGGGAGCACCATTTGACTTTTTGAGCGCAAAATTGGCTGTCGTGTTTGGAGACCCCCTGATGTACCTAAACAGTGGAAACCCCCCAATTCTAGCTCCAACCCTAACCCCAACACACCCCTAACCCTAATCCCAACCTGATCCATAATCCTAATCACTAACCCTAACCATAATCACAACCCTTACCCCAAAACAACCCTAATGTCAACCCTAACCATAACCCTAATCAAAACCCTAAATCCAACACACCCCTAATCCTAATCTCAACCCTAACCTCAAACCTAACCCTAATCCCAATACACCCCTAATCACAACCCTAACCTTAACCCTAATCCCAAACCTAACCCTAATCCCAAGCGTAACCCTAATGCCAACCCTATCCCTAATACCAACCCTAATCCAAACCCTAACCCTAATCCCAGCTCGAACCCTAACTTTAGCCCCAACCCTAGCCCTAACGTTAGCCCCAACCCTAACCCTAGCCCTAAGGCTACTTTCACACTTGCGTCGTTTGGCATTCCGTCGCAATCCATCGTTTTGGACAAGAAACGGATCCTGCAAATGTGCCCGCAGGATGCGTTTTTTGCCCATAGACTTGTATTGCCGACGGATCGTGACGGATGGCCACACGTCGCGTCCGTCGTGCACTGGATCAATTGTGTTTTGGCGGAGCGTCGGCACAAAAAAACGTTCAATGAAACGTTTTTTTGTACGTCGCATCCGCCATTTCTGACCGCGCATGCGTGGCCGTAACTCCGCCCCCTCCTCCCCAGGACATAGATTGGGCAGCGGATGCGTTGAAAAACTACAGCTGCTGCCCACGTTGTGCACAATTTTCACAACGTGCGTCGGTATGTCGGGCCGACGCATTGCGACGGCCCCGTACCGACGTAAGTGTGAAAGAAGCCTAACCCTAAATTTAGCCCCAACCCTAACCCTAAATTTAGCCCCAACCCTAACCCTAAATTTAGCCCCAACCCTAACCCTAAATTTAGCCCCAACCCTAGCCCTAACCCTACCCCTAACCCTACCCCTAATTTTAGCCCCAACTGCTGTTCTCCTGCCGGCCAGGAGGAGCAGCAAGAGGATCCAGGGACCTAGGTGAGTATGCTAGGGTCCCCAAATCCCCCTATTTCTCTGTCCTCTGATGTGCGATCACATCAGAGGACAGAGAATTACACTTTACTTTTTTTTTTTTTTTTGCGATCGCCGGTAAACGGTTAATTACCAGCGATCGCAAATGCGGGGTGGGTTAAAAACCCCCCGAATCATGTTCTCTGGGGTCTCGGCTACCCCCGGCAGCCGAGACCCCGGAGAAAATCGGCCTCTGGGGGGCGCTATTGACTTTTTCCACAGCGCCGTTAATTAACGGCGCTGTGGTTTAAGTACCCTTAGCGGCCGCCGTTAAAAGGCGTATCGGCGATCGCTAAGGGGTTAAAGTAATGATGGCCACTTGTTAATTTTTACTTAGCTGCTTTTTTCTTGCCATAATACAAATTCTAACAGTCTATTCAGTAGGACTATCAGCTGTGTATCCACCAGACTTCTGCACAACACAACTGATGGTCCAAATCCCATTTATAAGGCAAGAAATCCCACTTATTAAACCTGACAGGGCACACCTGTCCCCAAGTGCAGTTGCAAAACCATCAAGTGCTACAAAGAAACTGGCTCACTTGAGGACCGCCCCAGGAAAGGAAGACCAAGAGTCACCTCTGCTTCTGAGAATAAGTTTATCCGAGTCACCAGCCTCAGAAATCGCAGGTTAACAGCAGCTCAGATTAGAGACCAGGTCAATGCCACACAGAGTTCTAGCAGAGTAACATCTCTACAACAACTGTTAAGAGGAGACTTTGTGCAGCAGGCCTTGATGTTAAATAGCTGCTAGGAAACCATTGCTAAGGACAGGCAACAAACAGAAGAGACTTGTTTGGGCTAAAGAACTCAAGGGATGGACATTAGGCCAGTGGAAATCTGTTCTTTGGTTTGATGAGTCTAAATTTGAGATCTTTGGTTCCAACCACCGTATCTTTGTGCGATGCAGAAAAGGTGAACGGATGGACTCTACATGCCTGGTTCCCACCGTGAAGTATGGAGGAGGAGGTGTGATGGTGTGGGGGTGCTTTGCTGGTGACGCTGTTGGGGATTTATTCAAAATTGAAGGCATACTGAACCAGCATAGCTACCACAGCATCTTGCAGCAGCATGCTATTCCATCCGGTTTGCATTTAGTTGGACCATCATTTATTTTTCAACAGGACAATAACCCCAAACACACCTCCAGGCTGTGTAAGGGCTATTTGACCAAGAAGGAGAGTGATGGGGTGCTACGCCAGATGACCTGACCTCCTCAGTCACAGACCTGAACCCAATCGAGATGGTTTGGGGTGAGCTGAACAGCAAAGTGAAGGTAAAAGGGCCAACAAGTGCTAAGCATCTCTGGGAACTCCTTCAAGATTGTTGGAAGACCATTTCCGACAAGACTACCTCTTGAAGCTCATCAAGAAAATGCCGAGAGTGTGCAAAGCGGCCATCAAAGCAAAATGTGGCTACTTTGAAGAACCTAGAATATAAGACATATTTTCAGTTGTTTCACGCTTTTTTGTTAAGTATATAATTCCACATGTGTTAATTCATAGTTTTGATGCCTTCAGTGTGAATTTACAATTTTCATAGTCATGAAAATACAGAAAAATCTTTAAATGAGGTGTGTCCAAACTTTTGGTCTCTACTGTAATATATATAATGTACATAGCTTTGTCGCCATAAAAGGAGGGGACCCAGACACATTTCTTGCACAGGGGCCCCAAGATATCAGTGTCCACCCTGGGCTGTGCTGTGTGCCTTTAATTAAATGTGTGCGCCGCCGTCACTCTGTACCTGGCTCCTCCTAACTCCTCCTTTCTAGTCCTGCAATGCTCCCAGCTGAACTCTGGCTGGATTTGCATAAGGATGCCATGCCTCTTGGCTGATGTAGCTTTCCAGCCAGAGAGAGCAGTGTATGCTGGGCCCAGCCGAGAGTAGTTGCACATGTTAGGGCAGCTACCGGCTGTTGGAGGCGGAGAATGAGGAGCTGAGGCTGTGTGGAGACGCAAGACGGTCAGCTGGGCCCGACTGTGACATTCTTTTTTGGGGGAGGCATTCAGACTTTTGCTATGGGGCCCCATGATTTCTACGTACACCCCTGTCTCCTTGGCATTATTCATCCAGACCAAGGTTGAACGTACCATTACCAAGTGGAACTGACGCCCCAGCAAGTAATAGCAAAGGGACTCCAAGGCCCACTTATTGGCTGTGATGGAAATATATATATATATATTTCATATAGATCTCACTTGCATGTAAACTCATATATACTCAAAGCTAATATATACACTATAATCAATTGCTTAAAATGGCTGACATAAACCATATACCATATGATATAAGCCAGACAGACTGTTTGGGGCTTTCCAGGCAAAAGCGGAACAGCACCAGATGTACTAAGTGATGATCAGATGTCTCAACTTTGTCCTAGATGCAGAAAAAGGAGACAGCTACACTTTAGTTGCTTAATCAGCATTCATATGTGCATTAATCACAATATTCCATATATATTTAGATAACCAATAACAGAAGAGCTTGACAATATGGTAATTAACTAACCACCCCCTTTCTATATGCAATTATAAAACCATGTATGTACAATAAACCATCAGTATTGATGGAATGCTATTTTGTCACCATAGTGTACAGTCTCATTCTTGATGAGCGCTCAAAATACTCAGTCTTATTGGGAACGGCCGCAGAACACACAGGGATAGATTTATCCAAACGAAATTTCCATAACATCTGGCGCCTGCACGCAGGGCAGTGGATGAAACGTACGGGGACCCTGCTGACCGGAGAGATGGAGGTGTCGGCCACGGCCTTGGCTCACGGGACGGAGACTGCGCAGCTCCATAAATAAGGTAAGAAAATCTTGTCATCTTACCTGAATGTCCCCTGTGCCCAGTCCGGGTCTATACCTCTTGTCGGTCAGATGTGGTCACCACCACATTCCCAAGTAGTGTAATAAGTCCACACCCGTATCCAAACCCTGGGTTATAAGCCAAGGTGTCTGCTGTGTGCCGTGTATGTGTTTTAAGTCTGTGTAGATCTGGGAGATAGTTGGAACAGTGACTGTTTTGTTTGTGGTTGCTGGGAAACAGATGACAGGAGGTCAAATCGCTCGTTAAGTTATCACAGGATTCACGTGCATAGGAGGGACAGGTAGTCCCAGCGTCCAGGCTCGGACGATGATAAGTTAGAGGGCTACCACAGATTACCGTAGCCCGCGAGCCAGTCAGGACGACCGGACCGGAGGGTGATAGGATCCCCGCTTGTCGTGCTTGTCACTCAGGCGACCCAAGCATATGCGTGCTCAGTGCGATTGACAGTTGTCTGTTCCCAGAGCGGCCTGCACGTGTCACAGAATAATAAAGAGGGCATCAATTTCTCCCAGACGTCTGTTTATCTGTTCTTGTTCATGTCACGTACTGTTGCTTTAAATGCATAAAGTTGCAAAAGAAAGGTTTTTTTTTCTCTTGTCCACATTTCTTTTTCCGCTGTTAGCAGGGAAATATCCCTTGTAAATCACACTGTCACATCTGTTTTTGCTCGGTTTCCTGTTCTTGCGTCCTGAGATAAGTGTTAGCTACAGTGTAGGAATTTTGAGGAAGTGAAACTCAGTGGTATCTATGACTATTGCTGAGATACGTGATTTTAGCAACTTTGGATACTGTAGAAGGTAAGTGCACCCAAAATGTATATCTTTACATAGAGATGTGTTTAGTGCATGTTTTGGGTTTATCCCCCACATGCATACCACATGGAGCAAAGCCCCCCCCCCCCCCCCCTCCAGCCTGCTGTAAAACAAAGCTGCCATGAGTAGGTATATCAGGTCTCATTTAGGACATAGGCCAGTGGACAATAGATTTGTGACCTCATCCCTACACATCTGGGCTGGACACACCTCTTCTTGCTGGACAAAAAAGGCACAAGACACATGTGCTCTACCTCTTTTGTTGTGCCTGCATTGCCTGGAATGATGATGGACCCACATGGCTTAAGTATACTCTGTACCCCCTTTTCTTAATAGGCCCAGTACTATTTATTAGGGTTAGCTTGCCATAGGTGGGAGGGCTGATATTGTATGTGTGATTTGGGCAATCGGGCAGTTATTTGCGGGGTTTTATATTGTGTGATATTGTTGTAATATTACTGGTTATTGTGGGTTATTACTGTGTGATACTGTTGGGATATCACTGTATACTGTAGTGATATTACTATATCAGAGTTGTAATATCCATATATTTGTGTGTATATATATATATATATATATATATATATATATATATATATATATATACATAGTCCCCAGCTTGGGTATAAATATATATGCATGTTATAGACTGCAGGCCTGTGTGTGTAATAAATACTCTTTATTGTTACACTGTTTTGTCTCAGTTAGTATATAGTATAAGGTAAAGATAACGTTGTGGTTTTAAGTGGATATTAATTAATAGTAGTCAATTTTGGCGTTAATAGTTGATATCGGACATCAATAGAGGTGCAAGGAGAGTTCCAATCTCTTTTGATACATAAGGTTTAGTAATTTGTGGAGGAAATCCCGTCCTTTTTCAATAGCGAGCTACAGGCCCACTGTTTACATTTTGTTTTCCATGTTTTGATGTTTGAATTTCTGGTCATTGTCTGTGAACTGATCAGGCCAGAGGGACGTGGACAGATTACATTGATATACAGGGTGAACTGTTGTGTAATTCTGTGCGTTCAGAGCGCTGATAGTTCAGACGGATGATGCAGATTTTCAGTACAAGCTATATACGGGACAAAATCAATAACAGAGAACCAAATCTCCTGATTTTTAACATTTTTCGTTTTCCTTTGCTTGAGTATAATCTAGTTTGGGGTGATCTTTGCTAGTCCATTCTTCCAAAGAGTCATAGTTGTTCTGAAGGTAAAAGTCCAGCTGGTCAGGAAAAGGCGTTCCAGAAATAAAAGGACCTTTTCAAACAGCAGAGAAGGGACAAGGAGGATGACCAAGATGGCTTCAGGAAGAGTGAGTATGGACTTAACCCTTAAAAGATTAGCAAAGCACAGTAAATTTCACCCAGTAACCCCAACTATACCCAAATCTGCAGTATTGCTGTGGTCTGCCCTATTGGAAAAAGCATGTTGGCATGACAGCATGTGCATAGAGAGACTGTCGGTCTTGAATAAACAAGTAAACGACTACAAATGTTAGCCAAACTGATCATTGTGTATGAGGAATCCCTGTGTAATGCAGATTCCCCAAATTTCCACTGCCAGTGTTGTGTGACTAATGTGCAGAGAGTGTGTGCCTTACAGACACAACTGGCAGAGAACAATCAGCACAATGTGGACAAAGAAAAGCAGATTGCCAGTCTTGAATCACAACTGCTGAAAATGAAAAATCATTGTGTTGATATGGAAGCCCAGCTGATTCAGTCTGGGGCTGAGATCAAAGCTGTGAAGAAAATGGCAGCAGCTAGTGATGCCATTATTAATCAGTGCAGGGTGGAGCTGGATATTAGTTCCCAACTGATTACTAGTCTGAAAAAATATCATATATGATTTTTCAAATGTGGTACCGGCCTTCTCTTTGTGTCTGGATACAAGGTCAGATCCCCGACCAATTGAGCCCTGTGCAGGGCAAAAAGGGGGAGTGATGGAACAGGTGAGGGATCAAATATTTTAGCCAAAGAAGCAGCCAAAGGAAGACAATATGGAGAAGCAGGAGACGTCGTAGACCCGGACGGTTACTACATGTCAACTGAGGACAAGACACCAAACAAGATGACGTCTTGGGACCTGTTTAAGAAGTTGCAGGAGCAAGCTCCAAAGGAGGAGAGTTGGATGCGGAAGGGTGCAACACATCAACAAGGAAGGGTATACTCAATGGACTACAAACCCTGTTTACCCCAAAGCATGTACCCTATGGTGGTTCAATGGGCACATGGGCCCACACACAGATCAAAGACACAGAAGAATGATCTGATAGGTGCCTACTGGTTCGCTCCAGGGATCTCCACCCTAACAGCCAAATTCACTAGCAGCTGTTTGACCTGCAGCAAATGCAACCCTGGAAGAATGGAGAAAATTCCCACACATCTTGCCAGACCACTGTCCCCCTTCCAGAGGATCCAGATCGACCACATCCAGATGACGCCAAGTGGAGGTTTTTAATACGCCCTTGTGGTCGTGGACGTGTTCTCAGGATGGCCAGAAACTTTCCCAGCAAGAAACCAGTCGGCAAAGACTACTGCAAAGAAGCTACTCAGAGATAGTGTGCAGATATGGGGTTCCATAAGTGATAGAGAGTGATCAGGGAACCACATTCACAGCAAACCTAACACAAGAGATCTGGTCAGCAGTGGGGTCAATTTAGGCCTACACATTACCTACCACCCCCAGAGTAGCGGGAAAGTGGAAGGACTAAACGGTACACTTAAGAACATGATGTTGAAAGTTGCCCAAGAGACAAACAAACCATAGCATGAGAAACTCCCAATCACACTATTTAGTTTAAGGCACACTCTCAGAGGCCCAGAAAAGCTGTCACAGTATGACATTTTGTTTGGGTCTAGTCCCAGGTTAGCGGTATTCTTCCCTCAGCAGCTGACTATGCAAAATGATACTTTGTCTGGTTATGTAATTGAACTCACCAAGAAACTTGCTAATATCCATTCTCGAGTTTTTTTTCTTCATTGCCAGATTCGGTATCCGGTACGCACTGTTGTGAATTCTGCTCTTGGGCTCCCTCCGGTGGTTATGAGTGGTAGTGCTGCTGTCTTTGGATCGCAGCATTTATCAGGTGTGTCCACTTAGTGCTCTGGACTGGGCTATTTAGTCTTGCTTGTTTCTTTAGTCAGTGCCAGTTGTTCATTGTTTTTGGAGGATTCACATCCTGCCTGGTCTCTCCTTTTTTGCTGTTCATTTCAATAAAGATAAGTTCTGGCTTTGTTTTTGCTGTCCACATGCTGTGGGCTTTATAGTTCAGTGCATTTATATGTTTTGTCTTGTCCAGCTTTGTCTGTGTAAGGATTTTTTCAGCCAAGCTGGTATCTCTGGAGATGCAGATATACCCTCCATGTCTTTAGTCAGATGTGGAGATTTTGTATGGTCTGTGGTGGATATTTTCTAGTGTTTTAATACTGACCGCATAGTACTCTGTCCTATACTTTCTTTCTAGCTAGAATGGCCTCCTTTGCTAAATCCTGATTTCAGTCTGCGTATGTCATTTCCCTCTCCTCTCACAGTCAATATTTGTGGGGGGCTGTCTATCCTTTGGGGATTTTCTCTGAGGCAAGATAGTTTTCCCATTTCTATCTTTAGGGGTATTTAGTCCTCAGGCTGTGTCGAGGTGTCTAGGGAGAGTTAGTTACATCCCACGGCTGCTTCTAGTTGCGGTGTTAAGTTCAGGGTCTGCGGTCAGTACAGGTACCACCTTCTCCAGAGTACGTCTCATGCTGCTCCTAGGCCACCAGATCATAACAACGCACTCCTTGAAGCCAAGAGACTGGGTGTTGGTGAAAAAGTTTATAAAGAGAACACCACTCGATCCAAGATTTGATGGTCCTTTCCAAGTGCTGCTGATGACACCAACCTCTGTGAAACTGGAGGTAAGACCCACTTGGATCCACGCATCACACTGCAAGAAAGCTCCCATACCAGAAGATACACCCAAGCCAGAATGATGTTGTGGATGCCCTGCCTGACCAGATAGATGACCTACCTGATAAAGAATACACACCGCTGACTACACACGCTGTTGACTAAGAGACTAGGTTTGCGCCAAACCCCCGTTAGGGACAGATCTCCTGACCGCCCATTTGCGAAAGACTGTACGGAGTGGGGTGTATGCGCTAGGCATGCATCAGCTCACTGGCAGCACAAAAGAGTTGCAGCGCTTTGGGACAGGAGGGTAGGATTAGGGCAAGTGATATCTAAGGGGGGATTGTGATGGAAATATATATATATTTCATAAAGATATCACTTGCATATAAACTCATATATACTCACAGCTAATATATACACTATAATCAATTGCTTAAAATGGCTGACATAAACTGATATAAACCAGACAGACTGTTTGGGGCTTTCCAGGTAAAAACGGAACAGCACCAGATGTACTAAGTGATGATCAAATGTCTCAACTTTGTCCTAGATGCAGAAAACGGAGACAGCTACACTTTAGTTGCTTAATCAGCATTCATATGTGCATTAATCACAATATTCCATATATATTTAGATAACCAATAACAGAGGAGCTTGACAATATGGTAATTAACTAACCACCTCCTTTCTATATGCAATTATAAAACTATGTATATACAATAAATCATCAGTATTGATGGAATGTTATTCTGTCACCATAGTCTACAGTCTCATTCTTGATGAGCGCTCAAAATACTCAGTCTTATTGGGAACAGCCGCACCACACACAGGGATAGATTTATCCAAACCAAATTTCCATAACATGGCCAAGCACTCATTCTCTTCTACGCAAAAAATTTTCTCTGCCAGGTTGAGTTTCCTACTCAAAGTTTTGGCTGTTGAGGGCGGGCAGTCCACACAATGCCAACTTCATGGACTGGAATGCTTCGTATGCCTGATGGTTCCACTGAATCATGATTAACTTTCTTCCCTTTAAGAAATCAGTCAAAGGTGCCGCTATCCCAGCAAAATTAGGTATACATCGTTGGTAGGCCAGTCGTTACTATAGATGATAATATCATCCAGGTACGCCGACGCATACTTCTGATGGAGCTCTAAAACTTTGCCGTCAGCCTCTGAAACGTGTCTGGGGCCCCACGTATCCCAGAAAGCAAGATAACAGTGACAGAGACCATTCGGTGTTATTAAGGCGGTCTTTTCTTTTGCAGACTGTCAGAGGCATCTGCCAGTAACTCTTGGTCAGATCGAGCATCTCGAAGTACTGGCCCAGTCTCAATCAGCTCATTCACCGGGAATTCAATCTTCGGAAATCATTACAAAATTATAATCAGTCTGTAAATACGTGATTAATGGGACATATCGGCTCCGAAACGCGTCGTGTGTTGAAGAAATCGACTTTTCTTACCTGACTTGTTCCTGACTCAGAGCGTGGCGCCCTGTGGATCTCCACCGCCCACCTTTCATAATTTTTCACTGTCTCTGCTGTTTCAAGAGAGTATTGCTTATCTTTTACTTGTTAGAGTTACAGGCCTCTCCTTGGGCCGATGTCAGAGGGTCCAAAGAAGATAGGATTGGAGTTGCATCTGTAATCATCCTTTCCCAGTCTTTCCATGCCTTTAATAGATTTACATGGTATATTTGCTGGGGTTTCCTCTTGCATGGCTGATATTCCCTGTAATTCACTTAAGCAACTCTTTTCTGGACTTCATATTACCCTTGCCACTTGGCCATGAACTTCGTATCTCTGGTAGGCACCAAAACAAACACTCAATCCCCCTTTTTAAAGGACCTGACTGTGGCCTTTTTATTATACCCTTGGCTCTCAGGTGCCTGGGCATACAGGAGATGTTCCCTTAAAATAGGCATTACAGCCGTGATCCAGTCCTGCAGACTCGCAACGTGCTCTCTCATGCTTTTATGGGTAGTAGGCTCCTGTTGCCATGTATATTTTGGCAATGTCCAGCAGGCTCCTGGGATGTCTGTCATATAATAGTTCAAAACCACGTTGAGGACTGTGGTACCTCTCGGACGGCAAACATGAAATAGTGCAGCAACATATTGCAATCCATCAGACAGAGTGGTACACCGCAAGTAATGATAAACTTACTGAACAGAGAATTAGTCTGAACTGGTGCATAACCAAAAACAACTTACATAGCAAATAGATAAATAGCTGCCCTCAATTGTACTAAAGCAAATGAATGAGTGATACATGAAATGTGGTGGATGGTCTCACATTTTTAGGCCAAATTTTGTGCGAAGTATCTCATGTGTTTTTTCATAAATTTCACAAGCCATTATGCTATTCACATTTCATGTATCACACATTCATTTGCTTGAGTACAATTGAGGGCAGCCATTTATCTACTTGCTATGGGAGTGGTACACCGACTTGTCCAATTCTTTAACCTGGAGCAGTTTGCACAATTCCTTGGTCACCTTGGACATAAAGGAGTCCCCTAACAAGTGTGATCTCTGTGGGTAGCCAAACATGGCAAAACATGGCAAACAGCTCCAGGGCAATAAGTTTTATGTAAGTATGGCGAACAGGAATTGCCTTTTTGTAATGAGAAGCATAATCTACTACCACTAATCTGTGTTGGTCGCCACGGGGCTTACTTAGCTATCGGACCTACCAGATTTATAGCAATCAGCTCAAAAAGTACCTCTATCAAAGTTGGAGGAACCAGTAGACTATGGGAATTTTCTGTGGGTGTGGTCAACTGACACTCTGGGCAAGAATCTCAAAACCTCTGAACCTAGGCATAAATCCCAGGCGAACATAATCACGGCAGAATATGTTTTTGAGTCTTTTTAACCCCTAAGTGGCAATCTCAAGCACTGACTGGTGGTAAGATTGAGACACTATCAGCTGCTATGTTACTTTGTCCCAGATTTTGTCAACCCGGTATAGCAACACTTGGTTGACCGCCATACAAAGGAAAATTGCCCCTGCCCTAAGTTGCTGGGCCACCTCATTTAGCATTATCACCTGTTCCTGTGTCAGTGTGGGATCCTGGAGCTGATCTTCCCCAAAAGTACCCCAGGATACTTCCAGCTCTGGGCCACTTGCAAAATCCGTAATAAGTCACTCATTAACTTTCTGCAAATCTTTTTTTTTTTTTTTTTTTTAAAGCCCATATCAGGTATTCCTAAATCTGACTTGGTCAAATGACTTGAACCAGTCCAAACTTTTATTTTGTGCTGTAAACATAGCTGTGGCTGTGATTACAACACTCTCCAGCAGGTTCAGAAAGTTTCCAGACACATAATGACCCTGACTGTCATATATGGCTTCCATCACTGCCTCACAATGCACAGAGTAGAATTTAACCCCTTGATGACATTTACGGTACACATAAGGACTTCTTGAAAGATGAAGTATATATAAGTCACGTCAACCATGTGATCACCATGATCATGTGCACGGTGATCGCATGAATGTCCCTGCTGTTTCACACAGCAGGGAACATAGCGCCTTCGTCCTATGATCACTGTGATTGGCTGTTCAATTCTTACCAGGCAGAGCACAGATGTGGTGTGACCTGGCAGTGACCGCCCTGTACTTACTCATTTTAGCTGTGGATTTGTACAGGGCGGTCACTGGTTCACTGTGTGCAACGAGCAGATTCCTGTGGTGCCAAAAAAGCATATGCATCGTTGCTCCTTCTGAACAAGAGTTCCTGATCCCTCCCTGATACTTGCCTGATTTTTCCTAATCTACCCCAATCCTTCTCTCCCCTATTTCCCCACTTTTTGCCCTCTCCCCACCCACCCTTCTGCTGAGCACTGATCAATACTTGGTCGCTCGATTTTTAGCAGTTTTTTTTTCTTTTTCTTGCGATCTGCAGCTGCCGAGTATTGATCACTGATCAACGTCTGTACTTGGTGTTTTCAGGACTTTTTTGTCCCTGTCCTTTTTCTTATCACCCTTTTGCACCACCTCCATGTGTGCATCCTGCAGCTGACAAGCATTGATCAGACTTACACCACTGCTTAGCAGCTCTGCTCGTTTTTGCAAGGACTTTTTCCTGTCTTTTTTTATCCCCTTTTTGCACCACATCTGTACGTTCATCCAACAGCCGTCGAGCGCTAGTCAGTGACAAACATCACTGACAGACCTCCGGTTGTTTTTTTTTTTCTTTTTTGGTAAAAAAAAAATAAAACAATCGAGTAAAAAATGATTTTAGATTATTTGATAGGATTACCGTATATACTCGAGTATAAGCCGACATTTTCAGCTCATTTTTTTAGGCTTAAAGTTCCCCTCTCGGCTTATACTTGAGTCATACCCAGGGGTCGGCAGGGGAGGGGGAGCAGGAGCTGTCTAATAATACTCACCTACTCCTGGCGCGGTCCCTGCAGGTCCCTGCGTTCCCGGCGCCCCAGCTTCTTCCTGTACTGAGTGCAGTCACATGGTACCGCTCATTACAGTAATGAATATGCGGCTCCACCTCCCATGGGGTGGAGCCGCATATTCATTACTGTAATGAGCAGTAACAGTGACCGCTCAGTACAGTTAGAAGCTGCAGCGCCGGGGAAGCAGGGACTGCACATCGCCAGGAGCAGGTGAGTATACGAGGGAGGGGAGCGCTGCGCAATATTCACCAACTCCTCGTTCCGGCGCCACTCCGTCTTCAGCGTCTTTTGCAAGTCAGAGGGCGCGGTGACGTGGTTAGTGCGCGCCCTCTGCATGAACGTCAGTGCAGAAGACGCTGAAGATGGAGCGGCGCCAGAACGAGGAGCAGGTGAATACTGAAAGTGCCTGGGGCCGGAGCGACGGAGAGGTGAGTATGTGAATTTTTTTTTTTTATCGCAGCAACAGCAAATGGGGCAAGTGTCTGTATGGAGCTTCATATGGGGCCATAACGTTTGTGCAGCACTATATGGGGCAAGCGTCTGTATGGGGCCACAATCAACATTTGTGCAGCACTATATGGGGCAAGTGTCTGTATAGAGCATCTTATGGGGTCATAACGTTTGTGCAGAACTATATGGGGCAAGTGTCTGTATGGGGCATCTGATGGGGCCATAATATTTGTGCAGCACTATATAGGGCAAGTGTCTGTATGGGGCCATAATCAATGCTTGTGCAGCACTATATGGGGCAAGTGTCTGTATGGGGCATCTTATGGGGCCATAATGTTTGTGCAGCACTATATGGGGCAAGTGTCTGTATGGGGCCATAATCAATGTTTGTGCAGCACTATATGGGGCAAGTGTCTGTATGGGGCATCTTATGGGGCCATAATGTTTGTGCAGCACTATATGGGGCAAGTGTCTGTATGGGGCAATAATCAACGTTTGTACAGCATTATATGGGGCAAATATCTTTATGGAGCATCTTAGGGGGCCATAATTAACGTTTGTGCAGCATTGTATGGGGCAAATGTCTGTATTGTGTATCTTATGGGGCCATAACGTTTGTGCAGCACTATATATGGGGCAAATATCTTTATGGAGCATCTTATGGTGCCATAATTAACGTTTGCGGAGCATTATATGGGGCAAGTGTCTGTATGGAGCATCTTATGGGGCCATAATCAAGGTTTGTGCAGCACTATATGGGGCAAATATCTTTATGGAGCATCTTATGGGGCCATAATCAACATTTGTGCAGCATTATATTGGGCAAATGTGTCTATGAAGCATCTTATGGGGCCATTATTAAACTTTATGCAGGATTATATGTGGCATATTTTAATATGGAGCATCTTATGGGGCCATCATAAACTTTATGGAGCATTAGATGGGGCTCCTGATTCAATATGGATATTCAAAAAACACTTAACCTACTGATGTCTCAATTAATTTTACTTTTATTGGTATCTATTTTTACTTTTGACATTTACCGGTAGCTGCTGCATTTCCCACCCTAGGCTTATACAAGAGTCATTAACCCCTTCATGACCTTGGGATTTTTCATTTTTCCGTGTTCGTTTTTCACTCCCCTCCTTCCCAGAGCCATAACTTTTTTATTTTTCCGTCAATTTGGCCATGTGAGGGCTTATTTTTTGCGGGACGAGTTGTACTTTTGAACGACATCATTGGTTTTAGCATGTCGTGTACCAGAAAACGGGAAAAAAATTCCAAGTGCGGTGAAATTGCAGAAAAAGTGCAATCCCACACTTTTGTTTGGCTTTTTTGCTAGGTTCACTAAATGCTAAAACTGACCTGCCACTATGATTCTCCAGGTCAGTACGAGTTCATAGACACCTAACATGACTAGGTTATTTTTTATCTAAGTGGTGAAAAAAAATTCCAAACTTTGCTAAAAAAAAAATAAAAAAAAAAATTGCGCCATTTTCCGATACCCGTAGCGTCTCCATTTTTCGTGATCTGGGGTCGGTTGAGGGCTTATTTTTTGCGTGCCGAGATGACGTGTTTAATGATAGCATTTCGGTGCAGATACGTTCTTTTGATCGCCCGTTATTGCATTTTAATGCAATGTCGTGGCGACCAAAAAAATGTAATTCTGGCGTTTTGAATTTTTTTTCCCGCTACGCTGTTTAGCGATCAGGTTAATGCTTTTTTTTAGTTGATAGATCGGGCGATTCTGAGCACGGCGATACCAAATATGCGTAGATTTTATATTTTTTTTATTGATTTATTTTGATTGGGGCGAAAGGGGGGTGATTTAAACTTTTATATTTTTTTTATTTTTTTACATTTTTTTCAACTTTTTTTTTTTTACTTTTGCCATGCTTCAATAGCCTCCATGGGAGGCTAGAAGCAGGCACAACCCGATCGCCTCTGCTACATAGCAGCGATCTGCTGTTCGCTGCTATGTAGCAGAAATGGAGGTGTGCTGTGAGCGCCGACCACAGGGTGGCGCTCACAGCCACCGGCGATTAGTAACCATAGAGGTCTCAAGGACCTCTATGATTACAATGGAGACGCATCGCCGACCCCCGATCATGTGACGGGGGTCGGCGATGACGTCATTTCCGGCCGCCCGGTCGGATGCGGTAGTTAAATGCCGCTGTCTGCGTTTGACAGCGGCATTTAACTAGTTAATAGGTGCGGGCAGATCGCGATTCTGCCCGCGCCTATTACGGGCACATGTCAGCTGTTCAAAACAGCTGACATGTCCCGGCTTTGATGCGGGCTCACCGCGGAGCCCTGCATCAAAGCAGGGGATCTGACCTCGGATGTACTATCCCGTCCGAGGTCAGATAGGGGTTAAGTTTTCCCAGTTTTTTGTGGCAAAATTAGGGGGGTCTGCTTATACTCGGGTCGGCTTATACTCGAGTATATACGGGTAGATTAGGGACAGCAAAATATACTATAGCAATAGTTAGCAGCAGCAGTATATTTTACCGAACCGAGTGTCAGCGCGGAAAAAAAAATGATATCCGTGCATCCTACAGTCATCGAGTGCTGATCACTGACGCATATCAGTGATCAACCTCTGGTTGTTGTGTGATTTTTTTTTAGTTAACCCCTTAAAGATCCCCAATACGCATTAAAAATGAGGCCGCTAAGGGTACTTATACCCTCAACGCCATTTTAAAACGGCGATCGAGAATAAGGCTGTAGTGTCTCCCAGAGTCGGGTAGCTGAGATCCCAAAGAACATGATCAAGGACGGATTTTCCGGTGTCCGATCACGTGATCGCCATTATTCAGTGAATAACGGATCACAAAAAAAAGTGTTTTCACTGTTTCAATTTTGCTGGAGAAATCTCTGGTTAACATTTAACCCTTCTAAATTTCTAACAAAACAAAAAAATTACCGTATTTTGAGGATAATAAGATGCATCAGATTATAAGTCGCACACCAAATTTTGATAAGAAAAATAGGATTTTTTTTTTTTTTTTAATAAAATGGTGGTGCTTCTTATAATCCATGTGTCTTATTGCTTACCAGGGGTGGTGGCTGTGGTGAGGCGGGGTCCCAGGGTTGCTGCTGGAGGAGGCAAGAGTGGAGCGTTGCTGCAGGCCGCAGGCTGTGCTGAAGAGGTGTTCAGATGTGTGCAGCTGTGGGTGTTCGGTGGTGCTGGGGCTCTGCCGACATTTTGTGAAAAACCAGAGCCCCTACACTTACATGGTTTACTATACGGTGCACTACGGGAAAATGGCTGACGGGGGTGGAGCATGCGCAGATTGAGATCTCGGCACCAAGATATCGGGAGATCCAGCCCTTTAACAATATACAATTTTTTGGGACTACAAGACCCAGCAACCTGTCCTGGATTCAGATCGAAGAAGACCTGTGTCTCTGCGATACATACCTGTCTTCCAGTATACTACTAGTTGTTACATCACAGTATGAAATATTGTTTCATAGTCTACCACTAACGCATCCATGGACTAATACATTTATTTCTGACTTACACAACTCACAAATGCCAACCTGACACACTACACAATTCACATGACAACCTGATGCACGCTACCTTACTCACATATGCCACAACATTAAAAAAAAAATCACATACCAGGAAAACACTAGATACATTTCAATTTAAAGGTAACTAGTGGGGGGTTTCCAATGTTTAAGCACATCAGGGGCTCTCTAAATGAGACATGATGCTCGCACACCATTCCATCAAAGCTTGCATTACAAAATGTCACTTGGAATCCATTTTTCCCCGTTACCCATTTGAAAATAAAAAAAATTGAGGTCTACAGTAAAGTTTTTGTGAAAAAAAGTATAATTTCTGGTTTGGCTTTTATCCTAAGTCATGTGACAAGGCTCCGTAATGGGTTGACATTGACTTTTAGAATTGCTACTTCCAAAAGGTGGCACTAGAGATCTAGTGATCTCTCTGAAGAGACAAATAGTGAAAAAAAGTTAAATTTCATATTCTCCTTCGACATTGCTGCAGCTCTTGTGAAGCAACAGAAGGGTTAATAAACTTCTTGAATGTGTTTTTTGAGCACCTTGAGGGGTGAGGAGGTTAAACTTTGTTGGTAGTGTAGGGGGTGTGCTGGAGGCTAGCTTGTGCCCTGCATCACTCTGTGTATCATCCTTATGAGTCTGGGTACGTTTTACATGTAATGTGTCATGTGGAGTGTAACTGTTTTACTGTACATTAATGTGTTAAACAATGTACTGATGTTCATGCATTGTGTGTGTTTTCATGATTAGGGATAGAGATAGGGACATTTAGTCTTTGGGTAAGGTTCAATGTTAGAAGAGCTAAAATAGGACTTAGAATAGTGGGAGGCACTATAGAGTAGGAGTTTAGAGTGAGTTAAGATTAGGAGCTAGAGTAGAGTGAGGAGCTGGGACTCTGCAGCTTGAGGAAAACTCTGACCCACAGGTGGGTGAAATGCACAACACACAACACCCCAGAGAAAGGACATTTTGCTAATGCAGCGGGGCGCCGGGGTGCATTGGAACAACAGCCCCTTGCCACGACAGCCCCTTGCCATGACTATCACACTGGACCCCGCTACAGTAGCACAACCAGAAAATTCAATATCAGAATTAGGGATAATTTAAATGACATTAGTTATTCTTCAACACAAAATACGATTAATGCAATAAAACATTTTATTGAAGGGTTGGTGCGGGCATGGGACAATGGTTTTCAGCCAAACACAGTCCTGAACTGTGATAGTGAGGAGTGCTCACACTGTCACGATTCCCTGGTATTTCCAATGCAATTTACATACTTGCGGTCACATTCACTATTCGATTCGCATACTTGTGGTCACACGGTGATTAGATGCGTTTGGCTTCTTTCTATAGAAGAGAATTGACAGAAACCGGCTAATTCTATAGGCATGTGACCACATGCACATCACACACAGGCAGTCACGTGACTGCCCACTTGCACCAGGAAATCGTGACAATGTACACACCACAGTGTGTCACAATTCGGCAGTCTGCAGTAAAAGAGCGACTTTATACTTTTGTCCAGGCCTGGACCAACTCTTCACTTAGATGCTTAACAACATTTACTACATATGCAATTAAACAGGTCCGAATCCCATTCATGGAGCCAACAGATCAAAAAAACGCATGAAAGACGACTGAATTTTAGTCTAAACATGAGAATTCCGAACAGTTTAAGTTACCTTATCAACATCTTGTGCGCATATTTGTATTTATATTTTTAATTAAATACCGTATATACTCGAGTATAAGCCGACCCCCCTAATTTTGCCACAAAAAACTGGGAAAACTTAATGACTCAAGTATAAGCCTAGGGTGGGAAATGCAGCAGCTACCAGTAAATGTCAAAAGTAAAAATAGATACCAATAAAAGTAAAATTAATTGAAACATCAGTAGGTTAAGTGTTTTTGAATATCCATATTGAATCAGGAGCCCCATATAATGCTCCATAAAGTTTATGATGGCCCCATAAGATGCTCCATATTAAAATATGCCTCATATAATCCTGCATAAAGGTTAATAATGGCCCCATAAGATGCTCCATAGACACATTTGCCCAATATAATGTTGCACAAATGTTGATTATGGCCCCATAAGATGCTCCATAAAGATATTTGCCCATATAGCGCTGTACAAACGTTGATCATGGCCCCATACAGACACTTGCTTCATATAGTACTGCACAAATGTTATGGCCTCATACAGACACTTGCCCCATACAGTGCTGCACAAACGTTTTGGCCCCATACAGTGCTGCACAAACGTTATGGCCCCATACAGACACTTTCCTCATATAGTGCTGCACAAGCGTTATGGCCCAATACAGACACTTGCCCCATACAGTGCTGCACAAACGTTATGGCCCCATACAGTGCTGCACAAACGTTATGGCCCCATATAGTGCTGCGCAAACATTATGGCCCCATACAGTGCTGCACAAACGTTATGGCCCCATATAGTGCAGCACAAACGTTATGGCCTCATATAGTGCTGCATAAACGTTATGGCCCCATATAGTGCTGCACAAACGTTATGGCCCCATACAGTGCTGCACAAACGTTATGGCCCCATATAGTGCTGCACAAACGTTATGGCCCCATATAGTGCTGCACAAACGTTATGGCCCCATACAGTGGGTGCACAAACGTTATGGCCCCATAGATGCTCCATACAGACACTTGGCCCATTTGCTGTTGCTGCGATAAAAATTTTTAAAAAAAAATCACATACTCACCTCTCCGTCGCTCAGGCCCCCGGCACTTTCAATATTCACCTTTCCTCGTTCCAGTGCCGCTCCATCTTCAGCGTCTCCTGCACTGACATTCAGGCAGAGGGCGTGCACTAACCACGTCACTGCGCCCTCTGACCTGAGCGTCACTGCAGAAGATGAAGACGGAGCAGCGCCGAAACGAGGAGCAGGTGAATATCGCGCAGCGCTCCCCTTCCCGTTATACTCACCTGCTCCTGGCGCGGTCCTTGCACGTCTGTTCCCCGGCGCCGGCAGCTTCTTCCTGTACTGAGCGGTCACCATTACAGCTCATCACAGTAATGAATATGCGGCTCCACCTCTATGGGAGGTGGAGCTGCATATTCATTACTGTAATGAGCGGTAACGGTGACAGCTCAGTACAGGAAGAAGCTGGGGCGCCAGTGACCCGGGGACCAGCATGGACCGCGCCAGGAGTAGGTGAGGATAATTAGAGAGCCCCCGCTCCCCCTCCCCTGCCGACCCCTGGGAATGATTCAAGTATAAGCCGAGAGGGGGACTTTCAGCCCCAAAATGGGCTGAAAATCTCGGCTTATACTCGAGTATATACGGTAGATTAATTTGCTAACTCCTAGAGACCTACCTTTTACATATTGTTTGTTATTGGCAAAGTCTAATCAATGTATTACCCTCAACCTTTGCATACATAGGATTACTACAGGCTACACGATTCTGCAATATTTTCAGATTTATGCTAATAATTTTAACCCATTTCTGACAAATGTCATTATAATACATTCTTGTGCCGTGGGCCTATTTGTCCAGAGACATAATATTGCATGGTGATTGTGTGCGCACATGGGTTGTGCGCGGACGATCGCCAACAGGTGTTAGCTGATTCTGACAGCTGACACTGTGTACTAAGTGCCAGGAGCAATCTCACACCACTCCTGGCACTTTAACCCCCTAAATTCTGCAATCAAAAGCGATCGCAGTGTTCGGGAGCCGACAAAGGCATGACAGCCCCTCTCCTCTGCCTTTAGGTCGGAGACCCGCATGGTGACGCAGGGTCCCGATCGCTGCCATGGCGACCTGATATTGCCATGAAAAGATCTGGGTCACAAAGGTAGGAAAGGTGCTGATCATGTGCATAATTGTAAAAATATATATTTTTTATATCAAAAATAATAAAAAAAAATTATAAGATATTGTATTTATAAATAAATGTATGAAAAAAATATAAACAATAAAAGTACACATATCAGGTATTGTCACGTCCACAACGACCCAACGTACAAAACTGTCCCACTAGTTGACCCCTTCAGTGAACATCATAAAAAATAAAAATAAAAAACAAGCCAGAAAACAATGCTTTATCATACCGCTGAACAAAAAGGGGAATAAAACACGATCAAAAAGACAAATATGAATCAAAATGGTACAGTTGAAAACGTCATCTTGTCCTGCAAAAAACAAGCCGCCATAAGGCTGCATCAGCAGAAAAATATAAACGTTATAGCTGTCAGAATAAAGAGATGCAAAAACAATATTTTATTCTATAAAATAGCTTTTATTGGGTAAGGCTACGTGCACACTATGTTGCGGATTAGGCTTAGGAATTTCTGGTGTGGATTCTGCCTCTCCTGGCAGAAAACGCACCTGCGGATTTGTCGTGTTTTTTGTGCGGTTCCGCAGCATTTTTTGTGCGTTTTTGCTGCGGTTTTCTTGCGGATTTGCTGCATTTTTTACCCTGAGGTTTTCTATAATGGAATGGGTATAAAAACGCTGCAGATTCACAAAAAAGAAGTGGCATGCTACTTCTTTTAAACCGCAGCGTTTCCGCAGCGGATTTTCCACAAAGTGTGCACAGCATTTTTTTTTCTCATTGATTTACATTGTACTGTAAATCAATTGCGGATCTGCAGCGTTTCTGCACTGCAAAAAACGCTGCGGATCCACAGAGAATCCGCAACGTGTGCACATACCCTAAAAGCGCTAAAACATAAAAAAGATATAAATGAAGCATCACTGTAATCAAAAAAATGTCATGTGCCCAAAAATGGAACCAATAAAAACATCAACTTGGCCTTCAAAAAACAAGCCCTCACATGACACTGTGGGCCAAAAATTATAGCTCTCAAAATGTGGTGACTGTAGTGCTAATATATTAATGACCATCGGGAATCCATATTGGTAGTCTGTCTTTAAAGACTCCTTTAAGACAGCCTGTCTTTGAAGATCCTTATAAGGCCGGCGTCACACTAGAGAGTTTTAAGGACGTATGAGAGGCGCAAAAACAACGGATTGCACAAAAAAACAAAATAACATACCTTTCCGCCGTACAGTCATGTCCCACGATGTAAATCCATCTGAAGGGGTTAAATAATTTTACAACAAGGACCTGCTAATGCAGATGCCCCTGGCTGTAAAAACAGGGGAGTGAATGGAATGCAGGGGAACGTAGCTACCTAGACTTGCGGTGTTGCGCCCCCTGCTGGCACAATATCATATGAACTCGAGCGTGGGAATTTTTCAGAATATTTTCCTACACTTCAGTTTAACTTAATCGGCTCTGCTACATAGAGAGGATGCTCAGATCGCCTCTATGTAGCAGAATTACTGCATTGCTATGGGCGCCGACCACTGGGTGGCGCTCATAGCAATCTGGCATCAACAACCATAGAGGTCTCAAGGATGTTATGGTTGTTAGGGCGACGAACCGATGACCCCAGATCACGGGGGTCAGCGGTGCGCGTATTTAAGGCCCAATGGCCGGAAGTGTGCGTTAAATGCTACTGACAGTTTGACAGCGGCATTTAACTAGTTAATAGGTGCGGATGAATCTTGATTCCATCAGCACCTATTGTGGGGACATGTCAGCTGTTCAAAATTCATTGTTATTATTTTGACTTATTAATTATTATTTTCTTTATGTTTTTTTTGTTGACCCATGAATATGCCCTCTTGTGTGTGTCTGTGGTATTGTTATTTTTATTTACCGTATATACTCGAGTATAAGCCGACCCAAGTATAAGCCGACCCCCCTAATTTTGCCACAAAAAACTGGGAAAACTTATTGACTCGAGTATAAGCCTAGGGTGGAAAATGCAGCAGCTACCGGTTAATGTCAAAAATAAAAATAGATACCAATAAAAGTAAAATTAATTGAGACATCAGTAGGTTAAGTGTTTTTGAATATCCATATTGAATCAGGAGCCCCATATAATGCTCCATACAGTTCATGATGGGCCCATAAGATGCTCTATATAAAAATGTGCCACATATAATGCTCCATACAGTTCATAATTGCCCCATAGATGCTCCATATAAAGCAGTGCCCCATATACAATGCTCTGCACCATTCATTATTGCCCCATAGCTGTGCCATATAGTGCTCTTCACCGTTCATTATTGCCCCATAGCTCTGCCATATAGTGCTCTGCACCGTTCATTTTTGTCCCATAGCTGTGCCATATAGTGCTCTGCACCGTTCATTTTTGTCCCATAGCTGTGCCATATAGTGCTCTGCACCGTTCATTATTGTCCCATAGCTGTGCCATATAGTGCTCTGCACCGTTCATTATTGTCCCATAGCTGTGCCATATAGTGCTCTGCACCGTTCATTATTGCCCCATTGATGTACCATAGAAAGCTGTGCCATTGCAATAAAAAAAAAAAAAAACACATACTCACCTCTCTTGCTTGCAGCTCCCAGCGTCCGGTCCCGGGCGTCTCTCCGCACTGACTGTTCAGGCAGAGTGCGCCGCGCACACTATATGAGTCATCGCGCCCTCTGACCTGCACAATCAGAGCGCAGAGACGCCGGGAAGATGGAGCGACGCCGGGAAGATGGAGCAACGCCCGGCGTGTGGAACGGGGATAGGTAAATATGACATACTTACCTGCTCCCGGCGTCCGGCTCCTTCTCCCGCACAGCTGGTCTTCGGTGCCGCAGCCTCTTCCTCTATCAGCGGTCACCGTTACCGCTGATTAGAGAAATGAATATGCGGCTCCACCCCTATGGGAGTGGAGTCCATATTCATTTTTCTAATGAGCGGTCCCACGTGACCGCTGAAGAGGGGAAGAGCTGCAGCACCCGAAGACCGTGGGACGGCAGGGGGAGCACCAGGATCGCCGGGACTAGGTAAGTATGCCTCAGCGCCCTCTCCCCCTCACCCGCCGACCCCAACGCTACCGTGACTCGAGTATAAGCCGAGAGGGGCACTTTCAGCCCAAAAATTTGGGTTGAAAATCTCGGCTTATACTCGAGTATAAACGGTATGTTTATTTTTGACACTCTGTTCATTTTTTGCTTTTTACATATTCCATACCTTGCCATGTTGTATATAGCTATGCTCTTTCTTGTTTCCCTTTGATATGTTATTCAGCTTGATCCTCCCTCCTATAACTGAGTGCATGATACGCTGCGCTGAATGATTTTGGCACATGCGCATTGTGCACTACTTGCAGAGACGTCTGCCTGCACTCTTTGCCCTCTTTATGCCACTTCTGCTTCCGGTTTCGTCGCGTACCTCGCTCGCTGACCTGCCTACAGTATAAGGTATTTAAACCGGTATTGATCGCTTAGCTAACATCTTCCCCTGACGAAGCTGTCCTTGTAACGGCGACAAGCGTTGGGTTCTTTCCCACGCTGATCCCTGCCTATTTGCCTCTTTCCCCCGGCTGCAGAACACCTTCGCTGTGTCATATATGGACTCCTGCATGATATTGCCTTTATAAGGGCTGTGGTAACCTATTCTGATACTATGCGCATTTAGGCTTCTGTGTACCATTCTTTTGGTGGTCACATATTTTGGCACAATATTTATTTAAGCCTTACACCATAGATATATGATTATTGTTTTGGCATACAGGTACACATTATATTTGAGTTTTTATGTGCTCAGATATTGTTGTCAATGCATGTTGTGTATTTTCAATTACCTATTTGGTTTTGCCTCTACTTCTGGCATATATAGTGACTGCTCATTTCTCCAGTTCCAGGTGGTTTGGTTGGCAAATTATGCACGTATGCATACGGTCATCTGATATATCGATGTTATATTCTGCTTATTGTGCAATATTCATGTATTACATGCACGTGTTTTTGACCTCTAATATTCTGGCGGGATCACCTTTGGGATTTCTGTTCCATACTTTTTTAAATATTTTTATATTTACTGTTTCAATAAAAGTTTGCCTTTTCTATATATTTATTTAGTGGTGTGCATTACTATAGAGTGGTCCTTTTTTTTCCTTTTCTTTTTGGTTGCCAAATGTGTCACCACTCTTTTGCACCCCTTAGCTCTGGATCTGTGCAATAGTCATGCGCCAGTGTTTTATATATATATATATCAGCTGTTCAAAACAGTGACATATCCCAGCTTTGATGCAGCCTCACCGCCGGAGCCCACATCAAAGAGGGGGATACTGCCATCGGACGTACTATCCTGTCCGATGGCAGTAAGGTGTTAAACCCAATTTTTACAGAAAAACATTATACCGGGATGGTTAGGCAGGGAATTTACTGATAAATAAGTGAATGCTGCCAGGATGGAGAGCATGGGAGACCTGAAAGGTTCCCTTAAATCCAGGAAACTGGTCTGATTGTATAATTGTTCTCTTGTTTCTACAAGACTGGGGAGCCCACCACTCCTCTGTGGGTCATTTGCATTGTAGCTGTTCCATCTTGCAAGTTCTGCATGGATATTTTCTCCCTGAGCCCTGTTCACACAGGTACTATACAGATTATCAGGTTTTTAATACATCAGATAGGGATTATATACATTAGACAGGACTGCTCTATTATGGGTATACCTTGGCGATTGGTGGAGCAACTTTTTTTTGCAAAAAAACGTATTAACTAAAAACCCTGTATTTTTTTCATTTTTTGACTAGCACTTGCTTATTTACTGTGACTTTTTTACAGCAGAGTATTTTTTCACCTCTCTATGCGCTTTTTGTGTTTTCAAGTACTTTGGTGGTGTGAACAGGATTATACAGACTTGTTCACTGTGCAAGTGGCCCATGTGTTTTTGGTTTCTGATTGTATGTAAAGTTGCAAATTAATTTTCCCCCAATATGGTGCAATTGTCATCTGTCTCATGGGGTTTTCACCTTCCTCTGGATCAACCTGTTAGGCTTTAGGTTGAATTTTATGGACTTACACTACCGTTCAAAAGTTTAGGGTCACCTAGACAATTTTGTGCTTTCCATGAAAACTCATACTTTTATTAATCAACTGAGTTGCCAAGTAAATTGAAAATCTAGTCCAGACATTGCCAAGGTTTGAAAAAAAAGATTTTTATTTGAAATAATAATTTTCTCCTTCAAACTTTGCTTTTGTCAAAGAATGCTCCCTTTGCAGCAATAACAGCATTGCAGACCTTTGGCATTCTAGCAGTTAATTCGCTGAGGTAATCTGGAGAAATTTCACCCCATGGATACAGAAAACCCTCCCAGAAGTTGGTTTGGCTTGATGGGCACTTTTTGTGTACCATTCGGTCAAGCTGCTCTCACAACAGCTCAATGGAGTAAAGATCTGGTGACTGCGCTGTCCACTCCATTACAGATAGAATACCAGCTGCCTGCTTCTTCCCTAAATAGTTCTTACATAATTAAGTGTGCTTTGGGTCATTGTCCTGTTGTAGGATGAAACTGGCTCCAATCAAGCGCTGTCCACAGAGTATGACATGGCATTGCAAAATGGAGTGATAGCCTTCCTTATTCAAAATCCCTTTTACCTTGTACAAATCTCCCACTTTACCAGCACCAAAGCAAAACATCACATTACCTACACCATGCTTGACAGATGGCGTCAGGCACTCTTCCAGCATCTTTTGAGTTGTTCTACGTCTCACAAAGGTTCTTCTGTGTGATCCAAACACCTCAAACTTGGATTCATCTGTCCATAACACTTTTTTCCAATCTTCCTCTGTCCAATGTGTGTTATTTTTTACCAATATTAATTTTTTACTTTTATTAGCCAGTCTCAGATATGGCTTTTTCTTTGCCACTCTGCCCTGAAGGCCAGCATTCCGGAGTCGCCTCTTCACTGTAGACGTTGACACTGGCATGTTGTGTGTACTATTTAATGAAGCTGCCAGTTGAGGACCTGTGACATGTCGATTTCTCAAACCAAACTATAGACTCTAATGTACTTGTCTTGTTGCTCAGTTGTGCAGCGGGGCCTCCCTCTTCTCTTTCTACTGTGGTTAGAGCCTGTTTGTACTCTCCTCTGAAGGGAGTAGCACACACCATTGCAAGAAAGCTTCAGTTTCTTGGCAATTTCTCGCATGGAATAGCCTTCATTTCTAAGAACAAGAATAGACTGTCGAGTTTCATATGAAAGTTCATTTTATCTAGCCATTTTGAGAGTTTAATGAAACCAACAAATGTAATGCTCCAGATTCTCAACTACCTCAAAAGAAGGTCAGGTTTATAGGTTTTCTATCAGCCAAACTGTTTTCAGCTGTGCTAACATATTTACACAAGGGTTTTAAAGGGTATTCTAACCATCCATTAGCCTTCTTACACAGTTAGCAACACAAAGTACCATAAGAACACTGGAGTGACGGTTGTTGGAAATGGGACTCTACACACCTATGAAGATATTGCATTTACAAACCAGACGTTTGCAGCTAAAATAGTCATTTACCACATTAACAATGTATAGAGTGTATTTCTGTATCATTTAATGTTAGCTTCATTGGAAAAAAATGTGCTTTTTTAAAAAAAAAAAAAAAATACGGACATTTTTAAGTGACCCTAAAATTTTGAATGGTAGTGCAGGTCTATATTAGTCATATGTGAATCTACTCACAGAAAGACTTAGGGAAGATGTGGCACCCCTAGGGGTATTTGCCAAAAAAATAGTTACTGACATTAAACACAAATACTAAAATAGCAAAACTGCACTACCACCTCCGGCCAGAAGGGGGAGCTCCAGAGACTCCCCTTAATCCATTCTGGTCTGAGAGAAGAAATGGCAGTTGGGCTAAGGAGCTGATAGTGAGAGGTCATACAGCTGAATTTCTAACAGCCCTATGACGGTTTCCAGGCCCAAATCACCAGCCTGAGGAGAAGAGGGACAGAGAAAAGGGACATTGTGAGTACCGGGTAGCATTAATCACTACCCAGAACAGGCGCAAAGACGGATACTGGATCCGTGGCTGTATTCATTATATATAATACAGCAACCGGAAAAACGTGAGGTGATACCAGCTTCACTAGGGCCGGACGCAGCAACAGACACAGAGTCCAGCGGTACTCCCGGAGGGGGTAAGCCGATAAAAGGACTCGGGTTGCCCGTCGAACCAGGACCCGGAGGGGACAGATTGGGCCGGCAGCCAGTTCACATACAGCAGCAGGGCCACACAGAAATTGCGCACAATAAGAGGCGAAGACCCCGGCAGGGTCAAAGTAACTCAGAGTTCCCATACAGACTCCGGTGACAGGACTGGTTGTAAATCCTTTTATGTTAAAGTAAACTGGTTAAACGTTTCAGTGCCTCAGTCTTTCATTTGGACAATAGCCATCTATCCAGGATCGGGATCGTCACCGCTGGGAGAACCTGCTGCTGATCAAGTAAGTTCCTGTCCCCTCACGATACCCTTTACACTGTGCATTGCCTGAGGCCACAGCACCGGGTCAAGCCACCCGTGACATCCCCCTCAAGAGACAGACCCCATTGGCCGGTGCTGGGTATCCCGGTCTTCTGGGCGTCACAAAGAGCTTCCACACTGAATCAGCAGGGTGTTGGAGACGTCATGCTTTTGTTATTTTATTTGCTGTTTTGTCTATTTTTGCTAAAGGTTGGATAACCATGAATTTAAAAATTGGAAACGTTTGTTTCAGTTAATAGGCAACATTGTACAACACTTTGATCTACCTTCTTCGGAAACTAATCGTGACAGTTGGATGCTGTGCATATGTCTAAAGTCAGAATTTTTCCTTCTGCTTCTTCTACCTCTCTGCTTTTCATGATGCTGATCTGCAAACTGAAAAAAAAAAGTTTTTTATATGGCAAGAGATAGGGCTACATCAAGCTAGATTATCAACAGTTCTTATAGGGTAAACACACCTCTGCAAACATTTTTGTAAAAAAAAAAAAAAGTAATACACAGTACAACAAACACTGTATCCTACAGCCATAGTACCTTTTTGCATATCCCCTACTTCTTACTGACATACTAATTGTATATAAAATAAAATGCAGAAATGCTGGCACTGCTAACACACCCTATAGGAATACATGAAGGCAAACACTGATTGCGGATTACCAGATACAGAGGTGCTCAGCTTGAGATATAGCAGCTCAAAATTGTGAGCAAAAAAGCATGAAAACTTAAATGAGCATCATTCACCACTGGTACGTGAAAAAAAGCAGCACTTTATTATGGTCGTCACATGACGAGAGGAGACATAAGGAGGTACCGTAAGTAAGCTACAGCTGATTCGTGCAACCTTCTTCCAGTTAACAGTATGTGACGACCATGATAAAGTGCTGCTTTTTTCACGTACTATTGGTAACACTCATAACTTTTCATCCTTTTTTTTGCTTTGAAATGTATGTATGCATGAATTTCATGCTTGTAAAACTACACAGTTTGTGTGTTGTCTGTTACAATAAAAATGGATATTTCAGCTGGGAGATATAGAAACACATCAGAAATTGTAAATAGAACCTGTCACCACAAAAACGGGCTCCAATCTGCAGGTAGGATGATGTACAGTGCAATAATCGCAGATGTGCGCTGCCCCATAGGCAAACATTGGGGCAACTGCAATAAGATTTTTTATTGGCTTGCATTCGTCAGAATAAATCACAACTGGTAATGAGCCCTAACTGAGATTCTCTGGATGCTGTTGTTGGGTCTTTTGTGACCTCTTGAATGAGTCATCTCTTGGGGTAATTTTGGTCAGATGGTCACTCCTGGGAAGGTTCACCACTGTTTCATGCTTTTGCCATTTGTTAGTAATGGCTCTCATGGTGGTTTTCTGGAGTCTCAGTAATGGGGCCTGGGTATGGCTAGGGAATTCTAACTCAGCTTCCCAAAGAAGTGATAAATCACAGTTGATTTATCTTTTAAGATGGATGGGGGGCAATCACTTTTTCACACAGGGCCTTGTAGGTTGGATTTCTATTTCCCTTAACAATAAAGACATTCATTTAAAAACTGCATTTTGTGTTTTCTTGTATTATCTTTGTCTAATATTTACATTTGTTTGGTGATCTCAAAAATTTAAGTGTGACAAACATGCAAAAGAATAAGAAATCAGGAAGAGGGCAGACACTTTTTCACACAACCGTATTAGCTTTGTGAGTAAAAGATTCAGAATAATCTGTGTTTTCATCATTTAATCCTCTGGGATTTTAGGTCCAGTAGGGCAGGGGTGTCAAACTGCATTCCTCGAGGGCTGCAACCAGGTCATGTTTTCAGGATTTCCTTGTACTGCACAGGTGATAATTTAATCACCTACACACATAATGATTGCAGCACCTTGTGCAATGTTAAGGAAATCTTGAAAACACGCATGGTTTGCGGCCCTCGAGGAATGCAGTTTGACACCCCTGCAGTAGGGGGTCCAGTCAGTGACTGACAGATTTCTGTGTATAAGTAGTTATGGTTAATATTTTATATATTACTTTATCATTTAGGCCAGAGCTGGCCAAAGTCCGTGAGACTAAGACCGAGACAGCCAAAGAGCTCAAAAAAGTGGCCAACAGGCCACATCATATTCCCACCCACCGCCCTTCCATCACTTGCCATTCTCACTATCCGCTTCCTCAGGATGCAGACAGAAGTGAATATGTGGCACCCCATGAGTTCAGGTAGCACAGTGGTATTGCCTTCCTCTCAAGGAGGGTAATGCCATGCCTGGAGACAGAAGGAATCCCTTTGGCAGGTAACCTTACATGCAACACATTCTGACTCCAGGCCAGAAGGGGGAGCTCTACTCCCGACTTGAGGGGAGCTGCTCTCTCTGGTCGGGAGGATGAGTCAGTTGCTAGGCAGACAAGCAGACAGTAGACAGATGGTAGCAGACCGTGAAGGAGCACAGAGGTACTTAGGAGCTAGAGAAAGACTGCTACTGAGCCTCTCTAAGGCCGGTTTCACATTTGCGGTTGTGTCCGCAGCGTTTCTTCCACAATTATCCGCATGCGTTGTGTATTCCTATATTTAACATTAGGGACGCATGTGTCTGGGATCGGCTGCGTTCTGCCGCATTTGACGACGCATGCGTCGTTTCGCTGTCTGCGGTTTTGCGCGGTAAACGCAACATGTAGTAATTTTAGAGGCGTCAATTTGCCGCCTAGAAACGTATGCGATTGTTAGCGGAAGGAATGCGGCATAAAAAAACGCATTACGGTCTATGTGAACGCATGCGGCCGCAAGCACATGCGTTTGCTTGCGTTTGTGAACACATGCGTTGCACCACAGGAAAACATGTCTAGACACTGATTAGCCACCCCCCACATACAAAGTTATAAAGGGAGGGAGTGGACATTTGCAGGTCACTACTCAGCAGACAGAGAAGCTTTCCAGATGCAGCAGAGCAGACACAGGAAGGAATCTACACTGAACAATATGAGTATATCCTAGCCAATGCTTTTATTTTCTATTTTCTGTCTCTGTATGTCCTAATTTCTGCCATTTCTTTCTTTCTACATGCATCAGAATGTCATCTTCTTCTCAGGAGGAGCAAAGGTCTGGGCCTGCACAAGCCGAACATGTCAGTGGAGTACTCACCTCCTCAGATTGGTAAGTATTCACTGTCACATCTACACATCTGACAATTTTTTTTCCCTTTTTTTTTTAGAGCACTTCTTCCACTGCCGCAGAGGCTGAGCAGGAGCAGCGGGTTCACGGTTGGGTGTCAAGGCGGCAGCGTGTACGTATACGTGGCTGACTGTTTATTGTATCCTCACTAAACTATTCTTAAATCTTCATTTCTTTACTTTCCTCTTTCTTTACATTTTTCTTCTGGACTCTTTTTTCTTGACTTTCAATATTCATGCCATTTCTCTGCCTCGGTTTTCTTTCTTTTCCTTATGTTAATGTCTCCAACATTAATGTCTTTATTTACTTTTTAGGATCCAGAACGGAATGAGGACCTCATTGAAAATGACCTCCTTATCTCCCTGGTCCATGAGCGAGTCCCATTGTGGGACACCCGGGGTCCACAGCACTCGGACAACGTGACGATCCAGCGGCTATGGAATGAGGTGGCCAAAGCGATGTGGGATGGCTGGGACAACGCCCCGACTTGGGTCCAAAACGCATTTTGTAAGTATTGCAATGCGGTGTGATGCAGCAGAGACCTTGGCCGGGATCTCTCGGGAGTTTCGCTCATCACATACAGTTGTGTGAGCACGGCCAAAAGTCCATTGTCTAAACATTTTTTTTTTTGCCAACAGTGCTCAAAACACGTTGGCGTTCAATGAAGGACCGCTTCAACAAGGACCTTCGTCAAGAGAGCCGTGTTCCTAGTAGTTCTGGAGCAAAGATACGAAAATATAAATATCGCATCCAGGCATTTTTGAGGCCGGTCCTTCCCCAGAGAACATAAGTATTTTTTAGGTGTGTTAGGTTGTGTTGTATTGCCATAATCTGTATGTTTCTATTCAACAGGAGTTGGCATTTTGGAAATGTTTGGTATTTTTTTTTATTTTTTCACAGCACATGGAGCAGCACTCTTGACCCTGGTTCTGGAGCGGTCCTTCATCAGACAGCAACGGACCCGTCCCAGCCATCCAGAAGCGCTGCAGCAAGTGGGCCTGCCACACTAACTGGAGACGCGGAAGCTGGTCCATCAGGTGTTCCCCTTTCCCAGTCCTCTGCCCACTTTTTTTTTTTAGCTATTCCCGGCAGCGGCAGAGGGCCTCGGACAGGTCACTCATGCCCGAGTTTTTGCACTTGAGCTCGGTTTCTCACGATGGACTCAAGGCAATGGGTGACCGCCTGGATACTGCCATTAGCCATATGTATACACGTATCCAGGAGGTCACCAAAAGCCTTGACCAAGTAAAAGCCGACCTCCAGAGGCCAGCACATCATTTTTTTAATCAAATTGAACAGGGCATGTCGGAACACCTTACTCCTTGTTACGTGTTACGGAACCACTCAGCACCTAGATTATATTGTGCAGTTATATGTATGTATAATAGGTTCCATGTGAGATGCATGTCCCTAATGCATCTGCCCACAGGCTGCGCCCCTGGGCAGAGGGGACACGATATTCCCCTTTTGTCCGCCCCCCCACTTTTGTAATTCCCACAGTAAATATCGGCAGGCTCCGGCCACCTGCGGCTATTGTAATGTATGTCTGGCCTGCCGCTTTTCTATTGGCCTGCCCTCTGTATCTGTGCTATATATTCTGTGTCCTGTGAGTAACGTGTTGTCAGACTGGAAATACGTGGAGAAGCAGTGATCTTTTATATGTGCCCATGTAACCAAGGAATTCCAGCCAGCGTCCTTCATTCAGACTCCAGCCAAAGCAGAGTGGACCTCCGGAAACACGGGGTGGTACTGAAAGAGGTACCCCAGATTGGTAGACCCCGTTACACTGTTGGCAGACAGCGGGATATGATACCCCTTCTACAGGAGGAAATGAATGCAAAACAACTACCATAAGTTAAAAGAGGACTACATTAAAAGATCTGGTGGAAGCCCGAAGGTTGATCGCCAGCAACAAAACAAAAGTGGATTTGATAGCAGCCATCATGGAACAGGACAGTGCAGCGCTCCCCAATGTGAACGTGGAGGAGACTGAATTCCAGCATACCCAGTGGCCAAACGCAGTAACAGCTACCTTCAGCCGGGCTGCTGTACACTGCTACCAAGGCAAAGCTGACCCGGCATTGGGGACTACGACTAACCAAGGGGTGGAATAAATTGAGGAAGTGCTGCATGAAGTAGACCCCGTGCAGGCAGCCCGGGCAGATAATCGACAACAGCATCGACAGGTCGTGTGGGTTAATGGGAAACGTATGCAGGGACTAAAAGATTCCGGGGCAATTTTAACCCTTGTGAAGCCTCATCTCGTCTGGGACCAAGAGAAGACGGACTGGACAGTTGCAATCCGTGTAGCAGGGGGAGCTATACATCGACTGCCCACTGCCAGAGGCACAGCGATGGGGAGCCCATGTGCCCCCACATACGCTAATCTGCTCCTGGGCTGGTGGGAGGATACCTTTGTTTTTAGAGACGAGGATGAAACGTGGAGCCCCAGGATTGTTTTCTGGGGACGTTTCATAGATAATATTCTTGTCTTGTGGAGGGGTGATGCCTGTTCTTTTACTGGTTTCGTTAATTACCTCAATACCACCATTGAAGGTCTATTTTTCACCTACGAGATCGGGGGACAGAGCATTAATTTCTTGGATGTCCGAATCTGCAGACAAATGGATGGCTCTCTCAGTACTACAATTTTTCGTAAACCAACAGCTACTAATAGCTTACTGAGATGGGAAAGCCACCACCCCTTTCCGCTAAAGAGAGGTATCCTTAAGGGACAGTTCCTGCGACTTCGTAGGAACTGTTCTTCTCTTAGTGACTTTGAGCATAAGTCACTTGAACTGCAAAATCGTTTCAGAGATAGGGGATATCCGCAGGACGTGATTGACTCTGCTTATCTTGCAGCACGTAGGTCAAATAGAACATCGCTACTGATACCTAAGACCAGAACTGATGGATCAGCCATTACACGGCTAATTGGGACTTTTGATTACCAGTCAAGGAGGGTTTTCGAGATCTTTAAGCGACATTGGCAGATACTTACATCGGACCCTGTTACGGGTAGTTTTGTGTCCCCACATCCGTCTATCACATATAGGAGGGGGAGGTCTATTAAGGATAGTATTGTCCATAGTAATTTTGGCACCCCGAAAAAACAAAGTACGTGGTAAACTAATAGAGCCACTGGTACCTTTAAATGTGGACACTGTTCCTTCTGTAAATACATTGGTGTGTCTAAAACATTTAGTAGTTCAGCTACAGGTAGGATTTTTTCTAATAGACAGTTTGCTAATTGTAAAACTGTTGGTCTGGTGTATCTCTGCAAGTGTTCTTGTCCCAAGGATTATGTTGGAAAGACCAAACGTGAATTTCGGGTTCGCATTAGCGAGCACCTTGGAGACATTAGACACGGAAGAGATACACCAGTAGCACGACACATCAACATTGAACATGGAGGGGACACTGGGTCTTTATCGTTTAGAGTCATCGAAGTTATTACTCCCTCGGCTAGACTTGGGGATTTGGATAGGAGAATTCTACAACGTGAGTCCAGGTGGATTTACCTGCTCAAATCTATGAGTCCTGTAGGCCTGAATGAGCAGCTATCCTTTGCTAGTTTCATCTAGCTGTTTTTGGTGGTTTTCCTGCATTTGAATTTGTGGCCATATATATTTATATAGTTCATGATGAGGGTCTATTAATTTGACTCTTTTTGTATTTTACTATTGTATGACCTTGTATTTATTTTTGTTTTGTTCAAATAGCCACTTTCCATTATAGTTACTTCAGTAGTGGCTTTAACACGGTGGACCACGTTCTAGTGTGTGTAATCTTGCTTACCGCCGTTTTATTTTTTGCCTGTAGTAGCACTTTAAGAGGTATTGCATAGCATCATATGATGCGAGCAGTACGCATGTATGTCTGCAGCGGCCATTTTCTTGTAGCCTCTATCCTCTATGAACCCAGCATTTGCCTATGCGCGGCTGCATCGGCCATTTCAATGTGGTAAGCCGCTCCATTATGTAGAAGTCGCTACTGTGTGACGCTAGATTCGGGCGCCGCACGCTAGAACGTCATTTCCGGCTCACTCCACGTGGAGCTGGTATCGGCACTATCTGTTAGTGTATATAAAGATGGATATGGTGAGTGGCATACACCTTAACAGCTCCTCTATTTTGTGTGTGGCTGCCTACTGTTGTGAATTCTGTGGCAGAGTTCACTCCTGTGGTCACAAGTGGTACTTCGGCTGATTCTCTCTGGGAGCTTCCGTTTGTGGAGGAAAGTGGTACTGCAGCTTCTGAGTTTCCTCCCTCAGGTGATCTGGTGAGGTCGTTAGCTGCTTCTCTACTTAACGCCACCTAATGCTTTGATCTATGCTCCCTGTCAATGTTCCAGTGTTGGACTTGTGTTTCTCTGGATCATTCCTGTGGCCTGCTGCTCTGCATAGCCAAGTGCTTCTTTGCTATTTGTTGCTATTTTTTCTGTCCAGCTTGTCTATTTGTTTTGCTGGAAGCTCTGGGACGCAAAGGGTGTACCTCCGTGCCGTTAGTTCGGTACGGAGGGTCTTTTTGCCCCCTTTGCGTGGTTTTCTTTAGGGTTTTGTGTAGACCGCAAAGTTATCTTTCCTATCCTCGTTCTGTCTAGAATATCGGGCCTCACTTTGCTGAATCTATTTCATCCCTACGTTTGTCTTTTCATCTTACTCACAGTCATTATATGTGGGGGGCTGCCTTTTCCTTTGGGGTATTTCTCTGAGGCAAGGTAGGCTTATTTTTCTATCTTCAGGCTGGTTAGTTTCTCAAGCTGTGCCGAGTTGCTTAGGGAGCGTTAGGCGCAATCCACAGCTGCCTCTAGTTGTGTTTGGAGAGGATCAGGAATTGCGGTCTACAGAGTTCCCACGTCTCAGAGCTCGTTCTGTTATTTTGGGTTGTTGTCAGATCACTGTGTGTGCTCTGATCGCTATGTACATTGTGTTCCTGAATTGCCTATCATAACAGTACAGGGAGCCAAAAGTACTAATGTTTCTCAATAGAGGGAAAAAAGAAGTTCGGAGACCATTTTTTTTCCTTTGCACTGTGTTTTGTCTTTTTTTTCCCCTAGATATTTGGGTGGTTCAGGACACAGGTGTGGACATGGATATTCAGGGTATGTGCTCTTCAATGGATAATCTCGTTATAAATGTACAAAAAATTCAAGACTTGGTGGTTCAGAAGCCTATGTTAGAACCAAAAATTCCTATTCCTGATCTGTTTTTTGGTGATAGAGTCAAGTTTATGAATTTCAAAAATAATTGCAAGCTGTTTTTGGCCTTGAAACCTCACTCCTCTGGTGACCCAGCTCAACAAGTGAGAATTATTATTTCTTTTTTGCGTGGTGACCCTCAAGAATGGGCATTTTCCCTTGCGCCGGGAGATCCTGCATTGGGTAATATTGATGCGTTTTTCCTGGCGCTCGGATTGCTGTACGATGAGCCTAATTCAGTGGATCAGGCAGAGAAAATTTTGCTGGCTTTGTGTCAGGGTCAGGATGAGATAGAGGTATACTGTCAGAAATTTAGAAAGTGGTCTGTACTCACTCAATGGAATGAAGCTGCGCTCGCAGCGAATTTCAGAAAGGGTCTCTCTGAAGCCCTTAAAGATGTCATGGTGGGATTTCCTATGCCTGATGGTCTGAATGAATCTATGTCTTTGGCCATTCAGATCGGTCGACGCTTGCGTGAGCGTAAAGCTGTGCACCATTTGGCAGTATTACCTGAGATTAAACCTAAGCCTATGCAGTGCGATAGGACTTTGTCCAGATTTGAACGGCATGAACACAGACATCTGAATGGTCTGTGTTTCTACTGTGGTGATTCCACTCATGCCATCTCTGATTGTCCTAAGCGCTCTAAGCGGTTCGCTAGGTTTGCCACCATTGGTACAGTACAGTCAAAATTTCTTCTGTCCGTTACCTTGATTTGCTCTTTGTCATCGTATTCTGTCATGGCATTTGTGGATTCAGGCGCTGCCCTGAATTTGATGGACCTGGAATATGCTAAGCGTTGTGGGTTTTTCTTGGAGCCCTTGCAGTGTCCTATTCCATTAAGAGGAATTGATGCTACACCTTTGGCCAAGAATAAGCCTCAGTACTGGATCCAGCTGACCATGTGCATGGCTCCTGCACAACAGGAGGATATTCGCTTTCTGGTGTTGCATAATCTGCATGATGTGGTCGTGTTGGGGTTGCCATGGCTACAAGTCCATAATCCAGTATTAGATTGGAAATCCATGTCGGTGTCCAGCTGGGGTTGTCAGGGGGTACATGGTGATGTTCCATTTCTGTCAATTTCGTCATCCACCCCTTCTGAGGTCCCAGAGTTCTTGTCTGATTACCGGGATGTATTTGATGAGCCCAAGTCCGATACCCTACCTCCGCATAGGGATTGTGATTGTGCTATCAATTTGATTCCTGGTAGTAAATTCCCAAAAGGTCGATTGTTTAATTTATCCGTACCTGAGCACACCGCTATGCGCAGTTATGTGAATGAATCCCTGGAGAAGGGGCATATTCGCCCGTCTTCGTCGCCATTAGGAGCAGGGTTCTTTTTTGTAGCCAAGAAGGATGGTTCGCTGAGACCTTGTATAGATTACCGCCTTCTTAATAAGATCACGGTTAAATTTCAGTACCCCTTGCCATTGTTATCTGACCTGTTTGCTCGGATTAAGGGGGCTAGTTGGTTCACAAAGATAGATCTTCGTGGTGCGTATAATCTGGTGCGAATTAAGCAAGGCGATGAATGGAAAACTGCATTTAATATGCTTGAGGGTCATTTTGAGTATCTAGTGATGCCGTTCGGACTTGCCAATGCTCCATCAGTGTTTCAGTCCTTTATGCATGACATCTTCCGAGAGTACCTGGATAAATTCCTGATTGTGTACTTGGATGACATTTTGATCTTCTCGGATGATTGGGAGTCTCATGTGAAGCAGGTCAGAACGGTTTTTCAGGTCCTGCGTGCTAATTCTTTGTTTGTGAAGGGATCAAAGTGTCTCTTTGGTGTGCAGAAGGTTTCATTTTTGGGGTTCATCTTTTCCCCTTCTACTATCGAGATGGATCCTGTTAAGGTCCAAGCCATCCATGATTGGACTCAGCCGACATCTCTGAAAAGTCTGCAAAAGTTCCTGGGCTTTGCTAATTTTTATCGTCGCTTCATCTGCAATTTCTCTAGTATTGCTAAACCATTGACCGATTTGACCAAGAAGGGTGCTGATTTGGTCAATTGGTCTTCTGCTGCTGTGGAAGCTTTTCAAGAGTTGAAGCGTCGTTTTTGTTCTGCCCCTGTGTTGTGTCAACCAGATGTTTCTCTTCCGTTCCAGGTCGAGGTTGATGCTTCTGAGATTGGAGCAGGGGCTGTTTTGTCGCAGAGAGGTTCTCATTGTTCAGTGATGAAACCATGCGCTTTCTTTGCCAGGAAGTTTTCGCCTGCTGAGCGAAATTATGATGTGGGCAATCGAGAGTTGCTGGCCATGAAGTGGGCATTCGAGGAGTGGCGTCATTGGCTTGAAGGAGCTAAGCATCGCGTGGTGGTATTGACTGATCATAAGAACTTGACTTATCTCGAGTCTGCCAAGCGCTTGAATCCTAGACAAGCTCGTTGGTCGTTGTTTTTTGCCCGTTTCGACTTTGTGATTTTGTACCTTCCGGGCTCTAAAAATGTGAAGGCGGATGCTCTGTCTAGGAGTTTTGTGCCCGACTCTCCGGGTTTATCTGAGCCGGCGGGTATCCTCAAGGAAGGAGTAATTGTGTCTGCCATCTCCCCTGATTTGCGGCGGGTGCTGCAAAAATTTCAGGCTAATAAACCTGATCGTTGCCCAGCGGAGAAACTGTTTGTCCCTGATAGGTGGACGAATAGAGTTATCTCTGAACTTCATTGTTCGGTGTTGGCTGGTCATCCTGGAATCTTTGGTACCAGAGAGTTAGTGGCTATATCCTTTTGGTGGCCGTCTCTGTCGCGGGATGTGCGTACTTTTGTGCAGTCCTGTGGGATTTGTGCTTGGGCTAAGCCCTGCTGTTCTCGTGCCAGTGGGTTGCATTTGCCCTTGCCGGTCCCGAAGAGGCCTTGGACACATATCTCTATGGATTTTATTTCTGACCTTCCCGTTTCTCAAAAGATGTCAGTCATTTGGGTGGTCTGTGATCGCTTTTCTAAGATGGTCCATCTGGTACCCTTGTCTAAATTGCCTTCCTCCTCTGATTTGGTGCCTTTGTTCTTCCAGCATGTGGTTCGTTTGCATGGCATTCCAGAGAATATTGTTTCTGACAGAGGTTCCCAGTTTGTTTCGAGGTTTTGGCGAGCCTTTTGTGGTAGGATGGGCATTGACTTGTCTTTTTCCTCGGCTTTCCATCCTCAGACTAATGGCCAGACCGAATGAACCAATCAGACCTTGGAAACATATCTGAGATGCTTTGTTTCTGCTGATCAGGATGACTGGGTGTCCTTTTTGCCTTTGGCGGAGTTTGCCCTTAATAATCGGGCCAGCTCGGCTACCCTGGTTTCACCGTTTTTCTGCAATTCTGGGTTCCATCCTCGTTTCTCTTCAGGACAGGTTGAGTCTTCGGACTGTCCTGGTGTGGATACTGTGGTGGACAGGTTGCAGCAGATTTGGACTCAGGTAGTGGACAATTTGACCTTGTCCCAGGAGAAGGCTCAACTTTTCGCTAATCGCAGACGCCGTGTGGGTCCCCGACTTCGTGTTGGGGATCTGGTTTGGTTATCTTCTCGTCATATTCCTATGAAGGTTTCCTCTCCTAAGTTTAAACCTCGTTTTATTGGTCCGTATAGGATTTCTGAGATTCTTAATCCTGTGTCTTTTCGTCTGACCCTCCCAGATTCTTTTTCCATACATAACGTATTCCATAGGTCATTGTTGCGGAGATACGTGGCACCTATGGTTCCATCTGTTGACCCTCTTGCCCCGGTTTTGGTGGAGGGGGAATTGGAGTATATTGTGGAGAGGATTTTGGATTCTCGTGTTTCAAGACGGAAACCAGTATCTGGTTAAATGGAAGGGTTATGCTCAGGAAGATAATTCCTGGGTTTTTGCCTCTGATGTCCATGCTCCCGATCTTGTTCGTGCCTTTCATGTGGCTCATCCTGGTCGGCCTGGGGGCTCTGGTGAGGGTTCGGTGACCCCTCCTCAAGGGGGGGGTACTGTTGTGAATTCTGTGGCAGAGTTCACTCCTGTGGTCACAAGTGGTACTTCGTCTGATTCTCTCTGGGAGCTTCCGTTTGTGGAGGAAAGTGGTACTGCAGCTTCTGAGTTTCCTCCCTCAGGTGATCTGGTGAGGTCGTTAGCTGCTTCTCTACTTAACTCCACCTAATGCTTTGATCTATGCTCCCTGTCAATGTTCCAGTGTTGGACTTGTGTTTCTCTTGGTCATTCCTGTGGCCTGCTGCTCTGCATAGCTAAGTGCTTCTTTGCTATTTGTTGCTATTTTTTCTGTCCAGCTTGTCTATTTGTTTTGCTGGAAGCTCTGGGACGCAAAGGGTGTACCTCCGTGCCGTTAGTTCGGTACGGAGGGTCTTTTTGCCCCCTTTGCGTGGTTTTCTTTAGGGTTTTGTGTAGACCGCAAAGTTATCTTTCCTATCCTCGTTCTGTCTAGAATATCGGGCCTCACTTTGCTGAATCTATTTCATCCCTACGTTTGTCTTTTCATCTTACTCACAGTCATTATATGTGGGGGGCTGCCTTTTCCTTTGGGGTATTTCTCTGAGGCAAGGTAGGCTTATTTTTCTATCTTCAGGCTGGTTAGTTTCTCAGGCTGTGCCGAGTTGCTTAGGGAGCGTTAGGCGCAATCCACAGCTGCCTCTAGTTGTGTTTGGAGAGGATCAGGAATTGCGGTCTACAGAGTTCCCACGTCTCAGAGCTCGTTCTGTTATTTTGGGTTGTTGTGAGATCACTGTGTGTGCTCTGATCGCTATGTACATTGTGTTCCTGAATTGCCTATCATAACAGCCTACCCCTGATGAACCCCCGTCATTCCCTATGGGGGTAAACACGTCGGGCACTGTTTGGGGACAATATGATGACAGCTGACTTCGGCTACTTGTAATGAACCATCTGATATTCCGGTAGCTTTGTGATCTACACCTTGGGAGACTCCAGTGAATAGATAAGTACATTGGTGGCTGTATATCTTGCTGCTTATCTGACTGTACTAATTGGATGATCGAGTCCTTTTATTTTCTTTATATGTGTATATTGAGGAGTCTCTCCACATGTGTATTGGGTGTGATCCCTATTTTTTGCTACCGTGAACTTCCTGTTATCTTAGTCCACGTTTTGATCTAACACTGCTATACTTATGTAGTGTGACTAGTGCGAACATTTGTCTGCTACTTTATATGCTTGTTGTCCATTTTTTCATGGCTATTGATTTAGCATATTATGTCTATTTTGGAGGACATGTAATAGTCTGTGTTCTACATCTAACACTGACATACTAAGACAGTGGTATAAGTGTGGACAACATTTAACAAGATAAATGTGGACGATACTTAACAAGATATAGGAGTGTGTATAACGATATCTTATTGCTTATTATAGGCATTAATATGCTATTTTATCCTATTTGGACAAAACATCTGACTGTACTTCATTAGGTGGGCATGGCTCGTTTAGTTATTGTGCTTCACAGTGCTCCTGCTCCTGTACTCAGGTGAAATACATTTATCCATATCTATAGTGAGGAAGGCGCTGCTTTGTAGATATTGCACTCTTCATTGCCCCCTCTGGTACATTGACAAATTACACATATATATATATATATATATATATATATATATATATATATATATATATATATATATATATATTTATTTTATTTTTTGTGTTTTTTCTTTTTTTAGGTTATTTTTTGCATTTTGTTCTGTTTTTTTTCTCTCACGGGTATTGGAGTTGTATGTGGGACATTATCTTTTGTCTATCTCTTTATTTAGGGATTGTTAGGGACCCTAGGGTCAGCCGTCGTTGAGTGGGGGCGCCTACCGCAGTAAATTAGGGTGCCAACCTCCACTGTCAGGTAGTTGTTTATTTATAGGTTCATATAGGGCCCACCAGCCTTTTCCTTTATTATAGGCATCTCTTAGGGCATGGTAGGGTGAGCCGTCGAGGAGTGGGGGCACCTACCGCAGTAAATTAGGGTGCCAACCTCCACTGCCAGGCAGGACTCATTGCAGTTTGACGTAGGGTCTTTATAGGTACATTTAATACTATTTTATCTTAAATTTTGATAAAGAACGGTCTTTTTAGATGTATTATTAAAAGCTATTTTTTAGGGATCCTTGTTTCTTTTTGGTTTATACCCACTGCCAGGATTCACCTGAACTGGGGAGTCGGGGATGGCCTTGTTGAGGTCGGCTTGATGGAGGATTTTGCCTGCAGACGTCTTGCTGGGAAATGACTTGGGGCCCATGTTGTCTGCATTCTCGGTTGTCCCTCTGGCTGAGACATATCCTGTGACCATCTGGAGACAAACTCGAGCTGCGGTGGTGGAATCACACTCAGAGGAGGCCCAGGTAAGACACCACAGCCCTACACGTATTCCCATAGCCAGAAACATTTCTTGGGCCACCCCAGATGAATTTAAGAGGGAGTTACTTGAGGATCCTTCATTGGAGGGATATCGTGGGAAGGCACAGGAGGAGAGAGGGGTACTGGAAGGGGAACAGTTTGTATGAAAGCAGGGACTCCTCTACCGGATCACAGAGCAGCACCACACAGGGACGAGCCCCACTATAAAACGACAGCTGGAAGTTCCCAAGAAGTATAGGCAGGAGTTACTGCGAATCTCTCATGACATACCCTTGGCCGGGCACTTCGGCGTCAGTCGCACCAGGCATCGTCTGACACAAAACTTCTTATGGCCGGGGGTAACCTATGATGTTCGTCAGTACTGCCAGGCCTGTGACAGTTGCCAGCGCATTGGCAAGAGGGGAGATCGATGCAAGGCCAAATTACGCCCCCTCCCCATTGTGGAGGAACCATTTAGCCGAGTAGCGGTCGATCTGATAGGGCCGTTAGCCAAACCCAGTCCGTCAGGGAAAAGGTATATATTGACAGTGGTAGATTATGCCACACGTTATCCAGAGGCGGTTGCGTTACCTAACATACTGGCAGAGACGGTGGCGGCTGCCCTGCTCCAGGTTTTCCACGGGTTGGATTTCCCCGGGAGATTATCTCAGACCAGGGTACCCAGTTTACAGCAGAGGTGACCAACCAACTGTGGAAGCTGTGCGGCGTAAAGTCCATTAGAAGCGCCCCATACAACCCGCAAACCAATGGGTTGTGTGAACGCTTTAACAGGACGTTAAAACACCTCATTGGGACTTTTACCAGGACCTACAGGGACTGGGAGAAATTCTTGCCTCACCTCCTGTTTGCCTATCGAGAGGTGCCCCAAGAATCCTTGGGGTTCTCCCTATTCGAACTGGTATACGGGAGACGGGTAAGGGGACCCCTAGACTTAGTGCTAGAACACTGGGAAGGGGAGGGCATCATAGAAGGGGTACCTATTGTACCCTATGTGTTGGAATTCCGGGACCGCCTACAGGAGCTGACCCAGGCTGTACGTGAGAACATGCAGGCGACCCAGCGGCGCCAGCGCGTATGGTACGATCGGAGGGCCAGAGAGTGCACCTTGGAAATAGGACAGTAGGTCCTGGTGTTAGAGCCCACTAAGCAGAACAAGTTCCAAGCTGCATGGCAGGGGCCCTACCAGGTAGTGAGGAAAATAGCCGACACAACCTATAATGTCGCCGATTGTGACAACCCCAGGGTTATCCGCCTGTTCCACGTGAATATGCTGAAGCCCTACCGGGAGCGCCCTGAAGAGGTAGTGGCCATCTGTGCACCTGAACCAGAGGATTTAGTCGGACTTCCCTTGCCGGATGTCTTAGGGAAAATGTCTAAAACATGGGACCAGGTACACTTGGGTGAAGACCTAGGCCCCCGGGAGAGACAGCAGGCGGAGGAGTTGTTGAGGCAACGACAGAGGATGTTTTTGGGGAGACCAGGGTACACTCGCCTGGCACAACACAAGGTTGAGACCCAGGATCAGACCCCCCTGCGGCAAAACCCCTTCTGCGTCCCTGAGTCTGTACGAGAGGGGATGCGACAAGAGCTACAAGAGATGTTGCGTTTAGGGGTCATTGAAGAGTCAGATAGTCCCTGGGCATCCCCCGTATTGTTAGTGCCCAAAAAGGATGGAACTACACGGTTTTGTGTAGACTGTCGTACGCTCAATGATTAAACAGTGACGGATGCATAACCCATGCCGCATGTGGATGAGGTGTTAGACCGGGTGGCGGGGGCAAAGTATTTGAACACCATCGATCTATGGAAAGGCTACTGGCAGATTCCCCTTAGTCCTGACGCTATTCCCAAGTCGGCATTTGTCACCCCGTTCGGCTTATTCCAGTTTCGAGTTATGCCATTCGGGATGAAGACTGCCCCGGCGACCTTCCAGAGGCTGGCTGACTGGCTTCTGGATGGTCTTCAGGACTATGCGTGTGCCTACCTGGATGACATCGCCATCTACAGCGCGACATGGGAAGAGCATCTAAATCACCTAGAGACAGTATTAGACAGGATCCTCAAGGCCGGAATCACCCTGAACCCAAACAAGTGTCACGTGGGCAAAGCAGAGGTTCAGTATTTAGGGCATTGGGTGGGAAGTGGGAAACAGAGACCAGAACCAGTCAAGATTGAGGCCATAGCCAAATGGCCCACCCCCCCCGCACTAAAACCGAGGTCATGGCGTTTCTAGGGACAGCGGGGTATTACCGGAAATTCGTTCCCAATTACAGCAGCGTAGTTAAGCCCCTCACTGATCTGACCCGTAAGAACCAACCCCGCCAGGTAACCTGGACCCCAGAGTGTGAGGAAGCCTTCCGCCAGCTAAAGGACACCCTCACCAATACCCCTGTATTGGCCGCACCCGATCCAACTAAACGTTTCCTTGTTCACACAGACGCTTCTATGTTTGGATTGGGGCAGTACTGAGCCAAGTCGGGCCGGACGGCCAAGAACACCCGGTAACTTACCTGAGCTGGAAACTACTGCCCCGTGAAGTAAGCTATGCGGCCATCGAGAAGAAGTGCCTGGTGGTAGTATGGGCACTCAAAAAGTTGCAACCATATTTGTATGGACGACAGTTTTCCCTCCTAACGGACCATAATCCCCTAGTCTGGCTTAATCGGGTCGGAGACAACGCCAGATTGCTGCGGTGGAGATTAGCCCTACAACGTCTGGACTTCACCATCCACTACAGACCCGGCAAACAAAACGGTAATGCCGATGGACTAAGTCGACAAACGGAACTTGTACCAACCCCGTAAACTTCGGTCATCCCCAAACCGATCCGTTAAGGATCAGACTGTGCATGCCGATCGCTTCGCTGAAAAGGGGAGCCGTGTTACATGTTACGGAACCACTCAGCACCCAGAATATGTTGTGCAGTTATATGTATGTATAACAGGTTCCATGTGAGATGCATGTCCCTAATGCATCAGCCCACAGGCTGCGCCCCTGGGCAGAGGGGACACGATATTCCCCAGATTGGTAGACCCCGTTACACTCCTGATCTCCAGCTTAGTGTCATGCAGGCCAACAATGCTGCTTACATACAGGCTATGTAGCAGAGTCGGTAATTTCAGCAGTCAGTGGCGGCATATCCACCTGTGCCTACAATGTCACGCTTGACCTCAATGCCGACCTCTGCTGCATACCACTGCACCGCCACCTCCATTCCAAGCACTGCTGGACACCACTACAGCACCACTACCATGCCGAGTGCTGTTGGACAGCCCTCCGCCACCACCATGACATCTGCTGCTCCTGCTTGGACCTCCTCCACTGCCACCACCATGCAGCAGCAGCAACAGAAGCAGCCGGACCCTGGCATGGCCTTCCCCAGCACCACAACCATGCAGCAGCAGCGGCACACGGACCCTGGAATGGCCTTCCCCACCACAACCATGCAGCAGCGACACATGGACCCTGGCATGGCCTTCCCCACCATCACAACCACGCAGCAGCAGCGGCACACGGACCCTGACAGGTCACCCATCATGGCCAGGCCGCTAGAAATTAGCCCAACGAGGCTCCCCGTACCGCAGCGCCGATCCCACAAAGGGAAAGGCAAAAAGAAACAGAAGCCTATTGCTATCACTCCCCCCTCACCTCCCAATGTGTCTGTAATGTCTGGTTTGTCACACCCTTCCAGTGTGTCTCTGCCCTCTCATTCGACGAGCCCCATCCTAGATCTGCCAGACCCCAGTAATTTAATTGCCCCTTCTCCTGCCACCCCTGCGTCGTCCACAGTGAGTCAAGCTTCACAGCTACATACCCCCTGTTTCCGGCACCTGTTTCCCAAGCAGGAGAAGTTAACTTTTCTTTTTTGGTGTAAAAATTGTTTTATGCCCCAAAAATGTTTGGTTAATTGTGTATTTTGCCGCCGGCAACACACACCGTGCGCCAAATAAAACACTGCGCCACACGCTTTTTTTGCCACCTCATAGCTCCAGTAGTTAGCAAGTACAACACTGCAGCTTTGTGTGTGTTTGGTATACTTGCATTTTCTCCATAATCTCTTCCTTCTGCTTACTCTGTGACTAGTGTTTCAGACTGAAGAGTAAATGGCGGCAATACAAAGCAGAACTATACTCAACAGGTCATGTGTCCAAAAACTTAGGACACCTGACCTGGTGAGTAGAGAACTGCCTTGTATAACCTCCATTTTCTCTTCTGTGTACATAATCTATTTCACACAAAGTGAAGGGACGATGGAGGTCATACAAGGCATATCTATACTCACCTGGACATGTGTCAGAAATAGTGAATTCATGAGGCTGTAATATGTGCATCATGTATTCATTACTTCTGACTTGATGAGTATCAATCTGTTTGTATTAAACAGCCATCGTCTCTTCAGTCTGCATCCAATAGATACTGCAGAACAGAATCAGGACGCAATGACGTCAACCACCTTACCACTAACAACATAAGTGGTTTGTAGAGGAAATACATAGACACGGTGTAACAACCCTGGCGGCATCACTGCATGGCCTTCCATTCCCCATCTGCCTGTTACATCAACTCACTCACCCAGTGCCATGCTGTGAGGTCTGTCTGCTGCCGGCTCCATGCCATGTGCTTCATGGCGGCTTGCTCTGTGTACACTTCCTGGCTGTGTGCACAGAGGGGCGGCGCCAGCCACTCCAGATTCTTATTGAGACTGTGCACCTCCCTAAGGTGCTTCTGGCCAATAGCCTCGTGGCCTCTGATACTTAAGGCATCCTCACCCATTGGAGGATGCCTAAGCAAACTATTTCCCTCAGTTAGCACTTGCTACTGAGCTGCCAGGTCGTGTCTGTTTCCTGTCTCAGAGGGCTGCAATACTGCAGGCCTTCATCTGTGTTCTGTTTGTGTATCCGTGTCCGTTCCTGTCTGAACTCTGGTCTAAGTCCGTTCCTGTTCCTCCTTTGTCATTTGTCATTTCCCACTCTGCTGTGTGTACCTCCGTCTTATCTTTCTGCTCTGTTCGCCGCTGTCTGTGGTTCTGCTTCTCTCTGCTCAGTTCTACCACAACCTGTGGTTCTGTGTGTCTCAGCATTTCTCTCAGCTCTGCTCTCTGTAACTTTGCTCTGCACTCTGACCTTGCTTTACACTCTGTGGCTTTGCTCTCAGCTCTGCACTCTGACCTTGCTCTGCGGCTCTGCTCCTTGCGGTTCTACCAGGCTTCGCTCCTTGCGGTTCTACGTCTTTTGCTCTTGGCGTTATCTCCTGCGGTTCTGGCTCTTGGTTCCGCCTCCAGTGACTCCGCTCTTGGCTCCGCCTCCAGCGTGTCCGCTTTTGGCTCCGCCTCCAGCGTGCCCGCTCTTGGCTCCGCCTCCAGCGTGCCCGCTCTTGGCTCCGCCTCCAGTGTGCCCGCTCTTGGCTCCGCCTCCAGTGTGTCTGCTCTTGGCTCCGCCTCCAGCGTGCCCACTCTTGGCTCCGCCTCCAGCGTGCCCGCTCTTGGCTCCGCCTCCAGCGTGCTCGCTCTTGGCTCTGCCTCCAGCATGTCCGCTCTTGGCTCCGCCCCCTGCAGCTCCATCCTTGGTTCTGCCTTCTTCTCTGCTCATAGCTCTGCCTTCTCCTTCTCTTCTCTTAGCTCCACCTCCTACTCTTACTCTGCCTCCTGAGATTCAGCTTTGCTTCCACTCTGGCTCTATCTTCACTCTGCAACTTCCATACTGGTCTCTACCTATTTCTTTATATTCTCCAGTCTGAACAGGTTCTTACCTGTTTCCATACATCCATCTGAATACCAGTTCCTACCAGAGTATCAGTCCTGTCTGCCAGTGCCAGCCGTGCCCGCCTATCTGCCTGAGTGCCAGCCGCACCCGTCTGCCTGTATCTCCGTCAAGCCAGTCCGCCCGTCGGGGCCTCTGCCATACCCATCTGTCAGCCAGTGTCACAGCCGTGCCTGCCTGCTCGTGTCTTGTCCCCGGTGGGATCAGCATCCACAGTCCAACTCCACCCTGGAGTGGTACCTGGTATCTTCCTATTGCACAAGTCAGACCTCACCATCAGAGGCTCCAGCGAACACCTAGGAAGCTACTTAGTTACGCCCCTTCCAGGGAAGTTCGGTCTGTGGTCCAGTGGGGCCACACCCCCAGGCGCCCGCACCAACCAGTCTCGGCGCGAGCGTTACACACGATCAAGATAACAAAACACGTAGTTTATTAACAACAACTATTAGTAACATTTAAAACATAACTGGTACAGACCCAAACCCAACAGGACATTTTACACAATATTGTCCTGCCATGCCACACGTCCAATATCAGAATAAAAAAAGGCAGCAAATTGGTCCCGCATGTGGCCAACTTCAGCAGTTGACCGCAGCGGGTGATGCTGGTAATCTGGCAATGGGTTTGCAACTGCTTCATCCAGTTCAATGTTGGGTCGCTACTTAGCCATTATTTAATTGTGGAGAACCACACAGGCTTTGACCACCTCATCGACTGTCTCCATTTTTAGATTAATGGCTGTTGCAAGAATGCGCCATTTTGAGACTAGAATCCCAAAGGTACACTCTACTGTTCTTCAGGCCCTGGTCAGTCTGTAGTTAAAGACCCTTTTAGTGTGGTTCAAGTCCTGACTGGAATATTGCTTCAGTAAGTTTTCACACATCTGAAAGGCCTCATCCCCAACCATAATAATTTGCATTGGTGGGCCTTCAGTGTTGGGGAGAGGTTGTGGAAAATTTGAAAATTAAAATTTTTCCCATACGTACGGCGGCCCATATCCGAGTTCTTGAAAGTCTGGGAATCCTTGCCATGGCCAAAAGCTCCAATGTCCACGACGAAGAAGCGACAGTCTGCATCTGCTATTGCCATGAGCACAACAGAACAATATTTTTTATAGTTAAAAAACTCCGATCCTGTTCTGGCTGGTTTGATAATGCGTATGTGCTTTCCATCCACCGCACCCAAACAGTTGGGGAAATCACACACTCCAGAATTTCTCTGCAATTCCCATCCACATGTCATCGTGGGTAGGGGTATAAATTCATCCTGGAGAACGTTCCACAAAGCCCGGCAGGTGTCCGCAACTATCACGGACAGGGTGGAAATTCCAAGCCGGTATTGGAAGACGAGGGATGATAAGCTCTCTCCGGATGCCAAAAATCTGTAATAAAATAAATAAAAAATAAATTACAATCAATTCTATTTATGGTGTTGTTCTGCTAAAGACATAAAGGAAAATACAAAGAATACATGTCAGACCAACAATAATTATGACTGGCATTTGTTTAGAAATTTTTACGTACCTTAATGTAACCAGCAGACGTTCCTCTGGTGGAATCGCTCGACAGAGCTGGGTGTCCTTTCTCCGTATGGCTCCTTGGACACGACCAAACAAATCACAAAAAGAGTCTTACGACATCCGGGTATATTCCGGGAATTTGTCCGACCTGGCATTAAGCTCGCCATATAGCATGTGATAGGCTCCACGGCTCTCACGGAGTTCGATAATGGTGTGTTGCCAAAAACGCCTAGGCCGTGTCCATTTCAGTCTTTCGCGATTTCTGTGTTGCTCCCAAGCAAACGCACAGGCAAGAAAAAGCTTGATGCTTAAATCCAGGTTGAAATAAAAGCTATCCATGTGAACATCCATCATGCTAGGGAAGTCTTTATTTCCTAATGTACCTTCCCCCTTAACCGCTCTATAAGAGACTTTTTTTTTTTATCCCTCACAAACTTTTGTGTGCACTCCTGACATAACTGCGAGGATGGGAGCTTATGGTTACAAATGGCACATCTACAACCAGTAGATTTAGCTCTTGCTTTTGGTGTAGGATTCTAGTAGGGGAAGAAGGTAATAATAACCATTTCATATGAACAAAAATGAGACAACTACCGTAGGATTGCTTACTGAGCCTGGGTTTGAACTAGGTTCAGCAGATGCAGAGTGAAGAGAAGAAGCACCCCCATCAATATCGTGATCGGTCCTACCTTCTTGTCAGGGTCACAAAGAGAAATGACTATGACCCAGCAAAGTAAGCATCCAACTTAAGCGACTCCTCCCCTTCCTGAAGAATCCTCCTGTGACTCCAATCTGGAGGACACCTTGGAAGGCAATCGGCATCCTCCTCCTGTCGATTCCTTGATGTTCTCGCCCAGAAGGTCTGAAAACGCTATGCGTTTCACGATGTATCACAGCCGTTAGTGTTGTCAATTGAAAGGGACTGGTGCACCGCATCAATTCCAATGCACACCAGCATGGTGGTAGCAGAGAGGCTAGGGAGACACGGGAGGCCCCCTTCCCACCTCTGATCAGGATTGCCCATAGGCACAGGAAACACAAGAGAAGATCGAGAGGAAAGCGGCGAGTTCAGCCTCACTGCTCGGCAGGTATTCTTTCAGTCCCAGGGTCTGCTGACCGCAGAACACCAGGATGATCTCTTCACGACCCTAGCGACAGGAAAAATACTGAGAATAGGAGGTGTTGTGAATTCTGTGGCAGAGCTCCCTCCTGTGGTCACAAGTGGTACTTCGGCTGATTCTCTCTGGGAGCTTCCGTTTGTGGAGGAAACTGGTACTGCTGCTTCTGAGTTTCCTCCCTCAGGTGATCTGGTGAGGTCGTTAGGTGCTTCTCTACTTAACCCCACCTAATGCTTTGATTCATGCTTCCTGTCAATGTTCCAGTGTTGGACTTGTGTTTCTCTGGATCATTCCTGTGGCCTGCTGCTCTGCATAGCTAAGTGCTTCTTTGCTATTTTTTCTGTCCAGCTTGTCTATTTGTTTTGCTGGAAGCTCTGGGACGCAAAGGGTGTACCTCCGTGCCGTTAGTTCGGTACGGAGGGTCTTTTTGCCCCTTTGCGTGGTTTTCTTTAGGGTTTTGTGTAGACCGCAAAGTTATCTTTCCTATCCTCGTTCTGTCTAGAATATCGGGCCTCACTTTGCTGAATCTATTTCATCCCTACGTTTGTCTTTTCATCTTACTCACAGTCATTACATGTGGGGGGCTGCCTTTTCCTTTGGGGTATTTCTCTGAGGCAAGGTAGGCTTATTTTTTCTATCTTCAGGCTAGTTAGTTTCTCAGGCTGTGCCGAGTTGCATAGGTAGAGTTAGGCGCAATCCACGGCTGCCTCTAGTTGTGTTTGGAGAGGATCAGGGATTGCGGTCTGCAGAGTTCCCACGTCTCAGAGCTCGTTCTATTATTTTGGGTTATTGTCAGATCACTTTATGTGCTCTGACCTCCATGTCCATTGTGATACGGAATTGCCTTTCATAACAAGGAGGTGGTGAGAAGCTATTTAACCTCTGTTTTCTGTGTCTATTATGATGAGCAGGCAACCTCCTGTTGTGCGGTCGTGTAAGGTGAGGGGAGCAATTAATGCATTTTTGGTCTTCAGATATATTTTAAAGGATCACACGTGTCTTTCGCACAATTTGGCTGAGCTGTAATTTACTGACATCTGCTGGTAAACCTATAAAGAAAATGCAGGTGGTAAGGCAGCTACTCATAGCACTCACCCTTCCCCAAAAGGATACCTAAAGTCAAATCATCGGGACATACATGGGTACATACTCCCCATTGCAGCAGGGAATGCCTTGGCCGACTAGGCAGCTAAAGAAGCAGTGCAACTACCTCTGCCAGGTATACTAGCCATGAGAAAGGAAAAGCAGGTACAAAAATAAGCACAACAGGGTTTTATCCGAGTAGCAGTGGGGAGACCAAAGGAAATCGTACTCACCTGGTATTGTTGTGTCACCACAACCACTAAAAAGGCTTAAGGCTATGTGCACATGTTGCAGATTTTGATGCGGATCCACAGAGTTTTTGGAAGCCCGGAATTGCATCAAATCCGCAGTGTAGTGCACAAGCAATGTTAGTCTATGTGAAATTGACATTTGGTGTGCACATGCTGGGGAAAAAAACACGTGGAATTGCAGCTTTTTTTTGCAGAATGTCCATTCTTTTTGTGGTTCTGCAGAGTTTCTGCACATAATGACTTCTATCGTGTCAGGTCATTCTGCAGCAAAACTGCAGGTTTAAAAAAGATCTGTGGATTTGCTACGGAGTTGAGTGCGAGAAACGATGAAGATCGGGAGGGGGGAGAGTGTGTGGGCGGAGACTGTGTATGTGCAGAGAAGACGTGAGTGTCTGTGTGCGGGTGTTTGTGTGTGTCTGTGCGTGCATGGGTGTGCGGCTATGACTGCTACAGCGACAGGTAGTCGGATGCTGGGACAGTGGTAGTCCCATCATCCGGCTACTGTGTTCAAGTGTTAAAAAAAAAAAAAACACACATACACAGACATACAGTACATAAAACATACAGCATATACTCACCATACAACTAACCCCAGAAGCCCTCGATCACGTGTAAAAAAAATAAAAATAAAAAACCACTGTATACTCCCTGATCCAATGTAATCCATGCCTCCAGTGGCCCACAGCTTCAGGAAAATGGTCACCAGGAAACCAATGATGCACTCTACTCTGCTCACTTCCAATACCAGGCCCATAGCATCGCCAGACTTCTGTCACCGCCGGCTTCATGAGGAAAGGACTCTGCTCCACCACTGCCGTCACCACTAGTAAGCCTACATTCGGACTATAAGAGGCCCCCCTCTCCACCGCATTTTCCTCCCAGATTTTCCGGCGGACAGGCTTTGCATACAGAAGGAGACGTGTGTATTTATGCTTAGTCTCTTACGGGTTGCCGCCTTAATTTGGTCAAACCTAGAAAAACATGCAAGACCCCTTGAGACTCCTCCCCTAAGCACTCCGTAAAGAGAGGTTTCCACAACAAACTGTAAATAGAGAAAGCTGTCAGTTACTGATAAGACAGCCCACTGGACTGGAAACCCAGAAAGAGCAGTGGTCTAAGTAATGAAAACACAGGTTATGCAAAGTCTTTTCTCACAAAACTAATTTATTTTTTCATAAACTAGTTTATTTATTAATTGAGAACAGCATATACCGTATATACTCGAGTATAAGCCGAGATTTTCAGCCCAAATTTTTGGGCTGAAAGTGTCCCTCTCGGCTTATACTCGAGTCACAGTCTGTGGCAAGGTAGGCGGGTGAGGGGGAGAGAGGAGTGTCGCATACTCACCTGCTTCCGGGGCTCCTGGCTCTCCCCCTGCCTGTCCCATGGTCTTCGGGTGCCGCAGCTCTTCCCCTGTACAGCAGTCACGTGGGACCACTCATTAAACTTATGAATATGGACTCCACTCCCGTAGGGGTGGAGCCGCATATTCATTCCTCTAATGAGCGGTGCCAGTGACCGCTGATAGAGGAAGAAGCTGCGGCACCCGAAGACCAGCTGTCCGGGAGAAGGAGCGGGACGCCGGGAGCAGGTAAGTATTACATATTCACTTGTGCCCGTTCCACACGCCGGGCGCCGCTCCATCTTCCCGGCGTCTCTCCGCACTGACTGTGCAGGTCAGAGGGCGCGATGACGCATATAGTGTGCGCGGCGCCCTCTGCCTGATCAGTCAGTGCAGATAGACGCCGGGACCGGACGCTGAGGAGCTGCAAGCAAGAAAGGCAAGTATGTGTTTTGCTTTTTTTTTGCAGCAGCAGCGTTATATATGGCACAGATTTATGTGGAGCATCTATGGGGCCAAACTGAACGGTGCAGTGCATATATGGCACAGCTTTATAATGAGAATCTATGGGGCCAAACTGAACGGTGCAGAGCATATAGGGCACAGCTTTATAATGAGCATCTATGGGGCCAAACTGAACGGTGCAGAGCATATAGGGCACAGCTTTATAAGGAGCATCTATGGGGCCATAATGAACGGTGCAGAGCATTCTATATGGCACAGTTTTATATGGAGCATCTATGGGGCAATAATGAATGGTATGTAGCATCTATTTTTATTTTTGAAATTCACCGGTAGCTGCTGCATTTTCCACCCTAGGGTTATACTCGAGTCAATAAGTTTTCCCAGTTTTTTGTGGCAAAATTAGGGGGGTCGGCTTATACTCGGGTCGGCTTATACTCGAATATATACAGTAGTTACAACATTTCTAAATACAACTAAAGACTAAAGAGTTAGATTTCATTATAGTGGTAAAGACCATAGTGATACTGTCAAAAGGTTTCAAAAGTATTAAGATAATATGCTAACATCAATTAACAATTTGTTAATATGTCATACTTTTCTTAAAAAAGGGGGTATTCGGATATGCGATTTAAGTTCTTGCAATCAAGTTGGGCTTTGTCAAGCCTGACAAAGGAAAGAAAATAACTTTTAGTAGAAAATTATAACAATTGGAATAGTCAAGAATAGATCCTAAGGGGACAGGAAGAGAAGAGCAATCCACCCAGATTCAGATATGTACAAATACTATATAATGGTGTCTTTAATATGACAGAAGGATTGAGGAGTACTCCGGAGAATCTCTGAATAAAAATCCATCCTTGCCAAGTATGGAAAAAGTCGTCCGAGATAATTTTATTATGAAAAGAGAGTCATTCCATTCTACACAAAAAATCCATTTCAAGAGACCATTCTTGGATAGCTGGAGTGATTCTAGAACGCCAGCGTCTGGAAATGACGCTTCTAGTTGCGGAAACACAGTGCCTCAGCAATCCTCTTTTGATAGATTTAACCCCTTAGTGACCGAGCCAATTTTTACAATTCTGACCACTGTCACTTTATGAGGTTATAACTCTAACGCTTTAACGGATCCTGCTGATTCTGAGAATGTTTTTTCGTGACATATTGTACTTCATGTTAGTGGTAATATTTCTTTGATATTACGTGCGATTTATGAAAAAAATATGGCAAAAAAAATTAAAATTTAGCAATTTTCAAACTTTGTATTTTTATGCCCTTAAATCAGAGAGATATGTCACGAAAAATAGTTCATAAATAACATTTCCCACATGTCTACTTTACATCAGCAAAATTTTGGAACCAAAATTTTTTTTTCTTAGGGAGTTATAAGGATTAAAAGTTGACCAGCAATTTCTCATTTTTACACCATTTTTTTTTAGGGACCACATCACATTTGAAGTCATTTTGAGGGGTCTATATGATAGAAAATACCCAAGTGTGACACCATTCTAAAAACTGCACCCCTCAAGGTGCTCAAAACCACATTCAAGAAGTTTATTAACCCTTTACGTGCTTCACAGGAACTGAAACAACATGGAAGGAAAAAATGAACATTTAACTTTTTTTTGCAAACATTTTAATTCAGAACCATTTTTTTTTATTTTCACAAGTGTAAAACAGAAATGTAACCATAAATTTTGTTGTGCAATTTCTCCTGAATACGCCGATACCCCATATGTGGAGGTAAAACACTGTTTGGGCGCACCGCAGAGCTTGGAAGTGAAGGAGCGCCATTTGACTATTTCAACGCAGAATTGGCTGGAATTGAGGTTGGATGCCATGTCACGTTTAGAGAGCCCCTGATGTGCCTAAACAGTGGAAACCCCCCACCCCCCACAAGTGACACCATTTTGGAAACTAGACCCCTTAAGGAACTTATCTAGATGTGTGGTGAGCACTTTGAACCCCCAAGTGCTTCACAGAAGTTTATAACGTAGAGCCGTAAAAATTAAAAATTTGCATTTGTTTACACAAAAATGATCTTTTCGCCCACAAATTCTTATTTTCACAAGGGTAACAGGAGAAATTGGACCACAAAAGTTGTTGTGCAATTTCTCCTGAGTACGTCGATACCCCATATGTGGGGGTAAACCACTGTTTGGGCGCACCGCAGAGCTTGGAAGAGTAGGAGTGCCGTTTTACTTTTTCAATGTAGAACTGGCTGGAATTGAGATCAGACGCCATGTCACGTTTGGAGAGCCCATGATGTGCCTAAACAGTGGAAACCCCCCACAAGTGACACCATTTTGGAAACTAGACCCCTTAAGGAACTTATCTAGATATGTGGTGAGAACTTTGAATGCCCAAGTGCTTCACAGAAGTTTATAATGCAGAGTCGTGAAAATAAAAAAAAAAATTTTCCCCACAAAAAAAGATTTTTTAGCCCCCAAGTTTTTATTTTCACAAGGGTAACAAGAGAAATTGGAACCAAAAAGTTGTTGTCCAATTTATCCCGAGTACGCTGATGCCCCATATGTAGGAGTAAACCACTATTTGGGCGCACGGCAGAGCTCAGAAGGGAGGGAGCACCATTTGACTTTTTGAGCGCAAAATTGGCTGTCGTTTGGAAACCCCCTGATGTACCTAAACAGTGGAAACCCCCCAATTCTATCTCCATACCCTAACCCCAACACACCCCTAACCCTAATCCCAACCCGATCCATAATCCCAATCACAACCCTAACGATAATCACAACCCTAACCCCAAAACAACCCTAATGTCAACCCTAACCATAAGCCTAATCAAAACCCTAAATCCAACACACCCCTAATACTAATCTCAACCCTAACCTCAAACCTAACCCTAATCCCAATACACCCCTAACCCTAATCCCAACACTAACCTTAATTCCAAACCTAACCCTAATCCCAAGCGTAACCCTAATGCCAACCCTAACCCAAACCCTAACCCTAATCCCAACTCTAACTCTAACTTTAGCCGCAACAATAGCCCTAACTTTAGCCCCAACCCTAATCCTAGCCCTAACCCTAACTTTAGCCCCAACCCTAACCCTAACTTTAGCCCTAGCCCTAATTTTAGCCTAACCCTAGCCCTAACTTTAGCCCCAACCCTAAGGCTACTTTCACACTTGCGTCGTGTGGCATCCGTCGCAATCTGTCGTTTTGGACAAAAAACGGATCCTGCAAATGTGCCCGCAGGATGCCTTTTTTGCCCATAGACTTGTATTGCCGACGGATGGCCACATGTCGCGCCAGTCGTGCACTGGATCCGTTGTGTTCAACCTAACCTTTTTTTTTTTTTTTGTACGTCACGTCCGCCATTTCCACGCATGCGTGGCCATAACTCTGCCCCCTCCTCCCCAGGACATAGACTGGGCAGCAGATGCGTTGAAAAACTGCATCCGCTGCCCACGTTGTGCACAATTTTCACAACGTGCGTCGGTATGTCGGGGCGACGCATTGCGACGGCCCCGTACCGACGCAAGTGTGAAAGAAGCCTAACCCTAGCCCTAACCCTAAATTTAGCCCCAACCCTAACCCTAAATTTAGCCCCAACTCCTCTCTCCTGCCGGCGCAGAGCGCCCGCCAATTTCTTTCCCGATGAAGAAGCCGGCGGGCAGGAGGGGATGCAGGAGGACCCAGGGACACCGGTAAGTATAACAGGGTCCCCGAATCCCCCTATTTCTCTGTGCGATCACATCAGAGGACAGAGAATGACAGATCGTTTTTTTTGCGACCGCCGGTAAACAGTTAATTACCGGTGATCGCAAAAACAGTGGTCGGTAAAAACTGACCCTGATAATGTTCTTTGGGGTCTCGGCTACCCCCGGCAGCCGAGACCCCAAAGATCCTCCGGGTGCCGGCCGGCGGGCGCACTGCGCATGCGCCCGTTATTTTTTTTGCCGGAAAAAGATGGCGGCGCCCATTGGGATCCACAAGGAGCACCGGGGGAGACAGGTGAGTATTGGGGGGCTATCGGGGACCCAATTTCTCTGTCCTCTGATGTGCGATCACATTGGAAGACAGGGAAATTAAAAGGGAAATCGCGTTTTTTTTGTGATCGCCGGCAAACGGTTAATTATTGGCAATCGAACTGGGGGGTTGGTAAAAACCCCCGAATCATGTTCTTTGGGGTCTCGGCTACCCCCGACAACCGAGACGCCAGAGAAAATCCGACTCTGGGGGGCGCAATTAACTTTTTCAACAGCGCCATTAATTAACGGCGCTGTGGTTCAAGTACCCTTAACTGCCGCGGTTAAAGGCGTATTGGCGGTCGTTAAGGGGTTAAAAGATCCTGGTATCATAGAAAGAAGTCCGACTTGGGGAGGTCTAGGTGATGATTTCCCTGTAATGTTTTTGTGAACATCAAAGACTTTGCTCCACAGGCCACTTATTTGATGGAATTCCCACCAGATATGACGCATAGTGCCTTCAGCATTTTCACATCTCCAGCATTTATTGGAGACAGAGGGAAATATCTTATGAAGATCTGCTGGGCAACAATACCTTCTAGTTATGATTTTGTAATTTTTTTTTTGAGCTTTGCAAGCCAATGGAAGTATGTGTGCAAAAGAAAGATTTGCTCCATTGCTCCTGCGAGAAGGTCATCCCACTCTTTCTTGAACCATAGGAGCTCTCTATTAGTCTGAGATGACAAAATATAATATATTTGGAAGATCGTATGCTTGGGTGCAACTTCTCCGATCAGCAACTAATCAAACTGAGAAGGGTCAGAATCGAGCACTGAGAAAGGTTGAAGGGAATCAAAGAAAGAACAGAACTGGAGGTATGAAAACCAAGGTATGGTTTGATCGGGGTAGAGACCTTTAAAGGGAAGGTGCCATCAAAATATTTTTTTTCCAGCGATTGAAAAAATTTAAAGAATTAATGTTTAAATGTTCATAAAAAATATCATTTGTTTATAATTTAGTAAAATATAAAAAATAATTTGAAAAGGTTTGGCATTTCCACTTTTAAACACTAGGGGGAGCAGCTAACAAAATTTGGCAAAAACCTAGTGTACAACTAGCTCACATTACTGCACTGCAGTAATTATGGGCGGAGTCTGCTGACGTGTGTGATGTCTCCTCCCCTCCTGGGTGTTTGCTAAGGAATAAGAGAGGATGATATTCAGGAACCCAGTGAGCAGCCATTTTGTTGGTGACTGCAGAGTAAGGCTGGGGTCACACATTCGCGAGATACGGCCGAGTCTCGCAGGTGAAAACCCAGCTCTGGCGCCGGCACTCCGGAGCGGAGCGTGCGGCCGCACAGCAACACATGGAGCTGCACGCTTCGGAGTGCCGATGCCAGAGCTGGGTTTTCAACTGTGAGACTCAGCCGTATCTCGCGTATGTGTGATCCCGGCCTTATACTGACAAGTAGACAGTCACAAAGGATGGCAGGCGGCAAGGATTCTGGGAGATATATGGTGGAGGGAGCAGGGTGACAGCAGCACCATGTTTGGTGCGCGGAGCAGCCAGGGATTGTACATAGAGCGCTGTCTTTTATACACATGGATGGACCGACTGCTCCACACAAATGCAGGAAACCTTTCTGTCTTGAAGGCCTGTTCTGATGCAGACATTGCATGCTAAGACCCCATTCCCCTCCTCAGATCCTGTCTTCTCCATCCTGTCCTGGCGATGTGTGAAAGCGAGGCGACAGGCGCAGTCCGGGGTGACGCTGAGGGGAAATGTAGCCATATAGTAACGATAAAAATGAGACCCCTCTCTTCAGCTTCCTCGCCAGCCCTCCCCTGACTGCACCTAACTGGAGGTCATGCTCCCCCATCTATTACCCCAGACCCGTGTGCAGCTGCTCAACCAGAACCACCCTAGATTGGGTCCCCTTTCTGAAGATAATACTGCCATAGTGTTCTCACATAATACCGCCATACAGATCACACATAATACTGTCCTATAGTTCGCACATAATACCATCATATAGATCGCAAATAACAATGCCATAGTGTTCTCACATAATACCGCCATATACTTCACACATAATACCGCCATATAGATCTCACATAATACCGACATATAGAGAACACATAATACTGCCATATACTTCACACATAAAACCGCCATATACTTCTCAGATAATACCACCATATACTCACATAATACCGCCAGTGTTCTCACATAATACATGGCTCAGCAGACTGTATCGCACAGGAGATTAGATTCACGGCTCAACACAGTATCACAGGATAGGTTTAGATACACGAGTCAGCAGACAGTATCACACGAGCAGATTAGATACACGGCTCAGCAGACTATCACACAGGAGAGGATTCGATACACGGCTCAGCAGTCAGTATCACACAGGAGAGGATAAGATACACGGGGTCGTCAGACAATCACACAGAATAGGATTAGGTACATGGGTCAGCAGACCGTGTCACACAGGAGAGGATTAGATGCACTGCTCAGCAGACAGCATCACAGTGTAGGAATAGATACATTAGATACATGGCTCATCACAGTATCACACAGAATAGGTTTAGATACATGGCTTAGTAGTCAGTATCACAGTATAGAATTAGATACACGGCTCAGCACAGCATCACACAGAATACGTTTAGATACATGGCTCAGCACAGTATAGGATTAGATACATGGGTTAGCAGTCAGTATCACAGAATAGGTTTAGATACATGGCTCAGCACAGTGCAGGAATAGAAACACCACGGTCTGATGTCCTGATGAGTAGCTGCAGTGAGAGGCAGGACAGGAGCAGCACAGAGCCTCCCCCTCCCCCCTCTGTTACCTCTGCAGCTCATAATAATGACATCAGTACTTCATCCTCTCTAGAGAATACAGCCAGCACAGCAGGCAGCATAGAAGACGACAGGGAATGCCCGCTGATAGTGTGAAGGTGGGAGACAGATAGAGCTGCCCCTCCAACAGCGCAGCTCTCACGTGGAGCTCACAGATACACAGCAATCACAGCTCCAGAAAGATAGCGCCGATCTCCTACCTCTGCTGTGGTGTGTGGACAGCCCAGGGGGCATGGCCAGATCACACCAGGGAGCAGCTCAATGATAGGTATGGGGTCGGCATCCGACCGCAGACTCCTATGCCCAGGGCTGCCGTATTTGCAGAGTGTAAGTGTCGTGCAGCTACACTTACACTCTTGCAAAGTAAAATGGTGGCGCCCAGTGGCTAAAAAATTATTAATAATAAAAAAAGATATTAAAGTTAAAAAAAAAATGAATTTTGTATTATAAATAATTGTTTATATAAACAATCATTTTTAAAGCAAAAAAAAATTGCGGCACCATCCCTTTAAGCTCATTTAGAGATGGTATATTAATGAAATTTGCAAGGACCTGATGGAGTTTAGTTTTATAGTTGAAGACTAGGAATTTACTCACTCCAACTCCAGGGGAGAATTCTGGATTGTCAATGATCGGTGTCATAGGTCCTGGAATCTTAGAAATCTTAAGTTTCTTTACCAATTGGCCCCAAACTCTAAGAAGATCATCTGTTAATTGGGGGAAGTGGTCCCCTTGAAGAATGAAAGTGCTTAGAAATCCAGGGAAGAGAAGTTAAGTCTCGGCATAATAGTAATGACTCTAGTGTGACCCAACGCTTCTGATTCACAGCATGAAACCAAGCCACCATCCGCCCTAGCATAGCCGCAGCATGTTAGAGCTGAACATTCGGGAGGCCAGCCCCCCCCCTAGAGATTTAGATCTAGCCAAAAATGTAATGGCCAGACTCAATCTTTTTAATCTCCAAATGAAATTGTTACAGGCTCTATTTAGTTGGGGGTGGGGGTGGGGGGGTCCTTGAAATAAAGCCATTATTTTGCGGAGAATGTTGGGACCTAAATTGATTTGTTTAAGAGCACTATGTAGAAATGGCCAGCTAACATGGTCAAATGCATTTTCAGCATGGTGTTGAATTGTAAGAATGGTGTTAATTGCGTAACAAGTGTTTTATAAAATTTGGCAGAGTAACCATCTGGACCTGAGCATTTATTAAATGGGGAGCTTTTGATGACCTGAAGCATCTCCTCTTCTTCAAATGATTGCTCTAGGGATGCCTTTGTGTCATCCGGTATTGAGGGCAGATAAAATGTCTTTCATGTATTGATCAATTTTTAAATTACGGTAAGTTGGGTTGGTGACATATCTACATATTAGCCCTCAATATTATACAGGGAGCTATAATATCCTTTGAATGCCTCAGCAATTTGTTTGGATTCATTGATTACGGATGCTGTAGAATCCTGTATCGATTGGATAAATGTCGTTGGGACTTTAGGATAGATGCTTCTAGCTAGAGGGCCACCACTTTTGGCTGCATAATCATAAAAGAACTGCTGTAACCTTTCCCTATGAGTAGCTTTGGTCTAGAAGTCCCTTCAGTTCATCTTTTTGCTTGTTCAAGTTAATCAAGATGTCAGCAGATGGATTTTTATGGGATTGTTCAAGGGAATGTGTTTGCTTTAAAAGTTTTTCTATCACATGGCTTTTTGCTTTCTTAAGTCGAGTGCCTTCTTTGATTAGGACACCCCTAATTAAGCATTTTAGAGCTTCTCATTGGATGGGGAGGGGGTATCGTTCGTTCTGTGATGATGCAAAAACTCAGATGGCTTGTTCTACAGCATTTTGGTGTTAATGTCTTCAAGGTTTGGGTTTAAACGCCAATGCCATGAGCGTGGTACAGAGGTGGGTGGCTGGAAAGTGAAGAAGATAGGAACATGGTCTGACCAGGTCATAGTGCCCACAGAAACGGAGGGACCCCAGCTAAGAAAGTGATGACTAACTAAAAGTAGTCGATTCTACTATATGGGTTGTGAACTGATGAGTGGTGGGTGTAATCTCTATCTTTATGTTGTAAGACGCGCCACACATTCATTGTCTGCAATTTGTAGAGATAGGTTTTTTTTCCAGGAGGATAATTGTATATGGGGAATCAGAGGTACCCAATGAGGAGTCCCACACCTTATCCATAGTCAGGTTGCGGTCTCCCCCCAAAATCAAAAGGCCTTCCATAAAACCCTCCAGTCGTTGTAGGTTCATCAGGAGTATGGCACAAAGCAAAAGTACAGTGGGGGCAGAGGGACGTCCGGGCTTCCACACCGATCCATACAATGGTATGTACTTGCCGTTTTTTTATCTGGGATACATGTGGTCTTACCTAGGTGCCACTGCGCTATATTCATTGGGGTACTCTATGTGCACACTTTTTTGTATGTATTGCCTTTTGGGCGGCTTTGTTTAGCACATTATTTACTGTACCCCCCACTCGCAGTAGGTTTCATTGAGGTATGATTATTCCCTGGTTTACTGTTTTGGCATATGGCCATAGTACATAAGGGGTCCAGTGTGTGGATTCCTAGGACTTTGTGTCCCTCTTTTGGTACATTCCAGCACCTTTTTTGTATAATGTTTTTATATTTGTATTAATAAAACTTTATGGTTTTATCAAGTATCTAGGTTTGAGACTCCCTTATTTCATTTAGAGAGTATCTCATGTGGTGTATTATATATTTGCAGATACTTTGTCCATCTGTATATGGACTATTGTACTTTTGGGGCTATTTTTGTGATTGTATTATTACTTGCTGTTGTTTAACAGAGCCCAACACTATGGATTTCAGAGCCAAAGAGAGTTCTTGGCAAGCGAAAGCAACTAATATTTTTAAAAAGGGTGCTGGGTCTGTACCTAATTCTACTACTGCCAATCAACAAGAAAATATTAGGAAATACAGAAATGCATTACATAAAAAAATTAAAATTTGGTGGACGAAGGTTACGCTAGAACATTGTGTCACACAAAAAATCATTCCTAGGGGATTACGGATTAATATATTCCCCACATTTGATTTGGAGGATGATAATCTGCTTAATAGATGGATTGCAGCAGCAAATACATGTGCGTTGGAGTTTATCAATATCATTATTGAAAAAAATGTATTGACATTAAAGACCATTGAAGCAGAAATTGATGGACTACAAAAATCCCTCCAACAAGATTTAAGTTCTGAGGCTTTTCAGGAAATGATTATTGACATGATAAAAACGTGGAAAAATGGGAAGGTACCATCAGTCTGAATAAGCAGAAAAAATATGAACGCGATTTGGCGGATTTTGAATCCAACAAAATTTTCAGATGGCCAACCAGAAAGGCACCTATCCGGAGAGACCAATCTAGGAGTTCATCCATAACATCTGGTTCATCGATTAGTGATGCTGGAGGTCCATCTTATGAAGACAGATTTGGCCCCATTACAAGGCAAGTTTCTAGGAAAGGTCAATAATACAAGAATTATAAAAAAAAAGGGGACTCCATGAAGGTAACTAATCTTTCTACTCACGTACTAACTAATGAGCAAAAAAGTGTTTTGCAGAAAGGGCTTACTTTTTCTCCTACATCTTATCTAGACACGTTTACTACCATAAAGGATTTACATCTGTTCTCCAGGAAACTGGTGTTGAAAAAACTACACCATAAAGGAGACATGGGAGAACATGTTTCTGGTAGTAATGAACAGGAAACTTTGGAAATTCTTGAATCCTTGGCGGAAGAGAGCGTGTCTGGTGTAAGTAGATTTCCCATGCGGTTAATTAACAAGTCTACTAGATTCCCTCCTCTCACCACAGTGCCCGCTGTGGATACATTTACTAAAATGGTGGCAATTGATGTTGGGAGATTGAAGAACTTGAAACAATTTAATCACCATAATCTCACGCCACCAGAGAGGAGAGCATTAGGGGAGTTGAGGGAATGGGATGATGTTTTCAAGATGGCTGATAAAGGTGGTAATATCGTCATCTGGCCAAATGAGATGTATGAAAATCAAGCATATAAGTTGCTTAATAACTCTCAGGAATATAGAATGCTCATGTTCAACCCAATGAATAAATTCAAAATGGAATTAATAGACATCCTGACTGCCGCCCTTGAAAACAACATCATCCCTAAGAAGTTGTTGGATTTACATCTTAAAATGAACCCTAGGCTGGCAACTTTCTATCTTATCCCCAAGATACATAAAAATGAACTGGATCCCCCAGGTAGACCCATTGTGGCAGCAAATGAGGGTCTTTGTGAGATCATCTGTAACATCATAGATTATTTTTTGAAACCGATTGTGACACAACTACCCTCATACATTAAAGACACTACGGCGGCATTAGGGCACCTGGAAAATGTGCATCTCACAGAAAACATGCTTCTCGTAACAGCAGATGTAGAGGCCCTGTATTCTTCTATAAGGCATATGGATGGCCTGCAAGCTGTGGGAAGATATTTGAGGCATAGTGGTATAGAAAGTAAAATGGCGGAGTTCATTTTGATATTGTTGGAATTCGTCCTTACTCACAATGCCTTTACTTTTGATGGGAAAGTTTTTTTTTACAATTGAGAGGTACAGCGATGGGGGCAGCATGCGCCCCATCTTATGCTAACCTCTTCATGGGTGCTTGGGAATGGTCGGTCTTTCAAGAGGAAGGAGTCCGAAATGTGGATAAAGTCCATAACTGGATCCGATTTATAGATGACATTATGTTTATATGGGAAGGTTCAGAAGAGGAGATGTTATCATTTATGGAGGAGCTTAATAAGAACCAACAAAATATCAAGTTGTCATTTAAATTCGGGCATAAGATTGAATTTTTGGATTTATCCATTTCAGTTCTCCCAAATGGCCATATATCTACAACGGTTTATCGGAAACCTACGTCAACCAACGCATTACTGCATGCATCATCGGCCCACCTTAAGACTACCATACAGGGGATACCTATTGGCCAATTCCTGCGCATCAGAAGAATTTGTTCAGAGGATCATCAATTTGAGGAACAATCTGAGATTTTAAAGCAACTTTTTCTGGATCGTGGATATAATCACAGAATAGTCCGTAAGGGCAATATAAGAGCTAGAGATACCCCAAGAGAGCAATTGCTTCACAAAAATCTACCAGTTTCAGCGGGTTGTGAAGAGGATAATCAGGTAAGGTTCATTTCGAATTATAGCAATAAGTGGTTCAGCCTGAAAAACATTATTAAAAGACATTGGCGTATCTTATTCACTGATCCTATCCTCCAAAAAATTCTACCTACTAATCCATCACTTGTAGCCAGGAGAGCACCTAATCTACGTGATATGCTAACCCATAGCTCATATGATCCTAAAAGGGTGTCTAAAGAAAGGTGAAATGTGAGATCAAAAGGATTTTTTCCCTGTGGGATGTGTAAGGGATGTGCTAACATGAGGAAGGCCCATGATTTTTCGAACTTTGACCATACTAGAAAGTTTGACATTCGATCCCATATCATTTGCTCTACCAAAGGAGTTATATATTTTGCAGAACGTCCCTGCGGAAAAATATATATTGGCATGACCAGCCGTGAGTTGAAGGTGAGGGTGCGAGAACATTGTCTGGATATAGATAAAGCTCAAAAAGTTTCAGACATCACTACTCTCAAAACGCTGCCTAGGCATTTTAAAAGTCATCATCATTGTAACTCACGGATGCTCATGGTCAGGGGTATAGACATAGTAGATTTGGGGCTTAGAGGAGGTGACGTTAGCAAAAGACTGGCAAAAAAAAGAGTCAATGGATTTTTAGATTGGGTTCACTCTCTCCACAGGGCCTTAACGAAAGTTTTGGGTTCAATGCATTTCTTTAAATAGATTTTGTTCGTAATTTGCAGTAGTGGTTTTTATTGGGGTTGGGGGGGGAGGTTTGGTTGGTTTTACTGTTTATGTTATAGTTTTGTCTTGGCTTTTTTTACTAATTTATGTTTTTTATATTTTAGTATACTAATCTTCTTGATTCCTATATGGTGCCTATATTCAGGATTGGATACAAGGATATGCGGAGTTCTGATGTATGAAGGGTGGTGATACATATCGAAAATGGACTATTTGGAGCCTAAATGGAGGACAAGTTTTTATATTATATTTTTTCATCCCCATCTTTGAAGGACTTATATTGGACGTTGTACATTTTTATAGATATTGTGGAGCGGTGGTTTTTGTATATCTATGTATTTGTTAGTTTTCTATATATCAGGGGTTGTCTTATTTGTTTTGTAGACACTTGTATTATTAGATATTTACCTTTCACAATATTGTTATATAGACACTTGTGGGTATTTTATACTTAATTATATATATATATGTCAGCTTTTTAGATGGTTATTTATATTATACATATCTATTATGATGTATTTTTTATCACTATCTTTATTGTATGAGTATTTGGAAGAGATTTAGGTCTATTGGTATTTATTTTGTAAGTTTCCCTTTTATTCACTATACCCTGTAGTGATATAGGGTTATAGCCCATTAGGGTACTATTTCTATCACATTTTGCACTTGGGTTATAAAGTAGTATTATATTTTTTTTAGATATTGTGAGCAAATGGAGAATTGTACGCATGTTTGAGCTTCGATCCTAGTTGAGGGATCTAGAATGGTCGCTTGTAGTGTCGATTGATTGGGGCATAATTGCCCTGATGGATTGGCACACATGACCGCTTGCGATCCCTCATGTTTTATCTACAGGTTTGGTCGCAAAAACATGCGTCATTATTTAGCTCCATTTGTCTCTATTTATATTACTGCAGCACAATTATTTGTTTATTTATTTTAGTTTATTTATATACATAGACCCCCTTTTTATTTATTTTTCTATATCATTATTATTCCCATTTGTGTCCTCTTTTGGATACCTTTGTCATTCTTTAGACTTTATAGTGTTGCAGTTTTCCCTGCAGTATGTGTGCCTCTATTAATATAGTAAGCATTTGTTTTATACACATACCTAATATACCGGCGCAGCTAGATAACTTATCATATGCACATCTGTTCTATTGAATACACCCACATTAGTGAAGATAGTTACGCTGTCCTTATATTTTTTACTACGCTGGTGCGTGCCTATACTTACGCTGTATAGTCTTTTTTCGTGCCGGGTAATTCTGGCACGTAGTTTGAGTTGCGTTCTTGATTGTATGCGCAAGCGCGTACCATATTTGTGTTCCACGGTATGGTTGTAAGTGCGCAGGCGTACTCTACTTTGGGCTCCTATATGTGTAATACCATTAGGCTTCCGTCACTAGTTGGCCTGTATTCCTATTGGGTAGCTCGGGTACGTAGTTACGTTCCTTATTGAATGCGCATGCGAGGTTCACCTGTCGCTTCTTACGGGACTATCACAATACGCAGGCGCAGTTACGTCATCTGGTGATACTAGGAAGTGCTACACTAATGGACTTCCGGCACTTCAGGGATTCACCTATCATCATTTTCTCGCCTATCAGAACTCCTCAGCGCAATATTTAAACCGGTCTCTCCCCTGCCCTGACATGCCTCCCGTTGAAGCAGTGCGAAACGCGCGTCGGGGCAGAGGGACGTCCGGGCTTCCACACCGATCTATACAGTGGTATGTACTTGCCATTTTTTTATCTGGGATACATGTGGTCTTACCTAGGTGCCACTGCGCTATATTCATTGGGGTACTCTATGTGCACACTTTTTTGTATGTATTGCCTTTTGGGCGGCTTTGTTTAGCACATTATTTACTGTACCCCCACTCGCAGTGGGTTTCATTGGGGTATGATTATTCCCTGGTTTACTGTTTTGGCATATGGCCATAGTACATATGGGGTCTAGTGTTTGGATTCCTAGGACTTTGTGTCCCTCTTTTGGTACATTCCAGCACCTTTTTTGTATAATGTTTTTATATTTGTATTAATAAAACTTTATGGTTTTATCAAGTATCTAGGTTTGAGACTCCCTTATTTCATTTAGAGAGTATCTCATGTGGTGTATTATATATTTGCAGATACTTTGTCCATCTGTATATGGACTATTGTACTTTTGAGGCTAGTTTTGTGATTGCTGTATATATACATGTAGAGGAGTGTATAACAGAGGAGGAGTTCTTTTGATGGTCATACGTGTCAAAATGTTTATTTGAGTTCTTTGATATCTGTATTGTACATTAGATAGAATAATATACAGGAGATCCTATTAAAGGACAAACGGTAATTGCAATCTTGGCATGGTTGTATGACTATAACTAATTCTGCTCCACTATCTACTACCACCCTTTTATACACTAGCTAAGCTAGTCTAGATTGGACTGAGTCACTTTCCTTTTGTCCTAATATATGTTCTACACTTAAGTATTCTGATTAAAACACTATTGATACCTAGTAATTTTTTAATAAGGATATAGCATTATCTTTTTGGACGAGTGGAGACACCATTCTTGTGGTCCCAGGGTATCTACTCCCGCAGGTAGCCATATTGGAACATAGGACAGATTACATCAAGTAAGGAGGGTCTATGCATAATATTGAAGAGATGGAGAAAGAATATATATTTACTGTTCATGCTATTAATCTAAGACATCTCTAATACATACTCTATATAGGACAGATCATCATCAGAGAGGATCTGTACATCTATTTGAAGAGACAGAGATAGTGCACATCAATTTCATATGCCATCAATTGAATACATTTCCATATATATTCTTTCTATCCCACCTACTAAATACCTTTTTTCACCTCCCTGCCATGAACAGGGCTATATAGGGCCAGCAGGGAGAGCCATCATGGAGCGGGGGCGCCGTTGCACAGGTTTCTAGGGTGCCAACCTCCACTGGTAGATAGGGAGACTCGGGACAGTACAGGGATAGGCACCTCCCTGTGGTGTTTATTCTACTTTTTTCTGGTGTTGTAGTCTTTGTTCTTTTCGATATTGGGACATTTTTAATAGTTATAATAAAGATTAATGGTTTTATTTTAATGTAAGGATTTACGGTGAGCTTAAGTCCACAATATAAACTCTAAAAAAGGAACTTGGTGAGTGACATACAAAATTCAACAGACACACTTTAATTGAATCTCCTAGAATGAAACAAACAACCAAATATATCAATGTTCAACTGAATAAGAACTAGAGGATGGTCGTCTTCTGGGTCTTTGGGATTGTTGTACTTGTTGACAATTCACGTAGGACTCCAAAGGAGTAAATGGTTTTGCGAGCCAATCCATGATGGTAATTTCTGGCAGATCCAGGTCCTCTTGGAATGAACGCAATCAGTGTGGGTTCCTCAGAAAGAAAGTTACATGCTGGTTGGGCACTAGTACTTGGAAGGAAAAACCCCACCAATAGGGGACATTTCTTTCTCTAAGAACTTCCAACAGTGGGCGCAGAGCCCTATGTTTAGCTAAGGTTGACCTAGATAAGTCTGCCATAAAATGTAAATGGACCCCATCAAAATCCATAGGTCCTTTGGACCGAGACTGTCTCATAATTTCTTCTTTGGTTTTGAAATAATGAACTCTGCAAATTACATCTCTGGAGATGTCTGACTCATTGCTGAGGGGTCTTAAAGCTTGGTGTGCTCTGCCAATAAGTACATCTTTGGTAGGTGGCCTTTCCAGGAGCGTATTAAATATGCCACAAAGGGTGGGAATAAGATCGGCCGTGCCAGTTGCTTCAGGTAAACCCTGTATGCGAATATTATTGCGGTGGTTTCGATTCTTGAGCTCCTCTATCATATCAAATAATGAGCCAATCTGTGTACAATGGCGTTCTATTGTTTGACTTTGCCCCTTTTGTTCTGTGGTAGCTGTGGCAGAGGAAGATTCCAACTGGGTCACTCTATTGGCGACTTGTGAGATTGACGCCTTCAGGCCTCGTATCTCAAACTTATATAGATTTTCCAAGCGGGTAATATAACCTTCCATATCTGTGTTGGTCAGAATATTCTCCATTTGAGAATGGAGATCTTTGGCATTGATTATGGAAAAAAAATCAGATTCTGAGATGGTGTCACCGCAGGGGCGTTAGCACAGCTTTTGGAAGGTATAGAAGAGGTGTTAGAGTGGGTGTCTCTCCTTCCTGCGTCTTCTATCACATTTTCCCTGGAGATATCAACTTGTGAGAAAGGGGAGGCAGCAGCACGAAAGCGAGTATCAAAAACCATTTTAGAATCTTGATCTGGGGCAGAGCCTGGCTTGTCTGTTAAGTATCTTTGGATGCGGTCTGATCTTTTCTTTGCTGCTACTCAATACATGATGCCCTAGAGCACAAAACTAATATAAATCTGCTCAACTCCACCTACTCTAACAGGATGCCTGCAGCTTGAGCTGCATTTTCATGGTGACTGGTTCACTTTATATAAAAACTTTTTTGCAGTTGCTTTTGTAAATGAAAATGTATTGGCGCAATAAAAAAGCTGCTCTGAAAGTGAACATAGCTGTTTGTTTTCTTTTAAAATTATGTTTAACCAGGCATGAAAACCAATTCAACTGTTATACAGCTATACAGGACCATTAAACAATGCTATTTTAGTAATACATAGAAGAAAAAAAAAAATTTCCTTTCCTCTTGTCCATAGAAACAGACAATAGAGTAGATGTCACTTCCTGGATCAATTACATCAAATTATCAAAATTGGGTACTAAAATAGTGTTGTAATTTATAAAAATTGTAATAATGCAAGAGTAATATTTTGCTCTCATTATTGTTAGATATATTACCTATCCACTATGTGTGTATTAAGTTATATAAGGTTTCGGTTAAGGTTCAAAAGATAAATAATTTATTTGATGAAATGCAATTTACCTTATACAAGAAACTTGATTCACTGCTGTGCTCCTCCCAATCATCTATTCCACTTCTTGTCTCATTTTCCAACTCCTCAACTTCTGAAATGTTTAATAGTGTTCTTTCTAGACAATCACCAGCCATAGCGCTTTCAGTGCGTAAAATACACTTTCTAAACCTGTAAATAATCAAAAAAGGATTGAACACATATTAAACAAAAACTGAAGACTAAAGCTTTGGATGGTAACTTAATGCAATTAAAGGGAATCTGTCAGTTGGATCAACCCACCTAAGCTGTCAATATGGGCTTGTAGATCATAGGATGCTGTATAAAAAGATACCTTGTGATCTGTAATTCAAAGTCTTATTCCAGAAAAATCCAAGTTTTTCTTCTATGTAAATGAGCTGTTCCAGCCCAAGGATCGGACACTGATCTGCATGAGAATCTGCCGCCAGAGATTATTATAAATAAAATAAGGAGTTACCAGTGTGATGTGTAATAGCCGCTCTTAGCTCTCCCAATCTCACTGGTAAGCTATGTGTCATTATACCTGACAGGCAGCCATTGTTGCAATACAGCAGAGCAGTGAGATCTACAGCTGCTAATATGTTTACTATTAGACAAAGTTCAGTTCTACTGTTCTATGTTCCTTACATGTCTCACACTGGTAACTCCTCCTTTTATTTAACCCCTTAGTGACGGAGCCAAATTTTTTAAATCTGCCCAGTACCACTTTATGTGGTAATAACTCTGCAACGCTTCATCCCAGTGATTTTGAGAATGTTTTTTCGTGGCACATTAAACTTTATGATAATGGTAAATTTAGGTCAATATGTTTTGTGTTTATTTATAGAAAATATCAAAAATTTGAGAAAAATGCTAAAAAATTAGCAATTTTCAAAGTTTGAATGATTATCCCTTTAATCCAGATGGTCATACCACAGCAAACCATTAATAAATAACATTTCCCACATGTCTGCTTTACATCAGCACCATTTGTAAAATGTTCTTTTATTTTGTTAGCATTTTAGGAGGTTTAAAAATGTAGCAGCAATTTTTCATTTTTTTCAAGGAAATTTACATTTATTTTTTTAGGGAACTATCCATGTTTGAATTGACTTTAGGGGTCTCATATATTGGGAAACCCCCAAACGTGATACCATTTTAAAAACAGCACCCCCTGACATATTGAAAACTGTTGTCAGGTAGTTTATTAACCCTTCAGGTGCGCTACAGGAATTAATGCAAAGTGGTATGACAGAAATGAAAATGTGTATTTTTACCACCTAAATGTCGGTAACTTCTGAACAGGTTACAACAGCCGACAGACTCTAAGGCCACTATTTGGTTATGAATTGCCATCGCAAACATCAGGACCACACAATCATGATCTGAGGGCACCAATTGGGATAAAGAGGAAGCCCCCACACTCTGTTAACCATTTATAATGATGTAGTCACTATTGACAGCAGCATCTAAGGGGTTAAACAGATATGTACGGTGCCAACACTGATCGTGGCTGATACAGCAAGTTGTCAGCTATAGTGTACAGCTGACAGCTGCTGGATTGTCACCTGTATGTGTAGACTATACTCTTATATCTCAGGTCAGTTAAAAGACATATTGGCTGTCATTAAGGGGTTAAAATAAGCTCTGGAGGCAGATTCTCATGCAGATCAGTGCCCAGCCCTAAAAGAGAACCTATCAACAAAAATCTAGTTTTATCAAAAAATACGATTGCAAGTGCTTACTTTTTTGGATACTGACTGCTTTGAATGTCAGTATCCATCGAAAAACCTTTACTTTTTTATAAATATTTTTCAAGGGAAGAGTGTGTCCATCTTGTGGATTGCAAACCTTCTCACTGAACCCTCCCTCTGCACTATGCATAACTCTAATGTGCAGGCAGAGAGACTATTAGCAGGCTGCTCACAGGAACATAGAGCTGCTTTATTAGTAAACGTTTCTCTGCTTGTCTGTAGCATCACTATCTACTGTTGCATAGCTCCCAACTGTCCATCATTGTGCGGGACTGTCCCGGTTTTCAGCCTTTTCCCCGCTGTCCAGCACGGGACACTCTGCTCCCGCAGAGAGCAGGAGAACCAGCCGACACGCCCCCTTGTGTAAAGCCACGCCCCTTACCCTTCCGTACCTATGCAGTGCAGTACGTATCAGCCAGTGATCCCTGCACCACAGAGCCTTACACCACATATTGGCTGCCTCCTTTGTGGGCACAGGACCTGTGATGAGGTCACAGGAGGGGAGGAGCAGGGGTCACATGATCGGGACCTCCATGGATTGCAGGACTCGATTGTGTGCTGGTTGCCTACTTGCCACATGGTGCTGCTGGATGAGGTAGTAATGCCTTGTGTGGGGTAAAGAGGTGTACAGTGTGGATGTAGCAGAGCCATGTGTGTATGAGGTGTATGGAGCGGAGCCCTGTGTGTATGAGGTGTATGGAGCAGAGCCCTGTGTGTATGAGGTGTATGGAGCGGAGGCCTGTGTGTATGAGGTGTTATGACCTGGTGGTAAGGACAATAATGGACCTAGTGGGTAAGAGAACACGGAAAGACCTAATAGTTACTAATAATATAGGACGAGCTCTGAGACGTGGGAACTCTGCTGTCCGCAATCCCTAATCCTATCACACACACTAGAAATTGCCGTGGATTGCTCCTAACGCTCCCTATGCAACTCGACACAGCCTAAGAAACTAGCTAGCCCTAGAGATAGAAAAATAAAGCCTACCTTGCCTCAGAGAAATTCCCCAAAGGAAAAGGCAGCCCCCCACATATAATGACTGTGAGTAAAGATGAAAATTACAAACACAGAGATGAAATAGATTAGGCACAGTGAGGCCCGACTTACTGAACAGACAGAGGATAGGAAAGGTAACTTTGCGGTCAGCACAAAAACTACAAAAAGACCACGCAGAGGGCGCAAAAAGACCCTCCGCACCGACTCACGGTGCGGAGGCGCTCCCTCTGCGTCCCAGAGCTTCCAGCAAGCAAGACAAAAATAAAAATAGCAAGCTGGACAGAAAAACACCAAACCAGAGAAGAACAAGCAGCAACTTAGCTTCAGCTGGGAAGACAGGTCACAAGAACGATCCAGGAGAGAGCTAGACCAATACTGGAACATTGACAGGTGGCATGGAGCAATGATCTAAGTGGAGTTAAATAGAGCAGCCAGCTAACGAATTAACCTCGTCACCTGTAGAAGGAAACTCAGAAGCCGCAGCTCCACTCACAACCACCAGAGGAAGCCCATGGACAGAACCAGCCGAAGTACCATTCATGACCACAGGAGGGAGCTTGACAACAGAATTCACAACAGTACCCCCCCCTTGAGGAGGGGTCACCGAACCCTCACCAGAGCCCCCAGGCGACCAGGACGAGCCAAATGAAAGGCACGAACCAGATCGGCAGCATGAACATCGGAGGCAAAGACCCAGGAATTATCTTCCTGACCATAACCCTTCCATTGACCAGGCACTGGAGTTTCCGTCTCGAAATACGAGAATCCAAAATCTTCTCCACCACATACTCCAACTCCCCCTCAACCAACACCGGGGCAGGAGGATCAACGGATGGAACCACAGGCGCCACGTATCTCCGCAACAATGACCTATGGAATACATTATGGATGGCAAAAGAAGCTGGAAGGGTCAAACGAAATGACACAGGATTGAGAACCTCAGAAATCTTATACGGACCAATGAAACGAGGCTTAAACTTAGGAGAGGAAACCTTCATAGGAACATAACGAGACGACAACCAAACCAAATCCCCAACACGAAGTCGGGGACCCACACAGCGCCGGCGGTTAGCGAAACGTTGAGCCTTCTCCTGGGAATATGTCAAATTGTCCACCACATGAGTCCAAATCCGCTGCAACCTATCCACCACAGTATCTACACCAGGCAAGTCCGAAGACTCAACCTGCCCTGAAGAGAAACGAGGATGGAAGCCAGAATTGCAGAAAAACGGCGAAACCAAAGTAGCCGAGCTGGCCCGATTATTAAAGGCGAACTCAGCCAAAGGCAAAAAGGACACCCAATCATCCTGAATAGCAGAAACAAAGCATCTCAGATATGTTTCCAAAGTCTGATTAGTTCGTTCGGTTTGGCCATTTGTCTGAGGATGGAAAGCCGAGGAAAAAGACAATTCAATGCCCCTCCTAGCACAAAAAGCTCACCAAAACCTCAAAACAAACTGGGAACCTCTGTCCGAAACGATGTTCTCCGGAATGCCATGTAAACGAACCACATGCTGGAAAAACAATGGCACCAAATCAGAGGAGGAAGGCAATTTAGACAAGGGTACCAAATGGACCATCTTAGAGAAGCGATCACAAACCACCCAAATGACCGACATCTTTTGAGAGACAGGGAGTTCCGAAATAAAATCCATACAGATATGCGTCCAGGGCCTCTTCGGGACCGGCAAGGGCAAAAGCAACCCACTGGCACGAGAACAGCAGGGCTTAGCCCGAGCACAAGTCCCACAGGACTGCACAAAAGAACGCACATCCCGCGACAAAGACGGCCACCAAAAGGATCTAGCCACCAAATCTCTGGTACCAAAGATTCCAGGATGACCAGCCAACACCGAACAATGAACCTCAGAGATAACTCTACTAGTCCATCTATCAGGGACAAACAGTTTCTCCGCTGGGCAACGGTCAGGTCTATCAGCCTGAAATTTTTGCAGCACCCGCCGCAAGTCAGGGGAGATGGCAGACAAAATTACCCCCTCTTTGAGAATACCCGCCGGCTCAGGAACACCCGGAGAGTCGGGCACAAAACTCCTTGACAGGGCATCAGCCTTCACATTCTTAGAGCCTGAAAGGTATGAAACCACAAACTCAAAACGGGAGAAAAATAGCGACCAACGAGCCTGTCTAGGATTCAATCGTTTGGCAGACTCGAGATAAGTCAAATTCTTGTGATCCGTCAAGACCACCACGCGATGCTTGGCTCCTTCAAGCCAATGACGCCACTCCTCGAATGCCCACTTCATGGCCAACAACTCTCGATTGCCATCATAATTGCGCTCAGCAGGCGAAAACTTTCTAGAAAAGAAGGCACATGGTTTCATCACCGAGCCATCAGAACTTTTTTGCGACAAAACAGCCCCTGCTCCAATCTCAGAAGCATCAACCTCGACCTGAAACGGAAGCGAAACATCTGGCTGGCACAACACAGGGGCAGAAGAAAAACGACGCTTCAACTCCTGAAAAGCTTCCACAGCCGCAGAAGACCAATTGACCACATCAGCACCCTTCTTGATCAAATCAGTCAACGGTTTAGCAACACTAGAAAAATTATTGATGAAGCGACGATAAAAATTAGCAAAGCCCAGGAACTTTTGCAGACTCTTCACAGATGTCGGCTGAGTCCAATCATAAATGGCCTGGACTTTAACAGGGTCCATCTCGATAGTAGAAGGGGAAAAAATGAAACCCAAAAATGAAACCTTCTGAACACCAAAGAGACACTTTGACCCCTTCACAAATAAAGAATTCGCACGAAGGACCTGGAACACCATTCTGACCTGCATCACGTGAGACTCCCAATCATCCGAGAAGACCAAAATATCATCCAAATATACAATCAGGAATTTATCCAGGTACTCTCGGAAGATGTCATGCATAAAGGACTGAAATACTGATGGAGCATTGGAAAGCCCGAATGGCATAACCAGGTACTCAAAATGGCCCTCGGGCGTATTAAATGCTGTTTTCCATTCATCGCCCTGTTTAATACGCACAAGATTATACGTACCACGAAGATCTATCTTGGTGAACCAACTAGCCCCCTTAATCTGAGCAAATAAATCCGACAGCAGCGGCAAAGGGTACTGAAATTTGACTGTGATCTTATTAAGAAGGCGGTAATCAATACAAGGTCTCAAAGAACCATCCTTCTTGGCCACAAAAAAGAACCCTGCTCCCAATGGTGACGACGGGCGAATATGACCCTTCTCCAAGGATTCCTTTACATAACTCCGCATAGCGGCGTGCTCTGGCACAGATAAATTGAACAGTCGGCCCCTAGGAAACTTACTACCAGGAATCAAATTGATAGCACAATCGCAATCCCTATGAGGAGGTAGGGCACTGGATTTGGGCTCATCAAATACATCCCGGTAATCCGACAAAAACTCCGGGACTTCAGAAGGGGTGGATGACGAAATAGACAAAAATGGAACATCACCATGTACCCCCTGACAACCCCAGCTGGACACAAACATAGATTTCCAATCCAATACTGGACTATGGACTTGTAGCCATGGCAACCCCAAAACGACCACATCATGCAGATTATGCAACACCAAAAAGCGAATATCCTCCTGATGTGCAGGAGCCATGCACATAGTCAATTGGGTCCAGTACTGAGGCTTATTCTTGGCCAAAGGCGTAGCATCAATTCCTCTCAATGGAATAGGATACTGCAAGGGCTCCAAGAAAAAACCACAGCGCCTAGCAAACTCCAAGTCCATCAAATTCAGGGCAGCGCCTGAATCCACAAATGCCATAACAGAATAGGATGACTGTGAAGGATTACCCCTTCCTCCCACGTCACCAATCCGTGACGTCACTACACAGGTCCAGCTCTCCGGCGCCCCCTTTGTCTCTCAGGTCAGTAAAGGAACTGCACCTAGAGCAAATGGCCGCCGGGGAGACTGCCCTGTTACCCACCCTGGGTATTCTAGGATTCGCAATCAGAGTAAAAGGATCAGCCCAAAATTAATTTATGATTTAATTGCCTTAAGGGCGCACTAGATAATTACAAGAAATATACAGTCAAAAAATATATCAAGAATTAGTCAGAGTACAATATAACAACAATAATACTTACTACAACAGCATCGTCATTGTATGTGTGACTGCATTACCCCTGATGAACCCCCGCCATTCCCTATGGGGGGGAAACGCGTTGGGCATTGCTGGGGAAGTATCTGACAGACGCTGGTGATGTTCATCTACACATAATCGCCTTGTGTCCTTTTGGCTACAGCCGGACCCACACCATGAGATTTCAGCAAATAGATGAGTACATTGGTTATAATATGGATCTGATTGACTATTTGCATAAAAAGGACGATTGAGTCCTTTTACCTTCATTATAAGTACTCTGAAGAGCTCTCGCTATATTATTATCGAGTGGTGGTTGTGGTTCTGACTGTGTGCCTTTTAGAGGTATTTTCCTCATTTTTTTGTTGGTTTTTTGGTCCATTTTTTGTCATTGTAATTGTGCCATATTTTATGGACATGCACTACTTGTTATTTTACATCAAGCATTTGCACCCGTGTAGTGTAACAAAAAATGGACTTCATCTAAGTGCTGTGTATTATGTGGACATATTATTGCATCCAGTATACCCGTATTTGGGTTAAGGTGTCTTTACTGTACAGCACCTGAGGTATATGTTTTTTCCATCATAGCATCTTTCTACACTAGTATTATAAGGTGCTAGTATATATATATATTTTTTTTTGATTTATACTTATTCTTTGTTTTGTATATATTTTTTCTGTTTTTGTTTTTTCTCCTTTACGGGTATCAGTGGTGTTTGTGGGACATATCTCTTTGTCTATCCCGAACTTTAGGGACTGTTAGGGACCCTAGGGCTAGCCGTCGTTGAGTGGGGGCGCCTACCGCAGTAAATTAGGGTGCCAACCTCCACTGATAGGCAGGGTATTAGCATAGATTGCAGTAGGGCTAATTAGTTTTTCTTCAATTATAGGTCCTTATAGGGCTTGTAAGGGCTAGCCGTCGAGGAGTGGGGGCGCCTACCGCAGTAAAGTAGGGTGCCAACCTCCACTGTCAGGCAGGGTGCATTGTAGCCCGGTCTAGGGTCTACTAGGTACATTTAATACTGTTTTATATTGATTGTGGATATAGTCTTTTTGAATCATATTAAGTTATTTTTTAGGGATCTCTGTTTTTCTAAATTGGTGTATATAACAACAATAATACAAGGCTTAAAGGTATAAAGCTGGAGGTCAATTTACCAGGTTGAAGGTCGCTTGTGGAAGCCGGGGGGCATAGCATTCCGCAGGTCCAAAAACTTAGTTGCCGGGCAGCCCCCAGAAAACATGTGCTTGCTCCCCCCTCTGGCTGGCATACCCTGTTCCTTAAGATATCATCATCATGTTCTTCTGTGGAGTGAGACCCTCCCAGTGACCTCAGCTTCTTCTTATACCTGGCTGAGCCCCCCTGCCTGCAGCTGGGTGGGCTTAGCAATCTCCACCCCCTCTGTCTCCCTGCAAGATTTATTCCAATTTCTAATAAATGGGATAACTTCCCTCACGATGATCGGATCAGCACACGGGCAGTACCAGCCCCTGTGGTTTGTTCTGCCGGTCGTACTGGGATCAAACCTGGACCCATTCGGTCCCTGTGGGAGGCTGATCCCTATATCTTGGGTTTCAGACCTTCCACCGTAACGGGAGTCACACTGTTGGATGCACAATTTCTTTAGGGTAAGGAGAATATTTTTTATGAGCCTGTACCTCGGACGATGCGTCCATAATTCACAATTCCATGTTGGAGACGGTTTGGCTGGGCTGCCATAATAGATGTGTATCCAGTGGCCACTTGGCATGCGTGTTTTAATTAAGCCCCCAAGCATTTCCAAGCCCCCCTGCTGGCGTGGTTTCCTCAGCGAGCTTTTAAAATACCGTCTACAGTTTACACTGAGCTCAGCCCGTTAGCATACTAATAGGAACTTTATTCATAGAAAAGGTGGGGGCCAGGAGCGCTCCTAGCTGCCGACCTGAGGCCAGGAGACAAAATGGAGTCACGCCAATCTGTAAGTATGCCTGTTCCAAGATGGCGGCTCTTCCCTCATCACAATGACAAAGAGCAAATCAGAGTAACGGACAAAAGAAATTTTGACTGTACCGTACCAATGGTAGCAGACCTAGCGAACCGCTTAGTGCGCTTAGGACAATCGGAGATAGCATGAGTGGATTCACCACAGTAAAAACACAGCCCATTCCGACGTCTGTGTTCTTGCCTTTCAGCTCTGGTCAAACTTCTATCACACTGCATAGGCTCAGGCCTGTCCTCAGACAACACCGCCAGATGGTGCACAGCTTTGCGCTCACGCATGCGCCGATCGATCTGAATGGCCAAAGACATAGACTCATTCAGACCAGCAGGCGTGGGAAATCCCACCATGACATCCTTAAGGGCTTCAGAAAGACCCTTTCTGAAAATTGCTGCCAGGGCACATTCATTCCACTGAGCACAGACCACTTTCTAAAGTTCTGCCAGTACACCTCCGCTTCATCCTGACCCTGACACAAAGCCAGCAAGATTTTCTCTGCCTGATCCACTGAATTTGGTTCATCATAAAGCAATCCAAGCGCCAGAAAAAACGCATCAACATCACGCAATGCAGGATCTCCTGGCGCAAGGGAAAATGCCCAGTCTTGAGGGTCACCACGCAACAAAGAAATAATGATTTTTACTTGTTGAGCGGGGTCACCAGAGGAGCGGGGTTTCAAAGCTAGAAACAGTTTACAATTATTTTTGAAATTCAAGAACCTAGATCTATCCCCAAAAAATAAGTCAGGAATAGGAATTCTAGGCTCTAACATAGGATTCTGAACCACAAAATCTTGAATGTTTTGTACCCTTGCAGTGAGATGATCCACACAAGAGGACAGACCTTGAATGTCCATACCTACACCTGTGTCCTGAACCACCCAAAGGTCTAGGGGAAAAGAAAAACAAAACACAGTGCAAAGAAAAAAAAATGGTCTCAGAAGTTCTCTTATCCCTCTATTAAGATGCATTAATACTTTGGGCCACCTGTACTGTTATGACCTGGTGGTAAGGACAATAATGGACCTAGTGGGTAAGAGCACACGGAAAGACCTAATAGTTAGTAATAATATAGGACGAGCTCTGAGACGTGGGAACTCTGCTGACCGCAATCCCTAATGCTATCACACACACTAGAAATTGCCGTGGATTGCTCCTAACGCTCCCTATGCAACTCGACACAGCCTAAGAAACTAGCTAGCCCTAGAGATAGAAAAATAAAGCCTACCTTGCCTCAGAGAAATTCCCCAAAGGAAAAGGCAGCCCCCCACACAATGACTGTGAGTAAAGATGAAAATTACAAACACAGAGATGAAATAGATTTAGCACAGTGAGGCCCGACTTACTGAACAGAGGATAGGAAAGGTAACTTTGCGGTCAGCACAAAAACTACAAAAAGACCACGCAGAGGGCGCAAAAAGACCCTCCGCACCGACTCACGGTGCGGAGGCGCTCCCTCTGCGTCCCAGAGCTTCCAGCAAGCAAGACAAAAATAAAAATAGCAAGCTGGACAGAAAAACAGCAAACCAGAGAAGAACAAGCAGCAACTTAGCTTCAGCTGGGAAGACAGGTCACAAGAACGATCCAGGAGAGAGCTAGACCAATACTGGAACATTGACAGGTGGCATGGAGCAATGATCTAAGTGGAGTTAAATAGAGCAGCCAGCTAACGAATTAACTTCGTCACCTGTAGAAGGAAACTCAGAAGCCGCAGCTCCACTCACAACCACCAGAGGAAGCCCATGGACAGAACCAGCCGAAGTACCATTCATGACCACAGGAGGGAGCTTGACAACAGAATTCACAACAGAGGTGTATGGAGCGGAGCTGAATGTGTACAAGGTGTATAGAGCGGAGCCGAATGTGTACGAGGTGTATGGAGCAGAGCCGCGTGTGTACGAGGTGTACAGAGCGGAGCCGCGTGTGTACGAGGTGTACGGAGCGGAGCCGTGTGTACGAGGTGTAAGGAGCGGAGCCGTGTGTACGAGGTGTACGGAGCGGAGCCGTGTGTACGAGGTGTACGGAGCGGAGCCGTGTGTACGAGGTGTATGGAGCGGAGCCGTGTGTACGAGGTGTATGGAGCGGAGCCGTGTGTGTATAAGGTGTATGGAGCGGAGCTAAATGTGTATAAGGTGTATGGAGCGGAGCCGCGTGTGTACAAGGTGTACAGAGCAGAGCCGCGTGTATACGAGGTGTACAGAGCAGAGCCGTGTGTGTATGAGGTGTATGGAGCAGAGCCGTGTGTGCATGAGGTGTATGAAGCAGAGCCGTGTGTATAAGGTGTATGGAGCGGAGCTGAATGTGTACGAGGTGTACGGAGCAGAGCCGTGTGTGTATGAGGTGTATGGAGTGGAGCTGAATGTGTACGAGGTGTATGGAGCAGAGCCGTGTGTTTATGCGATGTACGGAGCAGAGCTGCGTGTGTACGAGGTGTATGGAGCGGAGCCGCGTGTGTACAAGGTGTATGGAGCGGAGCCGCGTGTGTACAAGGTGTATGGAGCGGAGCGCGTGTGTACGGAGCGGAGCTGTGTGTGCAAAGTGTACGGAGCACAGCCGCGTGTGTAGGAGTAGCTATGTGTGGCCATTATGCGGTACGAAGTATCATGTGCGGCCAATATACAGTATGGAGCATCATGTGAGGTCATTATACAGTATGGAGCATCACGTGCGGTCATTATACAGTATGGAGCATCACGTGCGGTCATTATATACAGTATGGAGCATCACGTGCAGTCATTATACAGTATGGAGCATTATGTGCGGTCATTATACAGTATGGAGAATCATGTGCAGCCAATATACAGTATGGAGCATCATGTGCGGTCATTATACAGTATGGAGCATCATGTGCGGTCATTATACAGTATGGAGCATCATGTGTGGCCATTATACAGTATGGAGTATCATGTGTGGCCATTATACAGTATGGAGCATCATGTGCGGTCATTATACAGTATGGAGCATTGTGGGGCCATTATACAGTATGGAGCATTGTGGGGCCATTATACAGTATGGAGCATCATGTGTGGCCATTATACAGTATGAAGCATCATGTGTGGCCATTATACAGTATGGAGCATCATGTGTGGCCATTATACAGTATGGAGCATCATGTGGAGTCATTATACAGTATGGAGCATCATGTGTGGCCATTATATAGTATTGAGCATCATGTGTGGCCATTATACAGTATGGAGCACTGTGTGGCCATATTTTTTTTGTTTATAATTATTTATATGAAACAGTGTGATCAGCAGTGCTAAATGGGTGTGGTTGGGACATGGATATAGGTGTGACTAATTATGAATGGGTGTGGTCAGAGGTGTGGCCTAAAATTTGCCGTTGCGCGACGCAAACTTTGTCCCTCTTTCCCATCTTCAAAAGTTGGGAGGTATGCTGTTGTCACACTGGTCTGTTTTGTGATTGGAGTGAGAATGCTCTGATCAGAGCAAAGTACAGTGTAAAAGTGATAGAGAAGCTGCTGACCTGCAGGGACAAGCATGATAACATGATCATTGCGGAATTCTCAGGAGCCAAGTATATAGAACACTTCATGGGCTTTCTTCACTGATGTCACTGCTTAGTGAGTAAAGAGGGACCAGAAAGTGTTCCCATGCGTGCGGCTCCTGGGGACAACACTGCATTGTCTGAGAACACTGAATATTGCAACTCCAGTGTATTGATATTACATGGTAAAACCTATGCATTATCTAACATGACACTGTTTGACAGGCTATCATGCCTCGCCTTGGACTCAGATTGGCAGAGAGAGAAGGCAGACACTGAGGACATTGCTGGACCATAGCAGCCAGTCGAGACCCCATGATACCACATTACAGGAGTGCCAATGGGCTGACAGAGAGAGTGATCGCCCTTTTTCAATCTTTTAACATCATGCTGTAATTACTAAGCGCCATTTGAGTGTTTATAGTGTGAGGATCAATGCTATGTCGTCTCCATGTATGCAACAAGGGCCTGTGCATAACAGACGGATCCAGATCAAACAGTCATACATACTAATAAAACTTTATCTGCAAAAAATAAACAATGAATCAAATGGCTATATCTACAGAAAAATAAAACAAAAGTTATGGGTCCTAAAACCTGGCAACACAAACCAAATTTATTTTTATTTTTTTAAAGAGCAAACCATAAGAAACAATAGAGGGTTGAAATCATAGTGACACGCAGAAAGAAAATTGCTTGATTAAAATGGCGTTGTAAAAACGGAAAAAAACAAACAGATTAGCTGATTTTTTGTATTTCACTCCACCACAAAGATTTTCTTGACAATGCACACCTTATCCAAAAAACAAAAATCCCTCATCTGTTTATGCCAAGGGCAAAACAAGTTAAAAGAGGTTTGACCAGCAAAACCTGTGCTTCTGTAGCTCATCCTGACACTCTAGAGACTCAAATAGACATAAGGTACCCAAAAGACAGTTCAAATAAAAATATTATCAAGTGTTAGATAAGCATCACATTAATTCAGAACCCAGACAAGATTGTTCACGATGTGGTACTCCGTTTAAAGGATTTTTTTGTGCCATGAGGCTGTGGCACTTCATGCCACAGCAATTTGTTACTTACGCCATTCCTTTTCGGCGCCATTGTCTTGCTCCTCCCGGTGCCGGAATCGGCGCCTGCGCAGTCCGCGCTTACCGGAGCCATTTTCTTGAAGACACACAGCAGTGAAAGCGCGGACTGCGCAGGCGCCGATTCCGGCACCGGGAGGAGCAAGACAATGGCGCCGGAAAAGAATCAGGTAGCGTAAGTAACAAATTGCTGTGCCATGAGGCTGTGGCACTTCATGCCACAGCTATTTGTTACTTACGCCACCTGATGGGGGTCATAAACCTTTATGGAGCAGCGTATGGGGCATATGGATGGGAGCAGCACATGACAGAACGGGGGCGCAGGATGGGAGCAGCATATGACAGAATAGGGCAGCACATGACAGAACGGGGGTGCAGGATGGAAGCAGCATATGACAGAACAGGGGCGCAGGTTGGGAGCAGCACATGTCAGAACGGGGGCGCAGGATGGCAGCAGCACATGACAATGGGGGCGCAGGATGGCAGCAGCACATGACAGAACGGGGGTGCAGGATGGCAGCAGCACATGACAGAACGGGGGTGCAGGATGGAAGCAGCACATGACAGAACGGGGGCGCAGGATGGCAGCAGCACATGACAGAACGGGGGTGCAGGATGGAAGCAGCACATGATAGAACGGGGTTGCAGGATGGAAGCAGCACATGACAGAACGGGGGCGCAGGATGGGAGCAGCACATGACAGAACGGGGGCGCAGAATGGCAGTAGCACATGACAGAACGGGGGTGCAGGATGGAAGCAGCACATGACAGAACGGGGGCGCAGGATGGGAGCAGTACATGACAGAACGGGAGTGCAGGATGGAAGCAGCACGACAGAACGGGGGTGCAGGATGGGAGCAGCCAGTGACAGAATGGAGGCGCAGGATGGGTGCAGCACATGTCAGAATGGAGGCGCAGGATGGGTGCAGCACATGTCAGAATGGAGGCGCAGGATGGGTGCAGCACATGTCAGAATGGAGGAGCAGGATGGGTGCAGCACATGCCAGAATGGGGGCGCAGGATGGGAGCAGCACATGTCAGAATGGGGGCGCAGGATGGGTGCAGCACATGACAGGATGGGGACGCAGGATGGAGCAGCACAAGACAGGATGGGGGCGCAGGATGGAGCAGCTCATGACAGGATGCAGACCATATACCAATATAAATGCTCACCACCCGGGCGTAGAACGGGTTCAATAGCTAGTACCTATATATGGCCAGAAAAATAAAGTAACTTTCTCACGCTAGCCGTGACGTCAGTGAGGTGAACGGAGTTCATCAGCTATCACCTCCTCTCACCTTATTCGTGTCACCGTGAGATATTGATGCTGTGCTATCACGAGCAGCTCAATGTCTCTGCTGAATGTCAGGCTGAACATTTTGATAAATATCATACCTACATTTAGCATGGCATCTAGATGTAGAGTTAGACTTGTCGTGGGACAAATGGTTCACACAGTAAATTTACTGTACTCCGCTGATGAAATGTCGGATTTTCTAGGGGATAGGTGAGTAAAAATCGGACAGAATATACATGATCCATGTGCCATGCAATTTTTTTCCTGCACCCACTGACTTGCATTGGCACACATCGTACGATATACATGGTGAAATCGCAGCAAGCTGCGATTTTCTCAGTCCGATTTGAGCTGAGAAAAAAAGAATCACAGATGAGCAGGGAACCATTGAATAACAGTCAAGATGTTGAAAAAAATCAGATTGCACTCGTCGGTTTTTCACGAAGATGAGCATGAGCCCTTACTCTGTGCATCATGGTCAATGATCGGACAGCAAATCGCAGATGGCTGAATATGGCAAAAAGCCTCAGACATCCATATCTCACAGTCTGAAACCATCATTTAAAGACCTGAACTTAACAAGTCTTATATATGCCTATGAGGCTGTTAAAATCGGGTCAGGAGTCCAGCAGTCAGTCCGAAAAATCATGGTGGGACAGAGATATACAAGTGTCTTATTACAGCCTTAAGCTATATTCACAAGTATTTTCGGCCTGTGTATTACCAAATGTTCGCTTTTTTGCTGTGCACAGAATGCAGTACTCTGGTCAGATTTACAGGCCGAAATAATGCAAGGAAATAAACTATTTCTGCACTCGCCCACTATGTAGAAACAATCAGACAGCAAATTAATTTCTAAATTTCTGGACATAACTGGTCCAAGCTTTACAACAGCAGTGTGAATGTAGTATAGGAAAGAGTAGTAGATACTCTCCCACTGATCCACATTAACCTGGAAAACCCAGAATAACCCTTTAACGACTAGTGGTAAACTAATGATCATCCATCCATGATTGATTGCAATGTGGCTATAATTTCTTTGCACAGATTGTGGCTCGCGATCATCTCTCATGGTAAAAAAGGTTGAGAATCACTGGGGTAGTGTATGCATACAAAGTGCTTAAACCAGCTTAGCCACACAAACTCAGTTTTGCTATACCTAGGTTAGGGCCCTGTACTCAGCTCTGCTACTTCAAGGCACCTATCTGCCAATTCAGTTCTGTTGTTCCTATGTGTTGTGTTCATACACTCAGCTCTACTAATTCATGGTGCCTGTCTGCCAAACCAGGCAATTCTCAGCTCATATATAACCAGAATATGGTAGCGCCAAGTATCACTAAGCTATATAGCCCTACAGCGACACCAACAAACTTCCACACACCGTTTGTAGATAAGAACAAATGTAAACTAGTATATACCTTAGTATATACCGGTACGCGCTGGCCAGTAGCAGATGCTAAGTAATGATGAAGAAATCCACTTTAAAAATGTGTAATGATAAAAAATAATTAAAATATATAAAGTCTAATGTCCTGAAGTTTCTGATATACACCGTAGGTTATTAACCCCTGCAATGGGTACAAAGAACCTGTAGAAAAGGATAAAGACAGCTGTTCCTACCTTCAATAGAAGTTATCCTGGTTTGGAAAGCTGTAATAATGCCGCTCGTATACTAACTAGATCCGAGTAACAGGGTGTTCTCAAAACAGGTGGCTGCCCCGGCCAGCAGCAGCCACCTCCAACTGACCTCCGATGTGAAGCGGGATCCTGCTAGGCCGGTGCCGCGTTAGGTGTCAGCGGTGAATCCGGATGGTGCGCAGGACCTTTGTGATGTATGAGATCACGTGACCGCTAAAGGAGGCCAAAGGTGTGTACGGAATGCAGTGAGGATCAAAAAGTCCAACGCGTTTCGGAGACGTCTGTCTCCTTCCTCAGGGATGATCCCTGCCCCGTACTGATAATCCTTATATAGCCACTCATATTTCAGGACAATTATTGGAAGCCAAACAATTCTGTGCCCACATTTAAACCTCTTGGTGTAAGGGTATCCAAGGTGAAGATCCATTTCGTCTCAGTCCTCGACATTGCTTTAATATAGTCCCCACCTCTCCAAAGTCGGCGTACCATATCTATACATAGTACTTTCATCTGCCGCGTCTTTGAGTATGAAGAAGCCTACTATTTTTAATCTGAGTAAACATAAATTGGGGGAGGATGAATTATCATTATTACATAAGGGTCTCAAATACGCTCAAGCAAGCGGAGTAAACAAATTTGAAGCCTATATTGGCATCAAAATGTTTATGAGGAAATTAGCCATACAGAGATACTATATTAAGAATCCTGTGGTCAGGAATGCAGAACCTGTTCAAGAAAATATATACATACTAGCTGAAGAGCCCAGCGTTGCCTGGGCATAGTAAATATCTGTGGTTAGTTATAGCTCCTCACTTCTCTTATTTTCCCATCACACCTCTCATTTTCCCAATCACATCTTTCATTTTCCCCCTCACATCTCTCATTTTCTCCCTCACTCCTCTCATTCCCCCTTAACACTTGTCATTTATTCCTCCTGTATAAAGTATATACCTGTGTGTCATCTCCCCTGTATATAGTATATATCTGTGTGTCATCTCCTCCTGTATATAGTATATACCTGTATATCATCTTCTATATATAACATACACCTGTATGTCATCTCCTCTTGTATATAGTATATACCTGTAGGTCATCTGCTCCTTTATATAGTATATACCTGTGTGTCATCTGCTCCTGTATATAGTATATACCTGTATGTCATCTCCTCCTGTATATAGTATGTACCTGTATGTCATCTCCTCCTCTCTATAGTATATACCTGTGTGTCATCTCTCCTGTATATAGTATATATCTGTGTGTCATCTCCCCTGTATATAGTATATATCTGTGTGTCATCTCCTCCTGTATTAGACCTCGTTCACACGTTATTTGCTTGCTCAGTATTTTTACCTCAGTATTTGTAAGCTAAATTGGCAGCCTGATAAATCCCCAGCCAACAGGAAGCCCTCCCCCTGGCAGTATATATTAGCTCACACATACACATAATAGACAGGTCATGTGACTGACAGCTGACGTATTTCATATATGGTACATTTGTTGCTCTTGTAGTTTGTCTGCTTATTAATCAGATTTTTATTTTTGAAGGATAATACCAGACTTGTGTGTTTTAGGGCGAGTTTCGTTTGTCAAGTTGTGTGTGTTGAGTTGCGTGTGGCGACATGCATGTAGCGACTTTTGTGAGATGAGTTTTGTGTGGCAACATGCGTGTAGCAACTTTTTGTGTGTCGAGTTGCATGTGACAGGTTAGTGTAGCAAGTTGTGTGCAGCAAGTTTTGCGCGTGGCGAGTTTTATGTGTGGTGCCTTTTGAGTATGTGCAAGTTTTGTATGAGGCAACTTTTGCATGTGTTGCAACTTTTGTGCATGTGGCAATTTTTCCGCGTGTGCAAGTTTTGCGTGTGGCGAGTTTTCCATGAGGTGAGTTTTGCACTTGTGGCGAGTTTTGCGTGAGCATAGTTCTTGAATGTGGCGAGTTTTGCGCGTGGCGAGTTTTGAGTGTCGACTTTTGTGTTTCGACTTTTATGTGGCGAGGTTGGTGTATGTGTGGTGAAATGTGTCCTGAGGGTGGTATATGTGTTCAAGCACGTGGTAGTTTGTGGCGCATTTTGTGTGTGTGTTCATATCCCCGTGTGTGGTGAGTATCCCATGTCGGGGCCCCACCTTAGCAACTGTACGGTATATACTCTTTGGCGCCATTGCTCTCATTCTTTAAGTCCCCCATGTTCACATCTGGCAGCTGTCAATTTGCCTCCAACACTTTTCCTTTCACTTTTTCCCCATTATGTAGATAGAGGCACAATTGTTTGGTGAATTGGAAAGCGCGGGGTTAAAATTTCACCTCACAACATAGCCTATGACGCTCTCGGGGTCCAGACGTGTGACTGTGCAAAATTTTGTGGCTGTAGCTGCGACGCCTCCACACTTTTCCTTTCACTTTTTCCCCATTATGTAGATAGAGCAAAATTGTTTGGTGAATTGGAACGCGCGGGGTTAAAATTTCGCCTCACAACATAGCCTATGACACTCTCGGGGTCCAGACGTGTGACTGTGCAAAATTTTGTGGCTGTAGCTGCGACGGTGCAGATGCCAATCCCAGACATACATACACACACACACACACACACACATACACACACACATTCAGCTTTATATATTATATATATATATATATATATATATATATATATATATATATATATATATATATATATATATATATATATATATATATATATATATATATATATATCCACACTGATCTCAGAAATCCATCAAAATTCCATCCAGTGAATGAATATTCTGAACAGGTGGATAAATTTGAATATGATGAAGCAACATTAGAAATTTCAAGAAAAAAAGCTCTGATAAAACTTAGACAGGACCTTATTAAACCAGCACCTAGATCTAGAGATAATATGGATTCCATTCCGATTATAAGATTTAACACCAACTCAAATATCCTTCGCAAAATAGTCAGGAAGCACTGGCACATTTTAAAAAATGACAAAATCGTGGGAGATAAGATCACTGACCAGCCTCGCTTTGTTTATAAAAGATCCCAAAACTTGGGAAATATGATCGCCCCCACGGTACAGAAAAAATCCTTAACACTAGCCTCCCTTTTTCACACCAAATTAAAAGGATTTTTTCCTTGCCACAAATGTAATATATGCAAACAGACCACCACTCAAAAAAGTACGCATATGAAAAAAGGTGATAGGACCATTCAAATTAGGGACTTTATTACGTGTTCAACCACAGGGGTAATTTACACCATAGAATGCCCCTGTGGAAAATTATATGTAGGGAGGACAAAACGATCCTTAAAAACTAGGATCAGTGAACATATTCGTAATATTAAAAAGACATTTTTGGGCCATCCACTCTCCCAGCATTTTATTGAGTGCCATGATGGGCAGACGCGGCAGATGAAAGTACTAGGTATAGATATGGTACGCCGACATTGGAGAGGTGGGGACTATATTAAAGCAATGTCGAGGACTGAGCCGAAATGGATCTTCACCTTGGATACCATTACACCAAGAGGTTTAAATGTGGGCACAGAATTGTTTGGCTTCCAATAATTATCCTGAACTATGAGAGGCTATATAAGGATCATCAGTACGGGGCAGGGATCATCCCTGAGGAAGGAGACAGACGTCTCCGAAACGCATTGGACTTTTTGATCCTCACTGCACTCCGTACACACCTTTGGCCTCCTTTAGCGGTCACGTGATCTCATATGTCACGAAGGTCCTGTGCACCATCCGGATTCACCGCTGACACGTCACGCGGCACCGGCCTAGAAGGATCCCGCTTCACATCGGAGGTCAGTTGGAGGTGGCTGCTACCGGCCGGGGCAGCTCCTGTTTTGAGAACACCCTGTTCCTCGGATCTACTTAGTATACGAGCGGCATTATTACAGCTTTCCAAACCGAGATAACTTCTATTGAAGGTAGGAACAGCTGTCTTTATCCTTTTCTACAGGTTCTTTGTACCCATTGCAGGGGTTAATAACCTACGGTGTATATCAGAAACTTCAGGACATTAGACTTTATATATTTTAATTATTTTTTATCATTACACATTTAAAAGTGGATTTCTTCATCATTACTTAGCATCTGCTACTGGCCAGCGCGTACCGGTATATACTAAGGTATATACTAGTTTACATTAATTCTCAGCTCAGGTATTAAGTTTAGGACATCACATGATTAAAAACAGACTAGTCTCCTCCTTCTAAGCTTTATGTAGAAACAGGAAGTCTCTAGTCCCTGCATGGAGTCATCCTCCTCATCAACTCCTGACCCAACTGCTCTGCTATTGCACCAGCCATGAAATCTGCAGTAAGGTAGAATTGCAGTTCTAATAATGACTCATGCAGAGAAAGAGACTTCATGTTTCCTCATAGAGCTTAGGATTCAGCTAGTCTGTTTTTAAATCACATTATGGCATAGACCTCATGGAAAAGAGATAACTGGGTAGAACATCAACATACGTAATTCGAAGAAAACAGTGCTATTTAATATGATAACTGCAGCATATTACGAGGATACACATTTTGATGAGAGTGCTTCTTTAACAACATCGGGCGTAATAGTACGCCGATGTCTGTATCCCTCCCTTTGATGTGGGCTCCGGCGGTGAGCCCACATCTTTCCCAATAGTAGGCGCTCATAGCAAGTCAGCAATTCTACTACATAGAGGCCATCTGAAAATTGCCTCTATGTAGCAGAGCTGATCGGGCTATGGCAGCTTTTAGTCTGCTAGTCTACTGAAGCATGCCAAAAGTTAAAAAAAAAAAAATAAATTTGATTTTAACCCCTTCCCGACCCATGACGCCACGTAGGCGTCATGAAAGTCGGTGCCAATCCGACCCATGACGCCTATGTGGCGTCATGGAAAGATCGCGTCCCTGCAGATCGGGTGAAAGGGTTAACTCCCATTTCACCCGATCTGCAGGGACAGGGGGAGTGGTAGTTTAGCCCAGGAGGGGTGGCTTCACCCCCTCGTGGCTACGATCGCTCTGATTGGCTGTTGAAAGTGAAACTGCCAATCAGAGCGATTTGTAATATTTCACCTATTATAACTGGTGAAATATTACAATCCAGCCATGGCCGATGCTGAAATATCATCGTCCATGGCTGGAAATACTAATGTGCCCCCACCCCACCGATCGCCCCCCAGCCCCCCGATCTGGCCGGTACACTGCTCCGGCTCCCCTCCGTCCAGTGCTCCGCTCCCCCCCGTGCTCTTGTCCGCTCCCCCCGTGCTCCAATCACCCCCCCGTGCTCCAATCACCCCCCCTGCACTCCGATCCACCTCCCCGGTGCTCCGTTCCACGCCCCCCGTGCTCCGTTCCACCCCTCCCGCGCTCCGATTCCCCCCCCCCCCCGCGCTCCGATTCCCCCCCCCCGCGCTCCGATTCCCCCCCCCCGCTCCGATTCCCCCCCCCCCCGCGCTCCGATTCCCCCCCCGTGCTCCGATTTCCCCCCCCCCCCCGTGCTCCGATTCCCCCCCTCCCCCCCCCCCGTGCTCCGATTCCCCCCCCCGTGCTCCGATTTCCCCCCCCCCCCCCGTGGTCCCCCCTTCACCCCATCATACTTACCGATCCAGCCGGGGTCCCGTCCGTCTTCTCCCTGGGCGCCGCCATCTTCCAAAATGGCGGGAGCATGCGCAGTGCGCCCGCCGAATCTGACGGCCGGCAGATTCGTTCCAAAGTGCATTTTGATCACTGAGATATAATCTATCTCAGTGATCAAAATAAAAAAAATAATAAATGACCCCCCCCCCCCCCCTTTGTCACCACCATAGGTAGGGACAATAAAAAAATAAAGAATTTTTTTTTTTCCACTAATGTTAGAATAGGGTTAGGGGTAGGGTTAGGGGTAGGGTTAGGGTTAGGGGTAGGGTTAGGGGTAGGGGTAGGGTTAGGGGTAGGGTTAGGGGTAGGGCTAGGGTTAGGGCTAGGGGTAGGGTTAGGGGTATGGCTAGGGTTTCGGTATGTGCACATGTATTCTGGTCCTCTGCGGATATTTCCGCTGCGGATTTGATAAATCCGCAGTGCTAAACCGCTGCGGATTTATGGCGGATTTACCGCGTTTTTTTTCTGCGCATTTCACTGCGGTTTTACAACTGCGATTTTCTATTGGAGCAGTTGTAAAACCGCTGCGGAATCCGCACAAAGAAGCGACATGTGTACAGCGATTTTTCTTTCCCGTAGGTTTACATTGAACTGTAAACTCATGGGAAACTGCTGCGGATCCGCAGCATTTTCCGCAGCGTGTGCACATACCTTTAGAATTAGGCTATGTGCACACTGTGCGGATTTGGCTGCGGATTGGCCGCTGAGGATTCGCAGCAGTGTTCCATCAGGTTTACAGTACCATGTAAACATATGAAAAACCAAATCCGCTGTGCCCATGGTGCGGAAAATACCGCGCGGAAACGCTGCGTTGTATTTTCCGCAGCATGTCAATTCTTTGTGCGGATTCCGCAGCGTTTTACACCTGTTCCTCAATAGGAATCCGCAGGTGAAATCCGCACAAAAAACAATGGAAATCCGCGGAAAATCCGCAGGTAAAACGCAGTGCCTTTTACCCGCGGATTTTTCAAAAATGGTGCGGAAATATCTCACACGAATCCGCAACGTGGGCACATAGCCTTAGGGTTAGGGTTGGAATTAGGGTTGTGGTTAGGGTTGTGATTAGGGTTATGGCTACAGTTGGGATTAGGGTTAGGGGTGTGGGGGGGTTAGTGTTGGAGGTAGAATTGAGGGGTTACCACTGTTTAGGCACATCAGGGGTCTCCAAACGCAACATGGCGCCACCATTGATTCCAGCCAATCTCGTATTCAAAAAGTCAAATGGTGCTCCCTCAATTCCGAGCCCCGACGTGCGCCCAAACAGTGGTTCACCCCCACATATGGGGTACCAGCATACTCAGGACAAACTGCGCAACAATTACTGGGGTCCAATTTCTCCGGTTACCCTTGAGAAAATAAAAAAATTGCTTGCTAAAACATAATTTTTGAGGAAAGAAAAATGATTTTTTATTTTCACGGCTCTGCGTTGTAAACGTCTGTGAAGCACTTGGGGGTTCAAAGTGCTCACCACATATCTAGATAAGATCCTTGGGGGGTCTAGTTTCTAAAATGGGGTCACTTGTGGGGTTTCTACTGTTTAGGCACACCAGGGGCTCTGCAAACGCAACGTGACACCCGCAGACCATTCCATCAAAGTCTGCATTTCAAAAGTCACTACTTCCCTTCTGAGCCTCGACGTGTGCCAAACAGTGGTTTACCCCCACTCATGGGGTATCAGCGTACTCAGGAGAAACTGGACAACAACTTTTGGGGTCCAATTTCTCCTGTAACCCTTGGGAAAATAAAAAATGCTGGGCTAAATAATTATTTTTGAGGAAAGAAAACGTATTTATTATTTTCACGGCTCTGCATTATAAACTTCTATGAGGCACTTGGGGGTTCAAAGTGCTCACCACATATCTAGATAAGTTCCTTTCGGGGTCTAGTTTCCAAAATGGGGTCACTTGTGGGGGGTTTCTACTGTTTAGGCACATCAGGGGCTCTGTAAACGCAACGTGACGCACGCAGAGCATTCCATCAAAGTCTGCATTTCAAAACGTCCCTACTTCAATTCCAAGCCCCGGCATGTGCCCAAACAGTAGTTTACCCCCACATATGGGGTATCACCGTACTCAGGAGAAACTGGACAACAAATATTGGGGTCAAATTTCTCCTGTTACCCTTGGGAAAATTAAAAAATTCTGGGCTAAATAATTATTTTTGAGGAAAGAAAACGTATTTATTATTTTCACGGCTCTGCATTATAAACTTCTATGAAGCGCTTGGGGGTTCAAAGTGCTCACCACACATCTAGATAAGTTCCTTTCGGGGTCTAGTTTCCAAAATGGGGTCACTTGTGGGGGGTTTCTACTGTTAAGCCACATCAGGGGCTCTGCAAACGCAACGTGACGCCCACAGAGCATTCCATCAAAGTCTGCATTTCAAAACGTCACTACTTCACTTCCGAGCCCCGGCATGTGCCCAAACAGTGATTTACCCCCATATATGGGGTATCAGCGTACTCAGGAGAAACTGGACAACAACTTTTGGGGTCAAATTTCTCCTGTTACCCTTGGGAAAATAAAAAATTGCAGGCTAAAAGATCATTTTTGAGAAAAAAAAAAAAAATTATTTTCATGGCTCTGCGTTATAAACTTCTGTGAAGCACTTGGGGGTTCAAAGTCCTCACCACACATCTAGATTAGTTCCTTTGGGGGTCTAGTTTCCAAAATGGTGTCATTTCTGGGGGATCTCCAATGTTTAGGCACACAGGGGCTCTCCAAACGTGACATGGTGTCCGCTAATGGTTGGAGCTAATTTTCCATTTAAAAAGCCAAATGGCGTGCCATCCCTTCCGAGCCCTGCCGTGCGCCCAAACAGTGGTTTACCCCCGCATATGGGGTATCAGCGTACTCAGGACAAACTGGACAACAATATTTGGGGTCCAATTTCTCCTATTATCCTTGGCAAAATAGGAAATTCCAGGCTAAAAAATCATTTTTGAGGAAAGAAAAATTATTTTTTATTTTCATGGCTCTGCGTTATAAACTTCTGTGAAGCACCTGGGGGTTTAAAGTGCTCAATATGCATCTAGATAAGTTCCTTGGGGGGTCTAGTTTCCAAAATGGGGTCACTTGTGGGGGAGCTCCAATGTTTAGGCACACAGGGGCTCTCCAAACGCGACATGGTGTCCGCTAACAATTGGAGCTAATTTTCCATTCAAAAAGTCAAATGGCGCGCCTTCCCTTCCGAGCCCTGCCGAGTGCCCAAACAGTGGTTTACCCCCACATATGAGGTATCGACGTACTCGGGAGAAATTGCCCAACAAATTTTATGATCCATTTTATCCTACTGCCCATGTGAAAATGAAAAAATTGAGGCGAAAAGAATTTTTTTGTGAAAAAAAAGTACTTTTTCATTTTTACAGATCAATTTGTGAAGCACCTGAGGGTTTAAAGTGCTCACTAGGCATCTAGATAAGTTCCTTGGGGGGTCTAGTTTCCAAAATGGGGTCACTTGTGGGGGAGCGCCAATGTTTAGGCACACAGGAGCTATCCAAACGCGACATGGTGTCCGCTAACGATGGAAATAATTTTTCATTCAAAAAGTCAAATGGCGATCCTTCCTTTCTGAGCCTTACCATGTGCCCAAACAGTGGTTTACCCCCACATGTGAGGTATTGGTGTACTCAGGAGATATTGCCCAACACATTTTAGGATCCATTTTATCCTGTTGCCCATGTGAAAATGAAAAAATTCAGGCTAAAAGAATTTTTTTGTGAAAAAAAAGTACTTTTTCATTTTTACGGATCAATTTGTGAAGCACCTGGGGGTTCAAAGTGCTCACTATGCATCTAGATAAGTTCCTTGGGGCGTCTAGTTTCCAAAATGGGGTCACTTGTGGGGGAGCTCCAATTTTTAGGCACACGGGGGCTCTCCAAACGTGACATGGTGTCCGCTAAAGAGTGGAGCCAATTTTTGATTCAAAAAGTCAAATGGCGCTCCTTCCCTTCCAAGCCCTGCCGTGCGCCCAAACAGTGGTTTACCCCCACATATGAGGTATCAGCGTACTCAGGACAAATTGGACAACAACTTTCGTGGTTCAGTTTCTCCTTTTACCATTGGGAAAATAAAAAAATTGTTGCTAAAAGATAATTTTTGTGACTAAAAAGTTAAATGTTCATTTTTTCCTTCCATGTTGCTTCTGCTGCTGTGAAGCACCTGAAGGGTTAATAAACTTCTTGAATGTGGTTTTGAGTACCTTGAGGGGTGCAGTTTTTAGAATGGCGTCACTTTTGGGTATTTTCAGCCATATAGATCCCTCAAACTAACTTCAAATGTGAGGTGGTCCCTAAAAAAAATGGTTTTGTAAATTTCGTTGTAAAAATGACAAATCGCTGGTCAAATTTTAACCCTTATAACTTCCTAACAAAAAAAATTTTTGTTTCCAAAATTGTGCTGATGTAAAGTAAACATGTGGGAAATGTTATTTATTAACTATTTTGTGTCACATATCTCTCTGGTTTAACAGAATAAAAATTCAAAATGTGAAAATTGCGAAATTTTCAAAATTTTCGCCAAATTTCCGTTTTTATCACAAATAAACGCAGAATTTATTGACCTAAATTTACCACTAACATGAAGCCCAATATGTCATGAAAAAACAATCTCAGAACCGCTAGGATCCGTTGAAGCGTTCCTGAGTTATTACCTCATAAAGGGACACTGGTCAGAATTGCAAAAAACGGCAAGGTCTTTAAGGTCAAAATAGGCTGGGTCATGAAGGGGTTAAAATAAAAAAATAAAAATTAAAAATATAAAACACTCAGCCCCCTTTTGCCAAATTCAAATTAAAACAAAAATAAAAATCACACCTACACATATTAAGTATCGCGTGTTCAGAATTGCCCGATCAATAAAAAAAGGATTAACCTGATCGCTAAATGGAGTAGCGAGAAAAAAGCCAAAACACCAAAATTACGTTATTTTTTTAGTTGCCGCAACATTGCATTAAAATGCAATAACGGGCAATCAAAAGATCATATCTGCACCAAAATCATAATTAAAAACGTCAGCTTGGCACGCAAAAAATAAGCCCTCACCTAACCGGAGAACTTGAAAAATGGAGACGCTACGGGTATCGGAATATGGTGCAATGTTGTTTTAATTTTTTTTAACAACGTTTGGATTTTTTTTCCACCACTTAAATAAAAAATAACCTAGACATGTTTGGTGTCTATGAACTCGTAATGACCTGGAGAATCACAATTGCAGGTCAGTTTTACCATTTAGTGAACCTAGTTAAAAAAAAGTCAAACAAAAAACAAGTGAGGGATTGCACTTTTTTTGCAATTTCACCGAACTTGGAATTTTTTTCCCGTTTTCTAGTACACAACATGGTAATACCAATGGTGTCGTTCAAAAGTATAACTCGCCCCACAAAAAATAAGCCCTCACATGGCCATGTTGACAGAAAAATAAAAGTTATGGCTCTGGAAAGAAAGGGAACGAAAACGCAAAACCAAAAAAAGCTCTGGGGGTTAAAGTGTTAATAAGCCCAATTCAAATTTTCTCCTTAGGCTCTTTTCAGCCCTCTACAGCCACTCTCTATTCATCTTGTACCCTGGGCTGAAATTTCAATTGACTTTATTTCATATCTTCTTGAGCTGCAAGTGGGTGGCCCAGTTTTCCAAGATATTTTCTTTTGTTCTGTTACCTGGACTTTTATCTGCTCCACATCTATTATTAATCCTACAGTAGAGAAAAGAGTTTAAAAAAAAAAAAAACACACAGCCAGAAAAAAGTACCCTATTTTCCGGCGTATAAGACGACTTTTTAACCCCTAAAAATCGTCCCAAAAGTCGGGGGTCGTCTTATACGCCGGGTACGGCTTCAGGGAGCGATCCTGGATGGTTCCCAGGGTCAGAAGGAGAGGAGACTCTCCTTCAGTCCCTGGGATCCATATTCATGTAAAAAATAAAGAATTAAAAAAAAAATATATATGGATATACTCACCCCTCCGACGGACCCTGGCTCTCAGCGGTGCAAGCGTCTGCCTCCATTCCTAAGAATGCAGTGAGTGAAGGACCTTCCATGACGTCGCGGTCACTTGAGCGGTCAGGTGACCGGTCACCTGACCGCGACATCATCGCAGGTCCTACACTCAATGCATTCTTAGGAATGGAGGCAGACGCTTGCACCGCTGAGAGCCAGCGTCCGTCGGGAGGGGTGAGTATATCCATATTTTATACTTTTATTCTTTATTTTTACATGAATATGGATCCCAGGGCCTGAAGGAGTCTACTCTCCTCCAGACCCTGGGAACCATACGCACCGCACACGCCGTATAAGATGACTGGGCGTATAAGATGACCCCCGTCTTATACGGCGGGTATATCCCAAATTCCATATTTTATATGGAAAAGTTGGGGGTCGTCTTATACGCCCAGTCGTCTTATACACCATAAAATACGGGTATTTTATTATTCTTAATTTAACCATACTTACAATGCTTCAGCGCCTGCAAAAAGCGTAAGATAATAAACCGTATACTCCCTGTCTGACGCAGTCCAATTAATAACGAGTGTCCCACGACGATCTCCCCTATAGAACAGTGACATCGGGTGATGTCACTGCTCTATAGGACCTTCGGTGACACACTGACAGGAGACAATGGCTCCTGCAGTGTATCACTGAGAGGTTACTGTAGTTCACTGGTCTCACTTTATGGCAATTGCTGCGTGGGAACATTCTCACACAGCAATGCCAAGTGAGAGTAGGGACTATTTTTTTCCAATGGCGGAGGAATACAGTGCGGAAGGATACCTTCCTCCCGTCATTGTATTCCTGGAGCTCCTAGAGAGCAGTCGCATCAGCTGATGCTGCTGCTCTCCACGGGAGATCGTCGTGGGACACTCGTGGATTTCTGCAGATCAGGGAGTATATTGGTTGTTTATTATTTTAATATTTTTTACAGGTGACACTGGCTTCGGGGAACAAAGTGACAAGTGATGGTGAGTATGTAATCTATGTTATATGTACTGTATGTCTGTATGTATTGTAGTGTTTCCCTTACTTCCGGTCTTGGGGGACACTCGCTTTGTACGGGAATAACGCATACAGGCACGATTTCTCACACAAATTAAGTCCGTTCCGGTTTATTAAAGCATCATAAACCGTACCGTAAGCCAGGTTACACACAGTCTGTAACTTTAACACGTGTGGCTTTAAAAAACATTCGGTAGTCACGTCTTTTCTCTTCATTAAAGTTCATTACATGCATCAACGGAACATATTAAACCCCGACAGTCTGTTCCAATGGCAGAAACACAGTCACCTCTCAGGAGCTTCGGCTCCACACACTGACTCCTGCCAATGCTGGCTCACAGGGAAACTGCCTTTCTGGGATCACCGTTCTAGGGACCAGGGCACAGGGCTGTGGAGTCGGTAAGCCACAGTAGCGACTCCGACTACTGGATTTTATCAGGTTCCGACTCCTTCATAAATGGCCAATTCGTAACAATAAATTTACTGTTGTCAAATATTAACATCAATATAATATAAATATTATTCAGTTTCTCATCATCATATAAGTAATCAGACCACTTAGAGCAAAAACTATATTTATTAGAATACAATTAGAATATAGCAAATAACTTTTATAAACTTTTGTAAACTCTTGTTAGTAAATATGCAATAAACACTTATGCAGTTAATAAGAAGAAATCTATAAATTTGTCCTCAGAAAAAGTATTGCCTCTGTCAGATCCTCCTTCATGGATGCCCTCAAATCTGATCTAATTATTTTGAGAGCAGAGAACAACCTCTCTACACTAACTTGGGTTGGTGGCAAAGCAGTAACCACTCGGGCAACATCTCTGACAATGTCAGGATACAGAGGAATCGCTTGTTGCACTGTTATTTTTCATGAACGGTCAAATTTCTCAATTTCTTTTAGTGCACAAGAAAAATTCTGCTGAAATGTACTGGCTGTGTTCTTTGATGGGGATGACTCTTCTATGCGGGAACGCTTTGCACGGTCCTTGTGATACAAATATTTTTCGAAATTAAATTCTTCATCAGTTGATGAGGGTGAAGATGTGGCAGGACGACCAAATTCATCTTGTTCCTCCTGACTGTTCTGCAACCCTTTCATCCTTACTGCTATTTCAAACAGAGCTTCTTTTCCTTTAGTTCGCTGTTGATCATCTAGAAGAATCCGATGCATTGGGTCTACATAAACAGCTGCCAAAAGAATGTTATTTTTTAATAGTAGCTCCTCTCTCTGGTTCATTGATGTAGCAATGCCACTTGCAAGTAACCCTCCTCTTTGGGACAGGCGAAACATCAGGTTCTTTCACTCCTTTAAGAAAATACCTGGAGTTAAGTCCTCTGCTTGTAACTTTTTAGTCACTGTAAATGGGTGCTCTAGAAATTTTTCCAGCTCAGTCACCTGATTCCACTGACTTTCATTTAGCGTCAGTTGAGGGTTAGCCATGTCTACAAGAAAGGTTTTCAGTTCAATCAAGCGCTGAATCATTAAGTATTGCCCCATCGTGCGGCTTGATCAATAATTGCCCCTTTTCCAGCAAGTCTCTTCAAAATTGAGTCAACTTTAGGGGTTCTGGCAACAGTACCCAATTTTCTCACCTTCCCAATCAGTGCAGCAGCATGTCCTTCCAGACTGTCTCTTATAGCCAGCTGTAGCGTATGCACAACACAGCGCATGTGACGGATGAAAGAACGTATTGACACAGTTTCAACAAGATCATCTAAACTATCATGTTGCTGTTCATCTGAAGCAACTTCAGTTTGCTCCTCAGTTACAATACTGTGTTCCTCTATTTCAAACATTTCTGTGTCTGTGGACCCAGAATGTTCTTCTAGCTGCTGGTCACCATCATTACTCTCATTCATTAGCTTAATAGTACTTATCATATTTGAAGCATTGTCAGTTACGACAGAAAGAACTTGCTCTTTTTTAAGTTCATAGTCTTGCAGAACCTTTTCCCCCCAAGACCTGGAGAAACTCACTGGTGTGATGAGCTTTGGTGTCTTTTACTGCCAATGTCTTGGTAACTATTTCATTTTTGTCACAAACAAATCGGACAATAGTTCACTCTGTGACGTGTGCAGGCATCCATTTTAAGAAACAGAAAGCGTCCCTTGAGAGTTTTTTTTAAGTTCTTCTTTTGTTTAAAAGCTTCTTCGATTACTAATTTTCTAATACTCTCTCTCTCCAGAGAAACACCAAGCTTGTGGGCCATTTCCCCATTCAGACACATAAAAGCTGGTCGTGAAAATAATGAAATAGGCACACTATCCTTTACAACAAGCTCTATGATCTGTTTTTTAAATGTATCTACTGTCATTGTCACAGTAACTTTGTCACTGACAAAATATCTTGCAACTGAAGCCTGCAAAGCTCTCTGCTCCTTTGTTTGGCTGGAAGAGCAGGGCACTGGTTCACTGGTTTGGATGCAGTCTTTCTCATCCACTGCTTTCAGTACTCCTGGATGAAAGCGCTGTAAATGTCTCTTTAGATTAGAAGCTCTGGTAGGAGCATTTTTATCTTTGCCTGAATATGCACTGATCTTGGCTTCACAGCATTTGTTTTCGTCTGGATCATTTGTCATACACTGACAGACATAATGTTTTCTATCTTGAGTGATGGCGAAATGTTCAAATACAGCTGATTTAATGTGATGCTTCTTTGACATTCTCAGGTTTTTAATTCTGCATTCAGAATCCAAATGACAATTGTTTTTCCTAACTCACCTACTCACAGTTAACTGATGCAAAGTTTGTTGAAAGGATAATACTTCTAACAGTCTTCCTCTTCTGACTAGCAGCTGTGAGATGCTTGGAAGACGCACACCAAACATCTAGTCTAGAGGAGGAACTTTACTACTAAGAATTTGCAACACATTCTCACTTTCAGTTTCATACATTGTAAGTAGGGGGGTTGGGGCAGCATGAGGTTAACCAAGTATAAGATTAGATAAGGGCAGTGGAGAACAGTGACACACAAGAAGTAAAAGTACCGTCACACAACGATATCGTTAATCATATCGCTGCTTTTTGTGACGTAGCAACGATATAGTTAAGGAAATCGTTATGTGTGACAGCGACCAATGATCAGGCCCCTGCTGGGAGATCGTTGGTCGCTGAGGAAAGTCCAGAACTTTATTTCGTCGCTGGATCTCCCGCTGACATCGCTGGATCGGCGTGTGTGACGCCGATCCAGCGATGTCTTCACTGGTAACCAGGGTAAACATCGGGTTACTAAGCGCAGTACCACAGTATGTATTGTATATAATGTATGAATGTATTGTATGTAGTATGTATGTTGTACTGTATGTATGTAGTATGTATATAGTATGTATGTAGTATGTTGTATGTATGTAGTATCTATGCATGTATGCATGTATGCATGCATGTACGTTGCATGTATGTTGCATGTAGTATGTATGTAGTATGTATGTAGTATGTATGTAGTATGTATGTAGTATGTATGTAGTATGCATGCATGTAGTATGCATATATGCAGTATGTATGTAGTAGGTATGATGTATGTAGTATGTATGTAGTACGTATGCAATACGTATGTAGTATGTATGTAGTTTGTTGTATGCATGTATGTTCTGTCATATGTTGTATGTTCTGTCATATGTTGTATGTACTGTCATATGTTGTATGCAGCTGCTGAAAAGACAGACACTGGCACAGATGACATGGGTAAGATGAGCGGTGCACTTTGCCCAGTCTTTTACCGGTTGGCCTTATAGGTGATACATTGCATACGGAGCCGTTTACCCCAGATAGGGTTTCAGTTATATATACAGTGGGGCAAAAAAGTATTTAGTCAGTCAGCAATAGTGCAAGTTCCACCACTTAAAAAGATGAGAGGCGTCTGTAATTTACATCATAGGTAGACCTCAACTATGGGAGACAAACTGAGAAAAAAAAATCCAGAAAATCACATTGTCTGTTTTTTTAGCAATTTATTAGCATATTATGGTGGAAAATAAGTATTTGGTCAGAAACAAAATTTCATCTCAATACTTTGTAATATATCCTTTGTTGGCAATGACAGAGGTCAAACGTTTTCTGTAAGTCTTCACAAGGTTGCCACACACTGTTGTTGGTATGTTGGCCCATTCCTCCATGCAGATCTCCTCTAGAGCAGTGATGTTTTTGGCTTTTCGCTTGGCAACACGGACTTTCAACTCCCTCCAAAGGTTTTCTATAGGGTTGAGATCTGGAGACTGGCTAGGCCACTCCAGGACCTTGAAATGCTTCTTACGAAGCCACTCCTTCGTTGCCCTGGCGGTGTGCTTTGGATCATTGTCATGTTGAAAGACCCAACCACGTTTCATCTTCAATGCCATTGCTGATGGAAGGAGGTTTGCAGTCAAAATCTCACGATACATGGCCCCATTCATTCTTTCATGTACCCGGATCAGTCGTCCTGGCCCCTTTGCAGAGAAACAGCCCCAAAGCATGATGTTTCCACCACCATGCTTTACAGTAGGTATGGTGTTTGATGGATGCAACTCAGTATTCTTTTTCCTCCAAACACGACAAGTTGTGTTTCTACCAAACAGTTCCAGTTTGGTTTCATCAGACCATAGGACATTCTCCCAAAACTCCTCTGGATCATCCAAATGCTTTCTAGCAAACTTCAGACGGGCCCGGACATGTACTGGCTTAAGCAGTGGGACACGTCTGGCACTGCAGGATCTGAGTCCATGGTGGCGTAGTGTGTTACTTATGGTAGGCCTTGTTACATTGGTCCCAGCTCTCTGCAGTTCATTCACTAGGTCCCCCCGCGTGGTTCTGGGATTTTTGCTCACCGTTCTTGTGATCATTCTGACCCCACGGGGTGGGATTTTGCATGGAGCCCCAGATCGAGGGAGATTATCAGTGGTCTTGTATGTCTTCCATTTTCTAATTATTGCTCCCACTGTTGATTTCTTCACTCCAAGCTGGTTGGCTATTGCAGATTCAGTCTTCCCAGCCTGGTACAGGGCTACAATTTTGTTTCTGGTGTCCTTTGACAGCTCTTTGGTCTTCACCATAGTGGAGTTTGGAGTCAGACTGTTTGAGGGTGTGCACAGGTGTCTTTTTATACTGATAACAAGTTTAAACAGGTGCCATTACTACAGGTAATGAGTGGAGGAAAGAGGAGACTTTTAAAGAAGAAGTTACAGGTCTGTGAGAGCCAGAAATCTTGATTGTTTGTTTCTGACCAAATATTTATTTTCCACCATAATATGCAAATAAATTGCTAAAAAAAACAGACAATGTGATTTTCTGGATTTTTTTTCTCAGTTTGTCTCCCATAGTTGAGGTCTACCTATGATGTAAATTACAGACGCCTCTCATCTTTTTAAGTGGTGGAACTTGCACTATTGCTGACTGACTAAATACTTTTTTGCCCCACTGTATTCTGGCATTTTATTACTGCACTAAGCACTTCTCCGTTTCATACCGTATTTCATCTAATTATGAGGCTACTAGCTCTTTAAGCCCATGGTGTTACTACAGTTGTCTGTATTTTATGTATAAGCATCATTTCTGGATTTTGTGTCGTTAGTCTGTAGTTATTTAATCCTCCAACCTTCTAGTCATTTTCTCCCCCAGCACAGCTGCACCTTCCCCATTGAGGTGCAGTCCATCCCTAGCGTAGAGCCTGTAGCCAACTGAGAAGTCGACCCAGTTCTGCAGGAACCCAAACCCCTCCTTCCTACACCAATTCTTGAGCCACTTATTAACCTCCCTAATCTCCCGTTGCCTCTCTGGCGTGGCACGTGGTACAGGGAGTATTTCGGAGAATACCACGTTGGAGGTCCTTGCTTTCAGCTTGCAGCCTAATTCCCTGAAATCATTTTTAAGGACCTTCCACCTACCTCTAACTTTGTCATTTGTGCCAATGTGCACCATGACCGCTGGGTCCTGACCAGCCCCTCCCAGTAATCTGTCCACCCGATCAGCGATGTGTCGGACTCGAGCGCCAGGTAGGCAGCACACCGTTCGACAATCCCTGTCTTTGTGACAGATTGCCCTATCTGTTCCCCAATTCATATCCCTGGAGGGGGCCATGAGTATTAAACCCCTTCCCAGTCTACAAATATTGGCCCCCGGCCGTCGGCTTTCCCCCTCTGGCGCAGAAATTGCGTGGGAGCCCACGCCATTTTTTCAGTTTGTTTTTTTTAAATAAACGTTCATTAAGAAACATAGGCCTTGCTATTATATATCTATGGAAATATCCATAGATAAGTCTATATATCTATACATGGATATCTATGGATATATGTATAGATATAACTATGGCTGTATCTATCTATATATTTATAGATAGATATATCTATAGATACAGATATATCTATCCATATATCTATCCGGCTTCTTTCACACATCAGGTTTTTGCAGTCAGGCACCATCCGGCGAATTTTGAAAAAAAACGGATCATTTTTTTTCGCCGGATCCGTTTTTTCTCATAGAGTTGTATTAGTGCCGGATTGCGCCTGATGGCGACACGTTTTATTTTTGCCGGATCCGTCAGAAAAGCGGTTTCAAGTGGACGGAGAAAACGTACAGAACAACGTACAGAATAGTTTTTCTGTCCGGCGAAAAACGTACGAAACCGAGATGTGAAACGATGAATCTGGCCTCCGAATCAGGTTTTTCATGCATGTTTCCATTCAAATCATGCACATTTTCCGTTCTCTCTCTCTCTCAAAAACGGATCAGTTGCATTAGTTTTTCACTATTTGCAACGGATCAGTTTTTTTTCAAAAATTCGCCGGATCCTTCCTGATGGATAGATGTAGATAGATATATGGATAGTTAGGCTACTTTCATACATCAGTTTGTTTCCGTCAGGCAGGATCAGGCAAATTTTTGAAAAAACGGATCCGTTGCAAATAGTGAAAAATTGATGCAACTGATCTGTTTTTGTTTTGTTTGTTTGTTTTTTTAGAGAGAGCGAGAGAGAGAACGGAAAATGTGCATGATTTCAATGGAAAAAATGCATGAAAAACCGGATTCGGAGGCCGGATTCATCATTTCACAACTCAGTTTTTTACGTTTTTCGCTGGGTCCATCGCTGGGCGTTTTTTCGGACAGAAAAAAAACTATCCTCTGTATGTTTTCTCCGTCTGCCGGAAACAGGTTATTTTTACAGATCCAGCAAAAAACAGATGAAACTTGTGGCCACCAGGCGCAATCTGGCGCTAATACAACTCTATGAGAAAAAAAAGGATCCGGCGAGGAAAAAAAACGGATCTTTTTTTTCCAAAACTCGCCTGACGGCAAAAACTTGATGTGTGAAAGTGGCCTAACTAGCCATATATCTACATCTATCTCATTCCTTCTGTCTATCTGTGTGTGTAATAGAGTGTGGGTTGGACAAATGTAAAAGAGGTTGGACAAGACATGACAAATCTTTTTTTTTTGTTCAATAACACTATTTAGCTTTCAAAAAAGCATTCAAAAATGCACCAAAAAATGCATTAAAAACGCATCAAAACTGCACAAAAAAATGCATCAAAAAGGCACCTGCGTTTTATGCCAAGAGCTGTGGATTTAGTGCAGGGAAATCTGTAACATGTGCACATACCCTTAGTGTCCTCCCCTGAGCCATGGAATGGTCACAATTACTAGACAGCGTGTGAGGAAAGCTGAATGGAGAAGGCTGATGTTCTGGTCACACGCTCCACCAGCAGCCACTGTATGGTCACCAGTGCTGGGCAGTGTGTGAAGAAAGCTGCATGGAGGAGGCTGATGGACTGGTAACATGCACCTACACCAGCAGCCATGGTATGATCACAAGTACTGGGCAGTGCATGAAGAAAGTTTCATAGAGGAGGCTGATGGTCTGGTCACACGTTCCTCTACCAGCAGCCATTGTATGGTCACAAGTGCTGGGCAGTGTGTGAGGTAAGCTGCATGGAGGAGGCTGATGGTCTGGTCACATGCTCCTCCACCAGTATGGTCAGAAGTGCTGGGCAGTGTGTGAGGAAAACTGCATGGAGGAGGCTCATGGTCTGGTCACATACACCCCCACCAGCAGCCATTTTATGGTCACATGTGCTGGGCAGTGTGTGAGGTAAGCTGCATGGAGGAGGCTGATGGTCTGGTCACATGTTCCTCCACCAGTATGGTCAGAAGTGCTGGGCAGTGTGTGAGGAAAGCTGCATGGAGGAGGCTAAAGGTCTGGTCACATGCTCCTCCACCAGCAGCCATTGTATGGGCACACCTGCTGGGCAGTGTGTGAGGAAAGTTGCATGGAGGAGGCTAATGGTCTGGTCACATGCTCCTCCACCAGCAGCCATTGTATGGGCATAAGTGCTGGGCAGTGTGTGAGGAAAGCTGCACAAACAAGAGAAAGTGGTCAACCCCTTTAAGGCATTACTACTGCCGATATCAACAAATGTCCTGAAATAGACACCTACAAAGAACAAGGAGTATTACCCTCAAGTACAGATGACAATTTAATGAGGACTGAGACACAAAGAGTTTAAGTATAATACAAAAAGTGTCTATTACATGAACTCACAAGAATCAATGTGGGCTTGTAGCCCAAGTACAAAATACATGACGAGAATAAAATTGGTCGACCCCTTTAAGGCATTATTATTGCTGATATCAACAAATGTCCTGAAATACTAGTTACAGCAACACCCAGAAATGCTCATCAGATCAGATGACCAACATTTTGAAATGCTTCATAAATAGTGTTGAGCATTCCGATACCGCAAGTATCGGGTATCGGCTGATATTTGCGGTATCGGAATTCCGATACAGAGTTCCGATACTTTCAGTATATCGGATACCGGAATCGGAAGTTCCCATAATGCAAAGTCCTGGATTTATTTAATTCAGCCAATGTGGAATGATTAGAAGTGTGGGCACATCCTGTTCTGCATGGTAGGCATGTAACTACTGGCATGGCTGTGATTGGCTGCTGAAATGTCACGATGCCCTATAAAAGTCGCCGCCACCATTTTGGGTTCACTCTGCTGAGAATTCAGTTAGGGACATGATGCTGTGTTCTGACTGAGGGCCAGTTTTGAGATAGTGATTTGCTTCATTGTGCTTTACCCAGGCTAATTTAGCAACCGTTGTGTGAGAACCTTGCTTTTGCCTTGCAGCGCTGTTCACAGCTGTCTGCAAGGTCTCTGTGTGTGTGAGTGCAGCTCACTCTGTATTCTGTCCATAGCCACAGCCGGTTGTGGTCAGCTCAGGGTGCGTCACTGCCTCATACTGCTCAGTCCATTGTCCTTTATTGCAATTAGTGCAGCCTGCTGCACATTTTTTAAAATTGATCCTATTAGTGGGCTTCCATCCGTATCCTGCTAGATTGTGGAAAAACACTATATAGGATTAGATAGAGGAGCTTTTCTTGGCCTTGCAGCGCCCTTCTCGGCTGTCTGCACGGTCTGTGTGTGACTGCAGCTCGCTCTGTAGTCTGTTCTGCTGCCACAACCGGTGGTAGTCAGCTCAGGGTGCGTCACTGCCTCATACTGCTGAATCCATTGTCCTTTGTTACAATTAGTGCAGCCTGCTGTACTTTTTTTTCAAATTTATCCTATTAGTGGCTTTCCATCCGTATCCTGCTAGATTGTGGAAAAACACTATATAGGATTAGATAGAGGAGCTTTTCTTGGCCTTGCAGCGCCGTTCACGGCTGTCTGCACTGTCTCTGTGTGAGTGCAGCTCACTCTGAAGTGTCTGTTCTGCGAAACAAACCAAAAGTTTATAAAGTTCAACAAACACTCCACTTTACCGTTGTGTAGGCCACATTAGCTCATATTAAAGTGTAGTCCACACTTTATAAAATTAGTGTTTCTTATGCTTGTTAGCAGCTGTTCAGGAATAAGCACACTAAACAATTGTACTTTTCTGCCTATCTTTATCAGTCTACCAAGATGAAGAAGGCAGGGAGAAAGGCACGTGGTCGTGGAGCAGGGAGAGGATGTGGGGATTCTGTGCCTGCTGCGGGCACCGGTGACTCATCATCCCCCAGTTCTAGCAGGGAACAGACCTTCATGCACAGCTTTGTAGGAGCTCACCGTACCCCACTTCTGCGGGATGAACAAATTTAAGCCGTTGTCGGATGGATGGCAGCTAACACATCGAATTCAATTAGTGCCACATCCTCTCAGGCACAGAGCACTGAAGAGCAGGTCTCTTCACCACCTGCCAAATTACCCAGGCAGTCAGAGAGCCCAGGACAGGACCCATCTCTACTTCTGTTCTCTGAATCTCTTGGCTTGCAAATAGGGGGCCAGCCAAGCAGCATTCTAGAATCTGAAGAAGAGGCAGTATGCAGTGATGCCCAACAGCTTTGTCTTTCTGAATCTGAAGAGGCGGGTGGGCCAGTGCCTCCGGTCAGCACACCTCAGTACGCATCGGATGATGAGACTCAGGTGCCACTTTGCGTACTGTGCTGCCGAGACCACCCAGGAGAAGCAGTTGGTGGAAGAAGGTAGGGTAGATGATGAGGTCCTTGAACCATCATGGCGTGAGTTACAGGAAGGTGGTGGGAGCAGCTCCGAGGAAGAGATTCCCCGAACGGCCGGGAGAGGGAGGGGGAAGACTGCGGTGCCTGTAGCCTCCACTTCGGCACCCCTTTGGAGCATGCCTCTTCCAAAAGCCAAAGCGGGCACTCCCAAGACTTGCAGTGTCTGGTCCTTTTTTGACACAGTTGCAGCTGACATTTGCTTAGTCAAATGCAAGCTGTGTCATCAGAAATTCAAACGAGGGAAAAGTGTCGGCAACCTCAATACCACAAATATGTGGAAACATGTGCAGACCAAGCACGCGGTGCTGTTCTAAAAACACACTGCAGACCTAGGCCAACCTACAGCGGCACCTACCACCTCTTCAGCTCGTGCTGGAGCCTCTTCCTCCAGCTCACACAGCTTGTTCGGCTTCCTCAGAGGATCGCCATGGAAGAACCTCTGGCACCGTTGTCCAGAGACCCAGTGTAATTCCACCCACAGCACCACATTCCCAGTCATCCTCACACTCCCAACCCAGTCTACAGCCATCGGTGTTATGAACAGGTAATTCAGAACCACAATGGACCTTGAAGTTCAGAGAACACAAAGTGACCTGACAATTACCAAAAACATAGGACGAGCTCTGAGACGTGGGAACTCTGCTGACCGCAATCCCTGATCCTATCACACCACACTAGAGGTAGCCGTGGATTGCGCCTAACGCTCCCTATGCAACTCGGCACAGCCTGAGAAACTAACTAGCCCTGAAGATAGAAAAATAAGCCTACCTTGCCTCAGAGAAATTCCCCAAAGGAAAAGGCAGCCCCCCACATATAATGACTGTGAGTTAAGATGAAAATACAAACACAGAGATGAAATAGATTTAGCAAAGTGAGGCCCGACTTACTGAATAGACCGAGGATAGGAAAGATAGCTTTGCGGTCAACACAAAAACCTACAAACAACCACGCAGAGGGGCAAAAAGACCCTCCGCACCGACTAACGGTACGGAGGTGCTCCCTCTGCGTCTCAGAGCTTCCAGCAAGCAAGAAAAACCAATATAGCAAGCTGGACAGAAAATATAGCAAACAAAAGTAACACAAGCAGAACTTAGCTTATGCAGGATAGACAGGCCACAGGAACGATCCAGGAGGAAGCAAGACCAATACTAGAACATTGACTGGAGGCCAGGATCAAAGCACCAGGTGGAGTTAAATAGAGCAGCACCTAACGACTTAACCTCATCACCTGAGGAAGGAAACTCAGAAGCCGCAGTACCACTCTCATCCACCAAAGGAAGCTCATAGACAGAACCAGCCGAAGTACCACTCTCGACCACAGGAGGGAGCTTGGCCACAGAATTCACAACACATCGGTAGCATAGGCATGGGAGAAAAGGCGGCCATTCTCGGCAAACCACCCACAAGCACAGGCTCTGAATGCTGGCATTGCAAAACTACTGTCCCTTAAAATGCTGTCATTCAGGCTGGTGTAGACTGACAGCTTCCGTAACTTGATGTCACTGGCAGTCCCACAATACAACATGCCCAGCCGCTTTTATTTCAGCAGGCAAGCCGTCCCTGCCCTGCAAAAGCATGTGGAGGGAAACATTAAACATGCGATACTAAACTCCATCAGTAGCGAGGTCCACCTCACCACCGATGCGTGGACGAGTGACCATGGCCAGGGACGATACCTTTCCCTCACTGCCCATTGGGTTAATGTTGTGGAGCCGGGTACAGATTGTAAGAGTGGCACTCTACTTGTTCTGCCAACTCCAAGGATTGCAGGAATCCAGTATGTGCACATTGACTCGTCCTCATACTCTAGTTCCTCTGAATCATCGCTGCAGAAGCCGTCACGGTCCACCTCCACATGAACCCGTGAACGCTTACCTGTTCCGACCGATATGAGCACAGCCGTGGCCAAACGTCAACAGGCCGTATTGAAATTCATTTATTTGGGGAATCGAAGCCACACAGCGCAGGAGCTCAGGAATGCCATCAAGCAGGAGAGCAACGTGTGGCTTGTGCCAGCGAATCTCAAGCCAGGCATGGTAGTGTGTGACAATGGCCGAAATCTTATGGCAGCTCTGGGTCTAGGCAAGCTCACTCACATCCCATGTCTGGCACATGTACTCTACTTGGTCGTGCAGAGTTTTTTGAGACTATCCGGATCTTGATGCACTGCTGCACAAGGTCCGCCTAGAGTGTGCTCACTTGCGGCGTTCCAGCATGGCAAGATCACGCATTGCAACTCTGCAGCGCCGATTCCGCCTTCCAGAACATCGCATCATATGTGACCTGCCCACCAGGTGGAATTCAACGTTGCATATGTTGGAGCGGTTGTGTGAGCAGCAGCCAGCAGTAATGGAGTACCAGCTGCATCAGGCGCAAAAAAGTCGCACTGCGCGCCGTTCAGACTTCACAACCACTGAGTGGGCCACTATGAAGGACATCTGCCAAGTTTTGCGTGTCTTCGATGATTCCACGGGGATGGCGAGTGCAGATGATGCACTAGTCAGCATGACTCTTTCCCTTATCTGCCTGCTTGAAAGAACACTGCAAGCGCTAAGGGATGAGGAGGTGGTGGAAGAGGTGGAGGATGAGGAGTCAGAAACGCCATCTGCTTCTGGACAGTCTGCACGACGTGGTTCCTCACAAAGGCCTAGGCAGGGGACACTTTGTGAGGAGGATGAGGAGTCAATGGAGGAGGAAGACATCTGTCCAGAGGAGGGAGTTACACAAATCTCCAGTAGTCAGTATGTAGAGCGAGGGTGGGGTGATGCAGAGCAGGCAGAGATCACGCCTCAAGCAGGGGACAGCGTTTCTTGGCCAGTTGACAGTCTGCAGCACATGGTTGATTTCATGCTGCAGTGCCTGAGAAACGACCGCCGCATCGCCCACATTCTTACCACGGCTGATTATTGAGTGTACACCCTCCTAGACCCGCGCTACCGGACAACTTACAAACCCTCATGACACCGTTGCAGCGGGAGCGTAAAACGAAGGGAGTACCAAGCCACACTAGTGCAGTCCATCATCTTCTCCAGTCCAATCGAGAGAAGTCCTGCTAGTGCTTTACAAAGCAGCTCAGTGCGTCGAGGCAGTGGAGGAAGCTCTGCACAAAGAGGGAGCAGAAGCAGTGCCTCAGCACAAGGGAATACCAGTATGGCCCAACAGTGGCAAAGTTTTGTGTGCCCGCCACAAATGTCTACACCATCACAGACGGGTCCAGTCAGCAGGAGGCCACGTTTCCGTCAGATGGTGACAGACTACATGTCTTGCCCTCTCACTGTACTCCCAGACTGCTCTTCCCCCTTCAAGTTTTGGGTCTCTAAGCTGGATACATGGCCAGAGCTTAGCCAGTATGCATTGGAGGTGCTGGCTTGCCCTGCTGCTAGTGTATTATCGGAATGCGTCTTCAGTGCCGCGGGTGGTGTACTAACAGACCGTTGCATGCGACTATCCTCCGATAACGTTGACCGGCTTACTTTTCTGAAAATGAACAAGGCCTGGATCTCGCAGGAATTTGCCACTCCTCTTACAGATTAAAAAATTGGTTGGCAACAGTATCCAGGTCTCCTGTTGTGTTCATGTTTCTACCACCTGAACTTTAATCCCTGGGCTCCAACACCGCCAGTTGCTGCTCAGAAGTGCCGGCTGCACAGTCAACACATGACCCAGTGTTATTGGGTTTCATTAACGTCAGCTGATCCCCTGCTGTGTATCCGGCAATTGCGCTTGCTACCTCCACACACACACTACTACAGAAATGAAAGGGAGCCTGTCCCGCCCCTCCCAGGCGTTAGTAACTGAAAGAGCCACCTTGTGCAGCACAAATGCTGCACAAGGAACAGGTGGCTCTTAGTTATGCTCGTTGCAGACGCTGCACTTAACACTTATAAAATATGTGTCCCCTCATACCGAAACCGTCCCGGAGGTGGGACCTTCCTTCGTAATGAGATGCAGCACAGCCGGCATTCATACCCCCATGGCGCCGCCTCCTCAGCGTTGTTTGAATCTGTCCCGGAGCCTGCGCTGTTATGTTTAACCTTGGGCATGCGCAGTTAGCGCTGCCCGTCTTCGGACATCATTTGATGTCAGGCTGACTGCGCCTGTGCGGCCGCACTGCCCGAGATCCCGCCCCGCAGTGTCTTCTGATTTAGTCACACTGTGGGGCTGGGATTCATGGGCATGCGCAGTGCATATCTTCGCCTCTCACTCTTCTCCCTCCACCTTCTACAGATTGTATGGCGTCAGCTGATCCCTAATCACATGCCACGGCCGTGACGCCGCACACTACGAAGAAGGCGGATGGAGAGGAGTGAGAGGCGAAGATATGCACTGCGCATGCCCATGAATCCCAGACCCCCAGTGGGACTAAACCAGAATACACTGCGAGACGGGTTCTCGGGCAGCGCGGCCGCACAGGCGCAGTCAGCCTGCCACTAAATGATGTCAGAAGACGGGCAGCGCTAACTGCGCATGGCAAAGGTTCAACATAACAGCGCGGGTTCCGTGACTAATTCAAACTACGTTGATGAGGCGGCGCCCAGCGCCAAGGGGGTATGTACGCCGTCTGTGCTGCGTCTCATGACAACGGAAATTCCCACCTCCGGGACAGTTTCACGGTATCAGGGAACACATTTTATAAGTCTTTAGTTCAGCGTGTACAAGGAGCATAATTAAAAGAGCCACCTTTTCCTTGTGCAGCGTTAGTGCTGCACAAGTGGCTCTTTCAGTTGCTAACGCCTGGGGGGGTTAAAGGTTCCCTTTCAACTTGCTCCAATTAGGCCCCAGCCTACACTCGGCTTCTCCTATATTCCCTGGGCTCTAACACCGCCAGTTGGTGCCATAAAGTGCTGTCCGCACAGAGAAAAACACTTGCTCCTCTGTTATTGGGGTTCAGTAACGCCAGCTGCTCCACTGCTGTGTGTGCGGCAATAACACAAGTCTGCTCCTCCTGCTCTCCCTGGGCTCTAACACCGCCAGTTGGTGCCCGGAACTGCTGTATACACAGTCAACACTTGCGCCGTGTTATTGGAGTTCAGTAACGTCAGCTGATCCACAGCTGTGTATGCGGCAATAACACAAGTCTGCTCCTCCTGCTGTCCCTGGGCTCTAAAACAACCAGTTGGTGCCCGGAAGTGCTGTCTGCAGAGAAAAACACTCACTCCTGTGTTAGTAGGGTTCAGTAACGCCAGCTGCTCCCCTGCTGTGTATGTGGCAATAACACAAGTCTGCTCCTCCTGCTGTTGGAACTAATTTTTAATTCAAAAAGTCAAATGGAGCTCCTTCCCTTCCGAGCCTTGCCGTGTGCCCAAACAGTGGTTTACCCCCACATGTGATGTATTGGTGTACTCAGGAGAAATTGCCCAACTAATTTTAGGATCCATTTTATCCTGTTGCCCATGTAAAAATGAAAACATTGAGGCTAAAAGAATTTTTTTGTGAAAAAAAAGGACTTTTTCATTTTTACGGATCAATTTGTGAAGCACCTGCGGGTTGAAAGTGTTCACTGTGCATCTAGATAAGTTCCTTGAGGGGTCTAGTTTCCAAAATGGGGTCACTTGTGGGGAAGCTCCAATCTTTAGGCACACAGGGGCTCTCCAAACGCGACATGGTGTCCGCTAAAGATTGGAGCCAATTTTTCATTCAAAAAGTCAAATGGTGCTCCTTCCCTTCTGAGCCCTTTCGTGAGCCCAAACAGTGATTCCCCCCAACATATGGGGTATCAGCGTACTCAGGACAAATTGTACAACAACTTTTGGGGTCCAGTTTCTCCTGCTACCCTTTCAAATATATAAAAAAAATTGTTGCTAAAAGATCATTTTTGTGACTAAAAAGTTAAACGTTAATTTTTGTCCTTCCATGTTGCTTCTGCTGCTGTGAAGCACCTGAAGGGTTAATAAACTTGTGGTTTTGAGCACCTTGAGGGGTGCAGTTTTTAGAATGGTGTCACTTTTGGGTATTTTCAGCCATAGAGACCCCTCAAACTAACTTAAAATGTGAGGTGGTCTCTAAAAAAAATGGTTTTGTAAATTTTGTTGTAAAAATGAGAAATCGCTGGTCAAATTTTAATCCTTATAACTTCCTAGCAAAAAAAAAAAATGTATTTCCAAAATTGTGCTGATGTAAAGTAGACATGTGGAAAATGTTATTTATTAACGATTTTGTGTTACATAACTCTCTGGTTTAACAGAATAAAAATAAAAAATGTGAAAATTTTTGAAAGATTTTCAAAATTTTTCGCCAAATTTCTGTTTTTTTTTCACAAATAAGCGCAAAAATTATCAACCTAAATTTACCACTAACATGAAGCTCAATATGTCACGAAAAAACAGTCTCAGAATCGCTAGGATCCGTTGAAGCGTTCTTGAGTTATTACCTCATAAAGGGACACTGGTCAGAATTGCAAAAAAAAATGGCCAGGTCATTAAGGTCAAAATAGGCTGGTCATGAAGGGGTTAATTACTTTTACAATAACAAAAAAAATGTATAATTTTTTTATTTGGTTCCACTACGGGACTATCATTTTTTGCAGACTGATCGCATGTATAGAATGGGGATGCAGCAGCAACCCCATGCTTTTCAAACTGTCAGCTCTCCATTGACCGGGACAGTTGCAAATCATGCACTGTGTATGATCAAGCAACTTTCCTAGCTTTGGTGACAAGTATTTTGTCATGTCGACATGGGGTCACCATGACAATGATCTCTGATCCAAAGGCAGAGGGGCTGTCATCCCTGACGTTCCTGGAATACTGCAATTGCGTTCGATGGCATCATTTAGGGGGTTAAAGTGCTGGGAGCGGTGTGTGACCGCTGATGGCAGTTAGTGTCGGGTGTCAGCTGTCAGAATCAGCTGACGACCAGCGGTAACCGCGCGAACAGCCCTTGTACGCGAAAAATCACCATGATGTAATAGCCCGTCCCTGGTCAATAAAGCACAGGGACGTATTATTACGCCAATGTCAGAAAGGGGTTAATGAGGTTCCTGGAGATCAGACTTCATGTTTGCAGAAGAGAATATTAAGTTAGGAGGGTAAAAAGAATTCCAAAGAAACCAACTGGATTAATATTTTTTAAATTTGTTATTTCTTATAGTGAATGAGAGGTTTCTTTTTGGAAGGGAGGAATTGTCAAAATGACAGACTGCCCTTGAAACTCAAAGGACTGCCATATTTTGCTCAGGGGTGTATGCATTTAGAAATATATCTTTCAGGAGGGAAATGAGAGATCTCAGTTTGTTCAGCCGAGCGTAGTTGGGGTCATTTCTTGAGGAGGCTTGGGAATGGTCACTAAAATGAAAAAAATCTCAATAGGGTTACATAACGGACTCGGGACATTACAACCACAAATACAGGTGTACTGTGGAAAGATTTTGTTGTCAAGTAGGAGCGCAATGTGATTTTCGGTTTTTTTTACTAATCCAATGTTCAGGGAAATGCTTATTTCTTTTTTTTTTATTTTGGGGACATTTGTGAGGATCCAAGAACGGGAATGAAAGGATGTGGAATTTTGGGAAATGTATTTACGAGCTTAAAAATTTGTTTTGTTGACAATCAATTGTAGGACTTCTGGGGTAATGAAAACTTGGAAAAAATGAAAGGGGATAAAATTAATGACATTGACTTTTATACCAGGGGCTGCTAAAAAAAAAATTGGAAGAATTGTTCTGATACCACAGGGATGGGGCGACTGCAGTACTTGGTCCTGCCTCTGATGCTTCAGCAGTGACGACCGACTGCTATCATCTAACTGTGGGATCCCGTGCAGGAAGAGGAGTTGTCACTCGCTGAAAATTGCTCCACGTCAGTGGGTGACGGTTTCACTGTCGGAGCAAAGCAGGGTGAACGTTCTGCAGGCCATTAGTAATATCTACATGCCTGCCTGACAACAGGGAGGCAGATCTTGGTGGGCCCATAGCACATGCGCTCGCTATTTTCTTTCATCAGAAGGAGGGGGGCCTATGCAAAAAGCAAAGAGGACGCATGTATGCAGAGCTCATGCTCTAAGACCACATTTTACAGGTTTTCCATGAATAAAAATGGGTCAAAACTAACTTGGCAGAGCCAATTAGCACTCTGGATGTGTTTACAGCTCAGCTTCGCCTTCCATCTCAGGTGTGAATACCAGGATACTGACTGTCCAGGGCCTGCCCGCTGGTTTGTTTTGGGAGGCACTGCTCTTGATGAGTGAGTTTGACAGACAGAGAGAGCCTGGGCATCCTCCCCCCTACAGCTGAAGCCCTTCTGCGGGGTTGTAACACAGCGGCCATTACTTTGTAATTCACAAACCCACTAATAATAATAACAATCTTTATTTTTATATAGCGCTAACATATTCCGCAGCGCTTTACAGTTTGCACACATTATCATCACTGTCCCTGTTGGGGCTCACAATCTAAATTCCCTATCAGTATGTCTTTGGAATGTGGGAGGAAACCGGAGTACCCGGAGAAAACCCACGCAAACACGGAGAGAACATACAAACTCTTTGCAGATGTTGTCCTAGGTGGGATTAGAACCCAGGACCCCAGCGCTGCAAGGCTGCTGTGCTAACCACTGCGCCACCGTGCTGCCCTACTCACTGAGATTCAGAGCCCTGAAGCAAGTACTCCTGTCTGTGATCCCTATATGTTTCGGAACCGGAGTAGGATGCTATTGCAGAGTTTTTGGCACCAAAGAGGCCATCTTGGAGGTGAGAGGATTCAGCAACACAGGTGCTGTACTATTCCCTCTCAGCCAGCTGAATACAGCAGGCTTAGAGTCTGTGGGGTGATCCCCGTGAGAAGACACCTGTGCCTCATTTATTCAAATCTTGAGGGCACCTGTCACATAGACAGCCCACAAGCACCCCTTAAGAACCACTATAAGGGCCGAAAAGGAAAGAGAAACAACCCCCCATGCCCAGCATTGCACATGCTGTAGAACTAGCCACTGAACTCATAATCCTTTCCTGACATCTAGTGGCCATTTAGAGAAGTGCACAAGACTTCATAAATAATATCATATACATAATACAACCTGCTATTTACTGCACCCTGCTGTCATCATGTAGCATATCTAATATTTACTCTATTGACTCTAAATATTCAGACCAAAGGGACTTTCCCCTCATTATACAAAAACTTAGACCACTTTTCAGAAGACCTCACTCACTTAAAATCTATCTTGTTTAGTCAGAGGTCGGGAGAAGTAAAAAATACCTGATGGATACATAATAGTGGTGTTACAGAACACACTGTCCAGTGAGAGAAAATGGACTGATACTCAGGCGAAGGACGTCTGCCAAAACTAAAGAGAAGAGGCGAACCGAACCATTACAGAGGGTGCGGAGAAGCAAGGTCTATCCAACCCCCTTGTACAGGTTCTTGGTTAAAAAAAAAGCTTACACTACTGTAGCCGTTATGCTGCCAAAGTTGCAAAGACAACCAATTCACAAGGGAGGATCAGTAAAAAATAAAGGCACTTGGTCAGACCCTCCTGATATGATTTAGAAACAACACCACCGCTCTCTGCCTAAGGGTACCGTCACACTATACGATTTACCAACGATCACGACCAGCGATACGACCTGGCCGTGATCGTTGGTAAGTCGTAGTGTGGTCGCTGGAGAGCTGTCACATAGACAGCTCTCCAGCGACCAACGATGCCGAGGTCCCCGGGTAACCAGGGTAAACATCGGGTTACTAAGCGCAGGACCGCGCTTAGTAACCCGATGTTAACCCTGGTTACCAGCGTAAAAAAAAAAAAAACAGCACATACTTACATTCCGTTGTCTGTCCCTTGCCGTCTGCTTCCCGCACTCACTGACTGCCGGCCGTAAAGTGAAAGCACAGCACAGCGGTGACGTCATAGTTTCCCCCCAGGATGTTGAAGGATGCTCCCAGGACCCCCAATCAGATGCAGAATCAACAGATATGGATTCACCACAGGACATAAATTCCTGGATTAGTGTCTCAGTCATCTCCCCACCAAAGACGACTTCAAATCTGCAGGGTAAAGATTAACTAAACACACTAAGATGATAAGCTACTAGCGGACAGAGTGTATTCTATGAAAACTGAACATGATATTATCAGGAGATATCTTTCTTAACTACAGAACTGGAGCCACCACATATGATAAAACTCTGGATGAAACAAACAAACAAACATCTTAAAAACTTGAACAACAACATAAGGGTGTGAGGCATTCCTGAGGCTGTAGGACCGGAAGATCTTCATACAACACTTGAATCAATGTTCAACTCCATCCTGGGCCAACTTGCATCCCATAAAATAAAGCTAGACAGAGCACTCCAGCCTAAAGGCTCTCAGGCTCAACCGCGTGATGTGATCTGCTGTATATATGACTTTCACTTAAAGGAGGCCATAATGTCTAAAGCCCGCATTCTCCGTAGAATTAACTTCGAAGTGACTCCTATTGAAATATATATCCTGACTTCTCCTGGATTACCCTCCAAAGAAGAAAACACTTAAAACCACTCCTTCTATCCTTGAAAAACTAAGATCTTAAGTACCATTGGGGTTTTCCATTTGCACGTAAAGTGATGAAACATGGATGCTCTACTATCTTATGTTTCCTCAAAGACCTTCTGCCTTCTGTTCCGACTTGGAGATCCCGCTTCCTAACCTGAAGGAATGTGAACTAGAACTCCCCACTACTTCACCATTACCAATTTGGCAAATCAAAAGCCCCATGAGCAGCAGACCATCTAGAGACAAGCCACAACGGAACCCAACCTTAGAGATTCTTTTACCTCTAAGCCATGGAAGATACCTTTCACTTGATAATTTTTCTAGGATGTTTAACGTTAATGTTTGCCTATTTTCTCTCACATATCGTTATATTTGCTTGTTATATATCTGGACGGTGAGCTGGGAATAGCGGATTTGACTTTTCTTTGGTGCTCTGTTAGGTGCTTTTGCATGGTGCCTAGTGCCACTACTCCCTCACAAGAGTTTGTCTTTCCCTGGCTTCTCCCTTGAGAGTGTCTAGGAGAGGTTGCGGAGATCTACCATCTCTACTAGAGATGAGCGAATATACTCCTTACTAGAGATTTCCTGAGCACGCTTGGGTGTCCTCCGAGTATTTTTTTTAGTGCTCGAAGATTTAGTTTTCATCGCCGCAGCTGAATGATTTACAGCTAAAAGCCAGCATAAGTACATGTGGGGGTTGCCTGGTTGCTAGGGAATCCCCAAATGTAATCAAGCTGGCTAACAGATGTAAATCATTCGGTTGCTGCAAGGAAAACTAAATGTCCGAGCACTTACAAATACTCGGAGGAAACCTGAGCGTGCTCGGGAAATCTCGAGTAACGAGTATATTCGCTCATCACTAATCTCTATACCACTGATTTGATCAAACTTTGACTTAATCCGCGACAGGAGAGGGTAACACCTCTCTAATAGTAACATCATTGATGTCTATATATTCTTTTTTGAATGTTTGTTGGGTCTTTGTCTCCCCCAATTTCACTTGTGTCTTAGTCAATAGGTTAAAAAAATGATCCGCTGTCACTGTTCTACTGCCTCCTGAATCCAAAAGATGACCCAAACTATCTCCGGCTCAAAGTTTAACATGTAGGCAAAACTTCATATACTTCACACTACTACACCCGAGACCACGGATAAAATTATAACACTGAATGCTAAGGGTCTTAACTCCAACATTAACCCCTTTACCCCCAAGGGTGGTTTGCACGTTAATGACCGGGCCAATTTTTAAAATTCTGACCACTGTCCCTTTATGAGGTTATAACTCTGGAACGCTTCAATGGATCCCAGTGATTCTGACATTGTTTTCTCGTGACATATTGTACTTCATGACAATGGTAAAAATTCTTTGATAGTACCTGCGTTTATTTGTGAAAAACACGGAAATTTGGCAAAAATTATGAAAATTTCGCAATTTTCCAACTTTGAATTTTTATGCAATTAAATCACAGAGATATGTCACACAAAATACTTAATAAGTAACATTTCCCACATGTCTACTTTACATCAGCACAATTTTGGAACCAAAATTTTTTTTTGTTAGGGAGTTATAAGGGTTAAAAGTTGACCAGCAATTTCTCATTTCTACAACACCATTTTTTTTTAGGGACCACATCTCATTTGAAGTCATTTTGAGGGGTCTATATGATAGAAAATACCCAAGTGTGACACCATTCTAAAAACTACTCCCCTCAAGGTGCTCAAAACCATATTCAAGAAGTTTATTAACCCTTCTGGTGCTTCACAGGAATTTTTGGAATGTTTAAATAAAAATGAACATTTAACTTTTTTTCACAAAAAATTTAATTCAGCTCCAATTATTTTCCCAAGGGTAAGAGAAGAAATTGGACCCCAAAAGTTGTTGTACAATTTGTCCTGAGTACGCTGATACCCCATATGTGCGGGTAAACCACTGTTTGGGCGGATGGGAGAGCTCGGAAGGGAAGGAGCGCCGTTTGACTTTTCAATGCAAAATTGACAGGAATTGAGATGGGACGCCATGTTGCGTTTGGAGAGCCACTGATGTGCCTAAACATTGAAACCCCCCACAAGTGACACCATTTTGGAAAGTAGACCCCCTAAGGAACTTATCTACATGTGTCGTGAGCGCTTTGACCCACCAAGGGCTTCACAGAAGTTTATAATGGAGAGCCGTAAAAATAAAACAAAAATTTTTTCCCACAAAAATTATTTTTTAGCCCCCAGTTTTGTATTTTCCCGAGGGTAACAGGAGAAATTGGACCCCAAAATTTGTTGTCCAATTTGTCCTGAGTGCGCTGATACCCCATATGTGGGGGTGAACCACTGTTTGGGCGCATGGGAGGGCTCGGAAGGGAAGGAGCTCCATTTGGAATGCAGACTTAGATGCAATGGTCTGCAGGTGTCACATTGCATTTGCAGAGCCCCTAATGTACAGAAACAGTAGAAACCCCCCACAAGTGACACCATTTTGGAAACTAGACCCCCTAAGGAACTCATCTAGATGTGTTGTGAGAGCCTTGAACCCCCAAGTGTTTCACTACAGTTTATAACGCAGAGCCGTGAAAATAAAAAATCCTTTTTTTTCAACAAAAATTATTTTTTAGCCCCCAGTTTTCTATTTTCCCAAGGGTAACAGAAGAAATTGGACCCCAAAAGTTGTTGTCCTATTTGTCCTGAGTACACTGATACCCCATATGTTGGGGTAAACCCCTGTTAGGGCACATGGGAGAGCTCGGAAGGGAAGAAGCACTGTTTTACTTTTTCAACGCAGAATTGGCTGGAATTGAGATCGGACGCCATGTCGCGTTTGGAGAGCCTCTGATATGCCTAAACAGTGGAAACCCCCCAATTATAACTGAAACCCTAATCCAAACACACCCCTAACCCTAATCCCAACTGTAACCCTAACCACACCTCTAACCCTGACACACCCCTAACCCTAATCCCAACAGTAACCCTAACCACACCTCTAACCCTGACACACCCCTAACCCTAATCCCAACCCTATTCCCAACTGTAAATGTAATCTAAACCCTAACCGTAACTTTAGCCCCAACCCTAACTGTAGCCTTAACCCTAGCCCTAACCCTAGCCCTAACCCTAACCCTAATGGAAAAATGGAAATAAATACATTTTTTTAATTTTTCCCTAACTAAGGGGGTGATGAAGGGGGGTTTGATTTACTTTTATAGCGGGTTTTTTAGCGGATTTTTATGATTGGCAGCCGTCACACACATTTTGAGAGCTATAATTTTTCCATATTTTGGTTCACAGAGTCATGTGAGGTCTTGTTTTTTGCGGGACGAGTTGACGTTTTTATTGGTAACATTTTTGGGCACGTGACATTTTTTGATCGCTTTTTATTCCGATTTTTGTGAGGCAGAATGACCAAAAACCAGCTATTCATGAATTTCTTTTGGGGGAGGCGTTTATACCGTTCCGCGTTTGGTAAAATTGATAAATCAGTTTTATTCTTCGGGTCAGTACGATTACAGCGACACCTCATTTATATCATTTTTTATGTTTTGGCGCTTTTATACGATAAAAACTATTTTATAGAAAAAATAATTATTTGTGCATCGCTTTATTCTCAGGACTATAACTTTTTTTTTTTTTTGCTGATGATGCTGTATGGCGGCTCGTTTTTTGCGGGACAAGATGACGCTTTCAGCGGTATCATGGTTATTTATATCTGTCTTTTTGATCGCGTGTTATTCCACTTTTTATTCGGCGGTATGATAATAAAGCGTTGTTTTTTGCCTCTTTTTTTCTTACGGTGTTTACTGAAGGGGTTAACTAGTGGGCCAGTTTTATAGGTCGGGTCGTTAAGGACGCGGCGATACTAAATATGTGTACTTTTATTGTTTTTTTTTTTTATTTAGATAAAGAAATGTATTTAGGGGAATAATATTTTTTTTTTTTCATTATTTAGGAATATTTTTTTTTATTTTATTTTTTTTTTTACACATTTTGAAAATTTTTTTTTTACTTTTTTACATTGTCCCAGGGGGGGACATCACAGATCGGTGATCTGACAGTTTGCACAGCACTCTGTAAGATCACCGATCTGAGAGCAGTGCAGGCTGCTTCACAGTGCCTGCTCTGAGCAGGCTCTGTGAAGCCACCTCCCTCCCTGCAGGACCCGGATCCGCGGCCATCTTGGATCCGGGCCTGGCACAAGCAGGGAGGGAGGCAAGACCCTCGCAGCAACGCGATCACATCGCGTTGCTGCGGGGGGCTCAGGGAAGCCCGCAGGGAGCCCCCTCCCTGCACGATGCTTCCCTGCACCGCCGGCACATCGCGATCATGTTAATGTGCCGGGAGCGGTCCGTGACCGCTCCTGGCACATAGTGCCGGATGTCAGCTGCGATAGGCAGCTGACACCCGGCCGCGACCGGCCGCGCTCCCCCCGTGAGCGCCGCCGATCGCGCTGGACGTACTATCCCGTCTGTGGTCATAGGGGCCCACCCCACCTTGACGGGATAGTACGTCCGATGTCAGAAAGGGGTTAAGAGACGTATGGTACTTAATCAATTACGCACACACCATGCAGATATTGTGTTTCTACTGGAAACCCACTTAAATTTCAACTTTGCCAAGCATCTATACCCCACAATATATTTGGCATCTCAGACCAAGAAAAAGGCAGGGATGGCAGTGCTGTTCTCGGGGTCATGTCCTATCCAGATTTCATCAGTAACTAAAGATCCCCAGGGATATTATCTTATACTGCAAGGCAGTTACAGAGACACCAATTATTTTATGCAATGTATACATTTCAAATGTCTCACAAATTCCATTTTTGAATTAAGTGTTTCCCGCCTTCCTCCATCAGCCTGGATAATTGAAGTTTAATGTTATCTTCTCAGATACAATGGATAGATTTGTCAGTTTGTGGATCATTGCTAAGTGGACCCCAACATAAGCAGTCAGCTAACTGTCGGAAAATGATACGCAAATTTGCTTTATATGATCTCTGGAGTATTAACCATCCTACAGAAGCCTTTTCCTTTTTCTCCCCTCCACACGGCACACATACGAGAATCGATTACTTCTTGGAAAATATTCAATCACATAGATTGACAGATGCTAACATAGGTGTTATTTCATGGTCTGACCACTCGCCCGTGACACACGAGCTTCAACTCAGACTAAGGTGTGCCACTGGAGGATTAAAGAATACCTGCTGAAAAAGGCGATATACAAGGATGAGTTGTAAAAAGCAATTGTTAACTATTTTGCGGTTAATATGGGCTCAGCCTCTAATTTTTCTACTAAGTGGGAAGCCCATGAGGCCGTATTTAGGGGACACTGCATAGCATTAGGCGCCCGCATAAAAAAAGAAAAATTGCACCAGATAGACCTATTGACTAACCAACTAGGGACTCTTGAGGCTAAACTAACTATAACCCCATCCAAGAGAGATATAGTTTCAATTTCCTGAAAACTAAAAGATATTACGGTACTATTTACAAAATGGGAAAACTATTACTATATTGTAGACAGAGATATTATGAAAAAGGGAATAAGTCCCACACTCTTCTAGCAAAGTAACTTATGGAGGATAGGGGGGAAGTAGTCTATCACTGCACTTAGGGATATCAAGGGGACAATCATTTAAGATAAGATTTTCCATTATTATTTATCTAAATTATACTCTCTTCAGAATACTCTTCCTCCTAGCCAGAAATGAGGAAGATGGTTGTCCAGGCCTTCCTGCAGAAATGTAATCTCCCTAAACTTTCCACAGAGGCCATAGCTTCACTTAACCCCTCTACCCCCAAGGGTGGTTTGCACGTTAATGACCGGGCCAATTTTTACAATTCTGACCACTGTCCCTTTATGAGGTTATAACTCTGGAACGCTTCAACGGATCCCGATAATTCTGACAGACATATTGTACTTCATGTTCGTGGTAAAATTTCATTGACATTACTTGAGGTTATTTGTGAAAAAAAACGGAAGTTTGGCAAAAATTTAGAAAATTTCCAACTTTGAATTTTCATGCCCTTAAATCACAGAGATATGTCACACAAAATACTTAAGTAACTGTCACGAACCGCTCCTGGCACATTAAGTCCCGGAACACTGCGATAAAACATGATCACAGCATTACGGCGACATAGGGAAGCATTGCTCAGGGAGGGGGCTCCCTGCATGCTTCCCTGAGACCCTCGGACCCGCCTCCGTCCTCCCTGTAGGCCCCGGATCCAAGATGGCCATAGGACTACTTTCGGGTCCTGCAGAGAGGTGGCTTGCAAAAGCCTGCTAAGAGCAGGCGCCGGCAAGCCTCCTGCAGTGCCTGTCGGATCGCTGATCTGACACAGTGCATTGCAAAGTGTCAGATCAGCGATCTGACACTTTACCATGATGTCCCACACTGGGACAAAGTAAAAAAAAAAATATATATATATATATATATATTTACATGTGTAAACAAATAAAAAAATACTGTTCCACTAAATACATTTCTTTACGGAAATAACAAAAAAAAAAAACAATAAAAGTACACATATTTAGTATCGCCGCATCCGTAACGACCGGACCTATAAAACTGTGCCACTAGTTAACCCTTTCAGTGAACACCGTTAAAAAAAAAAAAAAAAAAACTAGGCAAAAAACAATGCTATATCATCATATTGCCGAACAAAAAGTGGAATAACACGCAATCAAAAAGACGGATATAAATAAACATTGTACCGCTGAAAACGTCATCTTGTCCCACAAAAAACGAGCCGAAGAATAAAACTGCTTTATCAATTTTACGAAACGCGGAACGGTGTAAATGCCCCCCTCCCACCCCCCCAAGAAATTCACAAATTGCTGGTTTTTGTTCATTCTGCCTTACAAAAATCTTAATAAAAAGCAATCAAAAAATGTCATGTGCCTGAAAAGGGCAATAAAAACGTCAACTAGTCCCACAAAAAACAAGATCTCACATGACTCTGTGGACCAAAATGTGGAAAAATTATAGCTCTCAGAATGTGGTAACGTAATAAATATTTTTTGCAATTGAAAGCGTCTTTTAGTGTGTGACAGCTGCCAATCATAAAAACCCGCTATAAAAACCCGCTATAAATAGTAAATCAAACCCCCCATTATCACCACCTTAGTTAGGGAAAAATAATAAAATTAAAAAATGAATTTTTCATTTTCCCGTTATGGTTGGGGCTAAAGTTAGGGGTTGGATTACGTTTACGGTTGGGATAGGGGTGTGTCAGGGTTAGAGGTATGGTTCGGGTTTTGATTTGGGTTAGGGGTGGGTTGGTATTAGGATTAGGAGTGTGTTGGAATTAGGGTTAGGGGTGTGTTCGAGTTAGGGTTAGGGGTGTGTTGGGTTAGGGGTGTGGTTAGGGTTGGTACTAGGATTAGGGGTGTGTTGGGGTTAGGGTTGGAGTTAGAATTGGGAGGTTTCCACTGTTTAGGCACTCCAGGGGCTCTGCAAATGCAACATGACGTCCGATCTGAATCCTTACAATTGTGCGTTGAAAAAGTAACAGTGCTCCTTCCCTTCCGAGCTCTGCCGTGCGCCCAAACAGTGGTTTACCCCCACATATGGGGTATCAACGTACTCAGGACAAATTGCACAACAACTTTTGGGGTCCAATTTCTTCTATTACCCTTGGGAAAATAAGAAATTGGGGGCTAAAAGATCATTTTTGTTGAAAAAAAATAAGATTTTTTATTTTTACGTCTCTACATTATAAACTTTTGTGAAGCACTTGCGGGTTCAAAGTGCTCAACACACATCTAGAAAAGTTCCTTAGGGGGTCTACTTTCCAAAATAATGTCACTTTTGGGGGGTTTCCACTGTTTAGGCACATCAGGGGCTCTCCAAACGAGACATGGAGTTCCATCTCAATTCCAGACAATTTTGCATTGAAAAGTCAAGTGGCGCTCCTTCCCTTCTGAGCTCTGCCATGCGCCCAAACAGTGGTTTACCCCCACATATGGGGTATCAGCTTACTCAGGACAAATTGCAAAACAACATTTGGGGTCCAATTTCTCCTGTTACCCTTTGTTAAATAAAACAAATTGGATCAGAAAAATCATTTTTTTTTTTGTGAAAAAAAGTTAAATATTCATTTTTTTTTAAACATTACAAAAATTCCTGTGAAACACCTGAAGGCTTAATAAACTTCTTGAATGTGGTTTTGAGCACCTTGAGGGGTGCAGATTTTAGAATGGTGTCACACTTGGGTATTTTCTATAATATAGAAAAATGTGATGTCGTGTTGTAAAAATTAGAAATTGCTGGTCAACTTTTAACCCTTATAACTCCATAACAAAAAAAAATTTTGTTTCCAAAATTGTGCTGATGTAAAGTAGACATGTGGGAAATGTTACTTATTAAGTATTTTGTGTGACCTATCTCTGTGATTTAATTGCATAAAAATTAAAAGTTGGAAAATTGCGAAATTTTCTAAATTTTTGCCAAATTTCCATTTTTTTCACAAATAAACGCAGGTAATATCAAAGAAATTTTACCACTATCATGAAGTACGATATGTCACGAGAAAACACTGTCAGAATCACTGGGATCCGTTGAAGCGTTCCTGAGTTATAACCTCATAAAGGGACAGTGGTCAGAATTGTAAAATTTGGCCTGGTCATTAACGTGCAAACCACCCTTGGGGGTAAAGGGATTAATATAGGAGTTTCACTTTTTGTATTGAAGAACTGAAATAAATTAACTTTTTGATGATATTCTAAATTTGTGAGAAGCACCTGTATTACTGTCATTCCAAAACCAGCGAAAGACCAACTAGATGGTGCTAATTATAGGCCTATTGCTTTACTTAATGCAGATTTAACCCCTTAATGACCGCCAATACGTCTTTTAACTGACCTGAGATATAGGAGAATAGCCTCCCCATACAGATGACAATCCAGCATCTGTCGGTTGTACAGTATAGCGGACAACTTGCTGTATCAGCCACGATCAGTATTTGCACCTTCTAAATCTGTTTAACCCCTTAGATGCTGCTGTCAATAGTGACTACATCATTATAAATGGTTAACAGAGTGTGGGGGCTTCTTCTTTATCCCAATTGGTGCCCTCAGATCATGATTTTGTTGTCCTGATGTTTGCGATGGCAATTCATGACCAAATAGCGGCCTTAGAGTCTGACGGCTATAGCAATCTGTTTAGAAGTTAGCAACATTTAGGTGGTAAAAATACACATTTTCATTTCTGTTATGCCACTTTGCATTAATTCCTGTAAAGCACCTGAAGGGTTAATAAACTACCTGACAGCAGTTTTCAATATGTTTAGGGGTGCTGTTTTTAAAATGGTATCACGTTTGGGGGTTTCCCAATATATGGGACCCCTAAAGTCACTTCAAACCTGGATAGTCCCCTAAAAAAATAAATGTGGTAAATTTCTTTGAAAAAATGAAAAATTGCTGCTACATTTTTAAACCTCCTAAAATGCTAACAAAATAAAATAACATTTTATAAATGGTGCTGATGTAAAGCAGACATGTGGGAAATGTTATTTATTAATGGTTTGCTGTTGTATGACTATCTGGATTAAAGGGATAATTATTCAAATTTAGAAAATTGCTAATTTTTTAACATTTTTCTCAAATTTTTTATATTTTTTATAAATAACCACAAAAAATGTTGAACTAAATTTACCATTATCATAAAGTATAATGTGTCACGAAAAAACAATCTCAAAATCACTGGGATTTGTTGAAGCGTTGCAGAGTTATTACCACATAAAGTGACACTGGTCAGATTTCAAAAATTTGGCTCGGTCACTAAGGGGTTAAACATCTTCACTAAAATATTGGCGTTGCGATTGTCTTTTTGGCTTTCTCATCTTATCCATTTGGACCAGGTGGGTTTTATACTGTGGAGGCAGGGGGGGGAATACAAAGAAGGTAAAAGACCTCATTGAGGTTGTAAACAGGACAGAGGGATCAGCACTGCTACTCAGCCTAGACGTCAAGAAGGCCTTTGACCACCTTAGGTGGTCATTTATTTTTGGAACTCTGAAGCAATTTGGACTCTCTGGGCCAGTTTATCACAGCCCTGCAGGGTCTGTATTCACAACTCTCGGCATCGGTTAAACTCCCACACACGCTCTCTCGGACTTTTTTGTACTGAACCTCTGGCTGCTGCCGTTCACCTTGACCCAAACCTGCATGGAGTAGTGATGAGGGACAGGGAATTCAAACTATCTCTGTTTGCAGACGATGTTCTACTAACACAACTGCGTATCACCATCCCTAATCTGCATGCTTTTCTGGGAAGGTTTGACCAATTATCAGGATATAAAATGAACAGTAAAAAAACAGAAGCTCTTCCTCTCAATGTCTCAAATTCTGCATTAAATCCATTAAAAATAAACTATAATTACAGATGGAAAGACACCTCCCTAACATATCTAAGGGATCAGTTGTCCTATAACTTATAGTAAAGTGCAGAGAGTATGTGCCAAAATTATATATTAAGCTCAAGAACACTTACCCATGGTAATATGCAAGTGCACAGATACAATTCCCAGGGGACAGCCCCGGACGCACGTTTCGCGTTAGCTTTTTCAATAGGGATCTGTGCACTTGCATATTACCATGGATAAGTGTTACTGACCTTAATATATAATTTTTGGCACATGCACTCTGCACTTTACTATAAGTTATAGGACAATTGTATGTAGGTGGACTCGTGGACTTCAGTTCACAAAACTATCAGTTCACATTAATTAGTGAGATTCTCATGCACTAAATAATCAAACTATACTTAAAAACAAGCCATGAGATTCTAATTCATTGCCCTTATATAGTTCGATTAATAACGCCTCTTACCCAAATTCTTATTCCCAGGGTGATTACATGAATTCTTCTTTGTTTACCTCTTGTGTTATTTATTGTGGTATGTATTAAACCCTTGTATGTAACTAATATTTAATACATTTACATTATATTTATTTAGTCAGCACTCCTATCCTCTTCCTTTTGAGAGCAGAATAATGTAGGAAAACAGATCCTGGGTGCAGCAGTTGTGATACGTTTAGACTTCTTAGATATAACATGAAGCCGAGCTGAGAAAGGTAACCCCGAACATACCAGGCACTGTATGTATATTGACTGTGAGCTGCTCATCACAGCAGTCCAATGCACATCAGAAAAGGCAATGATAATCTCCTGGTGCTAAAAGTTTTATTGTCACTAAACAACAGCACACAGCTTGATAAGTGAAACATTGTTAAAATCTGTGTTTCAGCCTTTATCTTCTGCTGTCTTCAGATTACATGGCAAAAATCTGCTGACGGCTTCCCTTCAACCCCTGACATATGACAGAGTTATGTCATAAGTCGGCTCCCTGACTGAAGAGGTGCTTGCAAGGAGAGAACGCATTTTTTTCCATTAGATAATGGCTGAATTACCAGATAATGGCTGAATTATTCCTCCATTAAATGCTTGTAAGAGCCGTGGATGATGGGCCTTGTTAACCACTGTCAATCTCGGACATCGACATGTTAGGAAAAAAAAAATTATATATATATATATATATATATATATATATATATATATATATATATATATATATAATCAAATAAATCAGAGAGCGAGATTGTACAATTTTGAAGCAGGTAGATTTTGTTTCTGACTGTACAGTGCGTGACATGACAAAATAAATGGCTTCATTCAAAATTCATCCCACAAAAAGGTATCCGTTATACAGTTGGATGGAGAAATAAAGTTATGGTTCTTAGAGGAAGGGGAGAAAAAAACGAAACAAAATGAAAAATCGGAAATTGGCAGCAGCGTGAAGGGTATAAAGGGTTGGTTAGACTAGGAACAATTGTCTAAAATCCAGAAACTTGCATTTAAAAATCATGAAATGTTGAATCACTGGCACCTGACATTTACTTTGCTAGATTAAACCATTCTTTCATTCCTATGTACACGAGTGGCATATGTACTTTACACTGCACCCTTACTTTCTATTGTTGCAATTGTTCATCCTTTCTTGGTTAGGACATAGAGAATATAGTCCATGTTTCCTCTTCTTTGGTCTACCAGGACCCCTCCTTGTTAAGGTCTTCACTTTCTCATCAGATTTTTCCCTAAAAAAATTATAATGAATATAATATAAAACTTGGTTGCAGAGTACAATAGTACACACTTTAAGCCCCTGATGTAACCTGCAAGGTAAGAAAAACAGGTTATATTATACTCACCCAAGGGCGGTCCCGCTGCGGTCCAGTCCGATGGGCGTCGCGGTCCAGAGCATCCGATCTTCATACGATGTTGTCCTCTTCTTGTCGCGGCTCCTGCGCAGGCGTACTTTGTCTGCCCTGTTGCAAAGTGCGCAGGTGCCGGCAAAGGTCAGAGAGGCGGACCGCGACGCCCATCGGACCAGACCACAGCGGGAATGGCCCTGGATGAGTATAATATAACCTGTTTTTCCTTATCTTTCAGGATATATTGGGGGCTTATCTACAGCATTACAGAATGCTGTACATAAGCCCCTGATGCTGGTGACCTTAGTTTATAGGCCATTATTGGGGTGACAGATTCCCTTTAAGATATTTTTACTAATTAATGTTAAAGAATCAAAATAAAAAACTCATTAAAGAAATATGCTAGAATCAATTTAGGATTTGTTACCCCTGGACTCGTGAAATTACTTATTTGTAGCAAGTTGAATCACATAACTTTTTATTAAGGTTTTGTTTTAACAATGCAACAAAAAAACAGACAAGTACACAACCATATCTCAGCTCTGGACATTATACAATCCTCCCATATATGAAACAAACAATCATTGATACATGTATACTAATGCCAGAAGCCTCACCAACAAAATGGACGAATTAGAATTAATGTTGTTGGAGCATAAGGCTGCCGTCACACTAGCAGTATTTGGTCAGTATTTTACATCAGTATTTGTAAGCCAAAACCAGGAGTGGGTGATAAATGCAGAAGTGGTGCATATGTTTCTATTATACTTTTCCTCTAATTGTTCCACTCTTGGTTTTGGCTTACAAATACTGATGTAAAATACTGACCAAATACTGCTAGTGTGACGGCAGCCTAATTATGACATGGTGGGGATATCTGAGACATGGCTGGACGAGAGACATGACTGGATTGTTAAAGGGAAACTGTCACCTGAATTTGGCGGGACCGGATTTCGGTCATATGGGCGGAGTTTTCGGCTGTTTGATTCACCCTTTCCTTACCTGCTGGCTGCATGCTGGCCGCAATATTGGATTGCAGTTCATTCACTGTCCTCCGTAGTACACGCCTGCGCATTGCCTTGCCCAGGTGTGTACTATGGAGGACAGAGAATGAACTTCAATCCAATATTGCGGCCAGCATGCAGCCAGTGTGTAAGGAAAGGGTGAATCAAACACCCGAAAACTCCGCCCGTATGACCGAAAACCGGTCCCGCCAAAATCAGGTGACAGGTTCCCTTTAATTTACAGGGCTATAGTCTGTTCAGAAATGACCGAACGGATAAGTGAGGGGGAGGTGTGTGTTTATATGTAAAATCATCCTTAAAACCCATCCTGCGTCATAATATAGGTGAATTTAATGAAAATGTAGAATCCCTGTGGGTGGAGATAAGGGGAGGGGGAAAAAATAATAAATTACTGATAGGGGTAAGTTATAAGTCTCCAAAAATAATGGAAGCAACGGAGAATATCCTCGTAAAGCAAATAGATGAAGCTGCGACTCAAGGAGAAGTCATTATTATGGGGGACTTCAACTACCCTGAAATAGATTGGGGAACAGAAACCTGCAGTTCCAGCAAAGGTAATCGGTTTTTGACAACTATGAGAGACAATTACCTTTCACAACTGGTTCAGGACCCAACAAGAAGGGGGGCACTGCTAGACCTAATATTAACCAACAGGCCAGACCGCATATCAAACATAAGGGTTGGGGGTCACTTGGGGAATAGTGATCACAAAATAATACGTTTTCATGTATCCGTTAATAAGATTTGTAGTAGAGGGGTTACACTAAACTTCAGGAAGGCAAATTTCCAATGGATGAGAGATGATCTTCGTGCAATTAAATGGGACGATATCCTGAGACACAAAAATACACAAAGAAAATGGGATACGTTTATTAGCATCCTGGATAGGACCTGTGCACAGTATATACCGTATGGGAATAAACATACTAGAAATAGGAGGAAACCAATATGGCTAAATAGAGCTGTAAGAGGCGCAATAAGTGACAAAAAGAAAGCATTTCTAGAATTAAAGGAAGTAGCCAGTTTCCTACTCCACACTGATGAGGGGCAAATACCCTGAAACAGCTGTCTGTGAATGGATACCATGTTTTGGCATAGGTGGTTTTCCTTTATTGATGCTGCCCTTCCCGTGATTGTTCCTTCCCGGTGAAAGACATGGCTATTTATTGCTTGTGTTGAGAAACACGTGATTGTGTCTCCGCGGCTTTTCTACATGCATTTGCATATTTCCCATAAGGGATGGGGGCAGTGTTCTGGATCACTGCGTTGAGAAACATGTGATGGTGTCTCCGCGGTGTTGGGTGTTTTGATCTCCCCGAGGTCATTCATCCTTATGTTTGTAGGTAGTGATGAGGCATTAAATATAGAAAATTAAATAAATTCTGTAAAAAGCAAATCAAGGCAGCAAAGATTGAGACAGACACTCATTGCCAGAGAGAGAGTAAAAATAATCCCAAAATATTCTTTAACTACGGGAATCGTAAGAAACTAAAAAAAATGATAGTGTTGGCCCCCTAAAAAATAGTCTGGGTGAAATGGTGGATGAGGAAAAAGCCAATATGCTAAACGACTTTTTTCATCAGTATTTACACAAGAAAATCCCATGACAGACAATATGATCAGTGATAACAAAAATTCCCCATTAAATGTCACCTGCTTAACCCAGTAGGAAGTACGTCGGCGTCTAAAAATCACTAAAATTTCCGGGCCCGGATGGGATACACCCACGAGTACTGCAGGAATTATTAAGTACAGACATTGATAGAGCATTATTTTTAATCTTTTAAGACTCCATAATAACAAGGTCTGTACCACAGGACTGGTGTATAGCAAATGTGGTGCCAATATTCAAAAAGGGAACAAAAACTGAACTCGGAAATTATAGGCCAGTAAGCTTAACCTCTACTGTGGGTAAAATCCTGGAGGGCATTCTAAGGGATGCTATACTGGAGTATCTGAAGAGGAATAACCTCATGACCCAGTATCAGCACGGGTTTACTAGGGACCGCTCCTGTCAGACTAATCTGATCAGCTTCTATGAAGAGGTAAGTTCCGGACTGGACCAAGGGAACCCAGTGGACGTAGTGTATATGGACTTTTCAAAAGCTTTTGATACGGTGCCACACAAAAGGTTGATACATAAAATGAGAATAATGGGGATAGGGGAAAATATGTGTAAGTGGGTTAAGAGCTGGCTCAGGGATAGGAAACAAAGGGTGGTTATTAATGGAGCACACTCGGACTGAGTCGTGGTTAGCAGTGGGGTACCACAGGCGTCAGTATTGGGCCCTCTTCTTATTAACATTTATTAATGACCTTGTAGGGGGCATACAGAGCAGAATATCAATATTTGCAGATGACACTAAACTCTGCAGGGTAATCAATACAGAGGAGGACAATTTTATATTACAGGATGATTTATGTAAACTAGAAGCTTGGGCTGATAAATGGCAAATGAGCTTTAATGGGGATAAATGTAAGGTCATGCACTTGGGTAGAAGTAATAAGATGTATAATTATGTGCTTAGTTCTAAAACTCTGGGCAAACAGTCAATGAAAAAGACCTGGGTGTATGGGTGGATGACAAACTAACATTTAGTGGCCAGTGTCAGGCAGCTGCTACAAAGGCAAATAAAATAATGGGTTGCATTAAAAGAGGCATAGATGCTCATGAGGAGAACATAATTTTACATCTATACAAGTCACTAGTTCGACCACAATTAGAATACCGTGTACAGTTCTAGTCTCCGGTGTATAAGAAAGACATAGCTGAACTAAAGCGGGTGCAGAGAAGAGCGACCAAGGTTATTAGAGGACTGGGGGTCTGCAATTCCAAGATCGATTATTACACTTGGGGCTATTTAGTTTGGAAAAACGAAGGCTAAGGGGTGATCTTATTTTAATGTATAAATATATGAGGGGACAGTACAAAGACCTTTCTGATGATCTTTTTAATCATAGACCTGAGACAGGGACAAGGGGGCATCCTCTAAGTCTGGAGGAAAGAAGTGTAACGGGGGTCTACCAAGCTGGGGTACCTCTTTCAGTACCACCCCGTGTTTCAGGAGGTCCACTCTGCTTTTGCTGGACTCTGAATGAAGGACACTGGCAGGAATTTCTTGATTGCATGAGAGCATATAAAAGCTGACTGCTTCTCCACGTATTTCCAGTCTAAAAGAACACCCTTTATTTACAGCACACAGAATATATAACACAGATACACAGGGCAGGCCAATAGAAAAAACAGCAGGCCAGACATACATTACAATAGCCGCAAGGGGCCGGAGCCTGGTATTTACTGTGGGAATTACAAAGGTGGGGGAGGTCAGAAAGAGAATATGTTGTCATGGGGCGCAGCCTGTGGACTGATGCATTTCACATGGAAACTATTATACATACATATACTGATATGTACAAAAAATGTAAAGCGCTGCGGAACATGTTAGCGCTATATAAAAAAAAATAAAGATTATTATTAAAGATAACATTCTTGGAGCTGGGGGTTCTGTAACACGGCTCCCCTTTTCAGCAACGCGATCGGCATACACAGTCTGATCCTTAACGGATCAGTTTGGGGATGACCGAGGTTTATGGGGTTGGTACAAGTTCCGTTTGTCGACTTAGTCCATCGGCATTACCGTTTTGTTTGCCGGGTCTGTAGTGGATGGTGAAGTCCAGAGGTTGTAGGGCTAAACTCCACCGCAGTAATCTGGCGTTGTCTCCGGAGACCCGATTAAGCCAGACTAGGGGATTATGGTCCGATAGGAGGGAAAACTGTCGTCCATACAAATATGGTTGTAACTTTTTGAGTGCCCACACTATTGCCAGGCACTCCTTCTCGATGGCCGCATAGCTCACTTCACGGGGCAGTAGTTTCCAACTCAAGTAAGTTACCGGGTGTTCTTGGCCGTCCGGCCCGACTTGGCTTAGTACTGCCCCCAATCCAAACATAGAAGTGTCTGTGTGAACAAGGAAATGTGCGGCCAATACAGGGGTATTGGTGAGGGCGTCCTTTAGCTGGCGGAAGGCTTCCTCACACTCTGGGGTCCAGGTTACCTGGCGGGGTTGGTTCTTACGGTTCAGATCAGTGAGGGGCTTGGCTACGCTGCTGTAATTGGGAACGAATTTCCTGTAATACCCCGCTGTCCCTAGAAACGCCATGACCTGGGTTTTAGTGCGGGGGGTGGGCCATTTGGCTATGGCCTCAATCTTGGCTGGTTCTGGTCTCTGTTTCCCACTTCCCACCCAATGCCCTAAATACTGAACCTCTGCTTTGCCCACGTGACACTTGTTTGGGTTCAGGGTGATTCCGGCCTTGTGGATCCTGTCTAATACTGTCTCTAGGTGATTTAGATGCTCTTCCCATGTCGCGCTGTAGATGGCGATGTCATCCAGGTAGGCACACGCATAGTCCTGGAGACCATCCAGAAGCCAGTCAGCCAGCCTCTGGAAGGTCGCCGGGGCAGTCTTCATCCCGAATGGCATAACTCGAAACTGGAATAAGCCGAACGGGGTGACAAATGCCGACTTGGGAATAGCATCAGGACTAAGGGGAATCTACCAGTAGCCTTTGCATAGATCGATGGTGGTCAAATACTTTGCCCCTGCCAGCCGGTCTAACAACTCATCCACACGCGGCATGGGATATGCATCCGTCACGGTTTTCTCATTGAGCTTACGATAGTCTACACAAAACCGTGTAGTCCCATCCTTCTTGGGCACTAACACTACGGGGGATGCCCAGGGACTATCTCACTCTTCAATGACCCCTAAACGCAACATCTCTTGTATCTCTTGTCGCATCCCTTCTCGTACAGACTCAGGGACGCGGAAGGGGGGTTGTCGCAGGGGGGTCTGATCCTGGGTCTCAACCTTGTGTTGTGCCAGGTGAGTGTACCCGGGTTTCCCCGAAAACATCCTCTGTCGCTGACTCAACAACTCCACCGCCTGCTGTCTCTCCCGGGGACCTAAGTCTTCACCCCAGAGTACCTGGTCCCATGTTTTAGACTGAGTCCTCTCCCCTAAGACATCAGGCAAGGGAAGTCCGGCTAAATCCTCTGCTTCAGGTGCACAGATGGCCACTACCTCTTCAGGGCGCTCCCGATAGGGCTTCAGCATACTCAGGTGGAACATGCGGATAACCCTGGGGTCGTCACAATCAGCGACATTATAGGTGTCGGCTATTTTCCCCACTACCTGGTAGGGCCCCTGCCATTCAGCTTGGAACTTGTTCTGCCTACTGGGCTCTAACACCAGGACCTTCTGCCCTATTTCCAAGGTGCGCTCTCTGGCCCTCCGATCGTACCATACGCGCTGGCACCGCTGGGCCACTTGCATGTTCCCACGTACAGCCTGGGCAGCTCCTGTAGGTGGTCCCGGAATTCCAGCACATAGGGTACAATAGGTACCCCTTCTATGATGCCCTCCCCTTCCCAGTGTTCTAGCACTAAGTCTAGGGGTCCCCTTACCCGTCTCCCGTATACCAGTTCGAATGGGGAGAACCCCAAGGATTCTTGGGGCACCTCTCGATAGGGAAACAGGAGGTGAGGCAAGAATTTCTCCCAGTCCAATTAGGTCCTGGTAAAAGTCCCAATGAGGTGTTTTAACGTCCTGTTAAAGCGTTCACACAACCCATTGGTTTGCGGGTGGTACGGGGCGCTTCTAATGGACTTTACGCAGCACAGCTTCCACAGTTGGTTGGTCACCTCTGCTGTAAACTGGGTACCCTGGTCTGAGATAATCTCCCGGGGAAATCCAACCCGTGGAAAACCTGGAGCAGGGCAGCCGCCAGTCTCTGCCAGTATGTTAGGTAACGCAACCGCCTCTGGATACCGTGTGGCATAATCTACCACTGTCAATATATACATTTTCCCTGACGGACTGGGTTTGGCTAACGGCCCTATCAGATCGACCGCTACTCGGCTAAATGGTTCCTCCACAATGGGGAGGGGGCGTAATTTGGCCTTGCATCAATCTCCCCTCTTGCCAATGCGCTGGCAACTGTCACAGGTCTGGCAGTATTGACGAACATCATAGGTTACCCCCGGCCAAAAGAAGTTTTGTGTCAGACGATGCCTGGTGCGACTGACGCCGAAGGGCCCGGCCAAGGGTATGTCATGAGAGATTCGCAGTAACTCCTGCCTATACTTCGTGGGAACTACCAGCTGTCGTTTTATAGTGGGGCTCGTCCCTGTGTGTTGCTGCTCTGTGATCCGGTCCCTGCTTCCATATAAACTCTTCCCCTTCCAGTACCCCTCTCCCCTCCTGTGCCTTCCCACGATATCCCTCCAATGAAGGATCCTCAAGTAACTCCCTCTTAAATTCATCTGGGGTGCCCCAAGAAATGTGTCTGGCTATGGGAATACGTGTAGGGCTGGGATTTCTTACTTGGGCCTCCTCTGAGTGCGATTCCGCCTCCGCAGCTCGAGCTGGTCTCCGGGTGGTCACAGGATATGTCTCAGCCAGAGGGGCAACCGAGAAGGCAGACAACATGGGCCCCAAGTCATTTTCCAGCAAAACGTCTGCAGGCAAATCCTCCATCAAGCCGACCTCAACAAGGCCATCCCCAACTCCCCAGTTCAGGTGAATCCTGGCAGTGGGCAGTCGATGTATGGCTCCCCCTGCTACACGGACTGCCACTGTCAGGTCCGTCTTCTCTTGGTCCCGGACGAGATGAGGCTTCACAAGGGTCAAAGTTGCTCCAGATTCTCTTAGTCCCTGCATGCGTTTCCCATTAACCCACACGACCTGTCGATGCTGTTGTCGATTATCTGCCCGGGCTGCCTGCAAGGGGTCTACTTCATGCAGCACTTCCTCCATGTCTTCCACCCCTTGGTTAGTTGTAGCCCCCAACGCCGGGTCAGCTTTGCCTTGGTAGCAGTGTACAGCGGCCCGGCGGAAGGTAGCTGTTCCCGCCTTTGTCCACTGGGTATGCTGAGTCCGGTTGGGACATTGTCTTTGCAGGTGGTCTAGCTGACGGCAGGTGTGGCATCGCGCTCCAGGGGAACTGTGGTAGGTCGGGTTTCTAGCTGGTCCCCCTACAATCTTCGGTCGTTTGGGGCCCTCCAGGTCCATGGGCGGACCCCTAGTGACCATCTTTGATCCGGACAACTAAGGCCTCCTGGCGTCATGATGTTCATCGGCCAGACGAGCGGCTTCCTCAAGAGTCATTGGCCGCCTGTCCCGAAGCCATTCCTGTGTCTCGGGGTTTAGTCCATTAAAGAATCGTTCTAAAAAGAAGAGCTGGAGGACGTCCTCCTTAGTGGTTGCTTTGCTCCCTTGTACCCACTGTAGCAGTGACCGCCGTAATTTACAGGCCCATTCACCGTGGGTATCGGTTACTCGTTTTAGAAGTCCGCGGAACTTTTGGCGGTATGCCTCTGGTGTCAGCGCATACCGGGCCAAGATCACTTCTTTGATGCGCTCATAGTCCATACAGTCATCAGGTACCGTGCGATAGGCGTCCGCTTCCCGGCCTGTCAGCTTGCTGGCCAGAATCTGAACTCGTTCCTGCGGCTTCACTTGATGAAGGGCAGACTGCCGCTCAAAGTTCTGCAGAAAGCCATCAATGTCTTCCTCTGCCTCCCCCAACTGTTGGAAGGCATTATACTGGATCTTTTTGTGGCTTACTGTTGAAGGTACCTGGGCGGAGGCCAGAGCTCCCCTTGCTCGCTGACTCTCCTCTCTCCGCTCTGCCATCTCCATCTTGGTTAGCTCTATCCTGGTCCGCTCGGCCATCTCTTCCTTCAGATCAGTACGCACATCAGCCATCACCTCTCGTATGATCTCTACTGCAGGGTTTGGACCATAGAACGCCAGTCTGTTCTTTACCTCCCTCTGGAATTCAGTCTCCTCCACGTTCACATTGGGGGGCGCTGCACTGTCGTGTTCCATGATGGCTGCTATCAAATCGGCTTTTGTTTTGTTGCTGGCGATTAACCCTCGGGCTTCCACCTGATCTTTTAGTGTAGTCCTCTTTAACTTCTGGTAGTTGTCTTCCATTCATTCCTTTCCTCCTGTAGAAGGGGTAGCATATCCCGCTGTCTCCCACCAGTGTAATGGGGTCTACCAAGCTGGGGTACCTCTTTCAGTACCACCCCGTGTTTCAGGAGGTCCACTCTGCTTTTGCTGGACTCTGAATGAAGGACACTGGCAGGAATTTCTTGATTACATGAGAGCATATAAAAGCTGACTGCTTCTCCACGTATTTCCAGTCTAAAAGAACACCCTTTATTTACAGCACACAGAATATATATAACACAGATACACAGGGCAGGCCAATAGAAAAAACAGCAGGCCAGACATACATTACAATAGCCGCAGGGGGCCGGAGCCTGCTGGTATTTACTGTGGGAATTACAAAGGTGGGGGAGGTCAGAAAGAGAATATCTTGTCCAGGGGAGCAGCCTGTGGACTGATGCATTTCACATGGAAACTATTATACATACATACACTGCATAACATATTCTTGGTGCTGGGGGTTCTGTAACAAGAAGGTCTAGGTATAATAACAGATGCGGATTCTTTACTTTAAGAGCAGTGAGACTATGGAACTCTCTACCGTATGATCTTGTAATGAGTGATTCATTACTAAAATGTAAGAGGGGAATGGATACCTTTCTTGAAAAGTATAATGTAACAGGTTATATATACTAGATTTCTTGATAGGGCGTTGATCCAGGGAACTAGTCTGATTGCCATATGTGGGGAAGGAATTTCTTTCCCCAATGTGGAGCTTACCCTTTGCCACATGGGTTTTTTTTTGCCTTCCTCTGGATCGACAAGTAAGGGCATGTTAGGTTAGGCTATGGGTTGAACTAGATGGACTTATAGTCTTCCTTCAACCTTAATAAATATGTTACTATGTATAGTACTGCTTAGCCTCATGGTGAGACTCTGGAGGGACAGAGCACTATTTGCCCCCAAGAGCCCAGATTTTCCTAGAATAGTTTGTGGACTCCATAGAGAGAGACCCTAAGTGCTAGAAAAGCAGAATCCCCCTCTCAAGTGACCACATTTTGGAAATTACACCCCTCTGCATCTTTATCTACAGGTGTAGTGATGATTTTGACTCCATGTGTGTTTTTTTTTTTTTTTTCCAAAAAACTTTATTGGAATTTTGTGTCTTAACCTGGAGAGGAGGGGCAGGGAATAAAAGGAGGGGAGGGAGGGAGGAGGGGGAGGATATGAGTAAGGGGAAATAGGGGAGGGCAAAAACAATACATGACAAGTGGAACTTTGAAGAGTAATAACAATTCAACGTAGAGTGATGCAAGGGACGCAGCCCTTGAAGGCATATAGGCAGAATATGAATCAACAACGATCTATCTAAATAATGCAAGGGGACGGCCCTTGTGGAAAACTTGTTAATATCAAGCAACTACAACTGCAAAACCAAAGTTTAATGTGGGAAGGGAAGGAGAGAGAAGATCTTGTGAACATTTACGTAGACATAAACCAATTTAAAAATGTTGGTTGTTCAAGGAGGATAATGCCGCTCCCATATATGCCACTTTTGGTAGAATCTGCCAAACTCGTTATTGAGTAAGGCAAATTTGAGCTCAAGCTCTCTGTGTTGCATCATAAGCTTGATGACAAAGGCTGCATTGGGCAGAGTGGCCTTTTTCCAATGACAGGCAATGGATTTTTTAGCTACCAAGCAGATATGCAAGATTATGCGCAATAAGGATCTGTCGATAAGGTTGGTGTCCAAGGAGAGAAGGGCTAGTTGTGAGGAGAGTGTAAAGATGGATCCTGACAATTTAGAGATGATTGAAGAGATTTCCAGCCAAAAGAGGGCCGCAGTGGGGCAGCTCCAAAAAATATGTAATAGGTCGCCTTTACGACCACAGTTTCTCCAACATAGGGGGGAGTTGGATGGGCTGATGTGGGACAGTCTTGCTGGGGTGTAGTACCATCTGGAGCACACCTTGAAGTGCGACTCCAGAAGGGACATTGAAATTGTTGATTGGTATGATGCCGAAAAGGCCTCCTCCCAATCGTCTGTAGAGGCGGAGAGACCTAGGGATTTCTCCCAGGTTATGAGAGCTGCGCTTTTAACCAATGATTCATCTTTATTGAAACTATTGTATATGAACTTGTGACTCCAGAAAATTGAGTGGTTTGGATTGGAAAGAATTTTTGAGGAAGACTCCGAGAGTTTCAGTTTGAGGTTAAGAAACATACTTAGGCTTTCCCTCAGGATCACGTATTCAAGGAAAAGAGATGAGGGGGCATTAAATTTATTTTTTAGTGAACTGAAGTCCATGGGTTTGGACCCAGTGTAAATATCGCCAAGTGTTTGAATTTTTAGGTCAGCCCATAAAGGGGGTAGGGCAAGATTCAGAATTGAGTAGATAAATGACAGGGATAATTTGAGATGAACGGGGCTGTTTTGAGCACTATACCCCTTTTTTAAAGTTGAAGACCATGTGAGAGAAATCGCCTGAAAAATTGGGTGGTTATGGGTTTTGTTGGGGGAACTGGAAATAGCTTTGAGAATGATGGATTTAAGGGGTTTTCTTCCGTTGATCTCTTCCTCCAAGTCGAGCCATGCAGGCTCATTCTGGTCTGACCACCAGGGTGAGCTTTGTTTTAGTAGGAGTGTATTATAGTGGGCCGTAATATTTGGGAGATCCATTCCTCCGTGGATTTTTGTTTTGTAAAGGGATCTGGAATTTGTTCTGGGCTTTTTATCATTCCAAATGTATTTATTTAGCTTTGATTGGATCTTCAGCAGGGAAGATGTGGGGATGGGAAGGGGAATACATCTAAGGATATACAAAATCTTTGGTAGGGTAAACATCTTAACTGTTAGGTTTCTCCCCCACCAGGACAAACTATTATCATTAAAAGTGGTGCAATCCTTTTTAAGTATTTCATCTATCTTTCTCAGGTTTGAGGAGGCAGTCTTATCAAGGTTTTTGTTAATTATGATCCCTAAGTATGGGAATTCTTCATTGCACCACTTGAATGATATTACCTTTTTCAAGGAATTGATTTCCTTTTTGCAGAGGTGGATGGGTAGGATGTTAGATTTTGAGCCGTTGATTTTGAATTTGGAGAGAGATGCAAAGTTTTCAAGTTCTTTGATAGTTTCTAGAGTGGAGATAACTGGGTTGGTTAGGGTTAAAATTATGTCATCTGCAAATAAACTGAGTTTATGATGGCGTTTGTTGGTGGATATGCCTGTAATGGAAGAATTTTGTCTAATGCGTTCCGCCAGGGGTTCAAGAGCCAAATTAAAAAGTAAAGGGGATAGGGGGCAACCTTGTCTAGTGCCGTTGTTAATATGGAAGGGGTCAGAGATATGGTTATTGCTGGTGACTTTAGCTGTAGGGCCTTGATATAATGTCATAAATGAGGAGATAAGTTTGTCATTAAAACCAAATTTTTGAAGGGTGTGTTTGAGGAAGCTCCAATCTATACGATCAAAGGCCTTTTCAGCGTCTAAGGAAACAAAAACTGTAGGGGTTTTGAATTTATTAGTGAGTTTAATTTGGTTCAAAATCCTTCTGGTGGCGTCAGCTGGTTGCCTATTTTTAATAAACCCCGTTTGATCATTGACTATTAGTCTGGGGAGGATGACGCTAAGTCTATTGGCCAAAATTTTTGAGAACAATTTGATGTCTGAGTTCAGAAGAGATATAGGCCTATAGCTACTAGTAGCCATAGGGTTGGCCGCTTGCTTTGGGATAAGGACGATTGAAGCCTCCAACATTTCTGGAGGGAAGAAACCCGAATTAGATGCATAGTTAAATAGTTTTACCAGATGAGGTATTAAGTTTGTTCCGAAGGTTTTGTAATAAGAATTACAGAAGCCATCTGGCCCTGGGGATTTTTGCGATTTAAGTTGGTTGATGGCCTCTTCAACTTCTGAGGAGGAGAAAGGGGCTGATAGAGATTCAATTTCTTCCTTTGTAAGGGAAGGGAGGTTGATATTGGCGAGATATGCTTTGATGTCCAAATCTTTTGGTGGGGGGGATGATGGGTCTAGATTTAGGTTATATAATTTAGAATAATATTTGGAAAATTCATTAACTATATCTTGGGGATGAGACAAGGTGGTATTGTCAGAGAGGGAAGAAATTCTGTTAATTTTGTTGTGTATTCTAAATTTTTTTATTCTATTTGCCATATATTTGGTTGGCTTGTTCAGGGAGGAATATACCTTAAATTTGGAGGAATTGAGGGCTGCTTCGTAAGGTGCGAAGAGGAGGGATCTTAGGTCTTGCCTAAGGGAGTTTAAGTCTGTTTGGAGTTTAGATGAGGGGGAAGGGAGGCTAATTAAGGATTTTTCCAAGTCACGAATGTCTTTTTGAAGTTTTTAGATTTTTGCCCTTTTTTATTTTAGAGGATATGCTTATTAGGGTGCCTCTAATAACAGCTTTGTGGGCGCACAAATTGGTTGCGGGGTTGGTGATTTCTGGAGGGTTTTCAATGAAGTAATGGGAGATATTATTACGAATCGTTGTCGCATGGATGGAATCATGGATGATAAATGAGCTGCATTTCCATGCTTTAGAGTTTTTTAGGGAGGGGCCAAGGATAACTTCTCCAGTGACAGGGGAATGATCCGACAGTGTCCTGTCCCCTATATCCACCTTTTTGAATTTTTCAAGAGAAAAAATGTCTGATAATATCAGATCAATCCTGGATGCTGAATGATGGACCGGAGAAAAGTGAGTGTATTCTCTTGATGTGGAGTTAAGACATCTAAAGGTGTCATAGAGCTCACTTTTATCCAGCCACCAATTCAGGTCCTCTGAGGCTGGTCTCAAGCTAGAGGAAGAGTCAAGCGTTTTGTCAGGGGTGGCATTAAAGTCACCTAGGAAGATGAGGTTACCCTTCTTAACCTTGTTGATTTTTTTCAGAAGCTTGGACAGAAAGCTAATCTGGTTTTTATTTGGGGCGTATGTGTTGATTATAGTGCATTCTTGGCCATTAATATTGCATATCAGGATGTGGTATCTACCTTTTGGATCAGCATATTCCTCAGTGAACTCGAAAGGTACACTATTCCTTATCAGGGTAATCACCCCCGCTTTCTTGCTGGAGTTACAGGCCTCAAAAATATGAGGAAAGCTACGATGATTAAAGTAGGGGTGATTCCCCGCCAGGAATTTTGTCTCTTGTAAGCATGCAATGTCTGTCTGAAGGCTGATCAACTCTCTCCACAAAGCATGTCTTTTTTGTGGGCTATTCAGCCCTCTAACATTGTAGGAGATTATCTTAAATGACATATTTACAAGTAGAACAACAAGAGCTGATGTAACCTAGGAGGAAACAAGCATAAATCGTAACAGGAATACAAAGACCTAAGTAGAACTCTTCTCTAGTATATCTATAAATCAGCCAAAACTTGGTGGGTACCTAGGGAGAAGAAAAATTAGAACAGAACTGGTAGGTCGACAGAGCTACCTAAAAGAAGAAGAAAGGGGGTTAGTACATGTGGGCGGGAATAAGGGGTTTGTCCCAAAATATGATGAAGGGAAAAAAGGAGACCCCTTACAATAGAGCTTAACCACAAATGTATAACATAAACGATCAACGGCCCAGTGATCTGACGAAGTCCATTCCTTCATCAACCGAATAGATCGGGATGATTTTTTCCCGGAAGGAGACTAGAAGTTTGAGCGGGAAGCCCCATCTATATTTAATGCCTCTGTCGCGGAGGGCTGACGTGACTGGCCTGAACTCTCTGCGACCTTCCAGGGTGTCTTTGGAAAAATCGGGAAAAACCTTCAGAGTTTTGTAAGGGTCTGGGAATGATTTTTTCTCCCTCAGGTAAGAGAGAATGGCTTCTTTAGTCTTGAAGAAATGAACTTTGAGAATGGTGTCTCTTGGTAAATCAGCTGGGACTTTAGGAGGTTTTGGCAGTCGGTGGGCCCTGTCAATTGTTAGGTCTAGGTCTGATATGTCAGGCAAGGCTGATTTAAATATGTCTTTTATATGTTGAGATAACTGGTCTTGAGGCACGTCTTCAGGGATTCCCATGATTTTTAAGTTATTCCTTCTACTTCTGTCCTCCAAATCGGCCATCTTGGAGCGTAAGTTTTTCAATTCAGTGCTAACTCGGTCAAATTCGTCAAATGAGTGATGATCTGTGTTCAAGCCTGTTGATCCTTTCCTCATGTTTGGATAGTTGTCTGTCTATGTTGTCTAATTTGTCGTCTAATTTGTCACAGTATTTTTGGAAGTTAATATCCATTTCCGTCTTCAGTGTTTTGACGGCGATATTTAATCTTTCGTCCATTTTAGATGCTAATCTGTCAAGTAAATTTTCGTAGTCTGGTGGATTAGAGCTTACACAGGGGCCTGGGTTGTCATATTTAATTTTGCTCTTCATGGGAGTTGGATTAGGAGAAGTGTCACTAGAGTCAATCTCGTCTTCTACTTCTGAGTAATTTCCCGTGGATGTGTACTTCTCGCTTATTGCGCCTGGGTTAGATCTTTTTAGGCTAGACGATGAGTCCATTTTTATTGGGGAAGGTTTACTGGTTGGAGACTTGCTAAAAGACTCGTATTCTAGAAGGTTAGGTAGGTCTCTCCTGGGAGACCTAGATCTGGGCCTAGGAGAAGAGAAGGAATTGTGTCTGTTTTTTTCCTGGTCTCTGCGACTTAGGGTTTTTTCCTGTTTCTGACTATACTGGGATCTTAGTGGCGCGGTTGGGGCGATTTTTCCTTTGGGTTTAGTGCCGCTCATATTGGCAGATAGAAGGCGTAAAGCCGTTGGTACCTTGGCTGAAATTATTCTGATGTATCTGAGCTGAATGCGATGGCACGGAGTCTCAGCCTTTTTCCCTTAGTTGTCTGTTAATGTAGGGAATAATGCTCCTTATTACAGGAAGACAGAGTAGAAAATACTGTAGGAGTTTCTGGACAGGTTAATTTGTATAGTTTTGGTACAGAGCTTAGGAATTTAGAGCTATTGCTTTCTGTTGTCAGTTCTAGGGAGCAAACAACAAGATGGCCCCTGCGTATTTATTCCTGGTTAATGTGACCGGAACTACTTCCCATAGGTAATTATAGTAAGGCTTTAGGATTCTTATATGGCCGAGTAGGGGGGAGAATAAGGATTTGTTTATCCTCTGTTTGTTAAGAGAGTTGCCTCCAGCTCATAAGTAGGGAAGGAGGGGGGCTTTTCTGTTGTAGCCCTCTTGTTGTAGGAGCCTGGAGGGAGATGAGGATAGATGGTGGGGGATCTAATCAATGACCACTAGGTCTGTTGTGCAGTATGGTTCTCAGTAACTGCCTAACAGGCTCGAGATTGTTGGGAAATGGAGATCTGGCTTTGGAGGAGCGGTGCCAGTATTGCAGGAGTGATATTAATAGTCCCACCTCCGGTATAGTGGGGCGAGATCAGGAGGAGTGATGTCCGGAGGAGGGGGAGATCAAGGGCTGGAGCGGTTGCCTAAGAGTTGCGGCGCCGCTGCAGCTCCGTACTCACTGTCTCAGCGCGATGGGCGATGATGTCCGGCACAGTGTTAACAGCAGCTTCGCAGAGGAGAGAAAGGGGGAGGAGCTTCGGGTCCCCGTCTGGGACCGGAGCTCCGGTGCCTGCCGCGTCTTATTCTATGGTCCGGGTCTTCTTACCCGAGACCGTCGGCCGGAGGGGGATCCTCCGCTTGCAGCTGCAGTGGGTTCCAGGTGAGCGGCAGCGCCGCTGTGGCTCCGCGCTTGTTATCAGTGCCTGACAGGCGCTGGTGCTGGGGTCCCGGTGGCGCTGCTCCTGGAAGGGGAGGAGTCGTGCGGTGCGCGCCTTGCTCTGCCGCCGACACTCCGGTGCCGGCCGTCTGGGGGGGGGATCGCCGAGTCTACCTCCAAGGCAGTCAGTCAGGGATCTTCGGCTCCCTGGCTGGCTGATGGTTGTTGGTGCCGCTGCAGTTTCGCCCTCGCGAAAACGGAAATTTGGCGAAAATTTAGAAAATTTCGCAATTTTCCAACTTTTAATTTTTATGCAATTAAATAACAAAGATATGTCACACAAAATACTTAATAAGTAACATTTCTCACATGTCTACTTTACATGTCTACTTTACATCAGCACAATTATGGAACCAAATTTTTTTCTTATTAGGGAGTAATAAGGGTTAAAAGTTGACCAGCAATTTCTCATTTTTACAACACCATTTTTTTTCAGGGACAACATCTCATTTGAAGTCATTTTGAGGGGTCTATATAAGAGAAAATAACCAAGTGTGACAACATTCTGAAAACTGCACCCCTCAAGATGCTCAAAACCACATTCAAGAAATTTATTAACCCTTTAGGTGTTACACAGGAATTTTTGGAATGTTTAAATAAAAATGAACATTTAACTTTTTTTCACAAATTTTTTTTACGTCAGCTCCAATTTAATTTACCAAGGGTAACAGGAGAAAATAGACCCCAAAAGTTGTTGAACAATTTGTCCTGAGTACGCCGATACCCCATATGTGGGGGTAAACCACTGTTTGGGCGCATGGCAGAGCTCGGAAGCGAATGAGCGCCATTTGACTTTTCAATGCAAAATTGACTGGAATTGAGATGGGACGCCATGTTGCGTTTGGAGAGCCCCTGATGTGCCTAAACATTGAAACCCCCCACAACTGACACCATTTTGGAAAGTAGACCCCCTAAGGAACTTATCTAGATGTGTTGTGAGAACTTTGAACCCCCAAGTGTTTCACTACAGTTTATAATGCAGAGCCGTGAAAATAAAAAATCCTTTTTTTTTTTTTCCACAAAAATTATTTTTTAGCCCCCAGTTTTGTTTTTTCCCAAGGGTAACAGGAGAAATTGGACCCCAAAAGTTGTTGTCCAATTTGTCCTGAGTACGCTGATACCCCATATATTGGGGTAAACCCCTGTTTGGGCACACGGGAGAGCTCGGAAGGGAAGGAGCACTGTTTTACTTTTTCAACGCAGAATTGGCTGGAATTGAGATCGGACGCCATGTCGCGTTTGGAGAGCCCCTGATGTGCCTAAGCAGTGGACACCCCCCCAATTATAACAAACTCTAATCCAAACACACCCCTAACCCTAATCCCAACGGTAACCATAACCACACCCCTAACCCTGACACACCCCTAACCCTTATCCCAACCATAAATGTAATCCAAAACCTAACCCTAGCTTTAGCCCCAACCCTAACTGTAGCCTTAACCCTAGCCCTAAGCCTAGCCCTAACCCTGATGAGAAAATGGAAATACATTTTTTTTATTTTTCCCTAACTAAGGGGGTGATGAAGGGGGGTTTGAGTTACTTTTATAGCGTTTTTTTTTAGCGGATTTTTATGATTGGCAGCCGTCACACACTGAAAGACGCTTTTATTGCAAAAAATATTTTTTGCGTTACCACATTTTGAGAGCTATAATTTTTCCATATTTGGGTCCACAGAGTCATGTGAGGTCTTGTTCTTTTGCGGGACGAGTTAACGTTTTATTGGTAACATTTACGGGCATGTGACATTTTTTCATTGCTTTTTATTCCGATTTTTGTGAGGCACAATGACCAAAAACCAGCAATTCATGAATTTCTTTTGGGGGAGGCATTTATACCGTTAAGCGTTTGGTAAAATGGATAAAGCAGTTTTATTTTTCGAGTCAGTACGATTACAGCGATACCTCATTTATATCATTTTTTTATGTTTTGGCGCTTTTATACGATAAAAACTATTTTATAGAACAAAATTATTTTTGCATCGCTTTATTCTGAGGACTATAACTTTTTTCTTTGATGATGCTGTATGGTGGCTCGTTTTTTGCGGGAAAAGATGACGCTTTCAGCGGTACCATGGTTATTTATATCGCGTGTTATTCCACTTTGATTTTGGTGGTATGATAACAAAGCGTTGTTTTTTGCCTCTTTTTTTTTACGGTGTTCACTGAAGGGGTTAACTAGTGGGACAGTTTTATAGGTGGGGTCGTTGCGGACGCGGCGATACCAAATATGTGTACTTTTATTGTTGTTTTTTTTATTTAGATAAAGAAATGTATTTATAGGAAGAATATATTTTCTTTTTCATTAGGAACTTTTTTTATTTTTTTACACATGTGAATATTTTTTTTTTTTATACTATAACATTGCCCGGGGGGGGGGTGGGCATCATGTTATAGTGTAACATCGCTAATTTGACACTTTGCTGTGCACTGTGTCGGATCAGCGATCTGACGTGCACTCATGCAGGCTTACCAGCGCTTGCTCTGAGCAGGCGCTGGTAATCCACCTCTCTGCAGGACTCGGATGCAGCCCCGCGGCCATTTTGGATCCGGGCCTGCTGCAGGGAGGAGGTAAGAGACCCTCGCAGCAACGTGATCACATCGCGTTGCTTCGGGGTCTCAGGGAAGCCTGCAGGGAGCCCCCCTGCACGATGCTTCCCTATACCGCAGGAACACTGTGATCATGTTTGATCGCAGTGTTCCGGGGGTTAATGTGCCGGGGGCGGTCCGTGACCACTCCTGGCACATAGTGCTGGATGTCAGCTGCGATAGTCAGCTGACACCCAGCCTCGATCGGCCGCGCTCCCCTGGTGAGCGCGGCCGATCGCATATGACGTACTATCCCGTCGGTGGACATAGGGGCTCACCCCACCTCGACGAGATAGTACGTCTAATGTCAGAAAGGGGTTAAAGGAAAAAAAAAAAGTAGTGGATGTTGCTAAGGCTACTTTCACACTTCCGTCTTTTCAGATAAGTCGCTATGCGTCGTTTTGGGTAAAAAAACGGATCCTGCAAATGTCCCCTCAGGATCTGTTTTTTTTCCCATAGACTTGTATTAGCAACGGATCGCGACGGATGGCCACACGTCGCATCCGTCATGTTTTGGCGTACCGTCGTCATTCAATGTAACGTTTGTCTGTGTCGGAAAACGTGTCACGAAGGATCCTGCAGCATACGTCGTTGACTAGAATGGAAGCCTATGGACGCAGGATCCGTCGTGACCAGGGTGGATAAAAATCAATGTTTTTTTTATAAAAAAAAATAAAAAAAAATCGGATTTTTTTTTAATTAAATCGGATTTTTTTCAATAAACTGCTTTTTGAGGAAAATATTTTACCATCCAAAGGTTCTTCCATCATGAGATAAAGCTGAGTTGTTTAACTCAGTAGAATAAAGGCTGTATATGTGTAACATTCACAATGCCATACTCTTCCAGAGGTTTCTGTAGGATTAGTGGGCAGTTTCTCTCCTATATTATCACAGACGCTCGCTTTACTTACGCAGTTCTCAAAACTGAATTTGACTCCGCAGAGGTCCCAGCCTCTTCTTCACAGCAAAAATGTTACAACATGAACAGAGTTGAGAAAAAGACCTTAATCCTATTGTTCTACAAACCTATGAATACAGAATCAACCCCTTCAGTGCCAAGTCCAAGAAGTTAGACAATATGTTTCTGATTGTTTGGAGTGGAATAGATCTGCACAACACAAGAAGAATGTGAATCTAAGTGTGAGGAGGAGGAAGGGCAAGCAGATAAGAAAATGAAAGTGAAACTTTGAGCACAATACTGCAGCATAGCCACAGACAGACAAGTCTGGATCTGTTTGTGTGTACGATCTGAGGTTTATTACATTCTTTCCTTATAATGGCAGCAGGCCGTAAAAGAGACCCAGTTTGGGAATATTTTAATGAAGCTCCTTCGCCTATCGGTAAGGCAGGCATGCGTGCAAAATGCATACAATGCAACAAAGAGATGCAAGGCCTGGTGGCGCGAATGAGGCAACATCATGAGAAGTGCGGTGATGAAGATGACCAAAGAAACACTTCTGAACAGGCAGGATCTTCAGGTTGGTAAACATTTTTATTGAATCCTATTTCTAAAGACTGAACTGTCATATGTGAGAAAAATTATATTTCTTATTACTGCATGTTACTGTCATTTGGTACAGTTATGAAGAAAAACAAATATTCCTTTTGGGGCAGGGGCAGTGATGTGTTGTGTACAATAAGCAGAAATTGTATAAACAATAAAATAACAGCATTGACTTTTTGTGTTTAGGGGAATTCATGGATTCTGGAAACTATCCACCTCCAAGATCACCATCATCCTGTTCTACAGTTTGAGAGTTATCCATCCAGGATAGTGCTTCATTAGCAGCAGCATCATCATCAGACACCCACAGCCACATATCACCATCACCCAAAAGGAAGAAAAAACCTTTACCTCCTGGAACCACCATAGATAGGTTTGTGATAAGAACTAGTAGATTAGAAAAAGAGTTGATTGATGAAAAAATTGCCCAGTTTATTTATGCAACAAACTCTTCTTTCCGTCTGACTGAGAACCCACATTTCATTAATATGGTTCAGTCACTGAGACCAGGATACAGTCCACCCAGCAGAGCTGATGTTGCAGGGAAACTGCTGGATCAAGTGTATGACAGAGAAATGGAGCAATGTGCAACAGCTCTGGAGGGTAAAATTGTTAACCTAAGTATTGATGGGTGGAGTAATGTCCACAATGATCCTATTGTATGTGCTTGTATAATAACGGAAGAAGGTAAAGTCTTCCTTGCACAAACAACTGATACGTCAGGAAATGCACACACAGCAGAATACTTACAAGAAGTGGCAGTAAAAGCTATAACGACATGTGAACAAAAATTCAAATGTCTAGTACGCAGTTTGGTCACTGACAATGCTGCAAACGTATCCAAGATGAGAAGAGATTTAGAAGAGCAGGGAGGGAATACAAAGCTGCTAATAACATATGGTTGCAGTGCTCATTTGCTGCACCTCTTAGCCAAAGACTTAAGTGTTCCAGAAATAAAGGCTAATGTTGTTGAAATTGCTAAATACTTCCGTAATAATCATTTTGCTGCAGCAGCTCTGAAAAGGATGGGTGGAACCAAGCTAACGCTCCCACAAGATGTTAGATGGAACTCTGTGGTGGACTGTTTTGAGCAGTATATCAAAAACTGGCCTATTCTGATGACACTTTGTGAAGAAAATCGAGATAAAATAGATGGCACTGTCATGGCCAAAATCCTCAACATTGGGCTTAAGAGAAATGTTGAACATATGCTGAGCTTCCTGAAACCCATCTCTCAAGCTTTAAACTAAATACAGAAAAATAGCTGTTTTATTGCGGATGCTGTTGAAATTTGGAAGGAACTGAGTGAACACTTAAAAACAGAACTACACATGGACAGAATTAAATTACAAGCAGTAAACAAACGAATGGGACAAGCACTGACTTCAGCTCATTTTTTGGCAAATATTGTCAATATCCAATATCAGGGTCAAAACCTAAGTGCTGAGGAAGAGGAGTTAGCTATGACATGGGTATCCAGCAATCATCCATCTTTAATGCCAACTATAATAAACTTCAGAGCTAAGGGGGAACCATTCAAGAAATATATGTTTGCTGAAGATATTTTAAGGAAGGTCACACCAGTAAACTGGTGGAAGTCACTTAAGCGCTTGGATTTAGAGACTGTTCAAGTAATGATTTCACTTTCAACAGCAGTAGCTTCTTCTGCAGGCGTTGAAAGAATATTCTCTTCCTTTGGACTCATTCATTCTAAATTGAGAAATCGGTTGGGACCCAATAAAGCAGGAAAGCTTGTTTTTCTTTTCCAGATTATGAATAGGAACAAAGAAGAAGAAGATGATGATGAAGATGACGACAAGTGAGCTACAGAGGACAGCAGGGATAGTAGTATTTAAGTTTTTCATGTGTCGGCTGGGCTGACAGTCTAAGTTTCTTAAAATATATATATATTTTGTTTAGCCAAATTAGTTAACAAACATGGATGTTTGTTTAAGCAAATAACTTATGCTGTAATGTTGTTATTGTTTCAGTTGAATAAATCTATTTAAATTGTTATTAAGGTCAGGATTATTTTTCTCCTTCCTAAGTACAGCAGAACAGTGGTGTCCAAATATGAATGATTAACCCATTAACCCCTTCATGACTGTGGGATTTTTCGTTTTTCCGTGTTCGTTTTTCACTCCCCTCCTTCCCAGAGTCACAACTTTTTTATTTTTCCGTCAATTTGGCTATGTGAGGGTTTATTTTTTGCGGGACGAGTTGTACTTTTGAACGACATCATTGATTTTAGCATGTCGTGTACTAGAAAACGGGAAAAAAATTCCAAGTGCGGTGAAATTGCAAAAAAAGTGCAGTCCCACACTTGTTTTTTGTTTGGCTTTTTTGCTAGGTTCACTAAATGCTAAAACTGACTTGACATTATGATTCTCCAGGTCAGTACGAGTTCGTAGACACCTAACATGACTAGGTTATTTTTTATCTATCTAAGTGGTGAAAAAAAATTCCAAACTTTGCTTAAAAAAAAAAAAATGCGCCATTTTTCGATACTCGTAGCGTCTCCATTTTTCGTGATCTGGGGTCGGTGGAGGGCTTATTTTTTGCGTGCCGAGATGTCGTTTTTAATGATAGCATTTCGGTGCAGATACGTTCTTTTGATCGCCCGTTATTGCATTTTAATGCAATGTCGCGGCGACCAAAAAAACGTAATTCTGGTGTTTCAAATTTTTTTCCCGCTACGCTGTTTAGCGATCAGGTTAATGCTTTTTTTTAATTGATAGATCGGGCGATTCTGAGGGCGGCGATACCAAATATGTGATTTGATTTTTTTTTTTATTGATTTATTTTGATAGGGGCGAAAGGGGGGTGATTTAAACTTTTATATTTTTTTTATTTTTTTAACATTTTTTTCAACCTTTTTTTTTTTACTTTTGCCATGCTTCAATAGCCTCCATGGGAGGCTAGAAGAAGGCACAACTCTATCGCCTCTGCTACATAGCAGCGATCTGCTTATCGCTGCTATATAGCAGAAATGCAGGTGTGCTGTGAGCGCCGACCACAGGGTGGCGCTCACAGCCACCGGCGATCAGTAACCATAGAGGTCGCAAGGACCTCTATGGTTACAATGGAGACGCATCGCCGACCCCCGATCATGTGACGGGGGTCGGCGATGACGTCATTTCCGGCCGCCCGGCCGGAAGCGGTAGTTAAATGCCGCTGTCTGCGTTTGACAGCGACATTTAACTAGTTAATAGGTGACATGTCCCGGCTTTGATGCGGGCTCACCGCGGAGCCCTGCATCAAAGCAGGGGATCCGACCTTGGACGTACTATCCCGTCCAAGGTCAGATAGGGGTTAAACTGGGGAGAAAAAAGTAATATAAAAAGTGATTCTAAAAATCTTCATCTACTTGCATGTTAAAGTAGCAAGAACTAGTTTAGGTAGAAACTTTGATTTAAATCACTGATTTAAATCAAGCCTTACTGACTAGTGATTTAAATCGTGATTTAAATCAAATCCACCCTGGTCGTGACACGTCATATGACGGAATCCAGAGCTGGAATCCATTTTTTTTTTTACACTGAGCATGCTCAGAATCAGGAATTTGTAGCCAATTGGCCAGACAGGCCCCAAATCTACATATACCTGGCCTGGGGCATCACCCCCAAATGTGCCAGCAAGACTCCTGCCAGACAGAAGAAGACAGCCTGAAGATAGCCAGAAGACAGCCAGAGCCACAGCTATAAACCAGAAGCCAGAGACCTGCCATCGTCCTGCACCAGCCAGCGTCCAGCCACAGGCCTGCCAGCGTCCAGCTCCAGCCAGAGGCCTGCCAGCGTCCAGTGCGAGTCTTGCCATTTTTGCGTGCATCTGTGTGTGCATGCATGTGTGTGTGTGTGTGTGTGTGTGTTTTTGTTCACTTTTGTCCGTTTTTGTTCATGTGCACATCTGTGTGATTGCGTACGCCTCTGTGCTTTTGTGTGTGTGTGTGTGTGTGCGTGTGTTATGCCTACGCCTGTGTGCTTTTGTGTGTGTGTGCATGTGTTATGCGTGCGCCTGTGTGCTTTCGTGAGTGTGCATGCGCCTGTGTGCTTTTGTGCATGCGTGCGTGCGTCTGGGTGAGTGCACATGCATGCGTCTGGGTGAGTGCGCGTGCGTGCATTTGTCCGTGCGTCTGGGTGAGTGCGCGTGCATGCGTCCGTGCATCTTGGTGAGTGTGCGTGCATGCATCCGTGCGTCTGGGTGAGTGCGCGTGCATTGTTTTTTTACTGTGATGTATTTACCAAGTAGTGTGGTCTGTGCAGCATATTCAGTGTGTGAGCGTGTCTTGCGTGTGTGTTAGGTTTTCTTTCAATTTTTTTTTGTTTTAATTTTATTGTTCAAAACATTTCCAGTTAAGGTACTTGTATTTAAAATAAAGAGCATTGTAGCTCCTAATTGTGATGGTAAAAAAAAAAGAAAATTAAAAAAGAATAAAAATTGTTTCTTCAAAATGTCCGTAGTATCATTTCAGGAAGGTAAATTTTAAACTGGTGTATGTACAAATGGCCACACATGCAATACTGAGTTGGTTGAGGGTTTATTTTTTAAAATAAAAGGTACCATATATACTCGAGTATAAGCCGACCCCCTAATTTTGCCACAATAAACTGGGAAAACTTAATGACTCAAGTATAAGCCTAGGGTGGGAAATGCAGCAGCTACCGGTAAATGTCAAAAGTAAAAATAGATACCAATAAAAGTAAAATTAATTGAGACATCAGTAAGTTAAGTGTTCTTGAATATCCATATTGAATCAGGAGCCCCATATAATGCTCCAGAAAGTTTATGATGGGCCCCATAAGATGCTACATATTAAAATATGCCCCATATAATCCTGCATAAAGGTTAATAATGGCCCCATAAGATGCTCCATTGACACATTTGCCCAATATAATGCTGCACAAATGCGGATTATGGCCCCATAAGATGCTCCATAAAGATATTTGCCCCATATAGTGCTGCACAAACCTTAATTATGGCCCTATAAGATGCTCCATACAGACACTTACCCCATATACCGCAATGCTCCACAAACGTTAATTATGGCCCCATACAGACACTTGCCCCATATTGTGCTGCACAAACGTTATGGCCCCATATAGTGCTGCACAAATGTTATGGCCCCATATAGTGCTGCACAAACGTTATAAAGTCCAATTCACATAAATGCATATACCTTCAGTGTATATTATCAGTATTCAGTTTACACCAGTTCATAGCAATACAAATCATATGGCATTAGATTTGCGGTCCCTAAAAAGGCCAGACTTCACTTGTCCAGTTTCCCTGGGCGACCACACACCATACTACAGTCTCTATACACACAGCCTACATACACACGGGAACTAGTCAGAGGATACTACTACCATGTGTACACCAGCCTTCCTCTGACTAGTTCCCGTGGGTGTCCTGCATCACTGTATCACAGTCTTTTTACTCACACAGCTGTACACAGTCCAGGATATCCTGTGGATAGCAGCCAGGCACCATATCCAACTGTTTGCAATCGTTACACATGCTAGTCCTCTTTTCTGCGCAGGACATTCACCTCCGGGCACAGGACTGTCCACATTCGACTCCTTCAGGCACAGGACTTGTCCACATCCGAGACCAATACCATGGACGACTTGCATCACTGTACACGTTGCGGGTGCCAGGCTATTCAGCTGCCCTGGGTGCTGGCTCTGCTGGCCTGTGCCTCTATGCACTCAACCAGCACTTTGCAGGCCTCTGCTCTGCACACCAGCACAGACCAGACTGACACGGACGTACACCTCGCGCACCTAACTTGACATACCCATACCTCTTACTGCATGGCTTTTAAACACACACAAACCTGTGGCCTTCAGCCACATGGAAAACCTGGACTGGAAATCGGTGACTCATGCACACCTATGGACTTCATCCGTCTGCATGCACATTCTGGGGAGCACAAACACCACCCCCCAGCTGTAACCGGGGTCACAGCCTCACAATATAATAGCAGAGTAAATATCTGTGGTTAGCTATAGCACCTCACTTATCTTAATTTCCAATAACGCCTCATTTTTCCCATCACATCTCTCATTTTCTCCCTTACACCTCTCATTTTCACCCTCACCCCTCTCAATCCCCCTTAACACTTGTCATTTCGACCTCACATCTGTCATTTTCCGATCACTCCACTATTTTCCCTCACTCCTCTCATTTTGCACTCACACCTTTTCATTTTCACCTCACACCCCTCATTTTCACCTCACAACTAATTTTCCCCTCAGTATATACATGTTTGTCATCTCCCTTATATATAGTATACACCTGTATGTCATCTCCTGTATACAGTATATACCTGTATGTCATCTCCCCTGTAATTACTATATACCTGCTGTATGTCATCTCCTCCTGTATATTGTATATACTTATGTGTCATCTCCTCCTGTATAAAGTATATACCTGTATGTCATCTCCTCCTATATATAGTATATACCTGTATGTCATCTCCTCCTATATATAGTATATACCTGTATGTCATCTCCTGTATATAGTACATGGGCGGACATACCGCCGGTTCAACCGGTGCAGCTGCACCGGGGCCCGGAGGCTCTGGGGGGCCCCTGCAGGGCGGCCAGGGACGCTGCTACCATTAAGCGATTTGACTATCAGGCGGCAGAAGAGAGGGCGGCAGACTCTATAGTAAGTGAATTTGCGCTGCTAGTTTGTTTGTTTTTTTTTCTAAAACTCCGGGGTCAAGTGCCCGCCTCCCCTCCTCCCTGCCTCCCCCCTCCCTCCTTCCCGCCCCCCTCCCTGAAGACGTAATACTCACCTTCCTCCAGCGGTGGCTGCAACTGCATCCCAGCGCCTGAAGCGCGTCCTGTCTTCAGTGGTCACATGGTACCGCTAATTTAAGGTCATGAATATGCGCATATTCATGACCTTAATTAGCGCTATCATGTGACCGCTGAAGACAGGAAGGAAGACGCTGCAGAAGAGATGCCAGGAAGGAAGTTCTGTTCTGTGCTGCACGGTGAGAGGTAAGTATGACAGGGAAAAAGGATGGGGAGCCATGCACGCAGGGAAAAAGGATGTGGAGCCATGCACGCAGGGAAAAAGGATGTGGAGCCATGCACGCAGGGAAAAAGGATGTGGAGCCATGCACGCAGGGAAAAAGGATGTGGAGCCATGCACGCACGGAAAAAGGATGGGGAGCCATGCACGCAGGGAAAAAGGATGTGGAGCCATGCACGCAGGGAAAAAGGATGTGGAGCCATGCACGCAGGGAAAAAGGATGTGGAGCCATGCACGCAGGGAAAAAGGATGTGGAGCCATGCACGCAGGGAAAAAGGATGTGGAGCCATGCACGCAGGGAAAAAGGATGGGGAGCCATGCACGCAGGGAAAAAGGATGGGGAGCCATGCACGCAGGGAAAAAGGATGGGGAGCCATGCACGCAGGGAAAAAGGATGGGGAGCCATGCACGCAGGGAAAAAGGATGTGGAGCCATGCACACAGGGAAAAAGGATGTGGAGCCATGCACACAGGGGAGAAGAATGGGGGAGCCATGCACGCAGGGTGGGAGGATAGGGGAGGCATGCACGCAGGGGAGAAGAATGGGGGAGCCATGAACGCAGGGGAGAAGAATGGGGGAGCCGTGAATGCAGGGGAGAAGAATGGGGGAGCCGTGAACGCAGGGGAGAAGGATGGGGGAGCCGTGAATGCAGGGGAGAAGGATGGGGGAGCCCAGCATGCAGGGGAGAAGGATGGGGGAGCCGTGAACGCAGGGGAGAAGGATGGGGGAGCCCAGCACACAGGGGAGAAGGATGGGGGAGCCATGCACACAGGGGAGAATGGGGGAGCCATGCACGCAGGGTGGGAGGATAGGGGAGGCATGCACGCAGGGGAGAAGGATGGGGGAGCCGTGAACGCAGGGGAGAAGGATGGCGGAGCCGTGAACGCAGGGGAGAAGGATGGCGGAGCCGTGAACGCAGGGGAGAAGGAATTACGGGAGCCGTGAACGCAGGGGAGAAGGATGGGGGAGCCATGCACACAGGGTGGGAGGATGGAGTATAAATATGGAGTATAAATACTAGGCCCTGTAGGGGGGACACAGTGTGAGTGGACAGTGTGAAGAGGGGGCCGGTATAGAAAGGAGAGGTCAGTGTGAAGAGCATGTACCATAAGAGGGACAGTGTGGGGGTCATATTTTGTGCAGACAATATAGTGAGGGGCAATTTTTTATTCCGGAGCATTATAATGACACTTGTATCTTTAAGGGCATCTTGTGGAAACTTTCTGCAAAAGAGCGGAAAAGATGGAAGTCTGCAGAGACGGCTGTGGCTGAGAAAACTCATCATGGGATCTGGACAAGATGAAGAAAAGAAGAACAGCTCCAGAGACGACGTTGTCTATAAGTTACCTGGATGTAAATGTTATTTGTGATACTAACTAATTCTCATGTTTTTATTTATGTTAGGAGCCATTTTTGCGTTCGCCTCAGGCAGCAGAGAGGCTAGGTTCACCCCTGAGGGCGGCTAATATAGAGGGCAATCTGGCCAGTCTATCCGGCCCCGAGGCTCCGGGGGCCCCCTGGCCAGATTGCCCTCATGTGCGGCAGGCATGGAGCAATCCCTGCAGCTCCGCTGCCTGCAAGAGAAAATGGCAACGGATCTGCAGGGAATGGATGCTTCCTGCTTCCTTTCTCACACAGACAGCAGCGGCTCAGCTGAATGACATCATCATTCCGCGCTGCGGCTGTGCGAGACAGGAAGCTGCCGCACACTGGCTTCTGCACACTCATGCCTGGAAGGAAGCTGCAGCTGTGCAGGACCTCAATCACCCCCTGAACAGGAGGTAAAGAACGGTCTGAAAGTGACGGATTGTTTGCAGAGTAAAGAGGGGAGACAGGGGCAGCAGTCAGAGACTAGAAGCAGTGATTTACTGACTGTGACCCCCGGAGCTTTGTGTTCTCTGGTCAGTGCAGGATTTTCATCCACACACAGCAGGGACCAGAGAGTTCAGAGCTCAGGAACACAGTCACTAAATCACTGGGTCTATTCTCTGACGGGACTCCAGTCATCACTGCAGTATCAGATCCAGGCTGGGACTGACCCCAGAGCCCATCCCCCAGTGAAAACTTTTTCACATATACTGTATCTGTTGCATTAAACACACATATAAGGGTATGTTACCACTGTCAGTAAACTCTGCGGATTGGACGCTGTGTACATCCGCAGCATCCAGTCCGCAGCTCCTGATGTTACAGCATAGTGCATGAGATTTCAAGGAATCCAATGTCCACTATGTATGCAGCGGCACCCGCAGCTTCCCTGCAGAGACGGACATGCGGCACATCTTTCTAGACCGTAGCATGTCTATTTATCTTGCGGAGACGCTCAGTCTCCACAAGATAAATATCACAGTCCAATATATAGGATGCGGTGATTCCGCATGTGTTCAATGAACACATGCGGAAGCATCACTCGTACAAAAGCCGGCAGCGCTTTGGACCGAGCAGACATGTGCTGCATCCAAAGCGCTGCCGAATCCTGACCGTGGAACCATACCCTTATACATTAATGTATACTATGTCACATATGCAGTAGACACAGGTGTTTATTATACATGGGCATATTCTACAGTATATATATATATATATATATATATATATATATATATATATATATATATATATATATATATATATATATATATATATATATATATATATGTAGCTTTGTCGCCTTTAAAGAAGGGGGGGCCCAAACACATTTCCTGCACAGGGGCCCCAAGCTGTCTGTGTCCGCCCCTGATATAGTATATACCTGTATCTTATCTCCCCTGTATATAGTATATACCTGCTGTATGTCATCTCCTACTCTATATACCTATGTGTCATCTCCTCTTTTATGTAGTATACAGTCATGGCCAAAGGTATTGACACCCCTGCAATTATGTCAGATAATTTACTCAGTTTCTTCCTGAAAATGATTGCAAACACAAATTATTTGGTATTATTATCTTCCTTTAGTTTGTCTTAAATAAAAAAAACACAAAAGAGAATGAAGCAAAAAGCAAAACATTGATCGTGTCACACAAAACTCCAGAAAAGGGCCAGACAAAAGTATTGGCACCCTCAGCCTAATACTTGGTTGCACAACCTTTAGCCAAAATAACTGCGACCAACCGCTTCCGGTAACCATCAATGAGTTTCTTACAATGCTCTGCTGGAACTTTAGACCATTCTTCTTTGGCAAACTGCTCCAGGTCCCTGATATTTGAAGGGTGCCTTCTCCAAACTGCCATTTTTAGATCTCTCCACAGGAGTTCTATGGGATTCAGGTCTGGACTCATTGCTGGCCACCTTAGAAGTCTCCAGTGCTTTCTCTCAAACCATTTTCTAGTGCTTTTTGAAGTGTGTTTTGGGTCATTGTCCTGCTGGAAGACCCATGACCTCTGAGGGAGACCCAGCTTTCTCACACTGGACCCTACATTATGCTGCAAAATTTGTCGGTAGTCTTCAGACTTCATTATGCCATGCACACGGTCAAGCAGTCCAGTGCCAGAGGCAGCAAAGCAACCCAAAAACATCAGGGAACCTTCGCCACGCCATGTTTGACTGTAGGGACCGTGTTCTTTTCTTTGAATGCCTCTTTTTTTCTCCTGTAAACTCTATGTTGATGCCTTTGCCCAAAAAGCTCTACTTTTGTCTCATCTGACCAGAGAACATTCTTCCAAAACGTTTTAGTCTTTTTCAGGTAAGTTTTGGCAAACTCCAGCCTGGCTTTTTTATGTCTCGGGGTAAGAAGTGGGGTCTTCTTGAGCCTCCTACCATACAGTCCCTTTTCATTCAGACGCCGACGGATAGTACGGGTTGACACTGTTGTACCCTCGGACTGCAGAGCAGCTTGAACTTGTTTAGATGTTAGTCAAGGTTCTTTATCCAACATCCGCACAATCTTGCGTTGAAATCTCTTGTTAAATTTTCTTTTCCGTCCACATCTAGGGAGGTTAGCCACACTGCCATGGGCTTTAAACTTCTTGATGACACTCCACAGGGTAGACATAGGAACATTCAGGTCTTTGGAGATGGACTTCTAGCCTTGAGATCGCTCATGCTTCCTCACAATTTGGTTTCTCAAGTCCTCAGACAGTTCTTTGGTCTTCTTTCTTTTCTCCATGCTCAATGTGGTACACACAAGGACACAGGACAGAGATTGAGTCGACTTTATTCCATGTCAACTGGCTGCAAGTGTGATTTAGTTATTGCCAACACCTGTTAGGTGCCACAGGTAAGTTACAGGTGCTGTTAATTACACAAATTAGAGAAGCATCACATGATTTTTCAAACAGTGCCAATACTTTTGTCCACCCCCTTTTTTATGTTTGGTGTGGAATTATATCCAATCTGGCTTTAGGACAATTCTTTTTGTGTTTTCTCATTTAAGACAAACTAAATGAAGATAATAATACCAAAGAATTTGTGTTTGCAATCATTTTCAGGAAGAAATGAGTATTATCTGACAGAATTGCAGGGGTGTCAATACTTTTGGCCATGACTGTATACCTGTATGTCATCTCCTCCTGTATATAGTATAAACCTGTGTGTCATCTGCTCCTGTATATAGTGCATACCTGTGTCATCTCCGCCTGTATATAGTATGTACCTGTATGTCATCTCCTCCTGTATATAGTATATAACTGTGTCATCTCCCCTGTATATAGTATATATGTGTGTGTCATCTCCCCTGTATATAGTATATACCTGTGTCATCTCCTCCTGTATATAATATATACCTGTGTGTCATCTCCCCTGTATATAGTATATATGTGTGTGTCATCTCCCCTGTATATAGTATTTACCTGTGTGTCATCTCCTCCTGTATATAATATATACCTGTGTGTCATCTCCCCTGTATATAGTATATACCCGTGTCATCTCCCCTGTGTATAGTATATACCAGTGTGTCATGTCCTCCTGTATATAGTATATACCTGTGTGTCATCTCCTCCTGCATATAGTATATATCTGTATGTCATCTCCTCCTGTATATAGTATACCTGTGTGTCATCTCCCCTGTATACAGTATATACCTGTGTGTCATCTCCCCTGTATATAGTATATGTGTGTGTCATCTCCTCCTGTATATAGTATATACCTGTGTCATCTCCCCTGTGTATAGTATATACCAGTGTGTCATCTCCTCCTGTATATAGTATATACCTGTGTGTCATCTCCCCTGTATATAGTATATGTGTGTGTCATCTCCTCCTGTTTATAGTATATACCTGTAAGTCATCTCTCCTGCATATAGTATATATCTGTGTGTCATCTCCCCTGTATATAGTATATATCTGTATGTCATCTCCTCCTGTATTAGACTGTGTTCACACGTTATTTGGTCAGTATTTTTACCTCAGTATTTGTAAGCTAAATTGGCAGCCTGATAAATCTCCAGCCAACAGGAAGCCCTCCCCCCCCGGCAGTATATATTAGCTCACACATACACATAATAGACAGGTCATGTGACTGACAGCTGCCATATTTCCTATATGGTACATTTGTTGCTCTTGTAGTTTGTCTGCTTATTAATCAGATTTTTATTTTTGAAGGATAATACCAGACTTGTGTGTGTTGTAGGGCGAGTTTCATGTGTCAAGTTGTGTGCGTTGAGTTGCCTGTGGCTACATACATGTAGCGACTTTTGTGAGATGAGTTTTGTGTGGCGACATGCGTGTAGCAACTTTCTGTGTATCGAGTTGCATGTGACAGGTCAGTGTAGCAAGTTGTGTGCAGCAAGTTTTGCGCATGGCGAATTTTATGAGTGGTGCGTTTTGAGTATGTGCAAGTTTTGTGTGAGGCACCTTTTGCATGTGTTGCAACTTTTGTGCATGTGGCAATTTTTCCGCGTGTGCAAGTTTTGCGTGTGGCGAGTTTTCCATGAGGGGAGTTTTGCACGTGTGGCAAGTTTTGCGTGAGTATAGTTTTGCATGTGGCGAGTTATGCGCGTGGCGAGTTTTCCGCATGGCGAGTTTTGAGCGGCGACTTTTGTGTTTCGACTTATGTGGCGAGGTTGGTGTATGTGTGGTGAAATGTGTGCTGAGGGTGGTATATGTGTTCAAGCACGTGGTAGTGTGTGGCGCATTTTGTGTGTGTGTTCATATCCCCGTGTGTGGTGAGTATCCCATGTCGGGGCCTCACCTTAGCAACTGTACGGTATATACTCTTTGGCGACATCGCTCTCACTCTTTAAGTCCCCCTTGTTCACATCTGGCAGTTGTTGATTTGCCTCCAACACTTTTCCTTTCACTTTTTCCCCATTATGTAGATAGGGGCAAAACTGTTTGGTGAATTGGAACGCGCGGGGTTAAAATTTTGCCTCACAACATAGCCTATAACGCTCTCGGGGTCCAGACGTGTGAGTGTGCAAAACTTTGTGGCTGTAGCTGCGACGGTGCAGATGCTAATCCCGGACATACACACACACACACACACACATTCAGCTTTATATATTACAGATATATACAGATAATATATAATTTATATATACAGATATATAAATATATATATAGATATATATAGTGAGGCGGTGACCGGGGTCATATGAAAGGGTCGCTATGTGTCCCCCAGGATGCGCACACATGCATATTGAGGCGGTAGGAGTGCATTGCAGTCACAGGCATAGCTGTGATTGCAATGCAAAATAAAAGTGAGTGTTGATCTTGGGCAAACTATCTGTCCAATGCAGATTTAGGAAAACCTGCCATGGGGTTTAATTTTTTTAACAGACTACAGGAAGGTAGTGGGGCGGTCCGTTACCTCCCCGGCCCCATATTTTCCATGTAGCCTACGGCCACAGGTTCTTTGGTAAAACCCTTGCAGCAGAGGGTTGGGTGTGTCAGTTTGGCTTTTGCAAGCGTGCAGAGCAGAAGGCTCTGCAGAGCTCTACTTCTGTGAAGTCAACACAGAGGCTAATCATAGCCAAAAGTCCTGGTACCCTCAGCGTACACGGCGGTACAGTCGCCCCCTTGTTTCGCGGCTGCAATCCAGAGGATAACCTTTTGTTTTTCACTTTGGGAGTACACTGAACATTAAAGAGACTTTTGGTAGCGGAACCTTACTGTGGTCACTGCCTGTCTTCCTGTGTGTATATATATACGGGCAGCACGGTGGCGCAGTGGTTAGCACTGCAGCCTTGCAGCGCTTGGGTCCTGGGTTCTAATCCCACCTTGGACAACATCTGAGTTTGTATGTTCTCTCCGTGTTTGCGTGGGTTTCCTCCGGGCACTCCGGTTTCCTCCCACATTCCAAAGACATACTGATAGGGATTCTAGATTGTGAGCCCCATCGGGGACAGTGATGATAATGTGTGCAAAATTGTAAAGCGCTGCGGAATATGTTAGCGCTATATAAAAATAAAGATTATTATATATACATATATACACATACACATTATATATATATATATATATATATATATATATATATATATATATATATATATATATATATATATATATATATATATATATATATATATATATATATATATATACAGTTAGGTCCATATATATTTGGACAGAGACAACATTTTTCTAATTTTGGTTATAGACATTACACAATGAATTTTAAACAAAACAATTCAGATGCAGTTGAAGATCAGACTTTCAGCTTTCATTTGAGGGTATCAACATTAAAATTGGATGAAGGGTTTAGGAGTTTCAGCTGCTTAACATGTGCCACCCTGTTTTTAAAGGGACCAAAAGTAATTGGACAATTGACTCCAAGGCTATTTGATGGACAGATGTGGGCAATCCCTTCGCAATGTCACTCTCAATTAAGCAGATAAAAGGCCTGGAGATGATTTGAGGTATGGTGCTTGCATTTGGAAGGTTTTGCTGTGAAGTAAACAAGCGGTCAAAGGAGATTTTCATGCAGGTGAAACAAGCCATCCTTATGCTGCGAAAACAGAAAAAACCCTTCCGAGAAATTGCTACAATATTAGGAGTGGCAAAATCTACAGTTTGGTACATCCTGAGAAAGAAAGAAAGCACTGGTGAACTCATCAATGCAAATAGACCTGGGCGCCCATGGAAGACAACAGTGGTGGATGATCGCAGAATTATCTCCATGGTGAAGAGAAACCCCTTCACAACAGCCAACCAAGTGAACAACACTCTCCAGGAGGTAGGCGTATCAATATCCAAATCTACCATAAAGAGAAGACTGCATGAAAGTAAATACAGAGGGTTCACTGCACGGTGCAAGCCACTCTAAAGCACCAAAAATAAAAGCGCTAGACTGGACTTTGCTAAATAGCATCTAAAAAAGCCAGCACAGTTTTGGAAGAACATTCTTTGGACAGATGAAGCCAAGACCAACCTCTACCAGAATGATGGAAAGAGAAAAGTATGGCGAAGGCGTGGTACAGCTCATGATCCAAAGCATACCACATCATCTGTAAAACACGGCGGAGGCAGTGTGATGGCTTGGGCATACATGGCTGCCAGTGGCACTGGGTCACTAGTGTTTATTGATGATGTGACACAGGACAGAAGCAGCAGAATGAATTCTGAGGTATTCAGAGCCGCCATACTGTGTGCTCAGATCCAGCCAAATGCAGCCAAACTGATTGGTCGTCGTTTCATACTACAGATGGACAATGACCCAAAACATAAAGCCAAAGCAACCCAGGAGTTTATTAAAGCAAAGAAGTGGAATATTTTTGAATGGCCAAGTCAGTCATCTGATCTCAACCCAATTGAGCATGCATTTCACTTGTTAAAGACTAAACATCAGACAGAAAGGCCCACAAACAAACAGCAACTGAAAACCACCGCAGTGAAGGCCTGGCAGAGCATCAAAAAGGAGGAAACACAGCGTCTGGTGATGTCCATGAGTTCAAGACTTCAGGCAGTCATTGCCAACAAAGGATATTCAACCAAGTACTAAAAATGAACATTTTATTTAAAATTATTGAATCTGTCCAATTACTTTTGGTCCCTTTAAAAACAGGGTGGCACATGTTAAGGAGCTGAAACTCCTAAACTCTTCATTCAATTTTAATGTGGATACCCTCAAATGAAAGCTGAAAGTCTGAACTTCAACTGCACCGAAATTGTTTTGTTTAAAATACATTGTGGTAATGTCTACAAACCAAAATTAGAAAAATGTTGTCTCTGTCCAAATATATATGGACCTAACTGTATATATACATATATACATATATATATATATACATATATCTATATATATATACATATATATATATATATATATATATATATATATATATATATATATATATATATATATATATATATATATATATATACATATATATACATATACACACACATATACAGTACAGCCCAAAAGTTTGGACACCTTCTCATTCAAAGATTTTTCTGAATTTTCATGACTAAGAAAATGGTATATTTACACTGAAGTCATCAAAACTATGAAATAACACATGTGGAATTATTTACTTAACAAAAAAGTGTGGAATAACTGAAAATATGTCTTATATTCTTGGTTCTTCAAAGTAGCCACCTTTTGCTTTGATGACTGCTTTGCACACTCTTGGCATTCTCTTAATGAGCTTAAAGAGGTAGTCACCGGGAATGGTCTTCCAACAGTCTTGAAGGAGTTGCCAGAGATGATTAGCACTTGTTGGCCCTTTTGCCTTCACTCTGCGGTCCAGCTTACCCCAAACCATCTTGATTGGGTTCAGGTCTGGTGACTGCACCCCATCACTCTCCTTCTTGTTCAAATAGCCCTTACACAGTCTGGAGGTGTGTTTGGGGTCATTGCCCTGTTGAAAAATAAATGATGGTCCAACTAAACGCAAACTGGATGGAATAGCATGCTGCTGCAAGATGCTGTGGTAGCCATACTGTTTCAGCACACCATCACACCACCTCCTCTATGCTTCACGATGGGAACCAGGCATGTAGAGTCCATCCGTTCACCTTTTCTGCATCGCACAAAGACACGGTCGTTGGAACCAAAGATCTTAAATTTTGACTCATCAGACCAAAGCACAGATTTCCACTGGTCTAATGCCCATTCCTTGTGTTCTCTAGCCCAAACAAGTCTCTTCTGCTTGTTGCCTGTCCTTAGCAGTGGTTTCCTAGCAAATATTTTACCATGAAGGCCTGCTGCACAAAGTCTCCTCTTAACAGTTGTTGTAGAGATGTGTCTGCTGCTAGAACTCTGTGTGGCATTGACCTGGTCTCTAATCTGAGCTGCTGTTAACCTGCGATTTCTGAGGCTGGTGACTCGGATAAAATTATCCTCAGAAGCAGAGGAGACTCTTGGTCTTCCTTTCCTGGGGCAGTCCTCATGTGAGCCAGTTTCTTTGTAGCACTTGATGGTTTTTGCCACTGCACTTGGGGACACTTCCAAAGTTTTCCCAATTTTTCAGACTGACTGACCTTTATTTCTTAAAGTAATGATGGCCAATCGTTTTTCTTTACTTAGCTGCTTTTTCCTTGCCATAATACAAAATTCTAACAGTCTATTTAGTAGGACTATCAGCTGTGTATCCACCAGACTTCTGCACAACACAATTGATGGTCCCAACCCCATTTCTAAGGCAAGAAATCCCACTTATTTAACCTGACAGGGCACACCTGTGAAGCGAAAACCATTTCCGGTGACTACCTCTTGAAGCTCATCAAGAGAATGCCAAGAGTGTGCAAAGCAGTCGTCAAAGCAAAAGGTGGCTACTTTGAAGAACCTAGAATATAAGCCATAATTTCAGCTGTGTCACACTTTTTTGTTAAGCATATAATTCCACATGTGTTAATTCATAGTTTTGATGCCTTCAGTGTGAATGTACAATTTTCTTAGTCATGAAAATACAGAAAAATCTTTGAATGAGAAGGTGTTTCCAAACTTTTGGTCTGTACACACGCATGCATATACACACACACACATATATATATGCACACACGGATTGAAAAACTTTTCCTGTATTTATTATTTAATGTTATTAAAAGATGGGTATAAGGGCTTCTTCAACCTATCAGATAGAACTTGAGTGGTGTCATGCCCATTAATGTGCAGCTAGATAATTCACAATGTAGTATCAGTTGTCAACGTTAGATATTATTAGGTATACATATATCCTGTTCCTGTATCCAGGAGAATTTGGCTTTAAGCCTGTGTTCTGACTAGAACCGTCCCCCTGGTTTCCCGGGCAAGAGTAGCCATGTTCCCCGGACCTTGAGTCTTACACACGTTATTGGCTCTTTCTTCCTGCAGATCATTGCTCTTGATAAGCGGATTCCGGTGAGGCACAAATGTACTTACATGTGTGTGTTATGTTAGAACAGTTATGCAGCCACTGTGTAGCAGAGTGTGTAGTTAGGCATGTTGTGCTTTGTTTCATATTCCTGTTTCTCTGTATGCGGACAGATGTTTGCCCGTATAAAGTAATACAATGCCGACAACCTGAACTTGCCCTAGGATAGCCATGATAACTGTGTATCTGTCTTATGCTGTGTTTTGTGTTAGCTCGTTAATCTCTGTTGTTCATGTTATTGCATCCTGTAACATGCTTTAATGTGCCAAATACTGATGCACTGTTATTTCTTTCCATTGTAGTTTTTACCTGATCATCCATTATATCACATATCTCACAAAATCATCCACTATTGTTGTTCATCATCTCAATAAATATAGACCTATACGGTCTGTTTACTGAGGAAATGGATGAAGCTTTAGCCGTATACTAGAATCCACACAGCATCACACGTGGAGGAAGGCAGAACAAGTGGCATGCAGCGAAATACATTGAATAATTAGCACATCAACATGGCCATGTAATTTGGTAATTAGTTTGTCATTTACTGTGTTACAATCCGGACAGTAAATATTGCCCATTATAATTTCGGTTAGCTAATTGAACGGTTTTCTTTCCTTTTTGAATCATAGCTAACAGTAGTAATAGAAAAATACAGAATTTAAGCAGGTAATGTGTCTTCCTGAAGATTTAATGAGCAACCAAAAATCTACACAAACTTCATTTCTTTCTGTTCTGAAATAATGTTGAGAAATCTGCACATCAAATCCCATTGTTGTAGTCTACTTAAAAAAAACATGTTACTTACTCAGAATCTTTCTTCCTCTGCAGTTTTGCAAGTTCCCTTTGCTTTTCCTTGTATTGCCTCTGCACCTCCGCTAGCCTTACCCTACAGTCAAGTTCCACTGTGTCCATGTCCTCAATAGTAGATGCAATGGAAAAATGCTGCACAAAAAAGGAAAAAAAGTATTTTTGTGTTTCAAATTAAATAAGATTGAGCTGATTGAAATAGAAATAAAAAGGCAGCATGTTAAAGGAAACCTGTCAGCAGGATTGTGCACAGTAACATACAGGCAGTGTCAGATCGGCGCCGTTATACTGATTACAATGATACCTTGGTTGATTAAATCCGTCTTAGGCTGTGTGCACACGATGCAGATTTGGTGCAGAAAAATCTGCTGCAGTTCTGCACTAAATCTGCATCTCCTGGCAGAATCTGCAGGTGCGTTCTTTATGCGTTTTTGGTGCGTTTTTGATGCGTTTTTTATGCGTTTTTTGAGCACAAATCTGCACAAAAAACGCATAAAAAAACGCACCTGCAGATTTCTATTATGGAGGGGTGCAGAAACGCTGCAGAACTGCACAAAAGAAGTGACAGGCACTTCTTTGAAATCTGCAGCGTTTCTGCGCAGATTTTTCTGCACCATGTGCACAGCTTTTTTTTTTTCACATTGATTTACATTGTACTGTGATCACAGTGCAGTTCTGCAGCGTTTCTGCTGCAGAAAAATCTGCTGCAGTTCTGCACTAAATCTGCATCGTGTGCACATACCCTTATGGTTGTTGTTTAATCTTTATTTTTTGTTTTGAGTTAATGATATGCTTGTAGGGAAAGGCAGCCTGAGGGGAGGAGGGGGGTCTTCATGTGGTGCTCTGCTTATGTATCCATCAGTATGGCTTATGACAGGTCACTGATCCCTCACTGACCTAACCCCTGGTTTACATAATGAAAATTATATATATAAAAAAAAAATCCATAGCAGTGCCTGCGCTGCACCTTGATTACATGTGTAATATCCATATAAATATTCTTTTTGATGGTATGCATAGATTAAACATTTTCATAGATAGAAAAAAAATATATAGATCAGCTTGATCTGATAGATGCTACTGCGCAGGTGCTGCCATCTTGGAGAAGGCATTTTTTTTTCTCTAGCAAGATGGCCTGCCCAGTAGCAGCTATCTGATCGCCAATAGCTGCTACTGTAGGTTTTTTTTTTATGAATCTATGTATACCATCAAAAATAATATGTAAATGCACATTACGTATGCGATCATGGTGCAAGCAGGTGCCGCCGCTGGCTCCTGCCTGTAAATAGGGATTTTAAAATAAATATATATATATATATATATATATATATATATATATATATATATATATATATATATATATATATATATATATATACACATATATATACACATATATATACATATACATATATATACATATATCACACATACATACACACACACCATGTTCCAAATTATTATACAAATGACATTTTTCTCTGATTTTCCTAAATGGCCGGTGCAAATGACAGTCAGTCTAATAAAGCTCATCACCCGTTAGAGTATGCATCGAATTTTATTGACGATACCTCCCAATGATAACAGTATAGTCTCCAAAATGAATAAAAACTCAAAATGCACTGTTCCAAATTATTAGGAACAGTAGATTTCCTAAACATTCGATTTGTTTTAAAGAACTGAAAATGCTCATTTGTGGAATTTGCAGCATTAGTTGGTCACAATCACTGAACAAAAAAGCTATTTAACTCCAAAACATCTAACAGGCCAAGTTACATGTTAACATAGGAACCCTTCTTTGATATCACCTTCACAGTTCTTGCATCCATTGAACTTGTGGGTTTTTGGAGAGTTTCTGCTTGTATTTCTTTGCATGAAGTCATAATAGCCTCCCAGAGCTGATGTTTTGATGTGAACTGCTTCCCACCCTCATAGATCTTTTGCTTGAGGATACTCCAAAGGTTCTCTATAGGGTTGAGGTCAGGGGAAGATGGTGGCCACACCATGAGTTTATCTCCTTTTATGCCCATAGCAGCCAATGACTCAGAGGTATTCTTTGCAGCATGAGATGGTGCATTGTCATGCATGAAGATGATTTTGCTCCTGAAGGCACGCTTCTGCTTTTTAGACCATGGAAGAAAGTTGTCAGTCAGAAACTCTATAAACTTTGCAGAGGTCATTTTCACACCTTCAGAAACCTTAAAGGGCCCTACCAGCTGTTTCCCCATGATTCTGGGCCAAAACATGACTCCTCCACCTCCTTGCTGATGTTGCAGCCTTGTTGGGACATGGTGGCCATCCATAAACAAGACTGTTTGAAAATTAGTCTTCATGTATGTCTGGGCCCACTGCAACCGTTTCTGCTTGTGAACACTGTTTAGGGGTGGCCGAATAGTAGGTTTATGCACCACAGCAAGCCTTTGAAGGATCCTACACCTTGAGGTTCGAGGGACTCCTGAGGCACCAGCAGCTTCAAATAACTGTTTGCTGCTTTGTAATGGTATTTTGGCAGCTGCTCTCTTAATCCAATGAATTTGTCTGGCAGAAACCTTCCTCATTATGCCTTTATCTGCATGAACTGTGTGTGCTCTGTTTCAGTCACAAATCTCTTCACATTATGATGATCACTTAATTTTTTGTGAAATATCTAATGTTTTCATACCTTGTCCAAGGTCTTGCAATATTTAACGCTTTTCAGCAGCAGAGAGATCCTTTTTATTTCCCATATTGCTTGAAACCTGTGGCCTGCTTAATAATGTGGATCATTTTTAAGTAGTTTTCCTTTAATTAGAATCACCTGGAAAACTAATTATCACATGTGTTTAAGATTGATTTCAGTGATCCATTGAGCCCTGAGACACAATACCATCCACGAGTTTATTTAAAAAACAAAACAATTAAATCTTTATGACACTTAAATCCAATTTGCATAATAATTTGGAACACAGTGTGTGTATATATATATATATATATATTATTAATTATGTAAACTAGGGGGCAGGTCAGTAAGGGATCAGTGACCTGTCAGAAGCCATACTGATGAACAGCTAATCAGAGCACCACATGAAGACCCCACATGACGCGCCGAAGCACTTATAACAGCGCCGACCTGACACTGTGAGGTTACTGTGCACAATCCTGCTGACAGTTCGCTTTAAGGGAGGTTATCCATTAAAGAGAATCTGTCACCACATTTGACCTATCTACACTATTAATATGGGCATAGAGGTTGAAGACTGCTGAATACACTGAAACCTGTATGATACCTGTATCATATCAGAGGTTTTGTTGCTGAGAAGCCATCCTTTATCACTATGTAAATGACCTCTTTCCAGCCTATGTGGAGGACACTGCCTGGAAGATAACTCCAGAGATTATTTTACATGAAGGGGATGTTACCAGTGTGATGTATAATGGCCGCTATCTACTCTCACTGCCTAGCTGTGACTAGTTATAACTGACGTATCTGCAGGTTCCTCACAGTTTCAGCTTCCAGCTCACAGGCAGACAGGGTTGTAATATTGTTGCAATACAGCAGAGCTGTGAAAATTGCAAAATATGTGTTTGCAGGAAGATCTTTCTCCTGCCCTGTTAGTTAGGCCTCTTTCACATTTCCATTTTTACAATCTGCACAGGATCAGTCAAAATGTTGAAAAGACGGATCCTGTGCAGTTTGTTAAAAACAGGTGCACTGGGTCCGTTTTTTTTACGGACCCATCGAGGCTATGTGCACCTGTTGTGTATGCATACACAACACAACCCATGTTAAAAATAATTAAAAAAAACTTGTTATAGAGTTGATTGTGACTTGTAGGATCGCTACTTCCAACAGGTGGCGCTATAGAGGTTAAGTCCCCTTTTTCTCAGAAGAGGCAATTTGCAGAAAGAAAACTTGATATTCTTAACTTTCGGCGTCCCTCGCAGCCTTCCCGATGCTCGTGACGCTCACGATGCTCCCGTTCCGCGCAATGCTCGCTACGCTACGTCATCTGGGGTCATTGCTGTGATGCATTACTGGGAACGGGAGCGTCACGAGCATCGGGAAGGCTGCGAGGGACACCGGAAAATGAGAATAATCAAGATTTTTTATTTTTTATATTATTTTTAACATTATATCTTTTTACTATTGATGCTGCATAGGCAGCATCAATAGTAAAAAGAGAGAAAGAGATCAAGAGAGAATTTCCCTGACTGGAAATTCTTCCACGCATGCTCAGTTTCAAAAGGCGGAACCAGTCGCTGGATTCCTGCTTTTGGCAGTCAGCGACGGATCCTGCGTCCATAGGCTTCCATTATAGCCAAAGACGGACGGCGCAAGATCCGTCGCTGAGCGATTTTCTGACGTGCACAAAAATTGTTCCTCTGTGCGTTGTCTCCGCCCGACGGACAGCAATTTTACGACGGATCCCGTGCACGACAGATGAAACGGAAGGCCATCCATCACAATCCGGCGCAAATACAAGTCTATGAGAAAAAAAGGGATCCAGCAGAAGCATTTGCTGGATCCGTTTTTTTTTCACAAAATGACGCATTGTGACGGAAAAAGAAAGACGGAAGTGTGAAAGAGGCCTTACATGTCTGAAACGGATAACTCCTCTTCATGTAAAACAAGCTCTGGAGGTAGAGTTTTCTTCCAGGCAGTGTCCTCCCTAGAGCCTGGAAGAGGTCATTTATATATAAGAAAAATGGGAATTTCTCTGGAATTAAGAAAATGGTTCACAGATTTTATTCAGACTCCTATCACCTACATTCCCATATAGACGGCTTAGGAGGGTTGAGCCTACTGACAGATTCCCTTTATAGAATAATTGTTCCCAACTGTACTTTCATATGAAGGTTATTAAACTTTCTAACATATTTCAGAACTGAAAGCTGCCCCCGAGCTACAGCTTGAAGCATGTGTTTGCCTGAAATCAGAGTTGTGTGTGAAAAGTACTAGCTGACTGTTCAACGCAACAGTGAAGCCAGCCCCCTCATCTTGTCACAGCTGATGAATTGACAGCAATATGTAAATAAAACCAAAAAAAATCAGAATGTAGTGGTTCAAGATCTTTGATCTCCACAGATTTACTGCTGGATAAGTAGCCACGTATGCAAAGCCATGAAGGATTCAGTGGCAGGTTCCTCCCAAGAAGACAGGTCATGCTATGCCCGCACTTACAAGACAAGCAGGCAACACTACAGCCTCCAGCAGCCATGGGCTGAGCTTTATACCAAGGCTGCATTCTTCATCTCTGACTTCGCCAGAGAAGATTTCAACTATATCTCTTTGGGAGTATTATATGCCACTCCATATTACTGTGTGGCTGCCAGCAGTGACATATTAAACTGTTGAAAGGCAGCAGCATTTTACTCACTCAGAGCTTTGTGGAAATGCTGGCTGGTGACATCATGTAGATGGGGGAGTGGGATGGTTAATCACGAGAGGTGGCATTGAGATCATCCCACCCATTGTGATGGCTGCGATTGGTGCTGTGTCACACAACACCGATCACAGCATATCACGTTTGTTTTTTAAAAAACTTCATTGACAGATTGCTGTGATGGGCTAGTCAGAGCTGACCAGCCAATAGCATAGATTGCCGATGTGGGGGAGCGGTACAGACCCTTGGGGCGACGTGAAGGGATGGTCTGCTGTCAGGGACAGCAGTCATCCTAACCCGGTAACCACGCGATGCAGTGCGATGACCAGAAAAAGCGGCGCCATACATATACGGTGCTTTGTGGGAACGCAGCTCCCACAGCACCGTACATGTACGGCGCATGTCAGGAAGGGGTTAACGGGAACCTGTCATGTGAAAAAACGCTATTAACCTGCAGATATGGGGTTAATCGGCAGGTTAATAGCATTCTGAACCTGCTCGGCGCCTCCACTTAAATTAGAAATCTGCCAGGAGGAATAGTTAATTTCCTCTTGGCAGCGTGGGTCTCAGTGATGATGGGGGCGCAGGTACAGGTGTCTCTGCATATAGAGAGTGGCGGTTATAACTGTACCCCTAGCTCTGACTAACAGATCGCTTAACATGAAGGCCGGCCGTCAGTCTGTGCTGGAGGCACGGTTACAGCCGCCACTCAATATACACAGAGCAGTGACTGAAAATGTGCCAGCACCAACCGCATGACTGACATTTCCTCCCGGCAGCGTGGTTCTAAGTGACAGCATCAGATAGGTTCAGAATGCTATTAACCTGTAGATTAGCCCCATATCTGCAGGTTAATAACGTTTTTTTTTTTTTTCACAAGACAGGTTCCCTTCAAAAATAATTATATAATCAATAATTATTAATATACAATAAAAAATTAGGACACAATCCATTTAAGGAAATCATTTAAAACCATGGTGAGCATTTTCAACCCACAGATGCTTTACAGAATTTTAAAACATAGGGGCACAAAAATGAAAAATATTTCTTTTCCCACTATAAGGATATGTACACATATTAGCTTTTCCAGGAAAACACGCTGTTAAAACCCCTATAAAATGAACATTGTGCATAATGATAAAAGAAGTGATATAGTTGGGGTTAACAGTTTCAGGGTTTGGAAACCCTGTCCATTCTTTCTTTGTTTGGAAGCCGCCCATTCACTGTACTTTAAAAAAAAAAAAAATGTTATCGTATTATTGTGCTGTGATAATCTTATAAATGTGCCCCTGCTGTGTACTGTGTAACGGCTGTGTCTGACCGTACAGAGATGCTCCAGTTCATGGTCCGCACATATCGCAGCTCCCAGCTGAGGGAGCACAAGTCACTTATAAGCATGCATACAGACAACACAGCAGGGGATCATAGTTGCTTCTTGAAGGTAACATTTCTCTGCTTGAGATGATTATTACTTAAATATATGATAATATATGATAATAACTGATCAGAGAATATGCTAGTTATCATACTCACATACCGCTACATAGTTTGAAAAAAAACTTTAATGAAGACAATTATACATAGACTTTGAACTAAAAAGGTCTTGTCCACTCACCGGTGTATTTTTTCCTGGTTTCCAGCTATATTTTTTATTTAGTGTTAATTCTCGAGGCAATTGGATTGATTTGGCTTTCAGGTAATCCAAAGTTGGTGAAGAAAGCACTTCCATTAACATTTGAGAGCTAACAGCCAACAGGCTTTCAAGAGAAGGTTTAATGTGGCAGTTTTGCAAATCTGGTAAGTAAAAAAAAAAAAAAAAACAACATTAACATGTGCAATGAAGTATTATCTTTAGTGACTGGCTACTACTGCCCGTATACATTGGAACAGTTTCAAACACAAAAAGGAACTTACTGTCCATTTGCTTTCTTCTCTCAAGCTCGATCTCAGCTATTTCACTTAGTAAGACAATGCCTTTGAGAAGTGAGCTGTCTGCTGATGGATCAGTAGTCAGAACTGCTGTGCTTCTGAGTGGCAGGCAGCAGGCCTGAGGCATTTCAGATGCCGCAACCAACGTATTCATACCAGCCAGTGGGTCATTCATACATTTCACATCAGAAAGGTGAGCACACGTGTCCTCTTTACAGTTCAAAGGTCCAGATGTCACACTATCTGTCCAAGAGCTTTCCTTTCTCATGTTCAAATCCATAATTTCATTGGTTTTGGTGGATGGTTTAACATGATGAAGAATGCTTTCAAAATCCATTTCACTACTTGGAGACTCAAAAGTGTCAGTAAAGTCCGTTTGAGTTGAACATGTACCTTTTCCAATGCAAAGCTCAATTTCAGAAAAGCAAGGGGAAAGCCTTTCACCTTTTCTGAGCTCTTCATCCTCATCTACTTTTGCAGAATCTGTTTCTTGACATAGAAAATGTTGGCATTCTGCAGACACTTTACAAACATCTGGTTCAATGAAGATTTTACAACTTGATATGGTAGGTAAACCTTCTGCTTTAATGGCGTCGGTGGTTAATTCAGCTGCCTCTGCTTCCTCAGACACATGTGCAGGTTTGAGATCCAAGGGAGTTTCAATATCACATGTTTTTAATTCAGATAGTTTGATAACTGAAGCAAAATTTTCAGCGTTTTCAACATTTGTTGGTTGATTTATATAGGAAAGCTGGTGCTGCATGGAGGGTGAAAGACGCTGCACTGAGTATCCATGCATGTCATCTGAAAACAGAAATAATTTATGATCAACATGGACTTGAATTCTCATTTAGTCATGACAAAACCATGTATATTATGTATATATTGTATTGATATGATGTGTTCTCAAGGTGGGATTTAGGATATCTTATGACAAGTAAATGGATGGAAATTCGTATCTTCCAAGGAAGTTTAGTCTACTACTCAGAAAATAAAGGGAACTGCATTAACATCAACAATAACAGAAAATGCCCAAATGCCCTAGGTATTTTTGGATCACACACAGTGTTGACATGTGCAATCCAATAAATATAAGTATGTAGTGAGACATGGTAATTGTACACGTCCTTAAAGTACCAATACAGTAATTTTTTTAACCTTTTGTAAGGTAATGCATGTAGCTCACTGATAGCATTCTTCACCTGTTGACAGCCTCATATAATAATAATCTTTATATAGCGCCAACATATTCCGCAGCGCTTTACAGTTTAACAGTTTCAAACATAAGTAACAACGTTAACAATACAATAATTAAAGCAAAATAAGACGACCCTGCTCGTGAGAGCTTACAATCTACAATGAGGTGGGGGAGATACAAAGTACAGGTGTGTATTTACAATGTTGCATTTACAATGATGGTCCAGCTATCTTCAGGGGGGTGGGGGATAGATGAAGACAGTGAATGGGCTACACAAACATAAAATGACTTTGATTAGTGAATGTGATAGGCCGCTCTGAACAAATGTGTTTTGAGGGAGCGCCTAAAACTATGCAAATTGTGGATAGTCCTAATATCTTGGGGTAGAGCATTCCAGAGGATTGGCGCAGCGCGGGAGAAGTATTGGAGTCGGGAGTGGAAGGTACGAATTAGTGCAGAGGTTAGTTGAAAGTCGTTTGCAGAGCGCAGCAGTCGGTTAGGCTGATAGACAGAAATAAGGGAGGAGATGTAAGGGGGTGCAGCACTGTGGAGAGCTTTGTGGGTGAGAGCAAGTACTTTGAATTGGATTCTATAATGAAGGGGCAGCCAGTGTAATGACTGGCGAAGAGCGGACACGTCTGAATATCGATTAGCTAGATGGACAACCCTGGCTGCTGCATTAAGGATAGACTGGAAAGGGGAAAGTCAAATAAGGGGGAGGCCAATTAATGGAGCATTACAGTAATCCAGGTGGGAGTGGATCAAGGCGACAGTGGGGGTTTTTGTTGTTTCCATGGTGAGAAAAGGATGGATTCTAGAGATGTTCTTTACGTGTAAGAGGCACGAGCGGGCAAGAGATTATATATGGGATGTGAAGGAGAGATCGGAGTCAAATATAACACCCAGACAGCACGCCTGCTGCCGGGTTATTATGCTGGTGCCACCCACGAAGAAGGAAATGTCAGATTTAGGGAGGCTATTAGATGGTGGGAACAGAAGTTGTTCCATTTTGGAGAGGTTGAGTTTCAGATAGAAAGTGGACATGATGTTGGAGACAGTCAATGGCGTTCTGTAGTACAGCGGGGGTAAGGTCAGGGGATGACGTGTATAGTTGTTTGTCATCGGCATAAAGATGGTACTGAAAGCCAAATCTGCTGATGGTCTGTCCAATTGGGGCCGTGTAAAGGGAAAAGGGGGCCAAGGACTGAGCCCTGATATACCCCGATAGTGAGAGGAAGAGGAGATGAAGTGGAGCCAGAGAACAGAACACTGAAGGAGCGGTCAGAAAAATAGGAAGAGAACCAGGAGAGAGCAATGTCCTTAATGCCCTGTGACTGGAGCCTAGAGAGAAGGAGAGGGTGGTCAACAGTGTCGAAATCTGCAGAAAGGTTGAGAAGAATGAGCAGAGTGGTCACCGTTACATTTTGCTGTCAGGTCGTTTGTCACCTTGATGAGTGAAGGTTCTGTCGAATGTAGGGGGCGGAAACCAGACTGTGAAGGGTCTAGGAGGGAGTGAGTTAAGAGGTAACGGGTAAGGCGGGTGTCGAGCAAGTGCTCCAAGAGTTTAGAGATGAAGGGGAGATTATAGAACGGTCTGTAGTTATTTGTGCAGGATGGGTCGAGGGTGGGTTTCTTTAGTAATGGAGTAATGATAGTGTTTGAAGGAGGAGGGTAAAATGCCAGAGGAGAGGGTGAGATTAAAGATTTTAGTTAGGTGAGTTGTGACGACTGGAGAGAGAGACTGGAGGAGATGAGAGGGAATGGGGTCAGTAGTGCATGTGGTCGGACGACAAGAAGAGAGGAGCCTGGAGACGACTTCTTCTGTGATGGGATCGAATGTGGAGAGTGAGCCAGGGGAAATGCAGGGAGGAATGGGAGTCACTGCACTTGGTGGCTGAGAGCGGATTTCCTGACGGATATTATCTATTTTCTCTCACATGAATACACTTGTCACTGGTCAAATCACGTACTGGTTGGTGTATGAAGCAAAGGTCACGTTTTTAATTATTCTCAATGCAAGTCTATGGGAACTCATAAGGAGGAAGTGTAGCCTCATTATTGAGGAAAAAAAAGACTCAGTGATCCTGGAGGTTACAAAGTGTTACATAGTGCCAAAGCAACCAAAGCGGGGCTGAAAACAGAAGACGACTCTGACCAGTGAGTATGTAACTACATGCATTACACGTACATACACGTTTACTAACAAAAGGATTGAAACAAATGCTGGAGTGATACTTCAATATTTTCTCTAAGGCAAAAACATTTGTTGATAACTGCTTGGTCACATGGACCAAAAATTGTTTCCAAGCTGAGAACTGTCCTCAGTCAACCAGATCTTTGTTAAAAGTTTAACTTATTCGCAAAAAAGTAGGACAGATAAAAACAAACCTTGGAGTGGAGAAGAGCTACCTTGTTCCATAGATGGATCTGACCCATCATTAGCTTCTATTTTGGTTAGCAACATTGAAGCAGGTGAAGAACTGCTGATAGATGGCTGCTCAGAGTATTTATAAGAATCTTCTTCCAATTTGTTTGCAGCAGAGAATGATTCAAGGAGAGGTGATGAAGCAAACACTTTGCTACAGGAATTAGATGGAGAACTGCAAACAGAGCTTTTCTTATCAGTTTGTAAAGACAAATCCCCAACTTTTTCTTGTCCCAGTTTCATCCGCTCCTAAAGATTAAAAACAGACAACCCTTTTGCTCAGAGAAAGAATTATACTAATGGTCAAAATACAAAAGTACTACAAGAAAAGACAGGATTTGTCCAGCATTATAGGGGTTCTCCGGTCCAAACAGACAGAGTTGACTGCAAACTTATGAATCCCCAGAGAGTCTCCCTCACATAAAATATAACATTAAATTCAAAATACTAAAAAGAATGACTCTGGACAAAAAGGTGACACAAAAATACAATACCACATACATAAAGTGCTTTAAAGCACCTTCATATACATGCCATTAGTATGAGATATACTGTACAATCCTGTTGACAGGTTCCACAAGTAAAGATCATTGTTGCTTAGTCATGCTTTCACTGATGGTAGGTTTTGCTACAAATAGGACAGAACTTTCCCTTCTACTCAGCAACAATATCCCACCATGTGGCTTTCAACTTTTTTCACGTGCTAGTCTAACCATTTTCACGATGACAGACAGCCAGGAACAAAAACTAAATGTCTGCAGGTCTAAAGAAAAAAAATATATAAAATAGATATCCCAAGGGTGCTTTCACACAGCATTTTTGCCCACGGTTGCTTGTCTTGTTAGGGCTTGAGTTAAACCTCCCCACACAAAACAGGATTCAGGAGTATGCACAGACTGGGTCATAGGCTATAATGATGCCAACAGAGTCAACTTGCGCTCTGACACGCATCATTCTAGGGCGCATACGCTTACTGAAGGCAGAAACCCAGATGTAGTAAATCAAGAGAAGAAGCAGAAATGCCCAACTTTGAAAGTTAATATCAGTTGGTTCTTCTCTTAAATATCATAGACTGTAAATATCAGGAAAACAACAAACAATGAGTTGAAGTTGAAAAACTATCATCCCCTATGCCCCCAAGTACACTGCCGTGAATTTTCCCCATATGCCCCATATTAGACCTCCAATATCTGAGTTATTACCTTTGACTCAATCCCTATTGATATTCAAGGACAAGTCCAATGTGAGACTGAATCCTCTCACACAGACCAGGCCTCAAGAGGCTTCTTTTTGACAGCCCACCTATTCCACCTACTATGGGAAAAAGATTCCTTTTTAGGTTGGCAATCAAACTGTCGGACTGTAACAGGTGATTGAAGTATGTACCGATGAATACAATGAAGGCCAGAGGGGAGAAGACAGATCAAGCATTTCTGCTGAGTAGCACCAAAAAAAACAAAAAAATAACAATATTAATTCTTTGGATTCTTAGAAACTTCCCTTTGTTTGCTGCCCTGCAGGGGGCCTGCCCAGGTGTGTGTCTGTCACGGCAATAACATATGCCACTAGAGGTCTTCCTTTGAACAATATTCGCTCAAGATGTGCTTTCTCCTCTCCCTGCTTCCTTTTCTTAATCTCTCCAACTTCTCATCTCACTTCTCAACTATATAATATCCTCACTGATAACTTATTAGATGGCGACCCTGGAAATCATGATATTTGGCAAAACGAACTACAGATTACTCTGTCAGAGTTGGATAGCCTCAAGATATTTACGATGACTCATAAGATGTCAATATATTGTTATGCTCATATCTGGTGATCTTGCCTCTTCTTGCAGCCAAATACCAATCATACAAATATATTCACACAAGCAGAGGTAAACAACGGGGAGTGGAGGATGGGGTAAAACCAAAGTAGGAGAAGAAAGGGATTAGCAAACAGCAAAACCTTGCAACAGTCTCAGATAAATTGACCAAATGCCTTCTCAAAGAAAAACAAACCAATATCTCCTAAATAGGCATCATGAAGCTATCTCTGGCAATGAGTGCTTGCCAGGGAGCAGATTATAAAGGAGATGGGAGAGGCTAACTGAACAGCTGAGAGCCTTAATCCGGGAAACTTCCAAGACCCCTCAACTGAGCATATTAACACCTGCACTGCTGAAAGAAATGATCAAGCAAATTTGGTAGCTATGGTGACCCAGATGTCGTCATGATGACATCGGGTCACTAGGGCAACAATCGGGACACCGCGATGGGGTTGCGGTGTCTCTGATCCACAGGCAGATGGGCTTTCTTCCCCCTGTCTGTTCCCAAAATGCCGCAATAGAGTTTGACTGCAGCATTTAGGGGGTTAAAGTGCTGGAGCAGTGCAAGGCCGCTCCTGGCACTGAGTGCCGGATGTCAGCTGTTAAAATCGCATCAGGCACACAAAATCGCTTGAACGTATCCATATCCCCCAGGTCGGTAAGCACCAGATCAACTGGACATTTGGATAGGTCTTCGGCCAGAAAGGGGTTAAAACACCCGTCTAAATTATGACTTCGCTATAGCACATTATGTTCGGCAAAATGGTAATTCCGATTTTATTACAATTTCTTTGTAAAGGCTCACCTTATGCATATTAGCTTTTCTTATGACTATCTTCTATACCATACTGACCAACGATCATGTTATTAAACCACGTTGAATCAAAGAGTGCCCCCAAGAGGAAGCTGTCGCGAAACGCGTGGCGGGGTTTGGCCTAGGTGTAGCGTGCCATTTGGCCACACATGAAGAAAATCATTTATCCAGGTAATATGTACGGTATTTATAAGTTTCCGCTATTCAATTTGTGTGCGGTGCAATAGGTATTTTCAGGAACGCAGCTGTCACTGGGTGACTCATTGTATGATTTAAACACAGCTATCAATGCTGCTACGATAGCGTTATCTACCATGCTACAAGCTTGTTTAGTAACACTGCTTATCTAGCAATATTTATTGTCAGGAACGCGGCTGTCACAGGGTGACTCATTGTATGATTTAGACACAGTTACTAATGCTGCTACTATAGTGTTACTTACCATGTTACAAGCTTGTTTAGTAACACTGCTTATCTAGCTATATTCATTGTCAGGAACGCGGCTGTCACAGGGTGACTCATTGTATGATTTAGATACAGCCATTAATGCTGCTACTATAGCGTTACTTACCATGTTACAAGCTTGTTTAGTAACACTGTTCATCTAGCTATATTCATTGTCAGGAACGCGGCTGTCACAGGGTGACTCATTGTATGATTTAGACACAGTTACTAATGCTGCTACTATAGTGTTACTTACCATGTTACAAGCTTGTTTAGTAACACTGCTTATCTAGCTATATTCATTGTCAGGAACGCGGCTGTCACAGGGTGACTCATTGTATGATTTAGATACAGCCATTAATGCTGCTACTATAGCGTTACTTACCATGTTACAAGCTTGTTTAGTAACACTGTTCATCTAGCTATATTCATTGTCAGGAACGCGGCTGTCACAGGGTGACTCATTGTATGATTTAGACACAGTTACTAATGCTGCTACTATAGTGTTACTTACCATGTTACAAGCTTGTTTAGTAACACTGCTTATCTAGCTATATTCATTGTCAGGAACGCGGCTGTCACAGGGTGACTCATTGTATGATTTAGATACAGCCATTAATGCTGCTACTATAGCGTTACTTACCATGTTACGAGCTTGTTTAGTAACACTGTTCATCTAGCTATATTCATTGTCAGGAACGCGGCTGTCACAGGGTGACTCATTGTATGATTTAGACACAGTTACTAATGCTGCTACTATAGCGTTACTTACCATGTTACAAGCTTGTTTAGTAACACTGTTCATCTAGCTATATTCATTGTCAGGAACGCGGCTGTCACAGGGTGACTCATTGTATGATTTAGATACAGCCATTAATGCTGCTACTATAGCGCTACTTCCCATTTTACAAGCTTGTTTAGTAACACTGCTTATTTAGAGATATTTATGACACTGCTCTGATCTTATAGTTGGGCACTGTGATTTATTACCAGCCCGCCAACCTGCATATTTTAATGCCGGCTTTCGCTTGATTGTGATCTTAAGGTATTTTTACAAGCAGTATATATTAACAAGTACTTCAGTAGTTTAAAAACCTGTTATATCGGATAATCTGAATTGTCAGTAGGGTTGCAGTCACATTGTGATTTATTGTGTCATTTAACACTTTTATCTAATACGGCTATTATAGCGTGAAACATTGCTAATCCAGCGTGATTTATGGTATTTCCTTGACCTGTTGGTTGGGCTTGTTTGAAAAAGTTGGTTTATCATATAGCCATTTAAACCTGCATATTTTGATGCTGGTTTTTTGCTCGTACATGGTCTTTAGATATTATTATTAATAAATCTAGCTGCTATTTTCATGCTCTATGTACTAAGTTTTACACTAGCACTTTAACAATTATAATCTTTTTTTAATTTATTTACAAAGAATTGGAAACTGCTACAACTGAATTTTCTCCCTGGATTTATGTATTTCTTACGCTTACCTATTAATACAGTATTTTAGCGGTTTTGAGGCACTATTTTAATTGTATGTTTTGTCTGTTGGCATATATGTTAATAAAATTGTAACTTTAAAAAAAAACAAACTATAACACTCTTTGATTCAATGCGGTTTAATAACATGATCGTTAGTCAGTATGTGTATGTATACATTTTGAGTGTTTCCCATCCCTAGAGTGGGGAAATGGGGCTGAGTTATATGTTTACATATCTTCTATACCATGTAAAATGAAATATTTCCTTAAGTTATTACCTTTTATTGTATTTTACTGTTGGAAACTTAATAAAAACAGTTTATGGGAATAGACAGGAGAGGAGAAGGAATATGTATTTACAGAAATGTTAATAATCAGTAGCAAGCTTGAAGTCTTTCGGTTATAAGTATGGCCAGTATCAGCAGAAACATTCTACAGAATGACCTGCCTCAACATACTCAATATGTAGTAACTAACTGCCTTTTGTTATAGATATTTTTGTGTGAAAAAGGATAGAAGAAACTATTATTTAATAACGTTACTAAAAAAATATTACCTAAAAATAAAAAAGCCTAAAGCCTTACCGCAAGTTGTTCATTTCTGTGACATTCGTGTGATTCATGATGAGTTTTCCTTTTAGCTTCCAATTGTGCATTTCTCTGTAGTTCCGATATGTCAACATTTCTCTGTAGATCCAGCACATCTGGTTGTTCATTTCTCTGAGGCTCAACACTGTCCAGTTGTGCACTTTTATGTAATTCTACAGAATGTGCAGCTTGCTGCTGTAGCAGCATATACAGTTCATGTTGTCGCATAAGATGCTGATGGGAGAACAGCTGGAGCTGGTGTGCATGCTGGATTGAAGTATGTGCCGATGAATACAATGAAGGCCAGAGGGGAGAAGTCGGATCAAGCATTTCTGCTGAGTAGCACCAAAAAAAACAACAAAAATAACACAATATTAATACATATGTCAAACATATGTAATGTATATTTTTAGAAAATGGGAATGAGCCCTATTAATCATGTATGGTAGTTTTCAGATGTTTGCACATGTGAACATCAGCATTGAGCCTGTAACTTGACAGGTCACTTTTGTGTCCCGCTTTCCTAGTCGAGATCTCATGTAGGTGCAGTCATTCCCAAGGGTGCCGCATGTGCAGTAATGATCTGGTGATGTTGCGAGAGCTGAGTATTAGTGATGAACGAGTATACTCGTTACTCAAGATTTCCAGAGCACGCTCGGGTGTGCTCCGAGTATTTTTTATTGCTTGGAGATTTAGTTTTCATGGCCTCAGCTGCATGATTTACATCTGTTAGCCAGCTTGATTACATGTGGGGATTCCCTAACAACCAGGCAACTCCCACTTATGCTGGCTAGTAGCTGTAAATCATTCAGCTGCGGCGATGAAAACAATCTCCGAGAACTAAAAAATACTTGGAGGACACCGGAGCGTGCTCGGGAAATATCGAGTAACGAGTATACTCGCTCATCACTACTGAGTATCCATCTGCGCATGTGCCAACCCCCGGGAATGACAGAGTGTGTGAAATGTTGCCAGGGAGCAGGTCTCAGAAAGGTCACCTGTCAATCACAGGTAGGAGTCAGGTGCCTGAAGGAGAAAGACCAAAAGAGCTTTAAGGGCAGGCCAAAAACCTGCATTTGTGCACTCATCTGCATAAGAAATCACAAATGGATTACAAGATAACACAGATACAGACTCATAATATAACAAGGTATGGACGTCATCATTGCAGGTAGTCATGTTATTTTGGGGCCTGAAAACCTGCTTATCGGTTTCCTTTAACGCACAATCACTGCAACATCTGCATAGGTTTTGGTACCTTTAAATTCTCCTACATGAAGACACAGTCATCATAGGAACGGTTTGTAATGCAAAATAGAATCCTACCAGACATCTTGTCATCTGGTCTTCATCATTTCCCAGGTATTTGCATGTTTGTGGATTTATGTGGAAGAAATGAGGACTTGTTACCAAGTCAAAAGTAACCCGTACTTCTTATTTTATTCCCACTACGCTCCCCCTGTATTTTTTTTCTTTTTTTACAAATCCGACATACAGTTTCAGAGATATACAGTGGGGAAAGAAGTACCGTATTTGATACACTGCCGATTTTGCAAGTTTCCCCTACTGAAAAGAATGGAGAGATCAGTATTATTTATCGTAGGTACAATTCAACTGTCAGAGACAGAATCTTTAAAAAAAATTTGCAGAAAAATCACATTGTATGATTTTTACAAATTTAATGCAATAAAAAGCAAATTAAGTTTTTAATACAAACAGAACTTAACATTTGGTACAGAAACCTTTGTATGCAATTAAAAAGGTCACATGTTTCCTGTAGTTCTTGACCAAGTTTGCACACACTGCAGCAGGGATTTTGTCCCACTCCTCCATACAGATCTTCTCCAGATCGTTCAGGTTTCAGGGCTGTCGCTAGGCAAAGATTTTCTATTGGGTTTATTTGTAGAGACTAGCTTGGCCACTCCAAGACCTTGAAATGCTGTTTACGGAGCCACGACTTAGTTGAACTGCCTGTGTGTTTTGGTTTGTCATCTTGAAAGACCCAGCCACGATCCATCTTCAATGCTCTGAGGAAAGGAAGATGTTGGCCAAAATCTCACGATAAGTAACCCACATCCATCCTCCCTTCAATACGGTGCAGTCGTCCTGTGCCCTTTGCAGAAAAGCAGCCCCAAAGTACGATATTTCCCCCACCATGCTTCATTGTTGGGACGGTGTTGTTGGGGTTTTACTCAACCTTCTTCCTCTGAACAAGGCGAGTGGAGTTGATGCCAAAAAGTTCTAGTTTTGGTCTTATCAGATGACATAACCCACTGGCTCATTCCAGATCAGATGGTCATTGGCAAACTGCTAACAGGCCTGGACATGTGCAGGCATGAGCAGGGAGATTGTGCGTGCCCTGCAGGATTTTAATCCATGACGGCGTAATGTGTTATCTTGCATGGAGCCCCAGAGCTAGAAAGATTGACAGTCATCCTTTGTTTCTTCCATTTTCTAATAATAGCGCCAACCGTTGTTGCCTTTTTAAACAAGCTCCTTCCATATTGTCCTGTATCCCATACCAGCCTTGTGCAGTAATTCAAATGGAGCGATTTCGGCACCAGTCATTCCTGATGATAGCATAAATACAGAAACTATTGGTGGTGCTCGCATTAGAAATAATATAATTTAAGAAAAAAATGAAAAGCGGCACTCACTAGGTTCTGTAGCAAAATCCCTTATACCATCAATGTAGCAAACAAAACGGTAGGCAGGGACTTAGCATGAGACTGAAGGATGCTGTCAAGGCACTTCTACGAGTCTAAACCGAAACATGAAATCCCGTCGTCCAGTTTCCCGCTCATTCTCTGCCTACCATTTTGTTTGCTACATTGATGGAATAAAAGATTTTACTGCAGAACCTGGTGAGTGCTGCTTTCCAGCCTTGTGCAAGTCTACAATTTTGTCCCTGGTGTCCTAGACAGCTCTTTGGTTTTGGCCATGTTGGAAAGGTTGGAGTGTGATTGATTGTGTGTGTGGACAGGTGTCTTTTATACAGGTAACGAGATCAAACAGGTACAATTCATATAGGTAAAGAATGCAGAGTAGGAGGGCTTCTTAAAGAAAAATTAACAGGTCTGAATTTTTGCTGGTTGGTATGTGATCAAATGCTTACGGTATTTCATAAAATAAAATGCAATTTAATCATTTAGAAATTATACAATGTGATTTTCTGTTTTTTTATTTTTAGATTCTGTCTCTCACAGTTGCAGTGCAACTATGCTAAAAATTCCAGACCTCTCCATTCTTTGTAGGTGGGAAAACTTGCAAAATCGTCAGCATCAACTACTGATTTTGCCTACTGCCCGCCTCCTTAATTAGTGCCGATTTCTATAGTCTTTGCAAGGGAGAATCAATTAACAGCAAAACATGGTTAAAACAATATTTACCAGCAGATTATCATTGTATCTACAGATCAATAGCATTTTTGAAGGTGACCTTTCCCTTTAAAAGGAACCTGTCAGCAGGAGTGTGCACAGTAACCTACAGTGTCAGGTCGGCGCCATTATACGGATTAAAATGATACCTTGGTTGATTAAATCCATCTTGTGGTTCTTTTTTACATTTTTATTTTCAGTTTTGTGTTAATGATATGCTCGTGCCCCGGGGTGGGATTGTGGAGTGCAGCATAATCGCATGTTTACTGTCCTCATAACTGTGCATGATGTTATTCAGATAATGCAAAAAAAACTATTTTAAAATTGCGCCCGTGCAGTATCAGCTATCGGTGTATATAGTTCCGATAGCTGCTATTGCGCAGGCGCCCCATCTTAGAGGAGGATTTTTTCTTCTCTAGCAAGATGGCGCCTACGCAGTAGCAGCTATCGGATCATCTCTATATAAAGCGATAGCTGCTACTGCGCAGGTGCGGACGGCGGCATTTTCAAATTATTTTTTTTGTACTATCTGAATAACATCAAGCAGTTATTATTAGGACAGTACACATGTGATTATGCTGCAGCACACGAGCCACAGCCGGCATCTGCCTGCAGGTGTTTTTTTTTTCTTCAGTATGTACAGGTATTCATTATGGAAACTAGGGGGCAGGTCAGTGAGGGATCAGTCACCTGACAGCAGTCTACATTATGAATACCTAAGCAGAGAACCACATGAAGACCCCCTACAGACCCAACTTACGGAATGAGCATATTATTAATTCAAAACAGATAATAAAAGATTAAAAAAGAACCACAAGACTGATTTCATCAACCAAGGTATCATATTAATCAGTATAACAGTGCTGACCTGACAGTGTCTGTAGGTTACTGTGCACAATCCTGCTGACAAGTTCCCTTAAAAGGCTTTGTAAATGCGACATGGTGCCTGCACTCTATTTCAGCCAAATTTGTGCTCCAAAATTCAAATGTTGCTACTTCCCTTCAAAGCCGTGCCGTGTGTACAAGCAGAACTTCTTGACTACATGTGTGGTATCGCCACGTGTACAATAAAGTTGGTATCAAACTTTGCGGTCGACTTTTTTCTGTTGCCTCTGGCAAAGGTGAAAAAATTGCTTTTTGAAGCAACATTTGTGAAAAAAATGATAATGTTCAATATAACGACCTAATGTTTTAAAATTCTGTGTACTACATGAGAGTTCACTATAACCCTGGATAAAATGGGGTCACTTGTGGTGCTTTATGATGTTTGGGTGTCTTAGGGGTCTTGCAAATGCGACATGGTGCCCGCAATCTCTTTCAGCCAAATTACTGTTCCAAAATTCAAATGGTGACTCTTCCGATTCTCCAAACACAGGTGTCTGGCCACATGAGGGGTATCAGCGTGCTAATAAGAAACCGGACCAATTTTTATGCTATTTTACTTTAGAGTAAAAAATCATTTTTTTAAAATCCACTTTGCATTAATTTGAACATGAGAACATGAGTATCATACATACATCCAGGGCCGCCATCAGGGCATTACTGCCCATGCTCCGGGCCCTGAGACGCAGGTTCTATTGCTTAGCGGGCCATCCGGGCCTGCAAGGCAAATAGTTAAAGCCATCAGCCAATCGGAGGCTAGCAGCTGACGTCAGCGCGCACGTCGCTGGCGTATGACGTCATTGTCATTCGCCAGCGAGTTCGCGTTGAAATGTCTGGGATGGACGTCGGCGCTGGAGCCGACCAGGTAAGAAGAAAGCTTTGTTTTTGTTTTTTTTACTGAATGCAGCAAGCCCGAGGCGGATTGGAGACACAGGGGGGCAGGAATGAAGAAAACACAGGGGGCAGAATGAAGACAACACGAGGAAGAATGAAGACAACACAGGGGGCAGAATGAAAACAACACAGGGGGCAGAATGAAAACACAATGGTGCAAAATGAAAACAACACAGGGGGCAGGAATGGAAACAACACAGGGGGCAGGAATGGACGCAACAAGGGGCAGGAATGGAAACAACACAGGGGCAGGAATGGAAACAACACAGGGGCAGGAATGGAAACAATACAGGGGCAGGAATGGAAACAACATAGGGGCAGGAATGGAAACAACACAGGGGCAGGAATGTGGGACATGGGGCAGGATGTGAGACACAGGGGGCAGGATGTGAGACACAGGGGGCAGGATGTGAGACACAGGGGGCAGGATGTGAGACACAGGGGGCAGGATGTGAGACACAGGGGGAAGGATGTGACATATAGGGGTGCAGAATGTGAGACACGGGGGGCAGGATCTGAGACACGGGGGGCAGGATCTGAGACACGGGGGGCAGGATCTGAGACACAGGATCAGGATGGGAGAAAGCAGAATGTGAGACACGGGGGCAGGATGGGAGACATGGGGGCAGGATGGAGACAGATGGGGCAAGATCGTGGGGACAGATGGGGCAGGATCATGGCGACAGATGGGGCAGAATCATGGGGCCAGATGGAGTAGGATCATGGGGACAGATGGGGCGGGATCATGGGAACAGATGGGGCAGGATCATGGGAACAGATGGGGCAGGATCATGGGAACAGATGGGGCAGGATGGATACTCATGAGGGCAGAATGGGAAAACATATGGCTGGAGCCAGGAATGAGAAACACAGGGCCAGGCTAGGGTACATTATTACCATAGGGGCTAATTAAGGGATAATATTACTGCAGTGACGCATTTATTTTATTTTTTGAGGACAATGTTTTAAATGGGGGGCGGTCCTGTACTGTGCACAGCGACACTATGTTAAGTAAAATTAAGTATAACAATAATCTTTATTTTTAAATAGCGCTAACATATTCTGCAGCGCTTTACAGTTTTTGCTGTAAGATTGCTCTCACTAAGTGTATTGGGGGACACTCGCTTGGCACGGGATTAACGTAGTCAGGCACGATTTTTGAACACAAAACAGTCCATGCAGTTTATTAAAGTGTCATAAACCGGGTTATGCACAGTCCATATTATACTTTCATCAAACACAATAGGAACCAACTGGTGATATTAACTTGCAGCTTTGACTTAACACTTAATTTACGGCTTTAACTCACGTTTACGGCTTTGTCTCACAGACCCTAAACATGCTGGACCTCTCACTTCGCCCAGGTACCATGGGTGTCTGTATGCCGTACACTTCACCAAGTCACATACAGCGCATATGATACTGGGTCGCGGTCTCTAAACACGCCGAACCTCACTCCGTTCAGTCACCGTGGGAGACCACACAGTTCATGGAACATCACAAGCACCAACAGTCTGTAAGGTACCTGACGGGAGCTCCTGCTCCACCTGCTGACTCCTTGTCAGTCCACTCCTTCGGGAAAGCTGCCTCACAGGGATCACCAACTTGCCTGGGCAGCATATATTAGTCAGTCCAGACCCACTGAAGGACGGTAGCTTCCCCACATGAACCGCACATGTGACCTGTCCAGGTGCTATTCAGGACCTCGTCCAACACCCCAGGCCACCTGCAAGTCCAAAGCCCCATCATGTGCTATTCAATATACTACTCCCAGGAAATTCCACACAGGTTGTTCAGTGTGCTATTCAGGACTCCTACTCCCAGGAAATTCAACACAGATGGTTCAGTGTGCTATTCAGGGATCCGGTCCTACTCCCAGGACCTCCCAACACACAGGCTCTCCAGGACCCTCCACTGGAACCACACGGGAACACACAGGTCACTCACAACGACCATACATAGGAACCATGTGACCCACACCCTGATCACATTATATACCCTTAACCACTCCCCTGGATGGGAGTGTGGATGTGTGGCTATTTTGTCCCACCCATCTCACACAACTAGCCTAGTAAGTCTCCCTTACAGCTACACCATACATATACACACTTGAGGGACTACAAGTCCCAGAACAACAACATTGCATCAGACTTACTACGCAGACTCCCTCTGCGACACATATCGGCCATTCACAACACAGCCAATCACTGTTTCACCACGATTATCACAATAGATATGCCTCCATGCACATCCCAAAGAGCACTCACAGCGCCCCCTAGCTGTCACAGGGGTCACTGCATCACATTGCATACATTATCATCGCTGTCCCCGATGGGGCTCAGAATCTAAATTCTTTATCAGTATGTCTTTGGAATGTGG